>NC_088694.1:47149439-48405919 GCF_028017835.1 Emys orbicularis
ACACTTTTAGCCTTGGTGTTGCTTAAGGGTACAGCTTCCGGCCATCGGGTAGCAAAATCCATGAAAGTCAGTACGTACTGCTTTCCTCTGGGTGTCTTCTTTGGGAAAGGACCCAGAATATCCACAGCTACTCGCTGAAATGGGACCTCAATTATGGGTAGTGGCTGGAGAGGGGCTTTAACCTGGTCTTGGGGCTTTCCCACTCGTTGGCACACCTCACAAGACCGGACATAATTAGCAACGTCCTTGCCCATTCCCTCCCAGTGGAAGGACTTCCCCAACCGGTCTTTGGTTCCGTTCACCCCAGAATGGCCACTGGGATGATCATGGGCTAAGCTCAAGAGCTTTACCCGATACTTAGTGGGAACTACCAACTGTCTTTGAGGATGCCAGTCTTCCTGGTGCCCCCCAGAAAGAGTCTCCTTGTATAAAAGTCCTTTTTCTACAACAAACCGGGATCGGTTAGAAGAGCTGAGAGGCGGTGGGGTGCTCCGTGCCGCTGCCCAAGCTTTTTGAAGGCCGTCATCTGCTTCCTGCTCGGCCTGGAACTGTTCCCTTGATGCTGGAGACATCAGTTCCTCCTTGGACTGTGGACTGGGGCTTGGTCCCTCTGGAAGCGATGCAGGTGCTGGGGCTTTTCCCATTGACTGTGAACCGGTGTCCGCTGGTGCACTATGTGGTATTTCAGGCTCTGGCTGAGCCTCTTGGGTAGGGTTATCTGCTGCTTCCGCCAGTTTAGGCTCGCTGGTGCCCTCTGGCATTTGAGTTGTAGACGGGGTTGCAAGCGCTGGACTCAGTGCTGGCAATGGTTCTGGTGCTGGTTGCGTTGCCAGTTCCGGTTCTGGGACTGGCTTTGGCTGGGCCTCTGGGATTGGATCCACTACGGCTGTTGCAGTCGTTGGCAGGGGATCCGGTTCCACCACCTGTGTTTGGGTCTCCGGTAACACAGACGGGGCCCTGGTGGACGGCTCAGGAACAGGGATGGGGGTGAAAGCTTGCTTAGCCTGGCTGAGGGTGACTATTCCCACCCTCTTGGCTAGCTTCACGTGGTTGGCCAAGTCTTCCCCCAGCAGCATGGGAATGGGATAATTGTCATAGACTGCAAAAGTCCACATTCCTGACCAGCCCTTGTACTGGACATGCAACTGGGCTGTAGGCAAGGTTACAGACTGTGACACGAAGGGTTGAATTGTCACTGTAGCCTCAGGGTTGATGAGTTTGGGGTCCACTAGGGATTGGTGGATAGTTGACACTTGTGCCCCAGTGTCCCTCCAAGCGATAACCTTCTTTCCGCCCACTCTCAAGGTTTCCCTTCGCTCCGAGGGTATGAGAGAGGCATCTGGGTCTGGGGTTCTTTGGTGTGATTGGGGTGTAATGAACTGTAATCGGTTGGGGTTCTTGGGGCAGTGAGCCTTTATATGCCCCAGTTCATTACATTTAAAACATCGCCCTGCTAAGGTATCACCGGGGCGATGTTGGTTGATGGAGACTGGTGTGGTGGGGTGAGAAGGCGTCTGGGGTTTCCCTTGGGATGTGGGTGGGGCCTTGGGTTGTCCCCGGTGATAAGGTTTTGTTTCGGCTTGCCCCTTCTGATATTCGCTCCAACTGCTACTAGCTTTTTTCTTTTCTGTCACCTCCACCCATTTGGCTCCAATCTCCCCCGCCTCAGTTACAGTTTTGGGCTTCCCATCTAGGATGTACCTTTCTATTTCCTCAGGAACACCCTCTAAAAACTGCTCCATTTGCAATAGGAAGGGCAACTCTTCAGTAGATTTAACATTTGCTCCTGATATCCAGGCATCCCAATTTTTCCCAATGTGGTAGGCATGTCGGGTAAATGACACATCAGGTTTCCACCTTAGGGCTCTGAAACGCCGACGGGCATGCTCAGGTGTTAGCCCCATTCTGAGTCTGGCCTTGTTTTTAAAAAGTTCATAACTGTTCATGTGTTCCTTAGGCATTTCAGCCGCCACCTCTGCTAAGGGTCCACTGAGCTGCGGCCTCAGCTCTACCATGTACTGGGTTGGAGGGATGTCGTATCCAAGGCAGGCCCTTTCAAAATTTTCTAAGAAGGCCTCAGTATCATCGCCTGCCTTGTAGGTGGGGAATTTCCTGGGATGGGAAGTGGTACCTGGAGAGGAGTTGCTAGGATGGTCTGATGCATCCTGCTTAGCACTTGCTACTTCCAGTTCATGCTTCCTTTCTTTTTCTCTCGCCTCCTCTTTGGCTTTTTCCAGCTCCATCTCTCTCTTGTGGGCCTCCTCTTTGGCTTTCTCTTTGGCTTTCTCTTCTCTTTCATGGGCCTCCTCTTTGGCTTTTTCCAGCTCCATTTCTCTCTTGTGGGCCTCCTCTTTGGCTTCTTTCTCGAGTTTTTTAATTTGAAGTAGTCTCTGATGTTTTTTCTCATTTTCTTCTGCTTCTAGTCTGGCCAGTTCTAGTTTGTTAGCTGCTTCACTGGTAGTCATTTTCCTGCTTTCCTGTGCTGGGCCACACCCCTCTGCAGTTGACTGAAACTGGGGTGTACTCAGCTCTGGCTGCTGCTGAGTTAACAGAGACTTTCTAACTAGCTACTCACGAGGATGTAAAAAGAAAAAAAAAACAATTCAGCTTGTAAATTCCTTTTACCAGTCGTTTGCTCATTAATTGAACCCTTCTCTTAACAAAGGACCTTGTTAAAAAAACTTAACACCTCTGCCTTCAGGCAAGGAGAGATAAGATATGCATCTACCTTCAGCTCTGCTCTCCAAGCAGCTAGAAGGAAAAAAAAATCTCTTACTGGCTTTTGGGTTTAAAACGATCCCACCGCTGTGCCACCATGTCAAGGCTATATCCCTACTTTGAACTTTAGGGTACAAATGTAGGGGCCTGCATGAAGACTTCTAAGCTTAACTACCAGCTTAGTTCTGGTCCGCTGCCACCATCTTAAGAATTCCCTCCCTGGGAAGCCTTGAGAAACCTTTCACCAATTCCCTGGTGAATACAGATCCAAACTCCTTGGATCTTAAACAAGGAGAAATTGACCCTTCCCCCCTCCTTCCTTTCACCAACTCCTGGTGAATACAGATCCAAACCCCCTTTGGATCTTAAAACAAGGAGAAATCAATCAGGTTCTTAAAAAGAAGGCTTTTAATTAAAGCAAAAGGTAAAAATCATCTCTGCAAAATCAGTATGGAAAATAACTTTACAGGGTAATCAAACTTAAAGAGCTCAGAGGAATCCCCTCTGTCTTAGGTTCAAAGTATAGCAAACAAGATAAGCACTCTGGTAAAAGGTACATTTACAAGTTGAGAAAACAAAGTAAATCTAAGACGCCTTGCCTGGCTTTTACTTACAATTTTGAAATAAGAGAGACTTGTTTAGAAAGATGGGGAGAACCTGGATTGATGTCTGGTCCCTCTCAGTCCCAAGAGCGAACAACCCCTTAAACAAAGGACACACACAAAAGCCTTTCCCCCCCCCCCCAAGATTTGAAAGTATCTTGTCCCCTTATTGGTCCTTGGGGTCAGGTGTCAGCCAGGTTACCCGAGCTTCTTAACCCTTTACAGGTAAAAGGATTTGGAGTCTCTGGCTAGGAGGGATTCCATAGCACTGTACACAGGAGAGCTGTCACCCTTCCCTTTATAGTTATGACACGCCCCCCAAATCACAGATAGTGTTGGACGTCCGGTTCCACACTGGCTGTGATTTCTTCCTGGAGCTTTAGGAGAAAACAGAGTTAATAAAACACATGTACCTTTAGACATACTACTGATTATATAAAAACTAACAATATGTTTTATTTCAAGAACAATTGTTAACCAGTTAACTCTGGGAAACTTTCCCGGGAGAGTGCATCAGCCACTTTGTTAGAAGCTCCCGAAATGTGTTGTATTTCAAAATCAAAATCTTGGAGAGCTAAACTCCACCGAAGAAGTTTTTTGTTATTTCCCTTGGCGGTATGAAGCCACTGTAGCGCAGCATGGTCTGTTTGTAGTTGGAAGCACCGTCCCCAAACATATGGGCGTAGCTTTTCCAGCGCGTACACAATGGCGTAGCATTCCTTTTCGCTGATTGACCAGTGGCTTTCCCTCTCAGACAGTTTCTTGCTGAGAAACACGACAGGATGGAATTCTTGATCTGGTCCTTCCTGCATTAAAACTGCTCCCACGCCTCGCTCGGAAGCATCTGTGGTTACTAGGAACGGTTTGTCAAAGTCTGGGGTCCTTAGCACAGGGTCAGACATGAGTGTTGCCTTAAGCTGGTTAAAGGCCTTTTGACACTTATCAGTCCACTGAACTGCATTTGGCTGTTTCTTTCTGGTTAGGTCTGTCAGCGGGGCGGCGATTTGGCTGTAGTGTGGTACAAATCGCCTATAATATCCGGCCAAGCATAAGAAGGATTGGACCTGTTTCTTTGACTTTGGAACCGGCCACTTTTGGATAGCATCCACTTTGGCCTGTAGGGGATTTATAGTTCCTTGACCCACCTGGTGCCCCAGGTACGTCACTCTGTTTTGGCCTATTTGACACTTTTTAGCCTTAACAGTTAGTCCTGCCTGCCGGATGCGCTCGAAGACTTTTTTCAGGTGCTCCAGGTGTTCTGTCCATGAATCAGAAAAAATGGCCACATCATCGAGGTAGGCAACTGCAGATTCTCCCAATCCTGCTAGGAGACCATCTACAAGTCTTTGGAAGGTGGCGGGTGCATTTCGCAACCCGAAAGGAAGTACATTGAATTCATACACCCCTGCCTGGGTGACGAAGGCTGACCTTTCCTTAGCGGGTTCATCTAGTGGTACTTGCCAGTACCCTTTGGTTAAGTCTAAAGTAGAGATGAATTGGGCATGTCCCAATTTTTCCAATAGCTCATCTGTGCGTGGCATTGGATAGTTGTCAGGACGAGTTACAGCATTTAGCTTACGGTAGTCCACGCAAAAGCGTATTTCCCCATCTGGTTTGGGAACTAGAACCACTGGAGATGCCCATGCACTGGTAGAGGGGCGGATTATACCCATCTGTAGCATGTCCTGGATCTCCCTTTGTATAGCCGCTTGGGCATGAGGTGACTCCCGGTAGGGTGGGGTTCTAATTGGGTGAGCATTACCTGTGTCAATGGAGTGGTATGCCCGTTCGGTCCGTCCTGGAGTGGCTGAGAAAATCGGTGCAAAGCTTCTGCACAGCTCCTTTATCTGCTGTCGCTGCAGATGTCCCAGGGTCGTGGAGAGGTTCACCTCTTCCACGCCACCATTCCTTTTTCCTTCATAGTAGACACCTGCAGGCCACTCCGCGTCATCAGTTTCCTGGGCTGTAAACTGGCAAACGTTTAATTCTCTAGAATAAAAGGGCTTAAGAGAATTAACATGGTATACCTTAGGCTTTATGTTGGAGGTGGGGGAGGCTATGAGATAGTTAACAGCTCCTAGGCGCTCCTGGACCGTGAATGGTCCTTCCCACGACACTTCCATTTTATGGGCCTGGAGCACCTTTAAGACCATGACTTGGTCTCCTACTTTGAAGGACCGTTCTCTGGAATGTTTATCATACCAGGCCTTTTGCTCTTCCTGAGCATCCTTTAGGCTTTCTTTAGCAAGGGCTAAAGAGTGTCGGAGGGTGTTTTGTAGGTTGCTTACAAAGTCTAGAATGTTAGTTCCTGGAGAAGGCGTAAACCCCTCCCATTGCTGCTTCACCAACTGTAATGGCCCCTTAACCTCGCGGCCATACACAAGTTCAAATGGTGAAAACCCTAAACTGGGATGTGGTACAGCCCTGTAGGCAAAAAGCAACTGCTGCAACACTAGGTCCCAATCATTGGAGTGTTCATTTATGAATTTACGTATCATGGCCCCCAAAGTTCCATTAAACCTCTCCACCAGACCATTGGTTTGATGGTGATGAGGGGTGGCAACCAAGTGATTCACCCCATGAGCTTCCCACAGGTTTTTCATGTTCCCTGCCAGGAAATTAGTTCCCGAATCTGTAAGGATGTCGGAGGGCCAACCTACCCTGGCAAAAATGTCTGCTAATGCCTGGCACACACTTTTAGCCTTGGTGTTGCTTAAGGGTACAGCTTCCGGCCATCGGGTAGCAAAATCCATGAAAGTCAGTACGTACTGCTTTCCTCTGGGTGTCTTCTTTGGGAAAGGACCCAGAATATCCACAGCTACTCGCTGAAATGGGACCTCAATTATGGGTAGTGGCTGGAGAGGGGCTTTAACCTGGTCTTGGGGCTTTCCCACTCGTTGGCACACCTCACAAGACCGGACATAATTAGCAACGTCCTTGCCCATTCCCTCCCAGTGGAAGGACTTCCCCAACCGGTCTTTGGTTCTGTTCACCCCAGAATGGCCACTGGGATGATCATGGGCTAAGCTCAAGAGCTTTACCCGATACTTAGTGGGAACTACCAACTGTCTTTGAGGATGCCAGTCTTCCTGGTGCCCACCAGAAAGAGTCTCCTTGTATAAAAGTCCTTTTTCTACAACAAACCGGGATCGGTTAGAAGAGCTGAGAGGCGGTGGGGTGCTCCGTGCTGCTGCCCAAGCTTTTTGAAGGCTGTCATCTGCTTCCTGCTCGGCCTGGAACTGTTCCCTTGATGCTGGAGACATCAGTTCCTCCTTGGACTGTGGACTGGGGCTTGGTCCCTCTGGAAGCGATGCAGGTGCTGGGGCTTTTTCCATTGACTGTGAACCGGTGTCCGCTGGTGCACTATGTGGTATTTCAGGCTCTGGCTGAGCCTCTTGGGTAGGGTTATCTGCTGCTTCCGCCAGTTTAGGCTCGCTGGTGCCCTCTGGCATTTGAGTTGTAGACGGGGTTGCAAGCGCTGGACTCAGTGCTGGCAATGGTTCTGGTGCTGGTTGCGTTGCCAGTTCCGGTTCTGGGACTGGCTTTGGCTGGGCCTCTGGGATTGGATCCACTACGGCTGTTGCAGTCGTTGGCAGGGGATCCGGTTCCACCACTTGTGTTTGGGTCTCCGGTAACACAGACGGGGCCCTGGTGGACGGCTCAGGAACAGGGATGGGGGTGAAAGCTTGCTTAGCCTGGCTGCGGGTGACTATTCCCACCCTCTTGGCTAGCTTCACGTGGTTGGCCAAGTCTTCCCCCAGCAGCATGGGAATGGGATAATTGTCATAGACTGCAAAAGTCCACATTCCTGACCAGCCCTTGTACTGGACATGCAACTGGGCTGTAGGCAAGGTTACAGACTGTGACACGAAGGGTTGAATTGTCACTGTAGCCTCAGGGTTGATGAGTTTGGGGTCCACTAGGGATTGGTGGATAGTTGACACTTGTGCCCCAGTGTCCCTCCAAGCGATAACCTTCTTTCCGCCCACTCTCAAGGTTTCCCTTCGCTCTGAGGGTATGAGAGAGGCATCTGGGTCTGGGGTTCTTTGGTGTGATTGGGGTGTAATGAACTGTAATCGGTTGGGGTTCTTGGGGCAGTGAGCCTTTATATGCCCCAGTTCATTACATTTAAAACATCGCCCTGCTAAGGTATCACCGGGGTGATGTTGGTTGATGGAGACTGGTGTGGTGGGGTGAGAAGGCGTCTGGGGTTTCCCTTGGGATGTGGGTGGGGCCTTGGGTTGTCCCCGGTGATAAGGTTTTGTTTCGGCTTGCCCCTTCTGATATTCGCTCCAACTGCTACTAGCTTTTTTCTTTTCTGTCACCTCCACCCATTTGGCTCCAATCTCCCCCGCCTCGGTTACAGTTTTGGGCTTCCCATCTAGGATGTACCTTTCTATTTCCTCAGGAACACCCTCTAAAAACTGCTCCATTTGCAATAGGAAGGGCAACTCTTCCGTAGATTTAACATTTGCTCCTGATATCCAGGCATCCCAATTTTTCCCAATGTGGTAGGCATGTCGGGTAAATGACACATCAGGTTTCCACCTTAGGGCTCTGAACCGCCGACGGGCATGCTCAGGTGTTAGCCCCATTCTGAGTCTGGCCTTGTTTTTAAAAAGTTCATAACTGTTCATGTGTTCCTTAGGCATTTCAGCCGCCACCTCTGCTAAGGGTCCACTGAGCTGCGGCCTCAGCTCTACCATGTACTGGGTTGGAGGGATGTCGTATCCAAGGCAGGCCCTTTCAAAATTTTCTAAGAAGGCCTCAGTATCATCGCCTGCCTTGTAGGTGGGGAATTTCCTGGGATGGGAAGTGGTACCTGGAGAGGAGTTGCTAGGATGGTCTGATGCATCCTGCTTAGCACTTGCTACTTCCAGTTCATGCTTCCTTTCTTTTTCTCTCGCCTCCTCTTTGGCTTTTTCCAGCTCCATCTCTCTCTTGTGGGCCTCCTCTTTGGCTTTCTCTTTGGCTTTCTCTTCTCTTTCATGGGCCTCCTCTTTGGCTTTTTCCAGCTCCATTTCTCTCTTGTGGGCCTCCTCTTTGGCTTCTTTCTCGAGTTTTTTAATTTGAAGTAGTCTCTGATGTTTTTTCTCATTTTCTTCTGCTTCTAGTCTGGCCAGTTCTAGTTTGTTAGCTGCTTCACTGGTAGTCATTTTCCTGCTTTCCTGTGCTGGGCCACACCCCTCTGCAGTTGACTGAAACTGGGGTGTACTCAGCTCTGGCTGCTGCTGAGTTAACAGAGACTTTCTAACTAGCTACTCACGAGGATGTAAAAAGAAAAAAAAACAATTCAGCTTGTAAATTCCTTTTACCAGTCGTTTGCTCATTAATTGAACCCTTCTCTTAACAAAGGACCTTGTTAAAAAAACTTAACACCTCTGCCTTCAGGCAAGGAGAGATAAGATATGCATCTACCTTCAGCTCTGCTCTCCAAGCAGCTAGAAGGAAAAAAAAATCTCTTACTGGCTTTTGGGTTTAAAACGATCCCACCGCTGTGCCACCATGTCAAGGCTATATCCCTACTTTGAACTTTAGGGTACAAATGTAGGGGCCTGCATGAAGACTTCTAAGCTTAACTACCAGCTTAGTTCTGGTCCGCTGCCACCATCTTAAGAATTCCCTCCCTGGGAAGCCTTGAGAAACCTTTCACCAATTCCCTGGTGAATACAGATCCAAACTCCTTGGATCTTAAACAAGGAGAAATTGACCCTTCCCCCCTCCTTCCTTTCACCAACTCCTGGTGAATACAGATCCAAACCCCCTTTGGATCTTAAAACAAGGAGAAATCAATCAGGTTCTTAAAAAGAAGGCTTTTAATTAAAGCAAAAGGTAAAAATCATCTCTGCAAAATCAGTATGGAAAATAACTTTACAGGGTAATCAAACTTAAAGAGCTCAGAGGAATCCCCTCTGTCTTAGGTTCAAAGTATAGCAAACAAGATAAGCACTCTGGTAAAAGGTACATTTACAAGTTGAGAAAACAAAGTAAATCTAAGACGCCTTGCCTGGCTTTTACTTACAATTTTGAAATAAGAGAGACTTGTTTAGAAAGATGGGGAGAACCTGGATTGATGTCTGGTCCCTCTCAGTCCCAAGAGCGAACAACCCCTTAAACAAAGGACACACACAAAAGCCTTTCCCCCCCCCCCCCAAGATTTGAAAGTATCTTGTCCCCTTATTGGTCCTTGGGGTCAGGTGTCAGCCAGGTTACCCGAGCTTCTTAACCCTTTACAGGTAAAAGGATTTGGAGTCTCTGGCTAGGAGGGATTCCATAGCACTGTACACAGGAGAGCTGTCACCCTTCCCTTTATAGTTATGACACGCCCCCCAAATCACAGATAGTGTTGGACGTCCGGTTCCACACTGGCTGTGATTTCTTCCTGGAGCTTTAGGAGAAAACAGAGTTAATAAAACACATGTACCTTTAGACATACTACTGATTATATAAAAACTAACAATATGTTTTATTTCAAGAACAATTGTTAACCAGTTAACTCTGGGAAACTTTCCCGGGAGAGTGCATCAGCCACTTTGTTAGAAGCTCCCGAAATGTGTTGTATTTCAAAATCAAAATCTTGGAGAGCTAAACTCCACCGAAGAAGTTTTTTGTTATTTCCCTTGGCGGTATGAAGCCACTGTAGCGCAGCATGGTCTGTTTGTAGTTGGAAGCGCCGTCCCCAAACATATGGGCGTAGCTTTTCCAGCGCGTACACAATGGCGTAGCATTCCTTTTCGCTGATTGACCAGTGGCTTTCCCTCTCAGACAGTTTCTTGCTGAGAAACACGACAGGATGGAATTCTTGATCTGGTCCTTCCTGCATTAAAACTGCTCCCACGCCTCGCTCGGAAGCATCTGTGGTTACTAGGAACGGTTTGTCAAAGTCTGGGGTCCTTAGCACAGGGTCAGACATGAGTGTTGCCTTAAGCTGGTTAAAGGCCTTTTGACACTTATCAGTCCACTGAACTGCATTTGGCTGTTTCTTTCTGGTTAGGTCTGTCAGCGGGGCGGCGATTTGGCTGTAGTGTGGTACAAATCGCCTATAATATCCGGCCAAGCCTAAGAAGGATTGGACCTGTTTCTTTGACTTTGGAACCGGCCACTTTTGGATAGCATCCACTTTGGCCTGTAGGGGATTTATAGTTCCTTGACCCACCTGGTGCCCCAGGTACGTCACTCTGTTTTGGCCTATTTGACACTTTTTAGCCTTAACAGTTAGTCCTGCCTGCCGGATGCGCTCGAAGACTTTTTTCAGGTGCTCCAGGTGTTCTGTCCATGAATCAGAAAAAATGGCCACATCATCGAGGTAGGCAACTGCAGATTCTCCCAATCCTGCTAGGAGACCATCTACAAGTCTTTGGAAGGTGGCGGGTGCATTTCGCAACCCGAAAGGAAGTACATTGAATTCATACACCCCTGCCTGGGTGACGAAGGCTGACCTTTCCTTAGCGGGTTCATCTAGTGGTACTTGCCAGTACCCTTTGGTTAAGTCTAAAGTAGAGATGAATTGGGCATGTCCCAATTTTTCCAATAGCTCATCTGTGCGTGGCATTGGATAGTTGTCAGGACGAGTTACAGCATTTAGCTTACGGTAGTCCACGCAAAAGCGTATTTCCCCATCTGGTTTGGGAACTAGAACCACTGGAGATGCCCATGCACTGGTAGAGGGGCGGATTATACCCATCTGTAGCATGTCCTGGATCTCCCTTTGTATAGCCGCTTGGGCATGAGGTGACTCCCGGTAGGGTGGGGTTCTAATTGGGTGAGCATTACCTGTGTCAATGGAGTGGTATGCCCGTTCGGTCCGTCCTGGAGTGGCTGAGAAAATCGGTGCAAAGCTTCTGCACAGCTCCTTTATCTGCTGTCGCTGCAGACGTCCCAGGGTCGTGGAGAGGTTCACCTCTTCCACGCCACCATTCCTTTTTCCTTCATAGTAGACACCTGCAGGCCACTCCGCGTCATCAGTTTCCTGGGCTGTAAACTGGCAAACGTTTAATTCTCTAGAATAAAAGGGCTTAAGAGAATTAACATGGTATACCTTAGGCTTTATGTTGGAGGTGGGGGAGGCTATGAGATAGTTAACAGCTCCTAGGCGCTCCTGGACCGTGAATGGTCCTTCCCACGACGCTTCCATTTTATGGGCCTGGAGCGCCTTTAAGACCATGACTTGGTCTCCTACTTTGAAGGACCGTTCTCTGGAATGTTTATCATACCAGGCCTTTTGCTCTTCCTGAGCATCCTTTAGGTTTTCTTTAGCAAGGGCTAAAGAGTGTCGGAGGGTGTTTTGTAGGTTGCTTACAAAGTCTAGAATGTTAGTTCCTGGAGAAGGCGTAAACCCCTCCCATTGCTGCTTCACCAACTGTAATGGCCCCTTAACCTCGCGGCCATACACAAGTTCAAATGGTGAAAACCCTAAACTGGGATGTGGTACAGCCCTGTAGGCAAAAAGCAACTGCTGCAACACTAGGTCCCAATCATTGGAGTGTTCATTTACGAATTTACGTATCATGGCCCCCAAAGTTCCATTAAACCTCTCCACCAGACCATTGGTTTGATGGTGATGAGGGGTGGCAACCAAGTGATTCACCCCATGAGCTTCCCACAGGTTTTTCATGTTCCCTGCCAGGAAATTAGTTCCCGAATCTGTAAGGATGTCGGAGGGCCAACCTACCCTGGCAAAAATGTCTGCTAATGCCTGGCACACACTTTTAGCCTTGGTGTTGCTTAAGGGTACAGCTTCCGGCCATCGGGTAGCAAAATCCATGAAAGTCAGTACGTACTGCTTTCCTCTGGGTGTCTTCTTTGGGAAAGGACCCAGAATATCCACAGCTACTCGCTGAAATGGGACCTCAATTATGGGTAGTGGCTGGAGAGGGGCTTTAACCTGGTCTTGGGGCTTTCCCACTCGTTGGCACACCTCACAAGACCGGACATAATTAGCAACGTCCTTGCCCATTCCCTCCCAGTGGAAGGACTTCCCCAACCGGTCTTTGGTTCTGTTCACCCCAGAATGGCCACTGGGATGATCATGGGCTAAGCTCAAGAGCTTTACCCGATACTTAGTGGGAACTACCAACTGTCTTTGAGGATGCCAGTCTTCCTGGTGCCCACCAGAAAGAGTCTCCTTGTATAAAAGTCCTTTTTCTACAACAAACCGGGATCGGTTAGAAGAGCTGAGAGGCGGTGGGGTGCTCCGTGCTGCTGCCCAAGCTTTTTGAAGGCTGTCATCTGCTTCCTGCTCGGCCTGGAACTGTTCCCTTGATGCTGGAGACATCATAGAATCATAGAATATCAGGGTTGGAAGGGACCTCAAGAGGTCATCTAGTCCAACCCCCTGCTCAAAGCAGGACCAATTCCCAACTAAATCATCCCAGCCAGGGCTTTGTCAAGCCGGGCCTTAAAAACCTCCAAGGAAGGAGACTCCACCACCTCCCTAGGTAACGCATTCCAGTGCTTCACCACCCTCCTAGTGAAATAGTGTTTCCTAATATCCAACCTGGACCTCCCCCACTGCAACTTGAGACCATTGCTCCTTGTTCTGTCATCTGCCACCACTGAGAACAGCCGAGCTCCATCCTCTTTGGAACCCCCCTTCAGGTAGTTGAAGGCTGCTATCAAATCCCCCCTCATTCTTCTCTTCTGGAGACTAAACAATCCCAGTTCCCTCAGCCTCTCCTCATAAGTCATGTGCTCCAGACCCCTAATCATTTTTGTTGCCCTCCGCTGGACTCTTTCCAATTTTTCCACATCCTTCTTGTAGTGTGGGGCCCAAAATTGGACACAGTATTCCAGATGAGGCCTCACCAATGTCGAATAAAGGGGAACGATCACGTTCCTCGATCTGCTGGCAATGCCCCTACTTATACAGCCCAAAATGCCGTTAGCCTTCTTGGCAACAAGAGCACACTGTTGACTCATATCCAGCTTCTCGTCCACTGTGACCCCTAGGTCCTTTTCTGCAGAACTGCTACCTAGCCATTCGGTCCCTAGTCTGTAGCAGTGCATGGGATTCTTCCGTCCTAAGTGCAGGACTCTGCACTTATCCTTGTTGAACCTCATCAGGTTTTTTTTGGCCCAATCCTCTAATTTGTCTAGGTCCCTCTGTATCCGATCCCTACCCTCTAGTGTATCTACCACGCCTCCTAGTTTAGTGTCATCTGCAAACTTGCTGAGAGTGCAGTCCACACCATCCTCCAGATCATTAATAAAGATATTAAACAAAACTGGCCCCAGGACCGACCCTTGGGGCACTCCACTTGAAACCGGCTGCCAACTAGACATGGAGCCATTGATCACTACCCGTTGAGCCCGACGATCTAGCCAGCTTTCTATCCACCTTACAGTCCATTCATCCAGCCCATATTTCTTTAACTTGGCGGCAAGAATACTGTGGGAGACTGTATCAAAAGCTTTGCTAAAGTCAAGGAATAACACATCCACTGCTTTCCCCTCATCCACAGAGCCAGTTATCTCATCATAGAAGGCAATTAGGTTAGTCAGGCACGACTTCCCTTTGGTGAATCCATGCTGACTGTTCCTGATCACTTTCCTCTCCTCTAAGTGTTTCATAATTGATTCCTTGAGGACCTGTTCCATGATTTTTCCAGGGACTGAGGTGAGGCTGACTGGCCTGTAGTTCCCCGGATCCTCCTTCTTCCCTTTTTTAAAGATGGGCACTACATTAGCCTTTTTCCAGTCATCCGGGACCTCCCCCGATCGCCATGAGTTTTCAAAAATAATGGCTAATGGCTCTGCAATCTCATCCGCCAACTCCTTTAGCACCCTCGGATGCAGCGCATCCGGCCCCATGGACTTGTGCACATCCAGTTTTTCTAAATAGTCCCGAACCACTTCTTTCTCCACATAGGGCTGGTCACCTTCTCCCCATATTGTGCTGCCCAGTGCAGCAGTCTGGGAGCTGACCTTGTTCGTGAAGACAGAGGCAAAAAAAGCAGTTCCTCCTTGGACTGTGGACTGGGGCTTGGTCCCTCTGGAAGCGATGCAGGTGCTGGGGCTTTTTCCATTGACTGTGAACCGGTGTCCGCTGGTGCACTATGTGGTATTTCAGGCTCTGGCTGAGCCTGAAGGGTTATCTGCTGCTTCCGCCAGTTTAGGCTCGCTGGTGCCCTCTGGCATTTGAGTTGTAGACGGGGTTGCAAGCGCTGGACTCAGTGCTGGCAATGGTTCTGGTGCTGGTTGCGTTGCCAGTTCCGGTTCTGGGACTGGCTTTGGCTGGGCCTCTGGGATTGGATCCACTACGGCTGTTGCAGTCGTTGGCAGGGGATCCGGTTCCACCACTTGTGTTTGGGTCTCCGGTAACACAGACGGGGCCCTGGTGGACGGCTCAGGAACAGGGATGGGGGTGAAAGCTTGCTTAGCCTGGCTGCGGGTGACTATTCCCACCCTCTTGGCTAGCTTCACGTGGTTGGCCAAGTCTTCCCCCAGCAGCATGGGAATGGGATAATTGTCATAGACTGCAAAAGTCCACATTCCTGACCAGCCCTTGTACTGGACATGCAACTGGGCTGTAGGCAAGGTTACAGACTGTGACACGAAGGGTTGAATTGTCACTGTAGCCTCAGGGTTGATGAGTTTGGGGTCCACTAGGGATTGGTGGATAGTTGACACTTGTGCCCCAGTGTCCCTCCAAGCGATAACCTTCTTTCCGCCCACTCTCAAGGTTTCCCTTCGCTCCGAGGGTATGAGAGAGGCATCTGGGTCTGGGGTTCTTTGGTGTGATTGGGGTGTAATGAACTGTAATCGGTTGGGGTTCTTGGGGCAGTGAGCCTTTATATGCCCCAGTTCATTACATTTAAAACATCGCCCTGCTAAGGTATCACCGGGGTGATGTTGGTTGATGGAGACTGGTGTGGTGGGGTGAGAAGGCGTCTGGGGTTTCCCTTGGGATGTGGGTGGGGCCTTGGGTTGTCCCCGGTGATAAGGTTTTGTTTCGGCTTGCCCCTTCTGATATTCGCTCCAACTGCTACTAGCTTTTTTCTTTTCTGTCACCTCCACCCATTTGGCTCCAATCTCCCCCGCCTCGGTTACAGTTTTGGGCTTCCCATCTAGGATGTACCTTTCTATTTCCTCAGGAACACCCTCTAAAAACTGCTCCATTTGCAATAGGAAGGGCAACTCTTCCGTAGATTTAACATTTGCTCCTGATATCCAGGCATCCCAATTTTTCCCAATGTGGTAGGCATGTCGGGTAAATGACACATCAGGTTTCCACCTTAGGGCTCTGAACCGCCGACGGGCATGCTCAGGTGTTAGCCCCATTCTGAGTCTGGCCTTGTTTTTAAAAAGTTCATAACTGTTCATGTGTTCCTTAGGCATTTCAGCCGCCACCTCTGCTAAGGGTCCACTGAGCTGCGGCCTCAGCTCTACCATGTACTGGGTTGGAGGGATGTCGTATCCAAGGCAGGCCCTTTCAAAATTTTCTAAGAAGGCCTCAGTATCATCGCCTGCCTTGTAGGTGGGGAATTTCCTGGGATGGGAAGTGGTACCTGGAGAGGAGTTGCTAGGATGGTCTGATGCATCCTGCTTAGCACTTGCTACTTCCAGTTCATGCTTCCTTTCTTTTTCTCTCGCCTCCTCTTTGGCTTTTTCCAGCTCCATCTCTCTCTTGTGGGCCTCCTCTTTGGCTTCTTTCTCAAGTTTTTTAATTTGAAGTAGTCTCTGATGTTTTTTCTCATTTTCTTCTGCTTCTAGTCTGGCCAGTTCTAGTTTGTTAGCTGCTTCACTGGTAGTCATTTTCCTGCTTTCCTGTGCTGGGCCACACCCCTCTGCAGTTGACTGAAACTGGGGTGTACTCAGCTCTGGCTGCTGCTGAGTTAACAGAGACTTTCTAACTAGCTACTCACGAGGATGTAAAAAGAAAAAAAAAACAATTCAGCTTGTAAATTCCTTTTACCAGTCGTTTGCTCATTAATTGAACCCTTCTCTTAACAAAGGACCTTGTTAAAAAAACTTAACACCTCTGCCTTCAGGCAAGGAGAGATAAGATATGCATCTACCTTCAGCTCTGCTCTCCAAGCAGCTAGAAGGAAAAAAAAAATCTCTTACTGGCTTTTGGGTTTAAAACGATCCCACCGCTGTGCCACCATGTCAAGGCTATATCCCTACTTTGAACTTTAGGGTACAAATGTAGGGGCCTGCATGAAGACTTCTAAGCTTAACTACCAGCTTAGTTCTGGTCCGCTGCCACCATCTTAAGAATTCCCTCCCTGGGAAGCCTTGAGAAACCTTTCACCAATTCCCTGGTGAATACAGATCCAAACTCCTTGGATCTTAAACAAGGAGAAATTGACCCTTCCCCCCTCCTTCCTTTCACCAACTCCTGGTGAATACAGATCCAAACCCCCTTTGGATCTTAAAACAAGGAGAAATCAATCAGGTTCTTAAAAAGAAGGCTTTTAATTAAAGCAAAAGGTAAAAATCATCTCTGCAAAATCAGTATGGAAAATAACTTTACAGGGTAATCAAACTTAAAGAGCTCAGAGGAATCCCCTCTGTCTTAGGTTCAAAGTATAGCAAACAAGATAAGCACTCTGGTAAAAGGTACATTTACAAGTTGAGAAAACAAAGTAAATCTAAGACGCCTTGCCTGGCTTTTACTTACAATTTTGAAATAAGAGAGACTTGTTTAGAAAGATGGGGAGAACCTGGATTGATGTCTGGTCCCTCTCAGTCCCAAGAGCGAACAACCCATTAAACAAAGGACACACACAAAAGCCTTTCCCCCCCCCCAAGATTTGAAAGTATCTTGTCCCCTTATTGGTCCTTGGGGTCAGGTGTCAGCCAGGTTACCCGAGCTTCTTAACCCTTTACAGGTAAAAGGATTTGGAGTCTCTGGCTAGGAGGGATTCCATAGCACTGTACACAGGAGAGCTGTCACCCTTCCCTTTATAGTTATGACACTAGGTGTCAGCTGAGAACTGACAAACTTACAGCTGGAAGCCAAAGCAGCTCACTTGTGTGTTAGTATTGTTCTGGGTGGCAAGATAGACTGGAGCATCTAAAGGAACTGCCGGTGACTCCATTACAAGACGACTGCAGTATTTTGGGAGTTAACATTTGTTACTGAGTTGGTGAAATCTAATTATAGAACATACCACCAGTCTCGAGTGGCTGCCCTGCTTTTGACAGTCTGCCCTGAGGTAGACACTCATGGTCGGGAGCCTCTTCAGACAGAGTGACACCATATATCCATGCATCCATCCAAGTATTCATCCATCCATCCCAGCAAACTGTACGTTCATCCACCTCCATAGACACTCTTCTATCCCTATATCCATGCATCCATCCATGTATCCAACTGTCCATCCAGCCTAGCTATCTGTACCTCCATCCAACCCCATACAAACTCCTCCATACAATCCATCCCCATACACACCCCTTATATCCCCACCCCCTTCATCCCTCCATCCCTCCATCCACATACCCACTCCTGTATCCACAAACACACAACCTTCTTCTATCCCGTCCTTCATCTCCATGCACCACTAGTCCCAGTTGGGATCACGGTGAGCTTCATAGGACATAGAGTTGCTTATTTCCATTGCCAGTCTCCATGCAATCACACCTCATCCAGGTGACATTAGTTACACCTTGAAAGGGTTAATCAGCCCCTCCCGTCCCATGCTCTACCCTGAACCTGCTCATCCTACTAGATGCAGCAACTGCTCCACATTTTGAGGCTCAGGGAGTTCATTACATTTGTCTTCGTAACTTCATTTTTATTCATTGCAAGTCTACACAGCAGAAAGCAAAATAAATGAGCTGGAGCAGGGGGGATTGGGGTGGAGGAGAAATGACTGAGCATCTGAATGCCCAGCATTTGGTTCCAGTGCCTCGTTGGTTAATAGCTCAGTGCCCAAGCAAGCTGGCAGCTCGGCAGGACACCAGCTATGGGAGCCTCTCTGTCCTTATCTAGGGGTGGATTATGTACAGAGCAGGCCTGCTTGTCCTCTTTTGACAATCTGTCATTTCGAAAATAGGGCGGAATCAAAAATGGGGCTGGAAAACATCAAAGCAAAATGAAAGGAAGTGAAAATTTGTGTTTGATTTCAACATGAAATTTTCATTTAGTTTCTAATTGAAAATTTTGTTTTGTTGCATTTCAAATTAAATTGGCCATTTCATATCGAGGTGATGCTTTTGTTTATGGTTCGACCTGAAGTTTTCATTTTGTACCAACTTGAGATTTTCACTGTGTTTCTAATTAAAACTCCCCTTTTGTCTCACAGTGAAAGCTTTGTTTCTTTTCCTTCTGGAATTCCAATTTTCCTTTGAAATTAAATTTTATTTTGTTTCATTTCAAACTGAAATTTTCAATTTTTAGCCAATGTAATTGTTCATTTTCTATCTGACTGAAATTTTGGTACACTTGGATTTGAAAATGTAATTTAGGTCAAATTCTCATTTCATTTCTTATTGCAATATTGTTTCCTTTCTAAATGAAATTCGCATTTGGACTGTAATTGAAACAGTACTTGAGGGGATAAGAAACCTAGCTGGTTTGAAGATGCGGATTATAATACATGATTGCATGGCCTGGATTGGATGATGTTGTATGATCCTATATTGTATGAAATATTTGTTTACTTTCGTACAAATTTGGTGTGTTTTCTAACTTAAATGTCATTTCCTTTCTAAATGAAGTACCACTTTGAATTCTCATTGGAAGTTTTCTTCAGTTTCTTATGGGAATTTCCATGTTTCTAATGTAGAGATCTAGGATGATGAAGAGTTGAACTCCAAGTGTCAAGAATGGGGCTATGACAGGTTGGATCACAGAAACCCCCTTGGGAGCTGCCACCCAATGTGCCAAGACTACTTCTGCCCCCTGCTTTCCCTGCCAGCTCGGGACCCCAGCACCCTGTGTATGCTGAGCCAGACACTCCCGTCTACTCCAACAAAGACCCAGGGTCTGAATTACTTGCCCCAAAGCTGCAGGTTTATCTGAAAGCAGCTACCAGAAGTGTGCTTGTCTTTAACACCCGGATGCCCAACTCCCAATGGGGTCTAAACCCATTATAGTTATGTGTCTTTATAGTTATGACACGCCCCCCAAATCACAGATAGTGTTGGACGTCCGGTTCCACACTGGCTGTGATTTCTTCCTGGAGCTTTAGGAGAAAACAGAGTTAATAAAACACATGTACCTTTAGACATACTACTGATTATATAAAAACTAACAATATGTTTTATTTCAAGAACAATTGTTAACCAGTTAACTCTGGGAAACTTTCCCGGGAGAGTGCATCAGCCACTTTGTTAGAAGCTCCCGAAATGTGTTGTATTTCAAAATCAAAATCTTGGAGAGCTAAACTCCACCGAAGAAGTTTTTTGTTATTTCCCTTGGCGGTATGAAGCCACTGTAGCGCAGCATGGTCTGTTTGTAGTTGGAAGCGCCGTCCCCAAACATATGGGCGTAGCTTTTCCAGCGCGTACACAATGGCGTAGCATTCCTTTTCGCTGATTGACCAGTGGCTTTTCCTCACAGACAGTTTCTTGCTGAGAAACACGACAGGATGGAATTCTTGATCTGGTCCTTCCTGCATTAAAACTGCTCCCACGCCTCGCTCGGAAGCATCTGTGGTTACTAGGAACGGTTTGTCAAAGTCTGGGGTCCTTAGCACAGGGTCAGACATGAGTGTTGCCTTAAGCTGGTTAAAGGCCTTTTGACACTTATCAGTCCACTGAACTGCATTTGGCTGTTTCTTTCTGGTTAGGTCTGTCAGCGGGGCGGCGATTTGGCTGTAGTGTGGTACAAATCGCCTATAATATCCGGCCAAGCCTAAGAAGGATTGGACCTGTTTCTTTGACTTTGGAACCGGCCACTTTTGGATAGCATCCACTTTGGCCTGTAGGGGATTTATAGTTCCTTGACCCACCTGGTGCCCCAGGTACGTCACTCTGTTTTGGCCTATTTGACACTTTTTAGCCTTAACAGTTAGTCCTGCCTGCCGGATGCGCTCGAAGACTTTTTTCAGGTGCTCCAGGTGTTCTGTCCATGAATCAGAAAAAATGGCCACATCATCGAGGTAGGCAACTGCAGATTCTCCCAATCCTGCTAGGAGACCATCTACAAGTCTTTGGAAGGTGGCGGGTGCATTTCGCAACCCGAAAGGAAGTACATTGAATTCATACACCCCTGCCTGGGTGACGAAGGCTGACCTTTCCTTAGCGGGTTCATCTAGTGGTACTTGCCAGTACCCTTTGGTTAAGTCTAAAGTAGAGATGAATTGGGCATGTCCCAATTTTTCCAATAGCTCATCTGTGCGTGGCATTGGATAGTTGTCAGGACGAGTTACAGCATTTAGCTTACGGTAGTCCACGCAAAAGCGTATTTCCCCATCTGGTTTGGGAACTAGAACCACTGGAGATGCCCATGCACTGGTAGAGGGGCGGATTATACCCATCTGTAGCATGTCCTGGATCTCCCTTTGTATAGCCGCTTGGGCATGAGGTGACTCCCGGTAGGGTGGGGTTCTAATTGGGTGAGCATTACCTGTGTCAATGGAGTGGTATGCCCGTTCGGTCCGTCCTGGAGTGGCTGAGAAAATCGGTGCAAAGCTTCTGCACAGCTCCTTTATCTGCTGTCGCTGCAGACGTCCCAGGGTCGTGGAGAGGTTCACCTCTTCCACGCCACCATTCCTTTTTCCTTCATAGTAGACACCTGCAGGCCACTCCGCGTCATCAGTTTCCTGGGCTGTAAACTGGCAAACGTTTAATTCTCTAGAATAAAAGGGCTTAAGAGAATTAACATGGTATACCTTAGGCTTTATGTTGGAGGTGGGGGAGGCTATGAGATAGTTAACAGCTCCTAGGCGCTCCTGGACCGTGAATGGTCCTTCCCACGACGCTTCCATTTTATGGGCCTGGAGCGCCTTTAAGATCATGACTTGGTCTCCTACTTTGAAGGACCGTTCTCTGGAATGTTTATCATACCAGGCCTTTTGCTCTTCCTGAGCATCCTTTAGGTTTTCTTTAGCAAGGGCTAAAGAGTGTCGGAGGGTGTTTTGTAGGTTGCTTACAAAGTCTAGAATGTTAGTTCCTGGAGAAGGCGTAAACCCCTCCCATTGCTGCTTCACCAACTGTAATGGCCCCTTAACCTCGCGGCCATACACAAGTTCAAATGGTGAAAACCCTAAACTGGGATGTGGTACAGCCCTGTAGGCAAAAAGCAACTGCTGCAACACTAGGTCCCAATCATTGGAGTGTTCATTTACGAATTTACGTATCATGGCCCCCAAAGTTCCATTAAACCTCTCCACCAGACCATTGGTTTGATGGTGATGAGGGGTGGCAACCAAGTGATTCACCCCATGAGCTTCCCACAGGTTTTTCATGTTCCCTGCCAGGAAATTAGTTCCCGAATCTGTAAGGATGTCGGAGGGCCAACCTACCCTGGCAAAAATGTCTGCTAATGCCTGGCACACACTTTTAGCCTTGGTGTTGCTTAAGGGTACAGCTTCCGGCCATCGGGTAGCAAAATCCATGAAAGTCAGTACGTACTGCTTTCCTCTGGGTGTCTTCTTTGGGAAAGGACCCAGAATATCCACAGCTACTCGCTGAAATGGGACCTCAATTATGGGTAGTGGCTGGAGAGGGGCTTTAACCTGGTCTTGGGGCTTTCCCACTCGTTGGCACACCTCACAAGACCGGACATAATTAGCAACGTCCTTGCCCATTCCCTCCCAGTGGAAGGACTTCCCCAACCGGTCTTTGGTTCTGTTCACCCCAGAATGGCCACTGGGATGATCATGGGCTAAGCTCAAGAGCTTTACCCGATACTTAGTGGGAACTACCAACTGTCTTTGAGGATGCCAGTCTTCCTGGTGCCCACCAGAAAGAGTCTCCTTGTATAAAAGTCCTTTTTCTACAACAAACCGGGATCGGTTAGAAGAGCTGAGAGGCGGTGGGGTGCTCCGTGCTGCTGCCCAAGCTTTTTGAAGGCTGTCATCTGCTTCCTGCTCGGCCTGGAACTGTTCCCTTGATGCTGGAGACATCAGTTCCTCCTTGGACTGTGGACTGGGGCTTGGTCCCTCTGGAAGCGATGCAGGTGCTGGGGCTTTTTCCATTGACTGTGAACCGGTGTCCGCTGGTGCACTATGTGGTATTTCAGGCTCTGGCTGAGCCTCTTGGGTAGGGTTATCTGCTGCTTCCGCCAGTTTAGGCTCGCTGGTGCCCTCTGGCATTTGAGTTGTAGACGGGGTTGCAAGCGCTGGACTCAGTGCTGGCAATGGTTCTGGTGCTGGTTGCGTTGCCAGTTCCGGTTCTGGGACTGGCTTTGGCTGGGCCTCTGGGATTGGATCCACTACGGCTGTTGCAGTCGTTGGCAGGGGATCCGGTTCCACCACTTGTGTTTGGGTCTCCGGTAACACAGACGGGGCCCTGGTGGACGGCTCAGGAACAGGGATGGGGGTGAAAGCTTGCTTAGCCTGGCTGCGGGTGACTATTCCCACCCTCTTGGCTAGCTTCACGTGGTTGGCCAAGTCTTCCCCCAGCAGCATGGGAATGGGATAATTGTCATAGACTGCAAAAGTCCACATTCCTGACCAGCCCTTGTACTGGACATGCAACTGGGCTGTAGGCAAGGTTACAGACTGTGACACGAAGGGTTGAATTGTCACTGTAGCCTCAGGGTTGATGAGTTTGGGGTCCACTAGGGATTGGTGGATAGTTGACACTTGTGCCCCAGTGTCCCTCCAAGCGATAACCTTCTTTCCGCCCACTCTCAAGGTTTCCCTTCGCTCCGAGGGTATGAGAGAGGCATCTGGGTCTGGGGTTCTTTGGTGTGATTGGGGTGTAATGAACTGTAATCGGTTGGGGTTCTTGGGGCAGTGAGCCTTTATATGCCCCAGTTCATTACATTTAAAACATCGCCCTGCTAAGGTATCACCGGGGTGATGTTGGTTGATGGAGACTGGTGTGGTGGGGTGAGAAGGCGTCTGGGGTTTCCCTTGGGATGTGGGTGGGGCCTTGGGTTGTCCCCGGTGATAAGGTTTTGTTTCGGCTTGCCCCTTCTGATATTCGCTCCAACTGCTACTAGCTTTTTTCTTTTCTGTCACCTCCACCCATTTGGCTCCAATCTCCCCCGCCTCGGTTACAGTTTTGGGCTTCCCATCTAGGATGTACCTTTCTATTTCCTCAGGAACACCCTCTAAAAACTGCTCCATTTGCAATAGGAAGGGCAACTCTTCCGTAGATTTAACATTTGCTCCTGATATCCAGGCATCCCAATTTTTCCCAATGTGGTAGGCATGTCGGGTAAATGACACATCAGGTTTCCACCTTAGGGCTCTGAACCGCCGACGGGCATGCTCAGGTGTTAGCCCCATTCTGAGTCTGGCCTTGTTTTTAAAAAGTTCATAACTGTTCATGTGTTCCTTAGGCATTTCAGCCGCCACCTCTGCTAAGGGTCCACTGAGCTGCGGCCTCAGCTCTACCATGTACTGGGTTGGAGGGATGTCGTATCCAAGGCAGGCCCTTTCAAAATTTTCTAAGAAGGCCTCAGTATCATCGCCTGCCTTGTAGGTGGGGAATTTCCTGGGATGGGAAGTGGTACCTGGAGAGGAGTTGCTAGGATGGTCTGATGCATCCTGCTTAGCACTTGCTACTTCCAGTTCATGCTTCCTTTCTTTTTCTCTCGCCTCCTCTTTGGCTTTTTCCAGCTCCATCTCTCTCTTGTGGGCCTCCTCTTTGGCTTCTTTCTCAAGTTTTTTAATTTGAAGTAGTCTCTGATGTTTTTTCTCATTTTCTTCTGCTTCTAGTCTGGCCAGTTCTAGTTTGTTAGCTGCTTCACTGGTAGTCATTTTCCTGCTTTCCTGTGCTGGGCCACACCCCTCTGCAGTTGACTGAAACTGGGGTGTACTCAGCTCTGGCTGCTGCTGAGTTAACAGAGACTTTCTAACTAGCTACTCACGAGGATGTAAAAAGAAAAAAAAAAACAATTCAGCTTGTAAATTCCTTTTACCAGTCGTTTGCTCATTAATTGAACCCTTCTCTTAACAAAGGACCTTGTTAAAAAAACTTAACACCTCTGCCTTCAGGCAAGGAGAGATAAGATATGCATCTACCTTCAGCTCTGCTCTCCAAGCAGCTAGAAGGAAAAAAAAAATCTCTTACTGGCTTTTGGGTTTAAAACGATCCCACCGCTGTGCCACCATGTCAAGGCTATATCCCTACTTTGAACTTTAGGGTACAAATGTAGGGGCCTGCATGAAGACTTCTAAGCTTAACTACCAGCTTAGTTCTGGTCCGCTGCCACCATCTTAAGAATTCCCTCCCTGGGAAGCCTTGAGAAACCTTTCACCAATTCCCTGGTGAATACAGATCCAAACTCCTTGGATCTTAAACAAGGAGAAATTGACCCTTCCCCCCTCCTTCCTTTCACCAACTCCTGGTGAATACAGATCCAAACCCCCTTTGGATCTTAAAACAAGGAGAAATCAATCAGGTTCTTAAAAAGAAGGCTTTTAATTAAAGCAAAAGGTAAAAATCATCTCTGCAAAATCAGTATGGAAAATAACTTTACAGGGTAATCAAACTTAAAGAGCTCAGAGGAATCCCCTCTGTCTTAGGTTCAAAGTATAGCAAACAAGATAAGCACTCTGGTAAAAGGTACATTTACAAGTTGAGAAAACAAAGTAAATCTAAGACGCCTTGCCTGGCTTTTACTTACAATTTTGAAATAAGAGAGACTTGTTTAGAAAGATGGGGAGAACCTGGATTGATGTCTGGTCCCTCTCAGTCCCAAGAGCGAACAACCCATTAAACAAAGGACACACACAAAAGCCTTTCCCCCCCCCCAAGATTTGAAAGTATCTTGTCCCCTTATTGGTCCTTGGGGTCAGGTGTCAGCCAGGTTACCCGAGCTTCTTAACCCTTTACAGGTAAAAGGATTTGGAGTCTCTGGCTAGGAGGGATTCCATAGCACTGTACACAGGAGAGCTGTCACCCTTCCCTTTATAGTTATGACACTAGGTGTCAGCTGAGAACTGACAAACTTACAGCTGGAAGCCAAAGCAGCTCACTTGTGTGTTAGTATTGTTCTGGGTGGCAAGATAGACTGGAGCATCTAAAGGAACTGCCGGTGACTCCATTACAAGACGACTGCAGTATTTTGGGAGTTAACATTTGTTACTGAGTTGGTGAAATCTAATTATAGAACATACCACCAGTCTCGAGTGGCTGCCCTGCTTTTGACAGTCTGCCCTGAGGTAGACACTCATGGTCGGGAGCCTCTTCAGACAGAGTGACACCATATATCCATGCATCCATCCAAGTATTCATCCATCCATCCCAGCAAACTGTACGTTCATCCACCTCCATAGACACTCTTCTATCCCTATATCCATGCATCCATCCATGTATCCAACTGTCCATCCAGCCTAGCTATCTGTACCTCCATCCAACCCCATACAAACTCCTCCATACAATCCATCCCCATACACACCCCTTATATCCCCACCCCCTTCATCCCTCCATCCCTCCATCCACATACCCACTCCTGTATCCACAAACACACAACCTTCTTCTATCCCGTCCTTCATCTCCATGCACCACTAGTCCCAGTTGGGATCACGGTGAGCTTCATAGGACATAGAGTTGCTTATTTCCATTGCCAGTCTCCATGCAATCACACCTCATCCAGGTGACATTAGTTACACCTTGAAAGGGTTAATCAGCCCCTCCCGTCCCATGCTCTACCCTGAACCTGCTCATCCTACTAGATGCAGCAACTGCTCCACATTTTGAGGCTCAGGGAGTTCATTACATTTGTCTTCGTAACTTCATTTTTATTCATTGCAAGTCTACACAGCAGAAAGCAAAATAAATGAGCTGGAGCAGGGGGGATTGGGGTGGAGGAGAAATGACTGAGCATCTGAATGCCCAGCATTTGGTTCCAGTGCCTCGTTGGTTAATAGCTCAGTGCCCAAGCAAGCTGGCAGCTCGGCAGGACACCAGCTATGGGAGCCTCTCTGTCCTTATCTAGGGGTGGATTATGTACAGAGCAGGCCTGCTTGTCCTCTTTTGACAATCTGTCATTTCGAAAATAGGGCGGAATCAAAAATGGGGCTGGAAAACATCAAAGCAAAATGAAAGGAAGTGAAAATTTGTGTTTGATTTCAACATGAAATTTTCATTTAGTTTCTAATTGAAAATTTTGTTTTGTTGCATTTCAAATTAAATTGGCCATTTCATATCGAGGTGATGCTTTTGTTTATGGTTCGACCTGAAGTTTTCATTTTGTACCAACTTGAGATTTTCACTGTGTTTCTAATTAAAACTCCCCTTTTGTCTCACAGTGAAAGCTTTGTTTCTTTTCCTTCTGGAATTCCAATTTTCCTTTGAAATTAAATTTTATTTTGTTTCATTTCAAACTGAAATTTTCAATTTTTAGCCAATGTAATTGTTCATTTTCTATCTGACTGAAATTTTGGTACACTTGGATTTGAAAATGTAATTTAGGTCAAATTCTCATTTCATTTCTTATTGCAATATTGTTTCCTTTCTAAATGAAATTCGCATTTGGACTGTAATTGAAACAGTACTTGAGGGGATAAGAAACCTAGCTGGTTTGAAGATGCGGATTATAATACATGATTGCATGGCCTGGATTGGATGATGTTGTATGATCCTATATTGTATGAAATATTTGTTTACTTTCGTACAAATTTGGTGTGTTTTCTAACTTAAATGTCATTTCCTTTCTAAATGAAGTACCACTTTGAATTCTCATTGGAAGTTTTCTTCAGTTTCTTATGGGAATTTCCATGTTTCTAATGTAGAGATCTAGGATGATGAAGAGTTGAACTCCAAGTGTCAAGAATGGGGCTATGACAGGTTGGATCACAGAAACCCCCTTGGGAGCTGCCACCCAATGTGCCAAGACTACTTCTGCCCCCTGCTTTCCCTGCCAGCTCGGGACCCCAGCACCCTGTGTATGCTGAGCCAGACACTCCCGTCTACTCCAACAAAGACCCAGGGTCTGAATTACTTGCCCCAAAGCTGCAGGTTTATCTGAAAGCAGCTACCAGAAGTGTGCTTGTCTTTAACACCCGGATGCCCAACTCCCAATGGGGTCTAAACCCATTATAGTTATGTGTCTTTATAGTTATGACACGCCCCCCAAATCACAGATAGTGTTGGACGTCCGGTTCCACACTGGCTGTGATTTCTTCCTGGAGCTTTAGGAGAAAACAGAGTTAATAAAACACATGTACCTTTAGACATACTACTGATTATATAAAAACTAACAATATGTTTTATTTCAAGAACAATTGTTAACCAGTTAACTCTGGGAAACTTTCCCGGGAGAGTGCATCAGCCACTTTGTTAGAAGCTCCCGAAATGTGTTGTATTTCAAAATCAAAATCTTGGAGAGCTAAACTCCACCGAAGAAGTTTTTTGTTATTTCCCTTGGCGGTATGAAGCCACTGTAGCGCAGCATGGTCTGTTTGTAGTTGGAAGCGCCGTCCCCAAACATATGGGCGTAGCTTTTCCAGCGCGTACACAATGGCGTAGCATTCCTTTTCGCTGATTGACCAGTGGCTTTTCCTCACAGACAGTTTCTTGCTGAGAAACACGACAGGATGGAATTCTTGATCTGGTCCTTCCTGCATTAAAACTGCTCCCACGCCTCGCTCGGAAGCATCTGTGGTTACTAGGAACGGTTTGTCAAAGTCTGGGGTCCTTAGCACAGGGTCAGACATGAGTGTTGCCTTAAGCTGGTTAAAGGCCTTTTGACACTTATCAGTCCACTGAACTGCATTTGGCTGTTTCTTTCTGGTTAGGTCTGTCAGCGGGGCGGCGATTTGGCTGTAGTGTGGTACAAATCGCCTATAATATCCGGCCAAGCCTAAGAAGGATTGGACCTGTTTCTTTGACTTTGGAACCGGCCACTTTTGGATAGCATCCACTTTGGCCTGTAGGGGATTTATAGTTCCTTGACCCACCTGGTGCCCCAGGTACGTCACTCTGTTTTGGCCTATTTGACACTTTTTAGCCTTAACAGTTAGTCCTGCCTGCCGGATGCGCTCGAAGACTTTTTTCAGGTGCTCCAGGTGTTCTGTCCATGAATCAGAAAAAATGGCCACATCATCGAGGTAGGCAACTGCAGATTCTCCCAATCCTGCTAGGAGACCATCTACAAGTCTTTGGAAGGTGGCGGGTGCATTTCGCAACCCGAAAGGAAGTACATTGAATTCATACACCCCTGCCTGGGTGACGAAGGCTGACCTTTCCTTAGCGGGTTCATCTAGTGGTACTTGCCAGTACCCTTTGGTTAAGTCTAAAGTAGAGATGAATTGGGCATGTCCCAATTTTTCCAATAGCTCATCTGTGCGTGGCATTGGATAGTTGTCAGGACGAGTTACAGCATTTAGCTTACGGTAGTCCACGCAAAAGCGTATTTCCCCATCTGGTTTGGGAACTAGAACCACTGGAGATGCCCATGCACTGGTAGAGGGGCGGATTATACCCATCTGTAGCATGTCCTGGATCTCCCTTTGTATAGCCGCTTGGGCATGAGGTGACTCCCGGTAGGGTGGGGTTCTAATTGGGTGAGCATTACCTGTGTCAATGGAGTGGTATGCCCGTTCGGTCCGTCCTGGAGTGGCTGAGAAAATCGGTGCAAAGCTTCTGCACAGCTCCTTTATCTGCTGTCGCTGCAGACGTCCCAGGGTCGTGGAGAGGTTCACCTCTTCCACGCCACCATTCCTTTTTCCTTCATAGTAGACACCTGCAGGCCACTCCGCGTCATCAGTTTCCTGGGCTGTAAACTGGCAAACGTTTAATTCTCTAGAATAAAAGGGCTTAAGAGAATTAACATGGTATACCTTAGGCTTTATGTTGGAGGTGGGGGAGGCTATGAGATAGTTAACAGCTCCTAGGCGCTCCTGGACCGTGAATGGTCCTTCCCACGACGCTTCCATTTTATGGGCCTGGAGCGCCTTTAAGATCATGACTTGGTCTCCTACTTTGAAGGACCGTTCTCTGGAATGTTTATCATACCAGGCCTTTTGCTCTTCCTGAGCATCCTTTAGGTTTTCTTTAGCAAGGGCTAAAGAGTGTCGGAGGGTGTTTTGTAGGTTGCTTACAAAGTCTAGAATGTTAGTTCCTGGAGAAGGCGTAAACCCCTCCCATTGCTGCTTCACCAACTGTAATGGCCCCTTAACCTCGCGGCCATACACAAGTTCAAATGGTGAAAACCCTAAACTGGGATGTGGTACAGCCCTGTAGGCAAAAAGCAACTGCTGCAACACTAGGTCCCAATCATTGGAGTGTTCATTTACGAATTTACGTATCATGGCCCCCAAAGTTCCATTAAACCTCTCCACCAGACCATTGGTTTGATGGTGATGAGGGGTGGCAACCAAGTGATTCACCCCATGAGCTTCCCACAGGTTTTTCATGTTCCCTGCCAGGAAATTAGTTCCCGAATCTGTAAGGATGTCGGAGGGCCAACCTACCCTGGCAAAAATGTCTGCTAATGCCTGGCACACACTTTTAGCCTTGGTGTTGCTTAAGGGTACAGCTTCCGGCCATCGGGTAGCAAAATCCATGAAAGTCAGTACGTACTGCTTTCCTCTGGGTGTCTTCTTTGGGAAAGGACCCAGAATATCCACAGCTACTCGCTGAAATGGGACCTCAATTATGGGTAGTGGCTGGAGAGGGGCTTTAACCTGGTCTTGGGGCTTTCCCACTCGTTGGCACACCTCACAAGACCGGACATAATTAGCAACGTCCTTGCCCATTCCCTCCCAGTGGAAGGACTTCCCCAACCGGTCTTTGGTTCTGTTCACCCCAGAATGGCCACTGGGATGATCATGGGCTAAGCTCAAGAGCTTTACCCGATACTTAGTGGGAACTACCAACTGTCTTTGAGGATGCCAGTCTTCCTGGTGCCCACCAGAAAGAGTCTCCTTGTATAAAAGTCCTTTTTCTACAACAAACCGGGATCGGTTAGAAGAGCTGAGAGGCGGTGGGGTGCTCCGTGCTGCTGCCCAAGCTTTTTGAAGGCTGTCATCTGCTTCCTGCTCGGCCTGGAACTGTTCCCTTGATGCTGGAGACATCAGTTCCTCCTTGGACTGTGGACTGGGGCTTGGTCCCTCTGGAAGCGATGCAGGTGCTGGGGCTTTTTCCATTGACTGTGAACCGGTGTCCGCTGGTGCACTATGTGGTATTTCAGGCTCTGGCTGAGCCTGAAGGGTTATCTGCTGCTTCCGCCAGTTTAGGCTCGCTGGTGCCCTCTGGCATTTGAGTTGTAGACGGGGTTGCAAGCGCTGGACTCAGTGCTGGCAATGGTTCTGGTGCTGGTTGCGTTGCCAGTTCCGGTTCTGGGACTGGCTTTGGCTGGGCCTCTGGGATTGGATCCACTACGGCTGTTGCAGTCGTTGGCAGGGGATCCGGTTCCACCACTTGTGTTTGGGTCTCCGGTAACACAGACGGGGCCCTGGTGGACGGCTCAGGAACAGGGATGGGGGTGAAAGCTTGCTTAGCCTGGCTGCGGGTGACTATTCCCACCCTCTTGGCTAGCTTCACGTGGTTGGCCAAGTCTTCCCCCAGCAGCATGGGAATGGGATAATTGTCATAGACTGCAAAAGTCCACATTCCTGACCAGCCCTTGTACTGGACATGCAACTGGGCTGTAGGCAAGGTTACAGACTGTGACACGAAGGGTTGAATTGTCACTGTAGCCTCAGGGTTGATGAGTTTGGGGTCCACTAGGGATTGGTGGATAGTTGACACTTGTGCCCCAGTGTCCCTCCAAGCGATAACCTTCTTTCCGCCCACTCTCAAGGTTTCCCTTCGCTCCGAGGGTATGAGAGAGGCATCTGGGTCTGGGGTTCTTTGGTGTGATTGGGGTGTAATGAACTGTAATCGGTTGGGGTTCTTGGGGCAGTGAGCCTTTATATGCCCCAGTTCATTACATTTAAAACATCGCCCTGCTAAGGTATCACCGGGGTGATGTTGGTTGATGGAGACTGGTGTGGTGGGGTGAGAAGGCGTCTGGGGTTTCCCTTGGGATGTGGGTGGGGCCTTGGGTTGTCCCCGGTGATAAGGTTTTGTTTCGGCTTGCCCCTTCTGATATTCGCTCCAACTGCTACTAGCTTTTTTCTTTTCTGTCACCTCCACCCATTTGGCTCCAATCTCCCCCGCCTCGGTTACAGTTTTGGGCTTCCCATCTAGGATGTACCTTTCTATTTCCTCAGGAACACCCTCTAAAAACTGCTCCATTTGCAATAGGAAGGGCAACTCTTCCGTAGATTTAACATTTGCTCCTGATATCCAGGCATCCCAATTTTTCCCAATGTGGTAGGCATGTCGGGTAAATGACACATCAGGTTTCCACCTTAGGGCTCTGAACCGCCGACGGGCATGCTCAGGTGTTAGCCCCATTCTGAGTCTGGCCTTGTTTTTAAAAAGTTCATAACTGTTCATGTGTTCCTTAGGCATTTCAGCCGCCACCTCTGCTAAGGGTCCACTGAGCTGCGGCCTCAGCTCTACCATGTACTGGGTTGGAGGGATGTCGTATCCAAGGCAGGCCCTTTCAAAATTTTCTAAGAAGGCCTCAGTATCATCGCCTGCCTTGTAGGTGGGGAATTTCCTGGGATGGGAAGTGGTACCTGGAGAGGAGTTGCTAGGATGGTCTGATGCATCCTGCTTAGCACTTGCTACTTCCAGTTCATGCTTCCTTTCTTTTTCTCTCGCCTCCTCTTTGGCTTTTTCCAGCTCCATCTCTCTCTTGTGGGCCTCCTCTTTGGCTTCTTTCTCAAGTTTTTTAATTTGAAGTAGTCTCTGATGTTTTTTCTCATTTTCTTCTGCTTCTAGTCTGGCCAGTTCTAGTTTGTTAGCTGCTTCACTGGTAGTCATTTTCCTGCTTTCCTGTGCTGGGCCACACCCCTCTGCAGTTGACTGAAACTGGGGTGTACTCAGCTCTGGCTGCTGCTGAGTTAACAGAGACTTTCTAACTAGCTACTCACGAGGATGTAAAAAGAAAAAAAAAACAATTCAGCTTGTAAATTCCTTTTACCAGTCGTTTGCTCATTAATTGAACCCTTCTCTTAACAAAGGACCTTGTTAAAAAAACTTAACACCTCTGCCTTCAGGCAAGGAGAGATAAGATATGCATCTACCTTCAGCTCTGCTCTCCAAGCAGCTAGAAGGAAAAAAAAAATCTCTTACTGGCTTTTGGGTTTAAAACGATCCCACCGCTGTGCCACCATGTCAAGGCTATATCCCTACTTTGAACTTTAGGGTACAAATGTAGGGGCCTGCATGAAGACTTCTAAGCTTAACTACCAGCTTAGTTCTGGTCCGCTGCCACCATCTTAAGAATTCCCTCCCTGGGAAGCCTTGAGAAACCTTTCACCAATTCCCTGGTGAATACAGATCCAAACTCCTTGGATCTTAAACAAGGAGAAATTGACCCTTCCCCCCTCCTTCCTTTCACCAACTCCTGGTGAATACAGATCCAAACCCCCTTTGGATCTTAAAACAAGGAGAAATCAATCAGGTTCTTAAAAAGAAGGCTTTTAATTAAAGCAAAAGGTAAAAATCATCTCTGCAAAATCAGTATGGAAAATAACTTTACAGGGTAATCAAACTTAAAGAGCTCAGAGGAATCCCCTCTGTCTTAGGTTCAAAGTATAGCAAACAAGATAAGCACTCTGGTAAAAGGTACATTTACAAGTTGAGAAAACAAAGTAAATCTAAGACGCCTTGCCTGGCTTTTACTTACAATTTTGAAATAAGAGAGACTTGTTTAGAAAGATGGGGAGAACCTGGATTGATGTCTGGTCCCTCTCAGTCCCAAGAGCGAACAACCCATTAAACAAAGGACACACACAAAAGCCTTTCCCCCCCCCCAAGATTTGAAAGTATCTTGTCCCCTTATTGGTCCTTGGGGTCAGGTGTCAGCCAGGTTACCCGAGCTTCTTAACCCTTTACAGGTAAAAGGATTTGGAGTCTCTGGCTAGGAGGGATTCCATAGCACTGTACACAGGAGAGCTGTCACCCTTCCCTTTATAGTTATGACACTAGGTGTCAGCTGAGAACTGACAAACTTACAGCTGGAAGCCAAAGCAGCTCACTTGTGTGTTAGTATTGTTCTGGGTGGCAAGATAGACTGGAGCATCTAAAGGAACTGCCGGTGACTCCATTACAAGACGACTGCAGTATTTTGGGAGTTAACATTTGTTACTGAGTTGGTGAAATCTAATTATAGAACATACCACCAGTCTCGAGTGGCTGCCCTGCTTTTGACAGTCTGCCCTGAGGTAGACACTCATGGTCGGGAGCCTCTTCAGACAGAGTGACACCATATATCCATGCATCCATCCAAGTATTCATCCATCCATCCCAGCAAACTGTACGTTCATCCACCTCCATAGACACTCTTCTATCCCTATATCCATGCATCCATCCATGTATCCAACTGTCCATCCAGCCTAGCTATCTGTACCTCCATCCAACCCCATACAAACTCCTCCATACAATCCATCCCCATACACACCCCTTATATCCCCACCCCCTTCATCCCTCCATCCCTCCATCCACATACCCACTCCTGTATCCACAAACACACAACCTTCTTCTATCCCGTCCTTCATCTCCATGCACCACTAGTCCCAGTTGGGATCACGGTGAGCTTCATAGGACATAGAGTTGCTTATTTCCATTGCCAGTCTCCATGCAATCACACCTCATCCAGGTGACATTAGTTACACCTTGAAAGGGTTAATCAGCCCCTCCCGTCCCATGCTCTACCCTGAACCTGCTCATCCTACTAGATGCAGCAACTGCTCCACATTTTGAGGCTCAGGGAGTTCATTACATTTGTCTTCGTAACTTCATTTTTATTCATTGCAAGTCTACACAGCAGAAAGCAAAATAAATGAGCTGGAGCAGGGGGGATTGGGGTGGAGGAGAAATGACTGAGCATCTGAATGCCCAGCATTTGGTTCCAGTGCCTCGTTGGTTAATAGCTCAGTGCCCAAGCAAGCTGGCAGCTCGGCAGGACACCAGCTATGGGAGCCTCTCTGTCCTTATCTAGGGGTGGATTATGTACAGAGCAGGCCTGCTTGTCCTCTTTTGACAATCTGTCATTTCGAAAATAGGGCGGAATCAAAAATGGGGCTGGAAAACATCAAAGCAAAATGAAAGGAAGTGAAAATTTGTGTTTGATTTCAACATGAAATTTTCATTTAGTTTCTAATTGAAAATTTTGTTTTGTTGCATTTCAAATTAAATTGGCCATTTCATATCGAGGTGATGCTTTTGTTTATGGTTCGACCTGAAGTTTTCATTTTGTACCAACTTGAGATTTTCACTGTGTTTCTAATTAAAACTCCCCTTTTGTCTCACAGTGAAAGCTTTGTTTCTTTTCCTTCTGGAATTCCAATTTTCCTTTGAAATTAAATTTTATTTTGTTTCATTTCAAACTGAAATTTTCAATTTTTAGCCAATGTAATTGTTCATTTTCTATCTGACTGAAATTTTGGTACACTTGGATTTGAAAATGTAATTTAGGTCAAATTCTCATTTCATTTCTTATTGCAATATTGTTTCCTTTCTAAATGAAATTCGCATTTGGACTGTAATTGAAACAGTACTTGAGGGGATAAGAAACCTAGCTGGTTTGAAGATGCGGATTATAATACATGATTGCATGGCCTGGATTGGATGATGTTGTATGATCCTATATTGTATGAAATATTTGTTTACTTTCGTACAAATTTGGTGTGTTTTCTAACTTAAATGTCATTTCCTTTCTAAATGAAGTACCACTTTGAATTCTCATTGGAAGTTTTCTTCAGTTTCTTATGGGAATTTCCATGTTTCTAATGTAGAGATCTAGGATGATGAAGAGTTGAACTCCAAGTGTCAAGAATGGGGCTATGACAGGTTGGATCACAGAAACCCCCTTGGGAGCTGCCACCCAATGTGCCAAGACTACTTCTGCCCCCTGCTTTCCCTGCCAGCTCGGGACCCCAGCACCCTGTGTATGCTGAGCCAGACACTCCCGTCTACTCCAACAAAGACCCAGGGTCTGAATTACTTGCCCCAAAGCTGCAGGTTTATCTGAAAGCAGCTACCAGAAGTGTGCTTGTCTTTAACACCCGGATGCCCAACTCCCAATGGGGTCTAAACCCAAATAAATCCGTTTTACCCTGTATAAAGCTTATACTGCGTAAACTCATAAATTGTTCGCCCTCTGTAACACTGATAGAGAGATATGCACAGTTGTTTGCTCCCCCAGGTATTAATACATACTCTGAGTTAATTAATAAGTAAAAATTGATTTTATTAAAGACAGAAAGTAGGATTTAAGTGGTTCCAACTAGTAACAGACAGAACAAAGTAAGTCACCAAGCAAAATAAAATAAAATGTGCAAATCTATGTCTAATTAAACTGAATACAGATAAGATCCTCACCAGTTCTGGAATGCTCCCTTTTACAGACTAATCTCCTTTTAGCCTGGGTCCAGCAATCACTCACACCTCTTGTTCCAGTTTCTTCCAAGTATCCTGTGGGGTGGGGAGGCTCTCTCTTTCGTCAGCTGAAGACAAAATGGAGGGGTCTCCCACGGGTTTAAATAGACTTTCTGTTGTGGGTGGAGACTCCCCTCCTCACTCCTATGCAAAGTCCAACTCCAAGATGGAGTTCTGGAGTCACCTGGGCAGGGCCGGCTTTAGGAAGTGCGGGGCCCAATTCGAACAGTTTCGACGGGGCCCCAGCAGGGATGACTAAAAAAAAAGCCACTTAAAAAGAACCCTTTCATTTCTTCCATGTATTATTTACTTTCCATGACTATATACATAATAACAAAATTATATATTACATACATTGCGTCATATATTAATTAGCTGATTTTCACTTTCATATTAGGAAAATAATTCATGTTTTGATAGTTGTACAACTGATTTTCTTCAGTAATGTTTATTTTATTAAAATTTATAAAATATTTCCTTATTAATATAAAATTGTGCCCTCCTCCCCCCCCCCCCAGTGCCTCCCGGCCCGCGGAAACAAACCCTGCTTCCCCAACGCCGCCCCGCTGAAACAGCTGTGGGCCAAAAAGGAAGAAAAGGAAGGTTTGGGGGGGGAGGGGTGACATAGGGTGACCAGATCACAGCAGTAAAATAGGACCCGACCCCTCCCCGCTCGGCCCCACCATCACACCCCTCTTCACTCCCTAGCCCCCCGCTGGCTTGCTCCTCCCTCCTAGTCAGTCCCCCACCCACCACTTGCCTCCTTTCACCTTCTCCCTCCCCTGCCAGAAACCCCCATGCCCGCCCCTAGAACCCCTGCTGCCTCATTGCTTGCCTCTTTGCCCACCCGCTGCTTGCCCACTCGCTCGCCGCTTGCCCCCCCCAAGTATAAAGCCTCATTCAAAGACCCAGGGGTCACTATATTACTGCACACAGCAGTCAATCAGTGCAGTTGTAGATAAATCTCTGCATTATGCATTTTTGTATAACTTTTATGAGACTTTGTATTGAACCTTTGTAATGTTATAGCCGGCCCCTAAGGTAGTATAATTAAGGTAAAAGAAAAATGTCTTTTTGCTAGAAGTAGAATAAGATCTTCCCCCCACTTTGTAATCAATTGCCCTGTTGAATGAATGAGGTGTGAATGAGGAAGGTGTGGAAGGCAGCACCTCCAGACAGCTGCAACCCTTGGAGAGGGGCTGGGAGCCAGCCAAGGAGAGCGTTGCCCAGGGCTGAGTGGGACAGAGTTTGGGTGTAGGCTCCAGGCTGGGGCACGGGGTGGGGTGCAGGATGGGTGGAGGGGTGCAGGCTCTGGGAGGGAGTGCGGAGGGGTGGGTGCAGGCTCTGGGACAGAGTTTGGGGGCCGGAGAGGGGGTGGTGGGTGCTGGGCGGGGGGGGGGGACTGCCATCACATGTGGCTTCCTTCCTCCCCTGCTGCCCCTCACCATAGCCTCGGTGGGGGATGGGGCTGCCCCTTGCCCAGTGTTTGCAGGAGTGGTGGCTGGGGGAAAACCCACTCAAACTCTGGTTTTACTCTTTCGTTGATGGGTCACTTTAACCCCTTACAAACCCCTTCCTGCCTCTCTCACCCCCCTTTTCTACTGGGCTTGTTTGATCTTTTCGGTGGAGCCAGATGAAAACCACAAACCCCAGCGAGAGCAACAGGCTGGAAGACTAGACTGAACCCACCACCCACCCAGCCTAGTCCATCCCAGAGCCCAGGACTGAGGGCAAATGTCCCCGCACCCCCGGGCCACCTGCTTCCACTCCTGGCCTCTCCCAGCGCCGCCAGCGATTCTGTGTGGCTGCATCAGGTGGGATTTCAACCGGACCCCCCCCCCCCGCTAAATTCACCCCTGTTTTGCGACCACTCTGCACCAAGAGCACCTTCCTTCCCTGCCCTAGAGCTGCTGGATGGCTAGAAAGCTGAGCTGGGTGTTTGATCAATCCGGAATATTATTGTGCCCCCCCCCAAAAAAAACCCTTAATGTCCACACAGCTTGGGGGGGGGCTATTCCTCCCCCCCAAAGCCGGTCTATTTTATTGTGGCAGGGCAAACGAAGGAGCCAGAGTTTAATGGAAATATTCAGCCCCTACAGCGGTCTTGCAGCACGGGAAGCAGAGTCGATGGGAAGGGAACTTGTGGAACTCCTTACCTGAGGAGGTTGTGAAGGCTAGGACTATAACAATGTTTAAAAGGGGACTGGATAAATTCATGGTGGCTAAGTCCATAAATGGCTATTAGCCAGGATGGGTAAGAATGGTGTCCCTAGCCTCTGTTCGTCAGAGGATGGAGATGGATGGCAGGAGAGAGATCACTTGATCATTGCCTGTTAGGTTCACTCCCTCTGGGGCACCTGGCATTGGCCACTGTCGGTAGACAGATACTGGGCTAGATGGACCTTTGGTCTGACCCAGTACGGCCTTTCTTATGTTCTTATGTTCTTATGAACTGGTTTGGATAGGAGCCCCCATCCCCCTCCTTTGCAAAATAATTTGGGGAGGGGAATCAGATCACTCTGTGCCTCAGTTTCCCCCTCTCTTGGGGGGGGAGGGAGATAAAAGTCTCAGCCTGCCTATTGCAGACCTTTTGTATTCTCCCCTCTTGATGTATTTGATTTCCTCGTCCAAATCCCCCTCTCTCTCTCACCTGGAATTCACAGCACTAAGTACTGGCTCGGGGCTTTCTTCCTGGGTTACATGATCCCGAGTTTAGTTCTGAAACAGACGCAGGCAGGCACAACTCACCCTCAAACAGCAACACCACCGAAAACCACAAAACCAACCCAATATTACACACCTATGGGGAATCACGGGGTCAAACACTCACCGACCGAAGCCCCAGCAGCTGCTCAGGTGAGTGAGGTCCACACTGCAGAGATTCCTGTCTCCCACCGGACCAGAAGCCCCCTCGGGGTCTCCTCCAGGTGAGTGCTTGGGGGAGGGGAGGGGAAGGCTGCAAAGCACATGTGCCTTCTCCACACCCCCCCCCCCCCGACCTGCAACAGCTGCTGCTTCCGGGAGAGCCACAGAGCTTTGCTTCAGGCAGGGATGCTGCGCGGGGCCCTCTTAGGGGCGGGGCCCAATTCAGGGGAATCGGTGGAATCGGCCTAAAGCCGGCCCTGCACCTGGGCAAGTCAATGTCCATGCATGACTCACAGTCTTTACAGGCAGAAGCCATTGTCCACATGGTATCTTGTATGTCTCCAGGAAGACTTCTTATGTGGATTGGAGCATTCCAAGATGCATTGTTCCCCAAGTGCTTCCTGATTGGGTACTTAACCTTGCAAATTCCTTCCTAAAGAAGCTGACCAAATGCCTCACAAAGCTTACTTAGAAATCAAGAAAGTACACAGCCAATATTCTTAACCTCAAGTACAAAATGATATATATGTACAAATAGGATGAATAGACATAGTAGACCATAAGCTTTACAGAGATATGTTACATGGCACAGGCAACACAAAACATATTCCCGTTATGTCATATTCCCATAAAGCATTATGGGGTACAGTGTCACAGGGGCGATTCCAGGACATGAGGAGAATTCCAGCGGTCCAAGGCTTGTAGATTTCACATTGTTGCCTTTTTCCAGGGGATGAACTCAGAGATCTGTGTGTACATTTGAGGGGGTGAAGCATCAATAGGACCAAAGGAGACAATGTCCTGGGCCACCCTCCCACACACCAGGAGCCCCCCAGAATCCCCCTGTGAAATGAAACCAGAAGTTAAATGAATCGCATCTGTCAGGGTTCCCTCCCCACTCTGAACTCTGGGGTACAGATGTGGGGACCCGCATTAAAGACCCACTACGCTTATTTCTACCACCTTAGGTAAAACGGGACCCCTAAATGCATAAAGCCCCCTGGCCTTCTCATCCATTCCACTCCCTCAGGGTGCCCTAATATCACAGAGACAGCACCCACAGAGCATGAGGACCCTCTATTCTCTCCCAGAGGATGTCCTCAAATCCCCCATGAGCGGCTTCTTTTTGGCTCATCTGAGGAGGGGGCAGCACTTCTGCCTGGGCCTAGAGGGGTTGCAGCCCCAGCTGGGTGGGGACAGGAAACCTCAGGGTCAGGTTCCCAGTGTGTAGGTGGGTGTCAGGCAGACCTACGGCATGTACACCCAGCCACATGGCAGGGGGAATTGACGGGCCCCAAACATCTCGGCTTGCCCAGCATCTTGGGCCCTGCACAGCTGGGGCTGTGTCCGATCTGTGCCCTGGGATCAATTGACTTAGCCTCTGAAACTTGCTGCCCTGAGGATTTTTTGGAGGTGTTAAGTCCCCCGAGTGACCATGGCCTGCAGGGTAAAACCTTCCCATCTGTAACAGGCTGTCAGCCCTGAGGCCTGACTGACAAGCCGAGCATCTGAGCAAGGAGATCTCCCCATCCCCCTGGCAGTGAAAGGTGCATCCCCACGCACGGTCGTGTCACGAATGGAAACAGTTCTCAGAGCCAGACATTGGGGAGAACAAGTGGAGCTGTCTGAGGATCTGAGTCCAGGAATGGGAAGGGAGGTGCTGCAGGTCAGGATTGAGAGTCACCGGCAGAGATGACCCATGCCCACCAATAATAGGGGGGCAGAGTGAGGGCAGCCGGCTTCAGACATGTTACTGAGCATGCTCAGTCCATGTGAGCATGCTCAGTAAAAGCCATGCAGGAAATTGGCGGAGGGGGCATCTGATCCCACATGTCCCCCGCCCCACCGCCTCTGGCCCACACTGGAAAGACTATTAAAAGTCTACATCTTTGAGTGCAAATTTGTCATGTCTCCAGTCCTCATCTGCTGAGTCATTTCCTTTTCCTCCTGGTTCTCAGAAACTTTTCAAGACCAGCTTTGTTTTCTCTGTGTGATATTTCATATCTGCCTGGCCCCCTGCCCAGCTGGGCTCCAGATAACGGGCAATGCAGGGAAGGAAGCTCAGAGGATTTAATCTCAGAAGACATTTCATAGAGTAGAATCATCGAAATATCAGGCTGGAAGGGACCTCATGAGGTGACCTGGTTCAGGCCCCTGTTCCGAGGCAGGAGCATGTCAACCTAGACCAGGGATCGGCAACCTTTGGCACGCAGCTACAGGCACACTCTCTTCTGGCTCCCAGGGCCATGGGGGTGCCTCTGTTGCAGCCCGCTTGGCCTCTGCATCGGCCAGATTATTCCCTTTGCTTAGGGGTCCTGTTTTCTTGTGTGCCTTTACCTTTACCACATTGATCCGTGTAAAACGGTGTCTGAGCTCCTCCACTCGCTTCCACCAGTTAGCATGCTTGATTGTGAAACTGTCTGTTGCCCTGAAATGATTATCTGCCCACCATCTCCGCATTAATGTGGCCCCACGAAATACATAATCAGAATCTACCACCACACAGCATTCTGGCTCAAATTTGGGATCCACTTCATTGAAAGCTGCTAGCAAGGCTGCCAGTTCTGCCTCCAGAGCTCACCTTGCTTCTAGTGAGAAACCAATGGTGCTGACTGTCTCATTTCCTCTGACTCCCACAACAGCTAAGCCTGCGGTTTTCTGTCCCCCCTGATACCTACAACTTCCATCCAAAAACCATACCAGTGTCCCCTCCTTTACCGGATTGGGGTTAGCCGCCCGAAACACCTGATGTTGGGTTTTACCTGGGCTGGCTTCACATTGGTGTGGGGTGCCAGCCAGATGTAATCCGGCTACCCAGACTATGGGTTCCTTTAACACTTCCTGCTTTCATGTTTTCTGCCTGTTGAGCCAGCAACCATTTGGCAATATGCTGCCCACTCACTTGTCCCTGTAAGATAGTATGCATGTTTAACAGCCGCAGGGGGTCATGCTGAGATCGGACTATTAGTTTCTGCATTCCCGTGAGGTATTTGAATGTCCCTACCCCCCAGTAGGTGCACAACAGCATCTTTTCACACCATCCAGACTTCAGTTCCACAGCACTCAAAAGTCAAGAGGCAAAGGCCACAGGTCGGTCCTTTGCTCCATACTCCTCTGTGTTAAGGCACAACCAATGGTAGTGTCCGATACCAAAGGGTACAGATAAAAGAGTTTCTCCCCATCCGGGGGGGCCAGCACTGGAGCACTGGCCAGGTTTTCCTTTAGTACTTTCACTGCCTCAGTACACTTTTCTGACCATTCCCAAGTTGAGGCTCAGGTTAGGTCAAATAGAGGCTGGGCTATTTCTACATAATTAGCCACAAAATCCCTGCAAAATCCAGTTAGACCCAGAAAACTTTGCAAGCTTTTAACATCCGTAGGCAGTGGCAGGGACTGGATCAGTTGCACCCGTTCCTTATCGATTTCCCTTCCCATCTGGGACACTTCCACTCCTAAGTAGGTCATTCTTGTCTCTCCCATCTGAACCTTTTTCCCATTGACCTTCAACCCTGCTCTTGCCAAAGCTTGCAGGAACTGCTCGGTTAGTTCCCTGTCTTCTTCCTCTGTCTGTGACATTAGCAACAGGTCGTCTACATATTGTACGCACCTTGCTGAATCCACCCCCTCCACAGCCTGTCTCATGTATCTGTGAAAAATTGCAGGGGAGTCCCGATACCCCTGGGGTAGGACTGTCCAGCAGAATTGTCTGCCCTCCCACGAGGTAGCTAGTGGCAGAGACCAAAACCCATTCGCTATGTCCAAAACAGTGAAAATTCAGAATTGGGATCCAATGCGGGCTAGCATTTCAGGGTACGCTGCCACTACTGAGGTTGGTGAATTGGCCAGAGCGTTTAGTGCCCTGTAATCCACAGTGAGGCGTCAGGTGTCGTTTGGCTTTCTCACTGGCCACACAGCAGCATTACAAGGGAAGGCAACCGCTCTAATCAGTCCACTCTGTTTCAGTTCCTCAATAGTTGCCCCCACCTCTGCCAATGCCTCCCAAGGAATAGAATACTGTTTCTGTGGGAGAGGGTCCCCACCCTCTAACAGTACCTCAATACTGCCCTACCACAATCCAGGTTATCCTTAGCCCACACAGGAACGTGTTCCCACCCTGCCGGGGGTGGTGGGAGGGCATGTGCTGCTTTAATGGTCATAGTGTTTATCCCCATAGGAATGGTATAGCCCTGACCATCCTGCGTCTGCCCCAGTAAACACACCCAATTGGCTTAGTCCAGTACACGTCCCAGCTTGTGTAAATCTCCTGCCCCCAACAGATTAAGCACATTATTACAACCCCACATAATCTCCCCTTCCCCCAGATTCCTTTGATCTGTCCCCGCCTCAGGGTTAACTGTGTCTCCCCTCCCATTGCCCCTACAATTGTCACCATTCCTTCTGAGGGCCTCCCCTGCCCCCATGTGCTTAAGCTGATGGCTGCTCCAGTGTCTACCAAAAAATCCCTCATGGGACTCCCTTCGATCAGATGTGTCCCGTCCTAAACTGAGAACATGGACAGGACGCCTCCCAGGGCACCCCTAAGTCGTAGCACCCACCTCAGTCCCTCCCACTGGTTCACAGGGGGGGGGAGCGGGAGTCCTGGCACCGAACACATTTCTGTCTCCAAGCAAAATTGTGTCTGGCATTTTAGGCAGTCCCAGTCCCCTGGCCTCTGGGGCCACATTCCCCCTGATCTGGTAAGATCCTGGGTACTCAGTTTAGCCTGCAGTCTCTTGATCTGTTGCTCTATAGCTGCCTGCTCATCCCTGACTACCCCCCCAAAGCCACGACCTTGTCCTCTATCTTCTCCCCTCCGGGCTGACCCACCCCTTTCCACCTTGTACTGATCCCCTTCAGTAATAACATGGACCGGCTCTCCCCCCGATGCATCTGCCTCCACACATCTGCCTGTTCCAGAAACTGGGGTAGCGGATTGGGAGCAAGTTCAGGGTGCTGCAACCTTAAATGCCCCACGAACTGAGTATCGCTCAGCTCCAACCATTTCTCCAGCAATTCCACACCCCTACCATGCTCCACACCCCCACCAGGTCCTGGTGCCCCTGTCTGGGGTATCACCCATGGACCGTCCAGGGGATCCACCCAGCCACCGTGCATCCCTCCCTGTTCCCCAGGGATTCGCTTTATCTTATTCATCCCCTCAGTACGAGAGTACACCCCAAACAACTGTTTTGCCACCTGTCCAGGGATTAGAAATGGGTGTGCCACTCCTGCCACATCGATTCCTAAGGTGCCCCGTCCCAGAAGACTAAACCATATGATCACCTGGTCCTCACGAGTTAGACCCTCCATCTCCCTGCCCACCTCCACTAGCCACAGCACAAACTGATCCCAATCCTCCCAGGGTACCTTTCCCCACCAGCCCAGTACTGCCTCCCGGTCCTTCAGGGACAAGGGGCGGATTTCTGCCTGTTCTACTACTTGTGGGGCATGATCCCCCCACCCTGCAACCTGGGCTACTATACCTGCCTCCTGTAGTTCCTCCCGGGTAGCCTCTCTCACAGGGGCTGTAAGTGTGGATCGCTGGCTTACAACACCCGCTGGCAGTGGTGGGTACAGTGTTTTTTCAGGATAGGGTGGTGGAGGTGTCTCCTTCAGCTCCATTAGTGGGGCGGATGGTCTGGGAGCAAGTCCATTGCTCCCATGTTTACACTGATACAATTCCTCCTCTAAATCTTCTACTCTCCCCAGCAGTTCATCCCTCTCTCTCCGGATTGCCTCACAAGACTCCTCTGTCCGTGCAGCATCCCGTGCCTTCAAATCCGCTACCTCTACCGCTAACATGGATTTTTCTGTTCAAATCCAATGCTGATCCACAATCCCCTCCAAATCCTTAATGTGTTGGAGGAGATGGGCTTCCCTTTTTACCCAGTATGCCATCCCAGTGCAGAAACCTTGTAATAACAATCATTCTACTAAAATTTACCTAACCGATACTAACATATTGTAACATGATTAGCTAACCAATTATATCCCACCACCTTAATTAGTTTACACCCAGCAAAATTAATTATACAGCAGACAGAAACAATCACAGAACCAGCCAGAGACCAGGCAAATAAACATACAAAACAATAAAGAAATGAGGATTTCACAACGACATCTATACAGACATAAGGGTTTTCCAGATGTGTCTATTGATAAGTGAGTTCTTACCAGACAGAAAACTATCAAACTAAATTTCCTTTTATGTATTCTGGGCTCTTCCCTTTCTCTGGAGGTGATAGATCGGATCACCTTCCTAACAGCCCCAGATTGCCTTATTTCAATATGACTAAACAGGCCCTCAGACTGTCACAGTGAGAGAAGGCCCTTCCACCAGCAGACAGTGATTTTGATTCTTTCTTTTATACCTCTATAACTAGCTACGTGATAAGAATACACATAAATTCTTAAAGTATAGGCCTTTGCAGACAGGCCTGAATATCGATATCCTAATAGTATGATCCACTACAGCCTCCAGATCCTTTATGCAGTGCTACCACCTAGCCAGTTATTCCCCATTTTGTGGCTGTGCATTTGATTTTTCCTTCCTAAGTGAAGTACTTTGCACATATCTGTATTAAATTTCATGGTGGTGATTCCAGACCAAACCTCTAATTTGTCAAGTATGTTTCAAAACCTAATGTTGTTATCCAAAGTGTTTGCAGCCCCTCTCAGGTTGGTGTCATCTTTGGTGCAACCAATTCCTCCTTGTTGGTCAGAATCAAGTCCAAAATGCCCCCCTGGTTTCTCCCTCCACTTTCTGACACAAAAAGTTATCCCCAAGACATTCCAGGCACTTATGGGAAATGTTGTGTCTTGCCGTATAACTTTTCCGGCTGATGTCTGGGTAGTTAAAGTCCCCTTCCCTCCCCACCATCTGGCCTTTGAACTTGTTAATTTCACAGGCCAGACTGTGTCCTCTGGAATCAACACAGAATTCTATGAAATCCCATCCCTGTGAGTGTTTCCTTCCCTCCTGGATCTCTGTCATCCCACTGAGGGGAGCCCCAGCCACTCAGCGGTTAAACCCGGCAGTCTGAACTGTCTGTCAGACCAGGGCAATAGGAAAAACAAATCACTAGAATTCAGCCACTCTAGCTGTATCTGCCTCTGCTGTAAGTGGTGATGGGGAATGTGAGATGGTTCCTTTCCCCTCTGGGGGACACCGGCTCTGATCAGGACCCAGGTCTGGGGGACCGACTGGCTCAGGGGTGCAGGGAATGCTACTGCATCTCACCTGAGGCCTGGAATCCATAGGCCCAGGCCTGCACTAACTCGCTCTTTGTAAATCCCCACCTGCATCTCCAGCCTGGGCTGTGTCCCTTCCCCCTCCTGTGAATGAGGGGACTGATGTGCCACCTGAACTGGAGAGCATTTGCCACATTGGCCAGCCTGGGAGTGTAGGGACCTCCCATGGGCTGCAGAGCTGCCTGAGCTCAGATCTATGTAGGCCGGGCTCCGGCTGTGCATGGCCCCAGCTGTGCAGCTCTCCAGGCTGTGGGCCGTTCCGCACCAAAAGGGGGAGGCACCACCCTGATTGAACCCGATTCAGCCCCACCGTGCAGGAGCTAATCTGTGTCAAGCAGACCCAAATGCCAGGCCTCACATGATTCTGAGCAAGACACATCTGGGCCAAGCCAAGTCACGGCCCCTAGCTCTGGGGCTCCCAAGGCAGGCTCCGGGGCCAGGCCTGCCGCTGGGCACCTTTCCTGGGGGTGTGGGATGTCACACGTCAGCTGCCCTGGACCAGTGCTGCGACCTCAGCAAACACCTCCCATCACTGTTCAGGGTGCGCCAGGAGCTGCCATCAACCAGGCTTCCCATCTGGAACCAATTTGGCTCACGCGTGTGCAGGACAGAGGAATTCAGACTGGAGCAGATGCAGAGAAGGGCTGTGAGGGCGCTCAAGGGACTTCCACCCTAGGGGCACCTGTTCCAAACCCCCCAGAGTGAACACACCCACCCACAGGAAAAGTACAATGGATATAAGAAAGGGAGATATTTATTAACAGAGGGATGAGAGGAGAAAAACAACAAGGGGACATATAGGGGGAGCAGTAAAACAGGGTTGCATCCAAACCAAGACCCCACAGGCCGACTGGTAGCACAGTCTGGAGGGGCAGACATCGAGCAATGTGTCTGCACACAGAGTTCAGGAGGCCTGAGCAAAGTTCCAGTCCAGTGCTGAGTCTTGGGTGCTCCTGGTCATCTTCAGCGACAGTGAACTTTCCCCCAACAAACCCCTCCGGTGCCCTCTTCTGCCGCTCTCTGCAAAGCCACACAGAGCGACCACCTCCCCACTTAACTAGCTACAGCCTCCCTCCTTGTTCCCAGTGCAGAGTCCCAAGCCCCAGTACTCACAGCCCCACGCAGCTCTGGGCAGCCCTGATACTGGGTCCAGCTCCGGCTTGTCCTTCTCTGGCGATTCCTCCCTGGCACCGTGCTCCTCCTGGCTCCTGTCCTGGGGTGTCCCCAATCGGCCCTGTCCTTCCCAGGCTTCAGGCACATTCTCTGCTGCTTCCTTTGCGAGGGCCTGCGGGCTGCCCCTCTCTCTCCCCTAGATCTCCAGAGCCACCCCCTGGAGTTTCCTTCCTTTCTTCTCACTCTCCCCCTCCCCCCAGGAAAAAGATTTAAAGGGGCCATGCTCTCTAAACCCCAAAGGGGTTACAGATAGATAGAAGGGGGTGCATGGTCTGTCATGGGGTAGATACACCCCGTCAAGGGGTGTCTAGTCATGCACAGTCAGTGGGGAGCTTATGCCCTGATTGCTAGAGTCTCTCTGACACCCTAACCCAGAACATGGGAAAGTGCGAGCTAGCGGTCAGAGTCCTTTGGGCTATCCTTGTTCTCAGGGCAGTGTGACCTAGTAGTCAGAGTCCTTTGGGACAGCTCTTTCTCTCAGGTTGGCATATCCTAGTAGGCAGAGGGGAAAGGGCTGCCCCCCAGAGTCTCAGGCCGTCAAGCAGCGTAGAGCATCAAATCAACGGTCAGGGACCTCCAGCCCTCACGCAGGGCGGAGCAGCAAACACCCAGTCTGGGTTGCTCAGGCCCTGAGACTGGGCAGAGCCGGAAACTCACAGTCTCAATAGTCTAGCGTTCTGACTTGGGTGAATGGTAGACAACCACAAGTCTCTAGGCCTAAACTGGGGAGAAGCTGCCACCCTGGTGTGGGGTTGGCAGCAGGAGGTAGGAGGACCTGGGCCCACCCACTCCACCGGGTCCCAGCCCAGGGCCATAACACCCCACCACTGGTCAGCGGGGATCCCACTGAAACATGCTGACGAGTCACCCGGTCCCAGGACCGCACTAGTATCTATTTCCCCAGCGCTACGTCCTACCCAGTCTCCCAGTACAGCCGGCCACGGATCCTCTGGGTCTCTGGTAGGGTGACCAGATGTTCCGATTTTTGGGTCTTTTTCTTATATAGGATCCTATTACCCCCCACCCTCTATCCCAATTTTTCACATTTGCTGTCTGGTCACCCTAGTCTCTGGCTCAGACAAATCTGATGTTTAGCCAGACTGGGATCAGCCACACGGCATCGTCCAGTCCTGGGGAGCGCTGGCCAGCACCACCCGTTACCAAACAGAGAGAGTCAGACGGAGGGGAGTGTGGAGACACACAGATCGATTCTGTCTCTATCTGCTCCACAACCACTGGATTTGGGTGTGGGGATGGGGTGGGTGTAATTCCAGCCCTGCAGGTGTTACTGCCCACACCCTCTAACCAGAGACCTGCCCTGCCCTGCCTTGGTGGACCCAGCACCTCCCCAAACAACATGGGTCAGGAGGGAATTCAGTGATGGAGACGTTTGTATCAGATCCGTACTGATTCCAGAGGATTAAAAATGTGAAGTGAAATTAACAAGCGGGGGGGAGGGCTGCAGGGGCTGGGACTGCCTGACTGAGGTGCTGTGAGTTGGGGGGAAGCAGTGTGGCCTCGCAGCCTGTGCTTTGGGACACCTAGGTTCTGTTCCCAGCTCTGCTGCTGGGTGACTTTGGACAAGTCATGGCCCCGCTCTGTGCCTCAGTTTCCACATCTGGGAATAATGATCCCAACAACCTTTGTAAACTGCTTTAGATCTGCTGAAAGAAAGCTACGGCTTAGATCTTTAAATGTACTTAGGCACCTGGTGATTTCAATGGGAGTTAGGAACCTCAACCCCTCTGAGGATGTGGGCCTACATGTTCTTATTTAGCACTAATTTTGTTTATGGCTCATCCCAGCTTCCCTTCATCCCGCCCACTGACCCCTTATCCTCCCCCAACCCTGGATCATTTGCACACACAAAGCCCAATCTACAGGCCAGTGATAGAAAAGGAAGTGTGAATTGTTCAAAGAAAATGTTTTTTATTCAAAAACGGCTTTTTTCCCTCAAGAGTAATTTGTTTTTCAAATAAAGGTCCGTTTTTGATATTTTCAAAATATTTGGAATATATTTATTTTGTCCCAATATAGCTCAGCAATGCTTTCCAGGTTCCCATGATCTGGGTTTTTCCTACCTCCCGTCAGTATCACAATAATAATTAATAAATCATTAAATATTTGTGGGGTGGGGAGAGGAAAAAAGGAAAGAAAATACTGAAAACAAATAAAAGCTGGGTCCGGTTCAAATTCTGCTACATAAAACATGCAAAATTTCATTTTTTTTCACACAATCATTTCAATGTGCTATTGTCATGGGCTGTTTAATTTGGCTAGCAATGCTTTCCAGTGTTATATTGCCATCTAAAACTATTCCCTGATGGGGTGAAAGTTTTAAAGGCAGCCAATGACATGCTGCAGCTAGGAATTTTGATGGTAGAAAACTTTGAAGAATGTAATAGGTATACAAATGGTCAGCATTTGTAGAGGGCTTATAGAATTCAACAGAGAAAATTCTACCTTTGCTCCAGAATCCACGAGGCTGATGTAAAACCCTGTACAAATGTGGGAATTCTTACAACTCGGGAGGAAAGGTTTTCACCGAATATTGTTCTGAGAGTAACGGGGCATGTCCTCAGACAGACACAACACAAACAGAGAGACCCAGGGACAGAAGAAAGTCTGAAGCAAAGTAAAAAGCGAGGCACTTATGTTGTCCCCAAGACATTCGAGGCACTTATGGGAAATGTTGTGTCTTGTTGTATAACTTTTCCAGCAGATATCTGGGTAGTTAAAGTCCCCTTCCCTCCCCACCATCTGGCCTTTGAACTTGTTAATTTCACAGGCTGGTTTGTGTCCTCTGGAATCAACACAGAATTTATAAAATCCCATCCCTGTGAGTGTTTCCTTCCCTCCTGGATCTCTGTCATCCCGCTGAGGGGAGCCCCAGCCGCTCAGCGGTTAAACCCGGCAGTCTGAGCTGTCTGTCAGACCATTGCAGGAGGAAAAACAAATCAGGAGAATTGAGGCACTCTAGAACCATCTCCCTCTGCTGTCAGTGGTGATGGGGAATGCGAGATGGGGCCTTTCCCCTCTGGGGGACCCCGGCTCTGATCAGGACTCAGGTCTGGGGGAGTGACTGGCTCAGGGGTGCAGGGAATGCTACTGCATCTCACCTGAGGCCTGGAATCCATAGACACAGGCCTGCACTAACTCGCTCTTTGTAAATCCCCACCTGTATCTCCAGCCTGGGCTGTGTCCCCTCCCGCTCCTGTGAATGAGGGGGCTGATGTGTCACCTGAACTGGAGAGCATTTGCCACATTGACCAACAGACCAGCGTGGGGGTGGAGGGACCTCCCATGGGCTGCAGAGCTGCCTGAGCTCAGATCTATGTAGGCCGGGCTCCAGCGGTGCATGGCCCCTGCTCTGCAGCACTCCAGACTCTGGGCCATTTCTCACCAAGTGGCCTTATCCCCGGCATCTTGAATGTGAGACAAAAGGAACCACAGCACTTGCATGATGACTCTGAGGTTTCTGAGTGTCTCATGCAGAAGCCACATCTGTCCCCCACAGGCCTGTGCATGTCATCTGGGCTTACTTAGGGGTGCAATCTCATACCATAGAATATCAGGGTTGGAAAGGACCTCATCTAGTCAAACCTGCTACTCAAAGTAGGACCAATCCCAAGACAAATTTTTGCCCCAGATCCCTAAATGGTGCCCTCAAGGACTGAACTCACAACCCTGGGTTTAACAGGCCAATGCTCAAGCCTCTGCCTATAAAGGGGGAGGCATCAGCCCAGATGGACCTGATTCAGCCCCACTGTGCAGGAGCTAATCTGTGGCAAGTAGACCCAAATGCCAGGCCTCGCATGATTCTGAGCGAGACACATCTGGGCCAAGCCAAGCCACTGCCCCTAGCTCTGGGGCTCCCAAGGCCGGCTCCGGGGCCAGGGCTGCCACTGGGCACCTTTCCCAGGGTCATAGGATGCTGCACTCCAGCTTCCCTGGACCAGTGCTGCGACCTCAGTAAACACCTTCCATCACTGTTCAGGGTGTGCCAGGAACTGTCATGAACCAGCCTTCCCATCTGGAACCAATTCAGGTCACCTGTGTGCAGGACAGAGGAATTGAGACCAGAGCAGATGCAGAGAAGGGCTGTGAGGGCGCTCAAGGGACCGGAGAGCAGGTCTGAAGAGAGGAGAGTGAATGTGCTGGGCTGGATTAGCCTAAAACGCAGCCTGAAATGGGGTCTGATTACTCTCTATGTTGGTGGGGTGGAGGGTGGACAGATTGTGGGGAGAGGGAGCTGTAGAGTTTGGATGGCCTCCACCTCAGGAGAAGGGGGACCAATCTCCATGGGGACCGGCCATCTAGAGGAGTCAAGGGAGGGTTAAACTAATAGGCAAAGGGGAGGGTAAAGAGGGGAAAGAAATGAGCTCTCAGCAAAAATCAAGAACAAAATTAATCCAGGAACCCCAATTAAATGAAGAGAAGAAATTCTTGACTTGCCCCTGCACCAGTGCGAGGAGTCTGGGGAACAAACACGAGGAATTGGAATTGCTCCTCTGGGAGCATCAGTTTGGTGTAGCAGGTGTGACTGGAACCTGCTGGGATGATTCCCACGACTGGTCGGTTAAAATCCATGGTTACCAGCTAGTCAGGAAGGATCAAGTGGACAAAAGGGGAGGGGACGTGCACTCAGTGTCAAAAATGTGATGTGTCCTAGGTCCCAGCCTAGCATTGACCACAAGCCCAACCTTCCCCTGTAGGGGTTAATTCCCTCCTGGCCGATGCAGCAGCTGCTCTGGATTTCACAGCTCGGGTTGATCGCTCAGTACCTGAAACACATTTTTTTGTAACTTCATTTTTATTCATTGCTGGCAATGGAGCAGTGAGCGAAATGCAGCAGGCCGCGCGGCAGGGTGGGAAGGAGGGATCAGCACCGGGGATTGATCTGCAATCAGTTCAGTGCAGCCTTCTCTGCATTCCCTTCCCACTGGTCTCGCCAGCGCTGGGAACAGGTGTGTTTGGAACGGGCGGTGTCCAGCCCAATAAACTAACCCAGGGGATAGGCCCAGTGAGGACAGGGCAGGCTGCAGTTTTCACAGGAGTTAGCAGGTCAGGTAACAATGAAGATCCCCCAATCAATGGTCACTCGACCAGATGACATGGGGGAGAGCTACAACCGCCAGGTCTGTCCCAGGGTTTGTCTTGTGTCCGTTACCCCGGGGGAAATAAACCAGCTGTTTCCATAGCAAAGAGGCAGCCTGAGGATTGGGGTTGGGATTGCCAAGGGAGCTGGTCTTGAACCTGTTTCCTAACTCCCCTATTTTCTGTGCTTTGATGCTCATTGGTTGGGCATTGCCTGTTTGGAGCAATGGGCGGGGGGCTAGCCTGGGGAGAGGGGGGCTCAGACAATCTGAAAAGCATGCCCAACATCTGGGCATCACCAAAGGACAGAAGCGACACAGCTCCAGCCCCCACAGCTATTCCCAGCTTGGCTCAGGGCTGCAGCCTCCTCATCGTCTCCCATATCCAGGGGATGAAGGTAGAGACTTTTGTGTACACCCCGGGAGGGGTGGGTGGTCCCCAGGAGACGATGCCCTGGGCTGTTTTCCCACACACCAGGGGGCCTCCAGAATCACCCTGTGAAATAAAACAAGCCACAAATGGAGAACAGCTCAATGAGTCATTCCCGCTGACGCACAGCTCAGTGACAGCCCCCTATGTCGAGCTAGTCTCTGCTTGGCTCCCCCAAGACCCAGCTGGTATCAGTCCCCCACCCCCAGAGGTGGTCTCTGCCTCCCCTGGGAGAAGACCAGATATTTTCCCTTTCATTTGTTCAGCACCAAGCACAGTGGGGCCTGATCGCTGACCGCCACTCATAGGCCGGCCTGCAACACCAACAGCCTCATTAATAATAAGGACTTATCAAGGATGCTTGAAGACAGGAGGAGAATCACCTTCCAAGAATCTTTGCCCGTCTTTGGATCCCCCACACACATCATGGTGGAGGTGTTATAGTCGCGATATGGCCCATTAGGATTCCTTGCACATGTGGCATCCGGCATCACCACCACATCTACCTCCTGGAGCCTGGCCGGGGTCAATTCACAATCTGTGCTAGTGCCGCCCCAGCCGGCAACACTGCACATGGCGCCTGCCTCTACTTTCTCGCTGGCGCGGGGCAGGGCAATGGTATCCACCCATCTGTTCAGCTTCGCTCTCTTCGCCAGCTGAGACACAAGAACAATGAACATCAATGTGAGGGTGGCACTCAAGGACACAGAGACACCCCCATACCCAGAAACATGCAAACCCATGCCTGAGAGGTCACTGGGGATCAGGGAATGGGTTAGGAGCGGTACCTGCAGCAGTGTGAGGTCACTGGGGGCGGGGTGATGTGATGAGGCGGTACCTGCAGCAGTGTGAGGTCACTGGGGGCGGGGTGATGGGATGGGGGCCTGTAATCAGGCACAGACTCACCTCTGGGGCACCTCCTACTGGTCATCTCGGGAATTAGCTCACCAGTTGTCAGAGCACCCCCTGCAGGCCAGGTGTCCTGTCTGTCATTGGCTCCATGTCCCTCCTGGACCCCAATGCCCTTGTCTTGGGTACTGCCCCCCTGGCAGTATCCCACTCTCGCTCTGGGTCTCCCCACCAGGGGAACCCCCACCCCTTATCCCAATATCACCTCAGTCATGGCTACTGCCAGTCACCATCTAGCCCCCACACCCTGGGGCGGATTGCAGTCTATCAGCCAATCATCATAGGCAACAAGGGGTTTGGACTGGCTGCCTTTACCCACCTCAGGCTGCCCCTCTGCAACCCCAATACCTATGTGGGCCTAGAACTAGGCCCTGCAGCCCGGGGGGGGGGGGGGGGGGGCAGGCAGGCTGGCTGGCTCTCCAGTCAGAGGGAGACCCCCAAGCTTCTGGCTACCCTGGCCTTCTTATAAGCCCTAGTTGCTCTGTTTGGGGCGTGGACCCAGCTGCAGCAACTTCCCCAATCAGCAGGGGTTTTGCTCCTTTACACAGCCACAGCCCCCTGCAGGGCTTTTCCAACCCCTTCAGGGCTGGAGTGGGCGTTCACCCCGCTACAGGGACTTACCTGCAGAAGCATGATATCATTGTTTGTTGTCTCTTTGTTGTACTGCGGGTGGGGGATCCGGTGGCAAACGGAGATTTTTTGTTGGCTCTGTTCCTGTTCTCTAATGTTATGGGCTCCCAGCATGACAGAGATCTCGCTGTGAAAGCCAAGAGCAATACATGGGGCATTAGGGGCAGAAGCGTATGTGAGGCGGGGAAGGGGCACATGTGGGTCTGACTCATTAAAAGTGCTATGGGGAGGACAGGGCTCTTCGGGGCTGGGAAATAGCACAGGGGACTTTTCCCCTCTAGGAGGCAATGGCTGCAGCACACAGACCCTGCCCAGTGGCATTGGGGTCCCACCCTGTGTCTCTAACAGCCCCTTGTGTTGTTCCTCTGAGCTCCTTCACGCCCCGCAGTCCTCCTGCCCCCTGGGTCTCAGCTCCTCCCCACCCCCCGGCTAGATCCAGACAGGGGTCTATGCCAGCTCCTCCCAGCCCAGAGCCCTGCAGAACTGTCCTGGGGCTGTGACTCTCTGCCCTGATCAGGGCAATGGGTCAGACCCAAGCTGGTGTCAATGGCCGTAGCTCCATTGATTTACCGAGTGTTGGATCTGGACCATGGTTTGCAGAGGCCCCTAGAGACACGCCGACACCCCCTGAGCAGATCATATCCCTGGGTTCTGCTCTCCCAGCCTGTAGCTCCTTCTCTGGAGCCTATGACGGCACCAGAGAAGGAGCTCCCGGCTCCCCCATCACCCACTAACACCCGACCTGCCCCGACATCCCCAGCACAGAGGCGCTTACTCTCCATTGCAGTGAGCGGCCGTCAGCACGAAGTTCTCCGCCACCAGGAACCCTCCGCAGATATAGGTCTTCCCTTTGCGTTGTATTTTCAGATAGGCCATGTAGGGTCTGGAGTGGGGCTTGGCTTCCCGACCCCCAATGATCTCACCTGGGGAGAGACCAGGTTCATAGAAAGAGCCCCATCATCTCCCTGGGCCGGGCTGGGACCGAGATCCCCATCCCAAAGGGGAGTCCCCACAACCTCATCCCATCCCCTCTCTCCGTGGGGGATTCCTGTGCCTGGAACTCTGCTCCCTCCTCACCTCTCCCCCAGACTGGACACCTCATGGGGCCGGAGGGTAAATCTAAAGCTCTGACCTTGCTGTGTGGAGAATCGGTGCCAAACGCACCAGGAGTGGGTCAGTAATCGCACTGCCTGGAGTTAACAGCTTTGGGGCTGAAGTCACCCCAGATTAAGCCAGGCAGCACCTGGAAGGGCACAGACAGGTCCCTCCTGGATACTGCTTCTCCATCAGCCCACAGTCACCAGCCAGGGCTGCTCCCAGACTGACCCACCAAACTTTTTAGGAATGTCATTTTTTCTCAGAAAGCCTCGTCTCAAACCTGTCTGAATTATTGTAGTGAAACTGATTATTTCCCCCCAGTGTTGGGTAATATTTAGGTGAAAATTTAAAAGTACCACTTTTTTTCCCTATGGAAAATAAAAAACGTTTTGTGATCACCTCTGAAGAAGTTTCCACTGGGGTGGGTGTGTTGGAAAATCTCACCTTTAACAAATTGCTGTTATTTGCACGAGGGTGGCACATAGACCAAGATCCGGGCCCCTATTATGCCAAGGGCTGCGCAGAAACTAACCGAGATCAGGGGCTCCCTTGCTCCAGGCCTTTCACTGACCCAGGCAGTGTCCTGACACAAGCTGAATTATTCTTCACATTGTACAGATAGGGAAACTGAGGCCCAGATAGATTGTTTGTACTCCTGCCTAAGGGATTTCGGTGACCATCCTCAATCCATACAAATCCCTGACCAGAGATCCTGGGCAGATCTGGGAAGTGGTCCCAGATTTCTTGGGTCCCAGCCCAATGGCCTAGCCCCATAGCCGACCTCCCTGTCTGGGACACGGATTAACAGTGGGGTCATAGAATCATAGAATATCAGGGTTGGAAGGGACCTCAGGAGGTCATCTAGTCCAACCCCCTGCTCAAAGCAGGACCAACCCCCAACTAAATCATCCCAGCCAGGGCTTTGTCAAGCCTGACCTTAAAAACCTCTAAGGAAGGAGATTCCACCATCTCCCTAGGTAACCCATTCCAGTGCTTCACCACCCTCCTAGTAAAAACGTTTTTCCTAATATCCAACCTTAACCTCCCCCACTGCAACTGGAGACCATTACTCCTTGTTCTGTCATCTGCTGCCACTGAGAACAGTCTAGATCCATCCTCTTTGGAACCCCCCTTCAGGTAGTTGAAAGCAGCTATCAAATCCCCCCTCATTCTTCTCTTCTGCAGACTAAATAATCCCAGTTCCCTCAGCCTCTCCTCATAAGTCATGTGCCCCCAGCACCCTAATCATTTTTGTTGCCTTTCCCTGGACTCTTTCCAATTTTTCCAAATCCTTCTTGTAGTGTGAGGCCCAAAACTGGACACAATACTCCAGATGAGGCCTCACCAATGCCGAATAGAGGGGAATGATCACGTCCCTTGATCTGCTGGCAATGGTTCTACTTATGCAGCTCAAAATGCCGTTAGCCTTCTTGGCAACAAGGGCACACTGTTGACTCATATTCAGCTTCTCATCCACTGTAACCCCTAGGTCTTTTTCTGCAGAACTGCTGCCTAGCCACTTGGTCCCTAGTCTGTAGCAGTGCATGGGATTCTTCCCTCCTACGTGCAGGACTCTGCACTTGTCCTTCTTGAACCTCATCAGATTTCTTATGGCCCAATCTTCTAATTTGTCTAGGTCCCTCTGTATCCTATCCCTACCCTGCAGTGTATCTACCACTGCTCCCAGTTAAGTGTCATCTGCAAACTTGCTGAGGGTGGAATCCATGCCATCCTCCAGATGATTAATGAAGATGTTGAACAAACTGGCCCCAGGACCGACCCTTGGGGCACTCCGCTTGAAACCAGCTGCGAACTAGACATGGAGCCATTGATCACTACGCATTGAGCTCGATGATCTAGCCAGCTTTTTAGCCACCTTATAGTCCATTCATCCGGCCCATACTACTTTAACTTGCTTGCAAGAATACTGTGGGAGACCATATCAAAAGCTTTGCTAAAGTCAAGGAATAACATGTCCACTGCTTTCCCCTCATCCACAGAGCCAGTTATCTCATCATAGAAGGGAATTTGGTTTGTCAGGCATGACTTGCCCTTGGTGAATACATGCTGACTGTTCCTGATCACTTTCCCCTTCTCTAAGTGCTTCAGAATTGATTCCTTGAGGACCTGCTCCATGATTTTTCCAGGGTCCCAAAGGAGCCTTTGGGAGCTTGGCCACCCAACCCCTTGGGGTGCTATGAGAGCCCCAGCCACACTCAGGAGAGGATACAGGGTTCAATACAGGTGCTTGGCCCCATCAGGAGCAAGGGGGAGACCCTAAACACTGCCCACAGCTCCCCATATGGGGCAAGGGTCCCGCTCGCAGCAGGCCCTGATTCCACCACAAACTCACCAGCCTGAGACCCAGGGGGAAGGAGCAAGGCCACAGGAAGCAGGACCAAGATTAAGAGCTGCATCATCAGAGACATCCAGGGATGGGCACGGAGCCTCTGCCTGAGCCCCAGGGGTTATATGGACCAGACACCGGGAGGGGTGATCATGGGCTGGCAATCACAGGGATGTGTACCCTCCTGCCCGGAAACACCCACCCCGGATGGCCCAGGAGTGGAGTCGCTGATTGGCGAAGCCTCAAGCCACAGCTGTGACCACATCAGGGCAGGGGGTTTCCTCCCTGCTCTGGTGCCCGCTCGGCCTGGCCACGGATGTGGTTAACCCTGCTCCCTCCCTACTACAGGTGTAAGATACACCCCTGGGCTTCTCTGCACCAAGATACCCTGACCCATAGATTTCAAGGGCAGGAGAGACCATTGTGACCTTCCAAGCTGACCCCCTGGTGGACACCCAGAGCCAGAACCCACCCAGCGACTCCTGCCTCCACCACGGCCCTGGGTCAGCTGTTCCCATGGCTCCATGTTTAATGTTTGCATATTAGTCTCAACCAGACCTTTTCTGACTCCAGCTGCTGGCCGTCGGGTCTTATCCTGCCTTGTCCAGAGAGGATGAAGACCCCCCTGCTCTCAGAAGCCCCCTCCCCATGGAGGTTACTACAGAGGGGGCTGAATCCCTTTTTCACCTCCAAAACCCTCAGGAGGTCACTCTCCTTGGAGCTCTCCCCACAAAGCAGGGTCTCCAGATCTCAGCTTGTTCTTGTAGCTCTTTCCAATTTCACAACATCCAGCTGGAGGTGTGGACACCAGAGCTGGACATAATCTCCAGTCATGGTCCCACAGGTGCCGTATCCAGAGGTGACCCCACCTCCTTGCTGCTACTCAATATCCCCTGGTTTATATACCCAAGGATGCTATCTGCCTGCTTAGCTCCAGCATTCCACTGAAATATCTTGTTTGGTTGGGTTCCACTATGCTCCCTTTCAGAGCCTCTGCTCTCCAGGTCCTGCCAGCGTCCCTTGTCCCTTGATGTTTAACCTTGTATTTGGCTGGATTCATGTGCAGGTCTAATTGAGCCAAACTCACGAGGTGACCCAGGTAGCTCTGTAGCTTGGAGGCGTCCCCTATCCCACTTTTCCTTGTGTTCTCTGCAGATTTTACCAGCAACAATTTTACATGAACTTCCAGATCATTGATACAGATACTGAATAACCTCAGGCCCAGAACAGATCTTTTCTGGGCCCACCAGAAACACAGATGTGGATGCTGATTCCCCTCTGAAGATCACATTTTGAGGAGGATCAGTTAGCCCATTTTGGAGTCATGTTGAGTTTTTTGAGAGCTAATTTCTCAATTCAAATGTCGTGTGGTACTTGGACAAACTCCCTACGGGAATCCACATATATATTACATCAGCACAGTCACCTTAAAGAACCACACTTTTAACGCTGCTCAGAAATGACAGAGTGGTTATTGGTTTCAGACTGATAGCCGTGTTAGTCTGTATCAGCAAAAACAACGAGGAGTCCTTGTGGCACCTTAGAGACTAACTAATTTATTTGGGCATAAGCTTTTGTGGGCTAAAACCCACTTCATCAGATGCATGGACTGGAAAATAGAGTAGGCAGGTATAAATACACAGCAATTGAAAAGATGGGAGTTGCCTTACCAAGTTAGGGGGTCAGTGCTAACGAGCCAATTCATTTAAGGTAGAAGTGGACTATTCTGAACAGTTGACAAGAAGGGTTGAATACCAAGGGAGGGAAAATCACTTTTGGAGTGCTAATGAGACCAATGCAATCAACATAGCCTGTTTCAAACAGTTGACAAGAAGGTGTGAGTATCAGCAGAGGGAAATTAATTTTTGTAGTGACCCCACCCCTCCCAGTCTTTATTCAGGCCTAATTTGATGGTGTCCATTTTGCAAATTAATTCCAGTTCTGCAGTTTCTCGTTGGAGTCACCTTAATTGAATTGGCTTGTTAGCACTGACCCCTCACTTGGTAAAGCAACTCCTATCTCTGGGTTTTAGCCCATGAAAGCTTATGCCCAAATAAATTTATTAGACTCTAAGGTGCCACAAGGACTCCTCATATTTTTTTTAGAGTGGTTATTGAACATGGTCTGCTCTCCATGAACCCATATTGACTAGCATTAATTCTGTTTCCATCCTTTAGTATCTGCCTATTGGTAGATCCAATCTCAGCCATTCTATTATTTGGCTCTGGATCCCCCTCTTGGAGTTGGCATGTCTCATGAATGAGCGGTGGGATCTATCCATCCAGATATGACTAGATCTATGTGTCACCATGTAGAACCATTCCAGAACCGCTCTATATCCATTCAAGATCAATATAGATGTATGAAGACCCAACCAACTACATTCAAGCTAGATTAATTTCAGTGGATGCTGTTCCATTCTAGATCTATCCATACCCACATAGCTACCTGTAGATCCCTTCTAGATCGATGCACATCTCTGTACATGCATTCCAGAGCCATCTAGATCTCCATACATCCATTCTATATCCATCTCCACACCCTACCAATCCTGGACCCACCCTCTGTCTGCACCCTTCTGGTAGCTATAGTAGGGGTCACTGACCTGACTCAGGGTCAGTGGGGGGTTGGCTGGGAGCCTGGGGAGGTGGGATGGAGGAATGACTGGATCAGTGATGCTCCTGGCTCTGTGTTTGTGAATCTCTGTAGGGGGACAGCATCTCCCCTGACAGGCCCGGGACCCCATGGGCGGGGATGGGGCTCAGCCTCTTTGGGGGCTGATAAACTCAGTGGGGCAGCAGGGGAGTTGTCTGTCTCTGACAATCTGTTGGGGTGGGGTCAGAGACACTTTGGGCATCAGATACACAATGTCTGGGGTGGGGCGCTGGTATCAGGGTGATCAGAGCCACCCACCTCTATCTCACACACAGGGGGACAGGGATGTGTTTTCTCACCCAGGACTGATACCGATCAGTGTTACCCACAGACCATGTACACAGGAGAGCTGGGGAAGGGCAGAACTTGGTGCTTGGAACAGTGACAGCAGCACAGAGATGCCCTAGAGGGAAAATGCCCCACGTCTGATTAGGCACCCCCTCAACCAGCCAGTCCCCTGCTATGGGGCTGGCTCAGAGCAGGCACCCCCTATAGGGGAAAGGCCCCATGTTTATTCCCCACCCCCCTGAGCCAGTTTGTCCCTGATCCTGGGGCCAGTATCAGTTTCACCAATGTTGCTTAGAGAGACAAAATCCCCTCCCTGCTCCTATTCTCCTGGTTTTACAGCCCAGGCTCTGGTCAGTTTTGCCACAGCAGTGCATGGGGAACTCATGGCGTTGCTTGTTCACTGTAAGCCCTCCTAGATCTTTTGTAGAGCCCCAGTTCTCCAGTCCCAGCTCCGAGGAGGTGGCCAGGTCTCTTGGGCCAAGATGGAGAACATTGCATTGGCTGGAATCACACCCCTGGTGTGTGACTGGGCTCAGCTCACCAAGCACCCCAGCTTGATCCCTGCACCTTTCCCCACCTTGTCAGCATTTACCCACTGCCCAGCGCTGTGACACCCGCAGATCTGATCGCAGCTTAAGCTGGTTTCAGGTGTCGAACCTGAGACTTCAGCGTGGCTGGGACTGTCAGAGTAGCAGGGCCCCATTGTGCTGGGTGCTGTACTGTGTTTATTATGTTTATTATGGTAGTGCCTAGAAGACAGGGGCTGTACATTATTTATTAGGTGCACTAGGATAGCACCTATGTGCCCCAGCCATAGCTCAGGACAGCAAATGGCAGGACAGGCAAACTGAGGGAGTTTGACTGGGATTCCGCCTGGTGGGAGTTCCCATGGAGTTGTTTGTCTTTCAGGCTTCCATGAGCAGTAAACACAACATCGGAAGAGGCTCTTAGAAGGAAGACAATACGGATAGTGAGTGATCAGCTGTTGTGACCTGCACAGGATGTTCCAAATTTGTCTTTCTCCCAGAAGATAGAAGCAACTTTGTCTGTACAGAGTGCCAGCTGGTCTTCATATTGGAAGAGAAGGTTAAAGAACTGGAGACCCAAGTATTAACCCTGCATTGCATCAGAGAAAATGAAGACTTTCCGGATAGAATTTAGCGTTTGGTACTGCAGGCACAGCATGCTGAAGAATCAGAGAGGGCAGTGCAGAACGGGGAAGAAAATTGGCAGCATGTGACCTCCAGAAGAAGAAGGAGGAGAGCTCATGTACCCCCAATGCAGATAGAGGTAAGAAACCGTTTGCAGGCTCTCTGCACAGGTACTACGGTGGATAATGGTTTGGAAGAGTTATCTGAGGGAAGGGATCAAAAGAGGACCCCATTGACCGGAAGACATGGGATACATTGTCCTAGGGATGGGGGTTCCATGACCACCACTCCCAAGAGGAGGAGATGGGTGGTGGTTGTCGGAGACTCCCTCCTAAGGGGGACGGAGTCATCCATCTTCCGTCCAGACTGGGAAACTAGGGAAGTGTGCTGCTTGTCTGGAGCTACAATTCAGGATGTGATGGAGTGTCTGCTCAGACTGATCAAGCCCTCGGACCGCCACCCATTCCTACTTCTCCACGTGGGCACCAATGATACTGCCAAGAATGACCTTGAGCAGGTGACTGCAGACTACATGGCTCTGGGAAGAAGGATAAAGAAGTTTGAGGCAGAAGTCATGTTTTCATACATCCTCCCTGTTGAAGGAAAAGGCCCAGGTAGGGACCATCAAATTGTGGAGGTAAATGTGTGGTTGCACAGGTGGTGTCAGAGAGGGGGCTTTGGATTCTTTGACCATGGGATATTGTTCCAGGAAGAAGGATTGCTAGGAAGAGATGGGATCCACCTAACAAAGAGAGGGACGAGCATCTTCCCAGGCAGGCTTGCTAACCTACTGAGGAGGGCTTTAAACTAGGTCTGCCGGGGGATGGTGACCTAAGACAAAGGTAAGTGAGGAAGAGGGATCCCAGGAGGAAACACAAGGAGGAGGGTGCAACAGGGGAAGCCTCCTCTTTCATACTGAGAAAGTAGGGCAGTCGGCTAGTTATCTTAGGTGCCTGTACACGAACACAAGAAGCCTGGGAAACAAACAGGAAGAATTGGAAGTACTGGCACTGTCAAGGAACTATGATGTGATTGGAATAATGGAGATTTGGTGGGGTAACTCACATGACTGGAGCACTGTCATGGATGGGTATAAACTGTTCAGGAAGGACCGGCCAGGGAGAAAAGGTGGAGGTGTTGCACTGTATGTAACGGAGCAGTATGATTGCTCAGAGCTCCAGTATGAAACTGGAGAAAAGCCTATTGAGAATCTTTGGGTTAAGTTTAGAGATGAGAACAACAATAGCGATGTCATGGTGAACGTCTGCTATAGACCTCCAGACCAGGAGAAGGAGGTACACGAGGCTTTCTTCTGACAAATAACAGAAGTTTCCAGATCACAGGCCCTGGTTCTCATGGGGGATTTCAATCACCCTGACATCTGCTGGGAGAGCAATACAGCAGTGCACAGACAATCCAGGAAGTTTTCTGACAAGTTCCTGGTGAAAGTGCAGGAGGAACCAACTAGGGGTCATGCTCCTCTTGACATTGGTAGGGGAAGTAGAAGTGGGTGGCAACCTGGGCAGCGGTGACCATGAGATGGTTGAGTTCAGGATCCTAACAAAAGGAAGAAAGGAGAGCAGCAGAATATGGACCCTGGACTTCAGAAAAGCAGACTTTGACTCCCTCAGGGAACTGATGGGCAGGATCCCCTGGGAGGCTAATATGAGGGGGAAAGGAGTCCAGGAGAGCCGGCTGTATTTTAAAGAAGCCTTATTGAGGGCACAGGAACAAACCATCCCGGTGTGCAGAAAGAATAGCAAATATGGCATGTTACCAGCTTGGCTTAACAGAGAAATCTTCAGTGAGCTTAAACACAAAAAGGAAGCTTACAAGAAGTGAAAACTTGAACATATGATTAGGGATGAGTATAAAAATATTGCTCAAGAATGCAGGCGTGTAATCAGGAAGGCCAAAGAACAATTGGAGTTGCAGCTAGCAAGGGATGTGAAGGGTAACAAGAAGGGTTTCTACAGGTATGTTAGCAACAAGAAATAGGTCAAGGAAAGTGTGGGACCCTTACTGAATGGGGGAGGCAGCCTAGTCACTGATGATATGGAAAAAGCTGAAGTACTCAATGAGTTTCTTTGCCTCGGTCTTCACAGACAAGGTCAGTTCAAAGACTGTTGCACTGGGCAGCACAGTATGGGGAGGAGGTGAGCAGCCCTCAGTGGTGAAAGAACAGGTTAAGGACTATTTAGAAAAGCTGGACATGCACAAGTCCTTGGGTCCAGATCTAATGCATACAGGGTTGCTGGGAGAGTTGGCTGATGTGATTGCAGAGCCATTGGCCATTATCTTTCAAAATTTGTGGAGATCAGGGGAGGTCCCGGATGACAAGAAAATGGAAAATATAGTGCCCATCTTTTGAAAAAGGGAAGAAGAAGAATCCGGGGAACTACAGACCGGTCAGCCTCACCTCAGTCCCTGGACAAATCATGGAGTAGGTCCTCAAGGAATCCATTTTGAAGCATTTGGAGGAGAGGAAGGTGATCAGGAATAGTCAACATGGATTCACCAAGGGCAAGTCATGCCTGACCTACCTGATTGCCTTCTACGATGAGATAATTGGCTCTGTGGATATGGGGAAAGCAGTGGAGGTGATATATCTTGACTTTAGCAAAGCTTTTGATACGGTCTCCCACAATACTCTTGCCAGCAAGTTAAAAAAGTATGGATTGGAAGAATGGACTATAAGGTGGATAGAAAGCTGGCTAGATCGTTGAGCTGAATGGGGAGTGATCAATGGCTCAATGTCTAGTTAGCATCTGGTATCAAGCGGAGTGCCCCAGGGGTCGGTCCTGGGGCCGGTTTTGTTCAACATCTTCATTAATGATCTGGATGATGGGATGAATTGCACCCTCAGCAAGTTCATGGATGACTCTAAGCTGGGGGGAGTGGTAGATATGTGAGAGGATAGGGATAGGGTCCAGAGTGACATAGATAAATTGGAGGATTGGGCCAACAGAAATCTGATGAGGTTTAACAAGGACAAGTGCAGCATTCTGCACTTACGACAGAAGAATCCCATGCACTGCTTTAGGCTGGGGACCGACTAGTTAAGCAGCAGTTCTGCAGAAAAGGACCTGGGGTTTACAGTGGACAAGAAAGTGGATATGAGTCAGCAGTGTGCCCTTGTTGCCAAGATGGTTAACGGCATATTAGGCTGAATTACTAGGAGCATTGCCAGAAGATTGAGGGAAGTGATTATTCCCCTCTATTTGGCACTAGTGAGGCCACATCTGGAGTACTGCATCCAGTTTTGGGCCCCCCACTAGAGAAAGGAGGTGGACAAATTGGAGGGAGTCCAGCAGAGGACAACAAAAATGATTAGGGGGCTGGGGGACATGACTTACAAGGTGAGGCTGAGAGAACTGGGCTTATTTACTCTGCAGAAGAGAAAAGTGAGGGGAGATTTGATAGCAGCCTTCAACTACCTGAAGTGGGGTTCCAAAGAGGATGGAGCTAGGCTGTTCTCAGTGGTGGCAGATGACAAAACAAGAAGCAATGGTCTCAAGTTGCAGTGTGGGAGGTGTAGGTTGGATATTTAGAAAAGCTTTCACTAGGTGGGTGGTTAAGCCCTGGAATGGGTTACCTAGGGAGGTGGTGGAATCTCCATCCATAGAGGTTTTTAAGGTCAGGCTTGACAAAGCCCTGGCTGGGATGATTTAGTTGGGGTTGGTCCTGCTCTGAGCAGGGGGTTAGACTAGACCTCCTGAGGTCTCTTCCAACCCTAATCTTCTATGATTCCATTATTTCAGTTTATGCTATTCCATTCTAGATCTATCCATGTCCACATAAGTACATGTGGGCCCATTCTAGATCGATCCACATCCATAAAGATCTATTCTAGTTTCCCCTAGATCCCGATACATCCATTCTAGACCCATCTCCTCCACCCTGATAGTGCTGGACCCACCTGACCTGGCTCCAAGTCCTTTTGAGATGTTGGCTGGGAGCATCCTGGACTGGCCCTTGGGGGAGGCAGGATGAAGGAATGACTGGACCAGTGATGCTGCGCACTCTGGGTGTGTGAATCTCCCCATGGAGATGGCACCTCCCTTGACAGGGCAGGGACCCCATAGACAAGGGACAGTGTTGAACCCCCTTTGTGGAGTGATGGACCCAATGGGGCAGCAGAAGAAGAGGAGGCATCTGGCTCTGACAATGTGATTGTGGGGGTGGAGGTCAGAGACACTCTGGGCGTCATGTACACATTGTTGCAGTGGGCTGTCATCGGGGTGATCAGAGCTGCACCTTCATCTATCTCACACATGGGAAGGATCAGGGTGTGTTGTTTCACCCAGCACTGATACCAATCAGTGTTAGCCACAGCCCATGTAAGGAAGAGCTGGGGAAGGGCAAAAATAATCCCTTGGAACGGTGACAGCAGCACCGAGCTGCCCTATGTTCCATTCCCCACCCCTGAGCCAGCCAGTCCCCCACCCTGTGGCCATATCAGAGCCTGCACCCCCTAGAGGGGAATGGCTTCCAGCCACTGAAGCAACAACATTGGAAACAGGAAGCCCAGGTGTGCTGGGCTCCAGATGATGCACAGCTGGTGCCATGTGGCTTCCAAATCCTGATCCTTGCCCATCACTGCCAGAGACAGGGACCTGTCCACTAACCCCCAGAGGGATATAGTCTTCCCTTGATCTCCCAGTGCTCTCCTCAGGGATTCATGCTACGTAACTAACTATGTGATGGGGTCATTTGTCTTAAGGTCAAGATTGTCAGAGATGCTTGGGAGATGTGGCCTCCTAGTCATCATGTGAAACCAGTGTTTCCAGTGCCTAAGGAGGAGATGGGCCAATGCTATTGTTGGGGGTTGGGTTAAACCTTGTTCTGGGTGGGGCCTCCACCCTCGTAGATCAATGGAAATAAGCAATTGTAGCCATGTGGGGAATCCATAACCATAGTGCCTGACACAGGCTCATGGGAAAGCTGGAGTAGATGCCAAATCACGTGGTTCCAGGGGTTTCCATGGGCGTGCCTAGCAAAGGCGGGGGCCAGGGCTTTGCTCGGTGAAACAGCTGTTGTCCATGTGCAAGAGAGAGGAGGGGCAGAGAGAGGCACAAGTCACGAGATAACCGAGCAGACAGTAACAGGAGTGTTGGCAATGTGGCTATGGGGGCTGGAGTATCACATCTGTCATCTTAGCTGATACACCAGGGATTGAACTAGGGGCCTCCAGAGCGAAAAGCATGAGCCGCTCTAGAGCTCCTTGCCCAGAACAGGTCCCTCTTGGACCCCCCCTAGAAAGTCCCTTGGTTCCCTTTTGAGGGTTGCATTTTGTGCTCAGTCAGCAAGTCAGGTTTTTTTAACCCATTTCACATGGGCCATGTTTGTGTTACACTTTCTCAAATGCCTTCCAGGAGTCCAAATCTCTCTCTTCCCTCAGCATTGTCACCTCTATCAACCAGCCTTACAACGTTGTCAAAAAACGACATTGTCTTCATTTAACAAGGCCTGCTGTCCACGGAACCATGTTGATTGGTCTCAGTTATAGCTCTGTCTCTTCTATTGATGGGGTCCCATCCCACCCATTCCATCTAGGTCCAGGTAGACCGGGGTGGGCAAACTTTTTGGTCTGAAGGCCACATCTGGGTATAGAAATTGTATGGCAAGCCATGAATGCTCACAAAATTGGGGGTTGGGATGAGGGGGGGTGAGGGCTCTGGCTGGGGGTGCAGGCTCTGGGGTGGGGCTGGGGATGAGGGGTTTGGGATGTAGGAGGGTACTCCGGGCTGAGACGAAGGGGTTCGGAGGGTAGGAGGGGGATCAGGGTTGAGGCAGGGGGTTGGGGCGCAGGTGGGGCAGACTCAGGGGTGCAGGCTCTGGCAGCGCTTACCTCAGTCAGCTCCTGGAAGCAGCGGCATGTCCCCCCTCTGGCTCCTACATGGAGGCATGGCCAGGGCGGCTCTGCATGCTGCCCTGTCCACAGGTGCCTCCCCCGGAAGCAGCAGCATGCCCCTCCAGCTCCTACATGGAGGCGCAGCATCGGCCAGGCGGCTCTGTGCACTTGCCCGCCTGCAGGCACCGTCCCTGCAGCTCCCATTGGCCACGTTTCCCAGCTAATGGGAACTGTGGGGGTGGCCCTTGGGGCAGGGGCAGCGTGTGGACCACCCTGGCTTGCCCAATGCATGGGAGTCGGGGGGGGGACGGGGACATGACGCTGCTTCCGGGAGCCACATGGAAAACCCCCGACCTTGCTCCCAGCGGGAGCTCGAACGCCAGATTAAAAGTTCTAAGAGGCCGGACATGGCCCAAAGGCCTTATTTGCCCACCCCTGATGTAGACTCACGATTGCCCAGCTAGAGCCATGCCCAAACTATTTGACATCCATGCTTGAGCAATGCAAATGAACAAATGTGCTACTGGATCCATTTAGGTCAATTCTGGATCAATGCAAATTCCAGTCTAGAGCTATCTGTCTTGATTGACTCACATCTATGCAAATTGATTCTAGATCCACCTAGACCCAAACCATTAGTTTCTAGACCCATTCATGAGCCATGCACTGCTGGACCCAAAGAGTTTTGCTGGTAGCTACAGTAGGGGTCACCAACTGGGCTCCAAGGCCAGCACGGGGGGTTGGCTGTGAGCATCCAGGACTGGCCCCTGGGAGAAGCTTGAAGCAGGATTGGCTGGACCAGTGATGCTCCTGGCTCTGTCTATGGGAATTCCCACAGGGGGATTGTGTCTCCACTGACAGGCCAGGGATCCAAGATGGGGGTAGGGCTGAACATCCCCCCCCCCCCAGGCAGGGGCTGATAAACCCAGTGTGGGCAGCAGGAGGAGGGGAGGCATCTGGCTCTGACAATGTGTTTGTGGGGGTGGGGGTTCAGAGACACCCTGGGCATCACATACACTTTGTCCCTGGGGGAGGCTGGTATCAGGGAGATCAGAGCTGCAACCCCCTCTATCCTACACACACAGGGGTGGGATCGGGGTGTATTCTCTCACCCAGCATCGATACCAATCAGCATTACCCACAACCATGTAAGGATTACCTAGGGAAGGATAGAAATTGGTCCTTGGAAGGGAGATGGAAGCACTGAATTTCTGCAGAAGGGAAAGTCCTGTATCCCATTTCCCACCCCCTGAGCCAGTCAGTCCCCTGCCCTGGTCCTGGATTGGAGCTTGCACTCCAATGGGCCCTGCCCAGCACCTACACATAAGGATCTCCACATTCCTCCCCTGCATGATGCGACATCTCCAAACCTGCAAACTGTCTGTAGGGCTTAGGCCCCATCCAACAGGATCCAGAAGCAGGGGCTGCCTTTTCCCTGCTAAAGGCCGTAGGGTGGCTCCAAAAAGACCAGTGGAAAAGCTCTCACCCTGGACTACTGCGGGGTTGTGGGCATCTCCCATCCCTCCCTTTGCCTCAGTTTACTCACCAGCCCTTTTGGAATAATGACATTCACCTGCGCTGTGAGGCCTATGCACGACGGTCAGTCTCAAAGAGCTGGGTGCTATCACCATTATTGTGGGCAGCTCCCCACTGCCAGTCTGGAATGCCAATGGAAAGCCAAATACAGAGCTGGGAAAGCCCCCCCTGGGCCCTCCAGTTGGCTCCATTAGAAACACACAGAGAACAGAAAGAAATTCCAGAGCTCCCTTCACCTGTCCATGCCAGGGGTTTCAGGGCTTTTTCCAGCAATTGCAGCTCTCCCACATACTTACAGGTTGGGAGATTCTGTCCTGGGAATCAGAGACTCTGCCAAAGATTTGGGGGCCACAGTGCATAAGCTGAACAGAAGCTCCCAGTGCGACCCCATGGCCAAAAGGGCTAATGCGATCCTGGGAATCTCGAGTAGGAGCAGAGAGGTTATTTTACCTCTGCATTTGGCACTGGTGCAACCCACTGCTGGAATCCTGTGTACAGTGCTGGTGCCCACAAATTCAGGAAGGGTGTTGATGAATTGGGGAGTGTTCAGAGAAGAGCCACAAGAATTATCAAAGGATTAGAAAACCTGCCACCTAGTGGTAGACTCAAAGAGTTCAATCTGTTTAGCTTAACAAAGGGAAGGGCTGACATGATCAAAGTCTATAAGTACATACACAGGGAACAAATATTTAATAACCTTCCTTATTTATAACAGCTCTTCAGTCTAGCAGACAAAGGTCTAACACAATCCAATGGCTGGAAGCTGAAGCTAGATGAACTCAGACTGGAAATAAGACTTACATTTTTAACAGTGAGGGTAATTAACCATCAGAACAACTGACTAAAGGTCACTAACAATTTTTAAATCAAGACTGGAGATTTTTTCTAAATGATCTCCTCTAGGAATAATTGTGGGGCAGGTCTGTGGCCTGTTATGCAGGGGGGTCATACAAGATGACCACAATGGTCCCTTCTGGCCTTGGAATCTGTAAATCTATGAATTTAGGTGTGGGGATGGGAGGACGGATGGATAGGTGGGGATGGCTGGCTGGCTGGCTGGATAGGTGGGGATGGATGGATAGGTGGATGGATGGATGGAAGTATGAATAGGTTGGATGGATAGTGTTAGAGGGCTTATTCCTTCACCCTCTCACTTCCCTGGTCCTTCTCGCATGAACAGAGAGCAACAATACCCGAAGTCCAAAGGTGCAAACAATTTGATGTTTATTGGGGTGAACTTCCAGTAAGCATGATTCCAGTTTCCTTCCTCAGTGTCCCCCTTCCTAGCTCTGATGCCACACAGCCTTGCCTGTGTCCCTGTTCCCATTCCCCCCCTTAGCGAAACATGATTCCAGTTCCCCCACTCCCGTTCCCTGTTCCCATTCCCCCCCTTTACTTCCTGATTGACTGCAGACTATATAGTAAAACTTGAGTTCTGCCTAGCTATACCTTAACCAAACATTTTACTGAAATTTAACTAACCAATCCTAACATACTGTAACATGGTTATTTAACCAATTATATCCCACCACCTTAATTGGTTTACACCCAACAAAATTAATTATACAGCAGACAGAAACAATCACAGAACCAGACAGTGATTATACAGACAAACAATAGGGAAGTAGAGACTACAGTGATAGAACAATACAGAAATGAGGATTGTACACCCCAGCTATCAAACTAAGTTTTCTTTAAATCTTTTAGGCTCTTCCCTTTCTCTGGAGTGATAGATCGGATCACCTTTCTAACAGCCCCAGATTGCCTTATTTCAATGTGACTAGTTTGGAATGTGAGGATGTGACCGTTCGCTTCCCAGCTTATGGCTGCCTCTGCTGCTTAGCAAAAGGCCTTACTTAGCTTAAGAACAGAGCCTCAGACTGTCACAGTGAGAAAAGGCCCTTACAGAGGGAGACAGTGATTTTAATTCTCTCTTTTATACCTCTATAACTAGCTAAGTGATAAGAATACACCTAAATTCTTAAAGTATAGGCCTTTGCAGACAGGCTTGAATATTGATATCCTATCAGATGGATGAATGGACAGACGGATGGACAGATGGATAGGCCGGGATGGGTGGATGGATGGATAGATAGGTGGGGGTGGGGGTGGGGATGGGGATGGATAGGTGGGGATGGATGGATGGAAGCATGGATAGGCGGGGATGGGTGGATGGATGGATGGGCTTTTCCATCATAAAAATGACACTCACAACATTGACGCACCCAGCTGCCATAGTTCGCCCAACCTCACCTGAAACAATTACCCAGAATTAAATCAACATCAACAAACAAATTAATGAAATAAAATATGAGAGAGAGTGCGGGGAGGGGGGTGTATGGATAGATAGATTATGGACTTGCACTGCTGCTGAGACCCCAGTCAGCCTTTGGGGGCTGAGCTTTATTTAAAACCTGGCCCTACAGTGTCTCTTGGAGGCAGAAGTTGCTGAGGGATTTTTATCCTGCCTTTGGTGTCCTTGGGGCTCCACAGACCCAAACCCAAGAGAACCAGAATCCTTCCTAAAGCAGCTTCTCTCCCATCCCAGCTGGTGTGGAATTCTCCAGCCAAATGTTATTTTGACCCAACAACCCCCCCAGTCCCCGAGCTCCCTGTGTGACACTGCAGCACCAGGGGCTAGTGCCCTCCTTGGCCGTGTGAACAGGGCCATGTTGAGCAAGAGCAGGGAGGGGTGTTTCCTGGGGGAATCCTGTGATCCTGCACCCAGTTCTGGGGTGTGCACTTTAAAAGGGCTGGCGGCAAACTGGAGATGGGGCAGGATGGGGCCAGGCAAATGATTGGAGGGCTGGAGAAAATGCCTGTCAGGGAGAGACTGAATATGCTCGCTCTGTTTGGCTTCTCCACAAGTCACGGGGGAGGTGCCTGGCGCTCGGCATACAAGGACCTTCGTGGGGAGACAAAGCTGGGTGCTGGGGGCTCTTCAATCCTGCAGGGAAAGGCAGAACAAGATCCAACTGGAGAAACTAAAACCTGACCAAATCCAGCAGGAATGGAAGGCCCAGTGTGGGACAGTGCAGGGGACTGACCATGGGAACCAGCTCCCCAGAGCAGGGGGGTTCCTCCATCTCCGGGTGGTATCAGACCCAGCCTGGCTGCCTTGCTGGGAGAGGCATTCACAGAACTCCAGTGACCAGGCTCAGTCCGGGGGAGCTGGGTGAGGTTCTCCGGCCGGGGTCACTCAGGAGGGCGGACGGGTCGGTTGAACGGACCCTGCTGGCCCAAACATCTGGGGATCCAGGTATCCAGGGGCAGAACAGACATGGGGGGATTCTGCCATCTGCAGCTGGGAGGCCTCAGCACTGGCCACGTCCGCAGCTGGGGGCAGGGAAGGCACCAGTGCAGGAAGGAAACTCCCCCCTCCCCCCCCCCGGGATGTGGGAGCGGACATGGCTCAAGGTTTCCTCTCGGGGAATCCCCACCCCTGACACATCGCTGATGGGGAATTTCTTGGTAGCCGGGTACATGACCCTGCACTTCCCAGGTCACCTCTTCCCAGCCTCCCCTCCCCGCTGCCCACTGTATAAAAACCCCGGGGGCTGAGACAGAGCCACCAGCCCCAGCTCCTGGATGTGCACCAATGATGCTGCTGCGGCTCCTGCTCTCCACAGTCTTTATCCCACTTCATAATGGTGAGTAGAGCTGAGCGACCGGTTATGTCCCAGCCCCGGGGGACTCACACTGGGAGTGGGGCTGAGCGAGTCACAGAGTTTCTGGTTCAGGGGCTGAACCGTAAAAACTGGGAAAAAGCTGGGTCCCTCCCCAAATTCGTTTGTTTATTTTTTCTCGCAGATGCAGAAACCCTAAAAAGACATTGTTTCAAAACAAATGGGGGGGGGGGTGCGGGATTGTTTGCTTGTGGTGTCTCCTTCAACCTGAAGCATTTTTTTTTCTTTTTGGTTTCATTATGGGACCTGTTCAGGTGTTTTTCACCCTCATTTTTAATTAGCTGAGTTTTGAACTGAAATGCAATTTTGAAACAAAAATTGATCGCTTTTTTTTGCTTTTTCATTTGCTTTCAATTCAAAACAATTTTGGGGGGTATTTTTTCATTTGATTTCAGGTCGCTTTAGAGAGGGTTTTAATCACTTTTAACAAAATTAGTTTAAAAGAACCCAATTTGCTCAATTTCTAAAGGAAGCACCATTTCAAACAGAAATTCAAGATGTTTTGTTTCCCATTGCTCATAACAAAACTTTTCTACTTTTTTCTGGAAAAAAATAATCATTTCTTTGTAGCCAAAACAATCCACTGAATTCTACCTGAATTCACAGGTACATTTGATGCCCCAAAATTGCTTTTTTTTAGCAAATTTGCCAATTCCTTATACATTTTTGCCCGGCTCTAGTGGTGAGAATGGGGAGATTCGGGCTGTGGGCAGCGCAACCCACACCAGGGGCAGGGGGATAGAATTAGCCATGGGGCTCAGTCAGGTGTCAGGAGATGGGACAATGAGGCTGAGGGGAGATAGGGAATTCCTGACCTAGTTCTCTGAGAGGGGAGATGGCTAGGGGGTGGCCCCACAGCCAGAATGTAGATGGGCGTATATGGGATAAAGAATGGATGGAAGGATGGACAGGTCCACGTGGGAATAGGTAGATCTGCAGTGGTTACGTGTATGTATGGGATTTACCAGGCTGGTTGGGGAGAGGGGGTGACTTAGGGGCAGGCTGGGCTGGGGGGGCCTAAGGGGCTGATCCAGGCCAAGAGGGGGCTGAGCTAAGGGATGAGGATCCGGGTTGCATTGGGCTCTTAGCAGGGCCGGTGCAACCCATTAGGCGACCTAGGTGGTCACCTAGGGCACTAGCATTTGGGGGGGCGGCATTTTCTTTGGCGGCGACCGGATCTTCGGCCGCCCCAGTCCTCGTCGGCATTTCGGCAGAGGGAGCTGGGGCATGGGGGCATGGGGAGGGCTGCCTGCAGCAAGTAAGGGGGGGCAGCATACAGGGGAACCGCTCCCCGCCCCAGCTCACCTCTGCTCCGCCTCCTCCCCTGAGCACACCGCCCCGCTCTGCTTCCCTCCCTCCCAGGCTTGCGGCGTCAAACAGCTGATTGGCGCCGCAAGCCTGGGAGGCGGGAGAAGTGGAGCAGCGACGGCATGCTCGGGGAGGAGGCGGAGCAGAGGTGAGCTGGGGCGGGAGCTGCCGCGCGGCTCCCCGGGCCAGGGGGAGCTGCCGCGGAGGGGGGGACTGCCGCGGGGGGGGGCACCTCAGGGCGGAGGGGGGGTGGGGAGCTGCCGCGGGGGGGCACCTCAGGGCAGAGGGGGGGTGTAGAGCTGCCGCGGGGGCGCACCTTAGGGTGGGGGGGATGGAGAGCTGCCACAGGGCTCGGGGAGGGGGGGGAAGCACAAGGTGGAAGTTTCCCCTAGGGCGCGAAACATCCTTGCACCCGCCCTGGCTCTTAGTCCCACTCTCCAGCTCCCTTTTGAACCCCTCCCTGTCTCCCTGCAGCTCGGGTCATCGGGGGCCAGGAAGCCTCGCTTGGCTCCAGACCCTACATGGCCTACGTGCAAATCGGGTCAACGGGAAGCTGCGGAGGGTTCCTGATCCAGGAGGATGTGGTGGTGACGGCGGCTCATTGTAACTGCAACCTGGGGTAAGAAATGCGCCACCCCCCACTCCTGAGCCAGACAGTCCCCCACCCCGGGGCTGGATCAGGGCTGGTGCCCCTGAAGGAGAAAGGCCCCTTGTCCCATTTCCCACCCCCTGAGCCAGCCAGTCTCCATCTCTGGGACGGGATTGGAGCTGGCAATATGTTGCCCCAAAGACTAGAAGCGTTTATGGGATGTGAAAATTATGAATATCACTGGGTGCTTGTTAGATTTTAAAGCCCAAACCCACCAAACTAGACCTGCCCCACAGGGCAAACATCCCAGCTGATAAACGCAACAGAGGGTCCTGTGGCACCTTTAAGACTAACAGAAGTATTGGAGCATAAGCTTTCGTGGGTGAATGCCCACTTCGTCAGACACAAGTCACCCATGAAAGCTTATGCTCCAATACTTCTGTTAGTCTTAAAGGTGCCACAGGACCCTCTGTTGCGTTTTACAGATTCAGACTAACACGGCTACCCCTCTGATACTTGATCCCAGCTGATGATTTTAGTCAGTTCAATAAGGACAACCCCTGTCACTGAGTTACTTCACTCAGTTGAAACCTAGCCTCTTCTCAAGCCTTTTCCCTTGGCCATCGCTTCTCAAACCCAGACACTTGGCTGCTCTTAACCAATCAAGAAACCCCCCATTGCTTTTGGGGATCTGAGCCCTACTGAACAGAACAACCTTGTAGGCAATGGACATAGATCAGCGCTGGGGCTCAGCTGTTGTACCAGAGACTGATCCAATCCCCAGGATTTCCTACAACATTCATTTTCGATCATCTGCCATCAGTTCTTTCGTGTTTGTAGCATGTTTCTCAGGGTCAAAAGAGGAACACCCAGACAGAGATTAAAGAAAGATGAGGAGATTCAATCTCTGCCATGAAGTCTCACCACTTTTTCTCATGTCCTGCTAACCCTGGAGGAGGGAAAGGCCTGTCCAGAGGGGCTGGGCCAAGCATCCTGGTTCCCTTCTGCACTTCAACATCTTCTCTGATGGACTCAGCAGCCACTTATGTCCCACATTGTGATTTCTGTCCCCAAGGTCATTTCACGGGCAGATCTGGGCTTCCTGCTACTGCTGTCCATATCTAGTAGATGGCACTGGTGCATAACAAACTCTTTGATCCTTTTCTTATTTGCATGTTTCATTCATTCCAGCGACCTTATTTCTGTGTCGGCCCAGCCTAGGCATCTGGGATTTCCCCGCTTTGAACAATTTCTTTTAATATTTCAAAGTTGCGCCCAGGTTAGTGCCTTACACCTTCCCAAATAATTCCTTTGGATCTACAGCAGATCTTTTAAAAAATCCAATCTTGATTAAAAATTGCCAGTGTTGGAGAATCCACAATTAACTTTGGTAAGTGGTTCCAACATTAGTTAAAGTTCCTGCTAAAAACTCATACCACAAAACAATCATTGAAAAATAAATCAAAAAGAATCCTTTATATTCCCTCTGAATTTGAAACCAATTGATCTTGAGTTTCTCAGTATAAGGTGTGTTTTCCAATCTTTTGATCATTCTTGTGGCTCTTCTCTGACCCCTCTCCAATTTATCAACATCTTTCTTGAACTCTGCAGACAAGAACTAGACAATGGGTCACCCTGCATAGCAGAACAGTCCATTGCTCAGTCTTTTGGGTCTCTTTAGCCAACCAGAATGGAGAAGGAGGAAGGAGGAAGTCCATGTAGGTGCATAAGATGGTCTCTGTGTTACTCAGTCACACAACTGTAGGTAGAAATCTGCACAGGCCAGGATCTGGGCTGATGTCCCTTCCGGAGAGTCTGTGATGGCCCCACCCCACTATCCAATGGGCACTAATGCCCCCATATTTTCCCCTTGGCTTTTCCAGAAACATCTATGTCTACCTGGGAGTCCAAGACTTCATGAAGCCGGGACAGAACTGGCAACGGATCCGGGCCCGTCGCTGGATCCAGCACCCTGACTTCAACAATGAGAACTTTCACAATGACATCATGCTGCTCAAGGTACTGCCCCCATCCCATCACCTGCCCCCAGTGACTTCGCACTGCTGCAGATACTGCCCCCATCCCATCATCTCAGCCCCAGTGACATCACACTGTTGTAGGTACCACCCCCATCCCACTGCCCTGCTCCCAGTGACCTCACACTGCTACAGGTACCACCCCCATCCCATCACCCCACCCCCAGTGACCTCACACTGCTGCAGGTACTGCCCCCATCCCATCACCCTCCCCCCAGTGACCCCACACTCACTTCCTGGACTCACATCCATGCTTTGGACAGGTGGTGCTGCCCCTTGCCACCTCCGATAACTGTGCTGATCTGGGTCCATTCTCTCTCCTTCCCATGGCAGCTGTGGCACAGCGTGGAGCTGACCGAATGGGTGGGGCTTGTCCCCCTGCCGGAGGCTGATCACCTCGTCAGCCCAGGCTCCGAGTGCAGCGTGGCCGGGTGGGGTCGGACCGGAGTGAACACCACCACCGACAAGCTGCAGGAGGCAGAGCAGGAGGTGGTGTCGGACGGCCTGTGCAGAGAGCGGTACCGTCATTACAACCCCATCACCATGCTCTGCGCCGGCAGCCCCCACACCAAGAAATCAGCATTCCAGGTAAATATCTCCCTGCCCAAAGCCACTGGGGGTACAGGAAGCTGCTCCAGGGGAAGGAGCCCATAGAAACCACCATGGACATGCCCCTCCCATGCTCCATTGCCCCAAGACGGGAGCCCATCGTGCATCATGGGAGATGCAGCCCAGCTGGGGAGCCCAGCACATAGGATGACTGCAGAGAGGTATCTCCCGTGTTACTGCCCTTGTGCAAAGTGCTGGTGGAAACGGGCTGAAATTTAACATGGGCTCATGCACATAGTGACAAGAAAAAAGAATTTCTTCCCTGAGCCAGGGGCTCATCAGCTGGAAGTGACAGACAGGGAGGGAGAAATGGGTGTGTCAGCCAATCACAGGATGACCATGGGCCACCATCGGGATGTGGCCAGAAGAAAGGCCCATGCGGTCCTGGGATGAAGCAGCCCAGGTGTCTCCAGTAGAGAGGGAGGGTTTAATGCCAGCAGAGAAGGCTCTGGGCATTACTCAGCCGGAATCCGGTGCAGAGTTCTGGGCAGCCCTGTCCCAGAAAGAGGGACCCCGGCTGGAGCAGGTGCCGAGAAGGGCTGGTGGGACGATCAGGGGGATGGTGAGCCGGTCTGACCAGAGGGGAATAAAATACCTGGGCTAGGTTAGCATAGAACACAGGCTGAGAGGGGTCTGATTGCTCTATAAATACATCCGGGGGGACGGGGACACACCAGGCAGGGAAATGAGCTGTTGAAGCTAAAGGACTAATCAAATGGGGATAAAAGTGGCAGGGATCAATGGAGGCTGGAGATGAGGGGAAGGTATCTAACCATCAGAGGGAGGAGGTTCTGGAACAACCTCCAACAGGAGCATTGGGGGGGGGGGACAACCTAACAAAGATAAAGACAGAGCTTGATAAGTTTATGGATGGGATGATATGACAGGGCTGCCTGTAATAGCAGAAATTGGACTTTATGACCCAATAGGGCCCTTCCAGTCCTGTGTTCCCATAGGAGCATGAGGCACCTGAAATACAATTCCCATGATTACACATACTTAGGCCTTGAGTTTTTAGCAAAATGTTCCAGGAAAAGTGTTGATGGAAAAAGGGACCCCCTCCCCCTTCCCTACCACATGTTCTGACCATCTCTACTCTTCACCTTCATTGGAGGATCTACTGGTGAACTCAACCCTGAGGCTATCCAACAGATAGGACACTGGGTGAAATCCTGACCCCATACATGTGGATGGGAGCTTTGCTGATGATGTCCATAGGACCAGGTTGGCATTGGAGCTGAGGGAGAATCAGCATTCCCGTCTAACAGGAAATGGCAACATTCCAATCTTTGTTTTCTAAGAAAAGTTGAGATTTCAACATTTTTGGCAGAATGGAAATTCCAAAAGCAGGTTTGACTCAGAAATTTCAAAATGTTTCATTGAAAATTTTTCAATCAAAATGAAACATGCTGAGATGTGAACAGCTTGAAACGTTTCCTTCCATGTGAACAAACTGGAGAGAGTCCAGAGGAGAGAAACAAGAACAAAAAAATATGATCAGAGATTTAGAAAACCTTATGTAGGAGGAAAGGCTAAAAGAATTGGGCATGTTTAGGCAGAGAAGATGAGGCTGAAGGGGCTGCAGTTCCTTATCAGGCCTCTATTTTCCCTTATGTAGCCCCTGCCTGCACTACATCTCCCACTATGTACTTTGTCATGTGATTCCCATGATGCCCCAAACAGCTCAGTCAGAAGCAAATCCGAGTTGCATTATGGGAGATGTACTGCTCCAGGGAGCCAAGTCCTTAGGAGAGAATGAAGACCTGAAGGACAACTCCCATAAGCCAATGCACGGTTAGGAGAAAAGCAGTTTAACATCTTTTGAACTGATTCCAAATTAAATGTTTCAGGACATTTTTTAAAAGTAAAATATTCTGATTCAGGTGGAACTGACCCAAAATGAAGTATTTCCTTTCAATTTTCCTAAAGCAAAAATTGAAAATTGATTGTTTTCTGTGGAAAATTTCAATTTTGTAGAAACTGCCTTTTCCACATTCTGTGCTGCTCTAGATTTCTCTCTCTGCCGACCCATTTCCAGGCTGGTTCTGTTTGGCAGGACGGGCTCATCCTTCAGCTGCAGAGAACACCTGTCCCACATGAAATCTGAGATCTCTGGAGAACAGGCCGGGCTGGGTTATGTCAGTCACTGACGTTATTCTCCTTATTGGCAGGGCGATTCCGGCGGGCCCCTGGTGTGCGACGGGATGGTCCAGGGCATCATCTCCAATGGAGATCCGGATGGGCGCCCCCCCAGCATATACACGAGAATCTCCAAATTCATCCCCTGGATCAACGAAACTCTGCAGAAGCTGAGTTAAAGGAAACACCACTCTTTAAAGGGCCAATTTGGCCATACTGGGCAATGTGCATGTGTGGAATCCCCAGGTGCTTTAGATCAGAGTATTTCTTTCTAGTGTTAGAGAAATTCTTCGAGTGGCTCAGTCGTGAAATCCTTTTGTAGCTAGAAATACCCCATCGATGTTTGAAATTTTGTTATATTGTCTCCCCAAGTGTCTAGTCAATGTTTGGGACCCTACGCGTGTTCCGGTTGGGAGCAGAAATTGACAATGGAGTCTGGTATTTCCTGTGATGTGATCTAGTTTATTTACAAGGAACATCCAAAGTCCTGTTTCCCTGAATACAGTCGGAATCAAACAGCAGCAGACAGCAACTCTGTTCCGTGTACAGAGCCTGCCTCTCCAGCCAAGACTGTGTGCCCAAAATGGTTCTCTTAGCTTTTTCTCAGGGCCGCATTCCTGTGTTTCCAGGTTGTGTCTGCCTGGCTTTTTACTTTGCGTCTGACTCGCTTCTGTCCCCAGAGCTCTCTGTTTATGTTGTGTCTGTCTGATCCACATGCCCCATTACCCCAGAACAATATTCGGTGACGACCTTTCCTCCTGAGTCGTTAGAATTCCCACATGTACACAGGGTTTTACATCAGCCTAGGGGATTCTGGAGCAAGGGTAGGATTTTCTCTGTTGAATTCTATAGGACCTCTACACATGCTGAACATTTTTATACCTAATCCATTCCTCAAGGGTTTTCCACCATCAAAATTCTTAGCTGCAGCGTGTCTCTGGCTGGCTTAAAAACATTCTTTCCCCCAACCGAAGAGCAGGAATGGGGCCATGTGGCTTTGGTGGCCAACCTATGACCACAAAGTGTGGCTTGTCGAATTAAACAGCCCATGACAATAGCACATTGAAATGGTTGTGTGAAAAAAAGTGAAATTTCAATGATTTTGTTTCATACATTTTGAGCCAGACCCAAATTTGTTTGTTTTCAGTATTTTCTTTTCTTTTTCCCTCTCCCACCCCACAAGTATTTAATTATTTATTATTTATTATTATGATACTGACCGGAGGTTGGAAAAAACCAAAGGAAGGGAACCCAGAAAACATCAGTGAGATACATTGGGGCAAAAGAAAGAATTGTCTATTTCCAAATATTTGGAAAATATTGAAAACGGACGCTTGTTTGAAAAACAAATGGCACTTGGAGGGAAAAAAGCCATTTTTCTAAATAAAAAATGTTTTCTCTGAACAATTTGCGCTGCCTTTTCCATCACTGGCCTGTAGACTGGATGCTGCATGTGTGGATGATACAGGGTTGGGGGAGAATAATGGGGCGGTGGGCAGGATGCAGGTGATGGGTTGAGCCATAAACAAAATTGGTGCTAAATAAAAACATCAAGGCCCAGAACCTCAGAGGTGTTTGGGTGCCTAACTCCCATTGAAATCACCGGGAGCCTGAATAACTTTGGGGATCTGGGCTCCTAGCTCTTCCCTCCAGGAGATCTCAAAGCGCTTTACAAAGGGTGATCAGGATCATTAGCCCCAAATGGGCAAACTGAGGCACAGAAAGGGGCCGGGACTTGCTGAAGGTCATGCAACAGCAAAGCCAGGAACAGAACACAGGGATCCTGAGGTGCAGGCCTTTGCTCTGGCTACTTGGCCACAGAGCTTCCCTTCTGACAACAGCTCAATCAGGCTGTCCCACGCACCATGGCCCCACAGCCCATCAACCACACTGTTTGTTAATTTCAATTCCCATCTTGTGTTCTCTGGAATCAGTACAGATCTGATACAAACTTCTCCAGCACTGAATTCCCGCCTGACCCATGTCGTCTGGGGCAGGCGCTAAGTCCACCAGGGCAGGGGAGGTCTCAGGTTACAGGGTGTGAGGATGTAACATCTGCAGGGCTGGAATTATGCCCACCCGCAAATCCAGTGACTGTGGAGCAAACACAGACAATATCGATCTGTGTGTCTCCACACTCTCCTCATAGAATCATAGAATATCAGGGTTGGAAGGGACCTCAGGAGGTCATCTAGTCCAATCCCCTACTCAAAGCAGGACCAATCCCCAACTAAATCATCCCAGCCAAGGCTTTGTCGAGCCAGGCCTTAAAAACCTCTAAGGCAGGAGATTCCACCACCTCCCTAGGTAACCCATTCCAGTGCTTCACCACCCTCCTAGTGAAATAGTGTTTCCTAATATCCAACCTAGACCTCCCCTCCCCCCCTGCGACCTGAGACCATTGCTTCTTGTCCCTCCATCTGGCTCTCTCTGTCTGGTAACAGGGGTGGTGATGGCCAGCGCTCCCCAGCACCGGGAGATGCCGTGTTGCTGATCCCTGTCTGGCTAAAGGCCAGATTTGTCTGAGCCAGAGGCATGAGACAGATTCCCAAAGCTTCCCTCAGATACCCTGGGTCCCTCCACCCTGACCCGCCGCAATAAGAGAACCACGTTCCTTCAATAGACTCATCCATTCCAAGGCCAGAAGGGACCATGGTGCTCGTCCTGCCTGACCCCTGCATAGCCCTGGCCCTGGGACGGCCCTGAGCTAATCCCGGCTAGAACTAGAGCAAAGCTGTTAGAGAAACCTCCCGGTTTGAGTTACACGTCACCAGGGATGGAGAATCCAGCCTGGCCCTTGGCAGCAACGTCTCCGAGCCTGACGCTGGCCCAGTCACTGAAGGGATTTGAATGGCCAATTCCCAGCCAACGTCATTCAGATCCCCTGGGCTGGGCGCTCTGGCCCACACTGTATGCGGGGGTGGGGGCAGAGGAGATGGTCTGATGGTCTCTGCTGGCCGTCACCTCTCCTGCTCTATGAACAGCTCAGCATTGATGTGACAGAAACCTTCCCACCTTCACGGTGTTTCCGTCTCTGTATTCAGGGCAATTCCTGTTAAACAGCGTCTGTCTCTGGCCCTGTAACAAACACCGTGGGGTTCTCCCACTGCTTGGGAGGGGAGACCCCTAACCGCTGACAGTTACACTGCGAGTTATTGCACTTCTACGCCCCACTGACTCCAGCTGGGATCTGGCCCCATTGACTCCAATGGAGCTATATCCCATTGACTCCAGCTGGGGATCTGGCCCCATTGACCCCAATGGAGCTACGTCCCATTGACCCCAGCTGGGATCTGGCCCCATTGACACCATTGGAGTCATGGCTGATTGATAATAGCTGGGGATCTGCCCTATTGACTCCAGTGTAGCTGCAGCCCATTGACCCTAGCTTGGTGACCGGGCAGGGAATGGGACATAGGGCCTTTCCCCTCTAGAGGACACTGGCTCCCATGTGGCCCAAGGGATGAGAACTGGCTGGCTCAGTGGGTTGTATTTTCCCAGCCTCAGCACGGTAGGTGGGAGAGGCCCTTCTATCACCATCGCCTTGAAGTGCAGCGTTTGGTCTCTCTGACCTCAGCCCCTCCCCCGTCTCTCTCATGGTGCAAGGAGATGTGAGAAGGATCAAAGGGCTGGGTTCCTATCTGCAGCTGAGAGGAGTTCAGGTTAACCACAGCCCCCACTACAACAGGCAGGGAGAGACTCTAGTGTCTCTGGTGTTAGCAGTGAACTCACATCTCCCAGCTCAGCACCAGATGTGCATGGAGACAGAGGCTGCCGGGCTCCAGCTGGGCACAATGGGGCATGGGCCAGCCCCAGCTGTGCAGGGCTCCAGGCACTGAGCATTCCCAGAAGATGCCCAGATGTGCAGACTCAGCAGGGCCTGACCCTCCCCCCAGCCTACGTGATTTATGGGTTGTGTGTTGCAAGGACAGGCAGGGTCTGGAAAGACCAAAACCCCCATGACCAGGGGGCAGATCTGACCTGAGACATGTGGGGAGGGTTTCAAGAGAGCTCCACAACCACCTGCCTCAATGGGATTCTCTATGAACTCAATGTGGTGGGAGGAGATTGTCAGTGATCTCCACTTTAGCTGGGTCATGGCGGTAAGGGGGAGGGGCTGCGAGCTGCGACCGAGCAGCGGGAGCTCAGGTCCTGCTGGAGCCATGGTGCTGCAGTGCTGTCCAGGGCCACTCCTGGACGCAGCACGCTGAGGCTCCAGGAGAGGCGGGAGGTGGGGCTAAGCGGCACGGTAAGGGGTCTGGGGGGGTTGGATAAGGGGCAGGGAGTCCCGGGGACAGTCAGGGGACAGGGAGGGGGCAGAGGTTCTGGGGGGGCAGTCAGGGGACAGGGAATGGGGGGTTGGATCGTGGGCATTCCATGGGTCTGTCAGGACTCGGCGAGGGGGTGGATAGGGGTCGGGGCAGTCAGGGGACAGGGAGCGGGGGGGGTTTCGTGGGGGGTGCGGTCCCAGGGTGGTGGTTGGGAGGGTCTCGGGGGGGCAGTCAGGGGACAAGGAGCAGGATGGGTTGGGGATTCTGAGGGGGACAGTTGGGGGGCAGGAAGTGGGTGGGGGTCGGATAGGGGGCAGGGCCAGGCTGTTTGGGGAGGCACAGCCTTCCCTACCCTAAAGCTCATTCAGCAGTTTGAGGCTTGCAGACAGCTATTTAACACAAAGAGCCAAGCTGTTATCTTTTCCCTTAGGGCTACCATCCCTTTCACTTCTCAAATGCCAAATTATAGTCTACATTTAATTTCAGTGCCATAGGGAGATTCATGTCAGGGGAGGGTAGCTTCATTGAAAATTAGCCACTTTAGATTAACAGTGATAGAGCCAAGAGAGCCATGGGGGAAGGATCACAAGAGAAGAGCAATATCCTACACCACCTACCTCCTTCCCAACCCTACCAAGGGAGACCCCCCCCCTCCCCTGTATTCCCCGAGGCTCCAGAGGGGTTAATTCAGTGGTTCTCAAACTTTTGTACTGGTGACCCCTTTCACATAGCAAACCTCTGAGTGCGACCCCCCTTATAAATTAAAAACACTTTTTTATATATTTAACACTATTATAAATGCTGGAGGCAAAGCAGGGTTTGAGGTGGAGGCTGACAGCTCGTGACCCCCAGTAATAACCTTGTGTCCCCCTGAGGGGTCCCGACCCCCAGTTTGAGACCCCCTGGGTTAATTAATTTTAGCACCCTGTGTCCATTCACATGCATGTGCTATTTTGAGCATTTCAGTTTTCACAACATAGGCTCATCCCAGATTCTGGAACAAGCTCAAATGCTCAGTTCGTGAAGTATGTACATAAGCTATACTAAAGACAAACCCACAGTAATCGTCTCCACTTTGTGAGGGATCCCATGGAGCCAGTCTCTAGGAAACAGATAAATTCATGGAGGTTAAGTCCAATAATGGCTATTAGCCAGGATGGGTAAGGAATGGTGTCCCTAGCCTCTGTTTGTCAGAGGGTGGAGATGGATGCCAGGAGAGAGATCACTTGTTAGGTTCACTCCCTCTGGGGCACTTGGCATTGGCCACTGTCGGTAGACAGGATACTGGGCTGGATGGACCTTTGGTCTGACCCAGTATGGCCATTCTTATGTTCTAACCTAAATGAACCCAAAGTTGTGGAGACAGATATGAGTCAAGGAAGCCAGCAGAGTATCAGAAACCTGGAAAAATCTCTGACTGGATGGGCTCAAGGTCACAAGCTGAGGTGGTTCAAAAGTTTTGGATTTTTTTAAGCAGAATTTTTGTATTGTTTCTTTAAACAATCAAACACAGCAATAAGCAAATATTTGGCCACACACTTCTGAAACCCCAAACCATGTTCAGGTTTTGGCAGACTAATTTCAGCTTTTCAATTAAAAAAAAAACACAACAAATTTTGAAGGAAAGCAGACATTGTCCGTGATTTTTTCTGCTTTTTAAAAACCCCGTTTTCGATCCAAAAAAAGTTTTGATGGAAAATATTTGTCCAACCCTTTTAATGAGCTTTAGTGCCTTTTAGCACTAGCTGATGCTGAGAACCAGTGATACCTTGTAAAGGTGACTTGAAAAGAAGTTTTCTCAAAACTGGGTTTGTGCCGAGATGCAGAAGGTTTTTAAATGTTTATTTTTCCCAGTGCCGCCCTGGGGGGGGGGGGGGCAAGTGGGGCAATTTGCCCCGGCCCCACAGGGGCCCCCATGAGAATATAGTATTGTATAGTATTGCAACTTCTTTTTATGGAAGATGCCCCTGAAATTGCTTTGCCCCAGGCCCCCTGAATCCTCTGGGTGGCCCTGTCAATGCAGATGTGTGAATACCTGACTAACTCTATTTACATTCATTCTAGATTCATTTAAGTTGATGCAATTCCATTCTAGATCTATCCAATCCGAATAGCTACATGTGGGTCCATTCTAGATCCATCCACATTCATATAGATCTCTTCTAGTTTCATTTAGATCCCTGTACATCCATTCTAGGCCCATCTCCCCACCCTGCCAGTGCTCGACCCACCTGACTTGGATACAAGGCCATTGGGGATGTTGGCTGGGAGCATCCGGGACCGGCCCTGGGGGAGGCGGGATGCAGGAATGGCTGGACCAGTGATGCTCCTGGCTCTGTGTGCGTGAATACCCCCAGGGAGATGGCACCTCCCCAGACAGGGCAGGGACCCCACAGACAAGGGACAGGGCTGAGCCCTCTTTGTGGATTGATAGACCCAATGGGGCAGCAGAAGCCGAGGAGGTGTCTGACTCTGACAATGTGTTTATGCAGGAGGAAGTCAGAGACACTCTGGGCATGATGTACATACAGACCGGCGGGAGCTGGTATCAGGGTGATCAGAGCCGCACCCTTGTCTATCTCGCACACAGGGAGGATCAGGGCGTGTTCTCTCACCCAGCACTGATAGCAATCAGTGTAACCCACAGCCTACACCCAGGGGCCAGGAGGAGGCAGGGCTCCTTGGTCCGAGTGGTGCAATAGCTGGAAACAAACCTGTAGCCCCTGGCGTGGGCAGGTGAAGGCAGCTCTATGGTTTCCTGGCTGTTCTCTGTGTGTTTCTAATGGGATTGGGCTGGAGGGCCCAGGGCGCCTTTCCCAGCTCTGTCTTTGGTGTTTCCATTGGTTTTCATGGCCAGCAGCCGGGCGCTGCCCACGATAACAGTTAAAGCACCCAGCTCTTCGGGACTGTCCGTCATGCATAGGCCTGACAGCACAGGTGTCATTCTTCCCATGGGGCATGGGAGAAACTGAGGCACAAGGAGGGACAGGAGATGCTCACAGCCCCCCAGCAGGCCAGGGTCAGAGTCTTTCCAACAGGCTCTTTGGCGCTACCCTACGACCCTTATCAGGGAGTACTCAGCTGGGTCCACAAGCCCTACAAAAGGTTCTCAGGTTTGCAGATTTCTCTCCATGCAGGGGAGGAATGTGGAGATCCTTGTGTGTAGCTCCCATTGGTATCTCCTATGGAGACGATGCCCTGGGCCGCACCATCACACACCAGAATCGCCCTGTCAGTAACCAGAGCCAGGAGGCTATTGACCATTTCTTCACTGCAGCCTTTTCACCAAAGATCTCAGGTTACTTGGTTTATGAATTAAGGCCGGACGTTTTCCAGACTGTTCCCTGCAGTGCTCACACATTCATAGCGGGGCCACCTGTGCCCTGCATCTGCAGGCTCTGCTGGGCTGGATCAATCACCCCTGCTCAGCACCATGCAGGGGCAATGTCATGATCAATGATTAGTCTCAGGCTGAATTTTACCCTGCCTGGGGCTTTACCTGTGGTGGCCCATGGGTGGCCTGGGGCAGGCAGTCCTGGGTGGTGCCGGGGGTGTTACCAGATTTGCCCATTACTTTGGGGTATGCTCATTTATTCGGGTTACTCCTCTGGGGAAGGGGGTTCTGTAATCCTGTCAATGTACTGCTTGTGTCACTTGTGTTTACATATGGAGCTCTACTTCTCCCTTCTGCAAGTCCCCTCCCAGTGGAGCTATCTTGCAGGACCTAGGGTCCCTAGGGCTGGGTTACTCCCACCCCAGAACCGGATGAACACACCCACACCCACACGTACATTAACAGAGCAAGTCTGAGTGGACCGGGTCCATCAGCACTGTCAAGCTGACCCCTTATATGTCTCTGGACTCACTGGGCTGGAGGAAGCAGCACTTTCAAGCTGTCTCTCCTTATATGCCCCTGGGCTCCATGGACTGGGTCAAGCAGCACTTTCAAGCTGTTACCCTTATGCGTCCCAGTTTCAGCACGTCCCTATCCCCACTCCCCCAACACAATTGTACTGGCAGTAACCTACTCGATGAGCAAACCCCACTGTATTTTGGGCGCTGCAGGGATCTTTAGCTTAGGTAAAAGAAGCGTTGCTGTAGAGTGAATGGGGGAAGCTAAAAACCCAAACGAGTAAAGTTCAGCAAGAGAGAGAGAAGCAACCAACTTAACCATAGAAGTTATTTATTGAATAATAGTGATAACTACACAAGGAGGACTAAACCAACCTAACATACATGATTAAAGGTTAATATCTAAGGTAGAAAGGAAAAGAGAGAGAGAGAAAGAGGGGGGGATCTCACCCACTCCATGAGGCTTGAACTGGTCAGGGTTCCCAGGTGATGGTGGTAGCTGAGGGTCCTGAATGCTGGAGACAGGCAGAGCCCCCAGCAAGATCAGTCAGAAGATGGAGTTCCAGTGGAACTGATGCCTAGTTTGGATCTAAGCATCAGAACTCTGACTAGAGGGTGAGTAGGGATTTTTGTAGAGAAATTACAATGGTTCAAGGGAGAACACTAGATTTGTTTATAGGTAAGCTGATGACTCAAGGGTTTTCTTTAGACTAGACAATAGGATCTGATCACTTTTGGTGTTTTCTTCCAGGGAGCTCACAATGCAAGTAGGCTGCTTCAGTATTTGGATCTCAATTAAGGATTCATTACTAGAATTGGTCTGATAACTGCTGAGCTGGGTGTGTGCAGGCGTAGGTTCATTAGCATCTGGAGCAGAGATTCCCATGATGCAGTGCTTCCCTGCTTTTTCTGGTCCCAGAATTCAGTGTGGTTCTCTGTTCTCCATTCTGTATGTAAATTGAGATGTCTTCCTGTCCCATCTTTCATGCAGATGAGGCTAGGGGAGTTGTCTCTGCTCTCCATTCTGTATGCTAACGGAGATGTCTTAATCTTGTCACCCTTGTCAGGAGGGGTCTAGGTGTGTCTCCCAATGCCCTTCACTGGTCTCTGAAAGTTTTTTTCTCTGATGGGTTTTGGTTTAAGCAGAGACTGGGGGTGGGGGGTGTCTTTCATGAGTCAGGCTGGATACTGCACCCTGGTTCCACAAGAACACAGAGGTATCTGGTATCAGGGGGCAGTGCTCTCCAGCAGATCAGCTTAGATGACGTACTGGTCCCTTCCAATTGATGGTGCTACACATCTGGAGGGAAGGGGCAGGGAACTGGCCATTCCTCCATCTTCAGCTGCAGCAAACTCTGCCATGAAGCATGTCCCTGTGGCAGTCTGTACTGCTATATTCACCCCTTTCATAGAGTTATGATAAATCTCGTACAAAGTAGGCCTTGTGAGGAATAATTTGAAAACTCATAATTTGCTGATCATTATTGTCCTTGTAAAATACGTGTGGCAATGCTGTATGTAGAGTTATAAGTTTCTACAGTGTGATAATTGGGGATTGCTCCTGCTTTGAGGAGGGAGTTGGACTAGATGACCTCCTGAGGTCCCTTCCAACCCTGATATTCTATGATTCTATGATAATATTGGGGCATGTTCCAACATGTTCTGGAGGGTAGTCACAAACCAGTTCCCCAGAGATGAAAGGCTAGCCAATGCCTCAGCCAAGTGTCAACAAGATCAAATGGATTGTCACCTGGTTAAGTGGCCATTCTTTGGAGGGGGTGGGGGGGTATGGGCAAAATATCTACATTTTGACAAAGCAGCAGCTTGAGGTTCCTGGCCACAGAGACTTTCTGTGTCTCATTGACAGCAGCTGGAGATGGTCCTTGAGCAAGAGAAAGGGTTCTAAGAGGAGAAAGCAAGAGCCCCAAATCTCTCTCTCCCTTTCTTTATACCAACAGCATCAACAACACTTGAAGAAGGAAGGAAGCAGCACTGGGCTGGGGGGAGATCCTGACTGAAGTATTCAGCCAGTAAGACTGTTGGAACGCATGGTGAGAGAGACCGTTGGTTTGAATTCACTTAGCTTGTTAAGTTAGGTATTAGCTGTGTTTTACCTTTTCTTTCTTTGTAACCAAATCTGACTTTTATGCCACATTACTTGTAATTGCTTAAAATCTCTCTTTCCATAGTCAATACACTTGTTTTATTGTTGTATCTAAATCAGTGTGTTTGGATTCAAATTGTTTGTAAAGCTCCATTTGAGATAACGGGATTTGTGCAGATCATTTTCTATTAATGAAATGACAGACTTTCAATGAGCTTGTATGGTCCAGAAGGAGGGCGCTGGGCAGTACAAGATGCACATTTCTGGGGGCAAGTCTGGGACTGGGAGTTTGCTGGTGTTGCCCTGCAGTGTAAGTGAGGAGTGGCTGCCCATAGCACTCACACACCAGAGCTGGGAGTAACTAACATGCTGGAGGCTGGGTGTGAGCGGATGGGGAGTGGTGGCTCTCAGAGTGAAGCAGTGTAAATGGCACCCCAGGTTGCAGAATTGAGGGAACACACTGTCCAACAGTCCAGATTGTAGCCTGGGGAATGTCACAGGCCCATCCCCCACAGCAGTGGGGTCCTCCCCGCCCTGAGCTCTGGGCTTATCTCCCATGGGAGACCAGGCCCAGGAGGTACCAGCTTTTCCCCCAGGCAGTCGGAGTCTGTCCCAGCCCCTCTGCCCTGGTCCGTTATTAACAGCTCTGGGCTCAAAGCCTGTCCAGCACAGCCAGGGCTCCACACTCTGAGCGGTGCCAGCATCGACTCAGCCCCCATCACAGGGGCAGGTTTGGGGTGAGGGGCCAGGCTGGCTGTTGGTGTAAATTCCCCTGCCATAGACGCCCTCCGGGTTTTTTATTCTCCTCCCACTGAATTGCCACCTGCTCCATCCCCTCCCCTGTTTGCCTCTTGGGGATCTTATCTGTGGGGTCCATCTCCCCGTCATGCTCCCCCTGAGCTAGGCTGGGGGCGTCTGGCCACCGAGCAGCATGTTGGCAAGAGGATCTGCCAGAGGGCAGCGCTGCTCTTGGGCTGGGTAGAAACGGAGCAGACTCTGCACAAAGAGGGGCTCAATGCCAACCCAGGGCACTAAGAAACTGGGGGTGATGTCTGGTGCAGAAGGGAGTAGGGGGAAGGGCAGACTAGGCCTAAGGGCAGACTAGGGGAATCGTGGGAAGGCATTGGAGAAGCACCAGCCCTGAGTGATCCAGCCTGGCTCCAAAGTCGGTGAGTTAGAGCCCAAGATCAAGCAGAACCTGGGTTCTAGCTGACACCACCAGTCAGGACACCTAGCCCTGGTTCAAAGCACCTCCAGGGGTTTGTGTGTGGACTGTAGCAACTTAGGGCTCAGCCTATCTATCTATCTATCTATCTATCTATCTATCTATCTATCTATCTATCTATCTATCTATCTATCTATCTATCTATCTATCCTATTTGTCTTCTGATTTGGCAAGGTGCATAATCAGGTGTCTGACTTTAAGCACTTGCATATTCTGATTGGATGCAAAGGGGCTACTCATGGGCTGCAATGTCGGAATGTGCTCAGTGCCTGGCTGAATTGGGGCCTTTCTCCCTTCTCCCCACAAGTCCCCTTTAACTGTAGTTTCATATCCCACAACCCCCACACCCAAACCACCACTCAGAGGGACACTGGGCTGTGTGAGGGGTTCGGGCAGCCCACCTCTCACAATCAGCGAAACACTCAGGAGTCCAGACACCAACAGCAGCTGCTGCAAAAAGCCATTTAGTGCATCACAAGCTGTATCTGTGACCCACAGAGCAGGGAACGTTGCATATTTTCCTCAGTGCTTTACATAGACTATCCAGGATACAAGCAGAAAGGAACGTGGTATGTGGTCTCTCTAGGGGGTGGCAGCTCCAGTCCGGCCCCAGGGCGGAGGACTGGCTGGCTCAGAGGGGTGGGGAATGGGACCCGGGGCCTTTCCCCATTACAGGACACCATCTCTGATCTGGCCACAAGGACTCTGTTGACCATAAATCAATGAGTAGCTGGGCCCAGACTAACGGGGAAGTCTGATCACATGTTTCCAGGAGCAGGTTGCGTAGCAGAAGGCCGTGGCTGGCCATGGGCTCTGTGTTGCTAGATTCCTCTCATGGTGTCAGTGATCCAGGGCATGAAGTGGGAAATCCGTGTGTACACAGCAGGAGGCATGATGCTGTTCTTGATGCACTTGGAGACAATGCCCTCGGCCACTCCAAAGCATACGAGAGGGCCTCCAGAATCGCCCTGTCCCAGAATAAGCAGGGAGATGAGTTTTAATGCACTGATCATACCCAGGACTCCAGGGCTGTTTGGGTCATTAAAGCCAGAGCATCTTCAAAAAAGAAATGAATTAACACTGAGAAGCCCAAGATGGGGGATTCATAGAATCTAAGACCAGAAGCACCATTGTGATTATCTAGTCTGACCTCCTGTGTGATGCTGTATGAAAAGAAAGATGATTAGTTGCAATAATTCAGTCGCCATTGTTACAAAATTGCAATCAATCTTGTACAAAGCATGTCGTGTAAGGTATCCTTGTAAAGGTTATAATCTGTTAAGTGTGATTATCCTGTTTACATTCACATATCATGGTTGTGTCTGAAGTTATGAATACTGACTAGGTGTATCTCAAATATGTTTTGCTCTTGGGTGACACCCACCAGGCAGATTTACATCAGGACTAGCCAGCCATGTGTTGATGGCCCATTAAGGATATCAAGGGACCCCTTCAGAGGGCTCCCGAAAGGGCATATGGACAATGGAGTCCCAGTGACTCAGCAAGGCATGTAAGGACATAGGATAAGGACTTGTGACCTAAGACTCCATCTTTTGCCAGTAACTTTCCATGTGCTTGGGCTGAAAGTATAAAAGTGGTGTAGGTGGTGGGGGTTGATCTGAAGCCTCCGAAGTGGCCAGGGCTGAGGATTGGACGCTGGATGGTGCTCTGAGGTGATAGAGAGGATTCTGCCTTTCAGGAGCTTGCTCACAGGGCCAGGGTCTGAGTGATCGACACGTTGTGGGCTGGGAAGGAATCTTTCCCCCAGGTCAGAGTGGTGGGGACCTTGGGGGGGGGGGTCACCTTCCTCTGGGGCATGAGTCACCTGTTGCAACCACCTGGGCACATCTCTCCTAATCCATTTCCTGCCACTGTGGGATCTCGGGCATTGGTGGCCCCTCAATCCCTCCTGTTCTCTGCCTGTCACCACAACAATTTGGTCTCCAGTGAGCAGCGCTTAATTTGTGCCAGGGCTGAGCCCCAGCATCGCTAGACTTCGCCGTTCATAGCCCCAGCACCTCTGGGCTTGCTGCATCAGGTATGAATGTAATAAATTGCTTGAGCCCTGGCAACTAATTGCTTAAGTCCTGACACCTCTTTTATTAAAAGTGAAGCCCTGCCTGTGGGCCGTGATGCCTTGGTCACATTTTGGCTGTTGGTTCTAGTGTGCGGATGCTGGGCACAGTTGGTGGCCTATGAGCTACAGATTTTCAGACTGGATGATCTGGTCTGTTCTGGCCATGCCATGACTCCTAGGAGGGGCTCGTCTAGGATTTGAAAGATTGAAAGAGCCAGCTTGGGGCTGTCACCAGCCGTAGTGCACAGGAATTGGGTGGTGTCCCTGTCAACAGCGTGGGAGCCCTCCAGTGGGGCTCACAGTGTCCTATGTCTCCTACATTACCGGAACCCGAGCAGAGCACCCGTGGGCTGGAAGCCAGGCCTCATGGGTTGTGCGTGATTAATGAATGTCGTTATTTGGACCCTGCCACCCTGTGTCATTCTTTCCATACTCCCATGGCGTGTGAATTAGGTATGGAAGGGCTGCATGATACCCCTGGCCAATGTGTGACAATAAGGAGGTGAAGGTGTCAGTGGAAGGCTCTGCAGTAGGCTAGGCATGTTACCATGGTCTAGTCATTTAGGGCTAGATAATCAGCAGGGTTCAGGTCCCACTGCACTTGCCAGCCCCCTGTCAGCCCTGGCTGATCCCACAATGCGGCTGAGAAAGGACAACCAGCAGCAGGAGCCCAAGCCAATCAGCCACTTACAGAATAAATTGACTTCTGGTCATCAGGGTCCCCTGCACACAGCATGCTGGAGGGGTAATAGTAACGGTACCGGTTGTAACAGGTCTCATCGCTTATCACCGACAGGTTCACTTCCTGAAGGGTGCTGGTTGTATCAGTCAAGCTGGTCCTCCCCCAGCCAGCCACGCTGCACCTGGTCCCTGGGCTCACTCTGCGATGAGCAGAAGTCAAATCAATCAATCCCACCTCCTTGGTCAGATGCGCCTTGTGATGCAGCTGTTGGGGCAAAGAGGGGAGGGGAATGACACAGCCCATGAAGTGCAGAGTGTGTGTGTGTGTGTGTGTGTGTGTGTGTGTGTGTATGTGAGTGATGGAGAGAACTCAGAAACTCAAGACTCAAGGGACGGGGTGATGGGATGGGGGTGGAACCTGCAGCAGTGTGAGGTCACTGGGGGCGGGGTGATGGGATGGGGCGGTACCTGCAGCAGTGTGAGGTCACTGGGGGCGGGGTGATGGGATGGGGGCAGTACCTGTAGCAGTGTGATGTCACTGGGGGTGGAGTGATGGGATGGGGCGGTACCTGCAGCAGCATGATGTCATTGTTATAGGTCGTTTTGTTGTATTTTGGATGGGGGATCTGGCGGCACACAGAGATTTTCTGTTGACTCTGTTCCCGTTGTTTAATGTTATGGGCTCCCAGGGACACGGTGATCTTGCTGTAAAAGCCAAGAGCAATACATGGGCATTGGGGCAGGAGTGTACTGAGGTGGGGGATGGGCACATGGTCTGACATAAGTACTGATCTTGTGGGGACAGGGCAGCATGTGACGCTCAGGCTGTGATCTCAGACTCCTTCATTCCCCTTGACCCCTTGGTCTCAGCTCCTCTCCAGCCAGGGAACCCCTCCCAGCTAGATCCAGATGGGTCTATGCCCAGCTCCCCCCTGTCCGGAGCCCTGCAGAGCTGTTCTGGGGCTGTGAGTCCCTCCCTGTCCCATCTGGGCAATGGGCCAGACCCCAACTGGTATCAATGGCCGTAGCCCCATTGGTTTACCCAGAGTTGGATCTGGACCATGGTTTTCAGAGGCCCCTAGACATGCATCAACGCCCCCTAAGCAGATCAGACCCCTGGGCTCTGCTCTCCCAGACTGTCCTACTAACTGCTCCTTCCCTGCAACCCACGATGGCGCCGGAGCTCCCAGCTCCCCCATCACCTGCTAACCCTGACCTTCCCCAATATCCCTAGTACAGAGGCACTTACTCTCCATTGCAGTGAGCGGCCGTCAGCACGAAGTTCTCTGACACCAGGAACCCTCCACAGTGAAAACTCTTGGCTTCATGTCGTATATTCAGATAGGCCATGTAGGGCCTGGAGTGGGGCTGGGCTTCCTGTCCGCCAATGATTTCTCCTGGGGGGAGACCAGGTTCATATAAAGAGTCTCATCATCTCCCTGGCCTGGGCTGGGATCAATCTCCCCTCCCAAAGGGGAGTCTCCACAACCTCAACCCACCCCCTCTGATGCTGTCCTTGGGGGATCCCTGTACCTGGAACCCTGCCCCCTCCTCAGCTCTCCCCCAGACTGGACACTCTATGGGGCTGGAGGTTAAATCTAAAGCTCTGACCTTGCTAGGTGGAAAATCAGTGCCAAAGGCATCGGGAGTGGGTCACTAATCGCACTGTCTTGAGGTAATGGCTTTGGGTGTCAACATCAGCCAGAACGCCACTGACACGTCCCATGCTGACGTTTCACCTTCTCCACCAACCCCCAGTGACAAGCCAGGACTGCTCCAAAGCTGCCCCTCCAAACTGTTTTTGTACAGAAAATCGGATTTTCTAGACAATGAAATGTTTCCCAGAAGGCCTCACCTCAAACATTTTGGCATTTTTCTTGGAAAACTGATTATTTCCCCCCAGTTTTCGGCACTTTTCAGCTGAAAATTTGTAAGTTTTTAGTCACCAAAACAATTTTAACTTTGGTCACACTACAGACTAAGATGGAGTGGCGAGGGATGCAAGGGAAACATGCCACCCCCCATCTGTTTAGCACCGCTGCCTTCGCTGCCCTTCACTCATTACTGCTTTTGTTTCTCTCAATGTTACCCAGATTATCAGGATCTATGGCAACGTTATGCACACCTGGCCAGCAAATTTGAATTAAACACTGATCCCCTAAAAAAGCATTGGGAGGAGAAACTAGAATAATTTTCTGCTAACCAAATGAAAAAAAATTGTAGCCAGTTCTCTGAACTGCTCCTTGGAGCTACATTTCAGATTAATTCCACAGGAATCATATGGAGGATGCATTGGACCCCTCTTCAATGTTCAATGCAGGCGCTGCTAAGTCAGCTGTGACTCAGCAGGTGCTGACTTAACCCATAAGCTCATAGACCGGTCGGCTTTGGGCGGAACTGAAGGGGACAGTGTTTTTTTTCCCCATCAAATAAAATTAACCATGTAATTTTCAATCTAGTGGGTGTTATCTGGAAGCAGAATAAATTAGAAAAACTTTGGCTAAGCAGAGCACTAACAGCAGTGAAAAGACAAGTACCACCAAAACGGAAATCCAAAAAGCAACCAACAATCGAAGATTAGAGCACAGACATCCTAAGCTCGGCTACCATTGAAAGAGCTATAGACTGTTACAGAGCTTCCCAAGAAAAGTTGTTAGAGATATGAGATGCTCTCCTGGAAGTATCTGATCATCCTGTCAAATGCATGGGTCCACCTCAACCCCCGTCTTCCCTAGCCACTTCCTTCCGCTCCCTGTATCTATTTGAATTTTGCTTCTAGCGTTTATCTTACTTTAATAATTTTTTCTTTAACTAGCTGGATTTTTATAAAGCATATTTTGTTTGTAAATTGTGGAATACAATAAGGGATTGATATTCTAACCATTCATACTACAGATAACTAAATGTTTCAAGCCTAGGTAAGGTGAGGTAGTGAATATTTAATATCTTATGAGGTGTTCATGCATTATGAGAAGTTTATGTATATTTTGCTGTTTGTTTTCTCACTCTCTATATATCTTTTAAAAAAAATAAAAAGTTACTAGAAAACAAATTACTTGAGGGGTTTTCAATTAAAAGTCAAAATTTCCCAGGGAAAAACTTTTCAGACCAACTCTGAATACGTCTCAGCCCAGGTGGATGAAGTCAAAGCTAGACAATCGGTGTAAAGACAACAGGGTGGAGGGAACAGGAGGGGGGAAGAGCTGGTGAAGCTGAAGGACAATGTAGGCAGAAGAACAAAAGGGGAAAAACCGGGCAAGGATAGATGGAGGTGGAAGTGAGAAGGTCTCTAACTATCAGAGGGACGTAGGACTTAGGAATTGCCAGACTGCATGGTTTGTTTTAACCCTGTGCAAATGCACTTCTTGAGGCACTTGTATGGGTTGAAGGCTGGTTCTCTGAGGTTAACTGGCCCCTGGGAAGTTTCCGACACTTTGGCCAAGTTTAAATCAATATCAGGGCAGCCACAGGCAGAGCTGAACCAGTTGAACTACAGATGTGGTTTAAAATCAGGATAATTAAAGCAATACAAGTCTGTGCGCAGCTCACATCTGAATGTTTTAACAGACGACTCATGGCTGTTAGTTTGACGTCCATAGGAACAAGGCTGTATTGACAGTCTGGTGCTGTTATTTGCATACGGTGCCACCAACCCAGATGAGAGCCCCGTTGTGCCGGGTGCTGCACAGACCCTCAGGGAAAGTCAGTCCCTTCCCTAAAGAGCTTCAATTTAAAATGACACCACAGACAAAGGAAGAAAGAGCTAGAACGCAGGAGTTCTGACTGCCATCCCCGAGCTCCACTCTAATCACTAGACACCACTCCCAAGCAGGGAATAGAACCCAGGAGTTTTGGCTCCTAGCCCCTAGTTAAGATACTCTCTGTCTCTCTCCTGCTCTCAAGCTCTCTATGTATCTCTCGGGGGCTTTATCTCAACACCAGCTCCACCACCCAACTCCTTCACCCCCACCTCCAAACTCTTCCCTAGCTGCGTCCTGGGAGCCAGAAATCACCCTGGGAGACGCATCTTACTCAGGGGAGGATCCAGAATTTGCAAACAGCCCAGCGAGCTCCTGGCTCCTCTCCCCAGGATCCCTGACCCCTTCCCCCCACATACTCACCAGCCCCAGCCCCGGGGGGCAGGAGAAAGGCCACGGGCAGCAGGAACAGGATCAGCATCGTCACCGTCTGGGGAAAGTGACAGTGCTCGTGCCTCAGCCCTGGGGGATTTATAGAGTCAGCAGGAAACCACAGATCACGTACGCTCTCCCCTTGTGGGGAGCTGGGACCACACAGGCGCCTTCAGAAACGTCAGCATCACGCCGCTCACACATGGGGGGCATGAGGGAGGGAGCTGGTGGCTGGAAAACAACCTCTCTCTGAAGGAAGGAGCTCAGGGGAAAATCCCTCTGGGACAGGACATCTCTTTCCCCCTGCCGACAACATCTCAGAGCAGGGCCCCCTGGGGCCTGCCTGGAGCCCAGCACACCTGGCACTGGGCTCATCTGGAGCTCGCCCGTCTCCTCTGCTCCAGCAGCTCATCTGGCGGGGAGTGCGGCTGATGCTGAGTCACCCGCTGGCTTGGCTCAGCTCCCCGCTTCCTCTCCAGTGTGCGTCTCAGAGCAGTAAGAAGGGGATGGGGGCCCTGCTGTGACTTCCTGTAGCCCAGCCACAGAGCCCATGGCAGAAATTCTCCCAGAAGATGGGGAGCACGTAGACCACGTTGGAGGTGGGGGAGCACTGATATCATGGTGATGGGTGATGGGGAAGGCCCTAAACAGACGGTGCTGGAGCCGTGTTCCTCTGGGCCTGCCCCATGGCTGGCATGGTTGAGTAAAGAGCAAACGTCCCCACACAACAGAGGTGACCACTTGGAAATGTGACCCTGGCTGTCCAGACATTTGAACATCTCACATGCCCACAATTCTGGGCCACAGAAAGTGGCTTAAAATTGCACTGAGGCCCCGGCCCCATTTCTCCATCAAGCTCCAAACTCTCCTGAAATACCTTGGTGTATTTCATAAAGCCCCAGCATCAGGAGCCATGGGATCACCTGCAAATTTTAGCTTCTCTTGTGGTAAATTGGGCGTTTTGAGCCCACGAAGCTGTGGAGAAGAGTTTGAAGACATGACCCATAAATGCATAAAACCCCCTTGTCTTCTCCTCATCCGTGCCACTCCCTCAGGGTGCCCTAATACGACTCAGACAGCACCCACAGAGCATGAGAACCCCGTATTCATTCCCAGATGATGTCTTCCCATCCCCCATGAGTGGCATCTTCATGGCCTGTCTGAGGAGGGGGCAGCCCTTCTGCCTGGTCCCAGAGGGGTTACAGCCCCAGCTGGGTGGGGACAGGCAACCTCAGGGTCAGGTTCCCAATGCATAGATGGGTGCTAGGCTGTCCTGGGGCATGTACACCCCACCACATGGCTGGGAGAAAGGACGGGCCCCCAACATGTGCAGACACTCAGCATCTTGGGCTCTGCACAGCTGGGGCTGTGTCCAGTCTGGTCCGTCCTACGGTATCAATTGACTCAGCCTCTGAAACTGGCTGCAGTGGGTTTTTTTGTGGTGTTGACGAACCCCCAGTGTCCATGGCCTGGACGGTAAAACCCTCCCATCTGTAGCAGGCTCATTCCTGAGGCCTGACTGTCAAGCTGAACATCTGAGCAGGGATATCTCCTCGTCCCCCTGGCAGTGAAAGGTACATCCCCACGCACAGCCGTGTCATGAACGAAAACAGTTCTTAGAGTCAGACATTCGGGAGCACAAATGGAGCTCTCTGAAGGTCTCAGTCCTGGACTGGGATGGTGGGTCTACAGGTCAGGATTGATGGTCCCCAAAAGAGATGACCCATCCCTGCCCATTGTGGGGGCGCAGAATGAGGGCAGCCCGTTTCAGCAGTGCTATCCAGCATGCTCAGTCCATGTTAGCATGGTCAGTATAAGCTAAGTAGCTAATCGGGGGGGGGGCATTTGTGGTCACATACTGCCCACCCCCGACCGCACCGCCTCTGGCCTGCACCAGCAAGACTATTAAATGTCTATATCTTTCTCTGCAAATTTGTTATTTCTGCATTCCCCACGAGCTAAGTAATTTCCTTCTTCTCCTGGCTCTTAGAAAACTTTCAAGACCAGCTTTGTTTTCTCAGTGTAATGTTTCATAACTCCCTGGACCCTGGCTAGCTGGTCACCAGATAACGGGCAATGGAGGGGAACAAAGCACAGGGGATTTCATCTCAGAAGACATTTCATAGAGTAGAATCATAGAAATATCATCCTGGAAGGGACATCAAGCAGTCACCTGGTCCATCCTCCTCTTGTGAGGCAGGACCATGTCAACTTAGAACATCCCTGACAGGTTTTTGTCTAATCTGGCCATAAAAACCTTCAGTGATGGGGATTCTACAACCTCTCTTGGGATCCTATTCCAGAGATTAACTCCATTTAGGGTTAGAAAGTTTTTTCCTATGACTAATCACAATCTCCCTTGCTGCAGATGAAGCCCATTACTTGTTTTCCTACCGTCAGCGAACATGGAGAACAATTGACCCTCATACTTTTTAGAACAGCTCTTAATATATTGGAAGACTGTTCTCAGGTTCCCCCTTAGCCTCCTCTTCTCTAGACTAAACATACCCTGTTTTTTTCACCTTTCCTCCTAGGTCAGGTTTTCTAAACCTTTAACTATTTTTGTGGCTGTCCTCAGGACCCTCTCCAGTTTTTCTACATCTCTCCTAAAGTGCGGCACCCACAACTGGACAAAGTAGAATCATAGAAGCAGAGAATATTAGGGTTAGAAGAGACCTCAGGAGGTCATGTAATCCAACCCCCTGCTCAAAGAAGGATCAACACCAACTAAATCATCCCAGCCAGGGTTTTGTCAAGCCGGGCCTTAAAAACCTCTAAGGAAGGAGATTCCACCACCTTCCTAGGTAACCCATTCCAGTGCTTCACCACCCTCCTAGTGAAATAGTTTTTCCTAATATCCAACCTAAACCTCCCCCACTGCAACTTGAGACCATTGCTCCTTGTTCTGTCATCTGCCACCACTGAGAACAGCCGAGCTACATCTTCTTTGGAACCCCCTTTCAGGTAGTTGAAAGCTGCTATCAAATCCCCCCTCACTCTTCTCTTCTGCAGACTAAATAAGCCCAGTTCCCCCAGTCTCCCCTCATAAGTGCCCCAGCACCCTAATCATTTTTGTACCCTCCGCTGGACTCTCTCCAATTTGTCCACATCCTTTCTGTAGTATGCGGCACAAAACTGGACACAATATTCCAGATGTAGCCTGACCAATGCCAAATAGAGGGGAATAATCACTTCCCACGATCTGCTGGCAGTGCTCCTATTAATGCAGTCCAATATGCCATTAGCCTTCTTGGCAACAAGGGCACACTGTTGACTCATATCCAGCTTTTCATCCACAGTAATCCCCAGGTCCTTTTCTGCAGAACTGCTGCTTAGCCAGATGGTCCCCAGCCTGTAACGGTGAATGGGATTCTTCCATCCTAAGTGCAGGACTCTGCACTTGTCCTTGTTGAACCTCATCAGATTTCTTTTGGCCCAATCCTCCAATTTGTCTAGGTCACTCTGGACCCTATCCCTACCTTCCAGCGTATGTACCTCTCCCCCAAGCTTAGTGTCATCCATGAACTTGCTGAGGGTGCAATCCATGCCATCCTCCAGATCATTAATGAAGATGTTGAATAAAACCGGCCCCAGGACCAACCCCTGGGGTACTCCACTTGATGCCGGCTGCCAACTAGACATTGAGCCATTGATCACTACCTGTTGAGCCCGACGATCTAGCCACCTTGTAGTCCATTTACCCAATCCATACTTCTTTAACTTGCTGGCAAGAATAATGTTGAAGACTGTATCAAAATCCACTGCTTTCCCCATATCTACAGAGCCAGTTATCTTATCACAGAAAGAAATCTGGTTGGTCAGGCATGACTTGGCCTTGGTGAATCCATGTTGACTGTTCCTGATCACCTTCCTGGCCTCCAAGTGCTTCAAAATGGATTCCTTGAGGACCTGCTTCATGATTTTTCCAGGGACTGAGGTGAGGCTATAGTTTTCCGGATTCTCTTTCTTCCCTTTTTAAGAGAAGGGTACTATATTAGCCTTTTTCCAGTCGTCCAGGACATCCACCGATTGCCGCGAGTTTTCAATGATAATGGCCAATGGCTCTGCAATCACATCAGCCAACTCCCTCACCACCCTCGAATGCATTGCATCCGTCCCCATGGGCTTGTGCCTGTCCAGCTTTTCTAAATAGTCCTTAACCTTTTCTCTCACCACTGAGGGCTGCTCACCTCCTCCCCATCCTGTGCTGCCCAGTGCAGCAGTCTGGGAGCTGACCTTGTCTGTGAAGACTGAGGCAAAAAAAGCATTGAATACTTCAGCTTTTTCTAGATAATCTGTCATTAGGTTGCCTCCCCCATTCAGTAAGGGTCACATACTTTCCCTGACCTTCTTCTCCTTGCTAACATACCTGTAGAAACTCTTCTTGTTACCTTTCACATCCCTTGCAAGATGCAACTCCAGTTCTGCTTTGGCCTTCCTGATTACACCCCTGCATGCTCGAGCAATATTTTTATACTCCTCACTAGTCATCTGTCCAAGTTTCCACTTCTTGTAACTTCCTTTTGGTGTTTAAACTCACCAAAGATTTCTCTGTTAAGCCAAGCTGGCCGCCTGCCATATTTGCTACTCTTTCTGCACATCGAGATGTACTCACCAGTGCCAAGTAGAGTGGGACAATTACCTCTGTGTCTTACATAGGACACTCCTATTAATACCCCCCAGAATGATACTAACCTTTTACCCAACCGCATCACACTGCTGACTCATATTCAATGTGTGATCCACTATAGCCTCCGGATCCTTTTCAGCAGTACTAGCACCTAGCCAGAGATTTCCCCATTTTGTAGCTGTGCATTTGATTTTTCCTTCCTAAGTGTAGCACTTTGCATTGTCTTTATTGAATTTCATCTTACTGATTCCAGACCAATTTGCTAATTCGTCAACTTTGTTTCAATATCTAGTCCTTGTATTCGAAAGTATTTGTAGTCCCTCTCAACCTGATGTCATCTGCAAATATTATATTTATATTCTCCACTCCATAATCTAAGCCATTAATGAAAATATTGCATAGTACGTGACTGAGGACTGACCCCTGCTGGACCCCACTAGAATTGTTCCCCCAGTTTGACACACAACCATTGATAGTTTTTGAGTTCAGTCTTTTGACCATTTCTCCCAGCACCTTATAGTAATTCCCTTAGTTTATTCATGAGAATGTTTGGTGGCATTGTGTCAAAAGCCTGACTAAAATCAAGATATATCATGTCTACTGTGTCCCCCCATCCACCGTGCCAGTAACCGTGTTAAAGAAGGCCATTAGGTTGATTTGTCATGATTTGCTCTTGTCAAATCCATGTTGGCTATTCCTTGTAACCCTATTATCCTCTAGGCCGGGGCTTCCTAAATGATTGTTTAATAATTTGATCCAGTATCTTTCCAGGTATCAAAGTTAGGCTGACTGGTCTACAATTCCCTGCATTCTCTTTGTTCCTCTTTTGAAAGATATGTACTACATTTTCCCTTCTCCAGTCCTCTGGGACCTCTCACCGGTCCCTTGGTAGGTCCCTTGTGAGGTGAAACTCATTTTGTGCCCTAGCCTTTCCAATTTTGTTCCTACATGCTAGTCCTAGGGTATGTCTACACTACGAAATTAGGTCGAATTTATAGAAGCCGGTTTTATAGAAATCGGTTGTATACAGCCGATTGTGTGTGTCCCCACATAAAATGCTCTGAGTGCTCTAGTCGGCGGACCGTGTCCACAGTACCGAGGCTAGCGTCGACTTCCAGAGCATTGCACTATGGGTAGCTATCCCACAGTTCCCGCAGTCTCCGCCGCCCATTGGAATTCTGGGTTGAGATCCCAATGCCCGAATGATGCAAAACAGTGTCGCGGGGGGTTCTGGGTACATGTCATCAGGCCCCTACCCCTCCGTCAGAGCAACGGCAGACAATAGATTCGCGCCTTTTTACCTGGGTTACCTGTGCAGACAACATACCACGGCAAGCATGGAGCCCGCTCAGCTCAGCTCACCGTCACCATATGTCATCTGGGTGCCGGCAGACGTGGTACTGCATTGCTACACAGCAGCAGCAGCTAACTGCCTTTTGGCGGTAGATGGTGCAGCATGACTGGTAGCCGTGGGGCTGGCAGCCGTAGGGCTGCATTGCACCAGCCCCTTGCCTTTTGGCAGTAGATGGTGTATTACGACTGGTAACCGTCGTCGTCGTACAGCAGTGGTTGGAACTCAGTATGTCCCCCAGTCCCCCCAGTCATATTCTGCTGCCTTCACAATGACGATGATGGCTATCAGTCGTAGTATGCCATTTTCTGCCAAGCGCCCAGTATTTTCTGCTAAGCACCCAGAAGATGCCGAGGGCGATCTGGGTGCTGGCAGACGTGGGGCTGGCAGACGTGGGGCTGCATTGCTACACAGCAGCAGCCCCTTGCCTTTTGGTAGAAGATGGTATATTACGATTGGTATCCGTCGTCATCGTACTGCAGTGGCTGTCAATCATGGGCACCTGGGCAGACATGCTCAGTCCTATCGAACAGTCTTGACGATGATGATGGCAATCAGTCGTAGTATGCCATTTTCTGCCAAGCGCCCAGTATTTTCTGCCAAGCACCCAGAAGATGCCGAGGGCTATCAGTCATGCTGCACTGTCGTCTGCCAGCTTAAGATGTAAAAAATAGATTTGTTCTGTATTCATTTGCTTCCCCCTCCCTCTGTGAAATCAACGGCCTGCTAAACCCAGGGTTTTGAGTTCAATCTTTGAGGGGGGCCAGTCTGTGTGACAGTTGTTTGTGTTTCTCCCTGATGCACAGCCACCTTTGTTGATTTTAATTCCCTGTACCTGTACGCCATGTCGTCACTCGCCCCTCCCTCCTTCCCCCAGGCCGTCAGATACTAGTTTCGCGCCTTTTTTCAGACCAGACGCCATAGCAATGGGATCATGGAGTCCGCTCAGATCACCGCGGCAATTATGAGCACTATGAACACTACGTGCATTGTCCTGGAGTATATGCAGAGCCAGGACATGCCAAAGCAAAACCAGGACCAGCCAAGGAGGCGATTGCAGCGCAGCGACGAGAGTGATGAGGAAATTGACATGAACATAGACCTCTCACAAGGCACAGGCCCCAGCAATGTGGAAATCATGGTGTTACTGGGGCAGGTTCATGCCGTGGAACGCCGATTCTGGGCCCGGGAAACAAGCACAGGCTGGTGGGACCGCATCGTGCTGCAGGTGTGGGACGATTCCCAGTGGCTGCGAAACTTTCGCATGCGTAAGGGCACTTTCATGGAACTTTGTGACTTGCTTTCCCCTGCCCTGAAGCGCCAGAATACCAGGATGAGAGCAGCCCTCACAGTTGAGAAGTGAGTGGCGATAGCCCTGTGGAAGCTTGCAATACCAGACAGCTACCGGTCAGTCGGGAATCAATTTGGAGTGGGCAAATCTACTGTGGGGGCTGCTGTGATCCAAGCTGCCAGGGCAATGAAAGACCTGGTGATATCAAGGGTAGTGACTCTGGGAAACGTGCAGGCCATAGTGGATGGCTTTGCTGCAATGGGATTCCCAAACTGTGGTGGGGCCATAGACGGAACCCATATCCCTATCTTGTCACCGGAGCACCAAGCCACCGAGTACATAAACCGCAAGGGGTACTTTTCAATGCTGCTGCAAGCCCTGGTGGATCACAAGGGACGTTTCACCAACATCAACATGGGATGGCCGGGAAAGGTACATGATGCTCGCGTCTTCAGGCACTCTGCTCTGTTTCGAAAGCTGGAGGAAGGGACTTTCTTCCCGGACCAGAAAATAACCGTTGGGGATGTTGAAATGCCTATCGTTATCCTTGGGGACCCAGCCTACCCCTTAATGCCATGGCTCATGAAGCCGTACACAGGCAGCCTGGACAGTAGTCAGGACTTGTTCAACTACAGGCTGAGCAAGTGCCGAATGGTGGTGGAATGTGCATTTGGACGTTTAAAAGCGCGCTGGCGCAGCTTACTGACTCGCTCAGACCTCAGCGAAAAGAATATCCCCATTGTTATTGCTGCTTGCTGTGCGCTCCACAATATCTGTGAGAATAAGGGGGAGACATTTATGGCGGGGTGGGAGGTTGAGGCAAATCGCCTGGCCGCTGATTACGCGCAGCCAGACACCAGGGAGGTTAGAAGAGCACAGCAGGGTGCGGTGCGCATCAGAGAAGCTTTGAAAATGAGTTTTGTGACTGGCCAGGCTACGGTGTGAAACTTCTGTTTGTTTCTCCTTGATGAACCCTCTGCCCCCCCCCCAGTTCACTCTACTTCCCTGTAAGCCAACCACCCCACCCTCCCCTCCCCCCTTCGAGCACCGCTTGCAGAGGCAATAAAGTCATTGTTACTTCACATTCATGCATTCTTTATTAATTCATCACACAACTAGGGGGATAATAGTCAAGGTAGCCCGGGATGGGTGGGGGAGGAGGGAAGGAAAAGGACACACTGCAGTTTAAAACTTTAACTCTTATTGAAGGCCAGCCTTCTGATGCTCGGGCAATCATCTGGGGTGGAGTGACTGGGTGGCCGGAGGCCCCCCCACCGTGTTCTTGGGCGTCTGGGTGAGGAGGCTATGGAACTTGGGGAGGAGGGCTGTTGGTTACACAGGGGCTGTAGCGGCGGTCTCTGCTCCTGCTACCTTTCCTGCAGCTCGACCATACACTGGAGCATATCAGTTTGATGCTCCAGCAGACGGAGCATCGACTCTTGCCTTCTGTCTGCAAGCTGACGCCACCTATCCTCTTCAGCCTGCCACTTGCTCTCTTCAGCCCGCGATTCAGCCCGCCACCTCTGCTCTCGTTCATACTGTGCTTTTCTGTAGTCTGACATTGACTGCCTACACGCATTTTGCTGTGCTCTGTCAGCGTGTGAGGACATCTGGAGATCCGTGAACATATCATCCCGTGTCCGCCGTTTTCTCCTTCTAATCTTCACTAGCCTCTGTGAAGGAGAAACATTTGCAGCCGGTGGAGGAGAAGGGAGAGGTGGTTAAAAAAGACACATTTTAGAGAACAATGGGTACACTCTTTCACGTTAAATTTTGCTGTTCACATTACACAGCACATGTGCTTTCGTTACAAGGTCGCATTTTTCCTCTTATATTGAGGGCCTGCCGGTTTGGTGTGAGAGATCACTCACGCAGTGCCAGGCAACAGATTTTGGCTTGCAGGCAGCCATGGTAAGCTACAGTCTTTTGGCTTTTTTAACCTTCTTAACATGTGGGAATGGTTTCAAACAGTAGAGCCCTCATTTCCCATACCAAGCACCCCTTGGGTTGGCCATTTAAAATGGGTTTGCAATGTAAAAGGAGGGGCTGCAGTTTCCCGGTTTACATGCAGCACAAACCCAACTACCCCCCCCCCCACACACACACCCAATTCTCTGGGATGATCACTTCACCCCTCCCCCCCACTGCGTGGCTAACAGCGGGGAACATTTCTGTTCAGCAGAGCAGGAAGGGGCACCTCTGAATGTCCCCTTAATAAAATCGCCCCATTTCAACCAGGTGACCGTGAATGATATCACTCTCCTGAGGATAACAAAGAGAGATAAGGAATGGATGTTGTCTGCATGCCAGCAAACACCGGGACCATACGCTGCCATGCTTTGTTATGCAATGATTCCAGACTACGTGCTACTGGCCTGGCGTGGTAAAGTGTCCTACCATGGCGGACGGGATAAGGCAGCCCTCCCCAGAAACCTTTTGCAAAGGCTTTGGGAGTACATGAAGGAGAGCTTTCTGGAGATGTCCCTGGAGGATTTCCGCTCCATCCCCATACACGTTAACAGACTTTTCCAGTAGCTGTACTGGCCGCGATTGCCAGGGCAAATTAATCATTAATCATTAAACACGCTTGCTTTTAAACCATGTGTAATATTTACAAAGGTACACTCACCAGAGGTCCCCTGTGTGCCCTCAGGGTCTGGGAGCACGCCTTGGGTGAGTTCGGGGGTTACTGGTTTCAGGTCCAGGGTGATAAACATATCCTGGCTGTTGGGGAAACCGGTTTCTCCGCTTCCTTGCTGCTGTGAGCTATCTACATTATCTTCATCCTCATCTTCCTCGTACCCCGAACCCGCTTCCCTGTGTGTTTCTCCAGTGACAGAGTCATAGCACACGGTTGGGGTAGTGGTGGCTGCACCCCCTAGAATGGCATGCAGCTCCGCGTAGAAGCGGCATGTTTGCGGCTCTGCCCCGGACCTTCCGTTTGCTTCTCTGGCTTTGTGGTAGGCTTGCCTTAGCTCCTTAATTTTCACCCGGCACTGCTGTGCGTCCCTGTTATGGCCTCTGTCCTTCATGGCCTTGGAGACCTTTTCTAATATTTTGCCATTTCGTTTACTGGTACGGAGTTCAGCTAGCACTGATTCATCTCCCCATATGGCGAGCAGATCCCGTACCTCCCGTTCTGTCCATGCTGGAGCTCTTTTGCGATCCTGGGACTCCATCACGGTTACCTGTGCTGATGAGCTCTGTGTGGTCACCTGTGCTCTCCACGCTGGGCAAACAGGAAATGAAATTCAAACGTTCACGGGGCTTTTCCTGTCTACCTGGTCAGTGCATCTGAGTTGAGAGTGCTGTCTAGAGCGATCACAATGAAGCGCTGTGGGATAGCTCCCGGAGGCCAATAACGTCGAATTCCATTCACACTACCCCAATTCCGACCCGCTAAGGCCGATTTTAGCGCTAATCCCCTTGTCAGAGGTGGAGTAAAGAAACCGGTTTAAAGGGCCCTTTAAGTCGAAAGAAAGGGCTTTGTCGTGTGAATGTATCCAGGCTTAATTCAATTTAACGCTGCTAAAGTCGACCTAAACTCGTAGTGTAGACCAGGCCCTAGTCTTTTGTACTTCCCCTTAGTAAGTTTTCAAATTTCCTCTTTATGAATTTTCACGACATTAAAGAATTTCTGTTGGAGCCATATTGATCTCCTACTATTCTTCCCATCTTTGCTTTGTATAGGGATAGTTTGTAGTTGTGCCTTTAATATTGCCCCTTTCAGAAACTGCCAGCTCTCCTGAACTACGTTAGCCCTTAGATTTTCTTCACCTGGGACCTCACCTATACTTTTCTGAACTGGTTAGTCTGTTTTTTGAAGTCCATTGTTCTGATTCTGCTGCTCTCACTCCTTCCTTTCTTAGAATCAGGAATTCTATCTTTTGAGGGTCACTTTAGCCTAAATTGCTTTCCACCTTCAGATTCACAACCAATTCCTCCCTGCTTGTCAGATTCAAGTCTAAAATGCCCCTCCCTCTCGGTTTTTGCTCCACCTTCTGAAACAAAAAGTTGTCCCCAAGACATTCCAGGCACTTATGGGAAATCTTGTGTTTTGTTGTATTACTTTTCCAGCAGATGTCTGGGTAGTTAAAGTCCCCTTCCCTCCCCGCCATCTGCACTCTTTACTTGTTAATTTCCCAGGCTGGCTTGTGTCCTCTGGAATCAACACAGAGTTTTATGGAATCCCGTCCCTGGGAGTGTTTCCTCCTCTCCCAGATCTCTGTCACCCAGGGCAGGGGAGCCCCAGTCACTGGCAGTCTGAGCTGTCTGTCCGACCAGAGCAGTTAGTTAAACAAATCACTAGGATCCAGCCACTCTCTATGCATTTCCTTCTGCTGTCAGTGGTGATGGGAAATGTGAGATGGGACCTTTCCTCTCTGAGGGGCACCAGCCCCGATCCCGCCCCAGGTCTGTACTGTGTGAACTGGTCTGTAGATGATGTGAATTGTAAAATTAAAGAAATTAGTGGTAATTTTTAATGGTAATTTGTGTATGAACCGTTTTTTAAATACCATCATTACATTGGGATATGAGCTGCAGTGCCTCAGTTTAACCCAGGAACATTTTGGTTTCGTAGCAGCATTGGTGGACAACGTGACAGAGGCGGAGGAACCAGATAGAGTGTTAGATGAAATCATCAAACTGACAGATACACATTAGATAAAAGTTAGAGCGTGGTCTGGGAACAAAACACGGCATATTGTACAAATAAAATGTCAGTTTAAAATGTCGGTGTGAAGCATGTTTTTATGGAGCTCAAGGGTGGGGGTGGTTGTCAAAAGAGAAGCAGGTTGAACCCGTGGTGTACTTGTAGTTAGGTTATAGTTTTTCAATGACAAGAAATATATGGACAGCCTGTTCCTCTAACATGGGCCCCTGGCTACTTGTGCATGAGGGATAGGCTGTTGGGGCATCTGGGCCATTGCAAAGTAGCTCCAGAAACCCTCTTAAAGCATACCATCTTCTGCTTTGGCTGTGCCTTTTACTTTTCCTGCAGGCCCTCTGCATTAGGACTTTAGTGATCATGACACCTCTGTTTTCAGCAATGTCTCAGGTCTTTCATCTACTGGCGCATATTATTTAATGCTGTACAGCCTCTAGGGTTACAGTTTGCATAGAAGTGTTTTATAAAAACACAACAAAACATTCTCTAAGGTATCAAGACAAGATAATAATAAACAAAATTGTAATTGTTGCTTTGCAGGCACCGCTACAAAGTATCTTCAAGTATGTAATTCCTCTGTGTTTTTGTTAATATTATTTATGATAGTCCATTGGATGGGGGAGATAATACCTCGTAGAGTGGGAAAGGTATTCTGAATGACAAAGGCTCGCCTGTGCACAAGCATAAGAACTCACAGAGAATGGCTGTTTACAAACCTGTGTCGCTAAAAGAGATTTCAGTCAGTTATCCATATTCTCCTAAAACCTCAGGACAGCTCTCTTATCCCCATGCCCTATTCTCTATGGCTGTGGCTTTTGTCTTTTTAATTGTTTTATTGTAAAACCCTTCATTTGCCTCTGTGTGTGTGTGTGTGTGTGTGTGTGTGTGGTGTTGGGGGATAGGGAGAGGAGAGGAGATTCTTAACCACACCCTTGACTTTCAAAGCTATCTTTACGATTTACAAGTAGAGCACTTTTTGTATTCTAGGCAATTTGTTTACACAAAAGTTTAAAAAACGAACTAACACTATATTTTAAAGACCCTGCCTAACCATGTAGAAAGCTATAACCTGTCTTTCCATTTTATTTTATTATTGTAAAACCCTTCTTTACGTGAGGGTTTTGTATAATATTCCTGTCCCCCACGAACTTATTTCTTCACAATTTACATTTCCGTATAACCTAATTTTACCAGGCCGGGGTGGTGGTGGTGGGGGTGGGGGGGTGGAGAAGGAGGTTGACCTTACCAGGTAAGTCAGTTAGACTAAGATCTTTGTGTTGCAGAGATGATCATTATTTAGTTATGGAAATTGAGTAAACTTAGCATCTTTTTAGGCTTCTGTTATTTAATTTTAAGAAAGTGTTTTTCTTGCAAAATTTAAGAGTTTTTAAAAAAATATGCTGCTTCAAATTGTCCTCACTGCATGCTAACTTCTTTTTTTATTGAAACACATATGTAAACTCCCATCAATTGTGACAGTTTTCATATTCTACTTAGTTGTTGTTTTGGTACTTTAAAAACACTATTTTTCAAAGGATAGGCTAGTGTATCTTAAACATTTTTATGTCACTGAACTTCTACAAAATATTCCTAAAGAAGAGACCTTGTTATGTTTCAGCTCATTCAATGCTGGGTTTTATGGTTTACTGAGGGCTTGTGTTTCTTCAGATAACCAGCGTTATTTGTTGTAAAATATAAGGTTTTCCTTTTTTATTTGAAAAAAGGAGCTGATTTTTGTATAAGCTGCTTTCTTAGTGTCATCCACTGAAAGAACCTGCTAATATAGGTTCTTTTGAACTTTTATTGTCAATCCTGGGAATAGGACTTTCACACTTTACAAATTTCAGAGTAGCAGCCGTGTTAGTCTGTATCCGCAAAAAGAACAGGAGTACTTGTGGCACCTTAGAGACTAACAAATTTATTAGAGCATAAGCTTTCGTGGGCTACAACCCACTTCTTCGGATGCATAGTTTTCATACTTTACAAAGTTTACAGCTAAATCATTTTATGGCTTGGGGTCTTTCTGAGGGTTGGTGTTTTTAACCCTGGAGTTGTTGGTCATTAGCTTTATCTTAGAAGAGGGGCCTCTGCTTGTAAAAGTTGTATAATTTCTTTACGGAACATTCCTTTGGGAAAAAGTATAAAAAGCAAGCCAGTGTTTTTTGAGAGAAGGAGACCATCTTTTGTTAAAAGATGTATCTTTGTATTCACTGTTAGCCAAAGAATTCAGAAATGAGCTTATCTTCAAAACAGTTAGAAGGGAGTTTTATCTACATTCTCCTCACTGTTGTCTTCTAGGGGGGAAAAAAGGAGGGGGGACCGGATGCTACATAATTTCTCTCCTTTACACTTTTATTGCCAGTGCTGGGGATAGGACATTCACTGTTTTGCATAAATCTAAAGCAAGTTGCTGTATTTTCTGAGGGAAGTTAAACATCTTTTGTTAAAAGGAGTATCTTTATTTTCACTAAAAAGAACAGGAGTACTTGTGGTACCTTAGAGACTAACACATTTATTTGAGCATAAGCTTTCGTGGGCCCACTTCTACGGATGCATAGAATGGAACATGTATTGAGGAGATATATATACACATACAGAGAGCATGAAAAGGTGGGAGTTGTCTTACCAACTCTGAGAGGCCAATTAAGTAAGAGAAAAAATGTTTGAAGTGATAATCAAGATAGCCCAGTACAGACAGTTTGATAAGAAGTGTGAGAATACTTACAAGGGGAGATAGATTCAATGTTTGTAATGGCTCAGCCATTCCCAGTCTCTATTCAAGCCTAAGTTGATTGTATCTAGTTTGCATATCAATTCAAGTTCAGTAGTTTCTCCTTGGAGTCTGTTTTTGAAGCTTTTCTGTAGCAAAATTGCCACCCCCAGGTCTGTTACTGAGTGACCAGACAGGTTAAAGTGTTCTCCTACTGGTTTTTGAATGTTATGATTCCTGATGTCAGATTTGTGTCCATTTATTCTTTTGCGTAGAGACTGTCTGGTTTGGCCAATGTACATGGCAGAGGGGCATTGCTGGCACATGATGGCATATATCAAATTGGTAGATGTGCAGGCTGCACATCTACCCCTGATGGCATGGCTGATGTGATTAGGTCCTATGATGTTGTCACTTGAATAGATATGTGGACAGAGTTGGCATCGGGCTTTGTTGCAAGGATAGGTTCCTGGGTCAGTGTTTTTGTTCAGTGATGTGTGGTTGCTGGTGAGTATTTGCTTCAGGTTGGGGGGTTGTCTGTAAGCGAGGGCAGGTCTGTCTCTCGAGATCTGTGAGGGTGAGGGATCATCTTTCAGGATAGGTTGTAGATCTTTGATGATGTGCTGGAGAGGTTTTAGTTGGGGGTGAAGGTGACGGCTAGTGGTGTTCTGTTGTTTTCTTTGTTGGGCCTGTCTTGTAGGAGGTGACTTCTGGGTACTCGTCTGGCTCTGTCAATCTGTTTTTTCACTTCAGTAGGTGGGTATTGTAGTTTTAAGAATGCTTGATAGAGATCTTGTAGGTGCTTGTCTCTGTCTGAGGGATTGGAGTAAATGCGGTGGTATCTTAGAGCTTGGCTGTAGACAATGGATCGTGTGGTGTGTCCTGGATGGAAGCTGGAGGCATGCAGGTAAGTATAGCGGTCATTAGGTTTCCGGTATAGGGTGGTATTTATGTGACCATCGCTTATCAGCACAGTAGTGTCCAGGAAATGGACCGCTTGTGTGGATTGATCTAGGCTGAGGTTGATGGTGGGATGGAAATTATTGAAATCATGGTGGAATTCCTCAAGGGCTTCTTTTCCATGGGTCCAGATGATGAAGAAGATGTCATCAATGTAGCACAAGTAGAGTAGGAGCGTTAGGGGACGAGAGCTAAGGAAGCGTTGTTCTTAGTTCTTAGTATGCAAAAATGTTGGCATACTGTGGGGCCATGCAGGTACCCATAGCAGTGCCCCTGACTTGAAGGTATATATTGTCCCCAAATGTGAAATAGTTGTGGGTGAGGACAAAGTCACAAAGTTCAGCCACCAGGTTAGCTGTGACATTATCGGGGATACTGTTCCTGATAGCTTGTAGTCCATATTTGTGTGGAATATTGGTGTAGAGAGCTTCTACGTCCATAGTGGCCAGGATGGTGTTTTCTGGAAGATCACCGATGGATTGTAGTTCCCTCAGAAAGTCAGTGGTGTCTCGAAGATAGCTGGGAGTGCTGGTAGCGTAGGGCCTGAGGAGAGAGTCCACATAGCCAGACAATCCTGATGTTAGGGTGGCAATGCCTGAGATGATGGGGCATCCAGGATTTCCAGGTTTATGGATCTTGGGTAGCAAATAGAATACCCCTGGTCGGGGTTCTAGGCATGTGTCTGTACAGATTTGTTTCTGTGCTTTGTCAGGGAGTTTTTTTAGCAGTTGGTGTAGTTTCTTTAGGTAATCCTCAGTGGGATCAGAGGATAATGGCCTGTAGAATGTGGTGTTAGAGAGCTGTCTAGCACCTCCTTTGTCAACCTTTTTGATTATGATGTCAGAGTTGTTTCTGAGGCTGTAGATGGCATTGTGTTCTGCACGGCTGAGGTTATGGGGCAACTGATGTTGCTTTTCCACAATTTCAGCCTTTGCACGTTGACAGAAGCAATCTATGTAGAAGTCCAGTCTGTTGTTTCGACCGTCCGGAGGAGTCCATGCAGAATCCTTTTTTTTTGTAGTGTTGGTAGGGAGGATTCTGTGGGTTAGTATGCTGTTCAGAGGTATGTTGGAAATATTCTTTGAATCGGAGACGTCGAAAGTAGGATTCTAGGTCACCGCAGAACTGTATCATGTTCGTGGGTCTGGAGGGACAAAAGGAGAGGCCCCAAGATAGGACAGACTCTTCTGCTGGGCTACGAGTATAGCTGGAAAGATTAACAATATTGTTGGGTGGGTTAAGGGAACTACTGTAGTGGCTTCTTGTGGCATGTAGCAGTTTAGATAGTTTAGTGTCCTTTTTCCTTTGTAGAGAGGCAAAGTTTGTGTTGTAAATGGCTTGTCTAGTTTTTGTAAAGTCTATCCATGAGAAAGTTTGTGTGGAAGGTTGGTTTTTTATGAGAGTATCCAGTTTTGAGAGCTCATTCTTAATCTTTCCCTGTTTGCTGTATAGGATGCTGATCAGGTGGTTTCGCAGTTTCTTTGAGAGTGTGTGACACAGTCTCTCAGCATAGTCTGTGTGATATGTAGATTGTAATGGATTTTTTACCTTTAGTCCTTTTGGTATGATGTCCATCTGTTTGCATTTGGAAAGGAACATGATGTCTGTCTGTATCTGTATGAGTTTTTTCATGAAGTTGATGGATTTCCACTCCATACGACTAAATGCAGTGCCTTACATAATGACAGGTTTCAGAGTAACAGCTGTGTTAGTCTGTATCCGCAAAAAGAACAGGAGTACTTGTGGCACCTTAGAGACTAACAAATTTATTTGAGCATAAGCTTTCGTGGGCTACAGCCCACTTCATCAGATGCATGGCCCCACAGTATGCCAACATTTTTATGGCTGACTTAGAACAACGCTTCCTTAGCTCTCGTCCCCTAACGCCCCTACTCTACTTGTGCTACATTGATGTCACCTTCATCATCTGGACCCATGGAAAAGAAGCCCTTGAGGAATTCCACTATGATTTCAATAATTTCCATCCCACCATCAACCTCAGCCTAGATCAATCCACACAAGCGGTCCATTTCCTGGACACTACTGTGCTAATAAGCGAAGGTCACATAAATACCACCCTATACCGGAAACCTACTGACCGCTATACTTACCTACATGCCTCCAGCCTCCATCCAGGACACACCACACGATCCATTGTCTACATAGCCAAGCTCTAAGATACAACCTCATTTGCTCCAATCCCTCAGACAGAGACAAGCACCTACAAGATCTCTATCAAGCATTCTTAAAACTACAATACCCACCTGCTGAAGTGAAAAAACAGATTGACAGAGCCAGACGAGTACCCAGAAGTCACCTCCTACAAGACAGGCCCAACAAAGAAAATAACAGAACACCACTAGCTGTCACCTTCAGCCCCCAACTAAAACCTCTCCAGCGCATCATCAGAGATCTACAACCTATCCCGAAAGATGATCCCTCACTCTCACAGATCTTGGGAGACAGACCTGCCCTCGCTTACAGACAACCCCCCAACCTGAAGTAAATACTCATCAGCAACCACACATCACTGAACAAAAACACTGACCCAGGAACCTATCCTTGCAACAAAGCCCGATGCCAACTGTGTCCACATATTTATTCAAGTGACACCATCATAGGACCTAATCACATCAGCCATGCCATCAGGGGCTCGTTCACCTGCACATCTACCAATGTGATATATGCCATCATGTGCCAGCAATGCCCCTCTGCCATGTACATTGGCCAAACCGGACAGTCTCTATGCAAAAGAATTAATGGACACAAATCTGACATCAGGAATCATAACATTCAAAAACCAGTAGGAGAACACTTTAACCTGTCTGGTCACTCAATTACAGACCTGAGGGTTGCAATTTTGCTACAGAAAAGCTTCAAAAACAGACTCCAACGAGAAACTGATGAATTTGAATTGATATGCAAACTAGATACAATCAACTTAGGCTTGAATAGAGACCGGGAATGGCTGAGCCATTACAAACATTGAATCTATCTCCCCATGTAAGTATTCTCACACTTCTTATCAAACTGTCTGTACTGGACTATCTTGATTATCACTTCAAACGTTTTTTCTCTTACTTAATTGGCCTCTCAGAGTTGGTAAGACAACTCCCACCTTTTCATGCTCTCTGTATGTGTAGATATATCTCCTCAATATATGTTCCATTCTATGCATCTAAAGAAGTGGGCTGTAGCCCACGAAAGCTTATGCTCAAATAAATTTGTTAGTCTCTAAGGTGCCACAAGTACTCCTGCTCTTTTTTCAGTGGGTTGTATTTTCCCAGCCTCAGCACGGTAAGTGTGAGAGGCCCTTCTATCACCAACGCCTTGAAGTGCAGTGTTTGGTCTCTCTGACTTCAGCCCCTCCCCCTGTCTCTCTCATGGTGCAAGGAGATGTGAGAAGGATCAAAGGGCTGGGTTCCCATCTGCAGCTGAGATGAGTTCAGGTTAACCACAGCCCCCACTACAATAGGCAGAGAGAGACTCTAGTGTCTCTAGTGTTAGCAGCGAACTCACATCCCCCAGCTCAGCACCAGATGTGCATGGAGACAGAGGCTGCAGGGCCCCTGCTGGGCACAATGGGGCATGGGCTAGCCCCAGCTGTGCAGGGCTCCAGGCACTGAGCATCCCCAGAAGATGCCCAGATGCGCAGATTCAGCAGTGCCTGACCCGCCCCCCAGCCTACATGGAGAGGTGTCCAGAGAGCCACACAGCAGAGAGTTTGATGCTGAGGTTTCCTGTCCCCCCCCCCCCCCCAGCTGTGTCTATAACCCCCCTTCCCCCCCCCCCCCCCGGGCTGCATGCGAAGCACCTTCTCCTTTCCTGCTCTGGTGCAGATGCTGCTGCCGCTACTCCTGCTTCCCATGGCCGTTCTCCTGCCCCCCAGGGCTTGGGCTGGTGAGTATGGGGGGAGGGACCCCTTAGCGAGCAGAGCCTGCACATGGCTCAGTGGAAGGGCCTGAGGCTGATTCCCCAATACAGCAATCCTGGGGGTATGGAAAGGAGGCAGCTTCTCCTCACCATCTCCCCTGCCCCAGTGTGGGGTGCCCCATGGCCGAGGCATCTGCAGGCCAGTGGGATGGGGAGCAGAGGGGGGGAAGTTGTTTCCATAGATCTAAGGGGATCCAGTCTGCACTAGGGAAGCTTCCCACCAAAGAACATCAGCCACCGATTATGGGTGTGACATGCCCTGGAGGCCACATGCAGGGTAACAACCTCCTAGTGCTGCCAGCTAACAGCCTCACCCCTTTAGCTCAAGGACTGTGCTCCAGGGCTGTAGTCAACCACAGAGCCGGGAGGCCATTGCATCAGCACCTTTGGGAGCCTACCCAGATTTCCATCCCCGGGTGGAGACCGGCTCTTCCTGCACCAGTAGCCAGCACAGAAGTTCTCCGAATGCAGCTGACTCCTCTGGCCATCTGTTCAGGGCACAGCGACCTCGGGGCTGCCCTAACCTGTCTGTGCTCCAAGGGGCCATTCTGGTAGCTGGGCAGAGCTGGGCACCTCCATGGCCTGCATAGATCTGCTCCTCCAAGTTCTAGGCTGCGGGGAGGGCTGCCACCTGATTTATGGGGCGGGTGTTGCAAGGGCAGGCAGGGTCTGGAAAGACCAAAACCCCCATGAGCAGTGGGCAGATCTGACCTGAGACATGTGGGGCAGGGTTTCAAGAGAGCCCCACAACCACAATGGGATTCTCTAGTGAACTCAATGTGGTGGGAGGAGATTGTCAGTGATCTCCATGTTAGCTGGGTTGAGGGGCCAATCCAGGAGGAGGGGGCAGGGAAACTTGGCTGGCTGGGTTGAGGGTCTGATCTGGGGCAGCAGAGGTTGAGGATGAGGGTAGGGATAGAATTGGGGTCCTTGGTCAAACTCTGGAGCCTTATGTTGTCCCAAAGCAGGTGAGTTTTAGCCCTCTCCCTCTCTCTGCCATTGGAGATCATCGGGGGAAGGAAAGCTGGTTGTCACTCCAGACCCTACATGGCCTTCGTGAAGATAGAGACAGGAGGATGCTGCAGAAGGTTCCTGATCTGGAATGACATGGTGGTGACAGTGGCTTATTGTCACAGCAACCTTGGGTAAGAAATGTACCATCTGCCGTCCCTGAGCCAGCCAGTCCCTGTCCTGGGGCTTGCCTCTTGTCATTTTGAGCCACTAATGGCTTGGTGCACTGTTGTGCTGGGTGCAGAATGTGTCAACAACAGATACCCTGATCTGCTGCTCCAGGAATAGTATTGTTACCTTCCTTGGCCTGAGAAGTCAGTGAGGTCTTGCAGGAGGAGAAATTGCTGGTGGCATTAGGTCTATTCTTTCATGCAGTTCTGTTTATTTACAAAGTATGTCCAAAGTCCTGTTTCTCTGAATGCAGTCGGAATGAAACAACAAGTGACTGTTTCTTTACTCCCAGTCCCAAGCCTCTTTCAGCCAGCACTGTGGCCAAAAGCTCTCTCCCCAGGATTAGTGCAGGGTAACAGTACCCATGCTTCTTTGGCTGTGGCTGGTGCCTTTTCTGGCTGCTTCATAGCTAAGTTTTAAGTTTAGGCCAGGCCTGTGTGATTGGTGACGATTCTAGTGATTCAGCTTTCTTGTTACCTAAACAAGCTTATAATGGCTTCTGTACATTGATCCTGAGAACAAGACGACTGTTAGACCCACCCACTTTAAGGATGTTTATGGCCCATGACTGAATCCATTGTATTGGCCTGTCTGTGGCACCTGCATTCCCTTGTATTTCACAGCACCATCACTGTGTTGAAATAGATGAACTGGGGAGGCAGGAGATTGGGGTACATCACCGAATCCCCCACCCAGAATACAATGATGAGACAGATGAAAATGACATCATGCTGCTGCAGGTACCACACCTTTGCATCTTCCAGTGATGTCAGACTGCTACAGGTACCATCACATCACCCCCGTGACCTCAAATTGCTGCAGGTACCATCCCCATCCCATCACTCCACCCCCAGTGACCTCACATTGCTGCAGGTACCTCCCCCATCCCATCATCACGCCCCCAAGACCTCACACTGCTGCAAATACTGCCCCATCCCATCCCCGCCCCAGAGAGCACATGGCATCACAATATTGCACAGTTGTCATGGGGATGCCCCATCTGGCCCCATCCCCCCAGGACAGGATGCAGCCCCCACGAGGAGTTTGATTTCCCTTCTCTCCCCACCCCCATCACAGCTGAGGGACAAAGCCAATCTGACTGAGACTGTGGGCACCATCCCCCTGCCCTAGTGAAGATGAGGGAGGGGGCTGGGTGCAGCAGGCCGGCTGGGGCCAGACTGTATCATCTTCAGGGAGTGAGTTTAACTTGTATTGGGGGTGTTTACCTTGTATTAGGATGTTCTGGCACGATCCTTCTGAAATCTGTTTATGTTCATACACCCCTTCTATCCATCCCTCCCTCCCTCTCCATCCACATCCTTCTATCAATCTATCCTGCCATCTGTTCCTCACTCTCTCCCCATCCATCCATCCCCTGACAGTGTTACCCATTGCTCTAGTATCTCAGCCCTGTTGGTGCCTTCAACTTCGTCGTGTTTGCTTGTTAATTTCACTCTGTCCTCTAGCTACTGGCATTGATGGAGTGTAGTGACATCCAGCCTTCATCAGTGTTTAATTCCTTCCATGGTCTTTCGAGCTGGCCACCGCTATTGCACACAGCCAGGCTGGGATGTTCAATGCCACTTTCAGGAGTGAGGTGTCTAAATCCCATGGACTTTCAGTGGCTGTTGGGCCCCTAACAACCTGACTCCCTTTTACCATCTCCAGCTCATCCTGTCAAGTGCTGGAGCTCAATTCCACTCAGCACCCAGCATGGGGGACATGGGGAGATTTTCAGAAGCACTGAACAAGCAATGGGGCAGCGGGCCTTTCCCCTTTAGGGGGAGCTGGCTGCAACCAGACCCAAGGTGGGGGACTGGCTCAGGGAGGTGGGGAATGGGATATGGGGCCTTTCCTCTAGGGGGCACCAGCTCCCATCCAAGACTGGCTGGTTCAGGTGGGCTGAGAATCAGCTTCATTGTCTCTGTCCCCACCCCCAATGCGGGTGTCTATGGGAAGCGGTGCTGTCACAGACTGGCCCGACCTGAGCTCATTGACCCAGGTTCCTCTACCCCGGTCACACCCACACTGCGGGGGAGGGGGCAGTTGAGAAGGATCAAGGGGCCGGGTTCCTCCCAGAAGCTGAGTTGCATCTCAGTCAAACCACAGCTCCCACCACAGTAGCACCCCACCTTGCCCAGCTCCACTCCAGATGTGCTCGGTACCCAGTGGTGCACAGCTGCCAGAGGCACAGGGGGGTCCCAACAAGGTGTGGCCCCAGCAGTACCTGGCCTCAGAGCGGGCAGCCCCCAGCTGGGCAAGGCTCTGGGGGCTCAACTCTTGGGTGGCTGTGACTCAGCTGGGCCTGATCTCCCCCTCCCCCCCTCCCCCCCCGCAAGCGGGACCGACCCTCTCCTGGATACTGCCCCGTGCAGCGCAGCAGCAGCCTGAGAGAGAGCCTGACTGGGGAGGGGGCAGCAGCAGCTCGCTCCCTGCCCAGGCCCTGCTTCCAGGGACAGGCGCCCACTCTGAGCATGCCGGGGGCTGGGGTGGGGTGGGGGGCTCGGGCCTGCTTGGCCGCTGTCCCGGAAGCCGAGCCTGGGCTGGGGGCAGCCTGCTTCTGCTGCAGCCAGGTGCTCTCCCGGTCACGGTCAGCCGCTGCCCTGCACCAGGCAGCGTGGCTGGAACAGGCAATGGCCCCGCCCCTTCTCTTCATGCTCTGGCCCCTCCCCTTCCGCTCCCCACCCCAGCTGGTTGTTGGGGGGAACTCAACTCTTCATGCCCCCCCACGTCACCTACCCACTCAGCGGGGCTGCTGGGCACTGCCCAGGGTGAGCACAGCTCGGCATTCGGCAATGCCCACGGCCCCACCAAAATGGACTGATGGGCTGAGGGGCGCCGATGGCAACTCCCCTTCCCCCCAGCTGGTGTGGTGGGGGATCCAAGCGCTGAGACGGCAGGTCCCTCTCTGATGCCCCAGATAGGGTTGCCAACTTTCTACTTGCAGAAAACCGATCACCCGTGCCCTTCTCTGAGGCCCCACCACTGCTCACTCCTTCCCCCCTCCCTCCCTCACTCACTCTCTCCCACCCTCCCTCCCTCACTCATTTTCACTGGTCTGGGGCAGGGGGATGAGCTGCAGGAGGGGGTGAAGTCTCCAGATGGGAGTGCGGGTTCTGGGGTGGGGCCAGAGATGAGGGGTTCAGGGTGCAGGAGGGGGCTTTGGGCTGGGGCAGGGAGGTTGGGGTGCAGAAGAAGGTGCAGGGTGCAGGCTCTGTGAGGGAGTTTGGGTGTGGGAGGGGGTTCCAAACTGGGGCAGGGGTTTGGGGCGTGGGAGGGGGTTTGGGTGCAGGCTCTGGGCAGTGCTGACCTCAGGCAGCTCCTGGGAAGCGGCCAGCATGTCCCTCTGGCTTTTAGGTGGAGGGGCCAGGAGGCTCTGCACACTGCTCCTACCCACAGGCGCCACCCCCCCCCCCCAGCTACTATTGGGCTCACTTTCCAGCCAATAGGAGCTGCGGAGCTGGCACTCGGAGTGGTTCCTGTGGGCGGGGGCAGTATGCGGAGCCCCCCTGGCTGCCCCTCTGCCTAGGAGCTGGAGGGACATTCCGGCTGCTTCCCGGGAGCCGTTCAGAGCTGGGTACGGAGCCTGCCCACCCCGCTGGTGCTGCGTCCAACCAGATGTTTAGCAGCCTGGTCAGCTCTGCTGACTGGAGCTGCCAGGGTCCCTTTTCGACTGGGCGTTCCAGTCGAACACTGGATGCCTGGTAAACCTAGCCCCAGAGCACATGACCTTGAGGTTTCCTTGTATTCCCACTGCCCAGCCAGGCCTCTAGCACACTTCCCAGGCAGATGCGGCCTCCCCATGGGACCTGACAGTGCTGCTGCTGCTGCTCCCCGGAGCTCAGGATGCTGAGTAGGTGGGACATCAGGGCCCCAGATGTACCCAGCCCTAGCGAGGTACAGGGCCCCAAATGTGCACAGGCCCCAGGGACTGCAGGGCCCAAGATGTGCACATTGCCTGGACTCCAGGGCCCCAGATGTGCACACCCTTTGGGGTGGAGGGGCCCAGATGTGCACAGGCCCACCAGATTGCTCTCTGCTAGCTCTGCAGGGCAGCTGGCTAGTGACTCACCCATGTGTGAACTTCTCCCCAGCAGGATAAAGGGGCTGTGGTTTGCCCCTTGTCACCTGGGGGAGGGGGGCAACCCCTCCCAGCCAGGTCTATAAATAACCCCAGAGACAGCCACATCGCCCCCTTCCATGGACTCCCTCTGACAATGCAGCTGCTGCTTCTGCTCCTCATTGCCTTTCCCCTCCCCCGTGGGGCTCAGGCTGGTGAGTACAGGAGTGGATAGACCCCCCCAGCCCCATAGAGAGCAGAACATGTATCTATTAGCATGGTCTGCAAACCCTGGCTCCTCCCCAGAGTCAGATGCTGCCACCAGGACCATCAGTGTGTCCCCAGCACCCAGCTGGAGTGCCGTGGGACCTGGGGGGCTAGCAGTGTTTGCCCAACTGGCGAGCCTCAGGGCAGTGGGGTCTGGGGATGGTTATCAGTGTGTGTGTGCCCAGAACAAAGCTGAGGTGCCCCACAGCCATGGGGTCTGGGGGCATCGGTGTGTGCCCAAGACACAACTGGGGAGTTGTGGGGTCTGGAGTCAGGTGGGCAGGGAGCTAAAGGGGCAGGGGGAGAGGAGGGGATTGATGCTACCACAATAAATGCCCTGAGAGGGAGGCAACACAGAGAAGCTCAATAAGGGCTGATGAGAACAGTGCGTACCAAGACAGGAAAGGCAGATCTGTGCAGCCTGCGTGGTTACAGCAGGGAGGCTGGAAGCCAGGACGCCTGGGTTCATTTTGCAGTTCCACCACACATTGTGCTGGAGGGAGTCACTTTCTCTCTTTGTGCTGGGATTTCCCAGTGTGTGAAATGGGAATGAGGCTCCATCCTTTAAACTCTCTGGAGCAGGGATTCTCACTCTGTTTCTGTGCAATGCCCAGAACAAAGGGGCCCTGGGGGTCTGTGCAGCACCCGACACAATGGGGACTTGATCTTGGTTGGGGGTCTGTGCAGCACCTGGCACAACAGGGGCCCTGATCTCAGCTGGGGTCTGGGCAGCGCTTGGCACAGCAGGGCCCTGATCTCTGTCAGTGTCTATGCAGTGCCCAGCACAATGGGGCCCTGATCTTGGCTGGCAGACAGATACACGCGCTAGCTCTTTGGGGGGCCTGAACTAACTCCTTCTCTTGGGGGCTCTGCCAGGGGAGATCATTGGGGGACAGGAAGCCCAGCCTCACTCCAGACCCTATATGGCTTTCGTGAAGACAGAGACAGAAGGAAAAGGAGGAAGCAGGTGTGGAGGGTTCCTGATTCAGGAGGACGTGGTGGTGACGGCAGCTCATTGTAACTGCAACTTTGGGTTAGAAATGCAAGATCCCCTGTCCCTGAGCCATCAATTCCCCTTCCCTGCTTCCAGGTCAAAGCTGGTACGCCCTAAAGGTGAAAAACCCTGGAGCACTGGTTTCTATACATACATCTTGAGTGCAAGGCAGCAACTACACACACCCACTTTAATGAGGTTAACAACCCATGACTGAATCCAGAGTGTTCACCTGTCCGCATCCCCTTGTATTTCCCAGCACCATCACTGTGCTCCTGGGGGCCCACAACAGTTCTGTACATGAACCTGGGATCATGCAGGAGATCCGGGTACATCATCGAATCCCCCACCCAGAATACAACGATGAAACAGATGAAAATGACATCATGCTACTGCAGGTACCACCCTATTTACATCACCCTGCCCCAATGAACTCACACGACTGCAGGTACCACCCCCATCTCATCACCCCGCCCCCAGTGACCTCACACTGCTGCAGGTACCGCCCCCATCCCATCACTCCACCCCCAGTGACCTCACACTGCTGCAGGTACCGCTCCCATCTCATCACCCCACCCCCAGTGACCTCACACTGCTGCAGGTACTGCCCCCATCCCATCACCCCACCCCAATGACCTCACACTGCTGCAGATACCGCCCCATCCCATCGCCGCGCCACCAGTGACCTCACACTGCTGCAGGTACCGCCTCCATCTCATCACCCCGCCCCCAGTGACCTCACACTGCTGCAGGTACCGCCTCCATCCCATCATCCCATCCCCAATGAGCACATGGCATCACGGTGTTGTGCAGTTTTCACGGGGATGCCCCATTTGGTCCCATCTAGCCCCATCCCGCGGTGGCAGATCCGGCCCCCAAGAGGAGTTTGATTTCCCTTTTCTCACCCTGATCACAGCTGAGGCACAAAGCCAATCTGATCGAGACTGTGGACACCATCCCCTTACCCCAGAAGAAGGTGAACCGGGGGATGTGTGCAGTGTGGCCGGCTGCAGCCAGACTAGTAGCAAGGTAAACGCCTGGCCCTCCCAGACCCTGCAGGAGGTGCAACTGAAGGTCATGAGCAAGGACGTCTGTCTGTCCCCACCCTATCTGCGCTATGACCCGTCCGTGATGCTGTGCGTGGGGGATCCCAAGGAGAGGAAGGCATCATTCCGGGTGAGTGTGGGACAGGGGCACCTGGCGCCCGGGGCAAGGTGCTGCTATAACAGGAGACTGACAGAGCTGGGCAGAATGGGGAGAGCCAGGATCCATGGTGAGCCAGGCAGATCCCGGGAATGAAGGACTGTAATGGGCCAGATACTGGGAATCATGGATGAAAGCTAGAAATCAGGGGCAAGAAAGAGGCAGATCTTTTAAATGGGGCATGAGTCCTAATATTGGTACAGAAACTGGCAAGATCATAGAAATCAGGGACAGAAATCTGCTGCATGTTCAACACAGACAAGACTCAATCAGATGTATCATACTAGTCAGGGACATATTCTGGAAATCAGGGTTGGGAATCAGCTGGATCCTAGGAGTCAGAGGGGGGAATTGCTGAATCAAGAATCCAGGGGTGGATCTGAGAAATCAGCATGAGATCCTAAAAATCAAGGGCAGGTGTCAGCCAGATGCTGGAAATCAGGATTTTGAATCAAGGATGAGAGCTGAGCAGATTAAAGACATGAGGGATGGATGCTAGAAATCAGACACTGGAACTGGCCAGATCCTAGAAATCAGGGACAGGGGTCGGCTGGATCCCTGGACTGGGGGGTGGGAGTCCTGGGAGTGACTTAACCGTGAGTCCCCAGGCAGGGGGATACAGAGCTGGATTTCAGGACTGTGAATACAGAATGCAGCCTGCCCTTCTCTTGGACTTCTGTAACCCCGCGTCTGGTGTTTGCTTCTCAGGGTGACTCTGGGGGCCCCCTGGTCTGTGAAGGGAAGGCCCAGGGCATAGTCTCCCATGGCAGTGCTGATGGGTCACCACCCAGGCTGTTCACCAAGGTCTCCAAATATGTCTCCTGGATCAAGAAAACTTTGTGCAAGCAGAAGCCTTAGAGGGGAGCATCCATCTCCTCTAGCATGACTGGAGAGATAGCTGGGTATTGCAGAGCAAAGGCTGGCTGGCTGGCTGGGTTTTGCAGTTGGATGGATGGATGGATGGATGGATGGATGGATGGATGGATGGATGTGTAGCCAATGATTTTGATTTATTGTCCGTTTATTTTTGTTATGATTAACTAACATGTGAGATCATATATAATCATTGTATGCTAAATAGAGTTAAATTGTTGGATTATAGAAGTATAAAATTGATCAGTAATTAGAAGTGATAATTTGCTATTAGGTATCTAAATAAGGAAGACTGAAACGCAAGGCCTACAAGCTGAGGTCTGTAAGATTTTAGCTTAGCCATACTACGCCATAGGCTTAAGAAATTCTTGACATAAGTAAGTGACCAAAGAATGACCCTGTCAAGGCCGATTCCCCACTCTGTGACTTTGAGTGCAGAAGGTGGGGTCCCGCAAGGATTCTAAAAATTAATACTGGCCACTCCAGGCTTGTATTACACTCCCAAGATTACAGCTTTTCTCAGACCTTGGCTTGATAAACGCTGCCACCACCCAAATGCAAAAAAACCCTTGGACCCAGGAAGGAGCACTTTTGAATTCCTCCCTGTGGGGTACTCTCAAGCCCTTTCACCCTCCCCCTCCTCCCCCCAGGGGAAGTGCTGAGAAAGAAAACAAAGGAAATTAGCTGTTGCCACCAGATAATCAAAAAACGTATGTACAAACCTCTTAGGACACCAAATATCCAATCCTGTTCTTAAAAAAGGTAAATTTTATTAAAAACAAAAAGGAAGAAAATACATCTGGAACTTAGGCTTTTGCTAGATTTTAAAAAAGAGCAATTCCAAAAAAAATTAAGCACCCAAAATAGCTTTCTTGGGGGTTCATCTTAAAGGTTACAAGCAAACAAAAGCATCTGGGGTTAGCACAGAGGAGATCCACAAGTCAAAATAAAGAAATAAACCTGATTGCGTTTACCTAAACATTCCTTATCCAAATGGTTCCTTCTAGGTATGGAAGATAATTTTTCACATGTGTTCAACCTTACACAGCATTCCTGCTTATAGCATTGCTGCTCAGTGTCCCTGCAGCTGAGAGAGAACAACAGACAAAGGGAAAGTTTCTTTCCCAATTTTAAAAAGTTCTAGCCCTCCCATTGGCTCTTTTGGTCAGTTGCCCACTTTTTTTTTCTTTACCTGGGGGACTTTTTAACCCTTTACAGGTAAAGCAAGTAGAGAACAGCTACCAAGAGGGATTTTACTGCTAACTGGCTGGTTGGGTGTCCATCAAAGGGAGCTACCTCCCCCCCACACACTTTATTTATCCCAGACCCTATGCCACAAGCTATTGGGAAAAGATGTACCCATGGGTGATATTGAGAAAAATTTACAGTAAGAGTAATTTTTTGCTTACAAGGTACCCGAAAGTGACATTTTCCCAACACATGCCCTTACCACAGGGTGTACAATGTGCATAAATGCTAATAAGCTATGGTCAGAATTGCATTAAAAAAGAGGGTGCCCAGATTAGGAAAATTACACTCCCTATGGGAAACCCCAGCAGGAACCATCCCTCTACTGATGACCATTTGGCCAGGCAGCCATCAGACCTTAAGAATATCGTTAAGAATCTGAGTGTAACTATATATGTAATGTGTGTCTAGGTCTCTATAGAATTTCTACATGCTTGGGTCATCATAATTTTAACTGTAACTTTAATAAAACTTGTAAAACCTACTGACCTTTGTACTTGTGAATGTACGTGTGGTCACTGTCATTGGTCTTTGTATCTTCTAGAGACTCTAAATCTGATGCAAATAGCAGAGGTGACTTTCACCTTGTGAGCTTGAAACTGTAGCTACCAGAGCCGAACCCACGGTGGTGTAACACCACATTACAAAGGTGAGAGATGGATAAATATTTCAGAAGGGTAGATGCTAAGCTAGATGGATGGATATTGGGGATGGATGGAAAGAAAGGGTAGACAAGACTTACGGATATTGCAGAAGAATGGATGGACAGATGGATATTGAAGGATGGATGATGAAGAAGATGAGAAGACTGTAGACAGATGTATATTGCAGAAGGACGGATGGAGGGATGATGGATGGATGGATGTGGCAGATAAGAAGACAGACAGCTGGATATTGAGAGGAAAGATGGACAGAGAGCTACTGATGTTCCAGAGAAATGAACAAACAACCAGTCGAGCCTGTCATGAGATTTCCCTCCAGTCAGAACTTACCTGTATCATTTTCCAAGACTACTGTCTCTGCCCTAGCCTTACAGATTCAATTCTATGTTTCTTCCCCACTATCTTTTTAAAATTCATATGGACGTCCTTTTCTGGCATCCCAGTGATTTCATATGTCATCAAACTCTGAGGATTTGAATGGAGCGGATAAGGAGGTTCCCTAGCTCGTAAGTTTCTGCCATGTTAATTCGCAATTCCTAGAGAGGACAACTCATGCACTTACCAGGTCAGCAGTTGGGGTCACCAGTGTCATCAGATACTGGCTGTGTGTGTTATCTGTGTGTGCGTTATTGGCTCTGGCCAGACAGCCTGTACATCAGACTTAGATCGAGCTGCCCCAAAAGACCAGAGACTCAGTTCAGTGGCGCAGGTGCTCAGCTGGGTTTATTTCCAACCAAGCATGGTATGAATGCCGTATACATGCTACAGATACAGTAATACATGGAGCCCATGACAGTGGACCCAGCTCAGTGAACGGCGAGACTTTCTGCTCCCCCCTCAGCTGGACAAAGTCACCGTCTCCATCTCCTCTTTTATACACTGATACAAACAAGTTCCGTAATGCCCCTCTGCATTGTTTAGTTACCACCCTTTACCTTTTACTTGTTGGTTCGCTCAAAACATCTCTATCCATCACCCTGTCATCCTGACTTTATCTTTAGGAGACGTCGGTGTATCCCTGTATCATCTTCAGAGAGTGTGTTTAACTTGTATTGGGGGTGTTTACCTTGTATTAGGATGTTCTGGCACCATCCTTCTGGAATGTGTTTGTGTGAATACTTAGTGCCTAGGAGTGCTTGTGTTGTTGCAACACCAGCCCTGGTCTTGGCAAGTTCATGTATCAGATAATGAACCTGCAAACAGGCATCTGCTTAGTTACAGGGCCTGACTTTTGCTCATAGCCTGACTCTTGCTAACTTTACTTTATCTCAGCAGGGCTTGACTTAAATTCAGGGCTTAGGTCTTACACCCGGCTCCTTATAGCAGGCCTCATGTCTCAGGATCTCTCTTTTGACTACACCCTTCATGTCTATCCACCCCTTCTATCTATCCATCCCTCCCTCCACCATCCACACCTCAGGGTGCTGCTTCGAACTGGGGTACCACTGAGCCAGCCTGACCCACCAGTCTGGGCTCCCTTTATACTGTACTGCTGTGACAGGCTCTCACGTCCCCTCCAGCATACATAGAGGTAGGGACACACCCAGCTGCAGCCCTGCATGGGAAGGCTCAGCTAAGGAATTGCCCAATACTCAAGTGCACCCCCCCCCCAGAGGCTAAATGCAAAATTGTACTGTCTTGCGCTGCCCAGAGAACTCTACAGCATAAGCTCATGAAATTTGCCCCCTCCCTCAATATGGAGAGGGACATGCACAGTTTTCTGCCCCAAGTTATAATTTCCACACACACACTGGTTTTAGACAAAACAAGTTTATTAACTACAAAAGAGAGATTTGAAGTGATTATAAAGTATAGCAAAGAGATCAAAGCAGATTACCTAGCAAATAAGACAAATATGCAATCTAAGCTTAATATACTAAAGAAACTGGTTACAAGTAGCAAATTCCCACCCTAAATGTTGTTTTAGGCAGATTGCAGAGATTCTTGAAGGCCAGTTGCACTTGCCTACAGCTTAAACCTTCAGATATTTCATTCACCGGCTAGCCAACTTCTTGCCTGGGCTCAATCCTCCTCCCCCCTACTCCTCCTCCCCCCGTTCAGTCTTTGTTTCTTAGATGTTTACAGCAGTCATCCTGGGCGGGGATTCAGTGAAGAATGAACCATGACTATGTCACCTGCCTTAAATAGGTTTTACATATGGCAGGAATCCTTTGTGTTCCAGTGTGATTCCCATCCCTGGATAGTGGAAAAATACTGATATTATCATGGAATCCAGTAGCAGGTGGCTTGATCACATGACCTTGCAGCCATAACTTAAAGGCTGTTTGCAGCATCCCCAGGAAGGCTTGCCTAGGAAGGCTCCCCGGTAAGAGATTAGCATCTTCTAAGATCTAGTGTTCTTCCTAATGCCCCTTGTCCGCCAGCAATCTAGACTGATTGCATTCTGTCTAGTGGGTATTCCCCAAGTGTAAACACAATTGTAATAGGTGCATAAACAATATTCCTAACTTCAGATCCAAAAATGATACATGCATACTCATCCTTCCTGCTAACACCTCTCGCTATCCAAATATGATAATCATGTTCGGTAAATCATAACCTTTCCAATGATATCTCACATGCTTTATCTTGCACAAAATACATAATAATTATGCCATACACATATCATATTACTACTATGAAGAATATGGGGTGTAATGCCACCTCCAGTGAATTCACACTGCTTCAGGTACTGTCCTCATCCCATCACCCCAACTGCATGACCTCACGCTGCTGCAGGGGCTGCCCCCATTCCATCACCCCACCCTCAGTGACCTCACACTTACTGCAGGTATCACTCTATCCCATCACCAAGCCCCCAGTTGGCATATGGCATAACAGATTTGCCCAGTTCTCATGGGGATGCTCCACCTGGTCCCATCTAACCCCATCCCCCCATGACTGATCAATCCCCCAAAAGGAGTGTGCTTTCCCTTCTCTCCCACCCCCACCCCCCATCACCACTGAGGGACAAGGCCGAGCTGACCCAGACTGTGGGCACCATCCCTCTGTCCCAGAAGAGGGTGAAGAAGGGGGCACTGTGCAGCATGACTGGCTGGGGCCAGATCAGTATCAAGACAAACACCCAGCCGTCGCCGACCCTGCAGTAGGTGGAACTGATGACCATGGGCAGATGCATGTATCTGTCTCGACCCTATCTCCACTATGTCACATCCAAGATGCTGTGCGTGGGGGACCACCAGGAGAGGAAGGCACCATTCCTGGTGAGTGTGGGACAGAGGCACACAGTGCCCCAGACAAGGTGCTGCTAGAACAGGAGACTGATAGGGCTGGGCAGAATGGGGAGAGTCAGGATCCATGGTGAGCCAGGCAGATCCTGGGAACCAGAATTGGACAGATCCTAGCAATAAGGAATAGAGGCTAGGAATTGGGGACAAGAAGCAGGCAGTTCTTTCAAATGAGGAATGGATCCTAATAATTTAGGACAGGAACTGGCTAGATCATAGAAATCAGGGACAGAAATTGGCTGGATATTCAACAGTCTCTAGAAATCAGAGAGAAGAATCAGCCACATCCTGGAAATCAGGGATGGATCTTAACAGTCAGGGACAGATCCTAGAAATCAGGATTGGGAATCAGACAGATCCTAGGAGTCAGAGAGGGGTATTGCTGAATCAAGAACCCGGGGTGGATCAGGAGAAACCCAGGAGAAATCAGCATGAGATCCTAGAAATCAAGGACAGGAGTCAACCAAATGCTGGAAATCAGGTTTTGGAATCAGGGATGGGAACTGAGCAGATTAAAGAAATTGGGGGTGGATGCTAGAAATCAGACACCAGAACTGGGCAGATCCTAGGAATAAGGGATAGGGGTCATCTGGGTCCCTCGATCATGGGGTGGGAGCCCCGGGCAGATCCTGGGAGTGACTTGACTGTGAGTCCCCAGAAAGCGAGGTACAGAGCTGGATTTCAGGACTCTGAGTACAGAATGCAGCCCGCCCTTTGCTTGGACATCAGTAACCCCGTGCCTCCTGATTGCATCTCAGGGCGACTCCAGGGGCCCACTGGTCTGTGATGGGAAGGCCATGGACATTGTCTATTATGGCAGTGATGACTGGTCAACTCCCAGTGTGTTTACCAAGCTCTCCAAATACATGTGCTGGATCAAGAAAACTCTGCGCAATCTGAAGCCTTAAAGGGGAGCATCCATCTCTACTGTGACTGGAGAGATAGATGGGTATTGCAGAGCGATGGCTGGCTGGCTGGCTATTGCAGATGGATGGATGGATGGATGTGTAGCCAATGATTTTAGTTGATTGCTCATTTATTGTGTGATGTTATGATTAACTAACATGTTATGTCATACATAATCTTTCTATGCTAAATAGAGTTAAGATGTAGGATTATAGAAATACAAGATTGATCAGTAGTTAGAAGTGATAATTTGCTATTAGGTATCTAAATAAAGGGGGGCTGAAATGCAAGGCCTACAGGCTGGGGCCTGTAAGATAGTAGCTTAGTCATACTAGGCCACAGGCTTAAGAAATGTTTGACATAAGTAACTGGTCAAAGAATGACCCTATGCCACAAGATTAAAGGAAAAGATGTACCCATGGGTGATATTGTGAAAAATGAACAGTAAGAGTAATTTTTTGCTTACAAGATTCCTGGTAGTGATATTTTTCTAACACATTCCCTAACTGCAGGCTGCAGTATGTGCCTAAATGCTAATGAGGAAGTCGGAATCACATTATAAAAATAGGGTGCCCAGATTAGGAAAATTGAGTTCCCTATGGGAAACCCCAGCAGGAACCATCCCTCTACTGATGACCATTTGGCCAGGCAGCCATCAGACCTTAAGAATATCATTAAGAATCTGAGTGTAACTATATATGTAACATGTGCCTAGGTCTGTATAGAATTTCTACATCCTTGGGTCATCATAACTTTAACTGTAACTTTATAAAACTTCTAAAACAGACTAGACCTTGTCCTTGTGAAATGTGTGTGTGGTCATGACCCTTGGTCTTTATGTGTTCCTAGAGACTCTAAATCTGAAGCAAGTATCAGAGGTGACTTTCACTCTGTGAGCTTGAAACTGTAGCCACTAGTGCCAAACCTACGGTGATGTAATACTACAGTACAAAATTCACTTTAAATAAAATAAAAAGGATACCGATGGATGGCTATTGCAGAAGGGTGGATGGAGAGCTAGATGGATGGATATTGGGGATGGATAGAAATGGTAGATGAGAAGACTTATAGATATTGCAGAAGGATGGGTAGACAGATGATGGACAGATACTGCGCAACCATGGTGGATGGCAGACAAGAAGGCAGACAGATGGATATTGCAGAAGGATGGATGATGGATAGATATTGTAAAAGGAGGGATGGATGAAGGATGGAACGATGTTGAAGCAGGAGGGAGGGAGGGAGGGATGGAGGGATGGATGTGGGAGATGAGAAGACGAACAGCTGGATATTGCAAAGGAAAGATGGACAGAGAAATGAACAACCAGTTGAGCCTGCTTTGAGATCTCCCTCCAGGCAGAACTTACTCTTATTATTTTCCAATGCTACAGTCTCTGCCCTAGCCTTTCAGATTCCATTCTATGTTTCTTCCCCACTAACTTTTTAAAATTAATATGGACCTCCTTTGCTGGCAATCCAGTGCGTCCATATCTCATCAAACTCTGTGGGGATTTGCAAGGAGGGGATAAGGGGGTTCCCTAGCTCGTAACTTTCTGCCATATTATAACGTGATTCCTACAGAGGACAAATCACATACTTACCAGATCAGCAGTCGGGGTCACCAGTGTTGTCAGTTGTTGGCTGCATGTGTGTTTTCTGTGTGTGCTTTGCTGGCTCTGGCCAGATAGCCTGTACAGCAGACTTCAGTCCAAGTGCCCAAGAAGGCCACAGACTCGGTTCAGTGGCGAAGGCGCTCGGCCAGGTTTATTGCTGACAAAGGACGGTATTAGTGCCATATATATGACAATGGGCTCAGCTCAGTGAGGGGGGGACACCCCTTCTGTGACCCCCCCTTTTATACACTGATATAAACAAATTGCCCCTCTGACGTGGTTAGTTACCACCATTTACCTTGTACATGTTTGTTCATTCAAAACATCTCTATCCATCACCCTATCATCCTGACCTTATCTTTAGAAGACATCCGTGTGTCCCTGTATCACCTTCAGGAAGTGTGTTTCACTTGTATTGGGGGTGTTTCACTTGTATTAGAATGTTCTGGCACAAGCCTTATGGAATGTGTTTACATGAATGCTTAGTGCCTAGGAGTGCTTGTGTTGTTGCAACACCAGCCCTTATAGCAGGCCTCACATCTCAAGATCTGTCTTTCGACTACACCCTCCACGTACACCCACCCTTTCTATCCCTCCCTCCCCACCCGCTCCAGCCACCCACCCCCTGAATGGGTTACCCATTGCTCAGCTCTGTTGGCACCTTCACTTTTGCCATGTTTTGTTGTTAATTTCACTCCCTGTCCTCCAGCTGCTGGAGTGTAGTGATGTTCAGTCTTATGGGTATTTAATTCCTTTCAGGGCCTTTTGAACTGGCCGCCGCTATCACAAACAGCCAGGCTGGGATGTTCAAAGCCTCCTGCAGGAGTGAGTTATCTAAATCCCATTGATATTCAGTAGGATCCTAACACGCTGCCACCCCTTTACAACCTGCAGCCCATCCTGTCAAGTGCTGGGGCTCAATCCCATGGAATCCCAGCACCCAGCATCTCCCAATGGGGGAATATGGGGAGATTTTCACAAGAGTCAAACATGTAATGGCCCCCCAAAAAACATATGGCCAGGAGCACGTACACACTGGAGTCCACTTAGTGCAATGGGAACAGTTCCCCATGGGATCCAGCCTCACCCTACACAGCTACACTTCATGTGAGGATGGGTGAGAAATGGATATGGGGCCTTTCCCCTCTAGGGGGCATCAGCTCCAATAAAGCCCCAGAATGAGGAATGGCTGGCTCCAGGGTAGTGGGAAATGGGTCAGGGGGTCTTTCCCCTCTAGGGGGTGCTAACATCCATCCAAGACTGGCTGGCTCAGGGGGGTTGAGAATCAGATTAATTTTTTCTGCCCCTGTCCCCAATCTGAGTGTCTGTGGGAAGCGGTGCTGTCACAGAAGGGGGAGGGGGGAATCTCATCTCCCTGATCCATGTCCCTTACCCCATCGCACACCCACACTGCGGGGGTGGGGGGAGCATTGAGAAGGATCAAGGGGCCAGGTTCCCACCAGAAGCTGAGTTGAGCCTTGGTCAAACCACGGCTCCCACCACAGTAGCACCAAGCCGGGGTGAGAGCTCAGACTCTGTTGTTAGCTGCTGAACATCCTCCCCCAGCTGAGCTGCAGATGTGTGTGGTATCCAGCAGTGCACAGTTGCCAGGGACACAAGGTGGGTCCCAGATAGGTGTGGTCCCATCTTAGCCTGGCACCAGAACAAGCATCCTCCAGCTGGGCAGGGCTCCGGAGCTCAGTTGTAGGGGGCGTGACCCAGCCAACCTTGATCTTCCCCCCCATCCCCCAGCCTGTGTGGTGGGTGTGACAGGATCCCTGGGGTGCAGCCTGGGACTGTGGGACTGCTGTGTCCCCTTAACTCTCTCTAACCTGGACTGTGTCTCACAACGCCTTGCTAGTGACCAGCAGCAAACCACTCCAGGCCTTATCATCACTCAGCACAACTGCATGTGAAGCCCCACACCCAGCTGTATTGCATGAATGCTCCCAGAGCCACTCATGAATCACACAGAGAAAGGCACCAGCCAGATCGCCCCAGAGCCTAGCACTGCACCTCAGGAATATACTGTCTTGCACTGCTCAAGGTGAGCAATGCAGATTTATTAATTGGTTCAACACTTCATCAATGGAAAGTGGATATACACCAACCTTTGCAAACTTGAGCAGATTTGCCACACACATCATACAAACTCACTGGTAAACATAAACAGTTAAATTTATTGACTACAAAAGATAGATTTTAACTGATATTAAGTGACAGGCAAAAAGCCAGAGTTAGTTACCAAAATAAAATAAAATATAAGCACACAGTCTAAACCCTCATCCCTATTAGACTGGGCAACATCTAGATTAAGCTGTTTTTCTCACCCCACTGGATATTGCAGTTCATAGTACACAGATTTCACCCATGAAATCTGGGCCAGCCTCCTCTGTTGGAGTCTTAAGTCTTCTTCTGAGTGTCTTTGTTGCTTGCAGCGTAGGTGGGTGAAGGAGAAAGGCCCAGCATGTGGCCACTGTGTCTGTTTTATACCCTCAGTCCATGTGCTTGGAAAACACAAGTCCAGGCGTGTCCGGGGGGCATTGTGAGTCTCCAGGCTAGGCTCAGCAATTCCCCTGGTGTGGCCTCATGCAGGTGAGTCTTTGCATTGTAGCTCCTTTGCTGGACAATGGCTGTTGATGGGTTGTTTGACACCCTGCCCGGGCATTGGTTACTTTCCTTGCTGTTGCCTCTGGGGAGCTAATATCTGACTGATCCCCCAACTTACAGCATGTTTTAGTGACAACCATACAACACAATTCTCATAACTTCATATGCATTAATGATACACGTATATGGAGAGAGAAATGACTTTTGGCAAATCATAACCTTTCCCCTGATACCTTACAAGGCATCATTTATATGTAAGATCACAATTATATAAAAGTGAGGAGTATGGGGGTTACAGGACACTCCCCCAAGGTATAAAGTGTCAGTGGGGTTTCCAGGAATAGAGATGGCTGGGACCCCACCTGGCAGGTTGAAACATCACACTGAGGTGTCCCCCCCACCCCCATCTCTGCTCCAATCTGGGTGCCTGGAGGAAGAGGCCAGCAAAGCTGGTTCAGTGGATGTCTCAGCCCCACCACACATCTCATCTGGTGCATGCACGGAGCAGGGCTGGGGAGCATCCAAACTTCATCAGGGCTCAGCTCCGCCCCAGATGTGCACAGCTCCAGGCTGTACCAGTGCCTGGATGTGCCCCAGCCCAGCCATGGAGGGCGCCTAGACAAAGAGGAACGTTCCTCCAGCTCCTTCACCTGGATGGGAAGAAGGAGGGGGTGGTGGTGCTGGTGGTGGCATTGATTTGGTGGACAGCAGGCCAGCGAGTCTGTGAGCCTGGGGCTTGTGAAGGTCCCAACCAGACACAAGAGCCCTCCCGGTGCAGAGAGACTCTGAGATGAGGCTGGGTTTTCCACAACACAAGTCCCAACCTGGGCCCTTCCTCTTAGTGGCTGAGCCATTTCCCTCCACTCAGCAGGGCTTCAGGTCACTGCCTAGGGTGAGTGCAGCCCTGCGATGCCCAGGCCCCCCCACCAGAATGGGCTCAGGGGCTGATGGGCCCCAAATAGCAACTCCCCTTTTCCGCCCTCCCCCACAGCTGGTGTGGTGTGGTGTGGGGTCCAAGCACTTAGACAGCAGGTCCCCCACCCATGCCCTAGAGCCCATAACCCTGAGGTTTCCTGCCTTACATCCCCGGTGCCCAGCCATGCCTGTAACCCACCTCCCAGGCAGATGCTGTCCCCTATGGGCCCTGATAGTGCTGCTGCTCCTGTTGCTCCCCGGAGCTCAGGCTGGTGAGTAGGGGAGGCATCAGGGTCCCAGATGTGCACAGACCCCAGGGCGTGAGATGTGCACAGCCCTGGACTACAGGGCCCCAGATGTGCACAAGCCAGCAGATTGCTCTCTGCTAGCTCTGCAGCGTGGCTGTTCAGTGATACCCATGTGTGAACTCCACCCCAGCAGGACTTGGGGGCTGTGGTTTACCCTGAGCCGAGTGGAACCTGGTGGCCCCTTCTTAGTCAGGTCTATAAATGACCCCAGAGGCAGATGTATCACCCACATCCCTGGACTCCCTCTGACGATGCTGCTGCTGCTCCTGCTCCACATTGCCTTTCCCCTGCCCCCTGGGGCTCACGCTGGTGAGTACACAGGGAATAGCCCCCGAGCCTCATAGAGAGCAGAGCCTGGATCTATTGGAGCTGTCTGCAAATCTGGGCTCCTCCCCAGTGTCAGATGCTTCTACCAGGGCCATTGGTGTGTCCCCAGCACCCAGCTGAGCTACCATGGGGTTTGTGGGCCATTGGTGCCTGCTCAGGACCCACCTGGGGAGCCTGAGGGCCTTGGGGTCTGGGGGCGGTTATCACTGTGTGCCCAGGACCCTGTGGAGCTGTGGGCAGGGAGCTAAAGGGACAGGGCGGAGGAGGGGGTTGAAGCTATTGTAAAAAATCCCGAGTGGAAGGCGACACAGAGAAACTTAACACAGGCTGATGTGAACAGCCAACTCCTAGACAGGAAATGCAGAGCTGTGCAGCCTGGTTAGAGTAGGGGGGGCTGGGAGCCAGGACTCCTGGGGTCAGTTTCCGGTTCTGGGAGGGGAGTGGGTTCTAGTGGTTGCGGGGGGGAGGGGGCGGTGCTGGGCATTCTGGGTTCATTTTCCAATTCTGCCACACTACGCAAGGGATCGGGAGTGAGTCACTTTCTCTTTGTGCCTGGATTTCCCAGTGTGTGAAATGAGATTGAGGATCCATCCTTTGTGTATGTAAACCCTCTGGAGCATGGATTCTCACGCTGTTTCTCTGCAGTGCCAGACACAATGGGGGCCTGATCTTGGTTGGAGTCTGTGCAGTGCTCAGGACAATGGGGGTCTGTAGCGAAGCAAGGTCAAGACTCACCGGCACGGCGCCTCCTGCTGGTTGTCCTGGGAATTCACTCTTTCCAGCACGCAGAGCGCCCTCTGCAAGCCGGTGTCTCGCCTGCCGCTGGCCCCATGTCCCTCCCGCAGTACCCCCTCGCTCTGGGTCTCCCCTCCCAGGGGAGCCCTCAACCCTCTAAACCCACCTTGCCTCAGTGGCTACTGCCAGTCATCACCTAGCCCCTAGCCCCCGCTCACTGGGGCAGATGGCAGTCTGTAAAAGCCACTCATCACTGGCAAGGGGCTAGGACCAGCTGCCTCTGCCTACCCATGGGCTGCCTCTCTGCAGCCCCAGTACCTTTCATAGGCCTTCAACAAGGCCTGCAGCCTGGGGGTTTACCCGGCTGGAGCTCCCCAGCTCCCTTTTACCCTTCCCCAGCTCTGCTTTGCTCTGCTATGCTTCAGGTACCTTGCCCCCAGGCAGCCAGCCCTTCCCACTCCAAGGCTAGAGTGAGACTCCTTCTTCAGGTCCTGGCCCACAGCCCTCTTAGCAGGGCCAGCTGGGCCCTAATTGAGCTGGCCACCGCCATGGCTGTTTCCCCAACCAGCCTAGGTTTGCTGCTTTCACTCCTTTTCCCCAGCCACAGCCCTCTCCAGGGCTGCTTTTAACCCCTGCTTACTGGAGTGGGGCAGCCGCCCCACTACGGGGCCCTGATCTTGGTCAGAGGAGGGGTTCACCAGCTGGCTGAAGCGGGGCCCTGAATTAACTCCTTCACTTGCCAGGGGAGATCATCAGGGGACAGGAAGCCCAGCCTCACTCCAGACCCTACATGGCTTTCGTGAAGATAGAGAAAGGAGGAAATCAAAGAAGCATAGATTCATAGATTCATAGATTCTAGGACTGGAAGGGACCTCGAGAGGTCATCGAGTGCAGTCCCCTGCCCTCATGGCAGGACCAAATACTGTCTAGACCATCCCTGATAGACATTTATCTAACCTACTCTTAAATATCTCCAGAGATGGAGATTCCACAACCTCCCTAGGCAATTTATTCCAGTGTTTAACCACCCTGACAGTTAGGAACTTTTTCCTAATGTCCAACCTAGACCTCCCTTGCTGCAGTTTAAGCCCATTGCTTCTTGTTCTATCCTCAGAGGCTAAGGTGAACAAGTTTTCTCCCTCCTCCTTATGACACCCTTTTAGATACCTGAAAACTGCTATCATGTCCCCTCTCAGTCTTCTCTTTTCCAAACTAAACAAACCCAATTCTTTCAGCCTTCCTTCATAGGTCATGTTCTCAAGACCTTTAATCATTCTTGTTGCTCTTCTCTGGACCCTTTCCAATTTCTCCACATCTTTCTTGAAATGCGGTGCCCAGAACTGGACACAATACTCCAGCTGAGGCCTAACCAGAGCAGAGTAGAGCGGAAGAATGACTTCTCGTGTCTTGCTCACAACACACCTGTTAATACATCCCAGAATCATGTTTGCTTTTTTTGCAACAGCATCACACTGTTGACTCATATTTAGCTTGTGGTCCACTATAACCCCTAGATCCCTTTCTGCCGTACTCCTTCCTAGACAGTCTCTTCCCATTCTGTATGTGTGAAACTGATTTTTACTTCCTAAGTGGAGCACTTTGCATTTGTCTTTGTTAAACTTCATCCTGTTTAACTCAGACCATTTCTCCAATTTGTCCAGATCATTTTGAATTATGACCCTGTCCTCCAAAGCAGTTGCAATCCCTCCCAGTTTGGTATCATCCGCAAACTTAATAAGCGTACTTTCTATGCCAATATCTAAGTCGTTAATGAAGATATTGAACAGAGCCGGTCCCAAAACAGACCCCTGCGGAACCCCACTCGTTATGCCTTTCCAGCAGGATTGGGAACCATTAATAACAACTCTCTGAGTACGGTTATCCAGCCAGTTATGCACCCACCTTATAGTAGCCCCATCTAAATTGTATTTGCCTAGTTTGTCGATAAGAATATCAAGCGAGACCGTATCAAATGCCTTACATGTGTGGAGGGTTCCTGATTCGGGAGGACGTGGTGGTAACGGCGGCTCATTGTAACTGCAACCTGGGGTAAGAAATGCAACATGCCTTGCCGCTGAGCCAGCCAGTTCCCCACCCTGAGGCCAAGTCAAAGCTGGCCCCTCCTACAGGGGAAAGACCCTGGAGTGCTGGCTTCTGTACATTCATCCTGAGTGCAAGGCAGTGTCTACACACACACACACACACACACACACACACTTACACACTTTAACTTGGTTAACGACCCATGACTGAGTCCACTGTATTGGCCTGTCTGCAGCACCTGGATCCCCTTGTGTTTTACAGCGACATCACTGTGCTGCTGGGGGCCCACAATGTTGCCATACATGAACTGGGGAGGCAGGAGATCCTTGTACATCGTCGAATCCCCCACCCAGAATTCAATGACGCCACGTTTAAAAATGACCTCATGTTGCTGCAGGTTCCGCCCCCATCCCATTCCCCCACCCCCAGTGACCTCACACTGCTGCAGGTACCACCCCCATCCCATCCCCCCACCCCCAGTGACCTCACAATGCTGCAGGCACCACCCCCATCCCATCACCCTGCCCCCACTGACCTCATATTGCTGCTAGCACTGCCCCTGTTTCATCACCCCACCCCAGTGGGCACATGGAATCACAGCGTTGCACAGTATTCATGGGGATCCCCCACCTTGTCCCACCTAGCCCCATCCCCCCAGGACAGGATCAATCCCCCAAGAGGCATTTGATTTCCCTTCTTTCTCTCTGTCTCCCCCCCCCCCATCACAGCTGAGGAAGACGGCCAAGCTGACACAGACTGTGGGCACTATCCCCTTGGCCCAGAAAGGGGTGAGGGAGGGGGCTGTGTGCTCTGTGGCCGGCTGGGGCCTGACTAGTACTGAGGCAAATGCCCGGGCCTCCCCGACCCTGCAGGAGGTGGAACTGATGGTCATGGGCAAGGGCGTGTGTCTGTCTCGGCCGTATCTGCGCTATGCCCTGTCCAGGGTGCTGTGCGTGGGGGATCCCCAGGAGAGGAAGGCATCATTCCGGGTGAGTGTGGGACAGGGGCACGCGGTGCCCGGGGCAAGGGCTGGGAATATTGGGGAAAGTCAAGATCCCTAGTGAGCCAGGCAGATCCTGGGAACCAGGAACCGGAACCGGACAGATCCTAGGACTCAAGGATGGAATCTAGAAATCAGGGACAAGAACTAGGTAGCTCTTTCAAATGAGGAATATATCCTAATAATTTGGGACAGGAACTGGCAAGATCATAGAAAGCAGGGACAGACCTCAGCTGGGTGTTCAACAGGTTCTAGAAATCAGAGACGAGAATCAGCAACTTTCTGGAAATCAGGAAATCTTAATAGTGAGGGACAGATCCTAGAAATTAGGGTTGGGAATCAGCTGGATGCTTGGAGTCAGAGGGGGGAATTGCTGAATCAAGAACCCAGGGGTGGATCTGAGAAATCAGCATGAGATCCTAGAAATCAGGGGCAGGAGTCAGCCAAATGCTGGAAATCAGGGTTAGGAATCAGGGACAGGAACTGAGCAGAGTAAAGACATGAGGGATGGATGCAAGAAATCAGACATATGAACTGGCCAGATCCTAGAAATCAGGGACAGGGGTCGGCTGGATCCCTAGATTGTGTGTTAGGAGCCCCAGGCAGCTCCCAGGAGTGACTTGACCGTGAGCCCCCAGGAAAGCAGACACAGAGCTGGTTTTCAGGAATGTGAATACAGAATACAGCTTGCCCTTTACTTTGCCATGTCCAACACCACGCCTGGTGTTTATTTCTCAGGGCGACTCTGGGGCCCTCTGGTCTGTGACGGAAAGGCCCAGGGAATTGTGTCCTATGGCAAAGTTGATGGGTCAGCACCCAGGGTGTTCACCAAGGTCTCCAAATACATGTCCTGGATCAAGAAAACTCTGTGCAAGCTGAAGCCTTAAAGGGAAGCATCCATCTCCTCTAGCGTGAGTGGACAGATAGCTGGGTATTGCAGAGGGATGGCTGGCTGGTTGGCTGGGTATTGCAGCTGGAGGGATGGAGGGATGGATGGACGTGTAGCCAATGATTTTAGTTTATTGCTCATTTATTGTTTGATGTTATGATTAACATGTTATGTCATATATAATCTCTGTATGCTAAATAGAGTTAATTTGTTGGATTATAGACGTATAAGACTGATCAGTAGTTACAAGTGATAATTGGGTATTAGGTATCAAAATAAGGGGGGGCTGAAACATAAGGCCTACAGGCTGAGGCCTGTCAGATTTTAGCTTAGACATATTAAGGGGGAGGGATAGTTCAGTGGTTTAAGCATTAGCCTGCTAAACGCACGGTTGTAAATTCAATCCTTGAGGGGGCCATTTAGGGATCTAGGGCAAAAATAAGGATGGTACTTGGTCTTGCTGTGAAGGCAGGGGACTCAACTCAACTCAATGACCTTTCAAGGTCCCTTCCAATTCTATGAAATAGGTATATCTCCATATTAAAAAAAAAAAAAAAAAAAGTCATAGGCTTAAGAAATGCTTGACATAAGTAAGTTACCAAAGAATGACCCTATCCCACAAGATAATGGGAAAAGATCTACCCATGGGGGATATTGCAAAAAGTGAGTAGTAAGAGTAATTTTTTGCTTACAAGGTATCAGGTACTCAGATTTTTCTAATGCACGCCCCAACCGCAGGGTGCACAATGTGTGTAAATGCGAATGAGGAGTAGTCGGAATCACAGTATTAATACAGAGTGCTCAGATTAGGAAAATTGAGCCTCCTATGGGAAATTCCAGCAGGAATCATCCCTCTATTGACGATCGTTTGGCCAGGCAGCCATAAGACCTTAAGAATATCATTAAGCATGTGAGTATAACTGTATTTTTAACTTGTGCATAGGGCAGGCCCATACAGAATTTCTTTATGCTTGGGTAATTATAACTTTAACTGTAACTTCAATAAAACTTGTAAAACAGACTAGACCTTGTACCTGTGAATGTGGATGGCTATTGCAGAAGGATGGATATTGGGGATGGATGGATGAAAAAAAAGGTAGAGAAGACTTATGGATATTGCAGAAGGATGGATGGACAGGTGATGGAAAGATACTGCAGAAGGATGAATGGATGGACATGGCAGATGAGAAGACAGAAAGACGGATATTGCAGAACGATGGGATGGATTGATGATGGGAAAATGTTGAAGAAGGATGGAGGGAGGGATGTGGCAGATATTGCAGAGGAAAGATTGACAGAGAGCTACTGATATTCCAGAGAAATGAACAAACAACCAGTCGAGTCTGCTGTGAGATCTCCCTCCAGTCAGAATTTACTCTTATTATTTCCCAAGACTATTGTCTTTGCCTTACCCTTTCCATTCTATGTTTCTTCCTCACTATCTTTTTTTAATTCATATGGACGTCGTTTGCTGGCAACCCAGTGCGTCCATATCTCATCAAACTCTGTGGGGATTTGCAGGGAGGGGATAAAGGGTTTCCCTAGCTTGTAACTTTCTGCCATGTTAGATTATGATTTCTACAGAGAACAACTCACCTACTTACCAGACCAGCGGTCGGGGTCACCAGTGCCGTCAGAGATTGGCTGTGTGTGTGTTATCTGTGTGTGCTTTACTGGCTCTGGCCAGGTAGCCGGTACAGCAGACTTCGATCGAACTGCCCAAGAAGACCACAGACTCAGTTCAGTGGCAAAGGTGCTCAGCCAGGTTTATTGCCGACAAAGTAATGGTATTAGTGTCATATACTTGCTACAGGTACATGACCACATGTATGCTTGTGACAATGGACTTGTTTCAGAACTTTCTGTTCCCCCCTCAGACGGACAAAGACACTCCCTCTGTGTTCCCTCTTTTATACACTGATATAAACAAGTTTTGTATTGCCCTCTGATGTGGTTAGTTACCCCCCTTTACTTTGTACCTGTTGGTTTGATCCGTCACCCTATCATCCTGACCTTATCTTTAGGAGGAGTTGGTCTTCCCCAGCCCTCCTTATGTCACCATCCATCTTTGCCACTTTCAACACCTGGGGCTGTAGGGTGGGTCTCCGCAGGTGTTGGGTGCTCTTATTCCTTCGCACTGGGGGTGGTACTCGGTTATTTTCCTGCAGGAGTCCCACACGGATCCAGCCGCCGAAGCTAGCTGGAGCTAGTTTAGCCACCTTTCGGCTCATCAGGCCAGGTTCTTCCCGCACCTACAGCCCGAGGTGCTGGGGATCACCGAGGTCGTGCTGAGTTGCCTGCTGCACCTCTGGGCTTTGGTGGACGGGCTGACACTGCATCTTGTCAACGTCTATGTCCTGACATCCAGCCCAGAGTGTGTGCATTTATTTCAGCAGGCGTCTTCCTTCCTTGGTTCTTTAGATCCTCGCGAGTGCCTGGTCCTGGGCGGAGATTTCAACTGCACCCCCGAGGAGCGGGACTGCACAGGGACTGAGCCGTGCCCAGCTTCCATGGACGTCCTCAGGGAGATCGTAGGTCATCACTCCCTGGTGGACGTCTGGCGCGACCACCACCTGGACAATTACTCTACGTTTACTTTTGTCCGGGTGGAGGAAAAGTGGTCGAGTCACTCCTAGTTGGATCACATTTATTTTTCTCGACATCATCTTTTGCAGGCCCACTCCTCCAGCATTCAGTTGGCCCTGTTCTCGGACCACCATTTGGAGGCTGTGACAGCCTCTCTTGTCTTGGAGAGGCCGGGGCTGGCCTATTAGCATTTCATTAACAGCCTGCTGGAGGATGTGGGCTTTGTGGTGTCCTTCCGGGGGTTCTGGCTGGCCTGGCAGGAACAGAGGTGTGCCTTTCCCTCAGCGCAGCAGTGGTGGGACGTGGGGAAGGTGTGCGCCCAGCTCTTCTGCTGTAGCCACACCCGGGGAGCCAGCCAGCGGAGGGATGTGGTGATAGAGCAGTTGGAGTGGGAGGTTTTGGAGCTGGAGTGTTCCAGGAGAAGCGGGAGGAGATCCGGGCCCTTGATGATCTTTGAGCCCGGGGTCCCTTTGTTCAATCCTGCATCCATCTCCTGTGGGAGATAGATTGCGGTTCCACTTCTTCTATGTCCTGGAGAAGAAGAAGGGGGGTTAAAGAGCACATCATCTGCCTTTTGGTGGCTGATGGTACCCCCTCACGGATCCGGTGGAGATGTGCGAAAGGGCCCAGGCCTTCTCTGCTGGCCTTTTCTGCCCAGATCCAACTGACACCGATGCCTGCGCAGTGCTATGGGACGAATTCCAAATGGTCAGCATGGGCGACCAGGACTGGCTGGAGCTGCCTCTCACTCTGCCCGAGTTCTCATGCCCACTAATAAATCTCTGGGCATGGACGGGCTCACTGTGGAGTTTTATCACATGTTCTGGGATGTCCTCAGCCTGGACCTTGCCATCGTCTGGGCTGAGTCCTTGGAGAGTGGGATCCTCCCCCTGTCATGCAGGCAAGCGGTGCTTGCCTTGCTGCCAAAGAAGGGGGACCTCCGCGATCTCCAGAATTGGCATCCCATCTCGCTCCTCAGCACTGACAATAAGGTCCTATTGAAGGCCATCTCACTGTGGCTGGGGTCCATGCTGGCGGACGTGGTCCACCCCGACCAGACCTGCAGCATCCCGGGCCGTACCATCTTTGATAACCTTTACGTGGTCCGGGATCTCTTGGAGCTTGGGTGTAGGGATGGTCTGTCATTCGCCCTCCTGTCGTTGGTTCAGGAGAAGGCATTCAACAGGGTGGACCACGGGTATCTCCTGGGCACTCTGTGAGGATTCGGCTTCGGGCCCCAGTTTGTGGGGTTTCTCCAGGTGCTGTACACTTCCGCAGAGTGTTTGGTCAGGCTCAACTGTCAGCTTTGGGAGAGGAGTGCATCAAGATGTACACTGTCAGGTCAGCTGTACACCCTGGTCATTGAGCCCTTCCTCCTTCTCCTTCATAAGAGGTTGATGGGGTTGGTGCTCCGTGAGCCGGAGGTGCGGCTGGTCCTGGCAGCGTATGCTGACGACGTGCTCCTCATGATCCATGACCCAGATAACCTGGTGTGGATGGAGGCTTGCCAAGTTGTTTATTCAGCAGCCTCCTCCACCCGAGTCAGCTGGGTTAAGAGCTCTGGCCTGGTGGTCAGGGCCAGGTGGTGGGTGAGCTCCCTCCCACCCACACTTCAGGCCATCTGGTGGAGCGCGGGTCCGCTACTCTATCTTGGCGTCTACCTTTCTGCCACTCATCTGTCTCCGCCGGAAAACTGGCATGGTTTAGAGGGAAGGGTGGTTGAGCGGCTGCAGAGGTGGGCAAGACTGCTACGGTGCCTTTCCCTCTGGGGGAGAGCGCTGGTGCTTAACCAACTGGTCCTGTCCATGTTCTGGCACCGGCTCAACACCCTGTGCCTGTCCCCAGGGTTCCTGGCCAATCTCCAGTGGTTGGTTCTGTAGGCTCAGAGAGGAGCAATTTCAGGAAGTGGAGGAGGACCCTTAACCCCTGGGAGTGTGTGACCAGCGAGAAGGATTATTGCAGTAAGGGGGTCCCCTGGGGACTGTGGTGAGCGGTTCCAGGGGTGGAGGAGTCTGCAGCTTGACCCTGGGAGAGAGATGGTGACCTGGAGAAGGGCTGGCACAGTAGGGGTTCTTCCTGGAAACCATGGGGACCTGAGAGCACACAGGCCTGCGAGTCCACAGCAACTTGGGAACAGCGAAGTGATGGCCTATCACCCTCTCCTTAAGCAGATCGAGGGACGTGATCATTCCCCTCTATTCGGCATTGGTGAGGCCTCATCTGGAGTACTGTGTCCAGTTTTGGGCCCCACACTACAAGAAGGATGTGGAAAAATTGGAAACAGTCCAACGGAGGGCAACAAAAATGATTAGGGGGCTGGGGCACATGACTTATGAGGAGAGGCTGAGGGAACTGGGATTGTTTAGTCTCCAGAAGAGAAGAATGAGGGGGGATTTGATAGCTGCTTTCAACTACCTGAAAGGGGGTTCCAAAGAGGATGGCTCTAGACTGTTCTCAGTGGGAGCAGATGACAGAACAAGGAGCAATGGTCTCAAGTTGCAGTGGGGGAGTGTAGTGAGCTGGTGTGGCTCCCCGCTGCCTGGAGAGGGTCGAGCCCCAGCGAACCGTTGTACAGAGAGGTCTAGGTTGGATATTAGGAAAAACTTTTTCACTAGGAGGGTGGTGAAGCACTGGAATGGGTTACCTAGGGAGGTGGTGGAATCTCCTTCCTTGGAGGTTTTTAAGGCCCAGCTTGACAAAGCCCTGGCTGGGATGATTTAGTTGGGGTTGGTCCTGCTTTGAGCAGGGGGTGGTACTAGATGACCTTGTTGCTGGCACAGAGGTGCCCGAGGCAAAGCAACAGGGGTTCGTTGCCCGGCGTGCTTCGCGCCAATAAACACACCGGGGTGGAGAAACAATCAAAGGTTTATTTGAGATCTCAAAGTGGTGCAAGGAGACAGGCAAATCTCAAATCGAGCACACAGAACAAAGCAGCTTCTCTCTTCTTATACTTTACAATTAAGCCCCCCCTCTCTCCCCCTGCACCCCCCCCCACTCCCCCTCCCCGCTCTACCGAAGACATGTTCATACATTTAAGCCGTTAAGTCATTCTAGGGCTATAAATCTAGCTTGTTAGTAACATTCCTCTAAACAATCATTGGGTCTTATTTACTCTAGTTTACCACCCCTCCTCCAGCTAGAAACATACAAACCTCATCATTATTGCTTAGGACCTGGTTATAAGCAAGGTCGTAATAGGTAACTGACTATTTACACATTCCAATTCCTGTCCTTGGCTTTTAAGGCCGCTTAGAGTTAAACATGGAAGAACAGAGTTTAAACATGGAAGAACTCTGGTTCATATATAGGCCTAATGACGTCATCAGTTCCCTCCTTTGAGAATACTCAACAAACTTTTGGCTGAGTTTTCTCATATTCTGTAGACAAGATATGATTGAGTGCCATGGAGCTGGGGTTCTCAATGAGAGGGTATGCTGGGATTTCTGGGGAACGGGGGGCACAAAGCTTACGGAGGAGCAATTTAAAACAAGCAATCAGGAGGAGGGTGACCAGGCACAGTACCACACCTGTGAGGAGGAGACGCACAAGGCTATTTCCCAGTCCTCCTAGGTTGGGCAACCAACTCCAAAGGGAATCGAAACCTGTGGGTTCCCTTTCCTGAGCCTTCCACTGCTCAAAAGCCTGTTCGGCTGACAGGACGTGCTTGTTAATGTCCTGTGAGTTTTCTGGGACATAAGTACAACATTCACTCCCAATAAGGGCACACACTCCGCCCTGGGAGGCTAAAACATAATCTAAGGCCTGTCTGTTTTGCAGGGACAGCAACCGGAGCTGGTAAAGCTCTGAATTAAGGCTTTTCTCTATGGCCAAGGTCTCATTGGCATACTTGGTGAGAAACACAGAGAGCCTATGATAAAATTGAGCCAGTCGTCCCACCCCATAGGATGGGAGAAAGATCATACCCAATCTGTCTCCTTCTGAAATGGGCTCTGGGGTGGCATACAAAGATCTATGCTGCCTAGGGCGGCCAGGGGGCAGTTTAGGGAAAACACGAAGGGGAGGGGCAAGATATCCTAGGTAGCAGCTTCCATACCACCGATGCGGCAGCCACTTATAGGCAGAGGTACCGCAAATATAAAAGGAGTGGCCATTCCCTACCAAGCCATTATAACCGCTACTCCACTTATTTGCTTGTCTGGCATTCAACGATCCGAGCCAGGCGGTAGAGTTGGATTTGCCTTTAACATAGACAGGGATGGAAGTGTCACTGTCAGGGGATAAATAATACTGACAGGTGCTATTCCCAGCAAACCAGGTGTGATTGCTGGACTTAAACTGTCGATAGCACACCAAACCAGGGGCCACTGGCCGCAACCTAATAGGGGAAGGGATATACGTTGAGTTGGCCTGCGGCTTCCAGGGGTCGTCCCTTAATGCATACTGGGACTCAATGGTACAGTTCTGTGACAAGGGGGTACCTGAGACATTTTTCCCCCTACTGAACCATCCCCAACAGATATCTGACCAATTCTGGGGAACTACCCTCCAGGGTGACCCTGCAGCGTGGTGCGGGATTTGGGAGCATACCCAGCAGTTGGAGAGGTTAAACTCTTGGGCAAAGCAAACCTTCAGGGACTCATATGTATTTGTCTCTAAGTTAGTAGGGATTCCTTTCCATCCCGCATGGGCCTGGGGGGAAACGGGAGTTAACAAGAGGAGTGTCTCTATGGCAAAGAGCACCACTGTGGCAGACCCTAGACCTGAACCCATATTGGGCAGGTGACCCTAGGGCCTAACAATCACAATTCCCCAAATACCCACAAAATAACAATTACCAATAGCAAGCAGATTAAAAACAACAGGGACCAGGCCACCAGGTTAGGCCGGCCCTGTGAAAATAAACACAACCAACGCTCAGAGGTCTCGCGGGGAGTGCGCTGTGACTGTCCAAAGAGAGCACAGGGCATTCCCAGCAGACACTATTGTCGCCTGAATAACAGCTTAAGTCCCAGCTCGTCGCTGGCAGTCTTCTCTGCAGGCTGGACGGTCCACCGTTCAGGAGCAGGCACCGCTTTCAGGCGAGAGTGATGAATCCAGTTCTTGTGTCCCTCAACCTTTGCCGCTGTATGGGAGACCAGCAGGACGGTGTGAGGTCCCTTCCACTTCTCTTGGAGAGGCTCGTCCTTCCAGGTCCGAACGAGTACGGAGTCACCTGGCTGCAAGGAGTGGATCGGGGCATCCAGCGGGAGAGGCTGCAAATCTTTGGTATACCTGTGGAGAGAACAAAGAACAGCAGACAGAGAGCACATGTACTGAGATAAGAAACCACACCCCATTTCCCACTCCCCTGCCAGAACCGGTGTACCATTCATAGGCCATGCCCTTCCAAACATAATCTCGAAGGGACTGAGCCCTAACCTGCCCTTAGGGAGAGCGCGAATGCGGAGCAAAACAAGGGGCAAAGCATCAGGCCACTTAAGGGAAGCCTCTTGGCAAACCTTTGAGAGGTGCCGCTTAAGAGTCTGATTTGTACGCTCCACTACCCCACTGGCCTGCGGTCGCCATGGCGTGTGAAGCTTCCAGGGGATCTGTAGGGCATCCGATATCTTCTGAACGACTTGGGATGTGAAGTGTGTTCCATTATCAGATTCCATCCACTGGGGGAGCCCGAAGCGAGGAATGATCTCCTTGACAAATTTGAGAGCCACTGTCTTGGCAGTGTTGTTACGACATGGAAAGGCCTCAGGCCATCCGCTGAATCGATCCACCAAGACAAGGAGGTATCTGAATCCTTGGGTCCGGGGGAACTCAGTAAAATCTATTTGCCAAACCAGTCCCGGGCCTGGGGTAGGCTCCAGAGTGGCTGGCAACACTGACACTCCCGGTCGAGGGTTATTCTTCTGGCAGACTAAACATTCAGCCTGCACCTGGGAGGCCAGAGGCCTAAGTCCAGAGGTTAAAAAATATTTACCCATTAGCTGAGAGAGAGCCTCTCTTCCTGCGTGAGTGGTTTGATGTAGCCGCTGCAACACCGGCCGAATTAGGCCCTTTGGTAATAGGATCTTTCCTTCCAGAGAGTGGAACCACCCCTCTTTTTCCTGGAGACCGAGCCTGCCTGCCAGGTTCCTTTCTTCGCCACAGTACTGAGGGGTCGGGAGCTCCCCCACTGATGGGATGAGGGCATGCATATGGGCATCTTCAGCTTCCAGTGGTTCCAGGGTAGCAGCTCGCTTGGCCTCCCTATCCGCTCTAGCATTACCTCTGGCCACATCCTGCTCTTCCTTCTGATGAGCCTTGCAGTGTACCACTGCTACTGCTGAGGGGAGCTGCACCGCTTCTAACAGCCGGAGAATCTGGGATCCATGTTTGACAGGAGAGCTTTGAGCTGTCAACATTCCTCGTTGCTTCCATAAACCAGCATGGGCGTGTAGTACTCCAAAGGCATATCTGGAATCAGTAAAAATGTTAACTCTTTTCCCTTTTGACAGTTCAAGTGCACGGGTTAAGGCTACCAATTCAGCCAGCTGGGCTGATGTCCCAGCAGGTAAACCCTCTGCTTCCACAGTTTCGTGGACAGATACAACAGCATAGCCAGCCCTCCTTTGCCCATTTACAACTGTACTACTGCCGTCCGTATACCACTCATAATCAGCATTCAGGAGGAGTTGAACTTTTAAGTCTGGGCGGCTGGAGTATTGAGCATCTATGACCTCCAAACAGTCGTGTTCCTGCTCCTCTGTCTCCGGTAACAAGGTAGCTGGGTTAAGGGAGGGACAGGTCTGTAAGGTAACTTCAGGATTTTCTACAAGCTTTGCCTGATACCGAGCTACCCGAGCCTGGGTAAGCCAGAGACCACCCTTAGTATCCAGCAGGGCTTGAACCATATGGGGAGTATACACTTGCACAGTTCCCCCCAGTGTCAGTTTCTCAGCTTCCCCAAGCACTAAGGCAGTTGCTGCGACCGCTCGCAAACATGCTGGCCATCCCTTAGCAACTTGATCCAGCTGTTTAGAGAAATATGCCACGGGACGTTTCCAGGTGCCTAATAACTGAGTAAGCACTCCCAGGGCCACACCTTTTCTTTCATGCACATACAATTGGAATGGCTTAGTGAGGTCGGGCAAACCAAGGGCTGGGGCTTCCATCAGTTTCCTTTTTAAAACCTTAAATGCTTTGTCGGCTTCTGAGGACCAGTAAAAGGGGTCATGATCCGCTCCCATAACACATTCATACAAGGGTTTAGCCCACAGTCCAAACTCTGGGATCCAAATCCTACAGAAGCCTGCCATACCCAGAAATGCCCTGAGCCATTTACGATTGCTTGGGATAGGAATTTGGCAGATAGCTTCCTTTCTTTCATTTGAAAGCTGACGTTCCCCCTGCCTTATGTAAAATCCTAAGTAGAGTACTTCTGGAAGGGCAATTTGAGCCTTACTCTGTGCTACTCGATATCCTCGGAGTCCAACAAAGTTCAGGAGACTCACAGTGGCTTTAAGGCAAGAGGTTAGACTCACAGCAGCAATTAACAAGTCATCCACATATTGCAGGAGGAGGACTTTGTCCTCGTTGTCCCACTCCTCCAAGTCTCTAGCCAGGGCCTGGCTGAAAAGGGTGGGGGAATTTTTAAATCCCTGGGCCAGCACTGTCCAGCAAAACTGCTTTCTAACCCTCCTTCTGTCCTCCCACTCGAAGGAGAAAATCTCCTGTGACTGGGGGTCAACCGGAATCGTGAAGAAAGCATCCTTTAAATCCAGGACTGAAAAATGGGTGTACTGCCCCCCTATAGAGGCCAACAATGTATACGGATTGGGAACAAGGGGGTGTAGAGTCTTAACCCGCTCATTAACTGCCCTCAGGTCCTGGACCAGCCGGTATGTGCCATTGGGCTTTTGTACAGGCAAGATAGGAGTGTTCCAAGCTGACTGGCATTCTCGAAGTACCCCGCACTTTAGGAACTGGTCTATAGTTTCCTGCAGTCCCTCTCTGGCTTCCTTTTTGATTGGATACTGCTTGATTCGCACTGGACCTTTTCCTGGCAAGAGCTGAACAGTAACAGGAGTATGATGGGCTGCCTTTCCTGGGATCCCTGATGCCCATACCAGAGGAAAAACCCGCTTCTCCCACTGACTCCACTCTGGGGCTTGCATAGCTGAGGGCTCAATTGCAAGTGTCATTATCCAGGCATTCTCTGGGGGTAAGGTGAGGGTTATTTCATCTTGAGTGAAATGCAGGGTAGCACCTAAGCGACAAAGCAGGTCCCGTCCCAATAGTGGCGTTGGACAATCGGGGAGGTAAACCAGTTTGTGAGATAGAGTTCTGTTCCCCAAAGCACATTCCGCTGGGGCATATACTGGGCACTTAGTTCCTTTCCCTGTTGCTCCCACCACAGTGAGGGAATCTGCCACAGGCAGCTGAAGGGGTTGGTTTATGGCGGTTCGTGCAGCTCCAGAGTCTATTAAAAAGTCTATGTCTGAATCTCCCACCCGCATTTTTACTCGGGGTTCCGGGGGCAGGATAGTCCGTCTCCCCTGACACCCCTATTCTTGATCCTCTGCTGCCATCATAGGGGTACCTTCCCTTTCGGGGCACTCATTTTTCCAATGTCCCTCCTTTCGGCATATGGCACACTGATTGCGACCCAGACGCCTTTCCTGTAAGCCAGGGCGCCCACGCCCACGTCCTCTCATTCCCCGGCCTCTTCCACCTTCCTGAAATCTTCCCCTGCCACCAGCCTGTACTGCTGCAACCATCATTTTCACTTGCCTCTTTTCCTTTTCTCCTTCCCTAAGGCTGTAAGCCCTGTTTGCAGTTTCCAGAATTTGTGCCATTGTCATGCCCATCAAATCCTCCTTTTTCTGCAGTTTCCTTTTAATATCAGGGGCAGCACGGCTGGTAAAGATACCCTTTATAATTGCCTCAGTAGCCTGATCATCGGGGTTTGCATTAGTAGTTTGCCTAATGGTATCCCGAATACGCTGCAGAAAAGCAACCGGACTCTCTTTTGGCTCCTGTACTAGCTCATATGGCTTAGCCCAATTGTTATGTCGGACAGCTGAGTGTCGGAGACCATGTAATAGGAGCTCCTTGTATACAGTGAGAAGGGTGAAATCCGCCGGCACATTGGGATTCCACTGGGGGTCTGCTGTAGGGACCTGAGCTGCAGCAACAGGGACGTTTGCTGCATCTGCCTCATGTCTACGCTGTGCCTCCTCCCGTGCCTTAGACACAACCTGATTTCGCTCCACCTCAGACAGCAGGGTTCGCATAAGGACATTCCAGTCATCCCAGTCAGGCTTATGACTAGCCAGACACCCTTCAAAAACCGAGATAAACTTGCTTGGATTCGTAGAGAATTCTCCTGCCTGTGTCTTAAAAGCTGCCAGATCCACTGGGTTAAAAGGCACATGGGTGTAAACCTGCATTGTAGTGGCTCGGCGATTATCTGCTCCAGGACGGGCTATCCGAGTCTCAGTAATCAATGGATAGAATCCCACCGAGGGGGCAATCTCTGGGACCTGAGGCACCCTGTCTTTATATGGTGGGGGTGTTGGAGCCGAAGGGGACACCGACTCTGCCATTACAACCGGGGGAGGGTTCTGGGGACTAACAGTAGTTACTACCGAACCTGTCGGAGTCAAATTACACCTTTGCAAAAGATCTGACCTATTTCTTAACAACATAAACAACTGTACATACATATGTTCATTCCATTTACCCGTTCGCTGACAAAACAAAAGCAATTGAAGGATCGTATTATAATTAAGTGATCCCTCCGGTGGCCACCTTTCCTGGTCCTCTAGCTGGTATTGAGGCCAGTCTACTGTACAGAATCTTTTCAGTTTACTTTTAATCAACGGATCTGATCCAAACACTTTCCAATTCACCAGAATGCATTCTAAGGGTGTACACCTTACCCTGCCTGCAGTACTCTGCCCCTGCCCCATATTAGGGAGACTCTGGGCGTCCCCAAGTCAAAACAGGTAGACACTGGGCGTCCCCAGGTCAAGACAGATAAAGTCCCCACTGGACTGTTCCTACCTTATCCACAGGACCGGTTCCCCACCGTCGCCCGCAGCTGCTTCTCCACTACTCAAGCGCGTTGCACCATTGTGCCCTCCGGGGTCGAGCAAACCACGTCTCCGCCGAGGCCCCCGATGAAGTCACCGGTGCGCGCTGGGCGTTGGTCGTCGCCGTAGTCCGTCGGCCTCCAAGAGGGGTCCGGGCAAGGCTAAATTTCAGCCTCGAGCCCACCCAGGGACGCCAAGACTGTTGCTGACACAGAGGTGCCCGAGGCAAAGCAACAGGGGTTCGTTGCCCGGCGTGCTTCGCGCCAATAAACACACCGGGGTGGAGAAACAATCAAAGGTTTATTTGAGATCTCAAAGTGGTGCAAGGAGACAGGCAAATCTCAAATCGAGCACACAGAACAAAGCAGCTTCTCTCTTCTTATACTTTACAATTAAGCCCCCCCTCTCTCCCCCTGCACCCCCCCCCACTCCCCCTCCCCGCTCTACCGAAGACATGTTCATACATTTAAGCCGTTAAGTCATTCTAGGGCTATAAATCTAGCTTGTTAGTAACATTCCTCTAAACAATCATTGGGTCTTATTTACTCTAGTTTACCACCCCTCCTCCAGCTAGAAACATACAAACCTCATCATTATTGCTTAGGACCTGGTTATAAGCAAGGTCGTAATAGGTAACTGACTATTTACACATTCCAATTCCTGTCCTTGGCTTTTAAGGCCGCTTAAAGTTAAACATGGAAGAACAGAGTTTAAACATGGAAGAACTCTGGTTCATATATAGGCCTAATGACGTCATCAACCTCCTGAGGTCCCTTCCAACCCTGATATTCTATGATTCTTTGGGAAGACTGTCAAATTGAACCAGGCTGGGCCTGCGGAAAGGCTCCGGTATCTAGCCCCCTTCCTGGGTCTCAAGCCCATAGAGCTGTTTAGCCAGATGGGCGGGGTGGCAGACTGGCTCCAATTCCCAGCCCCAACATATATGTCATATATGAGTCTCCTGGGCTCGGGCCCCTCGGACCCCCAGTGGGAGTGGAAGGTGGTGGTGAATGGGGAGACATTCCTGGGGTGGCGAGACCCTGGGACCAAGAGAACTGTTGTCAGGCCCCGAGTGGTGCAGTTTCACCAGATGCAGAGGGGCTGTGTGACCTGGGTGAAGGTCCCAGGATGAAGCCCCTCACCCTGCCTATGGCCCAGATCCCTGTGCAGACACAGGAGGGGTTGGGCTGGTAATTGGAGTTCTCCCAGATACCAGCTGTGAGGTCCTGTTGAGGAATGACTATGTCTCTTTGTGACAGGATCCAGGCCCTGCTCCTGTAACGGCCGAGGATTTGAATTTGAATCCAGGGAACCAACTGGCTGAGACTGAAGTGGTCAGTGAAAATGTAAATGATCTGGCTGGCTGGCGGGAGGAGCTGCTGGGCTCAGGATAGATGCCTGTCTGTAACCAGAGCCCTGGAGCTCAGTGGGACAGAGAGATGCTCCCCCCCCACCCCCCGCACAAGAGGTAGGTGGCTTATGCTGGCTCTGATGCGGTGAGCAAAGCCGCGGGCTCGCTGCCTGCCCTCACTGGGACAGCAGGGGTAAAGCTGAGCCTAGGGGGATCGGAGACCCCAGCTGAGTGTGGGGAACCACAGCCAGGGTGGGACAGCTGCCAGCCAGGGCTGCCTTGTCCAGAGGGCCAAAAGGCCTGGGACAAGGGTAAAGCATGGATAAAGCATGGATAAACCTGCCTGTCATAAAGGAGCCTTTTCAGAAGGTGGCCCTGGGCTTGGTGAGGGACGAATGGGAGGGGGATGTCTCCCCCAATGGAGAATCAGTGGTGGAGCATGTGCTGACTTTCCGGGAAAAGCTCACTGAGCTCATGGGTCCGGCCAGGGAGAACCTAGCCAGGGCCCAAGGGAGACAGAGGGTCTGGGACAACCGCTCAGCCTATGGCAAAGGGGACCAGGTCAGTGTTCTCATCCCGGTGAGGAAGAATAAGCTGCAAGCTGCCTGGGACGGGCCCTTCAAGGCAGGGCCGATGCAAGGATTTTTCACGCCCTAGGCAAAACTTCCACCTTGCGCCCTCCCCGCTCCCTGCGCCTAGGTCGCCTAATAGGTTGCACCGACCCTGCTTCAAGGTAAGCCAGCAGCTGAATGAGGAGAACGATGTGGTGGAACTGCCCAACTGGGCACCGAGGGGACCAGGTCAACGTGATAGATACATACTGTGACAGGGAGAGGCTGGTACTGGCCGTGTGTGGCCAGTGGGAGAATGGGGAAGATCCCCTTGTGGGTCTCTTCCCTGAGACCGGAGCCGGCTCCTTGCTGGAATCAATTCCCCTTTCTGACCAACTAACCCCTGCCCTGGAGGCAGGGATCAGAGAGATGCTGCATTCGTACCAACAGCTGTTTTCCAACCAGCCTGGGCTCACTAACGGAACTGTCCACTGGGTGGAGCCGGGAGCCAGCCCTCCCATCAGGTGTTCCCCATTCAGAGTAACTGGGAACACAGCCCAGGCCCTGGAGGGAGGGGTCAGAGGCATGCTGGCTTTAGGGGTGATCCAGCCGTCCACCAGACCTGGGGCTGGTCCCAAGGAAAGACGGGTCGATCCGATTCTGTGTGGCCTATTGGAAGTTCAATGCCATCACCATGTCTGGTGCCTGCCCATACCTAGGCCTGATGAGATCCTAGACAATTTGGGGGGGACTCAGTACCCCATGACCAGGGATCTCACCAAAGGCTACTGGCAGGTGCCTTTGGATCCAGGTGCCAGGTTTAAACCTGCTTTTGTCACCCCTCTGGGGCTGTACAAGTCCCTAGTCCTACCTTTCAGCCTCAAGGAGGCGCAGATCACCTACCATCCCCAGGTAGATCAGTTACTGAGGGGAATGGAGAATTTTACCCTACCGTACATGGATTATATTTGTGCCATTAGCCAGACCTGGGAGGACCATGTGTCCCAGGTGAAGAGGGGGCTGAGTCGCCTCCAGGATGCAGGGCTGACTGTAAAAGCTGGGACGGGCAAGGGGGGGATGGCAGAGGTGTTGTACCTGGGCCACAAGGTGGGGAGCGGCTGCCTAAAGCCAGAGCCAGATAAGGGGAGGGGGGGCGATCAGAGACTGGCTGCTCCCCAGACTAAGAAACAGGCCCAGGCCTTTATTGGGGGGGGGGGGCACTACCGGAGGCTTGTGCCCTACTTTAGCTCTGTGTCAGCTCCCATCACTGAGCTATGCAGGAAGGGGAAGCCAGACAAGCTGGTCTGGAACGGGCAGTGCCAGAGGGCTCTCTGCACGCTGAAGGTGGATCTGGTCAAGGGCCCGGTGCTGGGAAACCCAGACTTTGACAAGCCCTTTATGGTGTTCACTGATGCCCCAGACACAGGGCTGGGTGCGGAGCCGGCACAGGCCAATGCAAAGGGGGAGAAACACCCCATCATGTACCTGAGCAGGAAGCTGCTGCCCCGGGAGCAGGGCTATGTGGCCATAGAGAAGGAGTGCCTGGCCATGGTGTGGGCTCTTAAAAGGCTGCAGCCGGATCTATTTGGGTGGCGCCTCTGTGTATCTGGACCACTCGCCCTGCCGTAGCTGCACCAGATGAGAGGGGCCAACACCAAGCTCCTCAGGTGGAGTCTGTCTCCCAGGATTATGAGATGGAGGTGGTCCACGTTAAGGGGAGTGCAAATGTTATGGCTGATGCTTTGTCCCAGAGAGGGAGGCCTGAACTTCCCGAGGTCACTGGCTAAAGTTCGGTCTCGAAGGGGAGAGAGATGTGACGAAGTGGGGATTTTCCCTTGTTCTATTGTGTGTGAGTCTGTGTGGGTCCTGCTGTTTTGCATGGATGCTGTGTGTGACTTTTGTGGAGGCTGCTCCAGCGGCCTGCATGGATGCTAAGGCCGCTCCTTCATAACCTGAGACCCAGGAGCGGGGTGCAACCAGGTGACTCTGGCCCAGGAGGCGAGACAAAGGCCGGAGGAGGAGCAACGGACAGGACGGGGGCCAGGCAACTGGAAGCGAATCAGTCTTAGCTGGCTTGGGGCTCAGGGGGAGGACCAGAGCCCTGGCTCTGAGCTCCCCTCCCCCCAAGATGGACTTTGCTGAAAGTCACTGATTTCTGTGCTAACAAGTTCTTCCCTATGCTGTGTTCCTGTCAACTAATAAACCTTCTGTTTTACCGGCTGGCTGAGACTCACTGCTGGCTGCAGAATGGGGGTGCAGGGCCCTCTGGCTTCCCCCGGAGCCCTACCCGGGCAGACTCGCTGCAGAAAGTGCACGGTGTGGAAGGGGATGCTGAATGCTCCGAGGTCAGACCCAGGAAGGCCGAAGCTGTGTAAGGTTCTTGCCCTGGAGACAATCTGCTCAGAGAGAGGAGTCTCCCCAGAGTCCTGGCTGGCTTTGTAGGGAGTAGTTCCAGAGCATCGCCCGGTGACTCCGTGACAGATGGATGATGGATAAATATTGCAGAAGGAGGGAGGGATGGATGGATGATGGATAGATGTTGAAGCAGGATGGAGGGAGGGAGAGATGGAGGGATGGATCAGTCGAGCCTGCCGTGAGATTTCCCTCCAGTCAGAACTCTTTATTTTCCAAGACTTCTGCCTCTGCCCTAGCCGATTCCATTCTATGTTTCTTCCCCAAGTTCTTTTTAAAATTCATATCGACCTCCTTTGCTGGCAACCCAATGCCTCCATATCTCATCAAACTCCGTGGGGATTTTCAGGGAGGGGATAAGAGGGTTCCCTAGCTCGTAGCTTTCTGCTATATTAGATCACGATTCCTACAGAGGCCAACTTACCTACTTACCAGATTAGCGGTCAGGGTTACCAGTGTTATCAGTTGTTGGCTACGTGTGTGTTTTCTGAGTGTGCTGGTGTAGCCTGACCCAAAGTTGGGTAAATATAAATGTAATTTAAGGATTAAGAGGTTCTTGTTCCAAGATCAGGCCCAGTAAGATTATTGTAAAATTATCATATAATTTGGGAACCCCGATGTGCACAGGTGCAACACTCAGACTATAGGAACTCTCTCTATATATAAATATATGATTTATTAATAATTTAGCAAAGATTATACACACACTTAAACTTAACAAAGCAGATAGAGATAACACAGAAAGTACATTTGGACGTCCATACTTACACCCTTATCTTTCATACTTAACCATTATCTTTCTCATCACCGTCATCGTCCTCATCTTCCCTGGTGGCCATCATTCTGGCCCCTCCCAAGGTCTGCATTTCTCCAACCTCCCTGCTGCCCCTGAGATGTTACTTTTATAGTAGGTTATGCTGACGCTGCCATGACCAGTGCATATTCAATAGAGGTCCTTATTTGTATTTCCTCTCCTTAAGGTGCCCGTTTTCTATAGGTTAGTATATGTATGATGTTACCCTATTAGCATACACGTCAATTTGCTGTCATGGCAGCTTTACAGTCGGAGGTCCTGTCTGGAACTTTCCAGATGTTGGTGTCAGCTACGTTCTGTGCTGGGGTCAGCTGGGTTCTGTGGGTGACTAATGTCAGTATTCTAGACAAAATTCCCCCTCTGGCATACCACTTTCAGTTCCCTATAACTTATGAGTTACTTAAGTTTATCTATACCAAAGGTTATAGGCCTCAAGCCTCACACGATCTACTAAAGCCAAATCTTATGGATAAAAGCCTGTAGGTTCCTTGCATTACTACTAAATATAATAAAGCAGGATAACAAAGCAATGAATATAATACAGGTAAGCTGGCCCACTGGGCTACACTGGCCAGATAACCTGTACAACAGACTTCAATTGAACTGTCCAAAAAGACCACAGACTTGGTTCATTGGCAAAGGCTCTCGGCCAGGTTTATTGCCGACAAAGCATGGTATTAGTGCCGTATAGATGGTACAGGTACACTAATACATGTATGCCCGTGACAATAGACTCAGCTCAGTGAGGGTCACTCCCCCCTCAGCCAGACAAGGACACTCCCTCTGTGACCCCCCCTTTTATACACTGATACAAATAAGTTACGTATTGCCCCTCTGATGTGGTTAGTTACCACCCTTTACCGTATACCTGTTGGTTCGATCAAAACATCTCTATCCATCACACTGTCATCTTGACCTTATCTTTAGGAGGGGTCAGTGTGTCCCTATATCATCTTCAGGGAGTGTGTTTAACTTTTACAAGGGGTGTTTACCTTGTATTAAGATGTTCTGGCACAATCTTTCTGGAATGTGTTTACATTAATACTTAGTGCCTAGGAGTGCTTGTGATTTTGCCACACCAGCCCTGTCCTTGGCAAGTTCGTGTACTGGATACTGAACCTGCAAGTAGGCAACTGCTTAGTTACAGGGCTTCACTTTTGCTTGTAGCCTGAATCTTACAAACTTTACTTTCTCTCAGCAGGGCCTGACTTTAGTTCAGGCCTTAGATTTTACACCAGGCCCCTTATAGCAGGCCTCATGTCTCAGGATCTCTTTCTCCTACATCCTCCATGTCCATCCACACCATTTGATCTCTCCATCCTGCCATCCATCCCTCCCTCCCTCTCTCCCTATGCATATGCAAGTCTCCATCACTTCCTCCCTCCCCACCACCCCCTCCAACCCCTGACAGTGTTACCCATTGCTGTAGTATGTCAGCTGTGTTGATGCCTTCACCTCTGCCATGTTTGCTTGTTACTTTCACTCCCTGTCCTCTAGCTGCTGGCAACCATAGAGTGTTGTGACAATCAGCCTTCTTCAGTGTTTAATTCTTTCCAGGGCCTTTAGAACTGACCACCGCTATTACAGACAGCCAGGCTGGGATGTCCAGAGCCTCCTGCAGAGTGAGGCATCTAAATCCCATGGACTTTCAATGGGTTTTGGACCCCTAACACCCTGACATCCCCTTTATAATTCCCAGCCCATCCTGTCAAGTGCTGGCATTTCAATCCCACATAAATTCAGTGCTCAGCATCTCCCAATGGGGGGATGTGATAAATGGGGGTGGGGAGTAGCTCCCTTTTATAGACACCCAGCCAGCCAATTAGCTATAAAATCCCTGCTAGTAGCTGTTCTCTTCTTGCTTTACCTGTAAAGGATTAAAAAGCCCATAGGTAAAAGGAAGGGAGTGGGCACCTGACCAAAAGAGCCAATGGGAAGGCTAGAACTTTTTAAAATTGGAAAAAAAACTTCCCCTTTGTCTGTCTGTCTGTTGTTCTCCAGAGAGAGGGAACAGAGCAGGGACAGGGCTGGAACTATGCTGTAAAAGCTTGTACCAGGTATGAAAATCATCATATCATACCTAGAAGCTACTCATTTGAAACCCCAGATATGTAAGTAGATCAGGAAATGTCTAGGAAGATGCAATTAGGGTTTTCTTTTACTTCTTTATGGCTTGTGAACTCCTCTGTGCTAACCCCAGGTGCTTTTGTTTTGCCTGTGACCTTTAAGCTGGATCTCAAGAGAGTTATCTTGATGCTTAATTGTTTTTCTTAAATCTAGCAAAAAGCCTAAGTTTCAGATATATTTTCTTTCTTTTTGTTTTTAATAAATTTTACCTTTTTTTAAGAACAGGATTGGATTTTTGTGTCCTAAGAAGTTTGTGCACATGCTGTTTAATTAGCTGGTGGCAACAGCTGATTTTCTTCATTTTCTTTCTCAGCTCTTCCCCGGAGGGGAGGGGGGGGGTGAAAGGGCTTGAGGGTACCACACAGGAAGGATTTCCCAAGTGCGCCTTCTTGGGTTCTCAAAAGGGGGTTTTTGCACTTGGGTGGTGGCAGCATCTACCCTTCCAAAATCAGAGAAAAGCTGTAACCTTGGGAGTTTAATAGCAGCCTGGAGTAGCCAGTATTAATTTTTAGAATCCTTGCAGGCCCCCAGCTTCTGCACTCAAAGTGCCAGAGTGGGGATTCAGTCTTGACAAGGGATATGGGGAGATTTTCACAAGCGCCAAACATTCAATGGGCCCCCCTAGTACATATGGCCAGGAGCAGGTACACACAGGAGTCCACTCAGCCCCTCAACCAGTGCTATGGAAACAGCGTCTCATGGGATCCAGTCTCTCAGTACACAGCGACCCTTCATGTGAGGGTGGGTGGTAAATTGACACAGGGCCTTTCTCCTCTAGGGGGTGCTGACTGCAAATGAGACCTAGGGCAGGGACTGGCTTGATCAGGGTGGGAGGGGGTCAGGAATGGGACATGGGGCCTTTTCCCTCTAGGTGGTGCCAGCTCCAATCTAGTCCCAGGGCAAAGACTGGTTGGCTCAGGGGGGCAGGGAATGGGACATGGGGTCTTTCCCCTCTAGGGGGTGCTGGCTCTGACCAGTCCCAGGGACAGGGACTGGCTGGCTCAGAGGGACTGGGAATGGGACATAGGGCCTTTTCCTTCTGGGGGACACCGGCTGTGGAAAAGCCCCAAGGTGGGGCACTGCCTGGCAAAGGAGGGTGGGAAATTGGACATGGGACCTTTCCCCTCTAGGGGGCACCATCTCCAAGCCAAAACTGGCAGGCTTAGAGGGGTTAAGAATCAGATTCACTGTTTCTGCCCCTGTCCCCAGTCTGGGTGTCTGTGGTAAGTGATGCTGTTACAGACGAGCAGGATCTGGTCTCCCTGATGCACATCCCTTCCCCCGGCTCACAATCGCAAGGCGGGGGAGGCAGGCAGTTGAGAAGGATCAAGGGACCAGAGCCCAACCAGCAGCTAAGCTGAGTCTTAGTCAAACCACGGCTCCCACCACAATAGCACAAAGCTGGGGTGAGAGCAAAGACTCTGTTGTTAGCTGCTGATCCACCTCCCCAAGCTCCACTCCAGATGTGTGCAGTACCCAGCTGTGCACAGCTGCCAGGGGCATAGGGGGGTCCCAGCTAGGTGTGTCCCCAGCTGTGCCTTGCACCAGAATGGACAGCCCCCAGCTGGGCAGGGCGCCTGGGGCTCAGCTGTGGGGGTTGGGACCCATCTGGGCTTGATCTTCCCTCCCAGCCTGTGTGGTGGCATTTCCAGGAAAGGAGAGGGCTGAGGCCCCACGTGGCAGAAGGAAACATCACACTGAGGTGTCCCTCCCCCATGTCTGCTCCAATCCAGGCGCCTGGAGGAAGAGGCCAGCAAAGCTGGTTCAGTCGATGTCTCAGCCCTAGCCACATGTCTCACCAGGCGCGTGCATGGAGCGGGGGGGCCAAGCTGCATCAGGGCTCAGCTACGTGCCAGATGTGCACTGCCCCAGGCTGGACCAGTGCCCAGATGTGCCAGAGCCCTAGCTGTGGAAGGAATCAGGCCACAGCAGAGCCTTATTCCTGTTTCTTCACCTGGATGAGGAGGGAAGAGGTGGCGTTGCTTTGCAAGACATCAGGCAAGCGAGGCTGTGAGCCTGCGGCTGGTGAAGGTCCCAACCGGGCACAGGAGCGGCCCTGGTGCACTGAGATGCTGAGATGAGGCTGGGTTAACCAGCCTCATCTCTTTTCACTTCCCCCTACTGCTCGGCAGGGCTGCAGGGCACTGTCCAGGGTGAGCGCAGCCCTGCGATATGCGATACCCGTGACCCCACCAGAATAGACTCTGCAGTCGAGGGGCTGCAGATGGTGACTCCCCTTTCCAAACTCCCCGCCAGCTGGTGTGGTGGGGGCTGCAGGCGCTGAGATGGCAAGTCCCCCATCCACACACCGGAGCGCATGACCCTGAGGTTTCCTGCCTTGCATCCGCGCTGCTCAGACAGGCCTGTAACCGACCTCCCAGGCAGATGCACCCCCAGCTGGGTCCTGACAATGCTGCTCCTACTCCTTCTCCCCAGAGCTGGTGAGTGGGGGTGGGTCATAGTGGCCCCAATGTGCACAGCCGCCAGGGGGCTCAGGGCCTCAGACGTGCACAGTCCCCAGGGGGTTCAGGACCCCGGATATTCATGTCCCCTGGATTACAGGACCCCAGATGTGTGCAACTCCAAGGGTGCAGAACCCAAATGTGCACAGGCCCAGGGGTGCAGGACCCCACATAGCCACAGCCCTGGAGGTTAGGAGCCCCAGATATGCACAGTCCCATGGGGGCAGGAAGCCACATGTGCACAGCCCCCCAGGGATGCAGGACCCCACATGTACACAGTCCCCAAAGGGTGCAGGGCCCCATATATTCACATGCCGAGAGGCTCTAGGGCCCCAAATGTGCATAGCCCCAAGGGTTGCAGGGCCCCAGATGTGCACAGCCCCAAAGGATGTAAGGCCCCAGAAGAGCACAGTCCTGGGGATCAGAGTGCTAGATATGCACAGCTCCCAGGGGGTGCAGGGCTCCAGATGTGTTTAGCCCCAGGGGATGCAGGGCCCCAGATGTGCACAGCTCCAAGAGAGCAGGGCCCCAGATATGCACAGCCCCAGGAGTACAGGGCCATAGATGTCCACATCCAAAGAGTTTGCTCTCTGCCAGCTCTGCAGGGTGGCTGGTGAGTCCCTTATGCTACTTGTGAACTTCTCCCCAGCAGGATTCAAGGCTGTGGTTTACTCTGAGTCAAGCATCACGGGAGAGTGAGGGGAGCAGCCTCTCCCTTTCCTTTTCCCCTGGCCAGTTCTATAAGTGACCCCAGAGGCAGATGCATCACCTTCTTCCTCAGACCGCCTCTGAGGATGCTGCTGCTGCTCCTGTTCCCCATGGTCTTTCCCCTGCTCCCGGGGGTTAAGGCTGGTGAGTACAGGAGGGGATAGGCCACCCTGGCCTCATAGGGAGTGGAGCCTGGCACTATCGGACCTGTCTGCAAACCCAGGCTCCTCCCTAGAGTCAGATGCTTCCACCAGGGCCATCGGTGTGTCCCCAGCACCCAGCTGGAGTGCGCTAGGGCCTGGGGGGCTCTTGGTTTATGCTCAGGACCCAACTGGTGAGCTTCAGGGCCATGGGGTCTGGGGATGGTTATTGGTGTGTATGTGCCCTGGACAAAGCTGAGGTGCCCCACAGCCATGGGGTCTGAGGGCATTGGTGTGTGCCCAGGACCCGGCTGTGGAGTTGAGGGGTCTGGGGGCAGGTGGGCAGGGAGCTAAAGGATGCGGGGGAGAGGAGGGGGCTGATGCTACCATAATAAATTGCCTGAGAGGGAGGCGACAAAGAGAAACTCAGTAAGGGCTGATGTGAACGGCCAACTCCTAGACAGAAAATGCAGAGCTGTGCAGCCTGTGTGGGTAGAGCAGGGATGGCTGGGAGCCAGGACTCCTGGGGTCAGTGTCCGGATCTGGGAGGGGAGTGGGTTCTAGTGGTTAGAGTGGGTGATTGTGGGAGAGTTGAGCATCAGGACTCCTGGGTTCTTTTTCCAATTCTGCCCCACTCTGCACCAGTGATCTGGAGTGAGTCACTTTCCCATTGTGCCTGGATTTCCCAGTGTGTGAAATGGGGATGAGGATCCGTCCTTTGTCTACATGAACTCTGTGGGGCAGGGCTTCTCACTGTTTCTCTGCAGTGCCTAGCACAATGGGGGCTCATCTCAGGCGGTGTCTGCGCAGCACTCGGCACAACAGAGGCCCTGGTCTCATCGGGGTCTGTGCAGCGCTAAGGACAACGGGGGCTCTGACCTAGGTTAGCGGATGGGTACACAGCTGGCTGGATTGGGGACCTGAACTAACTCCATCTCTTGGCATCTCTGCCAGGGGAGATCATCTGGGGATGGGAAGCCCGGCCTCACTCCAGACCCTACATGGCCTTTGTGAAAATAGAGAGAGAAGGAAAAGGAGAAATCAGGTGCGGAGGGTTCCTCATCTGGGAGGACGTGGTAGTGACGGCGGCTCATTGTAACTGCAACATTGGGTGAGAAATGCAGGGTCCCCTGCCCCTGAGCCAGCCATTCTCCTAACCTGGGGCCACATAAAGCTGCCCCCTTCCCTGCAGGGGGAAGGCACCAGAGCTCTGGCTTCTGAACATTCAGACTGAGTGCAAAGCAGAGTCTACACCCACCCTCTTTAACGAGGTTAACGGCCCATGACTGAATCCAGAGCGTTGGCCTATCTGCAGCACCTGCATCTCCTTGTATTTCACAGCAACATCACTGTGCTGCTTGGGGCCCACAACACTGAAATAGATGAACCAGGGACGCAGAAGATCTTGGTACATCGTCGAATCCCCCACCCAGAATTCAATGGCATCACGTTTGAAAATGACCTCATGCTGCTGCAGGTACCACCCCCATCCCATCACCCCGCCCACAGTGACCTCACACTGCTGCAGGTACCACCCCCATCCCATCACCCCGCCCCCAGTGATCTCACACTGCTGCAGGTACCACCCCCATCCCATCACCCCGCCCCCAGTGATCTCACACTGCTGCAGGTACCACCCCCATCCCATCACCCCGCCCCCAGTGATCTCACACTGCTGTAGGTACTGCCCCATCCCATCACCCTGGCCCACAGTGATCTCACACTGCTGCAGGTACTGCCCCATCCTATCACCCTGGCCCACAGTGATCTCACACTGCTGCAGGTACCACCCCCATCCCATCACCCCGCCCCCAGTGATCTCACACTGCTGCAGGTACCACCCCCATCCCATCACCCCGCCCCCAGTGATCTCACACTGCTGTAGGTACTGCCCCATCCCATCACCCTGGCCCACAGTGATCTCACACTGCTGCAGGTACTGCCCCATCCTATCACCCTGGCCCACAGTGATCTCACACTGTTGTAGGTACTGCCCCATCCCATCACCCTGGCCCACAGTGATCTCACACTGCTGCAGGTACTGCCCCATCCCATCACCCTGGCCCACAGTGATCTCACACTGTTGTAGGTACTGCCCCATCCCATCACCCTGGCCCACAGTGATCTCACAGTGCTGCAGGTACTGCCCCATCCCATCACCCTGCCCCCAGTGATCTCACACTGCTGCAGGTACCACCCCCATCCCATCACCCCGCCCCCAGTGATCTCACACTGCTGCAGGTACCACCCCCATCCCATCACCCCGCCCCCAGTGATCTCACACTGCTGCAGGTACCACCCCCATCCCATCACCCCGCCCCCAGTGATCTCACACTGCTGCAGGTACCACCCCCATCCCATCACCCCGCCCCCAGTGATCTCACACTGCTGTAGGTACTGCCCCATCCCATCACCCTGGCCCACAGTGATCTCACACTGCTGCAGGTACTGCCCCATCCTATCACCCTGGCCCACAGTGATCTCACACTGCTGCAGGTACCACCCCCATCCCATCACCCCGCCCCCAGTGATCTCACACTGCTGCAGGTACCACCCCCATCCCATCACCCCGCCCCCAGTGATCTCACACTGCTGTAGGTACTGCCCCATCCCATCACCCTGGCCCACAGTGATCTCACACTGCTGCAGGTACTGCCCCATCCTATCACCCTGGCCCACAGTGATCTCACACTGTTGTAGGTACTGCCCCATCCCATCACCCTGGCCCACAGTGATCTCACACTGCTGCAGGTACTGCCCCATCCCATCACCCTGGCCCACAGTGATCTCACACTGTTGTAGGTACTGCCCCATCCCATCACCCTGGCCCACAGTGATCTCACAGTGCTGCAGGTACTGCCCCATCCCATCACCCCGCCCCCAGTGATCTCACACTGCTGCAGGTACCACCCCCATCCCATCACCCCGCCCCCAGTGATCTCACACTGCTGCAGGTACCACCCCCATCCCATCACCCCGCCCCCAGTGATCTCACACTGCTGCAGGTACCACCCCCATCCCATCACCCCGCCCCCAGTGATCTCACACTGCTGCAGGTACTGCCCCATCCCATCACCCCGCCCCCAGTGATCTCACACTGCTGCAGGTACTGCCCCATCCCATCACCCTGGCCCACAGTGATCTCACACTGCTGCAGGTGCCACCTACTCTCATCACCCCACCCCAGTGGGCATGTGGCAGCACAGTTGTCATGGGGATGCCCCACCTGGTCCCATTCCCCCAGGACAGGATGCAGCCCCCACGAGGAGTTTGATTTCCCTTCTCTCCCATCACAGCTGAGGGACAAGGCCAAGCTGACCCAGACTGTGGGCACCATCTCCCTGTCCCAGAAGAAGGTGAAGAAGGGGGCAGTGTGCAGCGTGGCTGGCTGGGGTCAGACCAGTTACAAAACAAATGACAAGCCCTCTCCGACCCTGCAGGAGGTGGAACTGACGGTCATGGGCAAGAAAATGTGTCTGTCTCAGCCCTCCCTGCACTATGTCCCGTCCAGGATGCTGTGCGTGGGGGGCCCCCAGGGGAGGAAGTCGCCATTCCGGGTGAGTGTGGGACAGAGGCACGCGGCACCTGGGGCAAGGTGCTGCTAGAATAGGAGACTAACAGGGCTGGGCAGAATGGGGAGAGTCAGGATCCATGGTGAGCCAGACAGATCCTGGCAATCAGGAACTGGAACTGGCCAGATCCTAGGAATCAGGAATGGAATCTGGAAATCAGGGACAAGAACCAGGCAGATCTTTCAAATGAGGAATGGATCCTAATAATTTGGGACAGGAACTGGCTAGATCATACAAATCAAGGACAAAAACCAGGCACATCCTGGAAAACAGGGAAGGATCTTAATAGTGAGGGACAGATCCTAGAAATCAGGTTTGGGAATCAGCTGGATCCTAGGAGAGAGATGATGGGAATTAGTGAATGAAGAACCCAGGGGTGGATCTGAGAAATCAGCAGGAATTCCTAGTAATCAAGGGCAGGAGTCAACCAGATGCTAGAAATCAGGATTCAGAATGAGGGATGGGAACTGAGCAGGTTAAAGAAATCGGGGATGGATGCTAGAAATCAGACACTGGAACTGGGCAGATCTGAGAAATCAGGGACAGGGGTCGGCTGCATCCCTGGACTTTGGAGTGGGAGCCCTGGGCACATCCTGGGAGTGACTTGATCATGAGTCCCGAGGAACTGCGGTACAGCGCTGGATTTCAGGACCGTGAATAGAGAATGCAGCCTGCCCTTTGCTTGGACATCAATAACCCCATGCCTGGTGTTTGCTTCTCAGGGCGACTCTGGGGGCCCCCTGGTCTGTGATGGGAAGGCCACAGGCATTGTCTCCCATGGCAGCAGTGACAGGTCAACTCCCGGTGTGTTTACCAGGCTCTCCAAATACATGTGCTGGATCAAGAAAACTCTGCAAAAGCTGTAGCTTTAGAGAGGAGCGTCCATCTCCTCCAGCCTGACTGGAGATATACATGGGTATTGCAGAGGCACGGCTGGCTGGCTATGGCAGATGGATGGATGGATGTGTAGCCAATGATTTTAGTTTATTACTCTTTTATTGTGTGACATTATGATTAACTAACATGTTATGTCATATATAATCTCTGTATGGTGAATAGAGTAAAGTTGTAGGATTATAGAAGTATAAGATTGATCAGTAGTTAGAAGGTATAATTAGGTATTTGGTGTCTAAGTAAGGAGGGCTCAAACACAAGGTCTACAGCCTGTAAAATTTTAGTTTAGCCATACTAGGCCATAGCCTTAAGAACTGCTTGTCATGAGTAAGCGACCAAAGAATGACCCTATCCCACAAGATTACGGGGAAAGATGTACCCACGGGTGATATTGTGAAAAATTAAGAGCAAGAGTAATTTTTTGCTTACAAGGTACCGGTAGTCACATTTTCCTAACACACGCCCTAACTGCAGGGTGCACAATGTGTGTAAATGCTAATGAGGTATAGTCAGAATCGTCCCTAGGGGGGTGTGGGGCCCGAGACAACTCCACTCCTCCAGCTCAGGTCCCACCCCCACTCCACCCCTTCTCCCAACACCCCGCCCCCACCCTGCCTCTTCCCACCCCTGCTCCGCACCCTCCCTGCACCCATTCCACCCCTTCCCCCAAGCCGCTGCCCTGCCTCTTTCTGGTTTCTGCCCGCTCCCCTGAGTGACGCGGGGAGCCAGCGGGGCAGAGCGGAGCTGGGCAGGCTGGAGATTGGTTGCTTGCTGTTGCCAGTGCCAGGCCCCCTGCAAACCCCCCAGGCCGCCCTGGACCCCATGTCCCGAAGTGCAGGGCCCCACAAAGCGTCCCTCCTATGGACGGGATGGCTCTGGTCAGAATCATATTATAAAAAGAGGGTGCCCAGATTAGGAAAATTGAGCTCCCTGTGGGAAACCCGAGCAGGAACCATCCCTCTACTGGCAATCAATTGGCCAGGCAGCCATCACACCTTAAGAATATCCTTAAGGATGTGAGTATATCTATATTTGAAGCTTGTGCATAGGTCTTTATAGGATTTCTATATGCTTGGGTAATCATAATTTTAACTGCACCTTTAATAAAATGTTTAAAATAGACTGAATCTTGTCCTTGTCAATGTATGTGTGGTCACGACCCTTGGTCCTTATGTGTTCCTAGAGACTCTAAATCTGAAGCAAGTAGCAGAGGTGACTTTCACTCTGTGAGCTTGAAACTGTAGCTACTAGAGCCGAACCCACGGTGTTGTAATACCACACTACAAAATTCACTTTAAATAAAATAAAAGGCAACAGATGGATGGCTATTTTGGAAGGGTGGATGGAGAGCTGGATGGATGGATATTGTGAATGGATGGATAGAAAAGGTAGATGAGAAGACTTATAGATATTGCAGAAGGATGGATGGACAGATGATGGATAGATACTGCAGAATGATGGATGGATGGACATGGCAGATAAGAAGACAGAAGGATGGATAGATGGATGGATAATACAGAAGAATGGATGGATGGGTATTGTAGAAGGATGGCTGGATAGATGGATGGATGGATATTGCAAGAGGATAGACAGATTGATACTGAAGAAGGATGGATGATCAGGAATAGATACTGGGGAACGATGAATGGATGGACATAGTAGATAAGAAGACAGATAGATGGATATTGAATAAGCATGTATGGAGAGACTGATATTGCAGAAGGATTGATGATGGATAGATGTTGATACAGGATAGATGGAGGGATTGATGGAGGGATGTGGCAGATAAGAAGAGAGACAGCTGGATATTGCAGAGGAAAGATGGACAGAAAGCTACTGAAGTTCCAGAGAAATGAACAAACAACCAGTCGAGTCAGCCATGACATTTCCCTCCAATCAGAATTTACTCTTATTTTCCAAGGCTACCGTCTCTGCCCTAGCTATACAGATTCAGTTCTATGTTTCTTCCCCACTATCTTTCATAAATTCATATGGACGTCCTTTGCTGGCAACCCAGTGCATCCATATCTCATCAAACTCCATGGGGAATTTCAGGGAGGGGATAAGGGAGTTCCCTAGCTCTTAGCTTTCTGCCATATTAGATCACGATTCCTGCAGAGGACAATTCACCTACTTACCAGATCAGCGGTCAGGGTCACCAGTGTTGTCAGCTGCATGTGTTTTCTCCTTGTCTGCTGCACTGGCTCTGGCCAGGTATCCCGTACAGCAGACTTCAATCAAACTACCCAAGAAGACCACAGACTCGGTTCAGTGGCGAAGGTGCTCAGCCAGGTTTATTGCCCACAAAGCACAGTATTAGTGCCCTTTATGTGCTACAGGTACATGAACACATGTGCGCCCGTGACAATGGGCTCAGCACAGTATGTGTGTGGGGGATTTTCCACTCCCCCCTCAACCAGACAAAGACACCCCCTCTGTGACCCCCCTTTTATACTCTGATGTTAGTGCCTGGGCGGGAGGGCATACTGAGATTTCTCGATTGGAGCAAACTGCAAAGAATGGGGCAGACGATCCCCAAAACTGGTGGTTATTCTAATACTTAGATTCACCAAGCCTGCAACAAAACGGCTTCTACGATACCTTACTGGTTACCTAGAAGCCAAACACAGCTCCCTTAAAGCACCCCAGCCCTGGGCTCCCACCCAACCAGCCATGTCAAATATGATGACATTATTAATAATCTTGTTAATCATATATAAATGTCTACCAAACCCAAAGGATTGGACACATCACCCACCACATCAACAAATATTTCAGATCTTACCCATATACACACTTACATCCAGTTCATACTAACTACACTAAGATTTATTAAAAAAGAAAAGAGAGAGAGCATTGGTTAAAAGATCGTTACACTTACAGATATGAATAGAGCCCTTAGGTCAATATCATAGTAGAGATGTTGAGCTTTAGAGTTGCAAAAAGTTCTTTCAGAATTAGTTCATCGGTTATAGTCCACATAGGCAGTTCATGGCCAATATCAGGATGATCCAGACGGGAGCTGGAGACCTCAGCCTTGCAACTCAAACTTCCCCTGACAAAGCTTGAGAAGGTCTCAGATAACAGGATCACATCCTACAGTTCTTTTTATAGATCTCTGGAAGGCTCTTGACAGCCTCTTGACAGCAGGTATTCCTTGGGTGATAGTAGGTGATCACTGTGGCTTTGAAGAAAAACCTCCTATTTACTATGTGTACACAGGCAATTAGTTGCATACATCAGCATAAGGTAATTCTCCATTAAGCAGTTCATAGATGGTTTACTACAAACTTCAAAGAGAAATATAGACAATGATATTCTTACACCCAAGTTTCATCTTAATGTTAATATTCCCTTGTAATCTCTGACTCAATAGGCTATAGTAACAGACAGGAACCTTCTGGTAACATTGTTAACCTTTAACAAGATATAGGTAAACACACAAACACAATTAGTATTTACCGCTAATTCTCTAACAATACAGGTTTGCATTTCAAAGCTCTAGCCTATTTAACATGGCTTTGTAAGCTATTGATAATGATCATTTGGTATACTTTCCTAATGTCTTTATGCCCCTGCTCTCAATCCGGGTGTCTGTGGGAAGCAGTGCTGTCACAGACGGCGGGGGGGAGGGGAAATCTGGTCACCCTGACCCACGTCCCTCTCCCCAGGTCACACCCACACTGCGAGGGAGGGGGGCAGTTGAGAAGGATCAAGGGCCGAGCTCTGAGCTGAGTCTTGGTCAAACCATGGCTCCCACCACAGTAGCACCAAGCTAGGCATCACCCTCCACCTTCAGCTAAATACCTCAGCTAAATACCTTTTAAAATCTGGCCCCATGTACACTACGTTTAGAGGAACTATACCAGATTGTGATTGTTTTCTTTCAAACTGATTGTTGCCCCCTTGGAAGTGATAGGAATTGTCTGGCCCAAGAAGAAAAATGAATATTGAAAGGCAGAGACACCAAACGTGTGTGAGACTTTGAAACATTTAAATAAATTGCTTTAAAAGGGTGGGGGGACCCAATTAATAGGCTGGTTTAATACAGAAATGCAGTGTCAGAAATGACTAAAGCATAAAGAGCCTCAGATAAGCGAAGAATGACAGAGAATGATGATGCACCATCGCCATCTACTAGATAGTGACGGAAGCAGCAGAGAAAATAAGACCAGAAATCTGTGAGTCTTGGTAAGTGTCCAATAGAAAATAAGAGGATTGCCATCCTCCAATGAACCCCAAAACAGCATCAGCATGGTGAACTTCAGAGTTTTGCTGAAGCCACCAGTGAACCTAGGGAACTGAGAAGTTCTACCAGACACGTGGACAAGCCACGTGTCCCGCTCTCTCCTGTCTCAGGCTTACCAGGCTGAGAAGAAGTGGTGAAACTTCCTTTCAGAGATTGCATCTCTTGGTGTTCCTTTAATCGCGGTGTCTGAAAGATCCCCTGTTGCATCTGCATTTTCTAGCATGACCCCAAGGAACCACATCTTGGATTTTAACCAAGCAATGCCATTTGCATGTTTCTGCTTCATCCATCCAGGTCAATGGCCTAAGAGAACCTCCTACAAGAACTTTAAGCAACTGCTTTTGATAGTTAAACTAGTCCCTTTGAAATCAAACACTAGAAACAGTAAGGACCACATTACTAGAGTGCCTTCAGACAAAGTGCAGGAGAGAACTACTTGAAGGGTGGGAAATATATCCAAGATATGGAAGAACTGATGACCATAAATAAATGAAGTAAGAAATCTGACTGGTTGTTTGGTTCGTGGCATAAGTCCTGGTCCATAACACTGGCCTCTCTATGGCCTTTGAATGCAAGACTGTGAGTATTTTGAGTCTGGTACATCCCTAGGATAGTTGGTGTATCTAATCTTTGATCTGTAAAGCTGATGATTATATACCTTGTTGATTGTAGAAGTACTGTTCAGAGTAGAATTAGACCAGAGAAGAGTTTAGCATTAAAATGAGAACACTAACGCTCCCTGGACTCAATAATATGGGGTTATCCTCATTACATTTCATTCAAACATGGACTGCAAATCCAGTTTGCTAGATTTCAGCTTTCAAATCTACTCTGGCACCTTGGCAAATCCATATTTTAGTAGTATTGACCCCTGTTCTCACTTACAACACTTCAGGGATTCCTCTGGTTTCTACTGAACTCTTGACTGTGAGGGAGCCCAAAGCAAATTCTAGGCTGTGACTAACAGTAACAATTGGAGAAAGAACATGACATTCAATCACTGACATTACAGGTGAGATTTGGAGGGAGGTTTGGGAAAGGCTGTGAAGGAGGTGGATGAAGGAGAATTGAAAAAAGCAGAAGTGGTGGAGGGAGAAGTTTGGGCCGGCCGTGTGTCCTCATCATTAAACCTGATTGAGATATTGATTTCGATGGAAAACTGGATTGTTTTGCAAAAGGAAAATATTCATAGCAACTGTCGGCTTCCCTCAAAAACTTGGCTACAAATAAAACATTTTTCAGTTTCAGCAAATATATTTTTGTTTTTGGCACCATTTTGCCAAACATTTTTCAGTTTCTGGCACGTTTTTGCCCAATTATTCAGTTTTCGGCACTTTTCTGCCCAATTTTCTGGGATTTCAGCAGCTTTTAGTCAATTTTTTTGGTTTTGGTTTTTCAACAGAGTCTCCAAATTTTGTTGTGCACACTGTATCGAAAAAAGTCTTACTAAAATCAAGATATATCCCCTGCTTCCCCCTATCTACTAGGTCTGTAACCCTGTTCAACAAAGAAATCAGGTTAGCTGGGCCTGGTTTCTTCTTGATAAATCCATGCTAGCTATTCCTTATAATCCTATTATCCATGAGGCGCTTACAAGCTGGTTGGTTAATAATTTCTTCCAGTATCTTTCCAAGTATCGAGGTTAGACTGGTCTATAATTCCCTTGGTCATCTTTCTTCCCCTTTTTATAGATAGGTACCATGCTTGCTCTTCTCTGGTCAGCTGGGACCTCACCTGTCCTATGTAAGTTCTGAAAAATAACTGCTAACCATTTCAAGACCGCTACAACTAGTTCCTTAAGTACCCTAGTGTAAATTCCATCAGGCCCTGCTGACTTCAATACATCTAACTTCTCTAAATGTTCTTTAATCTGTTCTTTCCCTAGTTTGTCCTGTGTTCCTTCCCCCTGATTATTAATATTAACTGTGTTCAACAATTGGTCACCATTGGCCATTTTAGCATAGACTGAAGCAAAATAATAATTAAACATCTCAGCCTTCTTGATGTGACTAGTTATTAGCTCTCCTTCCTTACTAAGCAGAAGACCTACACTTTTCTTCCTCTTTCTCTTTCTCCTAATGTATGTCAAGAACCTTTCCTGATTGCCTTTTCTGTCCCATGCTAGATGTGTCGTTTTGTGCAATTACCTTTCTGATTTTGTTCTCACATGTTTCTGCTTCTTTTCTACTCCTGCTTGGCAATTTGGCCCCATTTATAACTTTTGCAGGATTCCTTTTTATCTTTCAGATCATTAAAGAGCTCCAGATGGAGCCACATTGACCTTTTACTGTTCTTCCTATCTTTTCTTTACAATGGATTACATTGCAGTTATGCAAAACTACTTCACTAGGAGGGTGGTGAAGCACTAGAATGGGTTACTTAGGGAGGTGGTGGAATCTCCTTCCTTAGAGGTTTTTAAGGCCCAGCTTGACAAAGCCCTGGCTGGGAAGATTTAGTTGGGGTTGGTCCTGCTTTGAGCCGGGGGTTGGACTAGATGACCTCCTGAGGTCTCTTCGAACGCTAATATTCTATGATTCTGTGCCTTTAATATTGTCTCCTTGAGAATCTGCTAGTTCTCCTGCACTACGTTTTCCTGTATGTTTTCTTCCCATCAGACAGCACCTACCAGTTCTCTGAGTTTGTTCATCTCTGCTATGTGGAAGTCTACTTTCCTTATTTTGTTGCTCTCACTCCTTCCATTCCTTAGACTCACAAAACCTTATCATTTCATGATCACTTTCACCCAAATTGCCTTCCACTTTCAGATTCGCAACCAATTCCTCCCTGTAGGTCAGAATCAACTCTAAAATGGCTGTCCCCTGAATACCTCCTCCACTTTCTCAAACCAAAAGTTGCCCTAGTACATTCCAAGAACATATTGAATGGTATGAAAACAGCCACTCAATGTGCAGCGGCAGCCAAAAAAAGCGAACAGAATGTTGGGAATCATTAGGAAAGGGACAGATAATAGGACTGAAAATATCATATTGCCTCTATATAAATCCATGGTACACCCACATCTTGAATCCTGTGTGCAGATGTGATGGCCCCATCTCAGAAAAGATGTACTGGAATTGGAGAAGGTTCAGAAAAGGGCAACAAAAATGATGAGGGGTATGGAACAGCTTCTGTATGAGGAGAGAGTAACAAGATTGGGACTTTTCATCTTGGAAAAGAGATGACTAAGGGGGGATATGATAGAGGTCTATAAAATCATGACTGGTGTGGAGAAAGTAAATAAGGAAGTGTTATTTACCCCTTCTCATAACACAAGAACTAGGGGTCACCAAATGAAATAGGCAGCAGGTTTAAAACAAACAAAAGTATTTCTTCGCACAACGCACAGTCAACCTGTTAAATTCTTTCCCAGAGGATACTGTGTAGGCCAAGACTATAACTGGGTTTTAAAAAGAACTAGATTCATAGAGTCATAGATTCTAGGACTGGAAGGGACTTCGAGAGGTCATCGAGTCCAGTCCCCTGCCCTCATGGCAGGACCAAATACTATCTAGACCATCCCTGATAGACATTTATCTAACCTACTCTTAAATATCTCCAGAGATGGAGATTCCACAACCTCCCTAGGCAATTTATTCCACTGTTTAACCACCCTGACAGTTAGGAACTTTTTCCTAATGTCCAAGATATATTCATGGAAGATAGGTCCAACAATGGTTATTTGCCAGGATGGGCAGGGATTGTGTCCCTAGTCTGTTTGCCAGGAGCTGGGAATGGGCGACAGGGGATGGATCACTTGATGATTACCTGTTCTGTTCGTTCCCACTGGGGCACCTGGCATTGGCCACTGTTGGAAGACAGGATACTGAGCTAGGTGGACCTTTGGTCGGTCCAAGTATGGCCATTCTTATGTTTGTTTTTTGCCATATGACTTTTCCAACAGACGTCTGGGTAGATACAATCTCCCATTACTACCAGCTCTTGCATTTTGCAGCTTGCTGTTCTTTGTTTCAGAAATGCCTCCTCCACTTTCTCTACTTCATTTGGTGATCTATTGTAGACCCCCTACCATGACATCGCCCGTTTGTGTCCCTTTTATCTTTACCCAGAGACTTTCATCTGGTCTGCCTCTCACCTCCTTTTACACTGCAGAAGAAGTGTATATATTTTCTGGATTCACCCCTGAGCTTTGCCCTTTCCTCCTAAACAATACAACTTAGAGTCATAGAATCATAGAATATTAGGGTTTGAACAGACCTCAGCAGGTCATCTAATCCAATCCCCTGCTCAAAGCAGGACCAACACCAACTAAATCATCCCAGCCAGGGCTTTGTCAAGCCGGGCCTTAAAAACCTCTAAGGATGGTGTCAGGGTCCCCCCCCCCCACTCTGAACTCTGGGGTACTGATTTGGGGACCCACATGAAAGACCCCCTAAGCTTATTTTCTACCAGCTTAGGTTAAAACTTCCCAAGGCACAAATTCCTTTCCTTGTCCTTGGATGGTATTGCTGCCACCACCAAGTGATTTACACAAAAATTTAGGGAAGAGTCACTTGGAATCCCTATTCCCCCAAAATATCCCCCCAAGTCCCTTCACCCCCTTTCCCGGGGAGGCTTGAGAATAATATACCAACTAATTGCCTTAGCAATGAGGGCACAGACCAGACCCTTTGTCTTCAGAACACTGAAAATCAATCAGGTTCTTAAAAGAAGAACTTTATTATAAAGAAAAAAGTAAAAGAATCACACCTGCAAAATCAGGATGGAACGTAACTTTACAGGGTAATGAAAAGATTTAAAGCACAGAGGATTCCCCTCTGGGCTCAGCTTCACAGTTACAAAAACAGGAATAAAACTACCTCTGTAGCATAGGAAAATTCACACAAGCCAAAACAAAAGATAACTTAACACATTTCCTTGCCCTACTTACAATTGCTGTGGTTTTAGATGGATTATTCCAGGTATATTTTCAGGAGATGTTGTACCTGCTTGGCTTCTCCCGCCGTCCAGAGAGGGAACAACAAAAGAGAGCAACAAACAAATCCTTCCCCCCGCCAGATTTGAAAATATCTTCTTTCCTCATTAGTCCTTCTGATCAGGTGCCAACTAAGTTATTTGAACTGCTTAACCCCTTACACGTAACGTGATTCAGTACAGCTGCCTCTATATTTTTGACAGATGGAGATTCCACCACCTCCCTAGGTAACCCATTCCAGTGCTTCACCACCCTCCTACTGAAATAATGTTTCCTAATATCCAACCTAGACCTCCCCCACTGCAACTTGAGACTATTGCTTCTTGTTCTGTCATCTGCCACCACTGAGAACAGCCAAGCTCCATCCTTTTTGGAACCCCACTTCAGGTAGTTGAAGGCTGCTATCAAATCCCCCCTCACTCTTCTCCTCTGCAGACTAAATAACCCCAGTTCCCTCAGCCTCTCCTCGTAAGTCATGTGCCCCAGTCCCCTAATCATTTTTGTTGCCCTCCGCTGGACTTTCTCCAATTTGTCCACATCCCTTCTGTACTGGGGGCCCCAAAACTAGACACAATACTCCAGGTGTGGCCTCACCAGTGCCAAACAGAGGGGAATAATCACATCCCTTGATCTGCTGGCAATGCTCTTACTAATGCAGCCCAATATGGCATTAGCCATCTTGGCAACAAGGGCACACTGCTGACTCATATCCAGCTTCTCATCCACTGTAATCCCCAGGTCCTTTTCTGCAGAACTGCCGCTTAGCCAGATGGTCCCCAGCCTATAGCGGTGCATGGGATTCTTCCTTCCTAAGTGCAGGACTCTGCACTTGTCCTTGTTGAACCTCATCAGATTTCTTTTGGCCCCATCCTCCAATTTGTCTAGGTCACTCTGGACCCTATCCCTACCCTCCAGCATATCTACCTTTCCCCACTCTTAGTGTCATCTGTGAACTTGCTGAGGGTGCAATCCATCCCATCATCCAGATCATTAATAAAGATGTTGAACAAAACTGGCTCAGGACCGACCCCTGGGGCACTCCACTTGATACTGGCTGCCAACTAGACATCGAGCTGTTGATCACTGCCCTTTGAGCCCGACAATCTAGCCAGCTTTCTATCCACCTTATAGTCCATTCATCCAATCCATACTTCTTTAACTTGCTGGAGGGGGAGGGGCACAGGTTTAGTTTTCCAGCACGCTGGACTGAGCTGTGTTTGAAGTCTAGCAGTCCCCATGGAAATAAAGGCCTAAACACCAAGTGGCTATTTGTGAACCAGGAGGTCACGTCTGGTTCATTTCTGGGTAGATGGGAGAGAGACGGTCTGGGGGACACAAGCCCAGAGTATTGTGGGATAGCATTGGTGGACTACTCAAATATGAGCCTGGCAAGAAAGCTTCAGCCACACTCTGCCAGGTATGTGGTTAGGGTCACACACCTGGCATATGTGGGATCTGCCAGCAGGATGTGAGATCAGACCCACCCCTTGGGTGAGGCAGCTGCCCTGTGTCCAGAAGTGGTGCAGGTCCATGTCGGAGGGCTTTGCTTGTGGACAGTTTGGGCTTAAATATATGTCCAAGCCTGGACACACTGCAGTGTAGACACACGCAGTGTGGGCTTGGATAAGTCACCTCCAATCTCTGAGCCTCAGTTGCACCTCTTCTGACTGGGGTTTAAATGATACTTCCCTTGTCGCTGTAGGGCCTGATGTGCAGCCAGGGGAAAGAGGACAGTTGATTTCAGGGGGGTGAGAGGGGTCCCTTGGCTTCCCAAGGCAGGCAGAGTGGGCTAGAGCAAAGGGAACTGGGCTGGGATCCTGCCTTCCCTGCTGCACCCACAAGGAAATGCTCCTTTCCAGGGAACCCACTGCTGTAAGCTGATTGCATGGCCCACGGGAGGAGAAATATGGCCTCTGAGCCCTGCCCTGATGTCACCTCTTGTGCCATGGTTCATCATGGGTTGTGAGGCCTACGGCCTGGTGTTGAGTGTGGGTGGCCCGTGGGTCCCAACAGGCCCTAGAGAGGATACTGAGACTGGAAGACTCTGAGGTCCCTCAGTACTGGAAGGCCCGGGAGGAACGTAAGGCCCATGGGACCCACAAAGCCTGTGAAGACAAAGAGGCCTGTGAAGCCTCTTTCGTTTGTTCCTCTCCTGGAGCTCATGTCTCGTTTTTTTACAGTATCAACTTTCCCCCCAATTTTCATGGTTCTTTTCTAGTTTCCCACCATCATCTCTACAGAGACTCCAACTCCTAGGCACATCCCACCTCCCTCCTGCTTTCCTTCTTTTGCCTCCATTTTTTACCAGTCTATAGACCCCAAACCAAGGAGAAAACCAAGGAAATTCAATGCAAACAACTTGGTGAATGCTGCAAAATCGATTCTTTATTCAGGTTGGACAAATATTTTGCATTTCGGCAGAAGATTTGATCCCAAAATAATCCCAAAGCAGGTTGTAATGAGAGAAGACAGGGAGATGTAATGAAATCATCTGCCTTGGTAAGGAGGTTTGGAGACAAGGTGGGTATTAGGAAGTGGATGATCTGGGTGTGCAGAGGAGGTGGGCATTGAGAAGGAGGTGGATGAAGGAGAATGGAAAAAGCCGAAGTGGTGAAAGAAGTTTGGGCCAGCTGTTTGTCATCATTATGAAAGCTGGCTGAAATATTGATTACAAGGGGAAATTGGATTGTTTTACACAAAGAAAATATTCCCAGCGAGTGTCGACTTCCCTTGAAAACAGGGTCATTTTTTTGGTTATTTGCATAGCTGCAAATAAAACATTTTTCAGTTTTCAGGATATATATATATAATTTTGGCACCATTTTGCCAATAATTTTTTTCAGTTTTTGGCACCTTTTTGCCAAATTACTCAGGTTTCAGGTTTCAGCAGCTCTTAGTCAATTTTGTTTTTGTTGTTGTTTTGGTTTTTCAATAGAGAATCCAAATTTTGCACAGGAAAATCAAACCCCATTTTCAGATCAGCTGTAATAATAATAGGAAGGGAAGGACATTTAATGAAACTGTCTACATTGCAAACAAGATTTGGGTAAAGCTGGGAACAGGAGCAAAAACAGGAGGAGGAATGGCAGGAATTCTGGGAGAAACTTTGGGAAGCTCGGGAAAAGATCTGAAGCGGCAGTACTAGGGCAAAGAAGCTCACATGCCCACATTCAGAATATCATCATGGTGCTGGCATTCTCCATCCTCACAGATGTTCAGGCGACCAGAGACAGAGGGACACGGTCGGGTGTGTTGTATTCTTTGGTGAACTGGGTGTTCCTACAGAACAAGATGGGCTCCTGGCTTATGCAGAGGCGGTACTGCCAGATGTAGAGGTTCTGCTTGTGCTCCAAGTTCACCTGGACTGACTCCTCTTCTTCTCGGGCTTCAGTCCAGTCCTCCTGCCATGTGTAGATGCTTTTCACGCTGTATTTATCCTTGAGGGAGAACTGGAACTGGGTGATGAGCTTGGTGATCTCTCCAGCCTCGCAGGACATCTCAGCAGAAACACTCCAGTTGCGCTCGATGCTGGACATGTAGTGCAGGGTGAAGCCCACCTTGAGGGTGACCATGTCAGACCAGGCGATGGGGGAGTCGGAGTCATATTTCAGGGTCTTGATGCATTCCCAGCCCCCACAGGCGATGCCTTTGGTGAAGGTCAGCCCCCCGGGGAAGAAGCTGAGCACATCTGGGTAGATGGACTAGAAGGAGATCAGGCTGGCAGCGGAGCTCATGTCCTGGTACAGGTAGAACTGAGCCCCCCACTTCTCATCCACCTTGATCAGGGTTAGGAATTCCTGGATCCCAAAGTAGTAGACCCTCTCGCTGCATTCAGGGTCCAGGCAGGAGTCAAACCCACCTTCATCTGTGCTCAAATCCTCCACACTGCGGACTATAACCCAATCCTGGAAGATGATGAAGAACTTCCCACCACACTTCAAATAGTGTCTCCACCACAGCAACAACAAGGAGTCTGGTGGCACCTTAAAGACTAACAGATTTATTTGGGCATAAGCTTTCGTGGGTAAAAACCTCACTTCTTCAGATGCATAGAGTGAAAGTTACAGATGCAGGCATTATATACTGACACATGGAGAGCAGGGAGTTACTTCGCAAGTGGAGAACCAGTGTTGACAGGGCCAATTCAATCAGGGTGGATGTCGTCCACTCCCAATAATAGATGAGGAGGTGTCAATTCCAGGAGAGGAAAAGCTGCTTCTGTAATGAGCCAGCCACTCCCAGTCCCTATTCAACCCAAATTAATGGTGTTAAATTTGCAAATGAATTTTAGTTCTGCTGTTTCTCTTTGAAGTCTGTTTCTGAAGTTTTTTTGTTCAATGATAGTGACTTTTAAATCTGTAATAGAATGACCAGGGAGATTGAAGTGTTCACTTACTGGCTTATGTATGTTACCATTCCTGATGTCCGATTTGTGTGGTTTTTACCCACGAAAGCTTATGCCCAAATAAATCTGTTAGTCTTTAAGGTGCCACCAGACTCCTTGTTGTTTTTGTAGATACAGACTGACACGGCTACCCCCCTGATACTCTCCACCACAGCAGTTGGGATGCAGCTCACAGACCTTGGCCTCTTCATCCATGCTCAGGTACTTCACCACCTGGTAGGAGCCGAGCTGCCCTTCATGATGTAGACATTGGGGTCCCCCACACAGCCCAGGTACGAGGGTGCAATCTCAGGATCTTGATGTTGTGCCCCTTCTCAAGGAGCTCCATCTGCAGGTAGCAGCTCAGGTCAGAGTGGACAAAGTCTCCATTGTCGCTGCGGAAGATGTCTGTGCCTAGAGAGTCCTTCTGAGGGACCAGTGATCCAGGGACTGGCCTGTAGGCCTCGTATGGGGACAAAGGGGAGACAGAGGGAGGGGAGCTGTTGGCAAAAGGATCAAGGCAGTTTGAGAAGATCATGTGCACGTGGTGTTGGACTGGGGAACATCAGGGGACTTCTCTGTTTCTATCAAGGAAAAAATGTTCAGTAACACCAAGAGTGAATCCCTCAGGGCAACCACGACCTCTCTTCACTCACCCCAGTGAAGCTATGGCCGATATACACCAGCTGGGGATCTGTCCCTTTGACACCAATGGAGCTAGAGACATTTGACCTTAGATCATCTGATCTTACGTGAATCTTTGATGCTTGAAGACCCCCCAGTTCCAACAGTGACCAGGCACCTGGTATAGGAATTGGGCAGCCCTGGGAGGTGTCTGCATTGAAATCTCCTAGATGTGCCCTGCAGCCCTATCTCCAGGATGTGGCATTGTCCTGAGGGAAGGAGAGGAAGACAAAGCCCAGGGTCCTGCCTTGGGAGGATCCTGCCTCACATAGGATCCCACTTAACACTGTTGATCTATCTGACTGGGCCATGTCTCCTCTGTCTCACCCCGTAAGTATGAAGGGCTGTCCTGCTGTCAAGGCTGATTCCCCACTCTGGCACTTCAAGTGCATAAGGTGGGAGCCTGCAAGTATTCTAAAAAATAATACTGGCCACTCCGGGCTGCTATTAAACTCCCAAGGTCACAGCTTCTCTCTGACCTTGGATGTGTAAATGCTGCCACCACCCAAGTGCAAAACAACCCCTTTGGACCCAGGAAGGCACATATGGGAATTCCTCCCTTTGGGGTACCCTCAAGCCCTTTCACACCCCTACAGGGAAGAGCTGAGAAAGAAAACAAAGGAAATCAGCTGTCAGGGTTCCCTTCCCACTCTAAACTCTAGGGTACAGATGTGGGGACCCGCATGAATGAGCCCCTAAGCTTATGTCTACCAGCTTAGGTTAAAAACTTCCCCAAGGCTCAAATTCCTTCCTTGCCCTTGGTATCTCTGCCATCACCAACTGATTTAAAGAACATTCAGGGAGGGCCACTTGGAGCCCTACCTCCTCCAAAATATCCTCCCAAGTCCCTACACCCCTTTTCCTGGGGAGGCTTGAGAATAATATCCTAACCAATTGGTTACAAAGTGAGCACAGATCAAACCCCCTGGGTCTTTAGGACACTGAAAAACAATCAGGTTCCTAAAAGAAGTTTATTTAAAAAACATAAAAGAATCACCTCTATAAAATCAGGATGGAAGATAACTTTATAGGGTAACAAAAAGATTCAAAACACAGAGGATTTCCCCTCTAGGCAAAACTTTAAAGTTACAAAAACAGGGATAAACCTCCCTCTTAGCACAGGGAAAATTCCCAAGCTAAAACAAAAGATAATCTAACGCATTTTCTTGCTATTACTTACTATTTTTGTAATATTAGATGCTTAGTTCAGATATGTCTTAGGGAGATGTATTTTCCCTGCTCTGTTTCCTTGTTGACTCAGGGAGACACAGACAAAAAACCTTCCCCCACAGATTTGAAAGTATCTTCTCCCCTTATTGGTCCTTTTGGTCAGGTGCCACCCAGGTTATCTGAGCTTCTTAACCCTTTACAGGTAAAGGAGGAATTAACCCTTTACAGGGTAAGGAGGGATTTTATGCTACCCTTAGCTGTATGTTTATGACATCAGCTGTTGCTACCAGCTAATTAAAGAACATGCACAAACCTCTTAGGACACAAAAAAACCCAATCCTGTTCTTAAAAAAGGTAAATTTTATTAAAAACAAAAAGAAAATATATCTGGGATTTAGGCTATTGCTAGATTTAAAAAGAGTAAATATAATAATTAAACATCAAGAATGGTTTTCCTGAGGTCCAGCTTAATGGTTACAAGCAAAACAAAAGCATTTGGGGGTTAGCACAGAGGAAATCCACAAGCCAAAATAAAGAAATAAACCTGATCGTGTCTATCTAAACATTCCCTGTCCCAGTGATTCCTTCTGGGTATGGAAGATAATTTTTCATACCTGGTTTAAACCTTACACAGCATTCCTGCTTATAGCATTGCTGCTCCGTGTCCCTACAGCCCCGAGAGAACAACAGACAACAAAGGGAAGTTTTTTCACCATTTTAAAAAGTTCTAGCCCTCCCATTGGCTATTTTGGTCAGGTGCCCACTCTTTTTTTTTTTTTTTTTTTTTTTTTTTTGGTGGTACCTATGCAGGGAGGCTTTTTAACCCTTTACAGGTAAAACAAGCAGAGAACAGCTACCGAGAGGGATTTTACAGCTAACAGTCTGGCCGGGTGTCCATCAAAGGGAGCTACCCCCCTCCCTTCATTTATCACATATCCTATGAAAAGTCTTCTGAGATGAAATCCTCTAAGCCTTCTTCCCCTCCATTGCCCCTTACATGGAGCCAGGTTGGGTAAGGAACGAGGGAGTTATGAAACATCACACCCAGCAAACAAAGCCATTCTGGAGAAGTTCCTAGGAACTGGGAGTAAAAGGAAATGACTCAGTAGAGTGATGGGGAGTGGAGAAATGACAGATTTGCCCACAAAGATAGACTTTTAATAGTTCTGCTAGTGCCCCTCAATTCTTACCCACAGCTCCCTATTATCCCAACTCTGGACTCCTCTCCCAAGCTCTGCTGAGGCCCTTCAGTCCCAATTTGCAACCCCCTGCTATCCCAGGGTTAGTCTCACCCCCTCCCCCAGCAAACAGCTCCGCTTGTGCACGGCACTGTTTGGCTCTGAGAACTGTTTCCATTGATGACACAGCCATGCATGGGGATGCACCTTTCACTGTCACAGGGACGAGGAGATGTCCCTGCTCAGATGCTTGGCTTATCGGTCAGGCCTCAGTGCTAACAACCTGCTACAGATGAGAGAGTTTTACCCTGGGTGTCCTCTGCCCAGAGAAGCAAAGACTTTGAGAGCTGAACCACTTGGCCCAGTGGGAAGCAAAGTCCTGAGCTCTGGTTTACAAACCAAGCCTTGAGCTATGGTGCCAGCAGCCCTGTATGATAGACCAGAGCCAGGGGTGAGGGGCTTGTCTGGGCACCTCTGGAATGACCCTTTCCCCTCCAACCAGCCCTCCTGGATTTGCTATTCTGACCTCCTGAGAGTTTGTTTCTCTGCTCAGCTCATTCTCTTCTAAGGAACCCAGAGCAGGAGGTTATCCCTGGGCAAACCCAAAGGCAGAACTTCCGGGTATGGTATGGGCAAGGTGCATTTATGCAAACACTGCCTCATTGTAACAATTGGTTATTGACTCTGGGGTGGCTAACACAACAGAGGAAGAACAATCCAAAGCTAAAGCATAAGACAATTTGCTCAGTTACACACACCCCACTTCACCAAGATCTCTTTCACAACTGATCCACGAAAGTCCACCCTTTGAACCAACTTCCCAAAAATCACTTGAACCCCAGGATCAAATTAACACTTCTAAGTATCTAACAAAGTCCTCCATTTATGACACATTGTCTAGACTGAGTGCAGTTCAAGGGGCTCGCACACAATCTTGTTTTATGTTTGTATACACCTGGAACTTGAGCTGCAGTATGAATCCATTAACTATGGTATACGCACCTCGGGCGTTCCACAGTCTTAGTTATAAGGTGATCATTGTGACGGGTGCCCCCTTTCGATATGCCACCTGATGTGCTGATATACCACTGAGCCCACTTACTCTGCCAGCTTGGGCACCCTTATTACCTGTCTTGCTGAGCCAAGCTATTAATCCTCCTCTAGCACACACATAGGCAGGGCCACACCCAACTGCAGAACGACACAGACACTGAGATCAGCTCTGGGAAGACTCAGCTTAAGGGATTTTCCCCAGCACTCAGATGTCCACCTCCCTTGGAGTGCAGACCCAAAGATATATTATGAAATCTGCCTCCTCCCTCAATGTGCAGGAAGGTGTGCACAGCCTCTTACCCCCTCCTCCCCCCAATTATGAATTGCACGAACTGGGTTATATTATGAACAAGAAATAAGTTTATTAACTACAAAAGGTGAATTTTAAGTGAATATAAGAGATAACAGACAGAACAAAGCAGATTAGTAAGCAAATAAAACCAAACATGCAAAGTACGCTTGTTTTACTTAAGAAATTGGTTACAAATAGTAATTTCTCACCCTAAATATTGAATTAGGCAGGATGCAGAGTTTTTGTAACTCAGAGTTCCAGTTATTTTTCTTACAGACTGGACCCCCGTCTCAGTCTGGACTCACCACTGCCTTTCCCTTCAGGTTGGTTTCTTTTCCCTTCAGGTACTTTCAGCAGTCTTTCTTCTTGGATAGGCCAAAGAGCAGAGTCTCGTTTGTCTTCCTCCCCACCCTTAAATAAGATTTACATAAGATGAGAATCCTTTGTTTCCCAAACTTGACCCCCCTTCTCTTTCAGTGGAAAGTTACAAGAAGTTAAAGACAATGCTTAGTATCAGGTGACCAGACCACCTGACCTAGTATTGTCACAGCTACATCCCAGGACGCCTCCCAGGAGGGATCAGAGTAGCAGCCGTGTTAGTCTGTATCCGCAAAAATAACAGGAGTACTTGTGGCACCTTAGAGACTAACAAATTTATTAGAGCATAAGCTTTCGTGGGCTACAACCCACTTCTTCGGATGCATATAGAGTGAACCATATATTGAGGAGATATATATACACACACATACAGAGAGCATGAACAGGTGGGAGTTGTCTTACCAACTCTGAGAGGCCAATTAAGTAAGAGAAAAAAATCTTTTGAAGTGATAATCAAGATGGCTCAGTACAGACAGTTTGATAAGAAGCAAGTGTGAAAATACTTACAAGGGGAGATAGATTCAATGTTTGTAATGGCTCAGCCACTCCCAATCCCTATTTAGCCCTGAGTTGATTGTGTCTAGTTTGCATATCAATTCCAGCTCAGCAGTCTCTCGTTGGAGTCTGTTTTTGAAGTTTTTCTGTTTTAAGATAGCCACCCGCAGGTCTGTCAAAGAATGGCCAGACAGGTTAAAGTGTTCTCCCACTGGTTTTTGAGTATTATGATTCCTGATGTCAGATTTGTGTCCATTAATTCTTTTGCGTAGAGACTGTCCGGTTTGGCCAATGTACATGGCAGAGGGGCATTGCTGGCACATGATGGCATATATCACATTGGTAGATGTGCAGGTGAACGAGCCCCTGATGGTATAGCTGATGTGATTAGGCCCTATGATGGTGTCACTTGAATAGATATGTGGACAGAGTTGGCATCGGGCTTTGTTACAAGGATAGGTTCCTGGGTCAGTGTTTTTGTTCAGTGATGTGTGGTTGCTGGTGAGTATTTGCTTTAGGTTGGGGGGTTGTCTGTAAGCGAGGACAGGTCTGTCTCCCAAGATCTGTGAGAGTAAAGGATCATCTTTCAGGATAGGTTGTAGATCTCTGATGATGCGCTGGAGAGGTTTTAGTTGGGGGCTGAAGGTGACAGCTAGTGGTGTTCTGTTATTCTCTTTGTTGGCCCTGTCTTGTAGGAGGTGACTTCTGGGTACTCGTCTGGCTCTGTCAATCTGTTTTTTCACTTCAGCAGGTGGGTATTGTAGTTTTAAGAATGCTTGATACAAGATCTCTATCAACCTCTCCAGCGCATCATCAGAGATCTACAACCTATCCTGAAAGATGATCCTTTACTCTCACAGATCTTGGGAGACAGACCTGTCCTCGCTTACAGACAACCCCCCAACCTAAAGCAAATACTCACCAGCAACCACACATCACTGAACAAAAACACTGACCCAGGAACCTATCCTTGTAACAAAGCCCGATGCCAACTCTGTCCACATATCTATTCAAGTGACACCATCATAGGGCCTAATCACATCAGCTATACCATCAGGGGCTCGTTCACCTGCACATCTACCAATGTGATATATGCCATCATGTGCCAGCAATGCCCCTCTGCCATGTACATTGGCCAAACCGGACAGTCTCTACGCAAAAGAATTAATGGACACAAATCTGACATCAGGAATCATAATACTCAAAAACCAGTGGGAGAACACTTTAACCTGTCTGGCCATTCTTTGACAGACCTGCGGGTGGCTATCTTAAAACAGAAAAACTTCAAAAACAGACTCCAACGAGAGACTGCTGAGCTGGAATTGATATGCAAACTAGACACAATCAACTCAGGGCTAAATAGGGATTGGGAGTGGCTGAGCCATTACAAACATTGAATCTATCTCCCCTTGTAAGTATTTTCACACTTGCTTCTTATCAAACTGTCTGTACTGAGCCATCTTGATTATCACTTCAAAAGATTTTTTTCTCTTACTTAATTGGCCTCTCAGAGTTGGTAAGACAACTCCCACCTGTTCATGCTCTCTGTATGTGTGTGTATATATATCTCCTCAATATATGGTTCACTCTATATGCATCCGAAGAAGTGGGTTGTAGCCCACGAAAGCTTATGCTCTAATAAATTTGTTAGTCTCTAAGGTGCCACAAGTACTCCTGTTATTTTTCCCAGGAGGGAGAGAGGTTAGTATCATCACAGTCTTGTTCTTCCTTCCTAATGGTCCATCAAATCTGATGGCCTGTCGTCTGGTGGGTGTCTGCCGAATACACACCCAGTTGTAATTGTTACATAGTCCATATTCCTAACTTTAGATACAGAAATGATACATGCATACAAATTGGATAATTCCATTCAGTAAATCATAACCTTTCCAATGATATCTCACATGAGCCATCTTGAATAAAGCAACAGAGGGTACTGTGGCACCTTTAAGACTAACAGAAGTATTGGGAGCATAAGCTTTCGTGGGTAAGAACCTCACTTCTTCAGATGCAAGACTTGCATCTGAAGAAGTGAGGTTCTTACCCATGAAAGCTTATGCTCCCAATACTTCTGTTAGTCTTAAAGGTGCCACAGGACCCTCTGTTGCTTTTTACAGATTCTGACTAACACGGCTACCCCTCTGATATCTTGAATAAAGTACATCTAGGTCATGTTATATCCATATCATAAGCATATTTTCATAAAGAATATGGAGTGTAATGTCACAACCGTATTTCCCAAAGGGAAAACAGGACACTGCATAGGGCTAGCCCAAGGCCCCTCTTTGCCCCCTCCCCACACAGGGCTGACCTGAGCCACTAATCTTAGGCTAGGTCTACACTGGGGGGGGATCGATTTAAGATACGCAAATTCAGCTACATGAATAGCGTAGCTGAATTCGACATATCCGAGCTGACTTACCCCGCTGTGAGGACGGCGGCAAATCGACCGCCGCGGCTCTCCCGTCGACGGCGCTTACTCCTACCTGGGCTGGTGAAGTACGCGTGTCGATTCGGGGATCGATTGTCACGTCCCGACGAGACGCGATAATTCAATCCCCGAGATATCGATTTCTACCCGCCGATCCACGCGGGTAGTGAAGACAAGCCCTTAGCCACTTCCAACCCCCACACGGGGCTGCTCCAAGCCTCTTGCCCAAGCCCTGCCCCTCCTCCCTGCATGTGGCAGGGGTCGCTGCTTTCCCAAGCCCTGCCTGCCCCCCACATGAGGCTGGGGTCGCTGTACACTCGAGCCCTGCCTTCCACCCCTGCATCACTGCTCACCTCCTGTGTGACTTTTTTGACAAAAGTGGTCATTTGTCGCATTTGCTCTTGCCAACTGACCAAAAAAGTCAGGACACCCGGAACAGCCTGTGTGGGGTGGAAAGGGGTGAACTTTTAATTTCTGATTGCAAAGTAATTTTATTTAAGATATTGCTAAATATATTTAGTCCAGAAGAACAAGAAAAGGGAGGCCAACTCTCACTAGTCATTCAGGGACGTGACACCCGCTGCTTTCAATGCAGGGATTCTTCTACATAAATGAAGTTGGGGGACCTTTCAATCGGGGCATAGGAGCTACAGAATCATGTGATACTGAAAGACCCTGTACTCAACTTTATAAGTGTCATAAGAACATAAGTCATCTGGATCTGTGTGGGCTGGGAGGAAGTCATAGGATTTTTCTGCAGGTGCTAAAATCATTGGCAAGTAATAAATGCAAATCTCTAGAGCACTGTTGACCAGGGGCTCTAGAGACCCTAGTTCAAGACCTGTGGGATTATAACAGTTCAGAGAAACCTCACCACCCTAGGGGAGATTGCATAGACCAATTGGAGCTGGTTAAAGAAGGCACGGCTGAAACCAAACCAAACAACAACTAACCCTGGCTCTACAAAAGAAAGGAAAATAAGCCAACAAAAATGACAGCCCACAAGCGATAAACTGGGAAACTGATTTTGTTTTCTTTCCTGTTTATACAAACACCTTCAGTGGCCGAGTGCTGATGTATGTACCTTGCCAGTGGTTCAAGAGTGAGATTAAAAAGGAGGAGTGAGAGGGGACAGCCTTGTCTTGGTGCTCTTTCTAGCAGAAAAGTGGGAGAAATAATTCCCATTAGTTGGAGTGACGTGCAGGGAGAGTTGTGTAAGTCATTGACCCAGTTGAGGAATATGGAAAATGCTGAAAGTCTGTGTTTTTTAAGGACTGCCATTAGATGAGGCCACTCATCCCTATCAAATGCTTTCTCTGCATCTAAAGATAAGTCTATGAAGGGTAAATCTGACATCTGAGTTTGTTGGATCAAGTGAGCGATTTTTCTCATATTATCAGCAGCCTATCTTCCTTTAATGAAACCAAACTCATCTGTGTGTATAATTCATGGGATAATGGTGTTGAGTTGTGTCGCTAACATTTTTGCAATTATTTTGCGATATGTGTTCCATAGAAATATGGAGTGGAAGTCACAACAATTGAAACCATCTTTGTTCCTCTTTAATATTCAATTAATTAATTAAAGCAGTTCTCATGTCATGAGACATTATTCCTTTTTGGAATGTTTCAGTGAGGACCTTTCTACTGGTAAGTGGCAAACTGGCAGACACAAAAATAGAGGAGGCACGCGCTGGGGTGGGGGGCCAGGAGGAAACCTGCAATTCAGGGCATGGCCCAGCAATAAGGTAAGGGGGGGCTGCCGCAACACAGAACCAGGGTCTGGGGCCAGGCCCCCAAAACTGCAGACTTAACTGAAACAGCTCAGCAGGCTACCTGTCTCCAGCACCCAGACACACAGTTCCCAATGGGATCCAAACCCCAAATAAATCAGTTTTACTCTGTATAAAGCTTAAATTGTTCACCCTCTATGTCACTGATAGAGAGATATGCACAGCTGTTTGCTCTCTCAGGTATTAATCACTTACTCTGGGTTTATTAATAAACTAAAGTGATTTTATTAAGTATAAAAAGTAGGATTTAAGTTTCAAGAAATAACAGACAGAACAAAGTGAGTCACAAAGCAAAATAAAGCAAAAACACGCAAGTCTAAGCCCAATACATTAAGAAACTGATTACAGGTAATATCTCACCCTCAGAGATGTTCCAATGAGATTCTTTCACAGACTAGACTCCTTCCTAGTCTGGGCCCAATCCTTTCCCCTTGTACAGTCTTTGGTAGATCCAGCAGACATCTCAGGTTGTAAGCAGGGGTTTTCTATTGACTGGCAGCCCCCTTTCTCCTGCTCCACCCCCTTTTATAACTTTGGCACAAGGCGGGAAACTTTTGTCTGTGCTTGGTCCTCACCCCCGCCTCATCAATGGAAAAGTACAAGGACTAAGATGGATTCCAGTATCATGTGACATGGTCACATGTCACTGTAATACCCCTAGTCTCCATTCTTCCTGGGTTGGCCGACACATACACAGGAAGGCTTCCAGGTAAATAAACCATTTACAACCAATTGTCCTAGTCAGTGGGAGCCATCAAGTTCCTAATGCCCCATTGACGGCCCTCATTGGTGTGACTACAACAGTGATACAAGTTTATATCTTATTCTCCTAACTCCACATATAGAAATAATACATGCAAACAAATATGATGAACACACTTAGTAGATTACAAGCTTCCTAAGGACACCATACAAGGGACCATTTGCATAAAGCATATTCCATTTACATTATATTCACATTCATAAGCATATTTCCATAAAACATATGGAGTGCAACGTCACACACCCCACCCTGTACTTCAGGGATTTTGGCCTTATTTGTTACCCCACCCCAGCCCCTGCACCTTCCCTTTGCCAGGGATGGTCCATGTGGCTCCAGTCTGTGGTGATGGCCATTACACAGCTGTCTCTGTGTCTGGTCACTTGGTGGCATCCGTGAGAGAAGGTGCTGTGGACGAGGAGCCTCCTGCTGGCTTAGTGGTGGCTGGAGCAGAGTCGACAGGCTCTGGCTGTGTCTGTGCCGGGTGATATGGCCCCTTCTGGGCCCCTGCAAGGGAAGCACAAACAACAATTGACTCATCTGGAGACCTTGCTGCCTGGGAGCAAGGGTGTGTGTGTGGGAACAATGGGGATCATAGCTGGGGGGCAGCTTCCCACAGCCACTCCCCCTTTATCCAGCCAGGGCTCAGCATGGAGCCCCTGGGATCTCATGCTAAGCGTGGCCAGGCTGGCTTGGTATGTGTCTGGGAGACCAAGTGCTGCAGGATGGGGGCTCAGTAGGGAGCGCTCTCCCCCACCAGTCAGTGCTGACCCCATTACCCCAGTGTGGCTCTAGGGCAGTGGTTCCCAAACTGGGGTTCATGAACCCCTGGGGGTTCGCGAAATGTCACAGGGGGTTCTTGGGAAAAAAATCCCTAATGGTGGACAGAGCTGTCCCTAGGGACCCCAGGCAGCAGAGATCAAAGCAAGCATATCTATCACACTGAGGAGATTTAAACTTCAAGCCTCCTTATAAGAAATGGAAAGGGAGGTGGATATTTTTTGCTGTTTTTAAAATCAAATAGGCAGCTAGTATTGTTTTTAAAATTATCATGACAAACAAGTTTAAGCTTTGTTGTAACATGCGTTGTTTGCCTGGACTGCTCAAGACCTGAATGCTTGTGTAGGAGGAACTCTGTGAGTTGGCTTCTTAAATACCTTCATGTTGTTTCACATCTGAGACTCCTTCATGAAACATAGGAGTCTTGTCCTATAACAGGCTTATTCAAAGTGATACAAGCTATGAAAGTGAGATCTTGGAAGAGTTTTCATAATGTAATAAAAATACTGTAATAATACATAATAATTAATAATAAATAGTGTGTAAAAAGCATGTCATAAAAACAAATTTTATATTTCCAAGATCACTGCTTTTTATAATTTATACTCAGGTAAAGGAGAAAAATCCCTGGAAATATTCATTTTTAGGAGGGGGTTCATGAGACTTGACATTTTAGTGAAAGGGGTTCACAGGTTGTTAAAGTTTGGGAACCACTGCTCTAGGGAACGCTGTGCTGCAGGGCAGGAGCTGTGCTGCAGGGAAGGGTGGGGGCATCACTCACCTGGCCTCCTCCTCAGGTACCAGCCCAAGGCCCCGATTCCCAGCACAGCGAGGATGCAGCCAGCAACAATTGCCAGGACACCACACTGGCCTGTGGCCTGGGAATCTGGAAATGCCCCGAGACAAACTGAGCCATAGCGCCTCAAACCCTTTTGCCTCTCACTGCCCCTGCACCTGCCTGATATCTCTGGGCTAGTGCCTCCATCCCCCGGTTGAACTGGCCCTCCCAGCCACCCATCCCATGTGTCTGCCCTGCATCTAGACAGCCCCTTCTCTGCCTTCCCCTCCCAGTCTGTGAGCCCCCCCTCTCATTTCCCCTCCCCTCTGTGCCCCACTAAAACCCCTTCTCTGCATGCCCCTCATTATTTGCCAGCTGCCCAAGGCCCCCCTATGCTTTCCCCTCACCTCTGAGCCCCGCCATTGTGCTCCTCTTCCTGCCCCTCCCCTTTGAACCCCCCAAAACACTTCTCTACCTACCCCATCCCTAGTACCTCTCTCTGGCTACCCATATCCTGGTAACCCCCAAAATGGAAAATTGTTCCATCAAACCATCTTCTCTTGTACTAGATTGGGGTGTATTTCTACTAGCCTTCTGAAATGTATTTACATAAATATCTAGTGTATTATTATTTTGCCAATTATTTTATATTACTCTAGTTCACAGCCTTTGGTTCAGGCCTCAGGCCCTGCACCAGGCCCCATGCTTCACGTTTTCTCTCTCCCTACTGTATTTGGATGTTGAGGGTGTGGATGGGTGGCACAGGTATAGGGAGAAAGGTTGTGGCTGTGGATGGAGTGTGGGTTGCAAATGAGAACAGGTGGCTGGCAAGCCTTCTATGGGCTGTTTGTGAAAAATCTGTATTTTATTAGCTGATGTCAAGCCAGATGAATGTGTTGCTTTCACAGTCATGCAGCATGGAGGTTTGAAGCTGATTGCTGTGGAATAAGAAAAACGTGCACTTCCAGGGTTGCTAACTCGTGGATTCTGGCCAGTTCCTGGATCACAAGGTACCATAAGCTTGCAGGAGAGGAAGGAGTGGGCCATGAGAAGGGGATTTCTGACTACAAGCTGATCTGCGTGAAGAAAGGCGGCCTGCATTGGCATCACATTTTGCCCACCCTGCAGCATCTGAGTGGTTAGGTTGTGATCTATATATAAAAGAAGAGAGGGAACCAAATGCCTCATGGTGCTGGCATCCTCCGTCATCAGGGATGCTTGGGGGACTGGAGGAGCAGGATATGGTTGGGCAGGATTTTTGTGTGTGTGTGTGTGTGTGAACTGGATGTCCCTTCAGAACAAGTCGGACATCTGGCCTATGCCGAGGCGATACTGCCAGATGTAGAGGTTCTTTTGGGGCTCCAGGGTCACCTGGATGGACTCTTCTTCTTCTCGGGCTTTGTTCCAGTCCTTCTGCTCCATGTAGATACTTCTCCTGCCGTAGGAGAACTGGGCCTGGGTGATGAGCTTGGTGAGCTCTCCGGCCCCAAGGGACATCTCAGATGAGATGCTCCAGTTGTGCTCGATGCTGGACATCTTCTGCTTGGCGTAGCCCACCTTGCGGATGACCTTGTTGGCCCAGATGATGAGGGAGTCAGAGTCGTTGTGCAGGGTCTTGATGCACTCCCAGCCGCTGGTTGAGATGCCCTTCGTGAGGGTCAAGCCCCCAGGGAAGAAGTTCAGCATGTTGGGGTGGATGGAGTAGAAGGAATCCAGCTTGTCAAATCTCATGTCTGGGTACAGGAAGAACTGAGCCCCCCACTTCTCATCCATCTTGATCAGGGCTAGGAACTGATCAATCCCGAAGTAGTAGAGCCCCTTGCGGTATTCAGGGGGCAGGAGAAAGTTATTTTCACCTTCAGCTGTCCTCAAATTAGTCACACTGCGGATTACACCCTGGTTTTGGAAAATGATGAAGAAGGTCCAACAAACCCTCCCGTAGTTGTCCCTACTGCAGCACCTGGGATGCAGCTCAAAGACCTGAGCTCCCTTATCTGTGCTTAGGTCCTTCACCACCCGGTAGCAGCTGCCCTTGATGATGTAGATATTGGATTCCTGCCTACTGCCCATGTAGTGATCCCCAACCAGGCATTCAGGGTGCAGTCTCTGGATCTTAATGTTGCGCCCCTTCTCGAGGAATTCAGTCATCTGCAGGTAGCAGCCCAGGTCGGAGCGGACGACGCAGTTTCCATTGCTGTTGTGAAAGATGTCTGTGCCTGGGGAGTCTTTCTGAGGGACCAGTGATCCCATGATTGGCCTGGAACCCTGGGGTGGGGACAAAGCGGAGGGAAGGGATCAAAGCAAAAGGATCAAAGCAGCTTGAGAAGACCATGTGCACGTGGGGTTGGATTGGGAGACACCAGGGGACTTCTCTGTTTCTATGAAGGGAAAAACTTTTCAGTGACACCAGGAGTGAATCTCTCAGAGCAACAACGACCCCTCTTCTCTCACCCCAGTGGAGCTACGGCTGATATACACCAGCTGGAGATCTGGCCCAGTGACACCAATGGAGCTATTGCCAATATACAGCAGCTGGGGTCTGGCCCACTAAAATCTGCAGGGGATCTGGCCTACTGTTTCCAATGGAGCTGCAGCCCTTTGACATTAGCTCATCTGATCTTTTGTGAATCTTTCATGCTTTAAGACCCCCCCCCCCCCCGGTTCCAAGAGTGACCAGGCACCTGGGATAGGAATTGGGGAGTCCTGGGAGGTGTCTGCAGTGAAGACTCCTAGATGTGCCCTGGGCCTGCAACACTATCTCCAGGACGTGGGATTGTCTTGAGAGAGGGAGGGGAGGGGAAAGTTCAGAGTCCTGCCTTGAGAGGATCCTGCCTTACCCGGGATCCCACTTACCTCCCTTGATCTATCTGACTGGGCCATGTCTCCGCCGTCTCACCCAGTAAGTACAAAGCGCTGCCATGCGTGGGGATAGAGGTGAGGAAATAAAAACAAGTTCCTGACGTATAACTCTGTGCCCAGTAAGGAGCTCAAAAGAAAATAATGCATCAAAGTTTCCTCAATCTCGACCCACAGCCCCCTGCTATCCTAGTCCTTGGCTGCCCACTCTGCCGGTGCCCCTCAGTTCCTACCTTCAGCCGCCTGCTAGCCCAGCTCAGTGTTTTCCCCAGGAATTGAAGTGAGAAGGGCTGTTCAAATTTACAGTGGAGTGAGGCCCAAGGGGTGAGATTGTGAGGGTGAAGATGGGTTGTATGGCACCATAGTAAAAGCAAAAAAAATCATTTTTTTAAAAAAGTGTATTTAATTTAAATTTACTTTTGAAAAATTAATTTTAATATAATAATAATGTTTTAGTACAGAAACTCCATGAGACAGTGATGATGCAAGATAACAACCTTGGCAAATAATGTTTTCTAAATATCTTGTCCTATTAGGAAATGTATATTTATGTATGTTTTCTAGTCATAAATCAAGCATTCTGGAGCAAAGTCACTAAAACATACTAATCTAGCTGTCCTAAGAATGAGAAATTGTATTAATTCCTTCTATATGTACATAAACTTTCAAAAAAATTCAATAAAAAAGGAGTTAAGTTTACTGTGGCTGCCCGGTTGCTATAAGCGAGTTTCTTACGTTTTCATCCCTCAGAACAGTCCCCCAAAATGCTCTTTCACTGCTTCATCTCACCTAACCCTGCAATTGGGAAGAGCGGGACACGTGGCTTGTCCGTGTGTCTGGTCGCACTTCTGAGTTCTCCAACTTCATTGGTGGCTTCGATTAACTGTATGGTCCACCATGCTAGCCCCAGTGTATACATCCTCTTTTGGGGTTCGTTGGAGGACAGCAATCCTTTTGTATTGGACCTTTGCCAGCAGCTCTGAGATTTCCCTTCTCTGCTGATTCCATCACTCTCCAGTAGATGGCACTGGTGCATCAACATTTTCTTTCAGTCTTTGCTTATAGGAGGCATTCTATGTGTTAGTCATTGATTTAAACATTGTATTTCTGTATTAACCAGCCTATTAATTGGGTTCCTCCCCTTTTTGAGCAATTTCTTTTAAAGTTTTTAAGTCACACACGTGCTGGGTGTTTCTGCCTTTCAATAATTCAGTTTCCTTCTTGTCCCAGAGAATTCCTATCACTTCCAGGGGCAACAAATGGTTTAAAAGAAAACAGACACAATCTTGTCTAGTTCCTGAAAAGTAGTGGACACGGAGACAGATTTTAAAAGGCATTTAGGTGCCTGAAGATGCCAGTTTAGGTTTTTTATGAACACCGTGGGTGTCTGCAGGAGCGAGAGCTTCTTGGGTTAAGTCTTGCGTTGGCCTCCTGGAAATTAATGGGATCAAATCCCTGCTTATAACTTCCCAGTGCCCTCCTCTCAGCTTGCAAACCCAGCTCATCCACTTCCCCTTCCCCAGCTTCTCTCCAAATCTCCTTATCGAGGCAGGTGATTTCATGACATGTTCTCTCTGTCTTCTCTCATGACTGGCAGCCTGAATTCTGCTTTGGGATCATTCTGGGCTCGAATCTGCTGCTGAAACGCAGAGAATTAGTCAAGCCAGAATAAATAATTGATTTTTTTTCAGCATTCACCAGGTTACTGGGGTGGAATTTCCTTGATTTGCTCCTTGGTTCAGGGTCTGTAGAAGTGTAAAAAGCTGGAGGGAGCCATGATGATCGTAATTGTCTTCACACAGGGCTGCAAGTGCTAACAGCAGGTTGAGCTGCATTGATTTAATTCTTTAATTTCCATCCCCCCAGTTCATCTAGAGGGGAAAGGCTGCATGTCCATTCCTGCCTCCCTGAGCCACCAATTCCCCAGCTCTGGGGCTGGATGGGAGCCAGCGCCTCCTAGAGGGGAAAGGCCCCATTACAGATTCACTGACCCTCGCATAAACAGGAGAATCTTCAGCCCCAGTCAGTTACATCCTGCTCCACCTGAACCGACCCCTGGCAGGTGCGACTGGTCCTTTTTATACTGCCCTATTCTGCCCACTCCCAGTCTTCCAGCCCATACAGGACCAATTCTTGTTGGTTCTGCTGGGTTGGATCTCAGGGGGCACTCTAGGCGTTTCGAACTTGCTGGTTTTTCCCCCAGACAGGAGAGCTTCTTCGGGCATGGTGCCCCCACATGGCAGAGCCCCAGTAGGGGGCAGAAAATGCCCAGCACACCCTGTAACAGCACGTGGGGCAGGGGACATACAAGACGCAGGTAAGGGAGAGGTACCCAGGCAGGGAACCTATTTCATCCCCCCCTGAGCCTTCCACATCCCCTCCACCCTGTGTCTACCCTACCTTCTCCCTCCTGAGCACCCAGCATGTAGCTATAAAGGTGTCACTGCTGGACGGAGCTGGGGGGGAGGGGCAGTAGGAATGGGACCCTGAGAGCCATGGGACAGGAACAGCCTGTGGAACTCACCACCACATGAATTCAACAGACACTCAAGGGCCAATCAGAAGTTCATGGATATCACCTCCAGCAAGGCAGAGGAGCCACATGCCGGGGTGGGGGGCCAGGGGGAACGCCTGCAATTCAGGGCATGGCCCAGCAATAAAGTAAGGGGGGCAGGAGGGAGTGGCTCCCTTGGGCAGGTTATTCCACAATTCATAGATTCATAGATTCATAGATTCTAGGACTGGAAGGGACCTCGAGAGGTCATCGAGTCCAGTCCCCTGCCCGCATGGCAGGACCAAATACTGTCTAGACCATCCCTGATAGACATTTATCTAACCTACTCTTAAATATCTCCAGAGATGGAGATTCCACAACCTCCCTAGGCAATTTATTCCAGTGTTTAACCACCCTGACAGTTAGGAACTTTTTCCTAATGTCCAACCTAGACCTCCCTTGCTGCAGTTTAAGCCCATTGCTTCTTGTTCTATCCTCAGAGGCTAAGATGAACAAGTTTTCTCCCTCCTCCTTATGACACCCTTTTAGATACCTGAAAACTGCTATCATGTCCCCTCTCAGTCTTCTCTTTTCCAAACTAAACAAACCCAATTCTTTCAGCCTTCCTTCATAGGTCATGTTCTCAAGACCTTTAATCATTCTTGTTGCTCTTCTCTGGACCCTTTCCAATTTCTCCACATCTTTCTTGAAATGCGGTGCCCAGAACTGGACACAATACTCCAGCTGAGGCCTAACCAGAGCAGAGTAGAGCGGAAGAATGACTTCTCGTGTCTTGCTCACAACACACCTGTTAATACATCCCAGAATCATGTTTGCTTTTTTTGCAACAGCATCACACTGTTGACTCATATTTAGCTTGTGGTCCACTATAACCCCTAGATCCCTTTCTGCCGTACTCCTTCCTAGCCAGTTTCTTCCCATTCTGTATGTGTGAAACTGATTTTTTCTTCGTAAGTGGAGCACTTTGCATTTGTCTTTGTTAAACTTCATCCTGTTTAACTCAGACCATTTCTCCAATTTGTCCAGATCATTTTGAATTATGACCCTGTCCTCCAAAGCAGTTGCAATCCCTCCCAGTTTGGTATCATCCGCAAACTTAATAAGCGTACTTTCTATGCCAATATCTAAGTCGTTAATGAAGATATTGAACAGAGCCGGTCCCAAAACAGACCCCTGCGGAACCCCACTCTTTATGCCTTTCCAGCAGGATTGGGAACCATTAATAACAACTCTCTGAGTACGGTTATCCAGCCAGTTATGCACCCACCTTATAGTAGCCCCATCTAAATTGTATTTGCCTAGTTTATCGATAAGAATATCATGTGAGACCGTATCAAATGCCTTACTAAAGTCTAGGTATACCACATCCACAGCTTCTCCCTTATCCACAAGACTCGTTATCCTATCGAAGAAAGCTATCAGATTGGTTTGACATGATTTGTTCTTTACAAATCCATGCTGGCTGTTCCCGATCACCTTACCACCTTCCAAGTGTTTGCAGATGATTTCCTTAATTACTTGCTCCATTATCTTCCCTGGCACAGAAGTTAAACTAACTGGTCTGTAGTTTCCTGGGTTGTTTTTATTTCCCTTTTTATAGATGGGCACTATATTTGCCCTTTTCCAGTCTTCTGGAATCTCTCCCGTCTCCCATGATTTTCCAAAGATAATAGCTAGAGGCTCAGATACCTCCTCTATTAGCTCCTTGAGTATTCTAGGATGCATTTCATCAGGCCCTGGTGACTTGCAGGCATCTAACTTTTCTAAGTGATTTTTAACTTGTTCTTTTTTTATTTTATCTGCTGAACCTACCCCCTTCCCATTAGCATTCACTATGTTAGGCATTCCTTCAGACTTCTCGGTGAAGACCGAAACAAAGAAGTCATTAAGCATCTCTGCCATTTCCAAGTTTCCTGTTACTGTTTCTCCCTCTTCACTAAGCAGTGGGCCTACCCTGTCTTTGGTCTTCCTCTTGCTTCTAATGTATTGATAAAAAGTCTTCTTGTTTCCCTTTATTCCCGTAGCTAGTTTGAGCTCATTTTATGCCTTTGCCTTTCTAATCTTGCCCCTGCATTCCTGTGTTGTTTGCCTATATTCATCTTTTGTAATCTGTCCTAGTTTCCATTTTTTATATGACTCCTTTTTATTTTTTAGATCATGCAAGATCTCGTGGTTAAGCCAAGGTGGTCTTTTGCCACATTTTCTATCTTTCCTAATTGTCTGCCAGGGGGGTGCCACTCTCAAAGGCCAGGCTAGATGGGCTCCCTGGGCTGATGGACCCTAGGGGTCCTTCAGCAACAGCACAGATTTCGAGCATGCCATGGCAAAATCTGGGCCAGCTACCTCCCAGCTACATTCCAGCTCCAGGTGATTCACTGAGGGGGATGGATTCACATACAGCTGGGGAGAGCTGGGAATGAAACCCCACAAGCTCTACTGCCCAGTCCCCTGACTCCAGTGCTCTAACCACTAGACCCCACTCCCCTCCCAGAGCCAGGGAGAGAACCCAGGCATCCTGGCCCCCAACCCTCCCACTACAATCACTAGACCTCCCCCCTCTCTGAGCACGGGATAGAACCCAGGAGTACTGATCCCCAGACCACCCCAACACACACACACACACATACACTCTCAAACCACTGGACACTACTGCCCTTTCCGAGCTGGGAACAGAACCCAGGCATTATGCTTTCCCTCCCCCCCCCCCCCCCCCGTAACCCTCCCCAACCCTTTAATGGATATGCAGCTGGGAGGATCCAGCTGGCTGCTTCCCCTCCCTTTTAGCTATGACTTCCTGTTGTGGGGCGGTCCACACGGATCTCTAACCAGCGCCTTGGAGAGGGTCACAGGGCACTGAGAGCGCAGGCCTTGAAGAGGGGCGCATGGCCACATCTTCACTCCCAGTGCCAGTGTGATCCACGTGCCATCCTCGCCCCCTTCCAGGCTGCCCCATTGCCCCATTCTGGGGACTCTGCAAGTGGAGCCTCTCCAAGGTCCCTCCCCTACTGGGGTGGGGGGAGCAGAGGCTCCGCTGGGCTGCTGGTTACCCGTGGTTCCTGGTGCAGAGCCAAATTCCACACCGCCCCACCTGGGGCCAGGACCCTCTTCCCCCACAGACCCAGGGCCAAGCCCCTCTTGGTGTGACCCTCTCCCAAATCCTCCCCCAACCTCTGCTTCTGGGGCCTGGCCGGTCTCAGCATCAGCTCACCCTGTGCCCGGGGTAGTGGAAAATTCCTGCCTCCTATCGATTCTTGTGAGCAATTGGACCCAGAGCGTGTCAGCCCGACCCACCAGCCAGGCATCTCAGAGCCCTGTCCCACCCTGTCTCCAGCTCTGGACGATCACTGATGCTTCAGAGGAAGGTGAGAAAACATTACAGAATACAGGGAGCCAATGGGGCATCAGGGTAACTCTTCCTGCCTCACCCCTGCAGGGGAAGTCCGGAAGCATGAGATTGGATGATAGTAATTGTCTTCATACAGGGCTGCAAGTGTCAGCACCAGGTTGAGCTGCTTTGGTTTAGTTCCTTATCTTCCATCCCCTGCCCTCCCCCCCCCCCCTCAGTTCATCTAGAGGGGAAAGGCCCCGTGTCCCATTCCCCACTCCCTGAGTCACCAATCCCGCAGCCCTGGGGCTGGATTGGAGCCAGCACCCCCTACAGGGAAAAGGCCCCTTGACACAGTCACTGACCCTCTCAAAAACAGGGGACTCTTCAGCCGCAATCGGTTATGGCCTGTTCTCCTCACTGGAAATGTACAAACTGCTGCAGGCACAGGGGGTGTGACTGCAATATGGACCAGGCAGATAAGAGTCTGGCAGGGATACCACTATCTGGTGAAACAACTGTGGCCCCCGTCAGAGAGCAGGGTTTGGGGTGGACATAATTGGTGTTACCTATCAGCTCTGCATGCTTGGGGAACCGGAGTGCAGTATCCAGCCTGTCTGACTCATGAAGGACACCCCCCCACACACCTGCCTTTGCTAGAACCAAAACTGCTCAGAAGACGTATGAAAAGCAATGAAATGGCAGTGAGAGACACACCTAAGCCCCTCCGGAAAAGGGTGACAGGATTAAGGAAACTCTGTTAGCCTCATTTGCATCAAAGATGGGACAAGGAGGCATCTCCATTAGCATACGGAATGGAGAACAGAAATTCCAAGGCAAGCACCGCACTGAACTCTGGGACCAGCAAAACAGGGAAGCACTGCATGATGGGAAATCTCTGCTCCAGATGTTAATGAACCCACGCCTGCACACATCCAGCTCAGTAATTATCGGACCAGTTCTAGTAATAAATCCTCTATTGGTATCCAAAATACTGAAACTGCCTAATTGCATTGGGAACTCCCTTGAAGGAACAGCGCCCATAGCCAGGAATGATCATTCCTATTATTCAGCCAGAACAAAACCACTTTGGTATACCACTTGAGCCATCAGTTTACCCAAAAACAAATCTAGTGTCCCCCCTTGTACCATTCGTCTTTCCCTACAAAAACCCCTACCCATGCTCAAGTAAGTGTTCTGATGCCTGGATCCAAAATCTGCATCAGTTCCATTGGGACTTCATCTTCTCCTGACTGATTGTGCTGGGGGCTCTGCCCGTCTCCAGCACTCTGGACTCTCAGCTACTACCAACACCTGGGACCCCCAATCGATTCAAGCTTCATGGCCTGGTGAGAACACCCCCCCCCCCCCCCGTGACATTCTATACCTTGGAGGAGCGTACTGTAACCCCCATATTCCTCATTTTCATATAATTGTGATCTTATATATAAAGTATGCCTTGTAAGGTATCAGGGGAAAGGTTATGATCTGCTGAAAGTCATTTCTCTATCCATATATGTATATCATTAATGCATATGAAGTTATGAGAATTGTGTAGTATGGCTATCACTAAAACATACTGTGCATTGGGGAATTAGCCAGATATTAGCTCCCCAGAGGCAACAACAAGGAAAGTAGCCAGCACCCGGGTGGGGAGTCAGGCAACCCATCAACAGCCATTGTCCAGCAAGGGATCCACAATGTGATGACTCACCTGCATGAGGCCACACCAGGAGATTTGCTCAACCTTGCTTGGAGAGATTCAGTAATGCTCACCTGATTCTGAAGGGGGGAAGAAAGGACATGATAAAAGGAAGAGACATTTGCCATCCTCCCTCTCTCTCTCTTCCACCTACATCTACAGACACCACCACCACCAAGCAACTGAAGCGCTGATCAAAGGGGAGAGCCTGGCTGAAGAGCAGCGAGCCTGTGGTGAGAAGCATCTAAATTTGTAAGGACATTGAAAGTGTTAAGATCAGCGTTTTGCTTTTATTTCATTTGACCAAATCTGACTTGTTATACTTTGACTTACAATCATTTAAAATCTATGTTTATAGTTAATAAATCTGTTTGTTTATTCGACCCGAAGCAGTGTGTTTGGTTTGAAGGGTGTCAGAGACTCCCCTTGGGATAACAAGCCTGGTACATATCAATTTCTTTGTTAAATTGATGAACTTATATAAGCTTGCAGCATCCAGCGGGCATAACTGGTCACTGCAAGACAGAGGTTCCTAGGGTTGTGTCTGGGACTGGAGATATTGGCTAGTGTCATTCGCTTGCAAGTATCTGGGAGCAGCAGTTTGTTTGGCTGCCCCATTACCTGGCAATAAATAACATTCATGGTTAAGCTGGTTCCTTCCCCACTCCCCTCCCCCTTGTGGGTGTTTTTGGCTTCCCCATTCAATCTGCAACAACGCTCCTCATACCTAAGCTAAAGATCCCTGCCGCACCCAAAAATCCTGTGGGGTTTGCTCATCAAGTGGGCTGTTACTAGAACGATTGTACCGTGAAAGTGGGGATAGGGATGTGCTGAACCTGGGGCATATGAGAGTGGCAGCCTGGAAGTGCTGCTTGACCCAGCCCGCTCAAGCATACTCTACTCTGGTGTGATGCTCATGGCATATGGGGGTGACAGCTTGGAAATACTGCTTGACCCAGCCTACTAAGTCCAGAGACAAATAAGGGGTCCGCTTGGGAGTGCTGATTGAGCCAGTCCTCTCACACATACTATTAGTGTGTGTGTGTGTTTGTCTGATTCTGGGGCTGCAAAAACCCAGCCCTGGGGAACCTAGGTCCTGCAGGATAGCGTCATTGGGACAGAACTTGCAGCAGGGAGAAGTAGAGCTCCACATGAGAACACAAGTGACATAACCAGAACATTGGTAGAATTACAGAACACCCCCTCTCCCAGAAGAGTAACTCTAATAAATGAACATACCCCAAAGTAACGGGCAAATCTGGTAACAGAGTCAGAGTCTTGATACACTTGCAGCCTCTGGAGAGGTGCCCTTGGTGAATATCAGGACCCCAGGGAAGAAATTCAGGCTCTCAGGTGGATGGAGTAGAAGGAGATCAGTTTGGGGTATATCTTATCCTGGTTAAGGTGGAATTGAACCCCCACTTCTCGTCCACCTCGATCAGGGTTAGGAATAGCTGGATCCTCAAGTAGTAGAATTCCTTGCAGCATTCAGGTTCTGGGCCAGGGGGGAGTTACAGTGCCTTCATCTGTTCTCAAAGCCATGATGCAGCAGACTATGTACCTGTCTTTGAAGAGGATGCTAAATGTCCCACCACACTTCACATAGTGGTCCCCACCATGGCACCTGAGAGGCAACTCATAGATGTTGGCTCTCTCATCTGTGCTCAGGCCCTTCATCACCTCTGTAAGAGCAGGAATCCTGGGGCATAGCCGCTGAAAGAAAGAACTGTGACACAGGTAGCTGATATTTGACACCCAGGTGAGTGACGGACACTGATCTATCACCTTTTATTATATCTTTAATTTTTGTTAATTCTTTTTATTTACAAATTATTTTAAGTGTGGTGTTGGCCTTGATATTAAGGCATGGATTATCCCATAGTGGTGCAAGGAGAGAATTAGTAAAATACGATGCTGTAATCATCTTAACACACTTCCGGATGCCCCTTGCAGATGCAAGTTTGGATTTTTTTCCCTTAAGGGTGAGGGTACCATCTTAAGATATATGAAAGAAGAGGGGGAACCAAATGACATAGCTGAGATTTTTTCACTCTCAAACCAAGTTGGTGTGTACACAGAGCTACTGGAGGAGGATCAACTTACAGTAGGATGCATTTGGAATGCTAGATAATATAGACACAATTCTGACAGCCCCATACCTCTAGTTGCCCAGGATTTTTTAAATGTCTTCTGTGACAAGCGAGGTTCTCTTTTATCCTATATAAATGGGATGATAAGCCTATTTATTTGAGCAAAAGCAAGGGAGAGACCTTGAAAGGTCTGATGATTTAAGACACTCTTCCCTAGATATTCAGTATGAATGTTTCTGTACTCTCCAGTAAGGATAGAGGGAGGATATGCCACCTCTGTACAGCCTTGGAAATTTCTTTGAATTTATAGTCCATACTTATAGAAACAATTTTGGGAAGATTAGGAGAAATTTTAAGGCCTCAGTAACATTTCCTTGCATATTTGCAATGGAAAATGCTGAAACTGAGACTGAGTGCTGATGTATGTACCTTGCCAGTGGTTCAAGAGTGAGATTAAAAAGAAGGAGTGAGAGGGGACAGCCTTGTCATGGTGCTCTTTCTAGCAGAAAGGTGGGAGAAATAATTCCCATTAGTTGGAGTCACGTGCAGGGAGACTTGTGTAAGTCATTGACCCAATTCAGGAATATGAAAAATGCTGAAAGTTTGTATTTTTTAAGTACTTCCATTAGATAAGGCCACTCAACCCTATCAAATGCTTTCTCTGCATCTCGAGATAAGACTATGGAGGGTACATCTGACATCTGAGTTTGTTAGATCAAGTGAATGATTTTTCTCATATTATCAGTAACCTATCTTCTTTTAATGAAACCAAACTCATCTGTGTGTATAATTCATGGGATAATGGTGTTCAGTTGTGTCGCTAACATTTTTGCAATTATTTTGCAATATGTGTTCAATAGAAATATGGAGTGGAAGTCACCACAGTTGAAACCATCTTTGTTCCTCTTTAATATTCAATTAATTAATTAAAGCAGTTCTCATGTCATGAGACATGGTTCCTTTTTGGAATGTTTCAGTGAAGACCTTTCTACTGGTAAGTGGCAAACTGGCAGACACAAAAATAGAGGAGCCACGTGCCAGGGTGGGGGACCAGGGGGAAAGCCTGCAATTCAGGGCATGGCCCAGCAATAAGGTAAGGGGGGCCTGCTGCAACACAGACCCAGGGTCTGGGGAATGCCCCCAAAGCTGCAAACTTAACTGAAAACAGCTCAGCAGGCTACCTATCTGCAGCACCCAGACATGCAGTTCTCAATGGGATCCAAACCCCAAATAAATCCATTTTAATCTGTATAAAGCTTAAACTCTTCGCCCTCTATATCAGTGATAGAGAGATATGCACAGCTTTTTGCTCCCTCAGCTATTAATCATTTACTCTGGGTTTATTAATAAACTAAAGTGATTTTATTAAGTATAAAAAGTAGGATTTAAGTTTCAAGTAATAACAGATTTAGGTTTCAAGTAATAACAGAACAAAGTGAGTCACAAAGCAAAATAAAGCAAAAACACGCAAGCCCAATACATTAAGAAACTGATTACAGGTAATATCTCACCCTCAGAGATGTTCCAATAAGCTTCTTTCACAGACTAGACTCCTTCCTAGTCTGGGCCTAGTCCTTTCCCCTGGTAGAGTCTTTGTTAGATCCAGCAGACATCTCAGGTGGTAAGCAGGGGTTTTCTATTGACTGGCAGCACCCTTTCTCCTGTTCCACCCTATAGCGATGCGGCGACTCACTGGTGCGGCGCCTCCTGCTGGTTGTCCAGGAAATTAGCTTTTCCAGCTCCAGAGCACCCTCTGCTGGCTGATGTCCTGCTTGCCGCTGGTCTCCATGTCCCTCCCAGACCCCGGTGCCCTTTACTCAGGGGTTCTGCCCAACGCAGCAACCCCCCAATCTGGGACTCCCCACCCCAGGAAACCCCCACCCTATATCCCCACCTCGCCTCAGTCTATCGCCACTGCCAGTCATCACCTAGCCCCCGTTCCCTGGGGCAGACTGCAGTGTAAGTGCCACTCATCACCGGCAAGGGGGGTTTGGACGTGCTGCCTCTGCCTACCCTTGGGCTGCCCCTCTGCAACCCCAGTACCCTTTCCGGCCTTTAACAAGGCCTGCAGCCTGGGGGGCGGGTTTCCAGGCTGGAGCTCCCCCAGTTCCTCTAGCCTTCCCCCAGCCCTGCTCCACTTTAGGTACTCTGTTCAGCTCCCAGCAGCCAGGCCCTTCTCTCTCTATGGCCTGAGAGAGAGACTCTTTGTCGGAGCTCCTGGCCCACTGCACTCTTATAAGGGCCAGCTGGGCCCTGATTGGGCCATGGCCCCAGCTGTGGCTGTTTCCCCTTTCAGCCCAGGCTTGCTGCTTACCCCAGCAGCAGCCCTCTCACAGCCTCAGCCCTTTCCCTGGGCTGGTTTAACCCATACAGGGTCGGAGTGGGGTGACTACCCCTCTACACACACCCTTTTATAGCTTTGGAACAAGGCGGGAATCTTTTGTCTGTGCTTGGTCCCCACCCCCGCCTCATCAGTGGAAAAGTACAAGGGCTAAGCTGGATTCCAGTATCATGTGACATGGTCATATGTCACTGTAAGACCCCTAGTCTCCATTCTTCCTGGGTTGGCCAACACATACACAGGAATGCTTGCAGATAAATAAACCATTTACAACCAATTGTCCTAGTCAATGGGAGCCATCAAGTTCCTAATGCCCCATTGACGGCCCTCATTGGTGTGACTACAACAGTGATACAAGTTTATATCTTAGTCTCCTAACTCCATATATAGAAACAAATAAGATGAACACATTTAGTAGATTATAAGCTTCCTAAGGACACCATACAAGGGACCATTTGCATAAAGCATATTCCATTTACATCATATTCACATTCATAAGCATATTTCCATAAAACATATGGAGTGCAATGTCACACACCCCACCCTGTACCTCAGGGATTTTGGCCTTATCCATTACCCCCTAACCCCTGCACCTCCCCTTTGCCAGGGATGGTCCATGTGGCTCCAGTCTGTGGTGATGGCCATTACACAGCTGTCTCCGTGTCTGGTCACTCGGTGGCATCCGTGAGAGAAGGTGCTGTGGACAAGGAGCCTCCTGCTGGCTTAGTGGTGGCTGGAGCAGAGTCGACAGGCTCTGGCTGTGTCTGTGCCGGGTGATATGGCCCCTTCTGGGCCCCTGCAGGGGAAGCACAAGCAACAATTGACTCATCTGGAGACCTTGGTGCCTCGGAGCGAGGGTGTGTGTGTGGGGACAATGGGGATCACAGCTGGGGGACAGCTTCCCACAGCCACTCCCCCTTTATCCAGCCAGGGCTCAGCATGGAGCCCCTGGGATCTCATGGTAAGCAGGGCCAGCCTGGCTTGCTATGTGTCTGGGAGACCAAGTGCTGCAGGGTGGGGGCTCAGTAGGGAGCGCTCTCCCCCACCAGTCAGTGCTGACCCCATTACCCAAGTGTGGCTCTAGGGAACGCTGTGCTGCAGGGCAGGAGCTGTGCTGCAGGGAAGGGGGTCATCACTCACCTGGCCTCCTCCTCAGGTACCAGCCCAGGGCCACGATTCCAAGCAGCGCAACGATGCAGGCAGGAACAATCACCAGGATACCAGGTTGGCCTGTGGCCTGGGAATCTGTAAATGTCCCGAGACAAACTGAGCCATGGGCTGGCCAAAGCCCTTTTGCCACTCACTGCTCCTGCACCTGCCTGATATCTCTGGGCTAGTGCCTCCATCCCCCGGTTGAACTGGCCCTCCCAGCCACCCATCCCCCATGTGTCTGCCCTGCATCTAGACAGCCCCTTCTCTGCCTTCCCCTCCCAGTCTGTGAGCCCCCCTCTCTCATATCCTCTCCCCTCTGTGCCCCACTAGAACCCCTTCTCTGCATACCCCTCATTATTTGCCAGCTGCCTAAAACCCCCCTGTGCTTTCCCCTCACCTCTGAGCCCCGCATTGTGCTCCTCTGCCTGCCCCTCCCCTTTGAACCCCCCAAAACACTTCTCTACCTACCCCTAACCCTAGTACCTCTCTCTGCCTACCCATATCCTGGTACCCCCCAAAATGGTCCCTCTGCACTTCCCAACTCCCTTTTCCCCCATCCCTTGTTTCCATCTCCTCCCTCAATAGGAGTGGCCCCATTCCTAGCTTCTCCCCACTGCTCCCCCTGTTCTGCCCCCCCCCCCAGTACTCACCCAAGGTCACCCTCAGAGGGGTATCCCCCAGGCTGCTGTGTCTCACCACACACACATGCTCTGTGGGGTCGATCCCCTCCTGCCCCAGCTCGATGGACACCTGGATCTGGAAGGTGGGGTCCCCATTTGGCCGGATCCCGCTGGTCAGCTGCTCCCCCAGGGCCACCTGGCCCCCCCGCTCCCAGGTCACCTCGATGTCACGGGGATAGAACCCCGTCACATGGCAGATGAGGCGCTGCTGCCGGTCCTGGGTCCCTGGGACGAAGGCCACATGCACTGAGGGCTGGGCTGGGGGGAGGGCGAGGAAGGGATATTAGTCACAGTGAATGGGATAGCAGGGGACTGCAGGTCGAGACTGAGGGGCATTGGCAGAACTATCACCTGTCTTCTGAGTGGTGAATGGCACAGACCTCTCCATCCAGAACCTGCACTGCTGCAGTGGGAGGTGATTCAGCACAGCAGAAGTCTCCCCTTCACGGTTCCAGCGCTCTGCCACTCGCCAGGCTGCCGGGTGCACCGAAAACCAGCGGTTCTGGTCGGTCTGATGCTGCAGCATGTCCTCCCCATTGAGGGAATATCTGGTGACAGCTCGGACAGCACCAGTGGCATCATCCAGCTCACAGGTCTTCAAGACCTGCATGTAGTAGGGCTCTGGGTGAAGAATGGGTGTGTGAGCAACTGAGTATGCAGCTACCACCAGGGGCCAGAGTGGGGGAGAAATTTTCCCATGCATAGAACTCAGGATTCCTGACTCCCAGCACTCCCCACCCTGCAATCCGCCAGACCCCACTCCTCTCCCAGAGCTGGGAATAGAACTGAGAAGTCCTGGATCCCAGCCTCCCTCCCTGACTCTAACCACTATGTATCAGGAAAGTCACTCCCCTCTTGTGTCCCCCCCTCAGTTCCCTCCCACCTCCTTTGAGCTGCCCAACTATTCCCTTTCTGAGCCAAGCTCAGTTCTGAGGGAAGGGAACTCACCCGCCTTTGGGGCGCTGGCGTTCATCTCCCGCACCAGGCCCTGGTACTCAGTCTCCACCCAGAAGTCCCAGGCCAGGCACCCAGCCCTGCGTGCATTCCAGAACTGCTGGCTTTCCTGGTTCCCTGGGCTGTACCCATTGCGGGGAGCTTGCCTGCGTGTGTTGCTGTCATAGACTGAGAGCACCAGGTCATTCACCCTCATCACTTGCAGTCGCTTGGGCAGACCAGAGGCCACCTGAGGGGAGATGAGCTGGAGATAGGAGATATGGTGAACCCCTGTAGGAAAGAGAGAGACCGGGATGGGAATGGGACCTAGGCATGTAGGACTCCAACCCAAGGGGACCCTGCAGCACCCAGCCCTGGGGGGAAATGACTGGGATGGGAAATAGGACTGAGGCATCCAGCAGAACAGGGGTCACTTACCAGCCAGGGTGATGGAGCAGAGAGACAGAAGCCAGAAGGAGACCAAGGCAGGATTGGGCCAAGGAGCCATCGCCATGGAGGGGATGGGACTGCAGCTCTACAGGGTGGTGTCTGGGGCCAGGACCCAGAGAGCTGGAGAGGGCACGGCCGCCCCTTCCTATTCTGAGCTCTCTGCTGCTCTGACAGGAAACACAAGAGCGGAAATCCAGACCCACAAGATGAGCAAACTTCAAGAGAGACAAATCAACCGTCCATTCCCCGCACTGCTCGCTGCGTCACAGGAAGCCTCGCTCTCCAACAAGACCATAAAGCTTGAATAACTCCTATTGTTTGTTCGTAGTTGTCTCTGTTATAACGTGTTTACTTTATGGGGAGGTTTTCTGTGAGCACAGCAACAGAGTGGTCAGGTGACCTAACCCACAGCAGTTGAAATGGGTAGGGACTATCCAGAGACAAAAGACTTGTGGGTGGTATGGCTAAGTGTAAAAGGCTGGAATGTCACGCTGTTCAGGCTGCTGGAGCTGTGCCAGCTGCTCAGTTCTTCTATCCCGGAAGCTCCAGTGGTATCAACACTGCCAACAGTCCCGTATTACAAGGGACGTCCCTTATTTAAATAGAAAATTGCCTGTCCCATACTCAATCAGTAGGGGGTGCTGTTTCTCCTATATTTCAACAGCAGAGGGTCAGTACACATGGGTGCATCTTTCCACACTGCTCCGGACCCTGGCCCTTCAGTGCTGTACAGGGAAAGCAGACTGGACTATGCTCAAGCCCCTGAGCACAGCCCCATCTGTTTTCCCTATGCAAGCTCTGCCTGGCAACGCAAGTGGACGGAACTGTGTGCCCTGGGGCTGCGCTGAAGGGCCGGGTCGGCAAGAGGCTCTGTCTGGCAGGGGCGTCAGAACTCCCAGAGTGTAGCCGCCCTGCTCACAGAGTCTCTGCCTACGTCCCCAGCAGAGGAGCATAACTGCTGGTTGGTGGCTGCTGCCGCTGCAGCCTGGGGGAGCGAGATGGGCAGGGAGCCTGGTTCTGGCAGCCAAGACCACTGTCAGTGCTGCAAAAAGCAGCAAGAAACACCTCTGGCAAATGTAGGTGAGTCCTGCTTGCTATTATTATTAATAATGATAATGATATTGGGAGGAGGGGTGGGGTGGGGGTATTAAGAAAACCGTCCCTTATTTTTGAAAAACAATGTTGGCAACCCTAATAGCTCATAAAAAAAGACCGCAGGCACAGTTCAGTAACAAAGGCACATGGCCAGGTGTATTGCCTTCCAGGCACTGTCCTAATGCCCTGGCTCCGTGGTGACAGGTAAACTAACACATGAGTACCCAGTGACAAGGAGCGGTTCAGTCAGCAGTGGGAGTCTCTGTTGTCCCCAAGGCCTCACAAAGGGGTAAGTTGAGGTACCCCTATATTTATAGACTGAGACAAACAACCTACGTGCCACCTTATGTGCTGCATGACACCTGCTTGTTACTTCCCCTTGTTCCTGATATCTTTGACAAAACATCCTTATACATTGTTCCATCAAACCATCTTATCTTTTACTAGATTGGGGTGTATTTCTACTAGCCTTCTGAAATGTATTTACATAAATATCTAGCATATTATTGTTTTGCCAATTATATTATATTACTCTGGTTCACAGCCTTTGGTTCAGGCCTCAGACCCTGCACCAGGCCCCATGCTTCAAGTTTTCTCTCTCTCTACTATATTTGGATGTGGAGGGTGTGGATGAGGGGCACAGGTATAGGGAGAAAGGTTGTGGCTGTGGATGAGGTGTGGGTTGCAAATGAGAACTGGTGGCTGGCAAGCCTTCCATTGGTTGTTTGTGAAAAGTCTGTATTTTATTAGCTGATGTCAAGGCAGATGAATGCAGTGCTTGCAAAGACATGCAGCATGGAGGTTTGAAGCTGACCATTGTGGGATAAGAAATACGTGCACTGCCAGGGTTGCCAGGAGGTGGATTCTGTCCAATTCCTGGATCTCGAGGTACCATAAGCTTGCAGGAGAGGAAGGAGCGGGCCATGAGCAGGGGATTCCTGACAACAAGCTGATCTGGGTGGAGAGAGGCGGCCTGCGCTGGCATCACATTTCACCCATCCTGCACCATCTAAGTGGTTAGGGTATGATCTATATATAAAAGAAGAGAGGGAACCAAATGCCATAGCTAAACTTTTTTCAACCTCAAACCTGGCCAGTGTATATACTGTGCTACTGGAGGGGGGCCATATTACAATAGGGTGCATTAGGAATGCTAGATAATATAGATACAGATCTGGCAATTCCATACCTCCGTTGCCCAGTATTTTTAAAGGTCTTGTGTGACAAGCGAGGCTGCCTTTTATTCCACGTAATTGCATGAGAAGCCTCTTTATTTGAGAAAAGAATAAGGTAGAGAGCTTGAAAGGCAATAGGCAAATGAGATAAGTCATTCTTGGACAGATATTCATGCTGACTGCTTCTGTTATACCCAGTAAGGATAAAGGGAGGAGATACCACCTCTCTACATCTCTGTAAACTTCTTTTAATATACAGGACAACTTTTAACACATCAGCAAAATATTTCCTTGCATACTTGAAATGGAAAATGCTGAAATTAAGAAGGATCTGGGCTTTAGGATATATCCATAGCTTTTGATTTATTCTAGTTTTGGAGAGATCTTTCAAAAACTATCAACTACATTCTATAATGATTGGATTAATGAGTATGGATTCTTCAACAGTACAAAAACATTACTGGCATATACACTGATTTGCTATTCTTCCCTGTTTATAGTCACACAGCTGAGTGCTGATGTATGTACATTGACAGTGGTTCAAGAGTGAGAATAAAACAGAGGAGTGAGAGGGGACAGTCTTGTCATGTCCCTCTCTCTAGATGAAATGTGGGAGAAATAACTGTGTTGATAGTAATGGGCAAAGAGAGTTTTATAATACTGTGACCCAGTTCAGGAATATTGGTCCAAATCTGAAATTTTTAGGACAGCCATTCGATAAGGCCACTGTGACATTCCCCTCTGGTGTTATCTGGACGGGTGATCTGCTAAGTCACTCCAATCCTTGACTCTGGGAGCCAGCCTTATCCTACTCTGCTGTGAGAACCCCACTCCTGGGCTGTTCACACACAGCCTCTGGCATGAAAGTTGCTCCCAGCTACTTGCAAGAGAATGACACTAGCCAATATCTCCGGTCCCAGACACAACCCTAGGAACCTCCATCTTGCAGTGTCCAGTTATGCCCACTGGACACTGCAAGCTTCTATAAGTTCATCAATTTAAAAAAGAAATTGATATGTACCAGGCTTGTTCTCCCAATGGGAGTCACTGCAAACCAAACGCACTGCTTCGGGTAGAATAAAAAAACAGATTTATTAACTATAAAGGTAGATTTTAAGTGATTATAAGTCAAAGCATAACAAGTCAGATTTGGTCAAATGAAATAAAAGCAAAACGCATTCTAAGCTTATCTTAACACTTTCAATGTCCTTAAAAACTTGGCTGCTTCTCACCACAGGCTGGCTGGTTACTTTTCAGTCAGGCTCTCCCCTTTGATCGCTTGGTGGTGGTGGTGGTGTCTGTAGATGTAGGTGGAAGAGAGAGAGCATGGCAAAATGTCTCTCCCTTTTATCATGTCCTTTTTTCCTCTTGGCTTTGGCCCCCGTCCTTCAGAGTCAGGTGAGCATTACCTCATCGCAGTCCCAAACTGCCCAAAGGAAGGGGGTGACTCCCTCGAGGGTCTAACAGATTCTTTTGTTGCTGCCTAAGCCAATGTCCATTGTTCCCATGAGGCTGGGCTGGGTTTGTCCCATCCCTGCCCTGATGAGGTGTGAACTGCCTCTCTGTTCTTGGAGAGTTTTTGCATGGGCTTGCTTTAAGCCATGAGGATACATTTTCAGCCTCATAACTATATACATGAAATTATAACCTATAACCTGTAACATTATTGTAACAATTACTGTAACAATTACTATAACATCACTATAACAACCATTCTCAGTGCATTATGAGCCTTCTGAAGACACCCAACATGACAAACTTTGCATTGGATACCACACAATCATGTTATAAAGATGAACATGGGGGTGTAAGTTGTTACCCCGAGGTACAGAGCATCACAGCCACTCAACCTTATCAAATGCTTTCTCCATATATAGAGATAAGGTTATGAAGGGTACGTTTGAGATCTGAATTTGCTGGATCAAGTGAGCAATTTTTCTAGTATCAGCAGCAGCCAATCTTCTTTTAATAAAACCAACCTGATCTGTGCATAATGGATAGTATGATGATATTCAGACATGTCACTAAATTTTTTGCAATTATTTTGCTGTCTGTATTCAATAGGTATATGGGGCAGAGGTTCCCACAGTTGCAACCATCTTTGTTCATCTTTAAGATTAAAGTAATTAAAGCAGTCCTCATATCATGAGAAATGGTTCTCTTTTGGAAAGTTTCAGTGAAGATTTTCCTACCATTAAGGAGTAAGAGCAAAGTGGAACTGCACAAACAGAAATGTTCATAGAATGATGCCTTAAGGTGTGTCTCTCAGTGATGACAATCACTTTGATATGGGTATACAGAAAAATTATAAGCACAAAACAAACTGTTACACTTCATGTGAAAATGAATATGTGTAACCCTTTTGCCAGTTGGAGTCAGGAGCAACAAGGGCCGGGTTCAATACCTAGGGGTTCCTTTTCAACAGTACAACACAAAACCGTCTTGAACCCTCACCAAGTAACCTAGGACAGTTACACACCACCCATTGGGTGCCTATAAAGGCAAATACTTCCCCTTTTGCAAGAACAGAGTCTGATTGTAGAAAATAAACTTTTAAATAAAAGGTGGAAGATAACTTGGCATTAACTTGGGGAAATGCTGCAAGCAGGAGTTGTAAGCATAAAGCCATGAGCAAAACACCCACCCTGGAGTACGTTGGGCAGTGTCCTTTTGCCTCAAGTTCTTAAGTTCAGCAACCAAAAGTTACTTTAACGTGTCCCTCTCTCCTTCCTCCACTGCATCCCACTCACAGTTGTTGTCTTTGGTCAATGAAGACCCAGAGCTGAGAGGTGCATTTGCAGAGTCCTCCTCCTACCCTGGTGTGGTGGGGGACCTGGCTTCCTCAGCTGTTCAGGGGCTCGCTCCAGTATTAGCCATCCTGCTGTCTGCTCACTGCTCTGCTCCGCTGGCTGCCCTGCCATCCACTCACCTCTGTGCTCCACCAGCCACCCTACTGGTCACTCACTGCTCAGTAGCGTAGCTGTGGGGAAGCAGGGGGCGCGGCCGCGCCCCCCTGAGCACATTTTCCAAAAGCTGCGCCTTTCCCGGCTGCCAGCACTGGGCTCCAGACTCAAAGTCCGGAACTGGGTTTTGCATGTGGTCGCTGGCTGGCTCTGGGCTCTGCACTGCCCTCCCCCATCCCCAGCCCTGCTTTCTCGCTCCGGGGCTGCAGTCGGCTGGTTGCCTGCCTCCCCGGGAATGAGGAGGAGCCGCCGGCCCGCAGCTGCCCGGCTCCCTAAGCCAGGGTTGGCGCTGCTGGGAGGGGAAGGGGCTGCAGCGCAGCCCCCAACGCCGCGGGAGGCTGAGGAACAGCAGCCCCGTTGGTCCCAGGCAGCCCCATGCAGAGCGAAGGGGGCTCTGAAGCCCAGCTGGGGCCGGTGGAGAAGGAAGGGAAAGGGGGGGTTCTCCTGGTCTCTCTTCAGCGGATGGGGCTGAGAGAGCGGCAGAACCAGGAGGCAAAGAAGTGATATGTGAAAACAGAGTACTAGGTTAGTCATGCCCATTTTGAGCAAAATGCCTGGATTTTGGAAAGCAAATATTTATTTTTTTTCTACCATACATAATTATATATAATGCATAATTGATGTGAGGACAAAACTTAATGATTATCCTACATTCTTGTCTCATTACATCATTTTTATAGCACAGAAATGTAGACGTCGCCTATGGGTTTGGAGATTTTGCCGATGACATGTTTTAAATCCGAGTGTATTTTAAGGATGAAGTTATATGTCTTTCAACAAGTAGGTTAAAAACCGGAGTCTTAATAGAACCTTAATTAGAGAGTGGAAATACTGGGCCCTAATCCTACAGTGAGAACCATATAGACCCCAAGGTGCACATACTTCTCATGGCAAGATTGGGGTAGTAAAGGGAAACCTTTTAGCTATAAAGAGACCAGTCTGAAATTCAGTTACAATGCATTTGTTATTATTCATTATTTCTATTAAGATGGCACCTAGAAGCCCCAGCCTTGATTAGTGTCCCATTGTGCTAGGCATTGTACAAAACCACAGTAAGATACAGTCTCTGACCTGCATGTTTATAGTCTAAATAGACATGTCAGATAAGGAAAGGAGGGGAAGTTACTTGCCCATGGTCAAACAGTAGGTCAGTGGCAGAATTGGGAACAGGATCTAGATCTTATCCACTGACCTATACTGTCTTTTAGCACAGAAATGTAGGGCTATTCCCTCTATGTATTTAATATTGGGAAAATATTGTTATAAGAATATTACAGCAGCAACAAGAGTGCTAGAACAATTTGTATAGTGAGGGTGCTGAGAGACATTGAGCCCCCTCCCGTACTCACCCCCCCTCAGTGCTGCACCCGGGGCTGTGAAACTGATCTCAGTGCAGCTTGTGAAGGAAGGAGGGTAAATGTGCTTTAAGGTGCCAGTTATGTCTCCTCAGTCTCACTGCTGACTAGCTGCAGACCCAGTGCTCAGAATTAAGCAGTGTTCTCAGGGCTACTATACTCTATACTAGTTTTCAATTGCCTGCTAAATGCTTCAGCCATGTCACCTTTTCACTTAGCTATCTCCTGAATAGTGGTGACTGGGAATGGGGGGGGGGGGAGTGTAGCAGATGCCAATTTGAGGTGAATAGTCTCTTGGCCAGATTCTACTCGGTTTATGGTGCTTTGTGCTATGGATTGGAGCAAAGTGGCTGGTGAATATCAGTTGTGGGTACAGGAGGGTTTCATTGCATCTTCTCTTGGCCCCAGCTACTGTTCTCCCTTCTTGTTGCATTGATACTGGGTGGGTGTGTCTCACCTTTTTTTAAAAAATCATATATGCTAGGGACAGTCTTGTCCTCTTCTCCTCCCCTGATGTCAGTGTAGATGCAGGCAGTGCAAAATGTACTACAGTCATATAGTATCTCAATGCACAGCTGCATGTCTCTGATCTGAGGTTTGAAGAACAATGTGGCACTAGCTATTTTACAGGATGTCTAGATTTCATTCCTGTAGTAACAGAGCTGGTGATAGGAAAGCAGGAAGAGGTTTGTTTTTTGTTGGTTGGGGGTGTGTGTGTGTACACAGCTTAAATTGGTTAAAAACCCTAACTTTCAGTACTCAGTGTTTCAAAAATGGTAGACTGCCAACCTGTGTCGTAGAGATGTCTTTTGTTTAAGTACAAATAAATATGTATAACGAATTTAAAAGTATGTAATTAGTAATTTGATATGTCGGGTGGCGCCTTTTTTTATGTGTTCGCTCCCCCTGATGTTAGAACCTGGCTACGCCACTGTCACTGCTGCACTCCACTCCGCCGGCCACCCTGCCGGCCACTCACCACTTCGCTGGCTACCCTGCTGGTCCCTCGCCACCCTGACAGCCGCCCTGACGGCTACTCACTACTCTGCTCTGCACCCTCTGGGATGTATTGATGTCCCACCACGTAACACAGCTCACATGGCTAGTGCAGGCTGGGAAGTCTCTTGCATCAGAGACACTGTCCCAAAGCCGGCCTAATGCTTAGGCCTGGTTACCAGTGATTTCAGCTCTATTGGTCTGCAACAAGACTCTCCATTGAGTCTCAATCAGCTCTGTTATTACACAGTGGAAACAGGAAGGGTCAAATGATGTCTGGGAGGGCCCACACTACCAGGTACAAGTACTTGTCCCCACCTTCTCTCAACTCTCCTGGGCTTTGGTATCCATGTCCCCTGCCTAGTGAGTGCAGATTTGTTGTGATGGAGTCCCCCGGGTGCAACCTGGATTGTAGGACTACTGAGCCCTCCAAATCCAACAACCTGGGCTGCCTATCACACTGTGATGCTGATGTCAAGCTACAAACCTCTGGCAAGCACTGCACTTATACAGCCATCCACGGGCAGGGACACGCCCAACTGAGTTACATGAATGATCTCCCAGCCACTCATGAACCATTAATAGAGAGGCTCCAGCCAGTTTCCCCCAGCTCACCAATCTTGCACCCCAGAGCTGTATTATCTGACACTGGTCAGAAGCCTGGCCAGGGTAAGTTCATTACCTAGTTCACCACTTCATCAAAGGAAGTGGACATGCACCAGCCTTTGTAACCTGAGCTGAGATTTCCCCAGGCAATTCAACCAAAACACACTGTTTAGGTAAAACATAAAACAGATTCATTAACTACAGAAAGATAGACTTGAAGTGATTATAAGTAGCAAGCATAGAGATCAAAGTTGGTTACCTAAGAAACAAAAATAAAGTTGCAGTCTAATTCTAATTTAAACAGACTAAGCAAGATTTGAATCAAGCAGTGTTTCACCCTGAGAGATAGTACAGGCAGGTTACAGTTCCTCAGTACATAGACTAGGACTCTTCCAGCCTGGGACGAAACTTCCCACTTCAAAGACTTTGTCTTCCAGACGTGCTTCCGGGTGTTGAGATGGGAATGGAGGGGGGAGAGGCTTTCTCTGCATCTAGAGACAAGGCTATGGAGGGAGCATCTGACATCTGAGCTCGCTGGATCAAGTGAGTGATTTTTCTTATGTTATCAGCAGCCAATCTTCCTTTAATAAAAGCAACCTCATATGCATGTACAATTGATGGGATGGTGATGTTTAATTGTGTTGCTAAATGTTCTGCAATTATATTTCAATCTGTGTTCAACAGCAATATGGGGCGGAAGTTGCCACAGTTGAAACCATCTTTGTTCCTCTTTAATATTCACGTAATTAAAGCAGTTCTCATGTCATGAGACATGGTTCCTTCTCGGAAAGTTTCAGTGAAAACGTTTCTACCAGTAAAGAGTAACAGAAAAGTGAGGGGCACAAAAATAGAAATGTTAAGAACATGAAGCCTTAAGATGGCTGTGTGTGATCAGGCAATCACTTTGATGGGGTACATGGAAAAACTATAAGCACATAATAAACAGTTACATGTTGTGTGGAAATAAATATGGCTAACATGATTTTATGGTACATAAGGGGTAAGGGTTGCACTATGGAGGCAAGGTGCATTCCTATGAAACACGTAGTGTTTATTGCAAATGGACAAAACAACTGTCAATAAGACATGCTATTTAATTAAAAACCCATAGAGGCTCCAACAAGGAGCCACGATAGGTTTCGTTTTCTTTTTCAGACTGCTGTGTGCTTCGGATGCAAAAACCTACCCAGCACCAAGACAGATCAGTGAATATAAGAATGGAGCTTAACCATTAACACTCTTATCCAAAAGTTCTGTTTAGTCGTGGTGTAAAGTAATCACTATTAGGAAGTAAAAACCCATATGGCAATGTTTTGTAAATGGAAAAAGAATAATTGCATTAAACCTAAGCAATTATATAAAACATTGCAAATCCCTAGATTAAAAACAAATCCAACAAGTATTTTAGGGTTACATCTATTGAAATTATTGTTGAGTAATATTTAGTTTATTAATATGCAAAGTGTTACATTTCACCAGTCTGCAGTCAGTGGCGTTTCATCAAAAATGGTTACAAACCATTGAAAGACGTTATGGACAAAAAAGGAAATTTAAATGCATGAGCCTGCCAAGGTGAGGCAGCAGTGAAACCAAAGGCAGTTTGGTGGAATTGGAAGGGGAGTCAAGATGTCTGGGACTGGTATGTCACTCAGAAAGGAAGCTGACAGAGAGATGCTGTGGGAACATGACCGAGCATTTCAACAGAAGCTAGCAGCAGAACTACTTGATCCATTTCATGAGCTAGGCTTTCAGCCAGAATTAGCATCAAAAGTACCATATTATGTGTTAGTATATAGGCCTGTTTGTTAGCCTGAGACAGAATTTTGGGTTTGACTTTTTGATACTTTTATACTTTATACTAATATGTATGAAGAACAAAAGACAAAGACACTGTGTGTTACATCTGCCCACAAGCAGATGGGGTGAAAAGAGATAAGAGATGGAACTAAAGTGTTACAGGGTATGGTGGGAGTGTTATTATGAGCATACACTGGAAGGCTGCCTGGCTCTTTTCTTAAGCCAAGGTTAAGCAACAAGTTAAGAGGGGCAAGGGGGTTGGGGGTCAGGCATAAAAATACTAAAAGCCAAAGCCTGGCCTTGACCAGAGCACAACCTCACTCCTTACCCCTCCCATGGGATACAAAAGAGGTGGGATGAAGACCCCAGACCCACGACCCCCAAAACGGAACATGACCATAAGTTGTAAGGGGTGTCACTAGGGGCGTGCACTGCAGGTATATTTGGACCTGCTAAGAAGGAGGACGTGGGAATAGGAAATGGGAATGGGAATGGGGAGGGGGAAGGGGGGACACAGGCATGGCTCTGTGGCGTCAGAGCTGGGAACGGAACACTGGGAAACAGACTCTGCCGGCGTGCAGAGCTATGGATCTGCTTGCTTGGGACTAACCCCAATAAACATCACATGGCCTGCACTGCGGACTTCCCGTCTTCTGCTTTGTGTCTGCATGACAAGAACCAGGGGAGAGGGTGAAGGGAAAGCCTTCTAGCATTATGAAAGGCAACAAAAAAAAATTAATAAAGAGCTTTTAACTATATGTACCATGCCCTATCCACCCAGTTACCTCCGTTAGTGACAATCCCCTGGGTTTTGATGTACAGGCCTAGATTCTTCTGGATCCCGCCTCCAACTCACCAGGGTGTAACTTCCTTATTTTCTTCCCGTATGAATTTATATGGCCATGCCTCCACCCCCCTCGCTCCTTCCTGGCAGGGTCACCAGGGCAGCTTGGGAGGAAAATTCTAACCACAGTATAAACCCTATTTACTATATAGTTGAAGACTCCCCAGAAATAGCACAGACACATACAATATATCCAATATAGTAATTATATTAAACAGGAGATAGAACATAACATAACATAATATAACAGGGTAAAGCACTATTCTCAGGACCACCAGTGCCCACGCTGATAATACCCTTGAATTTCCCCAGTCATGTGACCTGATACAGCAAATGTAAAATTAGTGTCCCGTTGCTTAACACATACTTTGTAGGGGCCCTTGATGACCTGTGACTGCGATATCTTCCGTGCCGCAGTTAGCAACTTGGCTGACTGGGTTCAGTAGAGCCCAAAAAACTCACACCTGTATAAGATGATGTCCCTACATTGTTTTAATAGGCAGCAGGTAATAAAATCCCCAAACCCTGACCCCCTGGCTTCAGGGCAACAGTTCAGGATGTAGGGAGTCTCCTACACAACTTCCCTGACCAGCTAACTAAAACATGGTGCACTCACAACTCTGAAAATGATCCTCAGGTTCAGAGATGATGATGATCCTCAGGGGGCTGATGATCATGCCGCAGGCATCCTCTTTGTACAAGAATCAGGCTGTTTCTGATCCCCGGATTTCCCCTTGCCTCAAAGGGATGCAAAGCTCAAGGTGCAGGTTACAAAACTATAATAAAAATCCAACCTTTAGTGTGCTACCTTAGCGCTCAGACAGACTCACAGCTGATGGGAGCCCTGGACTAGCAGCCAGAGCAGAGCTTGTCATGTGGTGACAGATCTCACCTAGGGAACTGGAGCTAACTCAGTCTGGCTGGGGGAAGTTTTCCCAACAAAGCTCTACTAACTAGGAGTAACTTGAAGAGTGAAAGCATCAAGCTGAGGAATCTCGATCCAGGTCCCCAGAAGCCAGTTCTCAGAGGAAACCCTCCATGCAGGCCTCGGACTAACCCACTCCCCACACACCCAGACTCTCCAAAATGGCTTCCCTGACCCTCTCCCCAGGCACCCAGGGGTGGGCATCTCACTCCCTATTGGTCAGGCTTGTTCTTCTTCCTGCGCTTTCACGTCTCAACCATTTGACTCTGCCCCCTCCTCTGAGAAGGCTGCCTGCTACTCTCCTGCAAGTCAACAGTAGCCTGTCATCCTAAACTGTGTCTCTCCTCTCTCCCGCTTGGTTGTCAGCAGACTCAGTCTTGCCTCTGCTCCCCTTCCTCCCAGGGACAGTGTGCTTATCCCTAAGTTAAATGCACACAGAGCCTCGGGGACCTAGGTAATTTCCTTGGGGGGTTATATATATATCCAGGCCATGACATGAATCCAATAAAAAACTTTCTGAAGGTGAAACTTGTACTGATGAGTCATGTATCAAAATGTGCCACAAATTCCCAAACGGAGAATGACTGAGGGTCCGCCTGGGTGAGGACAAAGAATGGACACTGGGGGTGCTTTTAGGGGGCCTGGGATCTATGGGGTACAGGGATGATTGGAGGGTGGGGAACAGCACAGGACGAAGGTTCAGTAGAGGTACATCCCATCCCACTCTGTAACCTCAGGGATATTGGCCTTATCCGTGACCCCCCAGTGCCTCCTCTTTGCCAGAGATGGTCCATGTGGCTCCCTCCGGGGGGGAGGGATAACTCAGTGGTTTGAGTGTTGGCCTGCTAAACCCAGGATTGTGAGTTCAATCCTTGAGAGGGCCATCTGGGGCAAAATCAGTACTTGGTCCTGCTAGTGAAGGCAGGGGGCTGCACTCAATGACCTTTCAGGGTCCCTTCCAGCTCTATGAGATAGGTATATCTCCATATATTTAGCTGATAGCCCTGGCGCAGCCAGCTTCGCATCTGGTCACTTGGTGGCATCCAGGAGAGAAAATGTCATGGAAAAGGTGCCTCCTGCTGGCTTAGCCGTGGCTTGAGCAGAGTCAGTGGTCCATGGCTGTGTCTGCGCCGGGTGATATGGCCCCTTACGGGCCCCTGCAGGGGAAGCCCAACCAGGAATTTACTCATCTGGAGACCCTGCCACCTGGGATTCGCTCCTGCCCCTTGGAGCAAGGGTGCTTGTGGATAGGGGTATGATCTGGTATACAAAATCCATGCTGGGATCGAAGGGGTTAAAAGACTATACTGAGCCCAGCTAGGCCCACCCCCAACCCAGCAGAGCAGGCTGCAACTGGAGACAGGGCTGAAAAGGGAGCAGCCCAGCTCAGAAGGGGAAGGTTGCAAGGAGCAGACCTACCCTGCAGCCTCCTGCAAAGGAGTCAGAAATACCTCCTGGGGGGCAGGGACACTATTCACTAGACCACCCAGCCCAACCAAGGACCCTACTATGGGGGCAATGGGGATTACATTGATGGGTGGCTTCCCACAGCCATGACCCTTATATCCAGCTAGGCCTCAGCACAGAGCCCCTGGGATCACATGGTAAGCAGGGCTAGGCTGGCTTGACTTGACTGGGAGACCAAGTGCTGTGGGGTAGGAGCTCAGTCCTAGGGAGCACTCTGCTGCAGTGGGTGGGGAGGGGGGCTCAGAGAGGCACTGGGGGCATCACTCACCTTGCCTCCTTCTCAGGTACCAGCCCAGGGCCCCGATGCCCAGCACAGTGAGGATGCAGCCAGTAACAATCAATGAGACACGAGCTTGGCCCATGGTCTGGGAATCTGGAAATGCCCCAAGACACATTGAGCCATGGGTCCCCCAAAATCCCTTCCACCCTTCCCCTCCCTGGGGCCTGCCCACCGACTCCATGCCCGAGAATCCTAAACTAGCAACCTCCCTTCCCCAGCCAGTCTGGCCATCTCAGTCACCCATCCCCCATGTGGCTATCCTGCAGCTAGAAACCTCATTTACTGTCTCCCCTGCCTCTCTGTGAGCCCCCCCTTATCCCCTCTCTGGTTTTCCCTCCCCTCTGAGCCCCCCAAAACATGTCTCCCCTTCCCCCTAAGACCTCTCTCTAACTATCCCCTGGTGACCCCCAAAACTCCAGCTCTGCATTTCCCACCTCCCTCATCCCCCCCGCTCCTCCACCATAGCCCTCCCCACAGTAGGAGGCACCCCATTCCAAGCCTCTTCCCACTGTTCTGCCACTCTGCCCCCCCTAGTACTCACCCCAGGTCACCCTCAGGGGGTCACCCCCCAGGGTGATATGTCTCACCACACACACATGCTCAGTGGGGCTGACCCCCTCCTGCCCCAGCTCGATGGACACCTGGATCTGGAAGGTGGGGTCTCCATTTGGCTGGATCCCGCTGGTCAGCTGCTCCCCCTGGGCCACCTGGCCCCCCCGCTCCCAGATCACCTCGATGTCGCGGGGATAGAACCCTGTCACGTGGCAGATGAGGCGGCGCAGCCGGTCCTGAGTCCCTGGGACAAGGGCCACACGCGCTGTGGGTTGGGCTGAGGGCAGGGGGAAAAAGGGTTATTAATCACAGGGAATGGGATAGCAGGGGCTGCGGGTCAGGAATTGAGGGGCATCAGCAGAGATGTCACCTGTCTTCTGAGCAGTGAATGGCGCAGAGCTTTCAATCCAGAACTTGCATCGCTGGGGTGTGAACAGTTTCATCACTCCAAAAGTCTCCCCTTCACGGTTCCAGCGCTCCGCCACTCGCCAGGCTGCTGGGTGCACCGAGAACCAGCGGTTCTGGTCGGACTGGTACCGCAGCACGTCCTCCCCATTGAGGGAATATCTGGTGATGGCTTGGGCAGCACCGGTGGCATCGTCCAGTTCACAGGTCTTCAGGACTTGCATGTAGTAGGGCTCTGGGGGCAGAATGGCTGCGTGAGCAACTGGGCATGGAACTGCCACCGGGGGCAGAGTGGGGCTGAAATTCTTTCATGCATGGAACCCAGGAGTTCTGACTTCCTGCCGCCCCCTCCCCCCAACATGCAACCCACCAGACTCTACACCTCTCCCAGAGTTTGGGATGGTACTGAGGAGTCCTGCCCCCTACCACTCTGCTCTAACCACCAGAGCACTCCCCTCCCAAAGCTGGGACAGAACCCAGGAGTCCCAGCTCCCAACTTGCCCTGTTCTAACCACTATTCCTCTGGGAGAGCAGGAATACAACCCCAGAGTCCTGGCTCCCAGCATCCCTCCTTCCACTACATATAAGGGAAATCACTCCCCTCTGGTGTCCTCTCCCAGCTCCCTTCCACCTCCTTTGAGCCGCCCACCCATCCCTTTCCTGAGTCAAGTGGAATGCTGGGGCTGAAGGACTCACCTGTTTTGGGGGAGCTGGTGTTCATTTCACGCACCAGGGCCTGGTACTCAGTCTCCACCCAGGAGTCCCAGACTGGGCACCGAGCACTGCGCACGCTCCAGAACTGGTGGCTGTTCTTGTCCCCTGGGGTGTAGCCATGGCGAGGAGCCAGCTTGCCGGTGTTGCTGTCATAGGCTGAGAGCACCAGGTCATTCATCCTCTCCACACTCAGCCGCCTGGGCAGCCCAGGGGCCGCCTGTGGGGAGATGAGCTGGAGATAGGAGAGGCGGTGAACCCCTGTAGTAAGGAGAGCATCTGTGATGGGAATGGGATCCAGACATGTGGGACACAATCCCAACGGGCCCCTGCAGCACCCAGCCCCAGGGGAAAGAGACTGGGATGGGGAATGGAACCCAGGCATCGGCAGAACAGAGGTCACTTACCAGCACAGGCAACAGAGCAGAGACACATGAGCCAGAAGGACACTGAGACAGGTTTGGCCTGAGGCGCCATCACCCTGGAGGGGACAGGGCGGCAGCTCTGCAGGTTCAGGCCTGGGGCCAGGACCCAGAGAGCTGGAGAGGGCACGGCCGCCCCTCCCTGTGCTGAGCTCTCTGCTGCTCTGACAGGAAACACAAGAGGGGAAACTCAGACCCACAAGCTGAGAAAATTCAACAGAGACAAATCAACTGTCCGTTCCCCGCACTGCTCGCTGCGTCACAGGAAGCCTCGCTCTCCACCAGCACAATAGAGACTGAATAACTCCTGTTGCTTGTTCCAGTTGAATCTGTTATAACGTGTGTTTACTTTATGGGGAAGTTTTCTATGAGCACAGCAGAAGAGTCATCAGGTGACCCAACCCACAGCTGTTGAAATCAATAGGGACTATCCAGAGACAGAAGACTTGTGGGTGGTGTTGTTATGTGTAGAAGGCTGGAATGTCACACTGTTCCGGCTGCTGGAGCTGTGCCCGCTGCTCAGTTTTTCTATCCCGGAAGCTCCAGTGGTATCAACACTGCCAACAGTCCCGTATTACAAGGGACATCCCTTATTCAAATAGAAAATTGCCTGTCCCATACTCAATCAGTACGGGACGCCTTTTATCCTATATTTCAACAGTAGAGAGCCACTACACATGGGTGAATCTTTCCACTCCCCTCCGGACCCTGGCCCTTCGGTGCTGTGCCAGGAAAGCAGATGGGGCCATGCTCAAGCCCTTGAGTGCAACCCTGTCTGCTTTCTGTGAGCAGGTTCTGTATGGCAGGGCGAGTGAACAGGGCTGTGTGCCCTGGAGCTACACTGAAGGGCCAGGGTCAAGAAGGGGATCTGTCTGACAGGGGGGTCAGTACTCCCAGGGTGTAGCATCCCCGCGCACAGAGACTCTGCCAGCGTCCCCAGCAAAGGAGCATAATTGCTGGTTGGTGGCTGCTGCAGCTGCAGCTTGGGGGAGCGAGACGGGCAGGTTCTGGCAGCCAAGACCACTGTCAGTGGTGCAAAAAGCAGCAAGAAACAGCCCTGGCAAATGTAGGTGAGTCCTGCTTGGTATTATTATGATAATGATATCGGGAGGAGGGGTGGGACGGGGGTGACAAGAAAACAGTCCCTTATTTTTGAAATACAATATTGTCACCCCAAATGCTAGCAGATCAGGCAGCTTGCGAATTCAGCAGACCTCGATGTTGCTCATAAAGAAAGACCACAGGCTCGGTTTGGTGACAAAGGCATTTGGCCAGGTGTATTGCCCTCAAGGCACAGTCCTAGCGCCCTAACTCAGTGGTGACAGGTACACTGACACATGAGTGCCCAGTGGCAAGGAAGGGCTCAATCAGTGCCAGTCTCTGCTGTCCCCTAGGCCACACAAAGGGGTAAGTTGAGGTACCCCAACATTTATAGCATGAGACAAACAACTTACGTACCACCTTATGTGCTGCATGACACCTGCTTGTTACTTCCCCTTGTTCCTGATATCTTTGACAAAACATCCCTATTCATTGTTCCATCAAACCATCTTATCTTGTACTAGATTGGGGTGTATTTGTAGGAGCCTTCTAAAATGTATTTATATAAATATCTAGTAAATCAGCGGTTCTCAAACTTTAGCAACCCAAGAACCCCTATTTTGATTTAAAATTTTCTGGGGACCCCCAAGCCCCCCTGCTCAGCCCTTGCCCCACCCCTTTCCCCAGGGCCATGCCCCTGGCCCACCCCTTCTCCGAGGCCCTACCCCCCACTCAGTCCATCCCCCCTCACTCCATCGCTCACTCTCCCCCATGCTCACTCACTTTCACCAGGCTGGGGCTGGGGGTTGGAGTGTAGGAGAGGGTGAGGGGTGCAGGGTCTGGGAGGGAGTTTGGGTACAGGAAGGGGTGAGGGCTGTGGGCTGAGGCAGGGGGTTGGGGTGCAGGAGGGAGTGAGAGGGAAGGGCTTACCTCAGGCGGCTCCCGAAACCAACTGGCAGAAGCTCCTAGGTGGGGAGGCCAGGGGGTCTCTGCGAGCTGCCCCTGTCCACAGGCACCACCTGCGCAGCTCGCATTGGCCACAGTTTCCAGCCAATGGGAGCTGCAGAGTCAGTGCTTGGGGCGGGGGCAGCGCGAGGAGATCCCCTGTCCCCCGCATCCCAGGGGCTGAAGGGACGTGCCCGTCGCTTCCGGAAGCGGTGGGGAGCCAAGACAGGTAAGCCTGTTCCCCAGTGTGCTGGAGGCATGCCTAGGAGGGAGGGGGATGAGTTTCTCAGCGGGACCTGCAGACACCCTGGAGTCCCCTTGGGGACCTCCATGGGTCTGCGGACCCCAGTTTGAGAAATGCTGTAGTATATTATTTTGTCAAAGCCAAGCTACTCTGGTTCTCAGCCTTTGGCTCAGACCTCAGGTCCTGCACCAGGCCCCATGCTCCAGGCTCTCTCTCTCTGCTACAGTTGGGTGTGGAGGGTGGTGATAGGGGGCACAGGTATAGGGAGAGGGGTTGTGGCTGTGGATGAGGTGTGGGTGGCAAATGAGGACAGGTGGTTGGCAAGCCATGCATTGGTCATTTGTGAAAAATCTGTATTTTACTAGCTGATGTCGAGGCAAGTGAATGTGGCGCTTTCGAATACAAGCAGCATGGAGGTTTGGAGCTGACAGCGTGGCAACCTGACCGCTGTGGGATAAGAAATATGTGCACTACCAGGGTTGCCAGGAGGTGGATTCTGGCCAATACCTGGATCCCGAGCTAGCATAAGCTTGTAGGAAAGGAAGGAGTGGGCCATGAGGTGATTCCTGACAACAAGCTGCTCTGGGTGGAGAGAGGCGGCCTGTGCTCGCATCACATTTCACCCACCCTGCACCATCTAGTGGTTAGGTTGTGATCTATATATAAAAGAAGAGAGGGAACCAAATGCCATAGCTAAGCTTTTTTCAACCTCAAACCTGGCCAGTGTGTTTACGGAGCTACTGGAGGGGAATCATATTACAATAGGGTGCATTAGGAATGCTAGATAATATAGATACAAATCTGGCCACCCCATACCTCCAGTTGCCCAGTATTTTTAAAAGGTCTTCTGTGACAAATGAGGCTGTCTTTTATCCCATATCAATTCCATCAGAGGCCCATTTTTTTGAGCAAAGAGCAAGGGACAGACCTTCAAAGGCAATAGGCTAATGAGATAAATCATTCTTGGACAGATATTCATGTTGACTGTTTCTATCCTCCCCAGTAAGGATAAAAGGAGGAGATACCACCTCTCTACATCTTTGGACATTTCTTTTAGTATATGGGACAACTTTTAACACATCAGCAAGTTCTTTCCTTGCATACTTGCAATGGAAAATGCTGAATCTAAGAAGGATCTGGTCTTTTGGATATATCCATAGCTTCTGATTTATTCTAGTTAATGCAAAAATGAGAGATCTTTAAAAAAATATCAACTACATTCAGTAATGATGGGATTGATGAGGATGGATTCTTCAATAGTACAAACATGTTATTGACATATAAACTGATTTTGTATTCTTTCCTGTTTATAGTCACACCTTCAGTGGCTGAGTGCTGAGGTATGTACACTGCCAGTGGTTCTAGAGTGAGATTAAAAAGAAGGAGCGAGAGGGGACAGCCCTGTCATGGCCCTCTCTCTAGTTGAAATGTGGGAGAAATAATTGTATTGATAGTGATGTGCAGGGAGAGTTTTATAATACTGTGACCTAATTCAGGAATATTGGATCTAATCTGAAATTTTTAGGACAGCCATTCAATAAGGCCACTCAACCCTATCAAATCCTTTATCTGCATCTAGAGATAAGATTATGGAGGGTACATCTGAACTTGCTGGATCAAGTGAGCAATTTTTCTAGTATCATCAGCAGCCACTTTTCTTTTAATGAAACCAACCTGATCTGTGCATAATTGATGGTATGATGATATTCAGTCATGTCGCTAAAATGTTTGCAATTATGTTGCTATCTGTATTCAATAGGGATATGGGGCGGAGGTCGCCACAGTTGCAACCATCTTTGTTCATCTGTAAGATTAAAGTAATTAAAGCAGTCCTCATGTCACGAGACATGGTTCCTTTTTGGAAAGTTTCAGTGAAGACCTTCCTCCCAGTAAGGAGTAAGAGCAAAGTGGAATTGCATAAATAGAAATATTAATAGCATGAAGCCTTAAGGTGTGTCTCTAAGTGATCAGAAAATCACTTTGATAGAGGTTTATGGAAAAACTATAAGCACAAAACAGTTACACTTCATGTGAAAATGAATATGGTGTAACCCTTCTGCTAGTTGGAGTCAGCAGTAACAAGAGCTGGGTTCAATACCTAGGGGTTCCTTTTCAACAATACAACACAAAACCATCTTGAACCCGCACCAAGTAACCTGGGATTATTACACACCACCATTTGGTGCCTATAGAGGTAATACTTCCCTCTTGCAAGAACAGAGTCTGAGTGTAGAAAAGAAACTTTTAATAAAAAGGGAGATGATAACTCGGCATTAACTTGGGAAAATGCAACAAGCAGGAGTTGAAAGCATAAAGCCATGAGCAAAACACCCACCCTAGAGTACATTGGGCAGTGTCCTTTTGCCTCAAATTCTTAAGTCCAGCAACCAAACGTTGCTTTAACATGCCCCTCCCTTATTCCTCCAGTGCACCCCACTCACAGTTGTTCTCCTTAGTCAGTGAAGACCCAGAGTTCAGAGGTGCCTCTGTAGAGTTCACTTCCTACCCTGGCGGGGGGGCACCTTGATTCCGCCTCTGTCCAGGGAATCACTCCAGTATTAGCCATCCTGCCGGATGCTCACTGCTCAGCCCCACCGGTTTCCCTGCCGGTCACTTGCCGCTGCACTCCGCTCCACCAGCCACCCTGATGGCCACTCACCACTCCGCCAGCTGCCCTGCTGGTCCCTCGCCACCCTGACGGCTGCCCTGTCAGCTACTCACCACTTTGTTCTGCTTTGCACCCTCTAGATGTATTGATGTCCCACCATGTAACACAGCTCTCAGTGATTTCAGCCGTTAGTGGGGGAGTCTCATGGCTAGTGCAGACTGGGAAGTCTCTTGCATCAGAGTCACTGTCCCAAAGCCGGCCTAATGCTTAGGCCTGGTTATCAGTCATTTCAGCCCTATTGGTCTGCAACAAGACTCTTCACTGAGTCTCAATCAGTTCTGTTATTACACAGTGGAAACAGGAAGGGTCAAATGATGTCTAGGACCCTCAGGGAGGGCCCACACCACCAGGTATAAGTACTTGTCCCCACCCTCTTTCAACTCCACTGGGCTTTGGCACCCATGCCCCTTGCCTAGCGGATGCAGTTTAGTTGAGGGTGAGTCCTTCATTCAGGGTGTGACAGCCTGGATTGTGGGACTGCTGAGGCATCCAAACCCAACAACCTGAGCTGCCTCTCACACTGTGATGCTGATGTCAAGCTACAAACCTCTGACAGGCCCTGCACTTACACAGACATACACAGGCAGGGACACACCCAACTGAGTTACATGAATGATCTCCCAGCCACTCATGAACCATTAATAGAGAAGCTTCAGCCAGTTTCCTCCAGCTCACCAGTCTTGCACCCCAGAACTGTAACATCTGACACTGGTCAGAAGCCTGGCCAAGGTAAGCTCATTACCTAGTTCACCACTTTGTCAACAGAAGTGGACATGCCCCAGCCTTTGTAATCTGAGCTGAGATTCCCCAAGCACTTCAACCAAAACACACTGTTTTAGGTAAAATATAATACAGATTCATTAACTACAGAAAGATAGACTTTAAATTATTATAAGTCGCAAGCATAGAGATCACAGTTGGTTACCTAAGAAACAAAAATAAACGTGCAGTCTAATTCTAATTTAAAGAGACTAAGCAAGATTTGAACCAAGCACCCTAACAGATGGTACAAGCAGGTAACATTTCCTCAATACACAGGCTAGGACAACCTCCAGCCTGGCACCAAACTTCCCCAGTTCAAAGTCTTTGTCTTCCAGACATGCTTCCAGGTGCTAAGATGGGGGCGGAGGGAGAGAGGCCAAATGATGATGTCATTCTCCCTCTTTTATACTTTCTTCCAGCTTGCTGGAAAGATCTTTTCTGTGACTTGGGTTAGTCCACCCCTATGGCATACATGCCTTCTCTGAGAAGTCTCTGGGAGAGTGAATTGGGTGTTGATGAGCCATTAATGCCCATCTGGCTGGTGATGGCTACTCCTTTGTTGTAACTGAAAGGCTGGCTGTGGGTGTTCTCAACTTCACAACATATTTCAGTGACAGATAGAGCAATGCTTCATAACTCCACATACAATGATAGCACACACAATCCAACAGGATATTAATGTTCAACAGATCAAGACTTTTTAAATGATACCTCACAAGGCATATTTTTACAACATATATCATAATTATATGACAGTGGTGAATATGGGGGTTTCAGGGTGCTACTTTGAGGTACAGAGTGTCACACAGGGTACAAGTACAGTTCTGCTGCCCTTGATTAGCACAACAAGGATAATAACTCTTTAGTACCCCTGCCCCCAATAACAAAATGACATGGGAATCCAACACCAGCGGAAAGTCATTATATCCCCATCATGCTGAGCACCTAGGCAGGGTGGTTGTGCCCATGCAAACAAGGTTGGCTCCTGAAGTCTTCTTCCCCAGTTCACCACTAGATGTCAGGGGAGAGCTCATTCAGACCCTACATCAGCTAACATGATTTTATGGCACATAAAGGATAAGGGTTGCTTTATGGAAGGAAGGTGCATTCCCATGAAAAATGGAGTGTTTATCGCAATGGATAAAACAACTGTCAATAAGACATGCTATTTAATTCAAACCCAAAGATGCTCCAACAAGGAGCCACAATAGCTTGTGTTTTCTTTTTCACATGGCTGTGTGCTTTGGATGCGAAAACCAACCCGGCACCAAGACAGACCAGTGAATATATAAATGGAGTGTCACCATTAACACGCTTATCCAAAGTTGTGTTTAGCCGTGGTGTCAGGTAAATGTTGTTAGCAAGAAAAAACCTATATGGTAGTGATAGGAAAATGGAAAAAGAATAATTGTATTAAAACTAAGCATTTGTATAAAAGATTGAAATGCCCTTGATTAAAAACAAATCCAACAAGTAGCTTAGAGTTACATCTATTGAAAAGATTGTTTCACAATGTTTAGTTTATTAACATGCCCCAGTCAGTGGGGTTTGGTCAAAAATGGTTCCAAGCTATTGAGAGACATTATGGACAAATAAGGAAACTTTTAAAATGTGTGAGCCTGCCAATGTGGAGCAGCAACGAAACCGAAGGCAGCTTGGAGGAATCGGCTCGGTGACTGAGATTTTTGGACTGGTATGTCGCTCTGAAAGCAAGCTCACAGAGAGATGCTGTGGGAACATGACCAAGCATTTCAACAGGAGCTAGCAGCAGAACTACTTGATACATTACATGAGCAAGGCTTTCAGTCAGAATTTGCATCTTAAGTATCATATTTTGTAAAGCAACAGCTCAAAATACTATTAATAAAGAGCTTTTCACTTTTGTATGTAGTGCCCCTCCCCCGCGTCCACCCAGTTATCTCCTTTAGCACCAGTCTCCTTACATGTTTTGATGGACAGGCCTGGGTTATTCTGGATCCTGCTTCCCACTCAGCAGGATGTAACTTTTTTATTTTCTTCCCCTTTGAATTTATGTGGCGGTGCCTCCACCCTCCTCACTACTTCCTGGCAGCATCAGCAGGGCAGCTTGGGAGAAAAATTCTAAGCTCAGGATAACCCCCACTTACTTGCCTGATAGTTGGACACTCCCCAGAAATAACACAAACACACACAATATATTCAACACAGTAATTGTATTAAACAAGAGATAAATATAACATTACAGGGTAAAGCAGTATTCTCAGGGTCACCAGAGCCCACACTGATAATACCCATGAATTTCCCATCACATAACCTGATATAGCAAATGTAAAATTAGGGTCCCGTTGCTATGCATATTTTGTAGGGGCCCTTAATGACCTGTGACCACAATATCTTAAATGCACCAGCTGATGAGGTTCAGTAAAGCCCAAAAGACTCACAAGTAGGATAAGGTGATAAGTCCCTGCACAGGTTTAATAAGCAGCAGGTAATACAATCCCCAAACCCCTGAGTTGAAGACACAATTCTGGGACTAGGGGGTCCCCAAACAATTTCCGTGAAGGTGAAAATTGTATTTATGGGTCAAGCATAGCGCCACAACTTCCCAAACGCAGAATGATTGAGATGCTGCCCGGTGGGGTGGGAAGAAAGAGAATGGAAATGGGGGAGGTTGTAGAGGGGGCTGGGAGCTCTGAGGAACAGGGGTGATTGGAGGGCGGTGAACAGCACAGGATGGAAGTTCAACAGGTACATCCCACCCTGTAAACTCAGTTATTTTGCCCTTATCCATGACCCATCCCCACCCCCAGCATCTTCTCTTCACCAGGGATGCTCCATGTGGCCTCAGCGCAAACTCATGGCCCTGGCACAGCCAGTGCTGCATCTGGTCACTCGGCATCCGGGAGAGAAAGTGCCGTGAAAGGTCGAGGCGCCACCTGATGGCTTAGCCGTGGCTGGAGCAGAGTCGACAGTCCATGGCTGTGTCTGCGCTGGGCGATACAGTCCCATACGGCCCCCTGCAGGGGAAGCCCAAGCAGGAATTGATTCATCTGGAGACCTGGCTCACTCTTGTCCCCTGCAGTGAGGGTGTGTGTGCAGGTGGAGCAGGGGAGGGAGGATCTGATATACAAACCCCACACTGGGACGGAGGGGTTAAAAGACTAAAGTGGGCCCAGCTAGGCCCGACCCCAACCCAGAGAGGGCTGCAACTGGAGACAGGGCTGAAAAGGGAGCAGCCCAGCTCAGAAGTGGGAGATTGGGAGGAGCAGACCTACCCTGCAGCCTCCTGCAAAAGGAGTCAGAGAAGCCTGGCTGAGACACCGGGGACTGTGTGCTGAGCCCGGTTGGGGCTGAGGTTTGGTTTCCCTTTTATATTGTCTTTCTCCGTATCTGGGGCTGGAAGTGGAGAGAGAGCAGTGGTGCGAAGTGATGCAGGGAGAGTAATGCAGAGGGTCCACAACCCCCCCGCCCAAGGGGTCAATGCCGCTGACCCTCCTAAGGCCCTGGGTTGGAGCCTGGAGGTCTGAGTGGGTCGGGGCTCGACTAGCACAACTCTCCCCCAGGTGAGTGGATTGTAACCATTGGGCCACCCAGCCCACCATGGACCCTACTACAGGGGCCAATGGGGATCACATCTGCGGGTGGCTTCCCACTGCCACGACCCCTATATCCCACCAGGCCTGAGCACGGAGCCCCTGGGATCTCATGCTAAGCAGGGCCAGGCTGGCGTGGTACTTGGCTGGGAGACCAAGAGCTGCAGGGTGGGGGCTCACCAGGGGGCACTCTCCCCTGCCGGTTAATGCTGTCCCCAGGGACCCAGTGCAGTGGTAGGGGGCTCTGCGCTGCAGGGAGACAGGTGGGGACTCAGGAGGGGGTGCTGTTCTGCAGGGGGCATCACTCACCTTGCCTCCTCCTCAGGTACCAGCCCAGGGCCCCAACTCCCTGCACAGTGAGGATGCAGCCAGCAACGATCGCCAGGATAGCAGCCTGGCCCGTGGTTTGGGAATCTAGAAGTGCCCGAGAGAGACTGAGCCATGGGCCCACCCAAAGCCCCTGTGCCCCTCATCTCTCCTGGGGCCTCCCACCCCCCACCTGCTCTCTGCCCAATAAACCTGGGCTAGCATCCTTCCTTCCCCAGCCGATCTGCCCCTCCCAGCCAGGCCCTGTGTCTTCCCTGCAGCTAGACACCCCCTTCTCTGCCCCTCTCCCTGTCTGACCCCCCAAACCCCTCTCTGCTTCCCTTCCACCCCAGAACCCTCCTCTCTGGTTTCCCCTCCCCTCCGAGTCCCCCAGAATGCCCCTGTGACTGCCCCTCCCCTCTGAGCCAGCCAAAACCCATTTCCACCTCCACCTGCCCCCAGTACCTCTCTTTGTCTACCAATCCCCTGGTGCCCCTCAAAACTGCCCCTCTACATTTCCCACCTCCCTCATCCCCCCACCCTTGTGTCCATCTCCCCCATATCCCTCCCCTCAGTGTGCGGCACCCCATTCCCAGTATCTCCCCACTGCTCCGCCTACTCTGTGCTCCCAGTACTCACCCCAGGTCACCCTCAGAGGGGCATCCCTCAGGTTGATGTGTCTCACCACATACACATGCTCTGCGGGACAGACCTCCTCCTGCCCCAGCTCGATGGACAGCTGGATAGTCAAGGTGGGGTCCCCGTTCAGCCGGATGCTGCTGGTCAATTGCTCCCTCTGGGCCACTTGGCCCCCTCGCTCCCAGGTCACACTGAAAAAGGGTTAATAGTCACAGGGAATAGGACAGCAGGGGGCTGTGGGTTGGGACTGACAAGCACCAGTAGATCTGGGAGGTAGCCAAGCCTGGGACTGCAGTGGGCTGCGGGTTGGGATTACGGGCCGGGCATCGGCACAGCTCTTGGGTTGGGAGAGAGGCCCGGGCTGGGAAAACAGGGGCTGCAGACCCAGAGTGAGGGGCACCGGCAGAGCTGTCACATATCGTCTGAGCAGTGAAAGGCACCGTGATCTTTCTGGATCCATACCATGATGCATTCCTGGGGTGTGGAAAGTTTCATGACAGTGAAAGTTTCCCGTTCACGGTTCCAGTGCTCTGCCACTCGCCAGGCTGCCGGATGTACTGAGAACCAGTGGTTCTGGTCGGTCTGGTGCTGTAGCATGTCCTCCCCATTGAGGGGATATCTGGTGACAGCTTGGATGTCACAGATGTCATCATCCAATTCGCAGTCTTCAGGATCTGCATGTAGTAGGGCTCTGGGGGCAGAATGGCTGCGTGAGCAACTGAGCACAGAGCAGCAGGCAGAGTGGGGCTAAGCTGTCCCATTCATAGATCCCAGGGGTCCTGACTCCCAGTGCCCCACCCCCTCCAGAACCCACCAGCCCCCACTCCTCTCCCTGAGCTGGGGAAAGAACTGAGGATCTCTGCCTCCCAGCCCCCCTGTTCCAACCCACCAGACTCTGAGCGGCCGCGGCGCGCGCACCACTTCTCCCCCCCCCCTCCTTCTCTCCTAGGCTTGAGAGCCTGGGGGGAGGAGGCAGGGCTGGGGATTTGGGGAAGGGGCAGAGTTGAGGTGGGGCCGGGGGTGGGGTAAAAAAAAACGGGGGGGCGGCCAAAATTGTTTTTGCTTGGGGCGGCAAAAATCCTAGAGCCGGCCCTGACCAGATCCCACTTCCCTCCTACAGCCAGGTATAGAACCCAGGAGTCCTGGATCCAAACCCCCACTTTAACTGCTATGTATCCCCTCTGGTGTACCCTCCCGCAGTTCCCTCCTACCCAGTCACCTGCTCATCACCTTCCTGAGCCAAGCTGAGTGCTGGGGTCTGTGGATTCACCTGTTTTTGGGGAGCTGGTGTTCATCTCTCACACCAGGCCCTGGTACTCGGTCTCCACACAGTAGTCCAAGGCCAGGCACTCGAGCTACCTGCTCTCCAGAACTGATGGGTCCCCTGGTCATCCAGGGTTTAGCCAGTCCAGGGATCCAGCCTGCCGGTGTTGCTGTCATAAGCTGAGAGCACCAGGTCATTCACCCTCATCACATGAAGCTGTCTGGGAAGACCGGGGGCCGCTTGTGGGGAGATGAGCTGGAGATAGGAGACACAGTGAACCCCTACAGGAAGGAGAGAGCCTGTGATGGCAGTGAGATCCAGACATCTGGGACAGCAACCTGAGGGGCCCTGCAGCACCCAGCCCTGGGGAAAGACACTGGGATGGGGAATGGGACCTAGGTGTCCAGGAGAACTGGGGTCACTGGTGACAGGGACGAGAGAGAGGAGCCAGAAGGAGACCAAGGCAGGTTGGGCCCAAAGAGCCATTTCCCTGGATGGGACAGGATGGCAGCTCTACAGGATGGGGTCTGGGGCCAGGACCCAGAGAGCTGAAGAGGGCACAGCCGCCGCTCCCTCTGCTGAGATCTCTGCTCCTCTGACAGGTGACACCTGAGAGGAAACCCAGCCAGACCCACAAGCTGAGCAAAATTCAATAAAGACAAATCAACCGTCCCTTTCCAGTCCTGCTCACTGCTTCACAGGAAGCGTCGCTCCCCACCAGCACAATAAAGTCTGAATAACTCCTGTAGCTTGTTCCAATTGTCTCTGTTACAACATGTGATTATTTTATGGGGGAGTTTTCTGTGAGCACAGAAAACTAGTCCTCAGCCGTTCCCCACAACTGCTATTATATTTGGTAGGGACTATCCAGAGACACGGGACTTTGGGGGTGGTTGAGGAGAGTGGGGCTGGAGGGCACAGATATAGGGAGAAGGGTTGTGGGGGTCACAAATGAGGACAGGGGGTTGGGAAGCCTTGGATCGGTTATGTGTGAAAATCTGTATTTTACTAGCCGGGCAGAAGAAGCTACGTCCTGATCTCGAGGCACATTAATGCAGTGCTTCCAAAGCCATGCAATGTGGAGGTTTGGAGCTGAGAATGCAGGCACCTTGACTGCTGTGGGATAAGAAATGTGTGCGCTGATCAGGGTAGCCAACATGTATATTGTGGCCAATTCCTGGGTCACGAGGTAGCAGAAGCTTGCAGGAGAGGGAGGATTGGCCCATGAGAGGGAGATTCCTGACGACAGGCTGATCTGCATGGACCAAGCTGGCCTGCTTTGGCATCACGTTTTGCTTGCCCTGCAGCATCTTAAGCTGTGAGTTAAGAAATTGTGATATATCAGACACTGTGGTGTCATCCAGGAGCGCTGGAAGCTTCCTAAACTGGGGAGTCCACTAGTGCCTGAACCGTGGTCCTGCCCCCCCTTCCCCCCGAGGCCCTGCTCCTGCACCACCCCTTTTAAAATGGATGGGGCTATGCCCCCTGCCCCTGCCCCTCCCCCCCCTCCCCCATTCTGGCCACGCTGGTGTGATCTCGGCCTAATTCCTGGTACTCATCTCACAGAATGTGAGAGCAGATGCGGACGGCGTCAGAGATCGGTGTCCAGGAGCTGGGATAGTTTTCCCTGATTTGGCTGAGCCTCTCAATCACTGCAGCAGTGACAACACAAAAACTGTTAATCAGTGTTGGAAGAACGTTAATCGGGAAATCGAAGGGTGCGTGGCTGACCACTTGTGGCACCGAACAAAAAAAAGCTCTAACACACCCCTGTTGCTTGGAGATAGGGTATGTCTATTCGGCAGGGATCTTTGTCCCAAACATAAAACTCTCTGTGTTTTGGAACAAACCCGGTCTCTGATTTCTCTTGCCATCCCTGCCACAAACTCCACCCATTGTGACACATGACGAGGAACACCAGGCGACGGTCACACAGTTGTTCTTCACTCCAGGCAATGCATGTGAGTCAGGTTATAAGAGTGGGGAAGATTTCAGAGAGAAGCATTCCCTGCATGCGCTGATAGATGGGGAGCTGGGTACAGTAGTAGCAAGGGGGCCAGGTTACAGTGAAAGGATCAGGGGCATGGCTGGGAAGGTATGCTGAAACAGGGCTTGTGGGGCCCAGCTGATGCGTGTTGGTCTGGCCGGCTGAGTATGCAAATTGCAGGACACAATACGTACAACAGTTTAGTTGATCGCTAACTCCTACGAACAAGATCTCTTCTCCTGTTCAAAAGAACTAGGATGTTAATGGCAAAACAAAACAAAAATGTTAATGCCGAATGAAGGTTGCTTGGTGGTATTGTCGTCGACTTGCAGAATGGTGAGATGAGCAAAACTCAAACGTCTGGAAACCAGGAAAGGCCCCAGGTTTGGTTGCCCCACTCCACTGTCCCTCTATCCTCTTTGTGCAATGCCTCACTACACACAACACACACTCTCGCTGGCCTTGGAACTAGCAGATCCAGGAGGTTTGAGATCCTGGCTGACATTCACACATTTAGCTAATTCCCAGAATGAATACCACATGTGGGCAATTGAAGAATGATGTCACAGCCTTTTACATAGAGAATTAGTAAGATCAGATTCTGTAGTCTTCTTCATATGCTGCAGGATGGGTAGTCTCTTATGATATGTAAAAGAAGAGAGGGAACCCAAATGGCATAGCAAAACGTTTTTCAACCTCGAACAAGGTGGGTTTGTACACAGAGCTAATGGAGGGGAATCATCTGACTATAGGGTGCAATTGGAATGCTAGATAATATAGATACAAATCTGGCAATCCCATACCTCCAGTTACCTAGCATTTTTTAAAAGGTCTTTTGTGAGAACCAAGGCTGGTTTTTATCCCACATAAATTGCATGAGAAGCCTCTTTCTTTGAGAAAAGAGTAAGGTAGAGAACTTGAAAGGAAATAGGCTAATGAGATAAGTCATTCTTAGACAGATATTCATGCTGACTGTTTCTATTCTCCCCAGTAAGGATAGAAGGAGGAGATCCCACCTCTCTACATCCTTGAAAATTTCTTTCAATATATAGGACAACTTTTAAAACCTGAACAATTCATTTCCTTGCTTACTTGCAAAGGAAAATGTTGGAACTCAGAAGGATCTGGTCTTTTGGATATACCCATAGCTTTTGATTTATTCCAGTTAATGCAAAAATCAGAGATCTTTCCAAAAATATCAACTACATTCAGTACAAAAATGTCATTAGCATATAAACTGATTGTGTATTTTTTCCTGATTCTAATCATACCTTCGCTAGCTGAGTTTTGATGTATGTGCATTGCCAGTGGTTCAAGAGTGAGATTAAAAAGGAGGTGTGAGAAGGGACATCCCTGTTGTGTCCCTCTGTCAAGTTGAACTGTGGGAGAAATAATTCCATTAGTTGATAGTGAAGTGCAGGCAGAGTTGTAGAATACACTGACCCAATTCAGTAATATTGGTCCAAATCCAAATTTTTTTAGGACAGCCATTAGATCAGGCTACTCAACCGTATCTAATGCTTTCTTTCCATCTAGAGAGAAGGCTATGGAGGGTCCATCTGACATCTGAGTTTCCTGGATCAAGTGAGTGATTTTTCTCATGTTATCAGCAGCCAATCTTCCTTTAATGTAACCAACCTGATCTGTGTGTATAACTGATGGGATGATGATGTTCAGTTGTGTCGCTAAAATTTTTACAATTATTATGCAATCTGTGCTCAATAGAGATTTGAGGGCAGAAGTTGCCACGATTGCAACCATCTTTGTCCATCTTTAATATTCAAGTAATTAAAGCAGTTCTCGTGTCACGAGACATCGCTATTTTTTGGAATGTTTCAGTGAAGACCTTTGAACAAATAGAAGAAATGTTTAAGAAATTAGGAAATGTTTTGAAGAAGTCTTCCATTCTAGGAATCTCTCGTCTTTCTTGAACAAATCTCCTTCTGTTTTATAATTAAGCTCAAGCTGTCTGTGATATACGGGCAAGGCACTGTGGTAAAAATGGTAAACTGGGGTGCACCATTCTTTTGAGTGCCAAAGGACTGGGATTTCTCTGGGGATCCCATTATCAGGGACTGGTGGTGGTAGGCAGCTGATAAAGCAGCTAGTATAAGCAAGAGCCCTTCTCTCTGGAGGCAAGGGGTAACAGGGTAACTGTGTGACACATCTTCCTGAGTACCCTGAGGATCATCTGGCCTTATGACGTACAGATATTTCCCCCCTTCGTCTCCACAGAAACCCCAACTCCCGGGCCTTTCCTGGCTCCCTTCTGCTTCCCTTCTTTTGCTTCCATTTTTACCCATCTGTAGATCCCAGATCAAGGAGAAAACCAAGAAAGTTCAATACCAACAACTTGGTGAACAGTGAAAATTTTATTCTTTATTCAGGCTCGACAAATTCTCTGCATTTCGGCAGCAGATTCAACCCCCCCCAAAATCCCAAAGCAGAACTGAGGCTGCAGGTCATAATGAGAGAAGACTCAGAGAAGATGTAATGAAGTCATCTGCCTTGGTAACAAGATTTGGAGAGAAGCTGAGGAATGGGAAACACCTGAGCCGGTTTTTCAAGCTGGGAGGAGGGCACTGGGAAGCGCTAAACACAGATTTGAAGGGACTGAATTGATCCCAGTGATTTTCAGGAGGCCAATGCAAGACTCAACCCAAGAAGCTCTCGCTCCTGCAGACACCCATGATGTTCATGAAAAGCCCAGTCTGCACCTTCAGGCACCTAAATACCTTGAAAAAGCTGGCCCCATGTCAACTACATTTAGAGGAACTATACAAGATTTTGTCTGGGTTTTTTGATACTGATTGTTGCCCCCAGAAGTGATAGGGTTTGTCTGGCAGAAGAAGGGAAATGAGTATGTGTGAGACTTGGAAACATTAAAAGAAATTATTTTAAAAAAGGAGGGGACCTGTCAAGGTTCCTTCCCCACTCTGAACTTTAGGGTACAGATGTGGGGGACCTGCATGAGAAGCTCTAAGCTCAATTAACAGCTTAGATCTGGTCTGGCTGCCACCACTCCCAAGCACTAATTCCCTTCCCTGGGTAGCCTTGAGAGACTTCACCAATTTCCTGGTGAACACAGATCCAAACCCTTTGGATCTTAAAACAAGGAGAAATTAACCATCCCCCCTCCTTTCTCCCACCAACTCCTGGTGGATCCAGATCCAACCCCCTTGGATCTAAAAACAAGGAAAAATCAATCAGGTATTAAGAAAAAGGCTTTTAATTAAAGAAAAGAAAGGTAAAAGAAAACCCTCTGGGAGAGATTAGCATACCAGCTACTCTCACAGACAACAGATTCCATACACAGAGGATGTTCCCCTGGGCAAAAACTTACACAAAAAATACCCAAATATCCAATTTGACTATTCCTCTAATTGCACAAGACAGGTTACAAAGAAATAAACATAAACCTATTTATTTCCTTCACTAATACTCACTACTTAATAAGAGGCTGAATTCTGGAGCTTTCCCACTCCGGTCCAAAGTGAAAACTCACTAGACAAAGGGAACTTTTCTCCTTCCCTTTGAACCATCTTGTCCTCCCATTGGTTCCTCTGGTCAGGTGTCAGCTAGGTTAGGTGAACTTCTTAACCCTTTACAGGTAAAAGAGGCATTAACCCTTAACTATCTGTTTATGACAGGACCCAATTAATAGGCTGGGTTAGTGCAAAAATACAGTGTTTGGAATGACTAACACATTAAGAGCCTCAGATAAGCAAAGAACGAAGGAATGTTCATGAACCAGCGCCATCTACTGGATAGAGATGGACGCAGCAGAGAAAGTAATAGATGAAATCTGAGTGCTGTTGGCAAGTAATCCTCTTATTTTCTATTGGACCTTGGACTCCATCCTCCAACGAACCCCAGAACAGGTTCTATAAACCGGCATCAGCATGGTGGACCTCAGAGTTTTGCTGAGCCTACCAGTGAAGCTGGAGAACTTAGAAGTGCTGCCAGACACTTGAACAAACCATGTGTCCTGCTCTCACCTATCCCAGGCTTATCAGGCTGAGAAAAAGTGGTGAGACTTCCTTTCAGAGACTGTGTTTCTTTAATCCCAGTAACAGGAAGTTCCCCTGTTGCACCTGCACTTTCTAGCAAGACCTCAAGGAAAAACATCTTGGATATTCATAGACTCATAGAACCATAGCGTTAGAAGGGACCACAGGGGTCATCTAGTCTAACCCCCTGTAAGATGCAGGATTTGTTGTATCTAAACCGTTTTAACTAAGCAATGTCATATGCGTGTTTCTCCTTCATCCATCCAACTCAATGGCCTAAGAGAACCTCTAACAATAACTTTAAGCAACTGCTTTTGATAGTTTAAACTCTTTCAAACCCCCATGCTAGAAAGAGCAGGGACCAGGTTACTAGGATTACTTCAGATAAAGTGCATCAGAGAATTACTTGAAGTGTGACAAATGTAGTTGAGATATTGAAGAACTGATTATTATAAATAAATGCAGTAAGAAATCTGACTGTGATTCGTATGGTACAGGTGCTGGGCCTCAACGCTGGTCTACCTACATCCATTGAGTGCCAGACTGCATGTGTAACATTCCTAGGACATTTTCTGGATCTAATCTTTGATCTATAAAGCTGATGATTCTATGCCTTGTTGACTGCAGCAGTACTGTTCAGGGTAAAAGCAGACCTGAGTAGAGCTTAGCATTAAAATGAGAAAGCTAACGCTCCCTGGAATCAATAAAAAGAAATGGGGGGACTCAGTGCTACCAGTACAATGACATGAGCTCCACCGATTCAGTCTCCTTCTCCATCCACCCCGATGTGCTGAACTTCTTGCCCGGGGGGATGACAACGGGTGCCTCAACCGGTGGCTGGGAGTGCATCAAGACCCTGCACAATGACTCTGACGCTCCCATCACCTGGTCAGACAAGGTCACCTGCAAGGTGGGCTATGCCAAGCACCATATGTCCAGCATCGAGCACAATTGAAGGATCTCCGCTGAGATGTCCCTCAGGGCTCAAGCTCAACACACAGTTCCAGTTCTCCCTCAAGCCCAAGTACGGTGGGAGAAGCGTCCGCATGGAGCAGGAGGACTGGAACGAAGCCTGAGAAGAAGAGGATTCAATCCAGGTGACCCTGGAGCCCAAAAGGAACCTGTACATCTGGCAGTACCACCTCAGCATAGGCCACAAGCCCGTCTTGTTCTGCAGAGATGTCCAGTTCACCAAAGAAAACAACCCGCCCGACCGCATCCCGCTGCCTCCAGTCCCCTAAACGTCCAGGAGGATGGAGAATGCCAGCACCATGATGGTATTGTTGACATGTGTGTGTGAGATTCTCTGCTTCAGTTTGGCCCCTTTAGATCTTTCCCTGGGCTGCCCAAAATTTCTCCCAGCTCGTCCCAGCTGTATTACTGTATTAATCTGGCCTATTAATTGGGCTCCTGCCTTTTTTAAAGTAATTTCTTTTAAAGTTTCGAAGTCACACACACTGAGGGTGCTTCTGCCTATCAATAATTCAGTTTCCTTCCCGTGCCAGACAATTCCTATCACTTACAGGAGACACTAATCAGTTTGAAAGAAAACAGACACAGTTGTGTATAGTTCCTCTAAATGTAGTGGACACGGGGCCAGATTTTAAAAAGTACTTAAGTGCCTGAAGGCTCAGATTGGCTTTTTAAGAACATTCGTGTCTGCAAGAGCGAGAGCTTCTTGGGTTGAGTCTTGCATTGGCTTCCTGGAAATCAATGGGATTAAATCAGTCCCTTCAAATCTGTGCTTAGCGCTTCCCAGCGCCCTCCTCCCAGCTTGAAAACCCGGCTCATCCACTTCCCCTTTCCCAGCTTCTCTCCAAATCTCATTAAGAAGGCTGATGATTTCATTACATCTTCTCTCTGTCTTCACTCATTATAGCCTACAGCCTGAATTGTGCTATGGGATCGTTCTGGGGTTGAATCTGCTGCTGAAACACAAAGTATTTGTCAAGCCTGAATAAAGAATTGATTTTTTTTCAGCAGTCACCAAGTTGTTGAGGTTGAATTTCCTTGTTTTTTTCCTATCTTTAGGCTCTATAGATGGGTAAAAAATCAAGGCAAATGAAGGAAAGTAGGAGGAAGCCAGGACAGGCCAGGAGTTGGGGTCTCTGTGGAGACGGGAGCCAAAAAGAAACATGGAAACTGGGAGGAAATTTGATGCTGTGAGAAATGAGCTTGTGGAGAGGAACAAAGAGACTTCGCAGGCCTCAGGATCTTCACGGGCCTTCAAGTGCTGAGGAACCTCAGGGTCTTCTAGTGTCAGTGTCCTCAAGGGCCTTCTGGGCCCAACAGGCTGCCCAGATCCAGCACTCGGAATCAAAACCAAGGCACAAGAGGGCGCATCAGGGCAGGGCTCACAGGCTACATTTTGCCTCCCATGTGGGTTTGGGTTTTTCCATAACCCACAGAAGAAAATGGTCTCATTGTCTGAAGACCCAATGGAGAGCTTGTTTCCCTTTTGAAAATCGATTTCATTGCAAGCATTTAGACAGCTCCACAGGAAGAAATTGAGCTCCTGGGCTGAGACAGGGATTTTGGGAGGGGGACGGGGGGAGTATTCTCCAGGCTATGCTAGCAGGGCTGAGACTGGTCATAATGTTCCCTTCTGGCCTTCAAATCTGTGTGTCATGAGCCAAGAGGGTGTCATAAATATACACAGGGCAGCTGTACTGAATTGCCTTACCTGTAAGGGGTTAATCAGTTCAATTAACCTAGTTGGCACCTGACCAGAAGAACCAATGGGGAGAGAAGATACTTTTAAATCTGGGGGTGGGGGGAGGGTTTGTTTGTGCTCTCTGTGTTTGTTCCCTCTCTGGATGGAGAGAGAAACCAGGCAGGTAAAACATCTCCTGAAAACATGCCTGAAATGATACATCTAAAATTACAGAAATTATAAGTAAGGGCAAGGAAATGCATTAGATTATCTTTTGTTTTAGCTTGTATTTTTCCCTATGCTAAGAGGGAGTTTTATTCCTGTTTTTTGTAACATTGAAGCTGAGCCTAGAGGGGAATCCTCTGTGCTTAAATCTTTTTATTACCCTGTAAAGTTACCTTCCATCCTGATTTTGCAGGTGAGATTCTTTTACTTTTTCTTTAAATAAAGTTCTTCTTTTAAGGACCTGTTTGATTTTCAGTGTCCTAGAGACAAAAGGGTCTGGTCGGTACTCACATTATTCTCGAGCCTCCCCAGGAAAGGGGGTGAAGGGGCTTGGGGGAATATTTTGGGGGAACAGGGACTCCAAGTGACCCTTTTCCTGAATTTTTCTGTAAATCACTTGGTGGAGGCAGCAATACCGTCCAAGGACAAGGAAAGGATTTTTGCCTTGGGGAAGTTTTAACCTAATCTGGTAGAAATAAGCTTAGGGGGGTCTTTCAGGCAGGTCCCCACATCTGTACCCCAGAGTTCAGAGTGAGGAGGGAACCCTGACAAGGGGTGTGATGGTTCTCTGGGTAGCCTGGCTATCACGTTACCTCCTGCTTCTGGAGAGAGAGGATCTTGCATCTACCAGCTGGTTGTCGACTCCCTACCACCGCCAACCCATGATGATGGATCCCAACAGAAATCACAGCCTTTAAGCATGCAAAGGAATGGTGAACTCCCAGTTTATGTGTTTTCCTTAAGCCCCCCATCCCTATATCACCGACACCACTTGGGTTCAATTATAAAACACAAGAAAATTTGTTCAAGAAAGACTAGAGATTCAAGTAAAAAGCAGTGAGAGAGACGGGGACAAATGGGCCACATGTAAAACAAACATCATCACATGCTTTCTAGAGACCAAATGTAACTCACAAGTTCTCCTCCTGGCTAGAGATGCTTATCTCATTCATCATCTCCAGCATTTTCAACCAGGCCTTTTTGAGATCCCTTCTTTATGATGCAAACTCGCTGTCTGTTTACTTCCCAGGTGAAGGATGCCAGGGTGTCTCTCTGCCCCCCCCCCCCCAATATACCAGACAGACATTTGGTCTTCACCCCAAAGTAGCCCCACCAGCGCTGTCAACCTCTTCTGTTAGTTTCCTTCTCAAGTCTCTGCCAGCTCTTCATTAGCAATGTGAATTCACCGATTCCGAGGGACCATTGTGATCATCTCATCTGACCTCACAAGCCAGAGAATGTCCCCAAAATAATTCCTTGAGCAGATCATTTAGAAAAACATCCAACCTTGATGTCAAAATGGTCAGTGATGGAGAATCCATTGTGACCCTTGGTAATTTTTCCCAATGGTTAATTACTCTCACTGCTTAAAATTTACACCTTATTTCCTGTCTGAATTTATGCAGCTTCAACTTCAAGCCATTGGATCATTTTAGACCTTTCTCTGCTCTACGGAAGAGCCCATTATGAAATATTCATTCCCCAGGTAGGTGCTTATAGACTGTGATCAAGTCTCCCCTTAACCTTCTCTCTGTTAAGTTAAATAGGTTGAGCTCCTTGAGTCTGTCTCTATAAGGCAGGTTTTCTATTTCTAGCAGACTCTGATCATATGACATGGTCTCCACTAGATATAAGTGTCTTCCACACACACATACACCTGTCCCCCATCTGGAGGAGTTCGTCTCAAGACAGGCTCCCTTTGACTGACCAGTTTTTAACAACAGACTGACAGGACATAGTTTGCAGCATATCTACAGAGCTCTTCCTCTATTTTCCATATGCACGTCTCACCATGGTTATGATGATGAGTGGGACACAGGCTTTCATTGGTGCCCTCTTACATGATTTGTCAGGGGGGATTCAAAAGACTTTAATTAGACCAAAGTGTTTCACTCCACAGCAGGCTAAGCCCTTGTGGCCAACAGCAGAGAACAGGAGGGACCCAGGGGCACCAATGCCTGAGCCCTCTGCAATGGCAGGGGACTGATTCGGTGGCAGATCATCCCAGTAGGTGACACCTGCCAAGGTATGCCAACTGTCTAATCACACGAACCCAAACAGCCTTACCCCACCCCTTCCCTGCCCCTTCTCCGAGGCCCCCACCCTGCTCACTCCATCTCCCCTCCCTCTGCCGCTCGCTCACCCCCACCCTCACTCACTTTCACCAGGCTCTGGCAGGGGGTTGGAGTGCGGGAAGGGGTGCGGGCTCTGGGCTGGGGCCAAGGGTTTCGGAGTGGGAGGGGGACTCTGGGCTGAGCCTGGGGCAGGGGGTTGGGATGCAGGAGAGGGTGTGGGGTGCAGGTTCTGGGAGGGAGTTTGGGTGCTGGAGGGGGCTCAGGGCTAGGACAGGGCATCGGGGTGCAGCAGGAGGTTTGGGGTGCTGGCTCCAGGAGGGGGCTGGGGCAAGGGGTTGGGTTGTGCCTTAGGAGGTAGGGAAGCTGCCTTAGCTCCACTGCACTGCTGGACTTTTAGCGGCCCAAAATCCCCTGGTTTGGCTTCAGTAGCCTCCGGGAGATAGAGCCTGATCCCAGGAGACTCCTGGCAAAACCGGGAGGATTGGCAACCCTACACCTGCCCCACACTGAAGAGAAAGATGACCCTCTACCTCAGATCCCTGCCAATCTAACATGGGGGGATTCCTTCCCCACCTCAATTCTGATGATCATTTGGACCCTGAGCATGCCAGCCCAATGCATCAACCAGGCATCTCAGAGCTGTGACCCACCCAGTGCTTCTCCAGGTGTGGACGATCTCTGATCACTACGCTTCAGAGGAAAGTGAAAAAATATCCCAGGGAGCCAATGGGGTATCAAGGTAACCTGCCCTGCCTGACCCCTGCAGGGAAGGCCTTGAAGCATGAGATTAGATCGTAATAATAGTCTTTATACAGGGCTGCAAGTGTTATGAGCATGTTGAGCTGCACTGGTTTAGTTCCTTAACTTCCTTCCCCCCAGGCCGCATATCCCATTCCCACCTCCATGAGCCACCAACCCCCTGCCCTGGGGCTGGATGGGAGCCAGCGCCCTTTAGAGGGGAAAGTCCCTGTGACACATTCACTGACCATCTCACAAACTGGCGAATCTTCAGCCCCAATTGGTTATGTCCTGCTCCCCCCACTGGAAATGTACAAACTGCTGCAGATAGGGATGGGCCAGCAGGAGGTGACTGCAATACAGACCACACAGATAAGAGTCTGGCAGGGATACCATCCTCTGGGAAAGCATCTGTGACCCTGGCAGAGAGCAGGGCATGGGGGTGGACAGAACTGGGGACCGTTTAACAAGGATAAGGGGCTCAATTGGCCCACAGGGGCAGGGTTAGGGGGTGGAAGCTGAAGTGGGAGAGGGGAGGTGGGATGGAGAGGGGACACTTTGGGGAAAGAGACAGGGTATTGTATGGGGGAGGAAGGAGGAGCCTGTTGGAGAAGGCGGAGTCAAAGGAAAGGGGGTGGGGCCACTGATGAGGTAATAAACGGCCCCCTTCAGTGTTTACACTCAGAATATTGCAGGGCTGGTTTTGTGCTTCTCTAAGGTCCGTCCATCTTGGTACAGCCCAGGAGCTCACTCCTGTCCCCAAGGGGGGCTGCCATCAGACAAGAGCATCTACCAGGTGCGAGTGTCAGCTGGAGCTTTGTGGGGTGAGCCCAGGACTCGGACAGCAGGGGGCTGTGGGTCAGGAGTGAGGGGCATCAGCAGAGCTGTGGGGGTGGGGGAGCTCAGGGCTGTGATACCAGAGGGCTATGGGTCAGGATCAAGGGTCACCGGCAGAGCTGGTGGTGAGGGCTGAGATCAGGGCTGGGATAGCAGGGGGTTGAGGGTCAGGATTGAGGAAACTTTGGTGCCTTGTTTTCCTGTGAGCTCTATTCATGGACTCCTGGCTGGGCACAGGGTTAGACCTCGGGTTACTGTTGATATTTCCTCACCTCTTTATCTCCACGCAGGGCAGCCCTTCATACTTACGGGGTGAGACGGAGGAGACGTGTCCCAGTCACATAGATCAACAGCAGTAAGTGGGATCCCGTGTGAGATGGGATCATCCTGGGGCAGGACCTTGGGCTTTCCCCTTCCTCCCTCCCTCAGGACAATGTCACCCCCCTGGAGATAGGGCTGCCGGGCACATCTAGGAGACTTTACTGCAGGCACCTTCTAGGGCCACCCAATTCCTGTCCCAGATGCCTGGTCGCTGATGATATCAGGGGGTCGTCAAACATCAGAGATTCATATAAGATCAGATGAGTCAATGTCAAATGGCCACAGCTCCATTGGTGTCAATCGGCCAGCCCCCAGCTGGTGTATATCAGCCGTAGCTCCACTGGGGTGAGTGAAGAGGGGTCATTCTTGCTCCAGGTGTCACTGAAAAGTTTTTCCCTTCATAGAAACGGAGAAGTCCCCTGACATGTTCCAGTCCAACCCCACGTGCACATGATCTTCTCAAGCTGCCTTGATCCTTCTGCCAACTGCTCCCCTCTCTTCCCTCCGCTTTGTCCCCACCCCAGCGCTCCAGGCCAGTCCCTGGATCACTGATCCTTCGGAAGGACTCCCTGGGCACAGACATCTTCCACAACGACAGTGGAGACTGCATCGTCCGCTCCGACCTGGACTTCTACCTGCAGACAAAAGATTTCCTTGAGAGGGGGCACGACATCAAGATCTAGAGCAGTGGTTCCCAAACTGGGGTTCATGAACTCCAGGGGGTTCTCGGGAAAAAAATCCCTAATGGTGGACAGAGCTGTCCCTAGGGACCCCAGGCAGCAGAGATCAAAGCAAGCATATCTATCACATGCATATCTATATGCATCCGAAGAAGTGGGTTGTAGCCCACGAAAGCTTATGCTCTAATAAATTTGTTAGTCTCTAAGGTGCCACAAGTACTCCTGTTATTTTTGCGGATACAGACTAACACGGCTGCTACTCTGAAACCTATCACACTGAGGAGATTTAAACTTCAAGCCTCCTTATAAGAAATGGAAAGCGAGGTGGATATTTTTTGCTGTTTTTAAAATTAAATAGGCAGCTAGTATTGTTTTTAAAATTATCATGACAAACAAGTTTAAGCTTTGTTGTAACATGCGTTGTTTGCCTGGACTGCTTAAGACCTGAATGCTTGTGTAGGAGGAACTCTGTGAGTTGGCTTCTTAAATACCTTCATGTTGTTTCACATCTGAGACTCCTTGATGAAACATAGGAGCCTTGTCCTATAACAAGCTTATTCAAAGTGATACAAGCTATGAAAGTGAGATCTTGGAAGAGTTTTCATAATGTAATAAAAATACTGTAATAATACATAATAATTAATAATAAATAGTGTGTAAAAAGCATGTCATAAAAACAAATTTTATATTTCCAAGATCACTGCTTTTTATAATTTATACTCAGGTAAAGGAGAAAAATCCCTGGAAATATTCATTTTTAGGAGGGGGTTCATGAGACTTGACATTTTAGTGAAAGGGGTTCACAGGTTGTTAAAGTTTGGGAACCACTGATCTAGAGACTGCACTCTGCATGCCAGGACGGGAAGCACTATGTGGGCAGCAGGCAGGAATGCAATATCTACATCATCAAGGGCAGCTGCTACCAGGTTTTGAAGGACCAGAACAGAGATAAAGGAGCTCAGGTCTTGTGCTAACAGGGCCCAGACTGGTCATAATGGTCCCTTCTGGCCTTAATATCTGTGCGTCATGAACCAAGTAGGGTGTGATGGTCCTCAGGGAACCCAGGCCTGTGTGTCACCCCATTACCCCCTGCCACCAGAGAGAGGGGGTCTTGTCTATACCAGGTGGTTGTTGGCTTCCTAGCACCACCAACCCTGATGATGGGATTCCCATGAAAATCCCAGTCTTTGGACACCCCAGAGGATCGGTGTACCGCATTTCACCTGTTTTACCTGAGCCCCCACCCTGTATCATGCACCCTTTTGGGGTTCAATTATAAAACACAAGGAACTTTATTCAAGAAAGACTAGAGATTCAAATAAAAAACAGTGAGAGAGACAGGGAAAAATGGTACACGTAAAGCAAACATCATCACATGGTTTCTAGAGACCAAACGTAACTCACAAGTTCTCCTCCAGGCTAGAGAAACTTCTCTCCCCCAAAGTCATCTCCCACATTTTTGACCAGGCCCATTTGAGATCCCTTTTTGAGATGCAAATTCACTGTCTGTTTACTTCCCAGGTGAAGGATTCCAGAATGTCTTTCTGCCTCCTCTAAATTATACCAAACAGACCTTTGATTTTCACCCCAAGGTAGCCCCACCTCTTTGAATTGCCTATCCCCCAACAGTGGGATTGGATCAGTGCTAGCACCCCCTAGACGGGAAAGGCCCCATGACACATTGTCACCGTGCCTCATCGGGTCACAACTGAGAATACCAAATTCAGGACAAGCTGCTGAGAAATAGGGCAGGCACACCCCAAAATTCGTGGCTGTTCTCCCATAAGATATACAAAACCAGAAACAAAAGTAAACGTCTGTTTCACCACACTGGCTAACGGGAAGTCAGAAATGCAGCCTCCTTAGGTATTCCAGTCTTGGATTCAACACCCAGGACTAGATTTAATGATGAGTGGTTCTTCTGATCCCAAAGGACCAGCCACCTACCCAGGTAAATATGTAATGCAGATCTTACCCAATAGTCACACTGTTGCCAATCCTTTAGTATCTAATATCGAAAGGTTTATTTATAAAAAGAATAGAAAGAGGTGAATGTTAAAGTTGGTTAAAAGAATCAGATACATACACACATTGCAAAGTTCTTGGATCAGGCTTGAAACAGTGATGGAATAAACGACTCGCTGATTAAGTCTCTGGTTGCTTCCAAATGATTCCGAAGGTCCTTGGTCCATAGGTTACAATGCTCCCATTAGTATAAGTGCATAGTCCAGAGGTTAGAGCAGGAAAGGGGGGAAATGGAGATGCTTCTAGGACCTTTTATAGCTTCTGCCCTGTGGAGGGAAACTTCATTGTCCCAAACAAATCCCTGAGCCTAGTTTGTGGAAAAGTACAGGCACAAGACGGAGGATAGAGTCACATGCTCTAGTCACATGCCCTTGCATGCTTCGCTGACTCATAGCAGGGGCCATTACCCATATTTCAGTTAGAACGTCCTCAGGAAGAGCCATCAGGTAGGGAGAAGCCTCTTCTGTGGTCCATTGTGAGTTAAGGTTTCTTTGATGGGCCATTCCACCTGAATAGTCCCTTCACAATGTGCTGGCTAAATCCCTTGTGGGTGATACCTCGGGAGCAAACACATTTGAAATACAGGTACAGAGTCAATATTCATAACTTCAGATGCAAAAATGAGACATGCCTACATCCATAACCAGCAAACCATAACTTTTTCATAGACAGGTTATACGACACACTTTGTACAAGATTTCTTGCAATTACATAACAGTGTTAGCAACAATGATCTACATGGTCGTATTTTAATCAGATAATGTCACACATTCACCGACCCTCTCACCAACTGGAGAATCTTCTGTCCCAATCGGTTACATCCTGTTCTCCGCACTCAAAATGCACAAACTGCTCCAGACACGGGATGGGCCGATAGGAGGTGGCTGCAGTACAGACCATGCAGATAGGAATCTGGCAGGGACCCCATCATCTGGTGAAGCAGCCATGGCCCAGTCAGTGAACAGGGCTTGGGGGTGGACAGAATTGAGGACCCCTTAATATGGAGAAGGGGCTCAATTGGCTGACAGCGGCAGGGCTAGGGGGGCAGAGCGGGAGGTGGGATGGGGTATGGGCACTTATGGGGAAGAGAGGGGGCATTGTATGGGGGGAGGGAGAGAGGTTTTGCTCTTCTCTAAGGTCCCATCCATCTCGGTACGGCCACTCCTGTTCTCAAGCAGGGTTGTCATCGGCCAAGAGAACCTACCAGGTGGGAGTGTCAGCTGGGGGGAGGGGTCCAAGGCTGGGCTAGCAGTGAGCTGCGGGGAAGGGCTGAGCCCAGGGCTGGGATAGTGGGATGCTGTGGGTAGGGAGTGAGGAAAATTTGGTGCCTTGTTTTCCTGTGAGCTCTATTCATGGACTGCTGGCTGGGCACAGAGTTAGTACTTGGGTTACTGTTGATATTTTCTCACCTCTTTATCTCCACACAGGGCAGCCCTTTGTAATTACGGGGTGAGATGGAGGAGACATGGCCCAGTCAGATAGATCAACGGTGGTAAGAGGGAGCCCGTTTGAGATGGGATCCTCCCGGGGCAGGACCCTCGGCTTTCCCCTCCCTCCCTCTCTCCCTCAGGACAACGCCACTCCCTGGAGACAGGGCTGCAGGGCACATCTAGGAGACATCACTGCAGGCACCTCCCAGGGCTGCCACATTCCTATCCCAGGTGCCAGGTCACTGTTGGAACCGGGGGGTTTTCAAGCATCAAAGATTCATATAAGATCAGATGAGTTAATATCAAATGGCCACAGCTCCATTGGTGTCAATGGGCCACATCCCATCTGGTCTCAATGGGTAAGACCCCAGCAGGTGTTTAGCGGCCGTCATTCCACTGGGGTGAGTGACGAGGAATCGTTAAGGATAAAAAATTTTCATGCATATTTTTAGTAAAAGTCAGACAGGTCACGAGGAAAAAGGAAAAATTAATGGAAGCCCGTGACCTCTCCAGGACTGGCTCGGAGCTGCAGGGTCCCCACATGACCAGTGACTCCCAGCTCAGGGCACCCTTGGCACCTGTGGTGGCTCTAGCTGGGAGCTCTGTGTCACCCCCACCGGCCACGGCGCTCTGTGCTCCTGGGCATCCCCAATGACTGCAGCAGCTCCGTGCTCCAGAGAACCCCCGCTGGTCACGGGGCTGGGAGCTGTGCGGCACCCCCACTGCCTGCGGGGCTGGGAGCTGTGGAGTGGCCCCACTGCCAATGGCGGCAGGGAGCTCCCGGGGCCCCACTGCCCACTGCGGCTGGGAGATGTGGGGCACCCCTGCCGCCCTCTGTGGCTAGGAGCTCAGGCCCCACAGTTCCCAGCCACCAGGGATGGCAGGGACCATATAGCTCCCAGGCGCCGGGGGCTCAAGTGACGGATTCCGTGACTTCCATGACCTCCATGACAAAGTCATAACCCCAGACATTGTTGCCCTCAGGGATTCATTCCATGTGTCACTGAAAAGTATTTCCCTTCATAGAAACAGAGAAGTCCTCTGACGTCTCCCAGTCCAACCCTACGTGCACATGATCTCAAGCTGCCTTGATCCTTTTGCCAACGTCTCCCCTTCCTTTTTCTCCCTTTTGTCCCCACCCCAGAGCTCCAGGAAACTCTCTGGATCACTGGTTCCTCAGAAGGACTCCCCTGGCACAGACATCTTCCACAACGACAATGGAGACTGCATCGTCCGCTCCGACCTGGGCTTCTACCTGCAGATGGATTTCCTTGAGACGGGGCACGACATCAAGATCCAGAGACTGCATCCTGCATCCAATGTGAGCCATCAAGATTCTAAACTACCATTAATGGCCCACACTTTGCATGGGAAGCACTACATGGGGAGCAGGCAGCAATCCAATATCTACATCATCAAGGGCAGCTGCTACCGGGTGGTGAAGGACCAGAGCACAGATAAGGGAGCTCAGATCTTTGAGCTGCATCCCAGGTGCCACGTTGGGGACCACTATGGGAGGGCTGATTGGACCTTCTTCATCATTTTCCAAAACCAGGGTGAAATCCGCTGGGTGACTAATTTGAGCACAGATGAAGGAGAGAAAACCTTCATCCTGCACCCTGAATGCCGCAAGGGGGTCTACTATTTTGGCATCAATCAGTACCTAGCCCTGATGAAGATGGATGAGAACTGGGGGGCTCATTTCTACCTCTACCCGGACGCAACCAAAGACAAGCTGGACTCCTTCTTCTCCATCCACCCCGACGTGCTGAACTTCTTCCCCGGGGTCTCCTTAAGCGGCAGCTGAGAGTGCATCAAGACAGTGCACAACGAATCCGACTCCCACATCACCTGGTCCAACAAGATCACCCATAAGGTTGGCTACACCAAGCAGAAGATGTCCACCATCGAGCACAACTGGAGCATCTCTGCTGAGATGTCCCTCAGGGCAGGAGACCTTATCAAACTCATCACCCAGCTCCAGTTCTCCTTCAAGGTCGAGTACGGCAGCAGAAGTGTCCACACAGAGCCGGAGGACTGGAATGAAGCCCGATAAGAAGAGTAGTCAATCCAGGTGATCCTGGAGCCCAAAAAGAACCTTGTTCTGCAAGGACATCCACTTCACAAAATAAAACAACCCACCCTACCGCACCCCACTGCCTCCAGTCCTCTAAGCCCCCATGAGGATGGAGGATGCCAGCACCATGATGATATTCTGGATGCATGCATGTGAGCTTCTTTGCTCTAGTAAAACCCCTTTAGGTATTTCCTGAGCTGCCCAAAATTTCACCCACCTCCTCCCAACTGTTTCTTCTCCTGTTCCCAGCTTTACCCAAATCTTCTTTGCAACAAAGGTGGGTTAATTAAACTTCCTTTCCTTCCTATTGTAACCAATGATTTTAGTTGATTGTTCATTTATTGTATGATGCTATTGTGACGGGTTTGGCCACAGAGACCCCCCCTTGGGACTGTCACCTGACGTGCTGAAATTATTTCTGAGCCCATTTTCCCTGCCAGCTTGGGACTCCATAACCCTGCCTTGTTGAGCCGGACACGCTAGCCTGCTGCAACACAGACCCACACCCCCAAAGATGCAGACTTTAACCAAAAACTGCTCAGCAGGTCACCTATCTCCAGCACCCAGATACCCAGTTCCCAATGGGATCCAAAACGCAAATAAATCTGTTTTACTCTGTATAACGCTTATACAAGGTAAACTCATAAATTGTCCTATATCTGTCCCATAACACTGATAGAGAGATATGCACAGCTGTTTACTCCCCCAGGTATTAATCACTTACTCTGGGTTTATTAATAAACAAAAGGGATTTTATTAAGTATAAAAATGGGATTTAAGTGGTTCCAAGTAATAACAGACAGAACAAAGTAAGATACCAAGCAAAATAAAATAAAACACACAAGTCTAAGCCTAATACATTAAGAAACTGAGTACAGGTAAATCTCACCCTCAGAGACGTTCCAATAAGCTTCTTTCACAGACTAGACTCCTTCCTAGTCTGGGCCCAATCCTTTCCCTGGTACAGTCCTTGTCAGTTCCAGTAGGCATCTTAGGTGAAAAGCAGGGGCTTTCTCATGAGTAGGACCCCTTTTGTCCGGCTCCAGCCCCTTTTATAGCTTTGGCACAAGGCGGGAATCCTTTGTCTCTCTCTGGGTTCCTACCCCTTCTTCTAAATGGAAAAGCACCAGGTTTAAGATGGATTCCAGTATCATCTGACATGTTCACATGTCCTGTGTGACCCCCTCCATTCTTCCAGGGCTGGCCCGCATGTACACAGTGGAGGCTTACAGGTAAACAGAGCCATTTACAGTCAATTGTCTTAGTCAATGTGAGCCATCAAGATTCTAAACTACCATTAATGGCCCACACTTTGCATAATTACAATAGGACCTCAGAGTTATACTTCATATTTCTAGTTTTAGATTCAAGAATGATACATACATACAAATATGATGATCATACTCAGTAGATTATAAGCTTTGTAATGATACCTTACAAGAGACCTTTTGCATAAAGCATATTCCAGTTATATTATATTTACACTCATAAGCATATTCCCATAAAATATTATGGAGTGCAACATCGCAGTTATGATTAACTAATAAGTCGTGGCATACAGAATCATTTTATGCTAAATGGAGTTAAATTGTAGGATTCTAGAAGGATAAGATTGATCGGTAATTAGAAGGGATAAGTATGTATTATTAGATATCTATGTAAGGAGGGCTGAAGAAAAGCTTGACATAATTTCGTGGCCAAAGACTGACCCTATGCCACGAGATTACAGGAAAAGATGTACCAGTTGGTGATATTGCGGAAAATGAACAGGAAGAGTAATTTTTTGCTTACAAGATACCTGGTAGTCACATTTTTCTAACACATGCCCTAACCACACTCTATGTATAAAGGCTAATGAGGTATACTCAGAATCACGTTATAAAAGAAAGGTGCCCAGATTAGGAAAATTGAGCTCCCTATGGGAAACTCTAGCAGGAACCGACCCTCTACTAATGATCAATACATGAAAGACCCATCAGACCCTAACACTGTCTCAGAGGATGTGAGTATAACTATATTTGTAACTTCTGCATAGGTCCGTATAGAATTTCTATATGCTTGGGTAATCATAACTTTAACTGTAACTTTAATAAAACTTGTAAAGAGACTAGCCCTTGTACTTGGGAATGTCTGTGCGGTCACTACCCTTGGCCTTTATGTGTTCCTAGAGACTCTCAATATGAAGCAAGTAGCAGAGGTGACTTTCCCTCATGGGCAGCGCATATCACAGGCCAGGGAAGGCTAAGCCTCCCCAAACAACCCAGCATGGCCCTGCTCACGCTTCGCTCCCAGACCCCCTCCAGCTTCTCGCTCTTTCCCCCGCCTGGGGCTAGGGTGGCCTATGGCTGGGACTTGGGGTGGCTGGGGACAGTGCTCACGCCACCTGGTGCTCTGGGGCTGGGGGCACCAAGGCCAGGGGGGCTGGAGCTGCACTGCCAGCTCAGCGCTCAGCCCCCACTGAGGCTGGGGGCACTGGGGCTATGCTGCCCACCCAGTGCTCAGGGGCTGGGGGTGCTTCGGCGGCCCAGGGCTGGGGCACAGGGGGGCCATTGGCCATAGTGGGGGGGTTCTGGGATGCAGTGGGAGAGGGGTGGGGCCTCAGGCACAAGGGGCAGGGCCGGCAGCTAGCCTCACCCAATGGGCGGTTCATCTACTGCCCATGCTTTCACTCTGTTAAGCTTGAAATTGTAGCCAACAGAGCCGAACCCACAGTGGTGTAATACCACACTACAAAATCCACTTTAAATAAAAGATGGATGCACTATTATTCAGAGGGGTAGCCGTGTTAGTCTGAATCTGTAAAAAGCAACAGAGGGTCCTGTGGCACCTTTAAGACTAACAGAAGTATTGGGAGCATAAGCTTTCGTGGGTATGGGTAAGAACCTCACTTCTTCAGATGCAAGTAATGGAAATTTCCATTACTTGCATCTGAAGAAGTGAGGTTCTTACCCACGAAAGCTTATGCTCCCAATACTTCTGTTAGTCTTAAAGGTGCCACAGGACCCTCTGTTGCACTATTATTATCATTATTATTTCAGCTGGCTGGAAAACAGTGTTTGATATTCCTGTGGAAAATTTAAACAACTCCCCGACATTTTTCCATACGCCCCTCTCACCATGATTATGGTTATGAGTGGGGCACAGGCGTTCATTGGCACCCTGGCGTGACCTTTAGGGGGAGGAGGATCTCCGCACTCAAGTGTAATTCTTTGGGTCACAGTCACATCTGGGTATTGCAGCAACTTTAATCTTTCATCACTTCTAAAGCCAGACGGAACCATTCGAGCACTCAGTCTGACCCCTGCAGACAACAGGCTATAAGTAGTCACCCAGATGCCCCACTGTGAATTCAAAAGACATTAGTTACACCAAAGTTTTTCACTCCAAAGGAGGCTAGGCCGTCGTGGCCTTCTGCAGAGAATAGAAGGGATGGAGGTGCTCCAATGCTCTGGCAGGGGACTGATTTGGTGGAAGATGATCCAAGTAGGTGACCTGCACGCCACACTGAAGAGGAAGATGACCCCCTCCCCCAAACCAGGTCACTGACAATCTGACTTGGGGGGGCGGATTCCTTCCCCATGTGGATTCTGATAATCAGTTAGACCCTGAGCATGCCAGCTCAACCCACCAGCCAGGCCTCTCACAGCCCTGGCCCGGCCCATCTCCAGCTATAGAAGATCTCTGATGCTTCAGAGGAAGGTGAAGAACTATCCAAGAATACAGGGAGCCAATGGGGCACCAGGGTAAATCTTCCTGCCTCATCCCTATAGGGGAAGCCCTGAAGCATGAGATTGGATTATAGTAATTGTCTTCATACAGGGTTGCAAGTGTTATGACAATGTTGAGGTGCTTTGGTTTAGTTCCTCAACTTCCACCTAGTTCATCTAGAGGGGACAGGCCTCATGTCCCATTCCCACCTCCCTGAGCCGCCCATCCCCCTGCACTGGGGCTGGATTGGATCCAGTGACCCCTAGAGGGGAAAGGCCCCGTGACACAGTCACTGATACTCTGACAAAAAGGAGAATCTTCAGCCCCAGTCAGTTACATCCTGCTCCCCCAACTGGAAATGTATAAACTGCTGCAGACATGGGATGGGCTGATAGGAGGTGACCGCAATATGGACCATGCAGATAAGAGTCTGGCAGGGACCCCATCCTCTGGTGAAGCAGCTGTGGCCACACAAAGAACAGGGCTTGGGGGGTGGACAGAATTGGGGATCCTTTAACACAGAAAAGGGGATCGATCGGCCTACAGGGACTGGGTTAGGGGTGGAAGCCAGAGCAGGAGATGGGAGGTGGGATGGGGCAGGGGCACATGTGGGGAAGAGAGGGGGCACTGAATGGGGGATGGAGAGAGGAGCCTGTTGGAGAAGGTGGAGTCAATGAAAAGGGGGAGGAGCCACTGGAGAGGTAATAAACATCCCCCTGCGGTGTTTCCACCAGGAATATTGCAGGGCTTGTTTTGCTGTTCTCTAAGGTCCCGTTGGTCCAGCCCAGGAGCTTGGTCCCATCCCCAAGAGGGGCTGTCATCAGCCGAGAGCATCTACCAGGTGGGATCTTGTGAGTGTCAGTTGGAGCTCTACAGGGGAGTCGGGGGGGAACCCTAGGGCTGGGCTAGCAGGGGACTGTGGGCTGGGACTGAGGGGCACTGGCAGATCTGGTGTCAAGGACTGAGCCCAGAGCTGGGATAGCAGGGGGCTGCAGGTCGGGATTGAGGGAACTTTGGCACCTTGTTTTTCTGTGCGCGCTATTCATGGACTCCTTGCTGGACACGTAGTTATACGTCAGGATAACTGTTGATATTTCCTCCCCTCTTATCTCCACGCAGGGCAGCCCTTCCTACTTACGGGGTGAGACAGAGGAGACATGGCCCAGTCACATAGATCAACGGTGGTAAGTGGGATCCTGTGTGAGGTGGGATCCTGCCGGGGCAGAACGCTGGGCTTTCCCCTCCCTTCCTCCCTAAGGACAGTGACACCCCCTGGAGATAGGGCTGCAGGGCACATCTAGGAGACTAAACGCATACACCTCCCAGGGCTGCCCCAATTCCTATCCCAGGTGCCTAGTTGCTATTGAAATTGGGGGTTCTTCAAGCATCAAAAATTCACAAAAGATCAGGTAAGCTAAGGTCGTCCCTTCCATGCTCCCCTCTTCTGTCCCAACCTCAGGACTGGACTCCTGTCGATGCATCATTGGTGCCTCACAAAGACGCCTTGGCCCTTTTTATCTTGCCCACTGAGCCCTGATTTGCTTCTGCCCACTCCCGGCCCTTCTAGCCACTGTGGGACCAATTCTTATTGGTTCTGCCAGGGTTGATCCTGGGGGGGATCTCTCTAGGGGATCTGAACTCACTGCTCTTTCCCACCAGACAGGAGAGCTTCTTGGAGCCTGGTGCCCCCATATGGCAGAGGCCCCAGCAAATGTCTGGCACACCCTATAATGGGGGGTGGGGCAGGGGACACAAGGCACAGGTAAGGGGGAGGTCCCCAGGCAGGGAATCTATCTAATCCCCGGTGAGCCTTCCCCATCCCCTCCACCCCATGTCTGCCCTGCCCTCTCCATCCTGAGCACCCAGCATGTAGTTATAAGGGTGTCACCACTGGAAGGAGCTAGTGAGGGGGAGGAGCAGCAGGAATGGGACCTGAGAGCCAAGGGGAAAGGAACAGCCTGTGGACTCACCACCACCTGAATTTAACAGAGATTCGAGGGCCAATCAGAGGTTCTTGGATCACTCCCAGCAAGGCAGAGGAGCCATGTGCCGGGGGGGGGGCAGGAGGAAAGCCTGAAATTCAGGGCATGGCCCAGCAATAAGGGGGGGAGGAGGGAGTGGCTCCCCTGGGCAGGTTATTCCACAATTTTCCACAAGGGGGTGCCACTCTCAAAGGCCAGGCTAGATGGGCTCCCTGGGCTGATGGACCCTAGGGGTCCTTCAGCAACAGCGCAGATGTAGGGCAAGCATGGCAGAATCTGGGCCAGTCACCTCCCAGCTGCATTCCAGCTCCGGGCGACTCACCAAGAGGGAGGGATCCATATACAGATGGGGAGAGCTGGGAATGAAACCCCAAAAACCTTAACTCCCAGCCCCCTGCTCTCACCACTAGCCTCCACTCCCCTCCCAGAGCCAGGGAGAACCCAGGAGTCCAGGCTCCCCCCCACACACACACAACTCAGAGCAGGATAAAGATTCCAGGTTTCCTGGTCCAAGCCCCCCCGACACACACACACACACATACACACACACACTCCCACCACAAGACCCAACTCCGGTCCCAGAGCTGGAGAGAGAATCCAGGTGTCCTTCCCCCCCCTTTAACCACTAGCCCCTCCCTCCCTCCCATCTCTGAGTATGGGATAGAACCCAAGAGTCCTAATCCCCAGCCCCGCAACACACACACTCTCTAATCACCAGACCCCACTGCCCTCCCTGAGTTAGGGAGAGAACCCAGGAGTCCTGGTCCCCAGCCTCCCCTTCTCTAACCACTAGAACTCACTCCCCTCTCTGAGCCGGGGGCAGAACCCAGGCGTCCTGTCCCTCCCCTCCAGAAACCCGTCCCCGGCCCTTTAATGGCTGTGCAGTTGGGAGAAGGAGCCGGACGGCCACTTCCCCTCCCCGTTAGCTCCGACTTCCCACTGGGGGGGCAGTCCGGGCAGATCTCCGGCCCGGGAGAGCTTTCGTGATCCTGTTCCCATCCCCACTGGCTGGAGGAGCAGCGCCTTGGAGTTGGGCGCAGGACCACGTCTCCACTCCCAGCACTTTCCGGGCTGCCCCATCGCCAAATATCACACAGCCCTCCCCCCCGGGGCCCAAGCCCTTCTCCCTCAGACACACCCAGGGCTTGGCCCCTCTTGGTGTGACTCTCCCCCCCAAAGATCCTCCCACCAACCTCCCCTTCTGGGGCCTGTCCGGTTTTGGCATCAGCCCACCCCAATTTTCCCCCCACCCAAATTCCTTCCCCATGTCAATTCTCATGCTCAGTTGGACCCTGAGCGTGCCAGCCTGACCCACCAACCAGACATCTCAGAGCCCCGGCCCACCCCATCCTGTCTCCAGCTTTGTGCGATCGCTGATGCTTCAGAGGAAGGTGAAGGAACATCCCAGAATACAGGGAACCAATAGGGCATCATGGTAACTCTTCCTGCCTGACCCCTGCAGGGGATGCCCTGAAGCATGAGACTGGATTATAGTAACTGTCTTCATACAGGGATGCAAGTGTTAGGACCAGGTTGAGGTGCTTTGGTTTAGTTCCTTACCTTCCATCCCCCCAGTTCATCGAGAGGGCAAAGGCCTCCGGTCCCATTCCCACCTCCCTGAGCCGCCCATCCCCCTGCACTGGGGCTGGATCCGAGCCAGATTCCCCTAGAGGGGAAAGGCCCCGTGACACAGTCACTGACCCTCTCACAAACTGCAGAATCTTCAGCCAAAATCAGTTACATCCTGTTCTCCTCACTGGAAACACACAAAGTGCTGCAGACACGGGATGGCCTGATAGGGGGTGGGTGCAATACGGACCACGCAGATAAGAGTCTGGCAGGGACCCCACCATCTGGTGAAGCAGCCGTGGCCCCCACAGAGAGCAGGGTTTGGGGGTGGACAGAATTGGGGACCCCTTAACATGGAGAAGGGGCTCAATTGGCCCACAGGGACAGGGTTAGGGAGTGGAAGCCAGAGTGGGAGATGGGGAGGGAACACTCAGATGGAAAAGGGGGGCATAGTATGAGGGAGGAAGGAGGAGCCTATTGAGAAAGCAGAGTCAGTGGAAAGGGGGAGGAGCCAATGGAGAGGAAGCAAACAGCCCCCATCAGCGTTTACACCCAGAATATTGCAGGGCTGGTTTTGCTCTTCTCTAAGGTCCCGTCCATCTCAGTACGGCCCAGGTACTCGCTCCTGGCCTCAAGCGGGGCTGTCATCATCTGAGAGCAACTACCAGGTGGGATTGTCAGCTGGAACTTTGGGGCGGGGAGACCCCAGGGCTGGGCTAGCAGGGGGCTGCGTGTTGGGACTGAGGGGCACCGGCAGAGCTGGTGGTGAGGACTGAGCCCTAGGCTGGGATAGAAGAGGGGTTGCGGGTCGGGATTGAGGGAACTTTGGTGCGTTGTTTTCCTGTGAGCTCTATTCATGGACTCCTGCCTGGGCACAGAATTAGTCCTCGGGATACTGTTGATATTTCCTCACCTCTTTATCTCCACACAGGGCATCCCTTCATACTTACAGGGTGAGACGGAGAAGACATGGCCCAGCACGGCAGAGGAGTCACAGGCTGGGGTGGGGGGTGGGGGCAGGAGGAAAGCCTGCAATTCAGGGCATGGCCCAGCAATAAGGGGGGCAGGAGGAAGTGGCTCCCCTGGGCAAGTCATGGCACAATTGTCCACAAGGGGGTGCCACTCTCAAAGGCCAGGCTAGATGGGCTCTCTGTGCTGATGGACCCTAGGGGTCCTTCAGCAACAGCGCAGATATAGGGCAAGCAGGACAGAATCTGGGCCAGTCACCTCCCAGCTGTATTCCAGCTCCGGGCGACTCACCAAGGGGGAGGGATCCATATACAGATGGGGAGAGCTGGGACTGAAACCCCAAAAGCCTTAACTCCCAGCCCCCTGCTCTCACCACTAGACATCCCCTCCCATCTCCGAGCAGGGAAAAGAACCCAGGAGTCCTGGTCCCAAAGACCCCCCATACATGCACACACTCCCACCACAAGACCCCACTCCCCTCCCAGAGCCGGGGAGAGAACCCTTTCCCACACTGCTCACTGCTTCACAGGAAGCCTCACTCTCCAACAGCACAATAAAGTTTTAATAAATCCCGTTCCCAGTTGCCTCTGTCACAAAGTGTGTTTATTTTATGGGGAGCTTTTCTGCGAGCAAAGCAGAATAGTCCTCAGCTGCTCCAAACAACACTGGTAGGGTTGCCAACATATGGATTCTGGCCAGTTCTAGGATCACAAGGTAGAAGAAGCTTGCAGGAGAGGAAGGATTGGCCCACAAGATGGAGGTTCCTGACTACAGGCTACTCTGGGTGGACCAAGTAGGCCTCTGTTGGCATCACATTTTTCTTGCCCTGCAGCATCTGAAGCAGTGAGCTAAGAGGTTGTGATCCATCAGACACTGTGGTGTGCTCTGGGCCTTATTCCCGGTGCTCATCTCCCAGAATGTTGGAGAGCAGAGGCAGACAGTGTCAGACATTCGTCTCCAGGAGCTGGGATGGTTTTCTCTGATTTGGCCGAGCCTCTGAATCATCGTGACAGCAACAACACAAAAGCTGTTAATCAGTGTTGGGAGAACCTTAATCAGGAAATTGGAAGGTTCATGGCTGACCATATGCTGCACGGAACTAATACAAGCTCTGATACCTCCCTGCTGCTCGGAGACGGGGTACGTCTTTTGGGCAGGTGTCGGAGGATCTTTCTCTCAAAAATAAAACTTTCAATGTTTTGCAACAAACCCGGTCTGTGATTTCTCTCGCTGGCCCTGCAACAAACTCCCCACTTCTACCCATTGTGACACACAACCAGGAACACCATGCCTGGTCACACAGTTTTCCTTCACGCCAGGCAACGCATGGGAGTCAGGTTATAGAAGTGGGGAAGTATCGGCAATAGATACATTTGTATACCAGGGAGGGAGGACTTCAGGGGGAAGCATTCCCTCCTTCCAATGATGGGTGGGGAGCTGGGGACAGTAGTAGGGAGGGGCACAGGTTGGAGGGGGGATGCAGTGAAAGGATCAGGGTCATGGCTAGGGAGGTGTGCTGAAGCAGGGCTGGTGGGACCTGTGACGGGGTCTGCTTACCCCGCACTAGCCCAGACAGGGTTAAGCCCAGGGTATTGACAGCGGAAGTCCCGCCTCCCTGGCAAGACTGGGCATGCTCCAAGTGCTCTAGTAGTATAAAGGGAGGGAGACCAGCTCATTCTGGGCCGGAGACTGCAGGAGAAGGACCTGCCTAGGTAGCTCCTGTGGAGGACCAGCCACAGCCTCTGACTGCACCGGGAATTGAAGTCATCCACGGCCCGCCTGCACCCCGGTGACTGGAGGAGACCCTGGAGACGACTGGCCCTGCTGAACACAGAGGACCCGACATCTCATGGGAAATCCCAACACAGACTCTGGTAGGAAATGACCCAGGGAGGGTGATGGAGTGGTACCTCCCACCCAGGGAAACTCAGCATGTTTCGGTAGGACCCCCGGCTGAGTCAGTGGCAAGCCGCTACGCCAGGGGTTGGCAACCTATGGCATGCGTGCCAAAGATGGCAGGCGAGCTGATTTTTAATGGCACGCTGCTGCCTGCTGGAGTCCCGGCAGGCAGCAGCATTGCCATTAAAAATCTGACCCGGCCCGGCCCCCATCCTGCCGTGGCAGAGGGCAAAGGGGGGGCAGAAGCTTGGTCCTGCCGGCTCCCCTGCCTCTTCCGGCAGTGTGCTGGGTTCCTGCCCCTCCTCCGCCTCTCCATCCCTCCCTCCCTGCTGTCCGATCAGCTGATGGCCCTTGCGAGGGAGGGGGTCGGGAAGGAGCAGAGTCAGCATGCTTGCTGCTCCAGGCAGAAGCAGAGAAGAAGCAGGGGCAGGGCCTTGGGGAAGGGGGGGTGGAATAGGGGCATATCCCCTCCAGCTCCCTGCCCTGACCCCCCCTCACACACACCCAGCCCTGAGCCCTGACCCCCACTCACACACACCCAGCCCTCTGCCCCCAGGCCTGAGCCCTGTGCCCCTCATACACATCCAGGCCTCTGCTTGACTCCTTCACCCCCCCCATGACCCCAGCCCTGACTCTGGCACACCCACACATACCCAGCCCCCCTGCCCTGACACCTGCACCCCCCTCACATGCCCCCAGCCCTCTGCCCTGACTCTTGCACCCCCCCCACATCCTGACTCTTGCACCCCCCACATCCCCACCCCCACCCTGAGCACCAAACGGGAGCTCCTGCACACACACACATTCCCACCTGCACCCCTCGCACCAAATGGGAACTGCCCAGGTAAGTGCTCCACACCCAAACCTCCTGCCCCAACCCTGAGCCCCCTCCCTCATTCTAGCTCCTGGCCAGACCCTTCACCCCAACACCCAGCCTGCTCCTTCACCCCCAACCCTGTGCTCAGTGCACCCCCACCTCAGCTCAGTGCAGAGAGAGGAAGAGAATGGGCCAGAACCAGGGAGAAGGTAGGTACCCACTGTATGTGGGCAGGGCCGGGACCCCAGACCAGCAGCGGGCTGAGCGGGTCCGGCAGCCGGGATCCCGGCTGGCAGAAGTCGGCGGATGGAACCCCTGAGTGGCAGTGGGCTGAGCCGCTCAGCCCACTGCCGGTCTGGAGTCCCGGCTGCCAGCCCCGCACAGCCCGCTGCCGGTCTGGGGTTCTGGCTGCTGGACCCTTGCCAGCTGGGGTCCCGGCCGCAGGCCCCGCTCAGCCTGCTGCTGTCCTAGGTGAACAGAACCCCGGACCAGCAGTGGGCTGAGCGGGCCGGTGGTGTGAGATCAACATTTTAATTTAATTTTAAATGAAGCTTCTTAAACATTTTGAAAACCTTGTTTATTTTACAATACAACAATAGTTTAGTTATATAATATATAGACTTATAGAGAGACCTTCTAAAAAACATTAAAATGTATTACCAGCACGCGAAACCTTAAATTAAAATGAATAAATGAAGACTCGGCACACCACTTTTGAAAGGTTGCCGACCCCTGCGCTACGCCACTGTTAGGGCCCTGGGTCGGGGCCTGGTGGAGTCGGGTGGGCCCGGGCCCCCCTACCGGGCCTGCCACACCCATAAGGGGTGCCCCAACTCTATAGACTCTGGCTGCTAGGCCACGCTGCCCTGCACCGAAGGGTGGCGCTACAGACTCTGGCTGCTAGGCCATGCTGCCCTGCACCAAAGGGTGGTGCTACAGACTCTGGCTGCTAGGCCATGCTATCCTGCGCCAAAGGGCTACTTTATAGACTGTGACCGATAGGCCACGCTGCCCTGACCCTAGGGGCGTGGACCATCAAAGGGCCCTCATGTCGTGTTTGGTTCTGCTGTGGGAGATGCTATGGGAACACGACCTAGCATTTCAGCAGAAGCTAGCAGCAGTAATACTCGATCCATTACATGAACAAGGCTTTCAGCTAGAATTAGCATCAAAAGCAACATATTTTGAAGAGCAAGAAAGCAAAATATTACCACTAAAGAGCTTTTTAACTACACCGCTACCTCTATATAACGCCACCCGATATAACATGAATTTGGATATAGCGCGGTAAAGCAGTGCTCTGGGGGGGCAGGGCTGTGCATTCCGGTGGATCAAAGCAAGTTCAATATAACACAGTTTCACCTATAATGCGGTAAGATTTTTTGCCTCCCAAGGACAGCGTTGTCCCATATGCACCAATTTATCTCTTTTAGCGCCAATCCCCTTATGGGTTTTGATGGACATGCCTGGGTTCTTCTGGATCCCGCATTCCTCTCAGCAGGATGTAACTTTTTTATTTTCTCCCCATATGAAATTTATTTGGAGGTGGCTCCACCCCCCTCACGCCTTCCTAGCAGGGTCACGAGGGCAATTTGGAAGAAAAATTCTAACCACAGAAGAACCCCCACTTACTTGCCAGATAGTTGGAGACTCCCAAGAAATAACACAAACACATACAATATATTCAACACAGTAATTATATTAAACAAGAGACAAATATTACATAGCAAGGTAAAACACTGTTTTCAGGTCCCCAGTGTCCATGCTGATAATACCCATGAATTCCCCCAATCACTTGACCTGATCCAGCAAACATAAAAATTAGTGTCCCATTGCTATGAACACTTTGTAGGGGCCCTTGATGACCCGTGACCACGATACCTTCTGTGCAGCAGTTAACAATGTGGCTGACTGGGTTCATTGCAGCGCAAAAGACTCACAAGTGGGATAAGATAAGTCCCTCCACTCATTTAATAAGCAGCAGGTAATAAAATCCCGAAGCCCTGATCCCCGGGCTTGAGGACACAGTCCAGGGAGCAGGGAGTCTCCCAAACAATGTCCCCAATTTGATAACCAAAATATGGTGACTCCGAACTCCGCGACTGATCCTCAGATTCAGAGATGGCTCTGGACTCCTGTCACAGCAGAGGGGCTGATGATCGCTGCTGGCAGGCATCCTCTTCATGCAGGAGTCAGGCTGCTTCTGGTCCCAGGATTTCCCCTCAGCACCCAGGGGTGCAGGGCTCAGGGTGCAGATTACAAAATTCTACTGAACTCCAAACTTCAGTCTCCCACCGCAGGGCTCAGACACACTCCCAGCAGGCAGCATCCCTGGACAAGCAGCCAGAGCAGAGCTCTCTCCATGGCGACTGATCTCACCTGGGAGCTGGGGAGCTAACTCAGCCTGGCTGGGGGAAGTTTTCCCAACAAAGCTCTCTAAGCTGGAGTCCATTTGGAGAGGGAAAGCACCAAGCTTAAGAACATTGCTTCCAGATTCCCAGAGGCCAATTCTCAAGGGGACCCTCCATGCAGGCCTGGGACTCACCAGCTCCCCACACACCCAGACTCTCCCAAATGGCTCCTCCCACCGCCAGTAATCAGGGCTCCCAGGAGAGGTCATCTATTGGTCAGGCTAGCTCTTCTTCCCCATGTTTCACTTGTCAATCGTTTTTTGACTCTGCCTCCTCCTCCAAGCAGGCACCTGCTATCCTCCTCCAAGCCCACAGCAGCCCCTGTTGTCTTAAACTGTGTCTCTCCTCTCGCCCTTTGGGTTGCCCAGGAAACTCAGAGACCGGCCTTGGTTCCCCCTCCCTCCCAGGGACTATGTGCTTATCCCTGAGTTACACGCACAGAGGCCCCAGGGGCCCAGGTGAGCTCCTTGGGGGTTGCATAGCATATCTGCAAGGGCAACTGAATGCGCTGTATCCACTCTCGCAGACTCAAGGGCTGTGCAGAGGAAACCCTGGGTAGCACCCCAGAAAACCAGTGCATTGACATGGATCTGATAAAAAGCTTCATGAAGGTGCAAACTCTATTTGTGGGTCAAGCATCAAAAAGTGCCAGAAATTCCCAAATGCAGAAAAATTGCAGTGATGCCTGATTGGGGACAGAGAATGGAAAATGGGGGGTGGTTTTTTTTGGGGGGGGAGCTATGAGTACAGTGGTGACTGGAGGGTGGGGAGGAGCACAGAATGGAGGTTCAACAAAGGTACACCCTACAACAGTGGTTCTCAAACTAGGGCCGCCGCTTGTTCAGGGAAAGCCCCTGGCAGGCCGGGCCGGTTTGTTGACCTGCCACATCCACAGGTTTGGCGATGGCAGCTCCCAGTGGCCGCAGTTCGCCACTCCAGGCCAATGGGGGCTGCAGAAAGCGGCATGGCCCGAGGGACATACTGGCCGCCGCTTCCCGCAGCCCCCATTGGCCTAGAGCAGCGAACCACGGCCACTGGGAGCTGCCATCGGCCAAACCTGTGGATGTGGCAGGTCAACAAACCGGCCTGGCCCGCCAGGGACTTTTCCTGAACAAGTGGCAGCCCTAGTTTGATAACCACTGCCCTACAATGTAGCTCAGGGATTTTGGCCTTATCCACGACCCCCCAGTGCCTCCCCTTTTCCAGGGATGCTCCATGTGGCTCCAGTCCGAGGTGATGGCCATTGCCAGACAGCTCCGTGTCTGGTCACTCAGTGGCATACGGGAGAGATTTCAAAGTAGCAGCCGTGTTAGTCTGTATCCGCAAAAAGAACAGGAGTACTTGTGGCACCTTAGAGACTAACAAATTTATTTCAGCATAAGCTTTCGTGGGCTACAGCTCACTTCTTCAGATGCATAGAGTGAAACACACAGACAGAAGATATTTATACATACAGAGAACATGAAAAGGTGGAAGTACGCATACCAATTGTAAGAGGCCAATCAATTAAGATGAGCTATCAGTAGCAGCAGAAGAAAAAACTTTGAAGTGATAATCGAGATGACCCATAGAAGGTGTGAGGAGAACTTAACATGGGGGAAAAAAAATTCAATTAGTGTAATGACCCAACCATTCCCAGTCTCTGTTTAGACCTAAGTTAATTGTGTCTAATTTGCATATTAATTTGAGTGCAGCAGTCTCTCTTTGGAGTCTGTTTTTGAAGTTTTTTTTGTTGCAAAACTGACACCTTCAAGTCTGTCACTGAGTGATTAGAGAGGTTGAAGTGTTCTCCCACTGGTTTTTGAATGTTATGATTCCTGATGTCAGATTTGTGTCCATTTATTCTTTTGCGTAGAGACTATCCAGTTTGGCCAATGTACATGGCAATTGCGATCGGCGGTACTCCGGCAGCAGCTCCACCATGCCGCTTTCTTCTTCGGCGGGAATTCGGCGGCAGGTGCTTCCCTCTGAGAGGGACCAGCCACCGAATTGCCGCCGAACAGCCCGACGTGCCGCCCCTTCCCCTTGGCCGCCCCAAGCACCTGCTTGCTGGTACCTCCACAGGTACCAGCCCAGGGTCCCTATTCCTAGGGCAGTGAGGATGCAGACAGAAACAATCACCAGGACACCAGGCTGGCTTGCGGGCTGGGAATCTGGAAATGCCCTGAAACAAACTGAGCCATGGGCCGGCCAAAGCCCTTGGCCTCTCACCCCCCCAGGGCCTGCCCCCCACCTACTACCTGCCTGATAGCTCTAGGCTAGTGTCTCCATCCCCCAGTTGGACTGCCCCTCCCAGCCACTCATCCCCCATGTGTCTGCCCTACAGCTAGACACCCCCTTTCTCTGCCTTCCCCTCCCTGAGATCCCCTAGAGCCCCCTCCTTAGTTTCCCCTTCCCTCTGACCCTCCCAGTATCTCCTTCTGCTTATCCCTCCCCTCTGCGTCCCCCCAGAAGCCCTCTCTACCTTCCTCTTCCCCTAGTACCTCTCTTTGTCCCCCCATCCCCTGATGCCCCCCAAAACTGCCCCTCTGCATTTTCCACCTCCCTCTTCCTCTCACACCTTGTGTCCACCTTCCCCATTCCCCTTCCCTCAGTAGAAGGCGCCAAATTCTTAGTATCTGCCCACTCCTCCCCCTACTCTGCCCCCCCAGTACTCACCCCAGGTCACCCTCAGGGAGGCATCCCCCAAGCTGTTGTGTCTCACCACACACACATGCTCTGTAGGGCTGAACCCCTCCTGCCCCAGCTCAATGGACACCTGGATCTGAAAGGTGGGATCCCCATTTGGCCAGATCCCACTGGTCAGCTGCTCCCCCTGGGCCACCTGGCCTCCCCGCTCCCTCGATGTCTCGGAGATAGAAGCCCGCCCGTCACGTGGCAGATGAGGCGGCATGGCCAGTCCTGGGTCCCTGGAACAAGGGCCACATGCACTGTGGGCTGGGCTGGGGGGAGGCCGAAAAAAGGTTATTAGTCACAAGGAATGGAATAGCAGGGGGCTGCAGGTCGGGAATGAGGGGCACCAGTAGAGCTGTCACCTGTCTTCTGAGTGGTGAATCTATCCAGAACCTGCATTGTTGCGGTGTGAGGAAGTTCATAAAAGCTAAAGTCTCCCCTTTACGGTTCCAGCGCTCCGCCACTTGCCAGGCTGCTGGGTGCACTGAGAACCAGCAGTTCTGGTCAGACTGGTACCGCAGCACGTCCTCCCCATTGAGGGAGTATCTGGTGATGGCTCAGACAGCACCGGTGGCATCGTCCAGGTCACAGGTCTTCAGGACCTGCATGTAGTAGGGCTCTGGAGGTAGAATGGCTGAGTGGGCAACTGAGCATGGAGCTGCCACCAGGAGGCAGAGGGGGACAGACCCTCCAGACCCCACTCCTTTCCCAGAGACGGGGACAGAACCTAGGAGTCCTGGCTCCCAACCTCCTCCCCCACTGGCCCTAACCACTAGGTATCAGGGAAGTCCCTTCCCTCTGGTGTCCCCTCCCCCAGCTCCCTCCTACCTCCTTTGAGCTGCCCTCCCATCCCCTTTCTGAGCTGAGCCACATGCTGGAGCTCAGGGACTCACCTGCCTTTGGGGAGCTGGAGTTCATCTCCTGCACCAGGCCCTGGTATTCAGTCTCCACCCAGGAGACCCAGGCCTGGCACTCAGAGCTGCTGGCTGTCCTGGTCACCCGGGCTGTAGCCATTGTGGGGAGCCAGCCTGCCATTGTTGCTTTTGTAGGCTGAGAGCACCAGGTCATTCACCCTCATGACTTTCAGGTACTTGAGCAGACCAGGGGCCACCTGCGGGGAGATGAGCTGGAGATAGGAGACATGGTGAACCCCTGTAGGAAGGAGAGAGACTGGGATGGAAATAGGACCCAGGCATCTGAGACAGCAACCCAAGGGGGCCCTGCAGTCTGCAGCCCTGGGGAAAGAGACTGGGATGGGGAATGGGACCCAGGCCTCCAGGAGAACAGGGGTCACTTACCAGCCAAGATGAGAGAGCAGAGACAGAAGCCAAAAGCCAAGACCGGTTTGGCCTGAGGAGCCATCACACTAGAGGGGACAGGATGGCAGTTGTATGGGGTGGGCTCTGGGGCCAGGACCCAGAGAGCTGAAGAGGGCATGGCCACCCCTTCCTACGCTGAGCTCTGCTGCTCTGACAGGTGACACTTGAGAGGAAACCCAGACTCACATGCTGAGCAAAGGTCAATAAAGACAAATCAACCATCCCTTCCCTGCCCTCCTCACTGCATCACAGGATGCCACACTCCCTACCAGGACAATTAAGACTTAATAACTCCTGTTTATGTTTCCAAGTTGTTTCTGTTATAAGGTGGGGTTCCTTTGTGGGGAGGTTTTTTGTGAGCACAGTGTAATAGTCCTCAGTGACTCCAACACTCAGCTGTTGCATTTGGTCGGGACTCTGCAGAGACACACAACGTTGTGGGTGATGTCGTTAATTGTAGAAGGCTGGAATGTCCTTGCCTCAGTAACACTGTTCAGTCTGCTGGAGCTCTGCCAGCTGCTCAGTGCTTTTATCCCAGAAGCTTCGGTGTTATCAACACTGGCTAGGGTTGCCAGCAACCCTGCATTACCTGGGACATCCCTTATTCTAATAGAAATGGCCTGTCCCATACTCAATCAATACAGGATGCCTTTTATCCCATATTTCAAAAGCAGGGGGCCAGTACTCAGGGGTGCATCTTTCCATTGCCCTCCTGGCCCTTCAGTGCTGTGCAGAGAAATCAGATGGGCTGCACTCAAGGGCCAGGGTTGCGAGTGAAGTGGAGAGATGCACCCATGAGTACTGACCTCCTGCTGGACAGGGCCCCCTGCTTACTCCAGCCCTTGAGCACGGCCCTGTCTGCTTTCCCTGTGCAGGCTCTGTCTGGCAGGGCAAGTGGATGGGGCCATGTGCCCTGGAGCTGTGCTGAAGGGCCAGCGTTGGGAAGGGGCTGTGTCTGGCAGGGTGGTCAGTACTCCTGGGGCTTAACTTCCCCATTCGCAGAGTCTCTGCCAGCATCCCCAGCAGAGGAGCATAACTGCTGGTTGGTGGCTGCTGCAGCGTGGGGGAGCGAGGCAGGCAGGGAGCCTGGTCCTGGCAGCTGAGACCATCATCAGTGTTACAAAAAGCAGCAAGAAGTACCCCTGGTGAATGTAGGTGAGTACTGCTTAGTATTATTATTAGTAATGATAATGATAATATCATAGGGTTACCATATTTCAGCAAGCAAAAAAGAGGACGGAGGAGCCCCGCCCTAGCCACGCCCCCATCCTGCCCTAGCTCCGCCCCTGCCCCTCCCACTTCCCGCCCCCCTCAGAACCCCCAACCCTCCTCCTGCTCCTTGTCCCCTGACTACCCCCTCCTGGGACCCCTGCCCCTAACTGCCCCACAGGACTCCACCCCCTACCTAAGCCTCCCTGCCTCTTGTCCCCTGACTGCCCCTTCCTGAGACCCTCCCCCCAACCTAACTGGCCCCCTAGGACCCTACCCCCTACCTGTACCCTGACTGCCCCAACCCTTATCCACAGCCCCACCCCCAGACAGACCCCTGGGACTCCCACGCCCCATCCAACCACTCCCCACCCCCTGACAGCCCCCCCCAGAACTCCCGACCCATCTAAACCCCTCTGCTCCCTGTCCCCTGACTGCTCCGATCCCTCTCCCCACTCCTGCCCTCTGACAGCCCCGCCCCCAGAACTCCCAACCCCCCCCCCGCTCCTTGTCCCCTGATTGCCCCCTCCTGGGACCCCTGCCCCTAACTGCCCTCCAGAACCCCACCCCCTACCTAAGCCTCCCTGTTCCTTGTCCCCCAACTGCCCCCTCCTGAGACCCCCCCACCCTAACTGCCCCCCAGGAGCCTACCCCCTACCTGTACCCTGACTGCCCAAAACCTTATCCACCCCCCCCAGAAAGCCCCCCCCGAACTCCCGACCCCCCCCGTCTCTTGACTGCCCCCTCCAGAACCTCCCTGCCCCTTCTCCGACCCCCTGGCCCCCTTGTTGTTGGCCTTCGCCTAACGTCTCTGTGAACTTGCTCAGGGACGGCCTGAGCCGCTCGTCCTGGCATGCGGGGGAGGAGCTCCAGACTGCCGGAGGCGATCTGCGAACGCAGGGAGGGAGGGAGGGAGGGAGTGATCTCGGCTGCAGGGGGGAGGAGGAGGAGGGGCTCTCTCTGGCTGTCGGAGCCCCATGTAAGTGGCACCATCCGGCCGGCTGCCCTGTTAGCCGCGCGTGTTCTGCATGGGGGGGGAAGTCCGGACATTTACAAATTCCCCCCGGACGCTATTTTTAGCTCAAAAAGCCGGACATGTCCGGGGGAATCCAGATGAATGGTAACCCTAAATATCAGGAGGAGAGGTGGGGCAGGAGATCCTGGCTCACAGGAATAGGAAGAGGGTCAGGTTGAAGGCGGGGACGCGGTGGAAGGATCAGGGGCATGGCTGGGGAGGTGTGCTGAAACAGGGCTGGTGGGGCCCAGCTGATGTGTGGGGGGCCTGGCTGGCTCAATATGCAAGTTGCAGGACACAATATACAATGGCCTAGTTGACCACTAACTCCTACCAACAACATCTCTTTTCCTGTTTAAAAAAAACTAGGATATTAAATGGCCAAAAAAAAAAATGTTCATACAGCGTGAAGTGGTATTTTCGTCCCATGGCAGAACAATGAGATGAGCAAAGCTCAAACTCTAGAAACCAGGAAAGGCCCAGGTAAGGTTTCCCTATCCCACTGTCCCTCTACCATCTTCAAGCAGTGCCTCAATACACATTCTCACTGGCCCTTGGAGCTAGAAGATCCAGGAGGCTGGAGATCCTGGCTTACATTCACACTTTTAGCCAACTCTGCAGAAGGAATACCACAGGTGGACAATTGAAGACCCATGCTACAGCAATTTACAACTCCCTTATGCTTATTCCCAGGATACCTTGTCAAAATAGGGTCTACAGATTTACCCCAATTGCGAGTTTAACTCTCAAATGTGAGTGAAAGTTCATAAAATGTCACAATAACATATAACAGGTGGTTTCTGTGATTGTTAATAGTTTTGAAGGTGTAATGACGGTATTTTTAAGTAAAACAAAAAAGGCAAAAGATGAAGCATATTAAAATTTGGAAGGTTAAGTGGCTAAAATAGACTTTCACTGAAATAACATCTTGGGTAACCCCCTCTTGTTAATAGAATACCATTTCAATTCAGGGCTGTGACTGCATTGACGGTGAATTTCATCTCAGATCAACAGGCTGTTGCAACACCCAACTTTTGATGATAGTGTCCAATAATATTTGTTGTTCTTCTCTGCACGTAGGACAACACAGTTTTAGGGTCCCAGGTTAGATCCCATGATGGGCCTGTAAGGATTTTTATCTCTCTTAGGCCGATCTGATCAGAAGACTTCGGGGAGCCTTACAGTTTACCTCCCGCTGAGTCCCCCTGTTAAGTCCATCTATCAGAGCTGGATTCCAATAAACCACACACACATGAATGTAAACAAAAAACACTTTATTTACTAAGGGACAAGGGAAAGGAAGGAAAGGGAAGTGGATTAATGATTTTGGAGATTCGGGATAACACAAGCACACATTCATACACTCTGAAATACAAGATGTTCTTCTACCTTTCCAGATGTCAGCGATGGAGAGGCTGCAGGATCCGGATGACCAAAGCCAGTGATGGACACCGACACCGTGGATGGCAGATGGAATAGACAGGTACGTATCCCTATCTTAACTCCCACCCTATCCTGCTTTGCGTTGTCTGAGTGTAAGATTGATCTAACTAATCGGACCAGGTCCATGTATGCAAGTTTGCTTTCCCAAAACAACAAACAAACAACCCCAACTTAATTAGTAAGTAGCTATTGCAGGCCAATAGTCAGTGCCAAGATTGTACCGCACTACGAGAGAGAGCTAGACACCTGAACTTCTGACAGCTCAAAAGCCCAAGAGCCCCAGGCTCCGCCCCTCATCAGCCTTTATAGGGAGCTGTTGCCGGGCAAGGTCAGATTCCCGCTCTTTCTATTTTCCCGCCTTTTCTTGGTATAGAGGAAAATTTAATTTATTTAATTTAACAAGAACCTAATTCAAAATGGAGGCTACCTTGTTCTTTTACTAAACCAAGATGGCCTTTTGATTTACAGAACTTATTTTAACGTGATGCATGTATGTACATTAATGAATTTGGCAAGATGGAACAAGACTTAAACTGAAACTAACAGGCCAAGTTGCAACAAATGGCCATGTTGTCTTCACAAATGTTGCTGGTAAAACAGGTGGTCAGGATCTGTCACAGACTAAAAATGCCTGGGATATTTTACCATCTTTGGTAAAATCACAGCAAAAGTGATTCCAAAAGATCATCATTTTGTTGCCTCTTTTTAAAGGTGGCAACACGCTTGAGTCCTCCAAGTGAGCAAGCTTATCCACTAGTGCAGCGGTTCTCAAACTTTTTAATGGGGTCACCAGGGCTGTCTTAGACTTGCTGGGGCCCAGGACCAAAGCCTGAGCCCCATCACCCAGGGCCAAAGCCAAAGCTTGAGGGTTTCAGCCCTGAGCAGCAAGGCTCAGGTTACAGGCCTCCTGCCTGGGGCTAAAGCCCTTGTGCTTCAGCTTTGGCCCCGCTGCCTGGAGCAGCGGCATTCAGGCTTTGTCCCGTTCCCCCCTCCTGGAGTCGTGTAGTTATTTTTGTTGTCAGACAGGGGTCAAGGTACAATGGAGTTTGAGAACCCCTGGCCTAGTACATACAATGTTCATGCTTTGTGTAAAAGCCTAGCTTTAGCTGTGTAAATGGTAAAGAGGGGGGGACTTTTTCCATCTTTGCCCATTCTGCATGTACAGCCGAGGCAGTGATAAAAGCTGGCTTGTCCTTAAATGTCTTTGGGGTCCGTCAAGAAAGAGATTTTGTGAGAAAAAGCTTAAGAAGAACAGTAGAGAGAGCGAGCCTGGAGCACTGGGCCTGGTGCAAGACCTGAGGCCTGAACCAGAGGCTGTGAACCAAAGTCAGGCCATGTATTAAAGCAGATGCTTATATATGAACTTGGCAGAGTTTTTGCTAGTGTATTAGGGATTAGATATTTATGTAAATATATTTTAAGGCTCGCACTTCTACATCCCCATCTAGCACAAGATAAGATGTTTTGACAGAACAATGAATAGGGATGTTGTGTCTGAGATCAGGAACAAGGGGAGGTAACACACAGATGTCATGAAACGTAAGATGGTACATCAATTGTGTATCCCTGTTGTTTCTCTCAGTCTATAAATATAGGGGTACCTCACCTTAATCCTTTGTGTGACCTAGGGGACAGCAGAGTCTCCTGCTGCTGACTGAGCCCCTCCTTGCCACTGAGCACTTGTGTTAATATACCTGTAACCACAGAGGCAGGGTGCTAGGACTGTGCCTTGAGGGCGATAAACCTGGCCGAGTGCTTTCAACACCAAACCGTGCCTGTGGTCTTTCTTTATGAGTAACATCAAAGTCTGCTGAATTAGCAGGCTGCCTGGTCTGCTGTTAGTACTGATAATACTGGAGGTATAAAATAACTGAGCAGCATTACCAAACCATCAACCTTCCAGCATTCAACACTTAACAAAAGAAGGCTGCTAGAGCAAGCTTCACTGTCATGTCTTCCACACCCACCAGCTCCTGGGACTCCAGACCTTCACCATCCTGATCCTGAGAGACGTACAGCACCCGGCACAATGGGGGGCGCTGACAACATTGTCACCCCTCCCAGCTCCAGCTGAATCCCAAACCCCATCAGGGATGAAACAGGATCTGACTTTAACAACAACAGCAACAGCTCCAGCTCATCTCAGCTAACTTCTCTTTCCCCCCAAAGGATGGTTATTACCATCTTTGATACTGTCTAAGTGTCTGAACACTCTCTCCAGCTAAAGGGAAAGGGAACAAGGGATGTTGTTATAATGAGAGCCTCACTTAATTCTTTACGTTTCAAAGGCTTTAACTGTTTTTCCTTATTTCTTAATCTTTAATCAAAGGTTAAAAGGACGTTTAATGGTGTGTTTGCCATGGTACTAAGCAGGTGGAAGTCTCTGTACACCAGACCCTGGACCTTTCAAGCACCGTTTAATGTTGGACAGTGCCTGGGTTATGTTAACACGCATGGCCCATATTGTCCATCTACATTAATACACCAGCTCCCAATGCCATGCTGGAGCTGGGCAGGCGGACACAATACTTGGGTGATATTGAGTGGGAGCAGGGAGGTGGAGTCATCTTGGCATCTGGCCTTCATGAGACCACGACAGGAGACTTTATCCATCTCGGGTGTCCAAACCTCTTACAGGACACTGGTAAATTGGAAAGAGTTACAAGAATGAGCCAAGATCTGCAGACCCTCGTGTGACGTTGTACTCCATGTGTTTATGGAAATATGCTTATAAGTGTGAATATAATGTAACTAGAATATGCTTTATGCAAAATCTGTCTTGTAAAGTATCATTACAAAGCTTATAATCTACTGAGTGTGTTCATCCTATTTGTATGAATGTGTCATTCTTGTATCTGAAGCTAAAATATGAAGTATAACTCTGAAGTCCTACTGTAATTATGCAAAGTGTGGGCCATTAATGGTGGCTTGGAATCTTAATGGCTCCCATTGACTAGGACAATTGGTTGTGAATGTCTCTGTTTACTTGCAAACTTACTGCCTGGGTACATGCAGGCCAGCCCTGGAAGAATGAAGACTGGGGTCTCACAGGTCATGTGACCATGTCACATGATAATGGAATTCATCTTAAACCTGGTGCTTTTCCATTTAAAAGGAGGGCTGGGGACCCAGAGAGAGACAAAAGATTCCTGCCTTGTGCCAAAGCTATAAAAGGCGGTGGAACAGAACAAAGGGGGGTGCAGTCATGAGAACACCCCTGCTTTCCACTGAAGATGCCTGCTGGAACTAACAAGGATTGTACCGGGGAAAGGATTGGGTCCAGACTAGGAAGGAGTCTAGTCTGTGAAAGAAGCTTATTGGAACATCTCTGAGGGTGAGATTTTATCTGTAATCAGGTTCTTAATGTATTAGGCTTAGCCTTGCATGTTTTGTTTTATTTTGCTTGGAAACTTACTTTATTCTGTCTGTTATTACTTGGAACCACTTAAATCCTACCTTATATACTTAATAATATCACTTTTGTGTATTAATTAACCCAGAGTAAGTGATTAATACCTGGGGGAGCAAACAGCAGTGCATATCTCTCTATCAGTGTTATACAGGGTGGACAATTTATGAGTTTACCCTGTATAAGCTTTGTACAGAGTAAAATGGATTTATTTGGGGTTTGGATCCCATTGGGAACTGAGTGTCTGGGTGCTGGAGACATGAAACCTGCTGAGCAGTTTTTGGTTAAAGTCTGCAGGTCTCGGGCCATTGACCAGACCTGGGTCTGTGTTGCAGCAGGCTAGCGTGTCTGGCTCAACAAGGCAGGGTTCTGGAGTCCCAACCTGGCAGAGAAAATGGGCCCAGAGGTAATTCCAGCACATCTGGTGACAGCCTCAAGGGGGTCTCTGTGACCGAACCTGTCACAACTGGCTGATAGGGAGAACTCCAAGGGGATCGATCTCCAGGGAGAGTTTCTGAGAGCTGAGGGGCCTTCAATCTTGCAGGCCAATGCAGAACAAGACCCTACTGCCGGGAGCTGGAGTCAGCAAAGTTCTGTCTGGGGTGAAGGTGCAAACATTGGACGAGGAGCCAGGGTAACAATTGATTTGGGGCTGTGGTGGAGGGGAAGAGGCAGTGGGGAATAGGAGAATTGGGGGAAGGGAATGGGAGAGAGGCAGTGGGGAATGAGAGAGTTGGGGGAAGGGAATAGGAGAGTGGGGGAGAGGCAGTGGGGAATGGAGGACTGGGGAGGGGAATGGGAGAGTGGGGGTGTGACACTCTGTACCTCGGGAGAACACCCTACACCGCCATGTTCATCTTTATAAAACAATTCTGTGGTATCCAATGCAAAGTTTGTCATGTTGGGTGTCTTCGGAAGGCTCATGATGCACTGAGCATTGTTATTATAGTGATGTTATAGTAATTTTACAGTAATGTTATAGTAAGGTTATAGGTTATAATTTCATGTATATAGTTATGAGGCTGAAAATGTATCCTCATGGCTTAACGCAAGCCCATGCAAAAACTCTTCAAGAACAGAGAGGCAGTTCACACCTCATCAGGGCATGGATGGGACAAACCCAGCCCAGCCTCACAGGAAGAATGGACACTGGCTTAGGCAGCAACAAAAGAATCTGTTAGACCAGTGGTTCTCAAACTTTTTAACTGGTGACTCCTTTCACATATCAAGCCTCTGAGTGCGACACCCCCTTATAAATTAAAAACACATTTTAATATATTTACCACCATTATAAATGCTGGAGCCAAAGCGGGGTTTGGGGTGGAGGCTGACAGCTCGTGACCCCCCATGTAATAACCTCGCGACCCCCTGAGGGTCCCAACCCCCAGTTTGAGAACCCCTGTGTTAGACCCTCCAGGGACTCACCCCTTCCTTTGGGCAGTTTGGGACTGCGATGAGGTAATGCTCACCTGACTCTGAAGGTGGGGCAAAGCAAAGAGGGAAGAAAGGACATGATAAAAGGGAGAGACATTTTGCCATGGTCTCTCTCTTCTGCCTACATCTACAGACATCACCACCACCAAGCGACTGAAGGGGAGAGCCTGGCTGAAGAGCAGCCAGCCTGTGGTGAGAAGCATCTAAGTTTGTAAGGGCATTGGAAGTGTTAAGATCAGCTTAGAAAGCGTCTTCCTTTTATTTCATTTGATCAAATCTGACTTGTTATGCTTTGACTTATAATCACTTAAAATCTACCTTTATGGTTAATAAATTTGTTTATTTATTCTACCTGAAGCAGTGTGTTTGGTTTGCAGTGTGTCAGAGACTCCCCTTGGGATAACAAACCTGGCACATATCAATTTCTTTGTTAAATTGATGAACTCATATAAGCTTGCAGTGTCCAGCGGGCATAACTGGTCACTGCAAGATGGAGGTTCCCAGGGTTGTGTGTGGGACCGGAGATATTGGTTAGTGTCATTTGCTTGCAAGTAGCTGGGAGCAGCTTACATGCCAGAGGCTGTGCGTGAACAGCCCAGGAGTGGGGGTTCTCACAGCACAGCAGGGTAAGGCTGGCTCCCAGAGTCAAGGATTGGAGTGGCCTAGCAGATCACTGGTCCAGATAACACCAGAGGGGGACGTCACAGTGGCGTACCGAGCAGGGTGTATGTACGGCTTGTTACTCCAAGTGAAGTTCACACTTTAAGCACTAATAATTGTGATTTTAAGTGAGTCTTAAGTGCAGTGGCTAAGAACACTCAGGAGGAGGTCACAGTTTTGTTGTTTTCTGTTTGCTTACTTAGGGAAAGGGAAGTAGGAACAGAAAAGCAGGGAAATGAGTGAAAACAGTGAAGCGGTTGCAAAGTTGGAACTTTTTAGGGCTTCAATCTGCAGAAAAGGAGAGGGAGCACCAGAGATTACTACAACTGAAAGAACTGGAGATAAAAAGAAAAGAAAAAGAGGCAATCAGGGAGGAAGCTGTACACAGAAAGGCCATGGATGAAAAAGAGAGAGAGTGAAAAGAAAAAGAGATCAGGAAGAAAGAGAAAGAGAGAGAGAGAGTGAAAACACCAACTGGACCTGCTAGAGAAGAAGAACCAGAACCCTGACCCCAACAACTCCCATCACTCCAAAAATCCACAAATGGGAACACTTATGTCCTGCATAGAGTGAGGACGATGATATTGCTGAATATCTGACTATCTTCGAAAGGCTGTGTGTAATACATGAAATCCCTGATGATAAGAGAGTTCCTACCCTGACTGCAAAATTTACTGGTAAAGCTTGAAATGTATTCAATGGAATGTCTATTGAAGATGCTTTAAACTATTGTAAATTTAAAAATACTGTTTTTTGAAGTTTTCAGATTACCCCTGAAACATACAGAGTTAAACTTAGGAATCTTAAGAGGGATATTGATATGAGTAATGGGGAATATGTAAACAAAATGAAAGATTTGTTGGGAAAATGGGTGAGGGGTAAGGAGGTGGCAAGTTTTGAGGGAATGTTGGATCTTGTTGCTCAAGGGCATTTCCTAAGCATGTGTAAGGCTGATGTAAAGCAGTGCCTATGGGACAAAGACGTAAAGTCTGTGGATGAAATCGCTTCTTTTGCTGATGCCTTTGAACAGAATCAGACGTTTATTGAGGGTAGGCCACAGAAAGGTGTTTAAAACTGGTGGGAAGAAAGGATCCCATTTTGCCCCTGGGAAGACTGAAGGGGGCTGGGAGCCTAAACAGTCTCTTACCCAAAAACATTCCTTTAGCAGTAACTCCTATCCCAAATCTCCTGTAAAAGTAGAATATCCCAAAAGGTGCTATCAGTATAATTTCACTGATCACCTGAGGAATAAATGCCCTGTGCTAGGAGGAAGCAGGCAAACAATAGCTCATGTTAGTTCTGCTGTCCTCAACACAGAAACCCGCCAAGCAATCGAAACCTATTGCATTGGTTCTGTGAGGTTAGCCTCTGCAGAACCAGATATGGAACATGTTAAGGCTCTCCAAATTGATGGCAGGGAATACTTGGGGCAGAGGGATACAGGGGCCCAGATCTCTCTGGTTAAGCAGAGTGTGGTCCCAAAGGCCAGTATGTTGCCTGGCTAAATGGCAGAGATTGTGGGGGTGGGCGAAAGCAGATTCCTTGTACCACTAGCTAAAATCCATGTGGATTGGGAAGGTTTGGAAAGTGTTTTAACTGTGGGGGTAATGGAACACCTCCTAGTTGACCTGCTCCTTGGTAATGATTTTTTCCGTGTAGCTCAGGTTAAAGTATTTGCCTGCAGCAGGAGGGAGTGTTATGCTGGGACCCCCGAGGGAAAGGGTAAGGTCTCAGGAACTGCTGAGAGAATGGGAGCGAGTCTCCTTGATTCTTCTGCAGTGGGGGGAAGCCACATGCTTCCAGGTGGGAGGGTGGTTGAGACCAACTCCTACACTGCAGCTGGAGGCAACACCACCTCAGGAAGGGATGGGGGTGTAATTCCTGCCAGAAGAGAACTGTTCACATAGTTAGCTGCCAGCAGGTCGCAGCTGAACCAGTGGCAAATCCGGCTCTAGGGAGTGTAGAGCAATGTGTCCCAGAGGAGAGCCCAGATAAGGGGCAGGGGATCTCAGAAACCACTGAGGTGGATGAGGATTCCTGTGACTCTATAGCACAGGGAAGCAGGGTGCTTCCAAGTGTAAGCAGTCAGGATGAGCTCTACCCTGACATCTGGTGGTGAATTGTGGTGAGTTGTGGAAAAGAACTTCAGGGGCTGGTCTTGTTTGCATAAGCACACACCCCCCCCAGCATGAGCCCACAGCCACCCAAATGGTCACTTTGGCTGCTGTGGGATCCCCAGTTTATCTGTTATTGGGGCAGGAAGAATAAAATGTTGTTACCCTGATTATGTGAATCAAGGCCAATGGAACTGTTTTATGACAGAGGGACTCACCATCAAGTAAGGAGCACTCGCTAGACAAGGGACATAGGTTCCAAAACCCAGTGACTTGAGAGAGGTGGGGGATAGACATTTATACCTGATGGGATAGGTCCCCTTTGAGGGTCTGAATCACCAATTATACTGCCTCCTCTCTCCATGGTTGAATAGCAGAGCTAGTTTTGATTCTATTAAGAGTCTAGTTACAGGCTGCTGTGTTGAAATTGCTTTGGGCTAATGGTGCACCAGCACTGGGGCTCCCCTACTACAAGCTGAAATCACTAAAGAGCTAAAATTACTAAGAGCTGAGATCACTGAGTGCTGTGCTAACTAGTGGGGGAGCCGGAAGATCTATTGCTAAGCGGCTGGCAAAGCTGAACAGTTTGCGGGACGGTTGGAGCGGCCCACAGGATGGCGAGTGGAGCGGAGCTGAACAATTTGCGGGACGGTTGGAGCAGCCCACGGGACGGTGACTGGAGTGGAGCGGAGCAGTTTGTGGGACAGCTGGAGCGGCTCACAGGATGGCTGGTGGAGTGGAGCAGCTCGTGGTGAAGGCTGCAGCAGTACCCCACGGAGAGGCGGGGCAGTCGGCCTCGGACCACGTAAGGTGCCCCTTAACACCCTGCATGCCCCTCCCCCCCCCCATTTCCACCCAGGCTAGGGGGGTAAAACTCTGCAGATAAACTTTTGAACTCTGGGGCTGCACTGACCAGGGACAGAGACTCTTGGGTTGTTGGACTTTTTGGGTGATTTTTGGGTTGCTGGACTCAAGAAACTTTTGGGGTGTTGGACTTTTGGGACTTTGGGGTGATCTTTTGGGTTGTTGGACTTAAGACCCTGAGGGGAAAAGGATACTGCCAGACTTACTTGGGGGTGGGTCTTTTGCTCATGGTTTGTGTTATGAATCCTGTTTGTGGTGTTTCCCCAACATAATGCCCCATTGTTTCCCTCCTTTATTAAAAGGATTTTGCTACACTCAGACTCCGTGCTTGCAAGAGGGGAAGTATTGCTTCCTAGAGGCACCCGGGGGGTGGTATGTAATTGTCCCAGGTCACTGGGTGGGGGCTCGAGCTGGTTTTGCATTGCGTTATTGAAACGGAACCCCTAGATACTGAACCCGGCCCTTGTTGCTGCCAACTAAGACGGGCAGAAGGGTTACACAAGTGTGGGAGGGGCTGAGACTAGCTCCTTTCCAGCAGAAGGCAACATGCCCTCAGGCGCAGAGGCAGGAGAGGTGTTGTCAGTGATTAAGGAAACTTTCCCAGTTGCTAGCTGGCAGAGTTCTGCAGCTGAAGGAGGAGGCCCAGAGGAGGAAACTGGGGAAGGAATAGTGGGGGTACAGGAATGTCGCCTCACCTGTCACTTGGGGCAGGATGCCCAGGACACTAGGAGGATGGCTGGGTCAGCATCTGTGCACCCAGGCACTCAGCCTGTGACCCAGGTTTTGAGAAGGAACTGTGTAACTGACCTCCTGGAGGGGAGCAGTCACACAGCTGACTTCTCAGGGACAGAGAAAGGGGTGGCAGAGGGTACCCCAGTCCAGGTCCTGGTTTTTCAGGATGCTATTCCTGATAAGTTTTTGGAAAGTAACTGTGTCTCTTCACATCAAGATGCAGCTCCAACGCCTGTAACAGCAGAGGAGTTGAGACCAGGAAATTGCCAGGTAGTAGTTTGCCAGAATACAGAGGATCCAACTCACAGAAAGGGGGGGGGGGGCAGTGAGACATAGAAAGCAGTTATGGGAAAGCTGCTGGGAAAGGGTGAATCTGATCCAGGGGTAAACACGCCTAGCCCAGAGAGCACAGATCACAGCCCTCTAGGGGGCAGGGAAGGACTCAGTGCTGGGAGGGGGAAACACAGGGGAACCCCAAAAGGGGAGCTGGATTTCCTACATATGTACAGTCCTGGGGTTGGGAGACCACTCACCAAAGGGCCAGCCAATGTGCAGGATCCCCCTGGATCCTTATCTTACCAGACCCCGCGATATCAAAATGCCAGAAACATGATTAAATTAAGAGCCCACACAAAGGGAAACACTGGAGGGAAAGAGAAGCCAGTGACTGATTACATGGGAGAGAGTCAAAGGACACCATGGGTAATGAACAAACGAACCTCAAACTACACTATCTGAACAGAGAGGGTGGTATCATAAAGATACTTGTAAACACCCATCTGTGATAAAAAAAAAATGGTATTAATGCAAAGTTTTGGGGATAAGAATATTGACAAGGATGTTAAAACTTATTATAATGCTACTTTTCAATTAATACCTGTAAACAGGTTTAAAGCTTATCACAGCAGCGAAACCATAAAAAACCTGGTTTGCTGTGTGTGAAAGGGGAAACTGAGGCACGCTGCCTCTTGGCCTTAATGGCTGGATGGCAAGAGAACGATAACAACAAACTGCCTTCGAGATAGTCAGTGACTAACCCTCTTGCAGTAAACTAAGAGGGGAGGTGTGACGCTCTGTACCTTGGGGAAACACCCTACACCCCAATCTTCATCTTTATAAAATGATTGTGTGGTATCCAATGCAAAGTTTATCATGTTGGGTGTCTTCAGAAGGCTCATGATGCATTGAGCATGGTTGTTATAGTGATGTTATAATAATTGTTATAGTAATGTTATAAATCATCTACTACAGGACAGGCCCAACGAGGAAGATAACAGAACACCACTGGCCATCACGTACAGACCCCAGCTAAAACCTCTCCAGCGCATCAATGATCTACAACCTATCCTGGAAAATGACCCCCCACTCTCACAAGCCTTGGGAGTCAGGCCAGTCCTCCCTTACAGACAGCCCCCCAACTTGAAGCAAATACTCACCAGCAACTACACACCACACAACAGAAACTCTAACCCAGGAACCAATCCCTGTAGCAAACCCCGTTGCCTTCTCTGTCCCCATATCTACTCTAGCGACACCATCAGAGGACCCAACCACACCACCAGGGGCTCATTCACCTACATATCTACTAATGTGATATATGCCATCATGTGCCAGCAATGCCCCTCTGCCATGTACATTGTCAAACCGGAGAGCCTCTACATAAAAGAATAAATGGACACAAATCAGACATCAGGAATGGTAACATACAAAAGCCAGTAGGAGAACACTTCAATCTTCTTGGACATTCTATAACATACTTGAACAAAAAAAAAACTTCAGAAACAGATTTAAAAGAGAAACAGCAGAACTAAAATTCATTTGCAAATTTAACACCATTAATCTGGGCTTGAATAGGGACTGGGAGTGGCTGGCTCACTACAAAAGCAGCTTTGCCTCTCCTGGAATTGACACCTCCTCATCTATTATTGGGAGTGGACTACATCCACCCTGATCGAATTGGACCTGTCAACACTGGTTCTCCACTTGTGAGGTAACTCCCTTCTCTTCTTGTGTCAGTATATAATGCCTGCATCTGCAATTTTCACTCCATGCATCTGAAGAAGTGTTTTTTTTACCCACAAAAGCTTATGCCCAAATACATCTGTTAGTCTTTAAGGTGCCACTGGACTCCTTGTTAGTAATGTATAGTAAGGTTATAGATTATAATTTCATGTCTATAGTTATGAGGCTGAAAATGTATCCTCATGGCTTAAAGCAAGCCCAGGCAAAAACTCTCCAAGAACAGAGGGGTAGATCACACCTCATCAGGGCACGGATGGGAAAAACCCAGCCTAGTCTCACAGGAACAATGGACACTGGCTTAGGCAGCAACAAAAGAATATGTTAGACCCTCGAGGGAGTCACCCCACTTCCTTTGGTCAGTTTGGGACTGCGATGAGGTAATGCTCACCTGACTCTGAAAGGGGGCGGGAGCAAAGCCAAGAGGAAAGAAAGAACATGATAAAAAGGAGAGACATTTTGCCAGGCTCTCTCTCTTCCACCTACATCTACAGACACCGCCACCACCAAGCGACTGAAGGGGAGAGCCTGGCTGAAGAGCAGTCAGTCTGTGGTGAGAAGCATCTAAGTCTGTAAGGGCATTGGAAGTGTTAAGATCAGCTTAGAATGCGTTTTGCTTTTATTTCATTTGACCAAATCTGACTTGTGATGCTTTGACTTATAATCACTTAAATCTACCTTTATAGTTAATGCATCTGTTTGTTTATTCTACCCGAAGCAGTGCATTTGGTTTGCAGTGTGTCAGAGGCTCCCGTTGGGATAACAAGCCTAGTGTATATCAATTTCTTTGTTAAATTGACGAACTTACATAAGCTTGCAGTGTCCAGCGGGCATAACTGGACACTGCAAGACAGAGGTTCCCAGGGTTGTGTCTGGAACCGGAGATATTGGCTAGTGTCATTTGCTTGCAAGTAGCTGGGAGCAGCTTACATGCCAGAGGCTGTGTGTGAACAGCCCAGGAGTGGGGGTTCTCACAGCAGAGCAGGGTAAGGCTGGCTCCCAGAGTCAAGGATTGGAGAGGCCTAGCCGATCACCGGTCCAGATAACACCAGAAGGGAACGTCACAGGGGGGAAAGGCAGTGGGGAATGGGAGAGTGGGGGAGAGGCAGTGGGGAATGGGAGAGTGGGGGGAGGGGAATGGGAGAGTGGGGGAGAGGCAGTGGGGAATGGGATTAGGGTTAGGCAGCGGGAGGGGAAGCGAAAGGGAAGGTGGAGAGGAGGAGTAGGGGGCAGAGCCCCATCGCAAAGGGGACATGGGGGGCCCAAAAGTTCTTTGTGCCAAGGACCTCAGGCCCATGAAGAGTCTCAGGACTGTGACGCCTCTTTCCTTTGTTCCTCTCCCCAGTCTCATTTCTCAATTTTTCACAGTATCAAAATTTCCCCCAATGCCCACGTTTATTTTAGGTTTCCCACCATCATCTCCACAGAGACCCCAAACTCCCAGGCCCTTCCTGGCTTCCTCCTGCGTTGCTTCTTTCACCTCAATTTTTACCCTTCTATAGACCCCAAACAAAGGAGAAAACAAAGGAAATTCAACCCCAACAAGTTCGTGAATGCTGAAAAATTGATTCTTTATTTAGGCTTCACAATTTCTTCACATTTTGGCAGCAGATTTAACCCCCAAACAATCCCAAATCATAATTCAGGCTGTGTGTAATAATGAGAGAAGACAGAGAGAAGATGTAATGAAATCATCTGCATTGCTAACTAGATTTAGGGAGAAACTGGGAAATAGGAAGCAGATAAGCCAGGTTTGCAAGTTGGGAGGGGGATTTAAAGCATGGATTTAAAGGGTCTGATTTGATCCCATTGATTTCCAGGAGGTCAATGCAAGACTCAACCCATGAAGCTCTCGCTCCAAGGGGCACGCATAACATTCCCACTAGGCACCACCGTACTCCTTCAAGCACCTAAATATCTTTTAAAAGCTGACCCCATGTCCACTACATTAAGAAGAACGATACAAACTTGTGTCTCTTTTTCAAACTTATTGTTGCTTTCTGAAATTGATAGGAATTGTCTGACACAAGAAGGAAAATAAATATTGAAAGGAAGAAGCACCAAAAGAGTGTGTGACTTTGAAACGTTAAAATAAATTGCTTTAAAAGGGGGGGGGAACCCAATTAATAGGCTGTTTTAATACAGGAATGCAGTGTTAAAAATGAATAAAACAAAGAGCCTCAGATAAGCAAAGAATGACAGAAAATGTGGCTGCATAAACTACTGAATAATGATTGAAGCAGCAGAGAAAGTAACAAGTAACAGACCAGAAATCTGAGAACTGCAAACAAGTGTCCAATAGAAAATAAGAAGATTGCCATCCTCCAATGAACCCCAACAGAGGGTATATAAACTGGGGTCATCATGGTGGACCTCAGAGTTTTGCTGAAGTCACCAATGAAGATGACAAACCCAGAAGTACTGCCAGAAACTTGGACAAACCGTGTCCCATGTTCTCCTGTGCCAGGCTTACCAGGCTGAGAAGTGGTGAGACTTCCTTTTGGAGGTTGTATCACTTGTTGTTTCTTTAATCTCAGTATCTGAAAGTTCCCCTGTTGTGTCTGCTGTCTTTGTAGCACATCATTGAGGAAACATATCTTGGATTGTAACTAAGCAATGCCATTAGCATGTTTCTCCATCCTCAGCCCAAGTCAATGTCTTCAATGAACCTCCAACAATAACTTTAAGCAACTGTTTTTGATAGTTTAAACTAGTCCCTTTCAAAACCCCACACTAGAACAAGCAGGGACCAAGTTAGTAGGATGCCTTCAGACAAAGTGCTTCAGAGAATTACTTAAAGTGTGACAAACGTATTCGAAAGACTGAAGAACTGATGATTATAAATAAGGCTTGGTCTACACTATACACTTACTTTGTTGTAACTATGTCATTCAGGGTTTTGAAAAATCCTTAACTCCCTGTGTAGACAGCTCTATGTCAGAGGGAGAGTTTCTCCCGCCGACATAGCTACCAGCTCTCGCAGAGGTGGAGTTATTAAGCCAACTAAATGATGGATCTATGATGTAAGTCCTGGGCCCCAACACTGGTCTATCTGTGTCCATTGAGTGCCAGAACGCATGTGAATTTTGAGTTCAGTACATCCCTAGGACATCTGGTGTATATAATCTTTGATCTGTAAAGCTGATGATTATATACTTTGTTAACTGTGGAAGTACTGTCCAGGGTTAAAGTAGAGCTGAGAAGAGTTTAGCATTGAAATGAGAAAGTTAATGATCCCTGGACCCAATAAAGTGGGATTATCCTAATTAAATATCATTCAGACATGAACAGCAAATCTAGATTTCAGATTTGGTATCTACTCTGACACCTTGACAAATCCATAGTATTGACCTCCCATTCTTATGTACAACTCTTCACAGATTCCTCTGGTTTCTACTGGACTCTTGACTGTGGGGGAGCCAAAAGCAAATTCTAGGCTGTGGGTAACAGTAACAACTAGAGAGAGGACATGCCATTCAATCACCTCTGTTACAGATAGGATTTGGCAGAAGGTTTGGGAAAGGTTGTGAAGGAGGTGGAGGAAGGAAATGGAAAAAGGAGAAGAGGCTGGTGGAGAAGTTTAGGCAGGCTGTGTATGGTTATAATGAAAGCTGGTTGTATCTTGGGTTTTGCTGGAAAACTGTTTTTTTTTTTTTTTCAAAAGCAAAATATTTACAGCAAGTGTTGGCTTCCCTCAAAAACTGTCATTTTGGGAGCCAGAAAACCTGAAAATGCTTGGTTACAAATAAAACATTTTTCAGTTTGGGGGCACTTTTTTGTCAGACCAGGAGGAAACATTTTTTTGCCAGACCAGGAAGAGGTGGGAGAAATTTTGGACAGTTTTGGGAAAGATCTGAAGAGGCAATACTAGGACAACGAAGCTCACAAGGGCATATCCAGAGTATCATCATGGTGCTGCCTTCTCCATCCTCATGGGAGCTTAGGGGACTGGAGGCAGTGGGATGCAGTCGGGAGGGTTGTTTTCTTTGGTGAAGTGGACGTCCCTACAGAACAAGACAGGCTCTTGGCCTAGGCTGAGATGGTACTGCCAGATGTACAGGTTCTTTGTTGGCTCCAGGGTCACCTGGATTGACTCCTCTTCTTCTCGGGCTTCGGTCCACTCCTCCTGCTCCGTGCGGACACTTCTCCCACCATACTCAGCCCTGAGGGAGAACTGGAGCTGGGTGATGAGCTTGATGAGCTCTCCAGTCCCAAGGGACATCTCAGCAGAAATGTTCCAGTTGTGCTCAATGCTGGACATCTGCTGCTTCGTGTAGCCGATCCTGCAGATGACCTTGTCGGACCAGGTGACGGAGGAGTCAGAATCATTGTGGAGGGCCTTGAGGCATTCCCAGCCCCCGATTGAGGTGCCCTTTGTGAGGGTCAGTCCCCCGGGGAAGAAGTTGAGTATGTTGGGGTGGATGGAGTAGAAGGAGGTGAGGTTGGCAGAGCTAATCTCATGGTACAGGTAGAACTGAGCCCCCCACTTCTCGTCCACCGTGATCAAGGTTACTAATTCCTGGATCCCGAAGTAGTAGAGCCCCTTGCAGCATTCAGGGTGGAGGACGGAGGTTTGTTCATCTGCAGCTGTTCTCAAATCAGTCACCCAGCGGATTTCACCCTGGTTTTGGAAAATGATGAAGAATCCAAAACCATTCCTGCCATAGTGGTCCCCGCCGCAGCACCTGGGATGCAAGTCGAAGACCTGGGGGTTGTCATCCTTGCTCAGGTCCGTCACCACCCGGAAGGAGCCGCCTTTGACGATGTAGATATTGGGGTCCCCCATGAAGCCCACGTAGTGATCCCCGCCTTTGCACGAGGGGTGCAGTTTCTGGATCTGGATGTTGCTCCCCTTCTCAAGTAAATCTTTCGTCTGCAGGTAGCAGCCCAGGTCGGAGCGGACGATGCAGTCTCCATTGTCATTGCGGAAGATGTCTGTGCCGGGGGAGTCCTTCCGAGGGACCAATGATCCAGTGACTTGCCTGGAGCCCTGGGGTGGGGACAAAGGGGGAAGGGAGCAGGTGGCAGAAGGATCAAGGCACCTTGAGAAGATGATGTGCACGTGGGGTTGGACTGTGAGACATCAGGGGACTTCTTTGTTTCTATCAGGGGGAAACCTTTTCAGTGACACCAGGAGTGAATCCCTCAGGGCAACAGTGACCCCTCTTCACTCACTCCAATGGAGCTACGGCCCATTAAAACCAACTGGGGTCTCAGCCATTGACACCAATGGAGCTAGGGACATTTGACATTAGCTCATCTGATCTTTTGTGAATCTTTGATGCTTGAAGGCCCCCATGGTTCCGACAGTGACCAGGCACCTGGGACAGGAATTGGGCGGCCCTGGGAGGTGCCTGCAATGAAGTCTCCTAGATGAGCCCTGCAGCCCTCTCTCCAGGGTGTGGCATTGTCCTGAGGGAAGGAGAGGAAGGCAAAGCCCAGGGTCCTGCCCTGGGAGGATTCTGCCTCACATGGGATCCCACTTACCATCATTGATCTATGTGACTGGGCCATGTCTCACCCCGTAAGTACGAAGGACTACCCTGCGTGGGGATAAAGAGGTGCGGAAATAAGAACGAGATCCTGACGTATAACTCTGTGTCCAGTAAGGAGTCCATGAATAGAGCTCAAAAGAAAACAATGCACCAAAATTCCCTCAATCCAACCTGCGGCCGCCTGCTAGCCCAGCCCTGGGTTCTGCACCACCCCCATTTCTGCCAGTGCACTGCAATCCTGACCCATAGCCCCTTGCTATCCCAACTGTGGGCTCAGCCCTTCCCTCCCGCACCCTCTCCCCACCCCCCCATCAGCTCTTCAGGTGCCCCTTAGTCCTGACCCGCAGCCCTCTGCTATCCTAGACCTGGACTTCACATCACCACCATCTCTGCCGGTGCACTGCAATCCTGATCCATAGCCCGCTCCTATCCCAGCCCTGGGCAACCCCCCCAGCTTTGCAAGTGCCCCTCAATCCTGATCCATAGGCCCCGGTAGCCTTGCCCTGGGCTGGCTGGTCATGAGGAAGATACTCACTGTTAGGAGTTGAGTTTGAAGTCACTGTCCTTGTCTGGGTGTCTCCCTGTAGGGTGGATGGAGCTGGAGATTTCTGTGGAGGATCCTCTGCAACATGAGAGGCTCTCAGAGGAACCAGGTTATATCAGGCAGACCTGGGTATTCCCTCCGCCTTCCCCCGATCTGCCTCTCTGGGCGTCACCAACACACCCTGCACTTCCCTGGATTCCTGGAATGCAAATCCCCGTGCCCAATGCCTGCAGGGAGCGGATAACCAGACAGCTTCTCTGGGGCAGGGACACAGCATTTAATGAGCCACCTGTGTGATGCTCTGCACCTCGGGGGTAAATTGTAATTTCATATAATAAGTTATGAGGCTGAAAATGTGTCCTCATGGCTTAAAAAAAGCCCAGGCAAAAACTCTCCAGGAGCAGAGGCCCAGGCAAAACTCTCCAAGAACAGAGAGTTCACACCTCATCAGGGCATGTATGGGACAGACCCAGCCCAGCCTCACAGGAACAAAGGACACTGGCCTAGGCAGCAACAAAGGATCTGTTAGACCCTCGAGGGAGTCACCCCCTACCTTTGGGCAGTTTGGGACTGCGATGAGGTAATGCTCACCTGGCTCTGAAGGGGGCGGGGCAAAGCCAAGAGGAAAGAAAGGACATGATAAAAGGGAAAGACATTTTGCCAGGCTCTTCCTTTCTCTCTTCCACCTACATCTACAGACATCACCACTACCAAGCAATGAACCACTGATCAAAGGGGAGAGCCTGGCTGAAGAGCCAGCCTGTGGTGAGAAGCATCTAAGTTTGTAAGGACATTAAAAGTGTTAAGATCAGCTTAGAACAGTGGTTGGCAACCTTTGAGAAGTGGCGTGCTAAGTCTTCAGTAATTTAAGTTTTAAATGCCAAAATAAATTTTACATTTACAGGGGCCCCCGACAGAACCCCAGACTGGCAGCGGGTTGAGCAGGGCCGGCGGCAGGGACCCCGGCTGGCAAGGGCCGGCGGATGGAACCCAAGACCAGCAGCGGGCTGAGCGGCTCAGTGCACTGCCAGTCTGGGGTTCCATCTGCCACCCGCGCTGCCGGTCTGGGGTTCTGTCCGCCGGCCCCTGCCAGCCAAGGTCCTGGCCACCGGCCCCGCTCAGCCGCTGCCGGCCCGGGGTTCTGTCTATCCAGGCCGGCAGCAGGGTGAGCGGGGCCAGTGGCCAGGACCCCAGACCAGCAGCACAGGCAGCAGACGGAATCCCAGACCGGCAGTGTGCTGAGCCGCTCAGCCCGTCGCCGGTCTGGGGTTCCGTCCGCTGGCCCCTGCCAGCCAGGGTCCCATCTGCTGGCCCTGCTCAGCCCGCTGCCAGCCCGGGGTTTTGTCCATCCAGGCCGGCAGTGGGCTGAACGGGGCCGAGACCCCGGCTGGCATGGGACCGGTGGCAGGAACACCAGACCGGCATGGGCTGAACGGCTCAGCCAGCTGACGGTATGGAGTTTTCCATTCTGGTTTCCGTTCACCCAGGCCAGCAGCGGGATGAAAGGGGCCGGCAGCCAGGACCCCAGACCGGCAGTGCAGGCGGCAGACAAAACCCCAGACCTGTAGCGCACTGAGCCGCTCAGCCTAATGCCGGTCTGGGGTTCCATCCGCCAGCACTGCTCAGCCCGCTGCTGGCCTGGGGTTCCGTCCATCCAGGCCAGCAGCAGGCTGAGTGGGGCTGGGACCCCGTCTGGCAAGGGGCTGTGAGCCAGAACTCTACACCAGCAGCGGGCTGAACAGGGCCAGCGGACGGAACCCCAGACCAGTGGTGGGTTGAGCGGCTCAGCCAGCTGACGGTCTGGAGTTCCGGCTACAGGCTCCTGCCAGCCGGGGTCCTGGCCGTCATCCCCGCTCAGCCCGCTGCCGGCCTAGGATTCCTTTCACCCAGGCAGGCATGGGGCTGAGCGGGCCCAGCGGCTGGGACCCCGGCTGGCAGCAGCAGCATGCCAGTAAAAATTGGCTCGCGTGCCACCTTTGGCACGCATGCCATAGGTTGCCGACCCCTGGCTTAGAATGTGTTTTACTTTTATTTCATTTGACCAAATCTTACTTCTTATGCTTTGACTTATAATCACTTACATGCTAGAGGCTGTGCGTGAGGTAAGGGTAAGGCTGGGTAAGCAGAGTAAGGCTGGCTCCCAGAGTCGAGGACTGGAGTGACCTAGCATATCACCAGTCCAGATAACATCAGGGGAATGTCACAACCTGCACCTGTGTTGTCGCAAGGCCAGTGCTGCACCTTGTCCTTGAGAACACGGGTCCAACGCAGTCTGGCTTGTGCTTAGGAAAGTCCAACAAAGCCAGAGACAAAGAGCTGGGACAATTGGGATTGGTTAGGCTAAAGGAACACAGCTCAGGGGTCTGCATGGCCTGTGTTAGAGGCCTGGGTTAGCTTGACAAGGAGCTGAAAGGGCCATAGAATGGGAGGGAACTTTTATAGCTGAAAGCACTGAAACACGCTGTGGCTGGTGAATGTCATTGGGATGAGGTTGCCATCCCTTCCTTGACTTTGTGTATCTGGGGATAACTCACAAGGAGTGGGGGGACGGGTGGAGGGGCAGGAGCCACACAAACCATCTCCTGGTATGCTGGGATTGACCATGACACTCTTGGGCCTTCGTCCTCCAGATGCCGAAATATATCCGGAGTAGACTGGGCCAGAAAGGGATCCAGCTGACTATGACGGGTTGGGTCACAGAAACTCCCTCAAGACTGTCACTAGATGTGCTGGGATACCACTGAGAGCAAACCCCCTGCCAGAGAAGGCTTCCCTCCACTCCCGTCTTGCTGAGTTAGACACTCCAGTCAGCTCCAGCACAGACCAAAAGGTTGGGCCACGCCCCCGTGCAGTGCACAGAAACTAAGATTCACTTAGCCCAGGGGCTTCTCAGTTAACAGGGACTTTCCCAGCACCCAGTATTCAGTCTTTCTGGGAGCCTAAACCCCAAATAAATCTGTTTTGCTCTGTATAAAGCTTATACAGGGTAAACTCATACATTGTTCACCCTCTATAACACTCATAGAGAGATATGCACAGCTGTTTGCTCCATCAGGTATTAATTACTTGCACTGGGTTAATTAATAAACAAAAGTGATTTTATTAAATATAAAAAGTAGGATTTAAGTGGTTCCAAGTAAGAACAGACAGAACAAAGTAAGTTACCAAGCAAAATAAAACAAAACATGCAAATCTAAGCCTAATACAGTAGGAAACTGAATACAGGTAATTCTCACTCTCAGAGATGTGCCAGTAAGCTTCTTTCATAGACTAGACTCCTTCCTAGTCTGGGCCCAATCCTTTTCAGACATGTTGTGGTTTATGGCCTGGGTCCAGCAATCACTCACACCCTCTTAGTTATAGTCCTTTGTCCCAGTTTCTTTCAGGCATCTCTTCGGGGTGGAGAGGCCATCTTTTGAGCCAGCTGAAGACAAGGTGGAGAAGCTTCCAGGGCCTTTTATATTCTCCCTCTTGTGCGTGGAAAACCCTTTGTTCTTCTGTGCAAAATCACAGCAACAAGATGGAGTTTGTAGCCAACTGGGCAAGTCACATGTCCATGAATGATTCAGCTTTTTGCAGGCCGACGCCATTGTTTACATGTTAGTTTGAAGGTTCCCAGGAAAGCTCAGATGTGGATTGGCATCTCCCAAAGTCCATTGTCAGTTAAGTGTTTCTTGATTGGGCACTTACTCAGAATTGTCCTTTCTCAAGAAGTTGAACAAATGCTTTACTGATGCTACTCAGAATCAAACACATTGAGATACAAGTACATAGCTAATATTCATAACTTCAAATACAAAAATGATAACACATGCAGACAGCATAATCAAATTACCATCAAATTACAACCTTTCCATAGACACCATACTTGACCTCTGTTGTACAAGATTTGGTGCAACTGTAGGACCTTGGTTGCACCCTGGTGTGTCTGGGCAATGGGCAGCTTGTGGGTAAGGGGCACTAGCTCAGTTTCCCACATGGCGGTCCCCATTGAAAACAAGGGCTAAACACGAATGGCTGTCTTTGAAACAGGAGGTGAGTGTGAAGATAGGAGAGAGTAGGCCCAAGATGCACAGGCCCAGGGGACTGTGGTATAGGACTGGTAGACCATCCAAACTGATGCTGGCAAGAAAGCTTCAGTCATGTCCTTGCTGACAGGTGGGCAGGTTGGGTCACATGGGCTTGGACCCACCCCCTGGCTGTCTGAAGGAGGGACAGGCATTTGTCAGAGGGCTATGTGTGTGGACGCTTTGGGCTTCAACATGTATCAGGGCCTGGGCACACCCCGAGTTACTTTATGTGGCAGCTAAGCTCCCTGCTCCCAAATGTTTGGGGCCAGGTCTCTCCCCCGGCCCCGCCTGCCGCCCCCACGCATCTCCCCCAAGTGTCCCCCGGGCTCACTTGCTGTCCCTTCACTGCCCGGAGCCTGCAGTTCATGCTGACTCTGCTCCACTCTCCTCTGCAGGCTTTGGGCATCACCTCCTGCTGCAGGGTCCTAGTGTCCCCCTCCACTATGGCCAGGGCCCTGCCCTTCCCCTTCCCTTCTGCGCTAGTCCTGAGCCTCTCCAATGCCCCGAGCCTCTCCAATGCCCCAAACCCCCCAGCCCCACAGCCCTCACCCCTGCACCCCCTCCTATCCCCAAACTCCATCCCAGAGCCTGCACCCCCACCCCCTGCCCCAGCCCTGAGCCTGCACCCAGCACCCAAACTCAGTCCCAGAGCCTGCACCCTAGACCCCCTCCCCCACGCAAACTCCCTCCCAGAGCCTTAGGCAGGTGGGGGTGGAGTTTGGGAGGGTCAGGTTCTGGGCACCACCAAAATTTCTACAAACCTGCCACCCCTGGAAGAGGCAGAGCAGGGGTGGAGTGGTGGTGCAGCCCCGTGCAGTGGGGGGGGGGCGGCTTTAACTGAAGTAAATCTAACTAAGTGCGGGTTTTGTCCTTTGAGTGAGGTGCATTACTGTTGGTGGTGCTTAGCACTTTCCAGGAGGGAGGGGGGAAGAGCAGGGAGCCGCGCACTCAGGGGAGGAGGTGGAGAAGAGACGGGGCAGGGGCAGGGCCTCATGGAAGGGGTGGAGTGGGGGCGGGGCTGGGGGCAGCAAGGCCTGGTGTCAGTGATGCGGCCCTTGGGCCAAAGTACTAGTCCTCATGTGGCCCTCGTGGTCATTTGAGTTTGAGACCCCTGGACTAGAGAGTAAAACCCTCTTGGCTGTAGCAGGCTGTTAGCTCTGAAGGCTGATTGACAAGCCGAGCATCAGAGCGAAAGGTGCCTCCCCACACACAGCTGTGTAAGGAATGGAAACCATTTCCCAGTCAGACATTAAGTTGAACAAGCAGAGCTCTTTGCCTTGGAAGTGGGGGTGAACCCAGGGCTGGGATAGGAGGGGGCTGCAGACTGGGATTAAGAGTCAGTGGCAGAGCTGTGCAGGGGAGCCCAGTGTGGGGAGGCCTTAGGATTTGTGGGGCCCTTCGCAGTATTATTAAACTGGTGCCCCTATGCCCAACTTGCTCTTAGAAAAACAAACATAAGCTCACAGTGTTGGAAAACTTGCCACATGCACTTTATTAAAAACAGTTTAATTGTGCCACCTTCACCCCTAACCTCTGCACACCCCTAACCTCTTCACCACAACCCCTGCATTTCCCTCCCACCTGCCCCCCCAAACCCAGCCCTGTGCTGCCAGTGTGCCCCGCCACCCCCCCCCCCCTGCCCAGGACCTCCTGCCCCCCCTGCTCTTTTCCCTTCTCAGACCCAATCCCCCAGCAATCCCCAGCCCGGTTCCTCCTTCCCCCCCCCCACACACACCGAAGTCCCGTGCCCAGCTCTACTGCCCCCCCCCCGAGTTAATTCAGGAAAAATTGCTTAGAGCAGGGCAGTTACAGTCCAGGGCTGGTGGTTGTCCACCTCTAGGGCACACCAACCCAAACAAATTGCTAACCTTTCCGAGGTTGCTTCAACTAGTTCCTTAGGTACCTTAGTGTAAATTTTATTAGTCCCTGCTGACTTCAATACATGTAATTTATCTCAATATTCTTTAACTGTTCTTTCCCAAGATTGGCTTGTGTTCCTTTCCTTGGTTGTTAATATTAATTGTGTTGAGAAGTTGATCACCATTAACCTATTTAGGGAAGGCTGAAGCATTAAAGCCCTCAGGTCTCCTGATGTGACAAGTTATTAGCTCTCCTTCCTTGCTAAGTAGAGGACCTACACTTTCCTTAGCCTTTCTCTTGCTCATCATGTATTTAAAGAACCTCTCCTTAGTGCCTTTTCTGTCCCTTGCTAGGCGTATATCATTTTGTGCATTAGCCATTCTGATTTTGTCCCCACATGCCTGTGCTAATCTTTTGAACTTCTCCCTGGCAATTTATCCACATTTCCAATTTTTCTAGGATTCTTTTTTGATATTCAGGCCATTAAAAAGCTTTTGATGGAGCCATATTGGCCTCTTACTGTTCTTCCAATCTTTCCTTCACGATGGGTTACTTACTTTGTAGTTGTGCCGTTAATATTGTCTCCTTGAGAATCTGCCAGCTCTCCTCAACTACTTTTTCCCCATATGTTTTCTTTCCATGAGACCTCACCTACCAGTTCTCTGAGCTTGTTCATCTGTACTCTTTGGAAGTCCACTGTCCTTATTCTGTTGCTCTCACTCCTTCTGTTCCTGAGCCCAGGTCTACACTAGCGGGGGGTTAGGGGGGGAAGGGAGGTCGACCTAAGATACATAACTTCAGCTACGCGAATAGCGTAGCTGAAGTTGGCGTATCTTAGGTCGACTTACCTGGTCGTGAGGACAGCGGCGAGTCGACCGCTGCCGCTCCCCCATCGACTCCGCTTCCGCCTCTCGCGAGCTGGAGTTCTGGAGTTGAAGGGGAGCGTGATCGGGGATCAATTTTATCGCGTCTACCTGCCCTCAGACTCACAAAACCTTATTACTTCATGACCACTTTCATTCAAATTTCTTTTCACCTTCACATTAGCAACCAATTCCTCCCTGATGGTCAGAATCAAGTCTAAAATGTCTGTCCCCTGAGTTCCTCCACTTTCTGAAACCAAAAGTTGATCCCAATGCCTATCAAGAACATATTGAAAAATTTGATTTTTGCCATATTACTTTTCCAACAGATGTCTGGGTAAATAAAATCCCCCATGACTACCAGGTCTTGCATTTTGGATCTTCTTCTTACATGTTTTAGAAATGCCTCATCCACCTCCCCTCTTGATTTGGTCATCTATAATAGACCCTGTACCATGACATTGCCCCTGTTTGTGTCCTCTTTTATCTTTACCACAGAGATTTTCAACTGGTCTGCCTCTCACCTCTTTCTGGACCTCAGAAGAAGTGTATTTATTTGCTGGATTCACTCCTGAGCTCTGCCCTTTCCACCTAAACAATACAACTTGCTGAGCTTTCATGGACATGCTGGGTTTTTTGTGCCCTTTCCAAGTCATGGACCTTGCTGGCTTTACCGCACATGTTGGCCAGAATCCTGATGTGCCTGGCCAGCGGGCAGTTGGTGTGAGAGGGGTACAGGATTCGTTTTCCTGCACACTGGGCTCAGTAGTTTTTGAAGTCTAGCAGTCCCCGTGGAAATGAAGGGCTGAACACCGAGTGGCCCTGTGTGAACCAGGAGGTCATTTCTGGCTCACGGGAGGTGAATGAGAAGATGGGAGACAGAAGGTCTGGGGGACGCATGCCCAGGGGATCATGGGATAGCATTGGTGGCACTATTCAAAAATGAGTCTGGCAAAAAATCTTCAGCCTTCTCCTCTCTGCCAAGTGTGTGGGTTCGGTCACGTGCTGCAGCAGGACGTGGGCTCAGACCCACCCCTGGGTGAGGCAGCTGCCCTGTGTCCAGAAGTGGTGCAGGCCCATGTTGGAGGGTTTTGCATGAGGACAGTTTGGGCTTCAATGTGTGTCAGAGCCTGGACAAACTTGGCAGTGTAGACACATCCTGTGTGAGCTTGGATATGTCACCTCCAATCTCTGAGCCTCAGTTACAGCCTCTTCTGACTGGGTTAAAATGATACTGCCCTTGTTACTGTAGGGCCCAATGTGCAGCCAGGGGAAAGAGGCCAGTTGATTTCAGGAGGGTTGGAAGGGGGCCCTGGGCTTGCCAAGGCAGGCAGGGTGGGGTAGAGCAAAGGGAACTGGGCTGGGATCCCACCTTGTCTGCTGCACCCACAAGGAAATGCTCCTTTCCAGGGAACCTGTTGCTGTAAACTGATTGTTCTGCAGGTTTGCAGAAATGCACGTGGATCATCTCACGCTCTGAGGCTCTGACAAATCCATGCTGGCTATTCCTCATAATCCTGTTATCCTCCAGGGGCTTACAAAATGATTGTTAAGTAATTTGTTTCAGCTAGAGCAAAGGAAACTTGGCTGGGATCCCACCCTGTCTGCTGCACCCACAAGGAAATGCTCTTTTCCAGAGAAACTCTGGGTGTAAACTGATTGCTCTGCAGGTGTGTATCAAATCATTTTGATTTTATCACACTGTGAGGCTGTGCCCCTGGTTTTGCCCAGGGGTAACTTCCTGTTTTGAGTTCCTTAGAAGAGGACAAGCCAAAAAGAGAAACACGTAGGAGGGGAGCAGAGCACACTCAGACCTATCCCTGCTTAATCCTTCAGACAGGCTGGAGGGATTGGGTGATTCCAGGGGTGGCAAAACAAGCCCCTCACCCCTGTCTCTGGCCTGTCATACATGGCTGCTGGCTGCTCAGTGCACAGCTTATCTTTTAAACCAGGGCTCGGACTTTGCTTCCCACTGGGCCAAGTACTTCAGCTCTCAAAGCCTTTGCATCTTAGTGCTAACACCCTGGTGGGTGGGTTACAGCCAGTGGCCATGGACTAGATGGCAGGAGAGCAAACCCAGGTGTTCTCTCCCTGCTCAGTCCTTCAGGGTGGTTGGAGGGGAACATGTCATTTCAGAGGTGCCAAGACAAGTTCCTCAGCCCAGCCCCTCACCCTGGCTCTGGTCTATCCTTAGCAGCTCTGTGTTCTTGGAGAATGAGGGTGCAGTACCCAGCCTGTCTGATTCACAAAAGACCCCGGCCTCTGCTTGAACCAAAGGTGTAGCAGAAGAAAGACTTACAAAAAGCAATGAAAAGGCCATGGGAGACACTCCTAAACCCCTGGGATAAGGGTGACAGGATTAAGGAAACTCCCCTAGCTTCATTTGCATTGAAGATGGGACAAGGAGGCATCTCCATTAGCTACAGAATGGAGAACAGAGATTCCAAGGCAAGAACCGCACGGAACTCTGGGACCAGCAAAGCAGGGAAGCACTGCATGATGGGGGATCTCTGCTTCAGATGCTAATGAACCCATGCCTGCACACACCCAGCCCAGTAATTATCAGATCATTTCTAGTAATAAATCCTTCATTGGTATACAAAATAATGAAGCTGCCTCCAAGGAACACCACCCAAAGCCAGGAATGATTAGCTCCCATGGTCTAGCCTGAACAAGACAACTTTGGTATTCTCCCTTGTTTACACATAAAAAAATCTAGTGTCCTCCCTTGAACCTTTGTTGTTTCTCTACAAAAAAAAAATCCCTACCTATGCTCAAGTAAGTGTTCTGATGCCTGGATCCAAAATCTGCATCAGTTCCACTGGGACTTCACCTTCTCTTGACTGATTGTGCTGGGGGCTCTGCCTGTCTCCAGCACTCCAGACCCTCAGCTACCACCACCACCTGGGACCCCCGATCCATTCAAGCTTCATGGAGTGATGAGAACTCAGCTCTCTCTCTCTAGGTGTAGCCTTATGATCCTTACTTGTGTGATCAGTTATAGTTTTCTAAACCTGACTTTTATAATCAAATTTAGGTTAGATTTAATATTATAACTGTTTTGTTTGTTTGGCTCCTCTATGGTTATTACCTGGCAATAAATAACTTTCATGATTGAGATGGTTGCTTCTCCCCCTGGGCCCCCCGTGGGTATTTTTTGGTTTCCTCATTCACTCTACAGCAGCGCTGCTCGTACCTAAGCTAAAAGATCCCTGCAGCACCCAAAATCCTGTGGGGTTTGCTCATCAAGTGGGTTACTATCAGAACAACTGTAACGTGAAAGGGGGGATAGGGACATGCTGAACCTGGGACGTATGAGGGTGGCAGATCGAAAGTGCTGCTCGACCCAGCCTGCTCAGGTGTGCTCTATTCCGGTGCGGTGCCTATGACATATGAGGGTGACAGCTTGGAGGTGCTGCTCGACCCAGTCTGCTGAGTCCAGGGGGATTTGAGGGGTCAGCTTGGGAGTGCTGATTAACCCGGTCCTCTCAGACACACTCTGTTAATGTGTGTGTGTGTGCGTGTGTGTTTGTGTGTGCGTGTGTGTGTTCATCTGATTCTGGGGCTGGAAGAACCCAGCCCTAGGGAGCCTAGGTCCTGCAAGATCGCTCCACTGGGAGGGAACTTGCAGCAGGGAGAAGTAGAGCTCCGCATGAGAACACAAGTGACACAAGCAGTACATTGATAGAAGTACAGACCCCCCCCCCCGCACACACACACACACAGAAGAGTTACCCTAATAAATGAGCGTACCCCCAAAGTAACAGGCAAAGCTGGTAACAGGGATCATGTCATTTCAGAGGTGCCAAGACAAGTTCCTCAGCCCAGCCCCTCACCCTGGCTCTGGTCTATCCTTAGCAGCTCTGTGTTCTTGGAGAATGAGGGTGCAGTACCCAGCCTGTCTGACTCACAAAAGACCCCGGCCTCTGCTTGCTCAGTGGCTTGCTTGTAAACCAGGGCTCGGGACTTTGCTTCCCACTGGCCCAGTGCTTCAGCTCTCAAAGGCTTTGAGTCTCCGTGCTAACATGCTGGTGGCTGCGAACACCCAGTGGCCATGGGCTGGAAGGTAAAGTCCTCTCAGCTGTAGCAGGCTGTTAGTTTTGAAGCCTGATTGACAAGCCAAGCATCTGAGCAGGGAGATCTGCCGCTCATCATGATATTGAAAGGTACGTCCCCACACACAGCCGTGTCATGAATGGAAATAGTCCTCACAGTCAGACATTCAGGTGCACACGCAGAGCTGTTTGCCCTGGCAGCAGTGTGCACCCAGGGCTGGGATAGGAGAGGGCTACAGACTCTGATTATGAGTCAGCAACAGAGCTGTGGGGAGGGTGACCATTCATCCCATTTTTAAAGGGACATTTCCGTTTTTGGGGACTTTTTCTTATATAGGCGCCTATTACCCCCCACTCCCTGTCCCGTTTTTTCACAGTTGCTATCTGGTAACCCTAGCTGTGGGGGGAGTCCAGTGTGGGGAAGCAGGGGCCTGTGGATTGGGTTTGAGGGGCTCCAGAAAAGCTGTTTAAAGTCCACACCTTTGTCCTTAAATCTTTCCTTTCTCCACTCCCTACCCACTTGTGATTGATTCCCTTTTACTCCTCATTCCTAAGAACTTCTCCAGATTGGCTTTATTTGCTGGGTGTGATGTCCTATATCTCCCTGGCCGTCTGCCCTACCTTGCTCCATGTAATGGGTAAAGGAGGGAAGGAATGCTCAGAGCATTTCATCTCAAAAGAGATTTAATAGAATAGAATCTGCAATGTCGGGCTCTAAGGGACCAGGAAGGTCACATAGTCCAGCCCCCTTCACTGAGGCAGGACCAAGGAAACCTAGACTCTCCCTGAATGGTGTTTTTCCAGCCTGGTCTTCAAAACCTCCACTGGTGGGGATTCCACAGCCTGATTGGGAAGCCTATTCCAGAGCTTCACTAGCTGTGGCTGTGAGAAAGATTTTCCTAGTATCTAACCTCAATATGCCTTGCTGCAGATTAAACCCATCACTTCTTCTCCTACCTTGCGTGGACTTGGAGAAGAGTGGATCCCCGTCCTCTTTAGAACACCTCTTAACATATTGGAAGACTCTTACCTGATTCCCTCTCAGTAGCCTCCTCTCAAGACTAAACATGCCCAGATTTTTTAGCCTTTCCTCAGAGTTCAGGTTTGCTAAACCTTGGATCATTTTTGTTACTCTCCTCTGGACTCTCTCCAGTTTGTTGACATCTGATTCCCAGAACTGGACACAGTACTCCCTCTGAGGCCTCACCAGTGCCGAGTGTATCGGGACAATTACCTCCCTGGTCTTATATTCGACACTTCTCTTAATCGAACCAAAATGATAGCAGCCTTTTTAGAACCAAATCACATCCTTGACTCATCTTCAATTTGTCATCCACTCTAACACCCAGATCCTTTTTAGCAGTAGTATCATGTAGGCAGTTATTCCCCATTTTGTAATTGTGCATTTGATTTTTAGTGTATTTTGTAACTTTTTGTTATATGTTCTAGAAATGCCTCAATCACCTCCTCTTCCTGATGTAGTGATCTCTAGTAGACCCCTTCTGTGAATTCAGTCCTTTTTCTTTCCCCTTCTATCTTTACCTGAAGACTTTCGACTTGTCTGCCTCTGACCTCCTTCTGAACCTCAAAAGAAGTGCATATATTTGTGATGCATAATGCTTCTCCTTATTTTCCCTGCTTGTTCTTGCTCAGCAGACGATACCCTTCTACACTAATATTGCAGTCATGAGATTTATCCCACCACATCTCTGTGTTGCCAGTGAAGCCATAATTTAGCTGATGGACTAATACTTCCCAACAGGGGCTGCACATTGGTTAACAGAGAAGCAGTGATATTCAATTGGATATAATATTTTAAATAACGAGGAGTCTGGTGGCACCTTAAAGACTAACAGATTTATTTGGGCATAAGCTTTCGTGGGTAAAAAACCCCACTTCTTCAGATGCATGGAGTAAAAATTACAGATGCGAGCATAAATATAGTGGCCAGTATATTTATGCTCGCATCTGTAATTTTCAGTCCATGCATCTGAAGAAGTGAGTTTTTTACCCATGAAAGCTTATGCCCAAATATATCTGTTAGTCTTTAAGGTGCCACCGGACTCATCATTGTTTTTGTGGCTACAGACTAACACGGCTACCCCTCTAATATTTTAAATAGTAATTTGTTGTCTCCAGCCAGCTCCACCAGTGTCTTCCTCTCACTAATTAATTGTAAGTGTTTTCTTTTATTTCAGAGGGTTTCGTTCAAATTGTTCACTTCACCCAATCAGAAACTGCTTTTTATTCCTGATAACCAACTGTATGCCCCTGTCCTTTAACAGAATTTGTTTGGCTATTTCTAAACACGTTTAGTTACTGATGCTATGCTAAGTTTGGACTGTCTATAATTTTGGGAAACACTCTTAATTTTGTTGTAACTGTGATGGGTTGGATCACGGAAAACCCCTTGGGAACTAACAACTGATGTGCTTAGACTACCTCTGAGCCATTTCCCCTGCCAGCTTGGGACTTCAGAACCCTTCCTGGTTTGAGCCAGACATGCTTGCCTGCTACAAACCCAGACCCGGGTCTTAACCACGTCTCCCAACAGCTGTAGGCTTAACTGAAAACAGCTTAAGAAATGTTCCTGTCTCCAACACTCAGATGCCCAGCTCCCAATAGGGTCCAAACCCCAAATAAATCCATTTTACCCTGTATAAAGCTTATACAGGGTAAACTCATAAATTGTTCGCCCTCTATAACACTGATAGAGAGATATGCACAGCTGTTTGTCCACCCCCCTCCCCCCGGTATTAATACATACTCTGGGTTAATTAATAAGTGAAAAGTGATTTTATTAAATACAAAAAGTAGGATTTAAGTGGTTCCAAGTAATAACAGTCAGAAGAAAGTAAATCACCAAACAAAATAAAATACGGAAGGCTAAACCTAATACAGTACAAAAGTGATTACAGATGAAATCTCACCCTCACAGATGTTCCAGTAAGCTTCTTTTATAGACTAGCCTCCTTCTAGTCTGGGTCCAGCAGTCACTCACACCTCCGTGGTTACTGTCCTTTGTTCCAGTTTCTTTCAGGTATCCTTTGGGAGTGGAGAGGCTATCTCTTGAGCCAGCTGAAGACAAAATGGAGGGGTCTCCCAGGCACTTAAATAGACTTTCTCTTGTGGGTGGAGACCCCCTCCTCTCTTCTATGCAGAATCCAGCTCCAAGCTGGAGATTTGGAGTCACATGGGCAAGTCACATGTCCATGAATGACTCCGTTTTTACAGGTAGCAGCCATTGGCCACATGCTATCTTGAATGTCTCCAGGAAGACTTCTTATGTGGATTGGAGTCTTCCAAGATCCATTGTCAGTTAAGTGTTTCTTGATTTGGCACTTAATTTACACATTCCTTTCTCAAGAAGCTGACCAAATGCTTTACTAAGGCTATTTAAAATCAAACAAGTACCAAGCCAATATTGATAACTTCAAATACAAAAATGATACATGCATACAAATAGGATGAATAGATTCAGTAGATCATAACCTTTGCAGAGATATGTTATATGGCATATGTAGCATAAAACATATTCCAGTTATGTCATATGTACATTCATAAGCATATTTCCATAAAGCATTATGGGGTGCAACATCACAGTAACCCATCAAAAGAAATATGTCCATGAAGCCGTCTCTCCTCAAATATCCCAGCAGACAGCCATACAGAAGAGATTGCAAAGGAAGCCACCAGTTTATCACCTGTGCTTTGTCATTTGCATTGGTTTGTTTTCCTGTTCGTTTCTTTCATAATCAAATACCCAGGGCTAGTCACAGGCATTGATAATCACTACAAAAGTTGTTTTTCTCCCCTGCTGATAATAGCCCACCTTAATTGATTGGTCTCGTTAAGAGTTGGTATGGCAACCCCCATTTTTTCATGTTCTCTGTACATATATATATATATATCTTCCTCCTGTATGTTCCACTGCATGCATCTGATGAAGTGGGCTTTAGCCCACGAAAGCTTATGCTCAAATACAGCTGATCTGGGTGGAGAGAGGCAGCCTGCACTGGCATCACATTTTGCCCACCCTGCAATATCTAGTGGTTAGGTCATGATCTATATATAAAAGAAGAGCGGGAACCAAATGCCATAGTTAACCTTTTTTCAACCTCAAACCTGGCCAGTGTGTCTACAGATCTACTGGAGGGGAATCATGTTACAGTAGGGTGCATGAGGAATGCTAGATAATATAGATACAAATCTGGCAACCCCATACCTCCAGTTGCCCAGTATTTTTAAAAGGTCTTCTGTGACAAACGAGGCTGTCTTTTATCCCATATCAATTCCATCAGAGGCCCATTTTTTTGAGCAAAGAGCAAGGGACAGACCTTCAAAGGCAATAGGCTAATGAGATAAATCATTCTTGGACAGATATTCATGTTGACTGTTTCTATTCTCCCTAGTAAGGATAAAAGGAGGAGATACTACCTCTCTACATCTTTGGAAATGTCTTTTAATATATAGGACAACTTTTAACACAGCAAGTTATTTCCTTGCATACTTGCAACGGAAAATGCTGAATCTAAGAAGGATGTGGTCTTTTGGATATATCCATAGCTTTGGATTTATTCTAGTTAATGCAAAAATGAGAGATCTTTCCAAAAATATCAACTACATTCAATAATGATCAGATTGATGAGGATGGATTCTTCAATAGTACACAAAAAGTTATTGGCATATAAACTGATTTTGTATTCTTTCCTGTTTATAGTCATACCTTCAGTGGCTGAGAGCTGAGGTATGTACACTGCCAGTGGTTCAAGAGTGAGATTAAAAAGGAGTGAGAGGGGACAGCCCTGTCATGTCTCTCTTTCTAGCTGAACAGTGGGAGAAATAATTGTGTTGATAATGATGTGCAGGGAGAGTTTTATAATACTGTGACCTAATTCAGGAATGTTGGTCCTAATCAGAATTTTTTAGGACAGCCATTCGATAAGGCCACTCAACCCTTTCATATGCTTTCTCTGTATCTAGAGATGAGGTTATGAAGGGTACATGTGACATCTGAGTTTGCTGGATCAAGTGAGCAATTTTTCTAGTATCATCAGCAGCCGATTTTCTTTTAATGAAACCGACCTGATCTCTGCATAATTGATGGTATGATGGTATTCAGTCATGTCACTAAAATTTTTTCAATTATTTTGCTATCTGTATTCATTAGGGGTATGGGGCAGAGGTCGCCACAGTTGCAACCATCTTTGTTCATCTGTAAGATTAAAGTAATTAAAGCAGTCCTCATGTCATGAGACATGGTTCCTTTTTGGAAAGTTTCAGTGAAGACCTTCCTACCAGTAAGGAGTACGAGCAAAGTGGAACTGCATAAATAGAAATGTTAATAGCATGAAGCCTTAAGGTGTGTCTCTAAGTGATCAGAAAATCACTTTGATAGAGGTTTATGGAAAAACTATAAGCAAAACAGTTACACTTCATGTGAAAATGAATATGGTGTAACCCTTCTGCCAGTTGGAGTCAGCAGTAACAAGGGCCAGGTTCAATACCTAGGGGTTCCTTTACAACAAAAAAATTGCTTTTACCCAAACTGAGTAACCTGGGACTATTACATACCACCATTGGGTGCATATAGAGGCAATACTTCCCCTTTTTCAAGAACACAGTCTGAGTGTATTAAAGGTCACGGATAGGTCATGGCCTTTTGTGAATTTTTCTTTTTTGCCTGTGACCTGTCTGTGACTTTTACTAAAAATATGCATGACAAAAACTTAGCATTAACAACAACTCCTCTTCACTCACCCTAGTGGAATTACAGCCACTGAACACCTGCTCAGGTCTTGCTAAATGTTCCTGGGTGCACCATAGATGTACCCAATCAGAGGCATCACGACTAAGTGTACTGGTCTTTAGATGATGTGAACTGTAAAATTAAAGAAATTAGCGGTAGTTTGTATATGGAGAGTGTGTTAAGTATCATCATCACGTTGGGATACACGCTGCAGTGCCTCTGTTTAACCCAGGCACATTTAGCTCTAGAGGCAGAATTGGTGGACAAAGTGACAGAGGCCGAGGACCCAAATAGCATTTTAGATGAAAACATCAAACCGACAGATAAATGTTTAATGCAAAATGTTGAACGTCTTCTTCGTTCAGCAAATTACAAAATCTTGCTAAGAAAAAACACTAACAGTTAGAGCGTGTTTTGGGAACAAAACAGGGCATGTTGTAAAATAAAATGTCAGTTGAAAATAACTGTGTAAAGCGTGTTTTTATGGTGTTCAGGGGGTGTGGGGTTTGTCAAAAGGGAAGTAGGTTGCCCCCATAGTATGCACACAGTTAGGTTACAGTTTGTCAACAACAAGAGGTATATGAATGGCCTGTTCCTCTAAAAAAGGCCCACCCAGCCCAGGCACTTGTGCATGAGGGATATAGGCTATTGGGGCATCTGGACCATTGCAAAGCAGCCCCAGAACCCCAAATCATACTGTCTTCCACTTTGGCTGTACCTTTTCATCCCCCTGCCCAGGCCCTCTGCATTAGGACTTATCATGAGCCCTCTGATTTCAACAATGTCTCAGGTCTCTCATCTACTGCTTTGTATTTTTTAATGCTGTACATCATCTGGGATCACAGTTTGCCTAAAAGTGTTTTATAAAAACAAAACAAAAAATATTCTCTAGGGGCTTAGACAAGATAATGATAAACAAAATTGTAATTGTTGCTTTGCAGGCCCTGCTACAAAGTATCTTTAAGTTCATATTTCTGATAGGCCATAGGATGGAGGAGATAATACCTCATAAAGTGGGAAAGTGATTCCAAATGACAAACACTTCCCCATGCTAAAGCATAACAACTAACACAGAATGGCTGCCTACAAAACTGTTTCACTAAAAGAGTTATCAACATTCCCCCTAAAACTCAGGACAGCTTTCTTACCCCCTTGGCCTGATCTCTGTGGCTATGGCTTTTTAAAAAAATTGTTTGTCCTTGTGTTAAGGTTCCCTCCCCACTCTGAACTTTGGGGTACAGATGTGGGGACCTGCATGAAAGACCCCCCCCCCAAACTTATATTCTACCAGCTTAGGTTAAAACTTCCCCAAGGCACAAATCCTTTCTTTGTCCTTGGACGGTATTGCTGCCACCACCAAGTGATTTAGACAAACATCCAGGGAAAAGGGCCACTTGGAGGCCCTGTTTCCCCAAAATATTCCCCCAAGCCCCTTCACCCCCTTTCCTGGGGAGGCTTGAGAATAATATACTAACCAATTGCCTATAATAAAAGTACAGACTAGACCCTTTATCTTAGGACTCTAAAATCAATCAGATTATTAAAAGAAGAACTTTATTATAAAGAAAAAAGTAAATGAAGCACCTCTGTAAAATCAGGATGGAAGGTAATTTTACAGGGTAATAAAAAGATTTAAAACACAGAGGATTCCCCTCTAGGCTCAACTTTAAAGTTACAAAAACAGGAATAAGCCTCTTTCTTAGCATAGCGAAAATTTACGAGCTGAAACAAAAGGTAATTTAATGCATTTTCTTGCCTTTACTTACAATGTTTGTAATCTTAGATGCTTATTTCAGGTAGGGTTTTAGGAGATTTTTTTTCCTGCCCTGGTCCCTCTCTGTCCCGAGAGAGCACAACAAAGAGAGCACAAACAAAACCTCTCCCCCTCACCTAGATTTGAAAGTATCTTCTTTTCTTATTGGTCCTTTTGGTCAGGTGCCAATGAGGTTATTTGAGCTTCTTAACCCCTTACAGGTAAAGGAGGGATTTTATGCTACCCTTAGCTGTATGTTTATGACACCTTGGTTTAGATTTTTAAAAATATTAGAAAAGAAGAAGGGGGGAGTAGGAAGGTGTGGGTGTGTGGGGGGCAGACTCCTTATCTTTGGTAACAAAAAAAACAGCTAACTTTTTTTACATAAACTAATTTTTTTCTTGTGTTTTTTGTATAAATGCAAACTTTAAAAAGCAGTCTTGTTTATTTCTTTGTTAATTAAAAGACATATGTAAACTCCCTTCAATTGCCAGCTTTCATATTCTTACCCAGTTGTTGTTTTGGTACTTTAAAAACACTATTTTTAAAAGGATAGGCTAGTATCTTAAGCCTTTTTAGTTCACTAAACTTCTACGAAATATCCCTAAGAGTGGCCTTGTTTTGTTACAACTCAGTCAATACTGCTTTTTCATGTTAAACTTTTAAAAAACCAAACATAATGCTTCAAATAGGCCTCACTGCATACAGAATAACCTTTAAAAAGGTCATGTTATATTATATCTCAGTCAATGCTGTATTTTCATGTTAAATGTTAAATAAACCTTTATATAATGAAACACTGCATGTTTAGCAAGTGTTAAAAGTATGGGGGGAAAGTCGAGGGGTGGGGCTGTTCTTCAGACAGGCTATCTCTGAGCTTCATGCAGTCACAAAGCCATGGTTTTTGTCTTTTACAATCAGTAAATGGAATAAAATACTTGTTATAACTTTCACAAAGTGTCTTTCAATGCAATCTCACCCTTTGTTAAAACTTTAACAGGGTTTAAAAAGTTAGGAAAGAAGTCTGTGTAAAAAAACTAGCAAACTGAAGGGGTGACCCCTAGAGCTGTGCTAAGGCAGACTATAGTGCATGGATCACTGGCTAGCCGAATTAGTCTGATCTGTTTTTAAAATGTAGAGAAAGCTCCAGCTCCAGCCTGTGCTCCATTATTTTAATAAAATCTATAAACCCAAAACAAACACAGGAGCTTGTACCTGTGTCTCAGCACACGGTTTGCAAACATTTAAAAACACAGACATTCTAATAATGCAACAGAAAAATTCAGACTTAAATCTAGAAGTCCTAAGAAAATGAAAGCTTAATATAACTTTTGCATGGATTTGTTAAAAAGTGGGGAGGAAAATAAACTTCTCTCTGATCCACTAGATTACAGAATAAGGGGAATATAAACTAGCTGTTACTAAGGCTCTGTGGTTTTCACTCCGGCGTGTTTCTGCATGCTCGTTGTTGTTTTTTTTATTGAAAGACATGTAAAAATGTTAAATAAAGGGCTCTGTCTTCATATAGGCTTGTCTTGTAAAATAAAAGTGTTTATTCCTTTACAAACCTTAATATAACTGTCACTTGTATTTGTCAAAAAGTGAGGGAAGAAACAAACTTCTTCTTTCTGATCCACGGTTTACAGAATAAAGGGAATATAAACTAAGGACCTGTGGTTTTAAACCTGAGGTGTTTCTGCATGCTCTATTGTATTGAAACACACCTGTAAACATGTTAAATAAAGGGATGTATTTTCATACAGGCTGGTCTTTTAAAGTGTTTATTCCTTTACAAACCTTAATATAACTTTCAATTGTATTTGTTAAAAAGTGGGGGAAGAAGCAGCTTTCTTATCTCTCATCCACTGACTCAGAGACTCTGTTTTTGCTAACAGGGGCTTTGCTGCAGCTTCAACTTGTCCTCACTAAAAAATAACCAATGTTAGTCTAAAACAGGGGGGAAAATAAAAAATTGTTTGTTACTAAGAGCTTATGGTTTTAACTTTTATTAAAGCCCCTATGTAAAAGGGCTACATGGCAGGGGAAATGCTTGGGGTCTGCTTTTTTACATAAGAATATGGCAGTTAAAGGGGCAGAGGGAGATGGTTCTTGTATAAAAATTTGGGGATGAAAGGATTGGATCAGGAAAATGAATTCTCTGACACTGCTGTAGAACAACATCTGATTGGTCTGATCCAAAGGTGGGGATAACAAGCCTGAGGGGCTGTGAACCTGGGAAGTTGCCTCTTTCCACAGAAACACTTGGAAGGGTAAGATCTCTCTCTCTCTGACTCACCCACATGCTGTCTATCTTTGCCCTTTGCAAAGGGGCTTTATTTTCCCTTTTCTTGCCTTGTTCTTTCCTTTAACCTATGTTTAGATGTTTAACCGATCTCAATGTTTTTCTTTTATTTAACACTTTTTAAATGCTCTTTTCTTAACCTACCCTTATATTTAATAGTTTAAATGTGTTTTTCTTAACCTACCTTTATACTTTTTACCATGTGCTGTGCCTTAGTAAATTCCTTTCTTTTTTTGCCAGGCGTGTTCTTTTTAAACCTATTTTTATAGTTTTTAATATTATTTAATATTTTTAAATGCTCTTTTCTTAACCTAACCTTATATTTAACAGTTTAAATGTAACTTTCTTAACCTGCCTTAATATTTTTTACCACGTGCTTACCAAACAGGCTCTGCTTTAGAAAATGTCCTTTTTTGACGTGTGTTCTTTTAAAACCTGTTTTTATAGTTTTATAGTTTTCAATCTATTCTTTCAAACTAACCCTTTAAAAACAAATATCTCCATTTTTCTTTAAGTTCTTTCTATTCTTTAATAACATGCAAAACTAGGTCTTTAAAATTATCTCTCCTTACTAAACTTAACCAAACAACCTTTCTTTCTTTTTTTCCTCTAAGCCTTACCAAAGCTGTCTTTTTTAATCTTTAAGTTGTGGAGGAAAAGACCCCATCCCCCCAATTGTCTAGGCCTTGATTTGTTACATGGGCCTGTCTTGTTGCTATCAGGCCCTAATCCTGAACCAAACTCACTGTGTCCCCTGACCGGGGGTGGGGGGGTGAAAAGCTCCAGAGGTGGGAACAGTTTGCAATATGCTGTTGAAATACAATAACCGCCATATGTGCCTAATGCTTAAGAAATGTGTTGACTGCTTGTGTGAGATAAGATTATAATCAAATAGGTGTAAAGCTTTTGTAATGGTAACCCATAGGCCTAAGACATGTGCAATTGTAACCCATGCCCTCCCTTACCCCTGTTGTGTAACTACCCCATGATACTGCTGCACCCCGTGATGAGCATGGTGTAATGGTCCCCCATAAATGGTATGGTTGCAACACCCTGGAAAGTACCGGAGAAGACCCTAACTCTTATTTACACCCATAAAAGGTATGGTTGCAGCAAGGTTAGAAAGTACCAAAAAGACCCAGAAAGACCCTAACCCTTGTCATGTGTTAATTCCAATTAAGGGCAATTATTACTCAAGTGTGTGATGTATTTGCGGTTTTAAACTTTATATACGCTGGCAATGCTTTGTATCTGGGGAGTGATTTTGATATCGCTGCCACCAGCGTGTTGTTGTGTGTTCAATAAACGAGCCTCAGGTTGAGTCTCTGATCAAATTACTGCCTGGGTGGTTATTTCCACCACAAAGTGCTCTCTCTATTCTTTCAACCTTTTTCTCTAAACAATCAACCAAATGCATAAAAGCACAAGCACGCAACATTCCCCCTATTCAAACATAAAAAATAATCAAAAAGAAACATTCAAAATGGCTGACGGTGCCAAACCTTGACACCAACGTGGAAACCTGGCAAAAAATACATGGTGATGAATGCCATTGAGTTGTATACTACTCCCGTTGGTCCGGCCCAGGAGCTTGGTCCTGTCCCCAAGAGGGGCTGTCATCAGCCGAGAGCATCTACCAGGTGGGAGTGTCAGTTGGAGCTCTGCGGGGGAGTGTGGGGGGAACCCCAGGGCTGGGCTAACAAGGGGCTGCTGGTCAGGACTGAGGAGCACCAGCAGACTTGGACAGAGGGCTGAGCCTCGGCTGGGATAGCTGGGGGGCTACGGGTCGGGATTGAGGGAACTTTGGTGCCTTGTTTTCCTGTGAGCTCTATTCCTGGACTCCTGGCTGGGCACAGAGTTACAGGTCAGTATACTGTTAATATTTCCTCCCCTCTTTATCTCCACACAAGGCAGCCCTTCGTACTTACGGGGTGAGACGGAGGAGACATGGCCCAGTCAGATAGATCAACAGTGGTAAGTGGGATCCCGTGTGAGGTGGGATAATCCCGGATCAGAACGCTGGGATTTCCCCTTCCTCCCTCCACAAGGACAATGTCACCCCCCTGGGGATAGGGCTGCAGGCCCACAGTACATCTAGGAGACTTCACTGCATACACCTCGTAGGGCTGAACCAATTCCTATCCCAGGTGCCTGGTTGCTGTTGAAACTGGGGGGTCTTCAAGCATCAAAGATTCACAAAAGATCGGGTAAGCTAAGGTCCTCCCCTCCCTCCTCCCCTCTTCTGTCCCCACCTCAGGACTGGACTCCTGCCAATGGATCATTGGTGCCTCACAAAGACGCCCCGGGCACCGACGTCTTCTATAATCAAGGGGGATTCTTCATCGTCCGTTCCGACCTGGGCTGCTACCTGTGGACAGAGGATCTAAAGAGCGGGACTGGCATTAAGATCCGGAAACTGCACCCCGCGTGCCAGGGTGGGGATCACTACCTGAGTGACAATAAGAACCCCCCCAACATCTATGTCATCAAGGGCGACTCCTACCGGGTGGTGAAGGACTTGAGCACAGATGCAGAGGCCGAGGTCCGTGAGCTGTCTTCCGGCTGCCTTGGCGGGGACCACTACACATACTGTGGTTCCTGGTTCTACATCATCACCCAAAAGAAGGGTAGCCTGGACTATGTCTGTGACCTGAGCACACCTACTAGTGGGGGCCGGACTCCTCTGCAGCCTGAATGCTCCAAGGGGCTCTTTTACTTCACCATTGACAACCTCCCAACCCTGATCAAGCTGGACGAGAAATGGGGGGCTCAGTGTTACCTGTACAAAGAGTTTTTCTCCAACCACCCACGCTCTTCCTCCATCCACCCCAATGTGCTGACCTTCTTCCCTGGGGGGCTAGCCCTCATTAAGGGAGCCTCAACTGGTGGCTGGGAATGCATCAAGACCCTGCACAATGACTCCGATTCTTCCATCACTTGGTCTGACAAGGTCACCTGCAAGGTGGGCTATGCCAAGCAGCAGATGTCCAGCATTGAGCACAACTGGAGCATCTCTGCTGAGATGTCCCTCGGGGCCGGAGAGCTCACCAAGCTCATCACCCAGTTCCAGTTCTCCTTCAAGACCGAGTACGGCGGGAGAAGCATCCGCACTGAGCAAGAGGACTGGAATGAAGCCCATGAAGAAGAGGAGTCAATCCAGGTGACCCTGGAGCCCAAAAAGAACCTGTACATCTGGCAGTACCGCCTCGGCATAGGCCACAAGCCCATCTTGTTCTGCAGGGACGTCCAGTTCACCAAAGAAAACAACCCACCCGACCGCATCCCTCTGCCTCCAGTCCCCTAAGCATCCGTGAGGATGGAGAATGCCTGCACCATGAAGCTATTGTTGATGTGTGTGTGTGTGAGCATTGGCTTCCTAGAAATCAATGGGATCAAATCAGTCCCTTCAAATCCATGCGTAGTGCTTCCCAGTGCCCTCCTCCCAGCATGCAAACCCGGCTCATCTGCTTCCCATTTCCCTCCTTTTCTCCAAATCTTGTTACCAAGGTAGATGATTTCATGACATGTTCTCTTGGTCCTCTCTCATTATAATCCACAGCCTGAATTAAGCTTCAAGATCATTCTGGGGTAGAATCTGCTGCTGAAAAACAAAGAATGTATCAAGCCTGAATAAAGGTTTGATTTTTTTTTCAGCATTCACCAAGTTGTTCGGGTTGAATTTCCTTGGTTTTCTACTTAGTGGGGTCCATAGAAGGGGAAAAATATGGAGGCAAAAGACGGAAAGCAGGAGGGAGACAGGATGATAGTAATTATCTTTGTACAGGGCTGCACGTGCTAGGACCATGTTGAGCTACACTGAGTTAGTTCCTTAATTTCCATTCCCCCCGTCCCATTGATCTAGAGGGGAAAGGCCCAGTGTCCCATTCCCACCTGCCTGATCTGCCAAACCCCCTGCCCTGGGGATGGATCGGAGACAGCACCCCCTAGAGGGGAAAGGCCCCATGACACAGTCACTGACCCTCTGACAAACAGTTGAATCTTCCACCGCAGTTCACTACATCCTGCTCCACCTGAACCGGCCCCTGGCAGGTGCTGCTGGCCCTTTTTATCCTGCTCACTGAGCCCTGATTGGCTTCTCCCACTCCCAACCCTTCTAGCCACTGTGGGACCAATTCTTATTGGTTCTGCCATGGTTGATCCCGGGGGGGGGGGGGTCTCTCTAGGGCATCAGAACTCGCTGCTCTTTCCCACCAGACAGGAGAGCTTCTTGGAGCCTGGTGCCCCCATATGGCAGAGGCCCCAGCAAATGCCTGGCACACCCTATAATGGGGGGTGGGGTAGGGGACACAAGGCACAGGGAAGAGGGAGGTGCCCAGGCAGGGAACCTATCTAGTCCCCAGTGAACCTTCCCTATACCCCTCCCGCCATGTCTGCCCTGCCCTCTCCCTCCTAAGCACCCAGCATGTACCTATAAGGGTGTCACCCCTGGACAAAGCTGGTGGGTGAGGGGGCAGCAGTAATGGGACCCTGAGAGCCATGGGGAAAGGAACAGCCTGTGGAACTCATCAACACATGAATTTAACAGATGCTCAAGGGCCAATCAGTGATTCTTGGGGATCACTCCCAGCAAGGCAGAGGAGCCATGCGCTGGGGTGGGGAGTGCAGGAGGAAAGCTTGCAATTGAGGGCATGACCCAGCAATAAGGAGGGAAGGAGGGAGTGGCTCTCCTGGGCAGGTCATGGCATAATTGTCCACAAGGGGGTGCCACTCTCAAAGGCCAGGCTAGATGGGATCCCTGGGCTGATGGACCCTAGGGATCCTTCAGCAACAGCGCAGATGTAGGGCAAGCATGGCAGAATCTGGGCCAGTCACCTCCCAGCTGCATTCCAGCTCCGGGCGACTCACCAAGGGGGAGGGATCCATATACAGATGGGGAGAGCTGGGAATGAAACCCCAAAAGCCTTAACTCCCAGCCCTCACCACTAGACCGCACTCCTCTCCCAGAGCCGGGGAGAACCCAGGAGTCCAGGCTCCCGCACACACACACACACAACTTGGAGCAGGAAAAAGATTCCAGGATTCCTGGTCCCAAAGGCCCCCCATACATACACACACACACACACACACACACACACTCTCCCACCACAAGACCCAACTCCTGTCCCAGAGCTGGAGAGAGAATCCAGGTGTCCTCCCCCCCCCTTTAACCACTAACCCCTCCCTCCCATCTCTGAGTATGGGATAGAACCCAGGAGGCCTGATCCCCAGCCCCACAACACACACACACATTCTAATCACTAGACCCCACTGCCCTCTCCGAGCTGGGGACAGAACCCAGGAGTCCTGGCCCCCAGCCTTCCCTACTCTAACCACTACAACTCACTCCCCTCTCCAAGCCAGGGAGAGAACCCAGGCGTCCAACCCCTCCCCACCAGAAACCCGTCCCTGGCACTTTAATGGCTATGCAGTTGGGAGAAGGAGCCGGACGGCCGCTTCCCCTCCCCGTTAGCTATGTCTTCCCATTGGGAGGCGGGCTGGGCGGATCTGGAATACTTTCAGGATCCTGTTCCCATCCCAGCCCCGCTGGGCTGCTGGTTACCCACAGTACCAAGTTTAGAGCCAAATACCACACAGACCCACCCGGGGCCCAAGCCCCTCTCCCCCAGACACACCCAGGGCTTGGCCCCTCTTGGTGTGATTCTCCCCCCCACAGATCCTCCCACCAATCTCCCCTTCTGGGGCCTGTCCAGTTTCAGCATCAGCCCACCCCAATTCTACCCCCACCCAAATTCCTTCCCCATGTCAATTCTGAAGCACAGTTGGACCCTGAGCATACCAGCCTGAGCCACCAGCCAGACATCTCAGAGCCCTGGCCCACCCCACTCTGTCTCCAGCTGTGTGTGATCGCTGATGCTTCAGAGGAAGGTGAAGGAACATCCCAGAATACAGGGAGCCCATGGGGCATCATGGTAACTCTTCCTGCCTGACCCCTTCAGGGGATGCCCTGAAGCATGAGACTGGATTATAGTAACTGTCTTCATACAGGGATGCAAGTGTTAGGACCAGGTTGAGGTGCTTTGGTTTAGTTCCTTACCTTCCATCCCCCCAGTTCATTGAGAGGGCAAAGGCCTCCTGTCCCATTCCCACCTCCCTGAGCCGCCCATCCCCCTGCACTGGGGCTGGATCGAAGCCAGATCCCCCTGGAGGGGAAACACCCCATAACAGAGTGTAATGATGCTGCCCTTGGTGGGACACTGCTGAGAGTGCCAATTCAGGACCAATTGCTTAAACCAGGGCAGTTACAGCCCAAGGCGGGAGTTCCTTTGCACACCAAGGCAAACCAAACCAGCCAAACTGAGAAGACTTTGGTCTCACCCCACTGGCTAACCATAAGTCACACAAGCAATTCCCTTAGACGCTAAAGTTTCCCAGTATCACCACCAGTGCCACTCATTATGGGGATGAATGGTTATGAAAACCAACACCCCAGTAAAAGAAAAAAGGTTCTCCTGATCCCAAAGGACCAAGCCCCAGACCCAGGTCAATAGACAAATCAGATCTTACCCACACATCACGCTGTTGCCAATCCTTTAGAATGTAAAATCTGAAGGTTTATTCATAAAAGGAAAAATATGTAGATGAGAGCTAGAATTGGTTAAAGGAATCAATGACATCCAGTAATGGCAAAGTTCTTGGTTCAGGCTCGTAGCAGTGGTGGAATAAACTGCAGGTTCAAATCAAGTCACTGGAGTCCATCCCCAGCTGGGATGGGTCATTCAGTCCTTTGTTCAGAGCTTCAGTCTGTAGCAAAGACCCTCCAGAGGTAAGAAGCAGGGTTGAAGACAAGATGGAGGAGCTGCAGCAGCCTTTTATAGTCTCTTTTCGTGTGGTCTCTGCTTTCTTGGTTCCAAAGACAAGCTAGCCAGCACATGGCAAGAAAACACCTTTGGGCTTGTTACACTTGCGAGTTACAGCGCAATAAAGCCGCCCACAGCGCTGTAACTCACTCACCGGCTACACTGGCAAGGCATGTACAGCGCTGTATCTCCCTGGGTACAGTGCTGCAGGTACTCCACCTCCTCGAGAGGAATAAGGTGTATTGCGCCGCCGCTGCAGCGCTGTGGCGACAGTGTGGCCACCCAATGCTCTCTGATTGGCCTCCAAAAGTATTCGGCAGTATCCCACAATGCCTGTTCTAGCCACTCTGGTCATCAGTCAGAACTCTACTGCCCTGGCCTCAGGTAACCAACCATATGACCCGCCCTTTACATTCCCCGGGAATTTAGAAAATCCCCTTCCTGTTTGCTCAGCCAGGCGTGGAGTGCTCTCAGCGAATCTTTCCAGCTGACCATGTCTCCACGCGCCAAGTGAGCCCCAGTATGGAGCAATGGCGAGTTGCTGGACCGCATCAGTGTTTGGGGGGAGGAAGCTGTCCAGTCCCAGCTGCGATCCAGCCGTAGGAATTACGATACCTTTGGGAAGATATCAAAGGACATGATGGAAAGGGGCCATGACCGGGACGCCCTGCACTGCAGGATTAAAGTGAAGGAGCTGCGGAGTGCCTACCGCAAAGCCCGCAATGCAAATGGCTGCTCGGGTGCTCCCCCCGCGACCTGCTGATTCTACAAAGAGCTGGACACAATAATCGGGGGTCACCCCACCTCCACTCCGAGCACCTCTATGGACACTTCAGAGTGGGGGGAAGAGGAGGAGGAGGAAAATGGGAGTGAGGGTTGTGGGACGGGGGGAGAGACCCCGGAATCCCTGGAGGCATGCAGCCAGGAGCTCTTCTTTAGTCAGGAGGAAGGTAGCCAGTCACTGCGTCCAGTACTTGGTGGAGGACAAACAGAAGAGCAGCTTCCCGGTAAGCGGCTTTTTTGGGGGGGAAGGTTTTTTTTCGGGAAGGAATTTTTTTGGTGGGGCTCTTTGGGAGAGGAGGGTTAGGGCTGCATGCATGCCTAGATGCGGAATAGCGCATTGATGTGGTCTATCACATCGCGGTAATCGGCCTCGGTACTCTCTTCGAAAGTCTCATCCAGAACGTGGTCAATGCGCTTGCGCAGTTTTATTGTTAGAGCCACCGTGGTCCTTGTCCCAGTCAGGCTAATGTGTCCGCGCCACTGTGCCGCGAGGGGCGGGGGGACCATAGCTGCACACAGGCAAGCTGCATATGGGCCAGGGCGGAAGCCACATTGCAGTAGAAGACCCTCCCTTGCTTCCCAGGTCACCCTCAGCAGCGAGATATCGTCCATGACGAACTCCTGTGGAAAATGTTGGGACAGTGTTCAGTGTAGGTGCCCCCTGCAGCTGTTGGCTCTCCCCAAGGCACAGAAACCCAGAGGACACAACAGCCGTGAAACAATCAGTCCTCCTTACTCACCCTTCCGATGAACGTACTCGGATGCTAGGTGGGGTGGTGCCAGAATAGGAATATGTGTCCCATCTATCGCCCCTCCACAGTTAGGGAAACCCATTTGTGCAAAGCCATCCATAATGTCCTGTATGTTACCCGGAGTCACGGTTCTTCTGAGCAGGATGCGATTAATGGCGCTGAAAACTTGCATCAACACGATTCCAACGGTCGACTTTCCCACTCCAAACTGGTTTGCGACCGATCGGTAGCTGTCTGGAGTTGACAGCTTCCAGATTGCAATAGCCACCCACTTCTCCACCGGCAGGGCAGCTTTCAATCTCGTGTCCTTGCGCCACAGGGTGGGGGCAAGCTCCTCACACAGTCCCATGAAAGTTCTGCAGCCACTGATCGTCATCCCAGACTTTCAGGACAATGTGATCCCACCACTCAGTGCTTGTTTCCCGAGCCCAAAAGCGGCGTTCCACAGTGCTGAGCATGTCCGTGAATAACACAAGCAATTTCGTGTCGAACGCGTTACGTGAGTCGATATCATCGTCGGACTCCTCACTGTCACTTTGGATCTTAAGGAATAGCTCAATTGCCAAACGTGACGTGCTGGCGAGACTCGTCAGCATTCTCCTCAGCAGTTCGGGCTCCATTTCCCGCAGACCGCGCGCTGCACAGAAACGGTTGAAAGATGGCGCCAAATGTGGACGGAAACACAGGGATTGCTGGGATGCGAAGCAATGCATCATGGGGCATTACTTTGCAATGCATCACGGGGCACCCCTTCCCACAACCCATGGCACCAGAATGGGAAGAGGTGCCCTGTGGAATAGCTGCCCATAATGCACCGCTCCCAATGCCGCTGCAAATGTTGCAAGTGTGGCCACGACAGTGCACTGGCAGCTGTCAATGTGGACAGACTGCAGCGCTTTCCCTACTCAGCTGTACGAAGGCGGGTTTAACTCACAGCGCTGTACAGCTGCAAGTGTAGCCATAACCTTAGAGTTCTGTCCATAGGCATGTCCCTGCATGCCTTGCTGAGTCACAAGCTGTATCTGCCTTCTCTCAAGGGGTTAATTGTATAGCTGATGGTCATTAATGGGCCTAAGCAGTGCTGATACCAAATTGTCTGGGGTGTCACCCGGAAGCATAGCACAAGTTTGAAATACAGACAGTATAGAGCCAATACCTACAACTTTAAATACAAAAATGATACATGCACACAGATAGCATAATCATAACCAGCAAACCATAACCTTGTCTTAGACACCTTATTTGACCCCCTTTATACAAGATTTGGTGCCTCTACAAGACCTGGGTTGCACCAATGATCTATACAGTCCCAGTTCATGTCAATAACATCACACCCCCAATGCAAAATTGATGCAGGAAGGGATGACACAAACATCACTGATTGCATCCCAAGAGCTCCCCATCCTTGATTCTGTCTTACTACAGCTAGTATTGGTTTAGAAGCCATATCAGTGTATAACAGAAATGGTTTATCAAAGTCATGTTCAATAACTCATAGACTTTAAGGTCAGAAGGGACCAATATGGTCATCTAGTCTGACCTCCCGCATGATGCAGGCCACAAAAGCTGAACATAATTGAATCTCTTTACAAACTCAAGGTAAAACTTGGTTAGAACAATAGTGGATCGTATGTGCTCTTGCAGCATGGTTCCTGTATGTCTCATGTAATCTTGCCAAGAGCTAAAGAATATAGCTACTTTATCCATACAAGCTCTGGCAAATTTTGGAACCCAATTAACATCAAGTTACTGTAGATATTAATATTGTTCATAGTATAGGAATCTTGGCATTTAGCTGTGAAAGCAATATGGTAGTGTGCCTCAGTTTCCCTTTTCATACAGTACATTAGGCATGGAATGTCTTTTCCCCAGAGAAAAGTTCCAATACTGTTTACAGGCACTAACTGTGCAACATCAGTATAACAAGGCCTTTTAACAAAGTGTGTTCTCATGTATTCCTCTTAACATGTTCAAGGCTTTTTTTCAAAAGATTTGGCACATTGTACATCTTTACAGTTCTTGGCAATAGCAACACATTAGTTTCAAAAATTACCATTAGCAATAACAACAAATTCATTGCAAGTGTCCATCTACTATAGGGTGACCAGATCACCCAAGTCAAATATCGGGACGCGGGGAGCGTGGCGGGAGGGGGCAGGGCAAAAAAAAAAAAAAAAACCACTCTTCCTCCACAAGCGCTGGAGGGAGGCCCGGGAGACGCAGGGGAAGCGCGGGGTGAGTGAGAGTCCGGCCTGGCCCCGAGCAGGCAGGACTCAGTCGGGTGGTAGGGAGAGGAGGGGGGCGGCCCGAGCCTGGGCCTGCTGCGGGGACCCAGCAGCGCGCACGCTGCGCCCAGCCCCTGGCCAGTCACGTCTGGGCTGCTGCCCAGCTGGTGCTATCCTGCGGCGGCCCCGGAGTGGGGACAGCAGGCCCCAGCCCCCCCGTCCTGCTCGGGTCCTGCAGGGGAACGAACGGGGCTGGGCCAGGGCCGGCTCCAGGGTTTTGGCCGCCCGAAGCAGCCAAAAAAAAAAAAAGCCGCAATCGCGATGGCAATTCGTTGGAAGGTCCTTCGCTCTGAGCGGGAGTGAGGGACAGTCCGCCGAATTGCCGCCAAATAGCTGGACGTGCCGCCCCTCTCCCGAGCAGCCGCCCCAAGCAGCTGCTTGCCAAGCTGGTGCCTGGAGCCAGCCCTGGGCTGGGCTGCCGATGCCTCCGCCCCGGGGCCGCCGCGGGATAGCACCAGCTGGGCAGCAGCCTAGACGCAACTGGCCAGGGGCTGGGCGCAGCGTGCGCGCTGCTGGGTCCCCGCAGCAGGCCCGGGCTCGGGGGGTTCGGGCCCGAGCGCCAGAGCCACAGCCGCCGAGCTTGGCCATTGGCCGCTTCCTCCCCCCGCGGCAGTGGGAGCTGCAGCAGCGGCTGCTCCCGAGTCCCGCTGCCCAGGGGGGAGAACAGCCGCCGCCTGGCCCCGCGGCCCGCCCCCCTCCTCTCCCTACCACCCGACTGAGTCCTGCCTGCACTGGGGCCAGGCCGGACTCTCACTCACCCCGGCCCCATGCTTCCCCTGCGTCTCCCGGGCCTCCCTCCAGCGCTTGTGGAGGGAGGAGGAATGGTGAGCCTGGGGAAGAGGCGGAGATTTGGGGAGGGAGCCAATGGGGGGAGGAAGGGGAGGAGTCGGGGCGGGGCACGAGCACTTCCTGGCTCTGGAGCATTTCCTTGTTTGTCCAGTGTCCCGACTGCACATCGGTCAGGATGCGGGACAAACAAGGAATTATCGGGACAGTCCCGATAAAATCGGGACGTCTGGTCACCTTAATCTACTATCATGTTTGTCATGCCACACCTTTGGCTCAATACCATTGGGGTTTGGGCCTTTTAGGGTTACCCTGTGGCTTCCCTTTGCAAAATCAAGGTCTCTTTTTCCTCCTTGTCATGAAGGATCAAACCCTGATTGCTTTTGCTTAACAGAATTCACTGGCTGATTGGGTGGGCTCTCTGTGCTAACATCTATTAGCAAGTCTTTCTTCTCCCTGCCAGCCAGGTAATTTGCATCAACACAGACACTAGTTTTTAGATTCTCAGCTGCTACCAATTTCAAGGCTGGACAATCATTCTTCCCTTCAGCAGGATTGGGTTCTTTCTCCCCACACCTTTTTCCTAGAAGGTTGAAAACTGAAACTTCCTGCTCACAGGAATTCCTTTGCCAGCTAGGTGTTTTACCAACTGCAGACCCTGAAGCACAGACTGCTCACTTAAAGAATTAGCCTGAAGACATTTCTCTCTCAACAATCTTGTCTTCCCAACAAACTGGTTAAGCACAGCCACTTGGTTATAGGGCTGCTTCACTTTCTTAACAGCTTTTACTCCAACTGAGACCTTCTCAAAGCTATCCACACTAGATCTTTCAAAAAGAAAGTCAGTGGATCCATTCACAACAGAAAATTTCTGTCAGTTAGGAGCTAAAACTTCCTTGATTAAACTATCAGGGGATAGCTGTGTTAGTCTGTATCCACAAAAACAACAAGGAGTCCGGTGTAGGGTGACCAGACAGCAAATGTGAAAAATGGGGACGGGGGTGGGGAGTAATAGGAGTTTACATAAGAAAAAGACCCCAAAATCAGGACTGTCCTTATAAAATTGGGGCATCTGGTCACCCTAGTCTGGTGGCACCTTAAAGACAAACAGATTTATTTGGGCATAAGCTTTCGTGGGTAAAAAATCCACTAAATCTGTTAGTCTTTAAGGTGCCAACAGACTCCTTGTTGTTTTTGATTAAACTACTTCCACACCCTTCAGTTACAGCAAACTGCTTGCACAGATTAGCATGACAATTTCTTTCCCTAGTAGCTTCTCTAAGCAACAATTCATCCCTCACAGAAATTCTGCCCTTACCCTCTTCACCTAGGGCTTGCTCTAAAACAGGGGTCAGCAACCTATGGCACGTGTGCCAAAGGCGGCATGCGAGCTGATTTTCAGTGGCACTCTGCTGCCGGCCTGGGGTTCCATCTGTAAATGGCTTTCCGTTTTTTGCACTGCACTGTGCAATCTTGTAACTTCCTTCTGTAGCTTTGGCTGTAACACCTGGTCTAATTTCAGTTGCTGATGACTTATGACATGCAGGAGACCAGGCTAAATAAGCTGGTGGTCCCGTCTGGCCCTGGACTCTCTGGCTTATCTGGGCCCCATCACTGCAGTAGCTGAGCAATTCACAATTTTTAAGACACTTAGGCCTGGTCTACACTAGGAGGTTATGTCGAATTTAGCAGCGTTAAATCGAATTAACCCTGCACCCGTCCACACAACGAAGCTATTTAGTTCGACATAGAGGTCTCTTTAAATCGATTTCTGTACTCCTCCCCGATGAGGGGAGTAGCGCTAAATTCGACATGGCCATGTCAAATTAGGGTAGGTGTGGATGGAATTCGACGCTAATAGCTCCGGGAGCTATCCCACAGTGCACCACTCTGTTGATGCTCTGGACAGCAGTCCGAGCTCGGATGATCTGACCAGCCACACAGGAAAAGCCCCAGGAAAATTTCAATTCCTTTTCCTGTCTGGGCAGTTTGAATCTCATTTCCTGTTTGGACATCCTGGCGAGCTCAGCAGCACTGGCAACGATGCAGAGCTCTCCAGCAGAGGTGACCATGCAATCGCAGAATAGAAAGAGGGCCCCAGCATGGACTGATCGGGAAGTCTTGGATCTGATCGCTGTGTGGGGCGATGAGTCCGTGCTTTCGGAGCTGCAATCGAAAAAACGGAATGCAAAGATCTATGAGAAGATCTCCAAAGCCATGACAGAGAGAGGATACAGCCGGGATGCAACACAGTGCCGCGTGAAAATCAAGGACCTGAGACAAGGCTACCAGAAGACCAAAGCGGCAAACGGACGCTCCGGATCCCAGCCCCAGACATGCCGTTTCTACGAGGCACTGCATTCCATCCTAGGTGCGGCCGCCACCTCTACCCCACCACTGACCGTGGACTCTGACGATGGGGTATTGTCGACGGCCGCTTCCTCGGAGATGTTCGCGGATGGGGAAGATGAGGAAGGAGATGAGGAGGACGAGGCAGTCGACAGCGCATACAACGCTGATTTCCCCGACAGCCAGGATCTCTTCATCACCCTCACGGAGATCCCTTACCAACCATCCCCAGGCGTTAACCCTGACCCAGAATCAGGGGAAGGATCAGTCGGTAAGTGTTTTAAACATGTAAACATTTATTTTGATCAGAACAGGAATGGAATATTAACAATGGGTTTTTCATTATTACTTTGCCCTAGGCGCTTTACTTTTTAGTCCTTGCCAGTGCAGCTACTGGAAAATTCTGTCAATATGTCCGGGGATAGAGCAGAAATCCTCCTGGGACATCTCCACGAAGCTCTCCTGGAGGTAATTTGAAAGCCTTTGCATTAGGTTCCTGGGGAGAGCGGCTTTATTGCGTCCTCCATGATAGGAAACTTTTCTGCGCCAGGCTAGCAGCAAGTACTCCGGGATCAGTGCCTCGCACAGCATGGCCGCATACGGCCCTGGTTTTTGCTGGCATTCACGCAGCATGCGGTCTTTCTCTGTGTCCGAGATCCTCATCAGAGTGATATCACTCATGGTGACCTGCTTTAAATTAGGGGAATGTTAGTATTGGGACTGATTGCCTGTTCCTTTACATAACTGTAACCGGTGGTTTACAGCCACGCGGTGGAGGCGGGACAGGGGCAGCATACAGGGATCTTTCCCAGGGACAGCCGCGAGGGGGGTGGGACAGGGGCAGAGTTCATGCTGGCTGGATTGCCGGCAGCAGGAACTGGCCAATGCTAGGGGCATTGCTTTGAACGTGAAAGGAGGGCACTGCTATAAATTAAGCTTTCAGCAGCCAAAAGTCTACGGCTTACCATGTCCGCCTGCTAGCCGAATTCCGCTGTCCTTCCCCGCTTGTGTGATCTGTACTCCAAGACCCCAGGCACTGAATGGGAAGGCCGAAAATTCGACCTTGTCCTGAGTGCGCATGTGATAGGTGCTGTGCATGGTCTTGTTCACAGAGAAAGACTATGTTCATTGTTCACAAAAATGTATCTTTGTGAGGAATTCACTCCCTTTTTCCCATCCCACAGCTGCGAGTGTCTCCCGACCTACCCCGGCATCCCCCTTCCAGATGCTGGTGCAGATTAGGTGCTGAAAGAGAAGGACACGAGATGAGATGTTCTCCGAACTTATGGGCTGCTCCCGAGCCGAGGCGGCACAGCAGACCCAGTGGAGGGAGAACATGTCGCAATACCAGCGATCACACAGCGAACGGGAGGACAGGTGGTGGCAGGAAGACCAGCAGGCGACTCAAACGCTGCTTGGACTAATGAGGGAGCAAACGGACACGCTCCAGCACCTTGTAGATGTTCTGCAGGACCAGAGGCAGGAGGACAGAGCCCTGCTGCAGTCTATCTCTAACTGCTCTCCCCCGCCACAAAGTCCCATCCCCCCCTCACCCAAAGTCCCAAGAAGGAGGGGTGGCAGGGGCCGTGAAAACAGTCACTCCACCCCTGCACACTGCTCAAGTACCAGACAGCTCTCATTCCCAAAGTTTTGATAAGTCATTTCCTTCACTCCAAAAGCACCTTACCCAAGCCCCCGTCCCAGTTTCATCCCCTAACTGTGTAGTTGTTAATAAAAAATATGATTCTGTTAATTACTGTTTCCGTCAGGTTCTTTTAGAGGAGAGTGTGTTTGAAGGGGGGAAAGGAGGTTGGTAACTGGAGAGGACAGTCACCTTTACCAGGGTACAGACACGGGGGCAGGTTCAGCAGCAGGTCACACACACATTGCAGTCACTAGGCACCCTGGTCAGTCTGGGAGGTGGTTTTCATGTTCTGTGTGGGCGGGGCTATGTGAGTTTGTGGCGGGGGAGGGCGGTTACAGATCTTATGCAGCGGTCCTTAGCCTGGATGACAGAGCCACGCAGCAAGGGATCTGTAACCGTCCTCCCCCGCCACAAACTCACATAGCCCCCACACACAGAGTCCCGAAAAGGAGGGGTGGCAGGCTCCGTTGAAACAACCAGTCCACCACTGCGGACCGCTCTAGGAGCAGGAGCCTGTCATTCCTCAAGTTTAGAAGCGTCCTTTCCATCACTACACCCGCTCCCCACCACAGTCTGCGTCCCAGTTTCAACCCTTTACCACAAAACCCTTAATAAAGAAAACAGTGTTAATGAACAAAGTTCCATTTATTTTATTTTTAAAGGTGTGTTGGAAGGAGGGCAACGGGGTGAAGGGGGTATGTAACTGGAGAGGATAGTCAACATTAAGTGGGTAAAGAAACGGGGGCAGGTTCAGCTTCTCTTTAAACAAACTTAATAGTCACAGGTTACCCTGCTCACTGTGGAACCTAGCTTTCAAAGCCTCCCGGATGCACTCCACCACCATTCTGCACTTGCTCAGCCAGTAGTTGAAGAGTTGTTTTTCACTGTCCAGGGTGCCTGTATAGGGCTTCATGAGCCAGGGCATTAGTGGGTAGGCTGGGTCCCCGAGGATCACTATAGGCATCTCCACATCCCCAACAGTTATTTTGTGGTCCGGGAAGTAAATACCTTCCTGCAGCCGTCTAAACAGACCACAGTTCCTGAAAACATGAGCGTCATGAACCTTGCCCGGCCATCCGACGTTGATGTTGGTAAAACGTCCCCTATGGTCCACCAGTGCTTGCAGCACCATTGAAAAGTAGCCCTTTCTGTTAATGTACTGGCTGGCCTGGTGCTCCGGTCCCAGGATAGGGATGTGAGTTCCATCTATAGCCCCACCGCAGTTTGGGAATCCCATCGCGGCGAAGCCATCTATGATGACCTGCACGTTTCCCAGGGTCACTACCTTTGAGAGCAGTAGCTCAACGATTGCGTTGGCTACTTCCATCACAGCAACCCCCACGGTAGATTTGCCCACGCCAAAGTGGTCCGTGACTGACCGGTAGCTGTCTGGCGTTGCAAGCTTCCAGAGGGCTATGGCCACTCGCTTCTGGACAGTCAGGGCTGCTCGCATCCGGGTGTCCTTGCGCTTCAGGGCAGGGGACAGCAACTCAGAAAGTTCCAGGAAAGTTCCCTTACGCATGCGAAAGTTTCGCAGTCACTGTGATTCATCCCAGACCTGCAGCACTATGTGGTCCCACCAGTCCGTGCTTGTTTCCCGGGCCCAGAATCACCATTCCACAGCATCAACATGACCCATTGCCACCATGATGTCCACGGCGCGGGGTCCCGTGCTTTGCGAGAGGTCTGTGCCACTCTCAGACTTAATGTCCTCACCGCGCTGCCGTAGCCTCCTCACCCGATTTCTCAGCATCTGCCTCTGAAAAAGGTGGATGATAAGGTGCGAGGTGTTGACAATGGCCATAACTGCAGCGATGGTCGCAGCGGGCTCCATGCTCGCAGTGCTGTGGCGTCCGCACTGTCACTCACCAGAAAAGTGCGCGAACTGATTGCCCACTGGCGCTTTCAGGGAGGGAGGGCGGGAGTGACGGTTGAATGACGACAGTTACCCAAAACCACCCTCGACACATTTTTTTCCCCAGCAGGCATTGGGGGCTTGACCCAGAATTCCAATGGGCAGCGGGGACTGCGGGAACTGTGGGATAGCTGCCCACAGTGCACCGCTTCCAATGTCGACGCTTGCCCCGTTAGTGTGGACTCACAAAGTCGAATTACAGTTCTTAGTGTGGATACACACGTTCGACTTTGTAATATCGGTTCCACTAATTCGATTTAAGTAAAATCGAACTACTCTCGTAGTGTAGACATACCCTTTACTCTCCTGGCAGCCATGCGGGGCAGGGCAGTTGTACAGAGGGAAAACTAAGGCACAAAGGAGACATCCACACCCTGATAAAAAACTCGCTGCACCGTCTCAGCCTAGGTCAGCTTGCTACGCCCATACGTTTGAGGACGGCGTTTCCACCTGCAAACCGACCATGCTGCGCTGAAGTGGCTTCATACCATCAAGAAGAATAACGAAAAACTTCCTCGTGGAGTTTAGCTCTCCAAGATTTTGATTTTAAAATACAACACATTTCAGGAGCTTCTAACAAAGTGGCTAATCCACTCTCCCGTAAAAGTTTCCCAAAATCAACTGGATAAAATTGTCCTTAAAATGTAAAAAAATTTGTTAGTTTTTATATAATCAGTAGTATATCTAGAGGTGCATGTGTCTTATTAATTCTGTTTTCTCCTAAAGCTCCAGAAGAAATCACAGCCAGTGTGAAGCAGGCTGTCCAGCACCATCTGTTATTTGGGGTGTGTGTCATAAACATACAGCTAAGGGTAGCATAAAATCCTTCCTTTACCTGTAAAGGGTTAAGAAGCTCAGATAACCTGGTTGGCATCTGACCAAAAGAACCAATAAGGGGAGAAGATACTTTCAAATCTGTAGGGGAAGGTTTTTGCTTTGTGCTCTGTGTGTGTTCTCTCTAAAACAAAGAGAGAGAGGCCAAGTAAGTAATCCAGCTCCTACTAAAATGATACACCTAATATTACAAAAATAGTAAGTAATAGCAAGGAAATGCGTTAAATTATCTTTTGTTTTAGCTTGTGAATTTTGCCTGTGCTAAGAGGGAGGTTTATCCCTGTTTTTGTAACTTTAAAGTTTTGCCTAGAGGGGAATCCTCTGTGTTTTAAATCTGACTGCCCTGTAAAATTCCCTTCCATCCTGATTTTACAGAGGTGCTTCTTTTACTTTTTCTTTATAATAAAGTTCTGTTTTTAAGAACCTGATTGGTTTTTAGTGTCCTAAAAACCCAAGGGGCTGGTTGGTGCTCACCTTGGTTACTCTCAAGCCTCCCCAGGAAAGGGGGTGAAGGGGCTTGGGGGGATATTTTGGGGAAACAGGAACTCCAAGTGGTCCTTTTCCTGAATCTTTGTCTAACTTACTTGGTGGTGGCAGCATACCGTCCAAGGGCAAGGAAAAATGTATGCCTTGGGAGAGTTTTTAACCTAAGCTGGTAGAAATAAGCTTAGGGGATCTTTCATGTGGGTCCCCGCATCTGTACCCTAGAGATTAGAGTGGGGAGGGAACCCTGACAGCTGGTTTTTCTCTTCTCTGAGGTCATGTCCATCTCAGTACGGCCCAGGAGCTCACTCCTGGCCTCAAGCAGGGCTGTCATCAGCTGAGGGCATCTACCAGGTGGGAGTGTCAGCTGGAACATTGGTGGGGGGACCCCAGGGCTGGGCTAGCAGTGGGCTGCGGGTTGGTACTGAGAGGTACCAGCAGAGCTGGGCAGAGGGCTGAGTCCAGGGCTGGGATAGAAGAGGGGTTGTGGGTCGGGATTGAGGGAACTTTGGTGCATTGTTTTCCTGTGAGCTCTATTAATTAGGGTGACCAGATGTCCCAATTTATAGGGACAGTCCCGATTTTTGGGTCTTTTTCTTATATAGGCTCCTATTACCCCCCACCCCCGTCCCGATTTTTCACATTTGCTGTCTGGTCACCCTACTATTCATGGACTCCTGGCTGGGCACAGAGTTAGTCCTCGGGATACTGTTGATATTTCCTCACCTCTTTATCTCCACGCAGGGCAGCCCTTTGTACGTACGGGATGAGACGCAGGAGAGATGGCCCAGTTGGATAGATCAATGGTGGTAAGTGGGATCCCGTGTGAGGTGGGATCCTCACGGAGCAGAATGCTGGGCTTTCCCCTTCCTCCCTCCCTCAGTACAATGCCACCTCCTGGAGATAGGGCTGCAAGGCACAGCTAGGCGATATCTCTGCAGACACCTCTCACAGCTGCCCAGCTCCCATCCCAGGTGTCTGGTCGCTCTTGGAACCAGGGGGTCTTCAAGCATCAAAGATTCACAAAAGATGAGATGAGCTAATGTCCTGCCCTCACTTCTCCTCGTCTCACAATTTGACCCCTGCCAATGGACCTTTGGTCCCTCACAAGGATGCCCCAGGTACCGACATCTTCGATATTCAAAAGCGTTTTTTCATCATCCACTCTGACGTGGGCTACTACCTGCAGACAGAGGATCTAAACAGTGGGACTGGTATAGAGATCCGGAGACTGCACCCCGCATGCCAGGGCGGGGATCACTACCTGGGTGATAAGAACCCTCCCAACATCTACATCATCAAGGGTGACTCCTAATGGGTGGTAAAGGACTTGAGCACAGATGTCGAGGCCAAGGCCCATAAGCTGCATCCAAACTGCTGTGGTGGGGACCAGTACGTGAGCTGTGGTCCAAGCTTCTACATCATCTTCCAAGAGCGGGGTGTTATGAGCCGTGTTCTTGACATGAGTGAGCACTACTACTTCGACTTCTTTTCCTCCCCAGCCCTGATCAAGGGGGATGAGAAATGGGGGGCTACCTGTACAGTTACATGATCTTCACCATAGTACATATTAGGATATAGATATTTAGGCCTGTCTGTAAAGGCCTATACTTTAAGAATTTAGGTGTATTCTTATCACTTAGCTAGTTATAGAGGTATAAAAGAAAGAATCAAAATCACTGTCTACCTGTATAGGGCCTTTTTTCACTGTGACAGTCTGAGGCCCTGTTCTTAGGCTAAGGCCTTTGGCTAAGCAGCAGAGGCAGCCATAAGCCGGGAAGCGAATGGTCACATCCTCACATCCCAAACCAGTCACACTGAAATAAGGTGCTATTGGGCTGTTAGGAATAAAATCCTGTCCTGATAATGCCTATCACCTCCAGAGAAAGGGAAGAGCCTAGAAGATTTAAAGGAAACTTAGTTTGATAGCACCCTGTCTGGCAAGAATGCACTTATCAATAGCAGTGGTGTGAAATCCTCATTTCTTTGTTGTTCTATCATTGTAGTCTTAGAATATCATGGTTGGAAGGGACCTCAGGAGGTCATCTAGTCCATCCCCCTGCTCAAAGCAGGACCAATCCCCCGACAGATTTTTGCCCCAGATCCCTAAATGGCCCCCTTAATGATTGAATTCACAACCCTGGGTTTAACAAACCAATGCTCAAACCACTGAGCTATCCCTCCCTCTGCTATATTGTTTGGGATATCATGCCTGCATCTATAACTTTCACTCCATGCATCTGAAGAAGTGAGGTTTTTTATCCATGAAAGCTTATGCCCAAATAAATCTGTTAGTCTTTAAGGTGCCACCGGACTCCTTGTTGTTTTCACTTCCCTATTGTTTGTCTGTATAATCTCTGTCTGATTCTGTGATTGTTTCTGTCTGCTGTATAATTAATTTTGTTGGGTGTCAACCAATTATGGTGGTGGGATATAATTGCTTAGATAATAATGTTACAATATGTTAGGATTGGTTAGTTAAATTTCAGTAAAATGATTGGTTAAGGTAAAGCTAAGCAGAACTCAAGTTTTACTATATAGTCTGCAGTCAATCAGGAAGTAAAGGGGGGGAACAGGGACTGGGGGTGGGGGAATTGGAATCATGTTTTGCTAAGGGGGGCAGGAATGGGAACACGACACAGGCGAGGCTCTGTGGTGTCAGAGCTGGGAAGGGGACACTGAGGAAGGAAATTGGAATCATGCTTGCTGGAAGTTCACCCTAATAAACATCGAATTGTTTGCACCTTCGGACTTCGGGCATTGTTGCTCTCTGTTCATGCGAGAAGGACCAGGGAAATGAGTGTGTGAACGAATAAGCCCTCTAACAGTACGCTTCTTCTCCAACCAACTTGTTGTGCTGAACTTTTTCCCCGGGGGGTTGACCCTCACCAAGGGTGCCTCAACTGGCAGCTGGAAGTGTATCAAGACCCTGCACAATGACTCCAACTCCTCCATCAGCTGGTCCAACAAGGTCACCTGCAAGGTGGACTGTGCCAAGCACCAGATGTCCAGCATTGAGCACAACTGGAGAATCTCCACTGAGATGTCCCTCAGGGCCGGAGAGCTCACCAAATTCATCACCCAGTCCCAGTTCTCCCTCGAGGCCGAGTACGGCGGGACAGAGCAGGAGGACTGGAACAAAGTGCGAGAAGAAGAGTCAATCCAGGTGACCTTGGAGCCCAAAGATAACCTCTCCATCAGCAGAACAGCCTAGGCATAGGCCACAAGCTTGTCTTGTTCTGCAGGGACATCCAGTTCACCAAAGAAAACAACCCACCCGAGTGCATCCTGCTGCCTCCAGTCCCCTAACGGTCCATGAGGATGGAGAACACCAGCACCACGATGCTATTGTTCACATGTGTGTGCTTCTCTGATCCAGTTGTTACTCGGGCTTCCCCTTGAACCCAAAGGTTTGGTAACCCTTGTTACCTGAGGTTCCACTGAACCCCAAGCTTGCGGTAACTTTACTCTGCGAGTCGGTATCAGGACAGACCAAGAGAGACGTAGCACATCCATATGAGGGGCACAAACAAATCAAAACCACATGCTTTCACTTAAAGCCAGTACTTTATTAGTCTCCAGTATTCCCACGAGAACACCTTTACTTGACGTTGCTGAAAAGTGAATAAGGTTTTATTTTTAGTCAAAACTTTTCAAGTTTTCTGATGAAACAGCTACAGTTTTTAAGGGAAACCGACACTTTCTGTGAATATTTCCTTTTGCCAAAAAAATCCAAAAATCTGACCTTGTGACCCTGCACTCCAATAAAAGTAATTTTGAGATATAAATATATTACAATACTAGAATACTGACCAACTCCACTGTATGTCACCCTATGCATACAAGCCTTTTGCTTGGTTCGCTTGACAGGCTACCAACAATGATGACGACGGATTGTGTTGGTACCTTCCCTTCTGGCCACACTACGGTGTGTCCACTTCAGACATATTGTATCTGCCAATGTACTGATTCCCCTTGTCAGACCAACAGGTTATCGGTGGAATTTTCCTTTTTGGGTGATAAACTACCAGAGGAGCTACATTGCTGCGTTTATTGTAGACGTTGTCTTCAAAGTGACTTCCTGAGTGAATAACTGCCAAGTGACTGAACACATTGTCCCCTCGATTGAACACAGGCAAAGAGGCTGTGAACAGGACTGTAGTGGGGTGGCTGCCCCACTCCCTGAGAGTATGGGCTGCGACAGGCCAGTGGGCCTGCGCAGACGCACAGCCAATAAGAGAAGGGCTTACTGGGAGCCAATCAGGGCCCAGGTTGGAGACAGCCAATCAGGGCCAGGCTCAGCCCTATAAAAGACTGCACAGGGAGAGAGCAGTCAGTCTGTCCCAGGCCTTCGAGAGGGGAAGGTCTATCTCCAAACTGGGAGACTAGCACCGCGGACAGCGCAGTGCTGGCCAGGCTTGGGGAGCTCTAGCCTGAGGCCTGCCAGGCTGCAGGCCCTGAGTGGAAGGGCCTAGTGGGTGCAAGGGGCCATAGGGGAAGCGGCCCAGGGAAGCGGACAGATGAGGGGAGAGTAGTTAGTTTCCTTCTCAAGTCTCCATCAGCTCTTCATTAGCAATGCGAAATCACCAATTCCAAGGGACCATTGTTATCATTTCATCTTGACCTCACAAGTCAGAGAATGTCTTGTGATTCCTCGAGCAGATCGTTTAGAAAAACATCCAACCTTGATGTCAAAATGGTTAGTGATGGAGAATCCAGCATAACCCTTGGTAATCTGTCCCAATGGTGATTTACTCTCACTGCTTAAAATGTACACCTTATTTCCTGTCTGAATTTGTCTAGCTTCAACTTCAGGCCATTGGATCATCTTAGACCTTTCTCTGCTCGACTGAAGAGCCCATTATGAAATATCCATTCCCCGGGTAGGTACTTGTAGACTGTGATCAAGGCTCCCCTTAACCTTCTCTCTTTTAAGATAGATAGGTCGAGCTCCTTGAGTCTGTCTCTACAAGGCAGGTTTTCTATTTTTAACAGACTCTGATTGCATAACATGGTTTCCCCTGGAGATAAGTGTCTTACACACACACACACACACACACACACCATTTGGAGGAGTTTGTCTCAAGACAGGCTCCCTTTGACTGACCTGTTTTTAACTACAGACCGACAGAACATAGTTAGCAGCATGTCTACAGAACTCCATCTCTATTTTCCATACTCAAGTCTCACAATGGTTATGGTGATGAGTGGGATACAGGCTTTCAATGGCATCCTCTTACATGATTTTTTTTGGTGGGGGGGGGGGGGAACTCAGCACCTCTGTGTAATTCTAGGCATCTAGAGTTCCTGGGGTCATAGTAACATCTGGATATCACAACTTTTGTCTTTCATCACTTCTAAGACCAGAAGGAACCATTCGAGCACCCAGTCTGACCCCTGCAGAGCAAAGGCCATTAGTAGTCACCCAGATTCCCTGCTGTGAATTCAAATTACTTGAGTTAGACCAAAGTGTTTTACTCTGCAGGAGGTGTTGCCTGATTTAAGATGTCAGGCTGTTTCCCCACCCTGATGCTTCCAGTGCAGAAGGTGGGGTCCTCCAAAAGACCTTAAAAGTACTTGCCATTAAAGGCTTGCATTAAAACTCCCCAAAGTTAGATTCCCTGGCCTTGGATTGATATCACTGCCACCACCCAAATGCAAAAACCTCTTTGAGAACCCAGGAAGGCGCACTTGGGAATTCCTTCTTGTGAGGTACCCTCAAGCTCTTTTAACCTCCCTCTGAAGAGAGCTTGAAAAAAAAAACCCAGCTGTTGATACCAGCTGAGAAGTATGGAACTTTAGTTCCTCTCAGTAATTTGGCTGAGCGGTCTTAGACACGTGCACACAGACTAGGGTGACCAGATAGCAAGTGTGAAAAATCAGGACGGGGATGGAGGGTAATAGGAACCCATATAAACAAAAGCCCCAAATATCAGGACTGTCCCTATAAAATCAGGACACCTGGTCACCCTAACACAGAACTTCCACCTTCTAGGACACAGGAATCAGATCATGCTCTTAAAGGAGTGATTTTTATTGAAGTAGGGTTACCATATTTCCTCATTAAAAAAAGAGGACACTCCACGGGGCCCTGGCCCCGCCCCTTCCCCACCCCAACTCCGCCCCTTCCCCAAAGTCCCCGCCCCAACTCCGCCCCCTGCCCTGAGCGCCCCGCATTCCCCCTCCTCCCTCCCAGCCACGAAACAGCTGCCCAAGCGCTACCGGCTTCACGGTTTGCCGGGCAGCCCCCAGACCTCCAGACCCTGTGCCCCCAGCCGGGCGCTTCCTCTCCTGGGCTCCGGCTGCGCTGGGGAAGTGGGAAGTGGGGAAGAAATAACCTGATTGCATCTGACTAAGTATTCCCTGTTCTACTCACATATCTGTAGTTCAAGGTTTAGTCCTTTCCTAGGCATGGATGTCGCCGGATTCTCCATGCCTGGCCCTTAGCTTACTTCATGTCCATTCAGCAGCCTGCCTCCCGAACACAGCAACAACAGGAAAAGAAAGGGCTGCTGCTTCCAATTCAAAATCAATGCTTTGTTTTCATTGGCTCTCCTGGCCTCCTGGCAACTCACTTCCTGCTTCCCTAAGCATTCCTGGGAGTCTGGGCCTCTATGATTTTAACCCTTACAGGCAAGGCAATTAATAGTTAGGTCTAAAGAGTTAACTACTGAGAAAGATTCTAGCTAACTGAATGGCTGGAACATCCAGAAAATGGTGTAACCCCCACCCTCCCCATTCACCACAAAGAGGTTAATATTATTAATTTGGATAGTATGGGTTATAGGCTCACCAGTTAATCTGATCCGAAGACAATAAGGTTCTCGTCCCAGAATCAGGCTACACAGAGTACACTAAGGACCCTCGGGGGGTATGACAGGACGCTCACACTGAGACAAATATAATCTTAAAGAGTTTTATAGAGATAAATGGATTAGTAATCAAATTGTAATCAAATGAAAAAATAATCAGAATTAAAAATGTGGTACTATTATTTTAAAGATACATATGATGTTATATACTATAAAGCTTTTGATTAATATACTCACACCCTTCCTTGATAACCTGGTGGTAAGAGACAAAGGACCAGCATCTGTCATGCCAAAAGAGTTCAGGTCCAAGTTCTTCTGATCCCAAAGGACCAGCCACACACACAGGTCAATATATAACTTAGATCTTACCCAAAAATCACGCTGATGCCTATGCTTTAGTTAAATTCCAGGCAGACTGCGAAGAGCTACAAAAGGATCTCTCAAAACTGGGTGACTGAGCAACAAAATGGCAGATGAAATTTAAAGTTGATAAATGCAAAATAATTCACATTGGAAAACATATTCCCAACTATACATATACAATGATGGGGTCTAAATTAGCTGTTACCACTCAAGAAAAAGATCTTGGAGTCATTGTGGTCTAGTTCTCTGAAAACATCCACTCAATATGCAGCAGCAGTCAAAAAAGCTAACAGAATGTTGGGAATAATTAAGAAAGGGATAGATAATAAGTATCATGTTGCCTCTATATAAATCCATGGTACGGCCACATCTTGAATACTGCATGCAGTTGTGGTCGCACCATCTCAAAAAAGATATATTGGAATTGGAAAAGGTTGAGAAAAGTGCAACAAAAATGATTAGAGGTATGGAATGGCTTCTGTTGTGTATGAGAGATTAATAAGACTGGGACTTTTCAGCTTGGAAAATAGATGACTAAGGGGATATATGATAGAGGTCTATAAAATCATAACTGGTGTGGAGAAAGTAAATAAGGAGGTGTTATTTATTCCTTCTCCTAGCAGAAGAAGTAGGGGCCATCAAATAAAATTAATAGGCAGCAGGTTTAAAACAAATAAAAGGAAGTATTTCTTCACACAACACACAGTCGACCTGGGGAACTCTTTGCCAGAGGATGTTGAGAAGGCCAAGACTATAACAGGGTTCAAAAAAGAACTGGATAAGTTCATGGAGGATAGGTCCATCAATGGCTATTAGCCAGGATGGGCAGGGATGGTGTCCCTAGCCTCTGTTTGCCAGAAGCTGGGAATGAGTGACAGGTGTGACAGACCCAGACCAATGGGGTACAGGAGTCTGGTAGAGGGCAAATATACTGGTCACTGGATGAGTAGTTTTCTGTTCCCTGAGTGACCAGAGCAGGGGCTGCACTAGAGTAATCAGGAACCTGCTAGAACCAGTTAAGGCAGGCAGGCTAATTAGGACACCTGGAGCCAATTAAGAAGAAGCTGCTAGAATCAATTAAGGCAGGCTAATCAGGGCACCTGGGTTTTAAAAGGTGCTCACTTCAGTTTGTGGTGCGAGTGTGAGGAGCTGGGAGCAAGAGGCGCAAGGAGCTGAGAGTGAGAGGGTGTGCTGCTGGAGGACTGAGGAGCACAAGCGTTATCAGACACCAGGAGGAAGGTCCTGTGGTGAGAATAAGGAAGGCGTTTGGAGGAGGCCATGGGGAAGTAGCCCAGGGAGTTGTAGCTGTCATGCAGCTGTTACAGGAGGCACTATAGACAGCTGCAGTCCACAGGGCCCTGGGCTGGAATCCGGAGTAGAGGGCAGGCCCGGGTTCCCCCCAAACCTCCCAATTGACCTGGACTGTGGGTTCTCCCAGAGGGGAAGGTCTCTGGGCTGTTCCCCAACCCACATGGTGAATCTCTGAGGAAAGAAAATCCGCCGATAAGCACAGGACTCACCAAGATAGAGGAGGAACTTTGTCACACTGGTGTTAGAGGTGGGATCTTGGGGTGCACAGCGCGGCGGAAGAAGGAGGGTGATTTAAAAAAAAAAAAAGGGGAGAGGGTTTATTTTTTTCACCACAATGGGTGACGTAGTGCAGGCACTGATACAAGCTACAGCGGCCCAGCAGGAGGCTACCCGTGTCCAGGCAGCCGCCCAACAGGAGGCAGTGCGGCTGCAGCAAGAGACTAATCGCCTGCTGATGGACCAGGCTGCTCAAGACCGAGCTATGTTGCGGGAACTGGTAAACCAGGTAAAGTCCCTTACAGAGCTGAACCGCGGCCATGATGGGATGCGGCTCATACGGGCCAGCCATTGGCTGCAGAAAATGACACGGGAGGATCATGTAGAGGCATACCTTCTGGCCTTTGAGAGGACAGCCCTACGAGAGGCCTGGCCTCGAGATCAGTGGTCTGGCATCCTTGCCCCATTCCTTTGTGGGGAGGCCCAGAAGGCCTACCATGATCTGCCTGAAGAGGCTGCGGCCGACTACCCCCAGCTGAAAGCAGAGATCCTGGCCAGATCTGGGGTAACGACAGCAGTGCGGGCCCAGCAGTATCATGGTTGGAGGTACCAGGAAGACAAAACCCCGCGGTCCCAATTGTATGACCTCATCCATCTTGCATGAAAGTGGTTGCAAACAGAGTCCCGGAGTCCGGAAGAGATACTAGCGGTTCTGGTCATCGACCGATACATAAGGGGACTACCACCAGACCTTCGTGCCTGGGTAAGCCAGAACGAACCCTCCACCTATGACGAGCTTGTCGCCTTGGTAGAGAGGCGAAGGACAGCAAGGGAGCTGACCCGACCAGTTAAGGAAGAGGCACCCCGGGTTAAACTACCCGCACCAAGCCCTAAAGTTCGGGTGACTGGGCCCCTAGATCTTGGGCAGATTAGCCCCGGGAGAGGAAATTTTGGTCGGGACCAGGCAGAAGACCCAAGTTATGACAACATTAGGAAGGAGGTGACTGAAATAGATGGGGTCCCGGTGGAAGGAAAAACCCAGGGACCAGGACCCTACTTCATAATGAAGAAGGATCTCTTATACCGGGTTGCAACAGTACAGGGGCAGAAGGTACAGCAGATCCTAGTACCTCAAAAACACCAGAACGCTGTATTAAGTCTTGCTCATAGTCATCTTTTTGGGGGGCATTTGGGGGTAGAGAAGACCCTGGCACGAGTCCTACGACGGTTCTTCTGGCCCGGAGTACATGAAGAAGTGCGGAGGTACTGTGCCTCCTGCCTGGAGTGTCAGCTGCACAGTCCCCGTCCCCACTTGAGGGCACCTTTAGTACCCCTTCCCATCATAGAGGTCCCCTTCGAGCGAATAGCCATGGACCTAGTGGGACCCCTGGAGAAGACGGCTCGGGGCCACCAATATACACTTGTTGTTTTGGACTATGCTACTCGCTACCCAGAAGCCGTCCCCCTGCGGAACACGGCCTCTAAAACTATAGCCAAAGAGCTGGTGGGGATCTTTGCCTGAATGGGGCTACCGAAGGAGATATTAACCGACCAAGGAACCCCATTTATGTCGAAGCTAATGAAGGAACTTTGTACGCTGCTCCATATGCATACCCTGAGAACTTCGGTCTACCATCTGCAGACTGATGGGTTGGTAGAAAGGTTTAACCGAACCCTCAAGGCTATGATAAGGAAGGTGGTAAGTCGGGATGGGAAGGATTGGGACACCCTACTACCCTACCTTATGTTCGCTATCCGGGAGGTACCTCAGGCCTCATCTGGGTTTTCCCCCTTCGAGTTATTATACGGGCTTCACCCCCGTGGCATACTAGATATCGCCAAAGAGATCTGGGAAGAGGAACCCAATGAGGGGAGAAATATAATAGAGCATGTAATGCAGATGTGAGACCGGATAGCCCGGGTTACCCCTATTGTACGGGAACATTTGGAGAAGGCACAGGAGGCCCAGCGAACCCATTACAATCGCCAGGCAAAAGTGCGATAGTTCCAACCAGGGGATCGGGTTATGGTGTTGGTACCCACGGCAGAAAGCAAGCTTCTGGCCCAATGGCAGGGGCCCTATGAGGTGGTTGAACCCGTGTGGGAAGTAACCTACAAGGTGCGGCAGCCAGGACGCAGAAAACAAGAACAGATTTATCACGTTAACCTTCTGAAACCCTGGCATGCACAAGAGGCATGCACAACGGTCCAAAAAGACCTAACCCAGGAAAACAAGCCTTTCAAACAGGTGAGAGTGTCTCCCGATTTAACACCAGACCAGAAGAATGAGGTGTTTGAGATGATCTTCCGGAACCAAGATGTGTTCTCGACAAAACCGGGTCGAACAACCGAGACATATCACCACATCGTCACGAACTCTGGGGCCAGAGTAACAATGAGGCCCTATCGGGTGCCAGCGGCAGAAAGGGAGGAAATAAAAGCAGAAGTAAAAAAAATGCTGGAGTTGGGGATCATCGAAGAATCCCACAGTCAGTGGTCCAGCCCAATCGTGCTGGTGCCCAAACCTGATGGCACCACAAGATTTTGCAATGACGTCTGGCGACTAAACGAAGTATCCCAGTTCGACGCATACCCCATACCTCGCATAGATGAGCTAGTGGACCGTCTGGGTAATGCCCGGTACTTGACTACCCTAGACTTGACAAAGGGGTACTGGCAGATTCCCCTTGCAGAAGACGCAAAGGAAAAGACTGTGTTCTCTACACCAGAGGGTCTTTTTCAATATACTGTCCTCCCTTTTGGACTACATGGGGCCCCAGCTACCTTCCAGCGCCTCATGGACAAGCTATTACGCCCACATAACAGTTATGTTGCTGCCTACTTGGACGATGTGGTCATTCATACCCCAGACTGGGAAACCCACCTGGAGAAGGTGGAGGCAGTCCTTGATACCTTCAGGCGAGCTGGCCTTACAGCAAACCCTGCCAAGTGCGCTGTAGGGTTTACAGAGGCCAAATATCTTGGCTACGTTGTGGGAAATGGTCTGGTAAAACCCCAAGTGAACAAGTTAGAGGACATCCAAAATTGGCCCCGACCAAGTCGCAAGAAACAAGTCTGGGCGTTCCTAGGTGTGGTGGGGTATTACCGACGATTTATCCCCCACTTTGCCACAAGGGCAAGCCCCCTGACAGACCTAGTGAAAGCCCGTGGACCTGATCTGGTGAGATGGTCTGACGCAGCAGAGGAAGCATTCACAGACCTACGGACTGCCCTCTGCAGTAACCCCGTACTGATAGCCCCTGATTTCACCAAGGAGTTTATCCTGCAGACGGATGCATCGGAAGTAGGGTTGGGGGCCGTTCTATCACAGATGGTCGGGGAGGAGGAACACCCAATTCTATACCTCAATCGAAAACTCCTTCCAAGGGAACAAAAATATGCAGTGGTGGAGAGAATGCCTCGCTGTAAAATGGGCCATGTAAAAGCGGGCTCCATGATCCCAGTGCTATGGTGTTTGGGCTGAAAAAAGGCACGAAACTATTGTCTGACGGAGGAAGGAAGGGAGGGGCGAGTGACGACATGGATTACAGGGAATTAAAATCAATAAAGGTGGCTGTGCATCAGGAAGAAACACAAACAACTGTCACACAGAATGCCCCCCCCCAAAGATTGAACTCAAAAGCCTGGGTTTAGCAGGCCGTTGATTTCACGGAGGGAGGGGGAAGCAAATGAATACAGAACAAATCTGGTCCATCTATTTTTTACATCTTAAGCTGGCAGCAGACGGTGCAGCATGACTGATAGCAATCGGCATCTTCTGGGTGCTTGGCAGAAAATGCTGTATTACGACTGCTAGCCATCATCGTCAAGACGGTTCAATAGGACTGCCGGCAGGACTGAGTCTCCAGGAGACAAAACATGTCTGCCCAGGTGCCTCTGACCGAACTCACTGAGGAGTATGACGAAGACAGATACCAGTCGTAATACAGCATCCACTGCCAAAAGGCAAGGAGCTGCTGCTGTATAGCAATGCAGCCCCACGTCTGCCAGCACCCAGATAGCCGATGACAGCTACCAGTCATACTGCACCGTCTACTGCCAAAAGGCAATTAGCTGCTGCTGTGTAACAATGCAGTATCACGTCTGCTGGCACCCAGATGACATATGGTGATGGTGAGCTGAGCTGAGCGGGCTCCATGCTTGCCGTGGTATGTTGTCTGCACAGGTAACCCAGGTAAAAAGGTGCAAATCGATTGTCTGCCATTGCTCTGACGGAGGGGGAGGGGCCTGACAACATGTACCCAGAACCCCCCGCGACACTGTTTTTGCATCATCAGGCATTGGGATCTCAACCCAGAATTCCAATGGGCGGCGGAGACTGCGGGAACTGTGGGATAGCTACCCACAGTGCAACGCTCCGGAAGTCGACGCTAGCCTCAGTAGTGTGGACGCGGTCCGCCGACTTAATGCACTTAGAGCATTTTATGTGGGGACACACACAATCGACTGTATAAAACCGATTTCTATAAAACCGGCTTCTATAAATTTGACCTAATTTCGTAGTGTAGACATACCCTAAGTTAACAGGGACTTTCCCAGCACCCAGTATTCAGTCTTTCTGAGAACCTAAAGCCCAAATAAATCTGTTTTACTCTGTATAAAGCTTATGCAGGGTAAACTCATAACTTGCCTACCCTCTATAACAGTGATAGAGAGATATGCACAGCTGTTTGCTCCCCCAGGTATTAATTACTTACTCTGGGTTACTTAATAAGCAAAAGTGATTTTATTAAATATAAAAGGTAGGATTTAAGTGGTTTCAAGTAATAATAGACAGAACGAAGTAAGTTACCAAGCAAAATAAAACAAAACATGCAAATCTAAGCCTAATACAGTAGGAAACTGAATACAGGTAAATCTCACCCTCAGAGATGTCCCAATAAGCTTCTTTCACAGACTAGACTCCTTCCTAGTGTGGGCCCAATCCTTTTTAGATCAGTGTTGTGGTTTATGGCCTGGGTCCAGCAATCACTCACACCCCCTTAGTTATAGTCCTTTTTCCCAATTTCTTTCAGGCATCTCTTCGGGGTGGAGAGGCCATCTCTTGGGCCAGCTGAAGACAAGATGGAGAGGCTTCCAGGGCCTTTTATATTCTCCCTCTTGTGGGCAGAAACCCCTTTGTTCTTCTGGGCAAAATCACAGCAACAAGATGGAGTTTGTAGCCAGCTGGGCAAGTCACATGTCCATGAATGATTCAGCTTTTTGCAGGCCGACACCATTGTTTACATGTTAGTTTGAACATTCCCAGAAAAGCTCAGATGTGGATTGGCATCTCCCAGAGTCCATTGTCAATTAACTGTTTCTTGATTGGGCACTTACTCAGAATTGTCCTTTCTCAAGAAGTTAACCAAATGCTTTACTGATGCTACTCAGAAACAAACACATTGAGATACAAGTACATAGCTAATATTCATAACTTCAAATACAAAAATGATACACACATACAGACAGCATAATCATAACCATCAAATTACAACCTTTCCATAGACACCCCACTTGACCTCCGTTGTACAAGATTTGGTGCAACAATGATCTATATGGTCACAGTTCATGTCAATAACGTCACAATGACATCACCACCTCCCCCGGCTCTGGCTGAGTCCTGACCACCCCCTTGGATGGGAGATTTGGGGTCTTGCTGTCAACCCCCCTGCTCCCTGTCCAATGTGTCCTTTTCCTTCCCGACCTTATTTCTCCTCTGGTCTAAGGTATGTCTGCACTGCATTGTGTGCCCGGGTCCACATACCCTGCCTGCCAGTCCATGCTTTCTAAGCTTGCCTATGAGCATCCACTCTGCACTGGTAGGCCCGCCCCATATCTGGGCCAGTGCATACATACTGGTAATGTGCTCACATGTCTCTAGTGCTGTGGCTTCTGGATGTATCCCTCAGACTTAGCCGCCTTGCTAGCGGTAACTGCTCCAGGGCTTGGGTCACGGTGCACTGGGGGAGATCCTATCTGTCAGTCACAGCACTTGGTCGGAAGTGCCCTTATGCTGTCAACTCATCCACTGTGTGATTCCAGGTCTGCAGACTCCCTGCCACCGGGAACTGGCCATGGATCCAGCACCAAAGGGAGATTTCATGCTCCTGGCTTGGCTGCTATTGCAGGAGTCAGGCAGCGCAGGTACGAGATGCTCATGGACATTTCTGCTGCAGGGTCCAAGACAGCTCGTGGAGGGAACACAGCCATGGCAGTCATGACAGAGTTGACATAGCTGCTGCCATTGTTGTGGATTCCCCATATGCAGACTGGAGCTTCTAGGAAACAGTTCACACTAGTTGCTGGTTTCACTTTCTTCCCTGTGTTGGAATTGTAAAAGCAAATTCTCCAACAGAATACAGCTTCAATCCCATGTGGTGTTGGACGGGGGATGGCTCCAGCTCCAGCTATGACTCTGGGTCTTGCTGGGGTACTGTTTCCTCTGTGGGCTGCCCCTCAGGCTCATCCCCAGACAGGTCCTCCATATATGGGCCTAGGATGCCCACTGGCTACTTGACCCAAGTAGGCTGATCTGTTACTGGAAGTAGCACCAAGGTATCCGGGGGGGTTCTGCTCCAGCAACTGCCGGATCTGCTCTGATGGTGTCCCTGCCCCGCTGCCTCTGCCTCTAGGCTCAGCAGATGGTCATGCATGACTCTGGGCTATATGCGGTTCCTGTTAGGATATAAATATCAGGCCTGTCTGCAAAGGCCTATACTTTAAGAATTTAGGTGTATTCTTATCACTTAGCTAGTTATAGAGGTATAAAAGAAAGAATTAAAATCACTGTCTGCCGGTGTAAGGGCCTTTTCTTACGGTGACAGTCTGAGGCCCTGTTCTTAGGCTAAGGCCTTTGGGTAAGCAGCAGAGGCAGCCATTAGCTGGGAAGCGAACGGTCACATCCTCACATTCCAAACTAGTCACATTGAAATAAGGCAATCTGGGGCTGTAAGAAAGGTGATCCGATCTATCACCTCCAGAGAAAGGGAAGAGCCTAGAAGATGTAAAAGGAAACTTAGTTTGATAGCATCCTGTCTGGCAAGAACTCACTTATCAATAGCTGGGATGTGAAATCCTCATTTCTGTATTGTTCTATCACTGTAGTCTCCACTTCCCTATTGTTTGTCTGTATAATCTCTGTCTGGTTCTGTGATTGTTTCTCTCTGCTGTATAATTAATTTTCTTGGGTGTAAACCAATTAAGGAGGTGGGATATAATTGGTTAAATAATCATGTTACAATATGTTAGGATTGGTTAGTTAAATTTCAGTAAAATGATTGGTTCAGGTATAACTAAGCAGAACTCAAGTTTTACTATATAGTCTGCAGTCAATCAGGAAGTAAGGGCAATGGGGGTGGGGGAATTGGAATCATGTTTTGCTGGGGGGGGGAATGGGAACAGGGACACAGGCAAGGCTCTGTGGTGTCAGAGCTGGGAAGGGGGACACTGAGGAAGGAAACTGGAATCATGCTTGGTGGAAGTTCACCCCAATAAACATCAAATTGTTTGCACCTTTGGACTTCGGGTATTGTTGCTCTGTGTTCATGCGAGAAGGACCAGGGAAGTGAGTGGGTGAAGGAATAAGCCCTCTAACAGTTCCCAACAGCAGTGTAATTGCTGGTGCAAGGGGCAGGTAGCCGGGGAACTCCTGGACGCACCATTCCCATCCTTCCTTTTGTGGCAGGTGGTCTTGGGGTGCTTGAGCTGCTCCCGGCCCTGAGAACTATCCAGTGGATCCAGACTCTTTTCTGAGCTTTCACAAATATGTTGGTTTCTTGTGCTCTTGCTGTAGTCAGGGACCTTGCTGGCCTCCCCCACACATTGACCAGAACCCTGGTGTGTCTGGGCAATGGGCAGCTTGTGGGTAAGGGGCACTAGCTCAGTTTCCCACATGGCGGTCCCCATTGAAAACAAGGGCTAAACACGAATGGCTGTCTTTGAAACAGGAGGTGAGTGTGAAGATAGGAGAGAGTAGGCCCAAGATGCACAGGCCCAGGGGACTGTGGTATAGGACTGGTAGACCATCCAAACTGATGCTGGCAAGAAAGCTTCAGTCATGTCCTTGCTGACAGGTGGGCAGGTTGGGTCACATGGGCTTGGACCCACCCCCTGGCTGTCTGAAGGAGGGACAGGCATTTGTCAGAGGGCTTTGTGTGTGGACACTTTGGGCTTCAACATGTATCAGGGCCTAGACACACCCCGAGTTACTTTATGTGTCAGCTAAGCTCCCTGCTCCCTGCTCCCTGCTCCCAAATGTTTGGGGCCGGGTCTCTCCCCCGGCCCCGCCTGCCGCCCCCACGCATCTCCCCCAAGTGTCCCCCGGGCTCACTTGCTGCCCCTTCACTGCCCGGAGCCTGCAGTTCATGCTGACTCTGCTCCACTCTCCTCTGCAGGCTTCGGGCATCACCTGCTGCTGCAGGGTCCTAGTGTCCCCCTCCACTATGGCCAGAGCCCTGCCCTTCCCCTTCCCTTCTGCCCTAGTCCTGAACCTCTCCAATGCCCCGAGCCTCTCCAATGCCCCAAACCCCACAGCCCTCACCCCTGCACCCCCTCCTATCCCCAAACTCCATCCCAGAGCCTGCACCCCCACCCCCTGCCCCAGCCCTGAGCCTGCACCCAGCACCCAAACTCAGTCCCAGAGCCTGCACCCTAGACCCCCTCCCCCACGCAAACTCCCTCCCAGAGCCTTAGGCAGGTGGGGGTGGAGTTTGGGGGGGTCAGGTTCTGGGCACCACCAAAATTTCTACAAACCTGCCACCCCTGGAAGAGGCAGAGCAGGGGTGCAGTGGTGGTGCAGTCCAGTGCAGTGGGGGGGGCGCTTTAACTGAAGTAAATCTAACTAAGTGCGGGTTTTGTCCTTTGAGTGAGGTGCATTACTGTTGGTGGCGCTTAGCACTTTCCAGGAGGGAGGGGGGAAGAGCAGGGAGCTGCGCACTCAGGGGAGGAGGTGGAGAAGAGACGGGACAGGGGCGGGGCCTCATGGAAGGGGTGGAGTGGGGGCGGGGCTGGGGGCAGCAAGGCAGGGTGTCAGTGATGGGGCCCTTGGGCCAATGTACTAGTCCTCATGTGGCCCTCGTGGTCATTTGAGTTTGAGACCCCTGGACTAGAGAGTAAAACCCTCTCGGCTGTAGCAGGCTGTTAGCTCTGAAGGCTGATTGACAAGCCGAGCATCAGAGCGAAAGGTGCCTCCCCACACACAGCTGTGTAAGGAATGGAAACCATTTCCCAGTCAGACATTAAGTTGAACAAGCAGAGCTCTTTGCCTTGGAAGTGGGGGTGAACCCAGGGCTGGGATAGGAGGGGGCTGCAGACTGGGATTAAGAGTCAGTGGCAGAGCTGTGCAGGGGAGCCCAGTGTGGGCAGGGCTTAGGATTTGTGGGGCCCTACGCAGTATTATTAAACTGGTGCCCCTATGCCCAACTTGCTCTTAGCAAAACAAACATAAGCTCCCAGTATTGGAAAACTTGCCACGCGCACTTTATTAAAAACAGTTTAATTGTGCTGCCTTCACCACAACCCCTGCACTTCCCTCCCACCTGCACCCCCAAACCCAGCCCTGTGCTGCCAGTGTGCCCCGCCACACCACCACCCCCTGCCCAGGACCTCCTGCCCCCCGCCCCCTCGCTCTTTTCCCTTCCCAGACACAATCCCCCAGCAATCCCCAGCCTGGTTCCTCCTTCCCCACCCCCGAAGTCCCGTGCCCAGCTCTACTGCCCCCCCGCCGAGTTTGGCTCCCCGCCTCTCTTCCCAGCCTCCAGCTATCCCCCCAGCTCTGTTTCCAGGCTTACCCGGTGTAATGATGAGGCCTTTGGTGGGACACTTTGAAAGTATTAATTCAGGAAAAATTGCTTAGAGCAGGGCAGTTACAGTCCAGGGCTGGTGGTTCTCCACCTCTAGGGCACACCAACCCAACCAAACAGAGAGGATTTTGGTTTTATCCCACTGGCTAACCATAAGTCACAAAGCAATTCCCTTAGACACTCCAGTTTCCCAGTATCACCACCAACACCGCTTCTTATGGGGATGACTGGTTATGAAAACCAATACCCCAGTAAAAATTTTTAAAAGGTTCTCCCGATCCCAAAGGGCCAAGCCCCAGACCCAGGTCAACATACAAGTCAGGTCTTACCCACAAATCATGCTGTAGCCAGTCCTTTAGAATCTAAAATCTAAACGTTTATTCAGAAAAAGAAAAAAATATATAGATGAGAGCTAGAATTGGTTAAATGGAATCAATTACATACAATATTGGCAAAGTTCTTGGTTCAGGCTTGTAGCAGTGGTGGAATAAACTGCAGGTTCAAATCAAGTCTCTGGAGTACATCCCCAGCTGGGATGGGTCATTCAGTCCTTTGTTCAGAGCTTCAGTTTGTAGCAAGGTTCCTCCAGAAGTAAGAAGCAGGACTGAAGACAAAATTGTGATGCTGCTGCTGCCTTTTATAGTCCTTTTTCCATGCGGCCTGTGCTTTCTTTGTCCCAACCACAAGCCACCCAGCACATGGCATGATAAAACCTCAGAGTTCTGTCCATAGGCATGTCCCTGCATGTCTTGCTGAGTCACAATGTTATCTGCCTTCTCTCAATGGGTTAATTGTATAGCTGATGGTCCTTAATGGGGTGTCACCCAGAAGCACAGCACAAGTTTGAAATACAGACAGTATAGACCAATACTTATAACTTTAAATAAAAATATGATGCATGCACACAAATAGCATAATCATAACCAGCAAATCATAACCTTGTCTTAGACACCTTATCTGACACCCTTTACACAAGATTTGGTGCCACTACGGGATCTTGGTTGCAACAATGATCTACACGGTCCCAGTCTGTGTCAATAACATCACACCCGGTTCCCCCCACCTGGCTCAGCCTCCGGGTATCCCCCCCCACTCTGTTCCCAGCCTTGCCTCACCCTCCCCCCCGCCTGACCCAGCTCCCCCCAGCCATCCCAAGCCCATTTCCTCCTCTGTCCCGCCTCTCCCCGAAGTCCCATGCCCAGCTCTACCCTCCCCCTGCCGAGCTCAACTCCCCCCTCTCTTCCCAGCCTCCGGGTATCCTGCCCCTGTTCCCTTCCCAGCCTTGCATCCTTCCCCCACCCCCCCCCACCCCGCCCACACCCCAGCCTGGCCTGGCTCCCCTGCTCACTCACATGCAAAATTTTGCTACTGGCCCCATTATGCCCCGCCCAAGCCAGAGCCCTCAGCCGGCCAGCTGAGGAGTGAGTGGGTGGAGGGATGGGCCAGGGGGCTGCAGCTGGGAGAATCCTGCTGGCCCAGCGTGGGGGAGGGGCCGGAGATTAAACGAGTCAGCGTCGCAGCCAGCGAGGGTGGTGCCCCAAATTTTTGGGTGCCCTATACAGCTGCGTATGCCGCGTATGCCTAAGGATAGCCTTGAGTGTGGGGAAGCAGGGGCCTGTGGGTTGGGAGTGAGGGGCACCGGCAAACCTGTTTAAAGTCCACACCTTTCTCAGCAAATCTATACTTTCTTCTTTCCCCACCCAACCTCGTGATTGATTCCCTTTTACTCCCAGTTCCTAGGAACTTCTCCAGAGTGGCTTTGTTTTCTGGGTGTAATTTCCCATAATTCCCTGACCTCCAGCACTACCTGGCTCCGTGTTAGGGGCAAAGGAGGGGAAGGCGGCTCAGAGGATTTCATCTCTAAAGAGATTTAATAGAATAGAATCTGAAATGTTGGGCTCTAAGGGACCTGGAAGATCATCTTGGACTAGACCTGAGACAGGACCAAGTAAACCTAGAACCTCCCTGACAGGTGTTTGTCCAGCCTGGTCTTCAAAGCCTGCAATCATATGGATTCCACAGCCTATTGGGAAGCCTATTCCAGAGCTTCACTACCCGTGGAGTTAGAAAGTTTGTCCTAATATCTAACCACAATCTCCGTTGTTGTAGATTAACCCCATTATTTCTTGTCCTGCCTTCAGTGGACATGAAGAACCATTGATCCCCATCCTCTTTAAAACTGCCCTTCACATATTGGATGACTGTTATCTGGTTCCACCTGTCATGGAGCGTAGGGGCTCAGTGCTCTGGAACCACTCAGAATGAAGTTCAGATAGGATGGTCTTGCAGTGTGAGAACCCCTCAGGGCACCCCAAGATCCTTTTCAGCAGTACTGTCACCCAGCCAGTTATTCCCCATTTTGTAATTGTGCATTTGATTTTTTTCCCTTCCTAATGAAGTGCTTTGCACTTGTCTTATTGAATATCATCTTGTTGATTTCTCTCCAATTTCCTAATTTGTAATGGTTATTTCAAATGCTTATCCTGTCCTCCAAAGTGATTGTACCTCCCAGCTTGGCATCATTTGCTGATTTGATAAGCGTACTCTCCACTGCAGTGTCCAAGTCATTATGGAAAATAAGTATCCAAGTTTGCTCCATGTCTGCTGTGCCAGCTGTCTGTGCAGAGCTGTGGCAGCACACAGAGAGAACACACACACAGAGATGAACATCTAACCTGGATCCTCTTTCTTCCCCTTTTTATAGATAGGTGGCATGTTTGCTCCACTCCGGTCTGCTGGGACCTCACCTGTCCTATGTAAGTTCTCAAAACAAATTGCTAACCTTTCCGAGGTTGCTTCAACTAGTTCCTTAGGTACCTTAGTGTAAATTTCATCAGTCCCTGCTGACTTCAATACATGTAATTAATCTCTATATTCTTTAACTGTTCTTTCCCAAGATTGGCTTGTGTTCCTTTCCTTGGTTGTTAATATTAATTGTGTTGAGAAGTTGATCACCATTAACCTATTTAGGGAAGGCTGAAGCATTAAAGCCCTCAGCTCTCCTGATGTGACAAGTTATTAGCTCTCCTTCCTTGCTAAGTAGAGGACCTACACTTTCCTTAGCCTTTCTCTTGCTCATCCTGTATTTAAAGAACCTCTCCTTAGTGCCTTTTCTCTCCCTTGCTAGTCATATGTCATTTTGTGCATTAGCCATTCTGATTTTGTCCCCACATGCTTGTGCTAATCTTTTGTACTTCTCCCTGGCAATTTATCCACATTTCCAATTTTTGTAGGATTCTTTTTTGATATTCAGGCCATTAAAAAGCTTTTGATGGAGCCATATTGGCCTCTTACTGTTCTTCCAATCTTTCCTTCACGATGGGTTATTTACTTTGTAGTTGTGTTGACGTCACTAGGCATCACCCTAGGTAACTTGGGAGGGTGGAAGGCCACTAAGTGTCAATGAAGCCTTCCTGCACTAGGCCTAAGTGAACCAAACTCTATCCTTCCATGTTTAAACTCTAATCAACCTCAAAAGCCAGGTGCAAGTGGAATGTGTAAGCAGCCTGCTATCAGTGGTAACCCCCCTTACCGGTAGCAAGCGGTAATAATGAGGCCTGCATGTTTCTGGCTGAAGGGAAAAAGGACAAGATAACGGTTTAAAGAAGTTACTAACAAGCTAGGCTTATAGCTGCCAAGAATGACTTAACTGCTTAAATGTACTTGCTATATGCTTAGTAACTGTTACCAGGGAAGGGAGGGGTAAAGGGGGAGGAAGGGAGGGGTAGCGGGGGAAGGGGGGGGTGAGGCTTGACTGCAAAAGGTATAAAGGAAAAAAAATTGTTTCTGTTAGTGTGCTTGATTTGAGACGTGCCAGTCTCCTTGCACCGCTTTGAGATCTCAAATAAACTTTGTTTGCTTCTCCACCTGGTGTGTTTATTGGCGCGAAGCACACCGGGCCACGAACCCCGCTGTTGCTTTGCCTCGGGCACCCTGTGCCGGCAACAGTCTTGCCGTTAATATTGTCTCCTTGAGAATCTGCCAGCTCTCCTCAACTACTTTTTCCCCATATGTTTTCTTTCCATGAGACCTCACCTACCAGTTTTTAAATAAATAAATTTTTTAAATTAATGGAGATATCCTATCTCCTAGAACTGGAAGGGACCTTGAAAGGTCATCAAGTCCAGCTCCCTGCCTTCACTAGCAGGACCAAGTACTGATTTTGCCCCAGATCCCTAAGTGGCCCCTTCAAGGATTGTACTCACAACCCTGAGTTTAGCAGGCCAATGCTCAAACCACTGAGCTATCCCTCCCTCAATTCTCTGAGCTTGTTCATCTGTACTCTTTGGAAGTCCACTGTCCTTATTCTGTTGCTCTCACTCCTTCTGTTCCTGAGCCCAGGTCTACACTAGCGGGGGGTTGGGGAGGAAGGGAGGTCGACCTAAGATACATAACTTCAGCTACGTGAATAGCGTAGCTGAAGTTGGCGTATCTTAGGTCGACTTACCTGGTCGTGAGGACAGCGGCGAGTCGACCGCTGCCGCTCCCCCGTCGACTCCGCTTCCGCCTCTCGCGAGCTGGAGTTCCGGAGTCGAAGGGGAGCGCGATCGGGGATCAATTTTATCGCGTCTACCTGCCCTCAGACTCACAAAACCTTACTACTTCATGACCACTTTCATTCAAATTTCTTTTCACCTTCACATTTGCAACCAATTCCTCCCTGTTGGTCAGAATCAAGTCTAAAATGTCTGCCCCCTGAGTTCCGCCACTTTCTGAAACCAAAAGTTGATCCCAATGCCTATCAAGAACATTTTGAAAAATTTGATTTTTGCCATATTACTTTTCCAACAGATGTCTGGGTAGATAAAATCCCCCATGATTACCAGGTTTTACATTTTGGATCTTCTTCTTACTTATTTTAGAAATGCCTCATCCACTTCCCCTCTTGATTTGGTCATCTATAATAGACCCTGTACCATGACATTGCCCCATTTGTGTCCTCTTTTATCTTTACACAGAGATCTTCAACTCGTCGGCCTCTCACCTCCTTCTGGACCTCAGAAGAAGTGTATTTATTTGCTGGATTCACTCCTGAGCTCTGCCCTTTCCACCTAAACAATACAACATGCTGAGCTTTCATGGACATGCTGGGTTTTTTGTGCCCCTTACAAGTCATGGACCTTGCTGGCTTCACCACACATGTTGGCCAGAATCCTGACGTGCCTGGCCAGCAGGCAGTTGGTGTGAGAGGGGTACAGGATTCGTTTTCATGCACTCTGAGATCAGTAGTGTTTGAAGTACTGATGGAAATGAAGGGCTGAACACCAAGTGGCTGTATGTGAACCCGGAGGTCATTTCTGGCTTGTGGGAGGTGAATGAGAAGATGGGAGACAGAAGGTCTGGGGGACGCATACCCAGGGGATCATGGGATAGCATTGGCGGCACTATTCAAAAATGAGTCTGGCAAAAAACCTTCAGCCTTCTCCTCTCTGTCAAGTGTGTGGGTTGGGTCATGTGCTGCAGCAGGACGTGGGCTCAGACCCACCCCTGGGTGAGGCCGCTGCCCCATGTCCAGAAGTGGTGCAGGCCCATGTTGGAGGGTTTTCAATGAGGACAGTTTGAGCTTCAATGTGTGTCAGAGCCTGGACAAACTCGGCAGTGTAGACACATCCTGTGTGAGCTTGGCTAAGTCACCTCCAGTCTCTGAGCCTCAGTTACAGCCTCTTCTGATTGGTTTAAAATGATACTGACCTTCTTACTGTAGGGCCCGATGTGCAGCCAGGGGAAAGATGCCAGTTGATTTCAGGAGGGTTGGGAGGGGGCCCTGGGCTTGCCAAGGCAGGCAACGTGGGCCAGAGCAAAGGGAACTGGACTGGGATCCTGCCTTCACTGCTGCACCCACAAGGAAATGCTCTTTTTCAGGGAACCCACTGCTGTAAACTGATTGTTCTGCAGGTTTGCAGAAATGCACCTGGATCATCTCACGCTCTGAGGCTCTGACAAATCCATGCTGGCTATCCCTTAGAATCCTGTTATCATCCAGGGGCTTACAAGATGATTGTTAAGTAATTTGTGCATCAATTCATCTCAATCTTATCACGTCTCTGTGCTAACGCGCTGGTGTGTGGGGAACAAACAGCCAGTGGCCATGGACTTAACCCTCTTGGCTGTAGCAGGCTGTTAGCTCTGAAGGCTGAATGACAAGCCGAGCATCAGAGCGAAAGGTGCCTCCCCACACACAGCTGTGTAAGGAATGGAAACCATTTCCCAGTCAGACATTAAGTTGAACAAGCAGAGCTCTTTGCCTTGGAAGTGGGGGTGAACCCAGGGCTGGGATAGGAGGGGGCTGCAGACTGGGATTAAGAGTCAGTGGCAGAGCTGTGCAGGGGAGCCCAGTGTGGGCAGGGCTTAGGATTTGTGGGGCCCTACGCAGTATTATTAAACTGGTGCCCCTATGCCCAACTTGCTCTTAGCAAAACAAACATAAGCTCCCAGTATTGGAAAACTTGCCACGCGCACTTTATTAAAAACAGTTTAATTGTGCTGCCTTCACCACAACCCCTGCACTTCCCTCCCACCTGCACCCCCAAACCCAGCCCTGTGCTGCCAGTGTGCCCCGCCACACCACCACCCCCTGCCCAGGACCTCCTGCCCCCCGCCCCCTCGCTCTTTTCCCTTCCCAGACACAATCCCCCAGCAATCCCCAGCCTGGTTCCTCCTTCCCCACCCCCGAAGTCCCGTGCCCAGCTCTACTGCCCCCCCGCCGAGTTTGGCTCCCCGCCTCTCTTCCCAGCCTCCAGCTATCCCCCCAGCTCTGTTTCCAGGCTTACCCGGTGTAATGATGAGGCCTTTGGTGGGACACTTTGAAAGTATTAATTCAGGAAAAATTGCTTAGAGCAGGGCAGTTACAGTCCAGGGCTGGTGGTTCTCCACCTCTAGGGCACACCAACCCAACCAAACAGAGAGGATTTTGGTTTTATCCCACTGGCTAACCATAAGTCACAAAGCAATTCCCTTAGACACTCCAGTTTCCCAGTATCACCACCAACACCGCTTCTTATGGGGATGACTGGTTATGAAAACCAATACCCCAGTAAAAATTTTTAAAAGGTTCTCCCGATCCCAAAGGGCCAAGCCCCAGACCCAGGTCAACATACAAGTCAGGTCTTACCCACAAATCATGCTGTAGCCAGTCCTTTAGAATCTAAAATCTAAACGTTTATTCAGAAAAAGAAAAAAATATATAGATGAGAGCTAGAATTGGTTAAATGGAATCAATTACATACAATATTGGCAAAGTTCTTGGTTCAGGCTTGTAGCAGTGGTGGAATAAACTGCAGGTTCAAATCAAGTCTCTGGAGTACATCCCCAGCTGGGATGGGTCATTCAGTCCTTTGTTCAGAGCTTCAGTTTGTAGCAAGGTTCCTCCAGAAGTAAGAAGCAGGACTGAAGACAAAATTGTGATGCTGCTGCTGCCTTTTATAGTCCTTTTTCCATGCGGCCTGTGCTTTCTTTGTCCCAACCACAAGCCACCCAGCACATGGCATGATAAAACCTCAGAGTTCTGTCCATAGGCATGTCCCTGCATGTCTTGCTGAGTCACAATGTTATCTGCCTTCTCTCAATGGGTTAATTGTATAGCTGATGGTCCTTAATGGGGTGTCACCCAGAAGCACAGCACAAGTTTGAAATACAGACAGTATAGACCAATACTTATAACTTTAAATAAAAATATGATGCATGCACACAAATAGCATAATCATAACCAGCAAATCATAACCTTGTCTTAGACACCTTATCTGACACCCTTTACACAAGATTTGGTGCCACTACGGGATCTTGGTTGCAACAATGATCTACACGGTCCCAGTCTGTGTCAATAACATCACACCCGGTTCCCCCCACCTGGCTCAGCCTCCGGGTATCCCCCCCCACTCTGTTCCCAGCCTTGCCTCACCCTCCCCCCCGCCTGACCCAGCTCCCCCCAGCCATCCCAAGCCCATTTCCTCCTCTGTCCCGCCTCTCCCCGAAGTCCCATGCCCAGCTCTACCCTCCCCCTGCCGAGCTCAACTCCCCCCTCTCTTCCCAGCCTCCGGGTATCCTGCCCCTGTTCCCTTCCCAGCCTTGCATCCTTCCCCCACCCCCCCCCACCCCGCCCACACCCCAGCCTGGCCTGGCTCCCCTGCTCACTCACATGCAAAATTTTGCTACTGGCCCCATTATGCCCCGCCCAAGCCAGAGCCCTCAGCCGGCCAGCTGAGGAGTGAGTGGGTGGAGGGATGGGCCAGGGGGCTGCAGCTGGGAGAATCCTGCTGGCCCAGCGTGGGGGAGGGGCCGGAGATTAAACGAGTCAGCGTCGCAGCCAGCGAGGGTGGTGCCCCAAATTTTTGGGTGCCCTATACAGCTGCGTATGCCGCGTATGCCTAAGGATAGCCTTGAGTGTGGGGAAGCAGGGGCCTGTGGGTTGGGAGTGAGGGGCACCGGCAAACCTGTTTAAAGTCCACACCTTTCTCAGCAAATCTATACTTTCTTCTTTCCCCACCCAACCTCGTGATTGATTCCCTTTTACTCCCAGTTCCTAGGAACTTCTCCAGAGTGGCTTTGTTTTCTGGGTGTAATTTCCCATAATTCCCTGACCTCCAGCACTACCTGGCTCCGTGTTAGGGGCAAAGGAGGGGAAGGCGGCTCAGAGGATTTCATCTCTAAAGAGATTTAATAGAATAGAATCTGAAATGTTGGGCTCTAAGGGACCTGGAAGATCATCTTGGACTAGACCTGAGACAGGACCAAGTAAACCTAGAACCTCCCTGACAGGTGTTTGTCCAGCCTGGTCTTCAAAGCCTGCAATCATATGGATTCCACAGCCTATTGGGAAGCCTATTCCAGAGCTTCACTACCCGTGGAGTTAGAAAGTTTGTCCTAATATCTAACCACAATCTCCGTTGTTGTAGATTAACCCCATTATTTCTTGTCCTGCCTTCAGTGGACATGAAGAACCATTGATCCCCATCCTCTTTAAAACTGCCCTTCACATATTGGATGACTGTTATCTGGTTCCACCTGTCATGGAGCGTAGGGGCTCAGTGCTCTGGAACCACTCAGAATGAAGTTCAGATAGGATGGTCTTGCAGTGTGAGAACCCCTCAGGGCACCCCAAGATCCTTTTCAGCAGTACTGTCACCCAGCCAGTTATTCCCCATTTTGTAATTGTGCATTTGATTTTTTTCCCTTCCTAATGAAGTGCTTTGCACTTGTCTTATTGAATATCATCTTGTTGATTTCTCTCCAATTTCCTAATTTGTAATGGTTATTTCAAATGCTTATCCTGTCCTCCAAAGTGATTGTACCTCCCAGCTTGGCATCATTTGCTGATTTGATAAGCGTACTCTCCACTGCAGTGTCCAAGTCATTATGGAAAATAAGTATCCAAGTTTGCTCCATGTCTGCTGTGCCAGCTGTCTGTGCAGAGCTGTGGCAGCACACAGAGAGAACACACACACAGAGATGAACATCTAACCTGGATCCTCTTTCTTCCCCTTTTTATAGATAGGTGGCATGTTTGCTCCACTCCGGTCTGCTGGGACCTCACCTGTCCTATGTAAGTTCTCAAAACAAATTGCTAACCTTTCCGAGGTTGCTTCAACTAGTTCCTTAGGTACCTTAGTGTAAATTTCATCAGTCCCTGCTGACTTCAATACATGTAATTAATCTCTATATTCTTTAACTGTTCTTTCCCAAGATTGGCTTGTGTTCCTTTCCTTGGTTGTTAATATTAATTGTGTTGAGAAGTTGATCACCATTAACCTATTTAGGGAAGGCTGAAGCATTAAAGCCCTCAGCTCTCCTGATGTGACAAGTTATTAGCTCTCCTTCCTTGCTAAGTAGAGGACCTACACTTTCCTTAGCCTTTCTCTTGCTCATCCTGTATTTAAAGAACCTCTCCTTAGTGCCTTTTCTCTCCCTTGCTAGTCATATGTCATTTTGTGCATTAGCCATTCTGATTTTGTCCCCACATGCTTGTGCTAATCTTTTGTACTTCTCCCTGGCAATTTATCCACATTTCCAATTTTTGTAGGATTCTTTTTTGATATTCAGGCCATTAAAAAGCTTTTGATGGAGCCATATTGGCCTCTTACTGTTCTTCCAATCTTTCCTTCACGATGGGTTATTTACTTTGTAGTTGTGTTGACGTCACTAGGCATCACCCTAGGTAACTTGGGAGGGTGGAAGGCCACTAAGTGTCAATGAAGCCTTCCTGCACTAGGCCTAAGTGAACCAAACTCTATCCTTCCATGTTTAAACTCTAATCAACCTCAAAAGCCAGGTGCAAGTGGAATGTGTAAGCAGCCTGCTATCAGTGGTAACCCCCCTTACCGGTAGCAAGCGGTAATAATGAGGCCTGCATGTTTCTGGCTGAAGGGAAAAAGGACAAGATAACGGTTTAAAGAAGTTACTAACAAGCTAGGCTTATAGCTGCCAAGAATGACTTAACTGCTTAAATGTACTTGCTATATGCTTAGTAACTGTTACCAGGGAAGGGAGGGGTAAAGGGGGAGGAAGGGAGGGGTAGCGGGGGAAGGGGGGGGTGAGGCTTGACTGCAAAAGGTATAAAGGAAAAAAAATTGTTTCTGTTAGTGTGCTTGATTTGAGACGTGCCAGTCTCCTTGCACCGCTTTGAGATCTCAAATAAACTTTGTTTGCTTCTCCACCTGGTGTGTTTATTGGCGCGAAGCACACCGGGCCACGAACCCCGCTGTTGCTTTGCCTCGGGCACCCTGTGCCGGCAACAGTCTTGCCGTTAATATTGTCTCCTTGAGAATCTGCCAGCTCTCCTCAACTACTTTTTCCCCATATGTTTTCTTTCCATGAGACCTCACCTACCAGTTTTTAAATAAATAAATTTTTTAAATTAATGGAGATATCCTATCTCCTAGAACTGGAAGGGACCTTGAAAGGTCATCAAGTCCAGCTCCCTGCCTTCACTAGCAGGACCAAGTACTGATTTTGCCCCAGATCCCTAAGTGGCCCCTTCAAGGATTGTACTCACAACCCTGAGTTTAGCAGGCCAATGCTCAAACCACTGAGCTATCCCTCCCTCAATTCTCTGAGCTTGTTCATCTGTACTCTTTGGAAGTCCACTGTCCTTATTCTGTTGCTCTCACTCCTTCTGTTCCTGAGCCCAGGTCTACACTAGCGGGGGGTTGGGGAGGAAGGGAGGTCGACCTAAGATACATAACTTCAGCTACGTGAATAGCGTAGCTGAAGTTGGCGTATCTTAGGTCGACTTACCTGGTCGTGAGGACAGCGGCGAGTCGACCGCTGCCGCTCCCCCGTCGACTCCGCTTCCGCCTCTCGCGAGCTGGAGTTCCGGAGTCGAAGGGGAGCGCGATCGGGGATCAATTTTATCGCGTCTACCTGCCCTCAGACTCACAAAACCTTACTACTTCATGACCACTTTCATTCAAATTTCTTTTCACCTTCACATTTGCAACCAATTCCTCCCTGTTGGTCAGAATCAAGTCTAAAATGTCTGCCCCCTGAGTTCCGCCACTTTCTGAAACCAAAAGTTGATCCCAATGCCTATCAAGAACATTTTGAAAAATTTGATTTTTGCCATATTACTTTTCCAACAGATGTCTGGGTAGATAAAATCCCCCATGATTACCAGGTTTTACATTTTGGATCTTCTTCTTACTTATTTTAGAAATGCCTCATCCACTTCCCCTCTTGATTTGGTCATCTATAATAGACCCTGTACCATGACATTGCCCCATTTGTGTCCTCTTTTATCTTTACACAGAGATCTTCAACTCGTCGGCCTCTCACCTCCTTCTGGACCTCAGAAGAAGTGTATTTATTTGCTGGATTCACTCCTGAGCTCTGCCCTTTCCACCTAAACAATACAACATGCTGAGCTTTCATGGACATGCTGGGTTTTTTGTGCCCCTTACAAGTCATGGACCTTGCTGGCTTCACCACACATGTTGGCCAGAATCCTGACGTGCCTGGCCAGCAGGCAGTTGGTGTGAGAGGGGTACAGGATTCGTTTTCATGCACTCTGAGATCAGTAGTGTTTGAAGTACTGATGGAAATGAAGGGCTGAACACCAAGTGGCTGTATGTGAACCCGGAGGTCATTTCTGGCTTGTGGGAGGTGAATGAGAAGATGGGAGACAGAAGGTCTGGGGGACGCATACCCAGGGGATCATGGGATAGCATTGGCGGCACTATTCAAAAATGAGTCTGGCAAAAAACCTTCAGCCTTCTCCTCTCTGTCAAGTGTGTGGGTTGGGTCATGTGCTGCAGCAGGACGTGGGCTCAGACCCACCCCTGGGTGAGGCCGCTGCCCCATGTCCAGAAGTGGTGCAGGCCCATGTTGGAGGGTTTTCAATGAGGACAGTTTGAGCTTCAATGTGTGTCAGAGCCTGGACAAACTCGGCAGTGTAGACACATCCTGTGTGAGCTTGGCTAAGTCACCTCCAGTCTCTGAGCCTCAGTTACAGCCTCTTCTGATTGGTTTAAAATGATACTGACCTTCTTACTGTAGGGCCCGATGTGCAGCCAGGGGAAAGATGCCAGTTGATTTCAGGAGGGTTGGGAGGGGGCCCTGGGCTTGCCAAGGCAGGCAACGTGGGCCAGAGCAAAGGGAACTGGACTGGGATCCTGCCTTCACTGCTGCACCCACAAGGAAATGCTCTTTTTCAGGGAACCCACTGCTGTAAACTGATTGTTCTGCAGGTTTGCAGAAATGCACCTGGATCATCTCACGCTCTGAGGCTCTGACAAATCCATGCTGGCTATCCCTTAGAATCCTGTTATCATCCAGGGGCTTACAAGATGATTGTTAAGTAATTTGTGCATCAATTCATCTCAATCTTATCACGTCTCTGTGCTAACGCGCTGGTGTGTGGGGAACAAACAGCCAGTGGCCATGGACTTAACCCTCTTGGCTGTAGCAGGCTGTTAGCTCTGAAGGCTGAATGACAAGCCGAGCATCAGAGCGAAAGGTGCCTCCCCACACACAGCTGTGTAAGGAATGGAAACCATTTCCCAGTCAGACATTAAGTTGAACAAGCAGAGCTCTTTGCCTTGGAAGTGGGGGTGAACCCAGGGCTGGGATAGGAGGGGGCTGCAGACTGGGATTAAGAGTCAGTGGCAGAGCTGTGCAGGGGAGCCCAGTGTGGGCAGGGCTTAGAATTTATGGGGCCCTACACAGTATTATTAAACTGGTGCCCCTATGCCCGACTTGCTCTTAGCGAAACAAACATAAGCTCACAGTATTGGAAAACTTGCCACGTGCATGTTATTAAAAACAGTTTAATTGTGCTGCCTTCACCACAACCCCTGCACTTCCCTCCCACCTGCACCCCCAAACCCAGGCCTGTGCTGCCAGTGTGCCCCACCACACCACCCCCCTGATCTGGACCCCCTGCCCTCCCTATGCCCAGCAATCCCCATGCCCAGTGGCCCCTCACCCAGAGATCTCCACCACAGATCCCTATGTCCAGCGAGCTCCCACCCAAAGATACCCCGCCACTGCCCAGAGCCCCTCTCACAGTCCCCGCCCCTCTGCCCAGCACCCCATATTCCTGAGGGAATTCAGCACCAAACAATTAAATTCTGTGCACAGTATTTTAAAATTCGGCAAAATTCTTCAAGTATTGTCAATAAATAAATGTGGAGGCTCCAGCATGGCAGTGGCAAGGTGGGATATCACCCTGCAGCCTTCCCTCTCCCCTCCCCTCCCCTCCCCTCCTAGGATAGGGACTTGGCAGTGAGATACCTCGGTGTGCAGGCAGGGGCAGCTCTATGTATTTTGCCACCCCAATCACGGCAGTCAGGCAGCCTTTGGTGGCATGCCTGTGGGAGGTCCGCTGGTATCGCGGATTTGGTGGCATGCCTGCAGGTGGTCTACCGGTCCCACGCCTTCGGCGTACCCTCCGCCAAATTGCCGCCGAAGCCGTGGGATCAGCGGACCTCCTGCAGGCATGCCACTGAAGGCAGCCTGACTGCCACCCTCATGTTGGCCGGCAGGCCGCCCCCCGCAGCTTGCCGCCCCAGATACCCGCTTGCTGCACTGGTGCCTGGAGCCGCCCCAGTGTGCAGGTCAAAAGGCCACAGGGAAGCGTTTTACCTCATGGCTGGGATGTCACAATGACCCAAATCCATTTGAATGACAAAAAAGAAATAGCTGATACCAATGGCTGAGTCCAACCCTCACCCAGGCCCTGGCCTGCCACTGCTCTGGGCCATCGACTCCCAAATGGCCTTTCGTTCTCCCTAAAATAGAGCATTTCCCTCTCATCCTGAAAAGTAAAGCGGTGCTTGGGATGTGCAGTTTAATAAGAAAAGGAATTAGATTCAGGCACCAGGCTTTTTTTCTGCCCTGATTTATACACCTGGTTGCCACACACGGCTCAGTGGGATTATACTGGGTATAACTCAGCACACAGTTTCAACAATGCTTCAACGGTGGGGCTGGAGCCATAACCAGCCAAGTCTCATTTGAACAGTGGCTCTTGTTTTGGATTATTTAAGGCTGTTTTTAAAGGTCTTTCCCACCGGTGAGAAAGAAGGTGCTGCATTCTTGAAGGGACCCTTAAAATCCCACTCAACTCTGCACTGTTTAGAACTCTCCCTCGTTCAAAATGCTGCCAGCTTCAGAGACGGCCCTGGAGATACTTGGATCCACAAGGAAAAAAATCATGTCCCTGTTCCCTAAATAAAAGCTTTCAGCTACTCCGGTCTTGTCAAGTGTGAGTCCATCTTCCTCCCCAGCTAAGAGCTCACTCCCTCCCTTGGATTCTGCAGCCCCGATTGCTGCTTTTCTGCTCCAGGTACATCCCCCTCCTCCTTTTGTTTTAGTCTCAGTTTCCTCCTGTTGACACTGGAATGTTGTGGACTGGGCAGGAAAAGCAAACGCCCCCTGCTTTTATTTTCCTTTAACTTTCCCTCCTACCCAGCCTGGTTGTGTGTGCGCCTCTCCCTCCTCCCAGCCCGCAGCTGCGGCTGATCCCTGCTGGGGAATGGAGGAGAGGAAAGATGCCAGTCCAAAGGGGATCCTCCCTGTCTGGGCTTAAACTTCAGAGAAGAGGGAGGCGGAGTGAAAGAGGGACTAGGAGAGAGATTGCAGAGAGTTGCCGGCAGGGCAGGGCACATGGGCAGAGGAGGGGAGAGATGCAGGTACAGTGTGGGGCTGCTTGGAACAGCTCCTCTCCCCCGGGGCCACCAGCCTGCTCCCCAGGAGGCCCTACGTGTTCGCTGCTCGCTCACTGAGCCAGACAAAGACCTCCGCCTGCACTTTTCTCTTCCCAGCCCTGATCCCCCAGCCATCCCCAGCCTAATTCCTCCTCCGCCCCCCGAAGTCCCATGCCCAGCTCTCCACCCCCACCCCCACCCCCCGAGCTCGGCTCCCACCTTCTCTTCACAATCTCCGGGTATCCCCCCCGCTCTGTTCCCAACCTTGCCTGCCCCGGCTCCCCCTGCTGACTCATGTGAAAACTGTTGCTCCTGGCCCCATAATCCCCCGCCCGAGCTGGAGTCCTGAGGCGGCCGGCTGAGGAGTGAGTGGGCGGAGGGGAGGGGCCAGGCGGTTGGGTCAGGGAGAAGCCTGCTGGCCCAGCATGGGGGAGGGGCCAGCCCCAAATTTTTGGGTGCCCTACACAGCTGTGTATGCTGCGTATGCCTAAAGATGGCCTTGAGTGTGGGCAAGCAGGAGACTGTGGGTTGAGATTGAGGGGCGCCAGCAAAGCTGTTTAAAGTCCACACCTTTCTCAGCAAATCTATACTTTATTTTCCTCCACCCAACCTCGTGATTGATTCCCTTTTACTCCCAGTTCCTAGGAACTTCTCCAGAGTGGCTTTGTTTTCTGGGTGTATTTTCCCATATTTCCCTGACCTCCAGCACTACCTGGCTCCGTGTTAGCGGCAAAGGAGGGGAAGGCCGCTCAGAGGATTTCATCTCTAAAGAGATTTAATAGAATAGAATCTGAAATGTTGGGCTCTAAGGGACCTGGAAGGTCATCTTGGACTAGACCTGAGGCAGGACCAAGTAAACCTAGAACTTCCCTGACAGGTGTTTGTCCAGCCTGGTCTTCAAAGCCTCCAGTCATACGGATTCCACAGCCTATTGGCATAGGTGCCGACTCCGTGGGTGCTCTGGGACTGGAGCACCCACGGGGAAAAATTGGTGGGTGCTCTGCACCCACTGGCAGCTCCCTGCCTCGCCCCAGCTCGCCTCCACTTCTGCCTCCTCCCCTGAGCACGCTGCGTGCCTGCTTTTCCCCCCTAGCTTCCAGCACTTGTGCAGAGAAACAGCTGTTTCCCGTGGCAAGCGTTGGGAGGTAGGGGGGAGGAGGGGGGACACAGCACGCTCGGGGAAGAAGCGGGTCCGGGGCGGGTATTTGGAGAAGGGGTCCAATAGGGGCAGGGAGGGGGCGGAGTTGGGGTGGGGCCGGGGTCAGGGGGGCACTAGCACCCACCGGTGCAGGGGAAAGTTGGCACCTATGCCTATTGGGAAGTCTATTCCAGACCTTCACTACCCGTGGAGTTAGAAAGTTTGTCCTAATATCTAACTTCAATCTCCCTTGTTGTAGATTAACCCCATTATTTCTTGTCCTGTCTTCGGTGGACATGGAGAACTATTGATCTCCATCCTCTTACAACTGCCTTTCACATATTGGAAGACTATCTGGTTCCCCCTGTCACAGCTAACCATTGAAAAATACTCTTTGGGTATGGTCCTTCGACCAGCTTTGCACCCACCTTAATTTCATCTAGAACACATTTCCCCAGTCTACTTATGATGTTTTCATGTAGATCTGTATCAAAAGCCTTACCAATATCAAGATATAGCCCATCTACTGCTTTCCCCTATATACTAGGCCTGTAACCCTGTGAAACAAGGAAATAAGCTTGGCTGGGCCTGGTTTGTTCTTGACAAATCCATGCTGGCTATTCCTTATAATCCTGTTATCGTCCAGGGGCTTACAAGATGATTGTTAAGTAATTTGTTTCAGCTAGAGCAAAGGAAACTTGGCTGGGATCCCACCTTGTCTGCTGCACCCACAAGGAAATGCTCTTTTCCAGAGAAACTCTGGGTGTAAACTGATTGCTCTGCAGGTGTGTATCAAATCATCTTGACCTTATCACACTCTGAGGCTGTCTGACTCATGAAAGACCCCACCCCCTGGCCTCTGCTTGAACCAAATGTGTATCAGAGGAAAGACTTACAAAAAGCAATGAAAAGGCAGCAGCCATTTGCCCACATGCTATCTTGAATGTCTCCAGGAAGACTTCTTATGTGGATTGGAGTCTTCCAAGATCTATTGTCAGTTAAGTGTTTCTTGATTGGGCACTTAATTTGCACATTCATTTCTCAAGAAGCTGACCAAATGCTTTACTAAGACTATTTAAAATCAAACAAGTACCCAGCCAATATTCATAACTTCAAATACAAAAATGATACATTCATACAAATAGGGTGAATAAATTCAGTAGATCATAACCTTTGCAGAGATCTGTTACATGGCATATGTAGCATAAAACATATTCCAGTTATGTCATATATATATTCATAAGCATATTTCCATAAAGCATTATGGGCTGCAACATGGCAGTAACCCATCAAAAGAAATATGTCTGAGGAGCTTTCTCTCCTCAAAGATCACAGCAGACAGCCATACAGAAGAGACTGCAAAGGAAGCCACCAGTTTATCATTTGGGCTCTGTCATTTGTGATGGTTTGTTTTCCTGTCCATTTCTTTCATAATCAAATACCCAGGGCTAGTCATTGGCATTGATAATCACTACAAAAGTTGTTTTTCTCCCCTGCTGATAATAGCCCACCTTAATCGATTGGTCTCATTAACAGTTGGTATGGCAACCCCCATTTTTTCATGTTCTCTGTAGATAGATATAGATATATATTCCTACTGTATTTTCCACAGCATGCATCTGATGAAGTGGGCTTTAGCCCACGAAAGCTTATGCTCAAATAGAGCTAATATGGGTGGAGAGAGGAGGCCTGCTCTGGCATCACATTTTGCTCACCCTGGAGCACCTAGTGGTTAGGTTATGATCTATATATATGAAAAAGAGAGGGAACCAAATGCCATCGCTAACCTTTTTTCAACTTCAAACCTGGCCAGTGTGTCTACAGATCTACTGGAGGGGAATCATGTTACAGTAGGGTGCATGAGGAATGCTAGATAATATAGATACAAATCTGGCCACCCCATACCTCCAGTTGCCCAGTATTTTTAAAAGGTCTTCTGTGACAAACGAGCCTGTCTTTTATCCCATATCAATTCCATCAGAGGCCCATTTTTTTGAGCAAAGAGCAAGGGACAGACCTTCAAAGGCAATAGGCTAATGAGATAAATCATTCTTGGACAAATATTCATGTTGACTGTTTCTATTCTCCCCAGTAAGGATAAAAGGAGGAGATACCACCTCTCTACATCTTTGGAAATGTCTTTTAAGCTATAGGACAACTTTTAACACATCAGCAAGTTATTTCCTTACATACTTGCAATGGAAAATGCTGAAACTAAGAAGGATGTGGTCTTTTGGATATATCCATAACTTTTGATTTATTCTAGTTAATGCAAAAATGAGAGATCTTTCCAAAAATATCAACTAAATTCAATAATGATGGGATTGATGAGCAGGGCCGGCTTTAGCAAGAGCGGGGCCCGATTCCTGGGGGCGGGGCTTGCCGCAAGCCCCGCCCCCAGGAATCGAGCCGCGCTCCGGCCGGGGTCGCCGGGCTTGGGTCTGGCCCAGAGCCGCTCGGCGGCCGGAGCCAAGCAGAGCCGTGGGACCGGGCCGGACCCGAGCCGTGGGGGCCAGGCCGGACCTGACCCGAGCCGTGCCGCGGGGGCCGGGCTGGAGCCAAGCCAGGCTGGAGCCGCTGGGGCCGGTGCGCTCGGCCAGAACCGGGGCCGGACTGGGCCGTGCCTCCCCGGAGCCCTTCTCGTGCCCCCCGCCACCCCAGCTTACCTGGTGCTGCCTGCCCGCCCCTGCTTCTTTTCAGACTTCCCACGAACCTCTGATTCGCAGGAAGCAGGGGAGGGGGAGGAGCAGGGGGCGAAGCGTTCAGGGGAGGGGAGAAGGGGGAAGTGAGCTGGGGGCGGGGTGGAGAGCTGCGGCGCGGGGCCCTCTTAGCGTGGGGCCCAATTCAGCCAAATCGGCTGAATCGGCCTAAAGTCGGCCCTGTTGATGAGGATGGATTCTTCAATAGTACACAAATCTTATTGACATATAAACTGATTTTGTATTCTTTCCCGTTTATAGTCACACCTTCAGTGGCTGAGTGCTGAGGCATGTACACTGCCAGTGGTTCTAGAGTGAGATTAAAAAGGAGGAGTGAGAGGGGACAGCCCTCTCATGTCCCTCTTTCTAGCTGAACAGTGGGAGAAATAATTGTGCAGGGAGAGTTTTATAATACTGTGACCTAATTCAGGAATATTGGTCCTAATCCGATTTTTTTAGGACAGCCATTCGATAAGGCCACTCAACCCTATCAACTGCTTTCTCTGTATCTAGAGATGAGGTTATGAAGGGTACATGTGACATCTGAGTTTGCTGGATCAAGTGAGCAATTTTTCTAGTATCATCAGCAGCCAATTTTCTTTTAATGAAATCAACCCAATCTGTGCATAATTGATGGTATGATGGTATTCAGTCATGTCACTAAATTTTTTGCAATTATTTTGCTATCGGTATTCAATAGGGATATGTGGCGGAGGTCACCACAGTTGCAACCATCTTTGTTCATCTGTAAGATTAAAGTAATTAAAGCAGTCCTCATGTCACGAGACACGGTTCTCTTTTGGAAAGTTTCAGTGAAGACCTTCCTACCAGTAAGGAGTATGAGAAAAGTGCAATTGCATAAATAGAAATGTTAATAGCATGAAGCCTTAAGGTGTGTCTCTACATGATCAGAAAATCACTTTGATAGAGGTTTATGGAAAAACTATAAGCACAAAACAAACAGTTACACTTCATGTGAAAATGAATATGGTGTAACTCTTCTGCCAATTGGAGTCAGCAGTAACAAGGGCCAGGTTCAATACCTAGGGGTTCCTTTTCAACAATACAACAAAAAAATGGCTTGAACCCCAACCAAGTAACCTGAGACTATTACACAACACCCATTGGGTGCGTATAGAGGCAATACTTCCCCTTTTTCAAGAACACAGTCTGAGTGTATTAAAGGTCACGGATAGGTCATGGCCTTCTGTTAATTTTTCTTTTTTGCCTGTGACCTGTCTGTGACTTTTACTAAAAATATGTGTGACACAAACTTAGCCTTAACAACGACTCCTCTTCACTCACCCTAGTGGAATTACGGCCACTGAACACCTGCTCGGGCCTTGCTAAATGTTCCTGGGTGCACCACAGATGCACCCAGTCAGATGCATCATGACTAAGTGTACTGGTCTTTAGATGATGTGAACTGTAAAATTAAAGAAATTAGTGGTGGTTTGTATACGGAGAGTGTGTTAAATATCATCATCACGTTGGGATATGCACTACAGTGCCTCTGTTTAACCCAGGCACATTTAGTTCTAGAGGCAGAATTGGTGGACAAAGTGACAGAGGCCGAGGACCCAAATAGCATTTTAGATGAAATCATCAAACCGACAGATAAATGTTTAACGCAAAATGTTGAATGTCTTCTTCATTCAGCAAATAACTAAATCTTCCTAAGAAAAAACACTAACAGTTAGAGTGTGTTTTGGGAACAAAACAGGGCATGTTGTAAAATAAAATGTCAGTTGAAAATAACAGTGTGAAGGGTGTTTTTAAGGTGTTCAGGGGTTGTGGGGTTTGTCAAAGAGGAAGTAGGTTGCCCCCATAGTATGCGTGCAGTTAGGTTACAGTTTGTCAACAACAACAAGAGGTATATGAATGGCCTGTTCCTCTAACAAAGGCCCACCCATCTCAGGCACTTGTGCATGAGGGATATAGGCTATTGGCAGGTTTCAGAGTAGCAGCCGTGTTAGTCTGTATCCGCAAAAAGAACAGGAGTACTTGTGGCACCTTAGAGACTAACAAATTTATTAGAGCATAAGCTTTCGTGGGCTACAGCCCACTTCTTCGGATGCATAGAATGGAACATATATTGAGGAGATATATATACACACATACAGAGAGCATGAACAGGTGGGAGTTGTCTTACCAACTCTGAGAGGCCAATTAAGTAAGAGAGAAAAAAAACTTTTGAAGTGATAATCAAGATAGCCCAGTACAGACAGTTTGATAAGAAGTGTGAGAATACTTACAAGGGGAGATAGATTCAATGTTTGTAATGGCTCAGCCATTCCCAGTCCTTATTCAATCCTGAATTGATTGTATCTAGTTTGCATATCAATTCCAGCTCAGCAGTCTCTCGTTGGAGTCTGTTTTTGAAGTTTTTCTGTTGTAAGATAGCCACCCGCAGGTCTGTCATTGAATGGCCAGACAGGTTAAAGTGTTCTCCCACTGGTTTCTGAGTATTATGATTCCTGATGTCAGATTTGTGTCCATTAATTCTTTTGCGCAGAGGCTGTCCGGTTTGGCCAATGTACATGGCAGAGGGGCATTGCTGGCACATGATGACATATATCACATTGGTAGATGTGCAGGTGAATGAGCCCCTGATGGTATGGCTGATGTGATTAGGTCCTATGATGATGTCACTTGAATAGATATGCGGACAGAGTTGGCATCAGGCTTTGTTACAAGGATAGGTTCCTGGGTCAGTGTTTTTGTTCAGTGATGTGTGGTTGCTGGTGAGTATTTGCTTCAGGTTGGGGGGTTGTCTGTAAGTGAGGGCAGGTCTGTCTCCCAAGATCTGTGAGAGTGAGGGATCATCTTTCAGGATAGGTTGTAGATCTTTGATGATGCGCTGGAGAGGTTTTAGTTGGGGGCTATTGGGGCATCTGGACCATTGCAAAGCAGCCCCAGAACCCCTCTTAAATCATACCATCTTCCACTTTGGCTGTACCTTTTCATTCCCCCCCCCCCCGCTCCCGCCCCCGCCCAGGCCCTCTGCATTAGGACTTAATCATGAGCCCTCTGATTTCAACAATGTCTCAGGCCTCTCATCTACTGCTTCATATTTTTTAATTCTGTACATCATCTGGGATCACAGTTTGCCTAAAAGTGTTTTATAAAAACAAAGCAAAAAATATTCTCTAGGGGCTTAGACAAGATAATGATCAACAAAATTGTAACTGTTGCTTTGCAGGCCCTGCTACAAAATATCTTAAAGTTCATATTTCTGATGGGCCTTTAGGATGGGGGAGATAATACCTCATAAAATGGGAAAGTGATTCCAAATGACAAACACTTGCCCATGCTAAAGCGTAACAACTAACATAGAATGGCTGCCTACAAAACTATTTCACTAAAAGAGTTATCGACATTCCCTCTAAAACTCAGGACAGCTTTCTTACCCCCATGGCCTAATCTCTGTGGCTGTGGCTTTTTTAAAAATGTGTTTGTCCTTGTGTTAAGGTTGCCTCCCCACTCTGAACTTTGGGGTATGACGGACCCCCTAAACTTATATTCCACCAACTTAGGTGAAAACTTCCCCAAGGCACAAATCCTTTCTTTGTCCTTGGACGATATTGCTGCCACTACCAAGTGATTTAGACAAACATCCAGGGGAAAGGGCCACCTGGAGACCCTGTTTCCCCAAAATATTCCCCCAAGCTCCTTCACCCCCTTTCCTGGGGAGGCTTGTGAATAATATACTCACCAATTGCCTTTAATAAAAGTACAGACCAGACCCTTTATCTTTAGGAGTCTAAAATCAATCAGGTTCTCAAAAGAAGAACTTTATTATTTAGGGCTGGTCTACACTAACCCCCCCACTTCGGACTAAGGTACGCAAATTCAGCTACGTTAATAACGTAGCTGAATTCGAAGTACCTTAGTCCGAAGTTACCGCGGTCCAGACGCGGCAGGAAGGCTCCCCCGTCGATGCTGCGTACTCCGCTCGCCGAGCTGGAGTACCAGCGTCGAAGGCGAGCACTTCCGGGATCGATCCGGGGCACTTCCGGGATCGATCCGGGATCGATTTATCGCGTCTTAACCAGACGCGATAAATCGAACTCAGAAAGCCGATTGCTTACATCCGGACCCGGATGTAAGTGAAGACGTACCCAAAGAAAAAAGTAAAAGAAGCACCTCTGTAAAATCAGGATGGAAGGTAATTTTACAGGGTAATAAAAAGATTTAAAACACAGAGGATTCCCCTCTAGGCTCAACTTTAAAGTTACAAAAATAGCCTCTCTCTTAGCATAGGGTCAAGTATCAGAGGGGTAGCCGTGTTAGTCTGGATCTATAAAAAGCAACAGAGGGTCCTGTGGCACCTTTAAGACTAACAGATGTATTGGAGCATAAGCTTTCGTGGGTGAATGCCCACTTCGTCAGACGCATGCGGGTATTCACCCACGAAAGCTTATGCTCCAATACATCTGTTAGTCTTAAAGGTGCCACAGGACCCTCTGTTGCTCTTAGCATAGGGAAACTTTACAAGCTGAAACAAAAGATAATTTAATGCATTTTCTTGCCTTTACTTACAATTTTTGTAATCTTAGGGCTTGTCTATACTTACGCGCTGGTTCGGTGGCAGGCAATCGAACTTCTGGGTTCGATTTATCGTGTCTTGTCTGGACGCGATAAATCGAACCCAGAAGTGCTCGCCGTCGACTCCGGTAATCCTGCTCGGCACGAGGAGTACGCGGAGTCGACGGGGGAGCCTGCCTGCCGCGTCTGGACCGCAGTAAGTTCAAACTAAGGTACGTTGACTTCAGCTACGTTATTCACGTAGCTGAAGTTGCGTATCTTAGTTTGAATTGGGGGGTTAGTGTAGACCAGGCCTTAGATGCTTATTTCAGGTAGGGTTTTAGGAGATTTTTTTTCCTGCCCTGGTCCCTCTCTGTCCCGAGAGAGCACAAACAACCGCCCCTCCGCCCCCGATTTGAAAGTATCTTCTTTTCTTATTGGTCCTTTTGGTCAGGTGCCAACCAGATTATTTGAGCTTCTTAACCCCTTACAGGTAAAGGAGGGATTTTATGCTACCCGTAGCTGTATGTTTATGACACCTTGGTTTAGATTTTTAAAAATATTAGAAAAGAAGAAGGGTGGGAGTAGGAAGGTGTGAGGGGGCGGAGGGGGGCAGACTCCTTATCTTTCCTTTTAAAAAAACAGCTAACTTTTTTTACGTAAGCTAATTTTTTCTTGTGTTGTTTGTATAAATGCAAACTTTAAAAAGCAGTCTTGTTTATTTCTTTGTTAATTAAAAGACATATGTAAACTCCCTTCAATTGCCAGCTTTCATATTCTTACCCTGTTGCTGTTTTGGTACTTAAGCCTTTTTAGTTTACTAAACTTCTACAAAATATCCCTAAGAGTGGGCTTGTTTTATTACAGCTCAGTCAATACTGCTTTTTCATGTTAAACTTTTAAAAAACCAAACATAATGCTTCAAATAGGCCTCACTGCATACAGAATAACCTTTAAAAAGTTCATGTTATATTACATCTCAGTCAATGCTGTATTTTCATGTTAAATGTTTAAAAAAAAAACCTTTATTTTCATTTTAAATGAAATGCGAACAGGGGCTGCTAACAGGGAGTTTTGCAAGGGAGTTCTCCAGGTGAAGGAGGAGCAAATACAGCACCCTTTTGGGGTAAGTGACTGTCTGTAGTGTGTGTTTATTTGTGTTTGGGGGTTACTTCGTGTGTGCTGAGCTTGTGTTTGTCAGTCTGTTTGGTTGTTTGAAGGACCGTGTGCTGTGGCTGGCAGTTGGAAGCTGTGCACTTCAAAGGAAGGTCTGAAAGCTAGAAGCCTCTGGTAATTGGCTGAGCCTTAATCAGTGGGCGGGGCATTCACAAGGCCAGGGCTTTATAAAGCAGCACACAAGCGACCAGGGAGCTTTTGCAAACAGGGGCTGCTAACAGGGAGTTTCGCAAGGGAGTTCTCCAGGTGAAGGAGGAGCAAATACAGCACCCTTGGGGTAAGTGACTGTCTGTAGTGTGTGTTTATTTGTGTTTGGGGGTTACTTGCTGTGTGCTGAGCTTCTGTTTGTCAGTCTGTTTGGTTGTTTGAAGGACCGTGTGCTGTGGCTGGCAGTTGGAAGCTGTGCGCTTCAAAGGAAGGTCTGAAAGCTAGAAGCCTCTGGTAATTGGCTGAGCCTTAATCAGTGGGCGGGGCATTCACAAGGCCAGGGCTTTATAAAGCAGCACACAAGCGACCAGGGAGCTTTTGCAAACAGGGGCTGCTAACAGGGAGTTTCGCAAGGGAGTTCTCCAGGTGAAGGAGGAGCAAATACAGCACCCTTGGGGTAAGTGACTGTCTGTAGTGTGTGTTTGTTTGTGTTTGGGGGTTACTTGCTGTGTGCTGAGCTTGTGTTTGTCAGTCTGTTTGGTTGTTTGAAGGACCGTGTGCTGTGGCTGGCAGTTGGAAGCTGTGCGCTTCAAAGGAAGGTCTGAAAGCTAGAAGCCTCTGGTAATTGGCTGAGCCTTAATCAGTGGGCGGGGCATTCACAAGGCCAGGGCTTTATAAAGCAGCACACAAGCGACCAGGGAGCTTTTGCAAACAGGGGCTGCTAACAGGGAGTTTCGCAAGGGAGATTGGAAGGGGAGTGGGAAGGGAGTGAGGGTCCCTTGCCGGTTCTATCTGTTTCCCTTTATTCCCCTTAAAACCTATAAACCAAACTACATTTGAAACGTCTTGCTTTAAACAACCCTTTCATTAACCAGGAGACAATGCAGGCAGAAGCCCAGCTGCAGAGTGGGGGTTATCCAGTTTATTGCACTGAGTGCAGCATGTATGATTACCTGCCCTGTGGGCGGGTGGCGTATGTGTGCATTTGGTGCAAGGAGCTCCTGGCCCTCAGAGACCACGTACGGACTTTGGAGGCTAGGGTGGCAGAACTGGAGGAGCTAAGGGAGGCAGAGAGGTATGTTGATGAGGCTTTCCGGGACACTGTAGAATTGTCCCACCTCCGGTCAGACAGCCCCTGCGCTGTTGAGGAGGATGAAAGGCTCAGGGAAGCAGAGCAGTCAACGGGAGCAGAGGGAAACCTTCCCATAGTTGGGACCTACCTTCCAGATGGTGTTAGGGTATCCTCTCGCACTGAGGTTACCTCTCTGGGGAAGGAACTCCAGTTGCTAGGAAAAGGCAGGTGTTGGTAATGGGAGATTTGATCATTAGAAACGTAGATAGCTGGGTTTGTGATGACTGGGAGAACCGTATGGTGACTTGCCTGCCTGGTGCGAAGGTTGCGGATCTCTCGAGGCATCTAGACAGACTTATGTGTAGTGCTGGGGAGGAGCCGGTGGTCGTGGTACATGTAGGTACCAATGACATAGGGAAGGGTAGGAGAGACGTCTTGGAGGCCAAGTTTAGGCTGCTAGGGAAGAGACTGAAATCCAGGACCTCTATTGTGGCATTCTCAGAAATGCTCCCAATTCCACACGCAGGGCCAGGTAGGCAGGCAGAGCTTCAGAGTCTCAATGCGTGGATGAGACGATGGTGTAGAGAGGAGGGGTTTACATTCATTAGGAACTGGGGAAACTTCTGGAATGGGGGGAGCCTATACAGGAAGGATGGGCTCCACCTAAACCAAAGTGGAACCAGACTGCTGGCACTAAACATTAAAAAGGTTGTAGAGCAGTTTTTAAACTAGGAGATGGGGGAAAGCCGACTGCTGCAGAGGAGCATGTGGATCGGACAGAGACTTCTCTTAGCGGAGAGTCTAATGATAGAGAATCTCCAGGTTCTAGTCAGGAGCAGAGGATGGAAGAGGATAAAGTAGGGGCCAGATCAGACGAGAAACATTCACATAAAAAACAATCTGACACATCAGAAAAGGGCAGACAAATAAACAGTGACAAGTTTTTAAAGTGCTTGTACACAAATGCTAGAAGTCTAAATAATAAGATGGGTGAACTAGAGTGCCTTGTGATAAAGGAGGATATTGATATAATGAGCATCACAGAAACCTGGTGGACTGAGAGCAATCAATGGGACACAATCATTCCGGGGTACAAAATATATCAGAAAGACAGAACAGGTTGTGCGGGGGGGGGGGGGGGGGAGAGTGGCACTATATGTGAAAGAAAATGTAGAATCAAATGAAGTAAAAATCTTAATTGAATCCACATGTTCCATAGAATCTCTATGGATAGAAATGTCATGCTCTAATAAGAATATAACATTAGGGATCTATTATCGACCACCTGACCAGGACAGTGATAGTGATGATGAAATGCTAAGGGAAATTAGAGAGGCTATCAAAATTAAGAAATCAGTAATAGTGGGGGATTTCAATTATCCCCATATTGACTGGGAACATTTCACTTCAGGATGAAATGCAGAAATAAAATTTCTTGATACTTTAAATGACTGCTTCTTGGAGCAGCTGGTACGGGAACCCACAAGGCGAGAGGCAACTCTCGATTTAGTCCTGAGTGGAGCGCAGGAGCTGGTCCAAGAGGTAACTATAACAGGACCACTTGGAAATAGTGACCATAATACAATAGCATTCAACATCCCTGTGGTGGGAAGAACATCTCAACAGCCCAACACTGTGGCATTTAATTTCAAAAGGGGGAACTATGCAAAAATGAGGAGGTTAGTTAAACAGAAGTTAAAAGGTACAGTGACTAAAGTGAAATCCCTGCAAGCTGCATGGATGCTTTTTAAAGACACCATAATAGAGGCCCAACTTCAATGTATACCCCAAATTAAGAAATACAGTAAAAGAACTAAAAAAGAGCCACCGTGGCTTAACAACCATGTAAAAGAAGCAGTGAGAGATAAAAAGACTTCCTTTAAAAAGTGGAAGTCAAATCCTAGTGAGGCAAATAGAAAGGAGCATAAACGCTGCCAAATTAAGTGCAAGAATATAATAAGAAAAGCCAAAGAGGAGTTTGAAGAACGGCTAGCCAAAAACTCCAAAGGTAATAACAAAATGTTTTTTAAGTACATCAGAAGCAGGAAGCCTGCTAAACAACCAGTGGGGCCCCTTGATGATCGACATACAAAAGGAGCGCTTAAAGACGATAAAGTCATTGTGGAGAAACTAAATGGATTCTTTGCTTCAGTCTTCACGGCTGAAGATGTTAGGGAGATTCCCAAACCTGAGCCGGCTTTTGTAGGTGACAAATCTGAGGAACTGTCACAGATTGAAGTGTCACTAGAGGAGGTTTTGGAATTAATTGATAAACTTAACATTAACAAGTCACCGGGACCAGATGGCATTCACCCAAGAGTTCTGAAAGAACTCAAATGTGAAGTTGCAGAATTATTAACTAAGGTTTGTAACCTGTCCTTTAAATCGGCTTCTGTTCCCAATGACTGTAAGTTAGCTAATGTAACACCAATATTTAAAAAGGGCTCTAGAGGTGATCCCGGCAATTACAGACCGGTAAGTCTAACATCGGTACTGGGCAAATTAGTCGAAACAATAGTTAAGAATAAAATTGTTAGACACATAGAAAAACATAAACAGTTGAGCAATAGTCAACATGGTTTCTGTAAAGGGAAATCGTGTCTTACTAATCTATTAGAGTTCTTTGAAGGGGTCAACAAACATGTGGACAAGGGGGATCCAGTGGACATAGTGTACTTAGATTTCCAGAAAGCCTTTGACAAGGTCCCTCACCAAAGGCTCTTACGTAAATTAAGCTGTCATGGGATAAAAGGGAAGGTCCTTTCATGGATTGAGAACTGGTTAAAAGACAGGGAACAAAGGGTAGGAATTAATGGTAAATTCTCAGAATGGAGAGGGGTAACTAGTGGTGTTCCCCAAGGGTCAGTCCTCAGACCGATCCTATTCAACTTATTCATAAATGATCTGGAGAAAGGGGTAAACAGTGAGGTGGCAAAGTTTGCAGATGATACTAAACTGCTCAAGATAGTTAAGACCAAAGCAGACTGTGAAGAACTTCAAAAAGATCTCACAAAACTAAGTGATTGGGCAACAAAATGGCAAATGAAATTTAATGTGGATAAATGTAAAGTAATGCACATTGGAAAAAATAACCCCAACTATACATACAATATGACGGGGGCTAATTTAGCTACAACAAGTCAGGGATAAGTTCTTGGAGTCATCGTGGATAGTTCTCTGAAGATGTCCATGCAGTGTGCAGAGGCAGTCAAAAAAGCAAACAGGATGTTAGGAATCATTAAAAAGGGGATAGAGAATAAGACGGAGAATATGTTACTGCCCTTATATAAATCGATGGTACGCCCACATCTCGAATACTGCGTACAGATGTGGTCTCCTCATCTCAAAAAAGATATACTGGCACTAGAAAAGGTTCAGAAAAGGGCAACTAAAATGATTAGGGGTTTGGAATGGGTCCCATATGAGGAGAGATTAAAGAGGCTAGGACTCTTCAGCTTGGAAAAGAGGAGACTAAGGGGGGATATGATAGAGGTATATAAAATCATGAGTGATGTGGAGAAAGTGGATAAGGAAAAGTTATTTACTTATTCCCATAATACAAGAACTAGGGGTCACCAAATGAAATTAATAGGCAGCAGGTTTAAAACTAATAAAAGGAAGTTCTTCTTCACGCAGCGCACAGTCAACTTGTGGAACTCCTTACCTGAGGAGGTTGTGAAGGCTAGGATTATAACAGCATTTAAAAGAGAACTGGATAAATTCATGGTGGCTAAGTCCATTAATGGCTATTAGCCAGGATGGGTAAGGAATGGTGTCCCTAGCCTCTGTTTGTCAGAGGATGGAGATGGATGGCAGGAGAGAGATCACTTGATCATTGCCTGTTAGGTTCACTCCCAAGGGGCACCTGGCATTGGCCACTGTCGGTAGACAGGATACTGGGCTAGATGGACCTTTGGTCTCACCCGGTATGGCCGTTCTTATGTTCTTAAATGTTAAATAAACCTTTATATAATGAAACACTGCATGTTTAGCAAGTGTTAAAAGTATGGGGGGAAAGTCGAGGGGTGGGGCTGTTCTTCAGACAGGCTATCTCTGAGCTTCATGCAGTCACAAAGCCATGGTTTTTGTCTTTTACAATCAGTAAATGGAATAAAATACTTGTTATAACTTTCACAAAGTGTTTTTCAATGCAATCTCACCCTTTGTTAAAACTTTAACAGCGTTTAAAAAGTTAGGAAAGAAGTCTGTGTAAAAAAACTAGCAAACTGAAGGGGTGACCCCTAGAGCCTTCCTAAGGCAGACTATAATACATGGATCACTGGCTACCAGGGGTTGGCAACCTTTCAGAAGTGGTGTGCTGAGTCTTCATTTATTCACTCTAATTTAAGGTTTCGCGTGCCAGTCATACATTTTAATGTTTTTAGAAGATCTCTTTCTATAAGTCTATAATATATAACTAAACTATTCTTATATGTAAAGTCAATAAGGTTTTTAAAATATTTAAGAAGTTTCATTTAAAATTAAATTAAAATGCAGAGCCCCCCGTGTGTGTGCCACTGAAAATCAGCTCGCGTGCTGCCTTCGGCACACAAGCCATAAGTTGCCTACCCCTGGCACTAGCCTAATTAGTCTTATCTGTTTTTAAAATGTAGAGAAAGCTCCAGCTCCAGCCTGTGCTCCATTATTTTAATAAAATCTATAGACCCAAAACAAACACAGGAGCTTGTACCTGTGTCTCAGCACACGGTTTGCAAACATTTAGAAACACAGACATTCTGATAATGCAACTGAAAAATTCAGACTTAAATCTAGAAATCCTAAGAAAATGAAAGCTTAATATAACTTTTGCATGGATTTGTTAAAAAGTGGGGAGGAAAATAAACTTCTCTCTGATCCACTAGATTACAGAATAAGGGGAATATAAACTAGCTGTTACTAAGGTTCTGTGGTTTTCACTCTGGCGTGCTTCTGCATGCTCGTTGTTGGTTTTTTTTATTGAAAGACATGTAAAAATGTTAAATAAAGGGCTCTGTCTTCATATAGGCTTGTCTTGTAAAATAAAAGTGTTTATTCCTTTACAAACCTTAATATAACTGTCACTTGTATTTGTCAAAAAGTGAGGGAAGAAACAAACTTCTTCTTTCTGATCCACGGTTTACAGAATAAAGGGAATATAAACTAAGGACCTGTGGTTTTAAACCTGAGGTGTTTCTGCATGCTCTATTTTATTGAAACACACCTATAAAAATGTTAAATAAAGGGATGTATTTTCATATAGGCTTGTCTTTTAAAGTGTTTATTCCTTTACAAACCTTAATATAACTTTCAATTGTATTTGTTAAAAAGTGGAGGAAGAAGCAGCTTTCTTATCTCTCATCCACTGACTCAGAGACTCTGTTTTTGCTAACAGGGGCTTTGCTGCAGCTTCAACTTGTCCTCACTAAAAAATAACCAATGTTAGTCTAAAACGGAAAAAAAATAAAAAATTGTTTGTTACTAAGAACTTATGGTTTTAACTTTTATTAAAGCCCCTATGTAAAAGGGCTACATGGCAGGGGAAATGCTTGGGGTCTGCTTTTTTACATAAGAATAAGGCAGTTAAAGGGGCAGAGGGAGATGGTTCTTGTATAAAAATTTGGGGATGAAAGGATTGTTCAGGAAAATAAATTCTATGACACTGCTGTAGAACAACATCTGATTGGTCTGATCCAAAGGTGGGGATAACAAGCCTGAGGGGCTGTGAACCTGGGAAGTTGCCTCTTTCCACAGAAACACTTGGAAGGGTAAGATCTCGCTCTCTCTGACTCACCCACGTGCTGTCTATCTTTGCCCTTTGCAAAGGGGCTTTATTTTCCCTTTTCTTGCCTTGTTCTTTCCTTTAACCTATGTTTAGATGTTTAACCGATCTCAATGTTTTTCTTTTATTTAACTCTTTTTAAATGCTCTTTTCTTAACCTACCCTTATATTTAATAGTTTAAATGTGTTTTTCTTAACCTACCTTTTATACTTTTTACCATGTGCTGTGCCTTAGTAAATTCCTTTCTTTTTTTGCCATGCGTGTTCTTTTAACCTATTTTTATAGTTTTTAATATTTAATATTTTTAAATGCTCTTTTCTTAACCTAACCTTATATTTAACAGTTTAAATGTAACTTTCTTAACCTGCCTTAATATTTTTTACCACGTGCTTACCAAACAGGCTCTGCTTTAGAAAATGTCCTTTTTTGACGTGTGTTCTTTTTAAACCTGTTTTTATAGTTTTATAGTTTTCAATCTATTCTTTCAAACTAACCCTTTAAAAACAAAAATATTTATTTTTCTTTAAGTTCTTTCTATTCTTTAATAACATGCAAAACTAGGTCTTTAAAATTCTCTCCTTACTAAACTTAACCAAACAACCTTTCTTTCTTTTTTTCCTCTAAGCCTTACCAAAGCTGTCTTTTTTAATCTTTAAGTTGTGGAGGAAAAGACCCCATCCCCGCAATTGTCTAGGCCTTCATTTGTTAACATGGGCCTGTCTTGTTGCTAACAGGCCCTAAGCCTGAACCAAACTCACTGTGTCCCCTGACCGGGGGTGGGGGGTGAAAAGCTCCAGAGGTGGGAACAGTTTGCAATATGCTGTTGAAATACAATAACCGCCATATGTGCCTAATGCTTAAGAAATGTGTTGACTGCTTGTGTGAGATAAGATTATAATCAAATAGGTGTGAAGCTTTTGTAATGGTAACCCATAGGCCTAAGACATGTGCAATTGTAACCCATGCCCTCCCTTACCCCTGTTGTGTAACTACCCCATGATACTGTTGCACCCCGTGATGAGCATGGTGTAATGGTCCCCCATAAATGGTATGGTTGCAACACCCTGGAAAGTACCGGAGAGGACCCTAACTCTTATTTACACCCATAAAAGGTATGGTTGCAGCAAGGTTGGAAAGTACCAAAAAGACCCAGAAAGACCCTAACCCTTGTCATGTGTTAATTCCAATTAAGGGCAATTATTACTCAATTGTGTGATGTATTTGTGGTTTTAAACTTTATATACGCTGGCAATGCTTTGTATCTGGGGAGTAATTTTGATATCGCTGCCCCCAACGCATTGTTGTGTGTTTATTCATCAATAAACTGGCCTCAGGCTTGAGTCTCTGATCAAATTACTGCCTGGGTGGTTATTTCCACCACAAAGTGCTCTCACTCTATTCTTTCAACCTTTTTCTCTAAACCATCAACCAAATGTATAAAAGTACAAGCACGCAACATTCCCCCTATTCAAACATAAAAAATAATCAAAAAGAAACATTCAAAATGGCCGACGGCGCCAAACCTTGACATCAACGTGGAAACCTGTCAAAAATACATGCTGATGAATGCTATTGAGTTGTATACTACTACGGTTGGTCCAGCCCAGGAGCTTGGTCCTGTCCCCAAGAGGGGCTGTCATCAGCCGAGAGCATCTACCAGGTGGGAGTGTCAGTTGCAGCTCTGCGGGGGAGTGTGGGGGGAACCCCAGAGCTGGGATAGCAAGGGGCTGCAGGTCAGGACTGAGGAGCACCAGGAGACTTGGACAGAGGGCTGAGCCTCGGCTGGGATAGCTGGGGGGCTACGGGTCGGGATTGAGGGAATTTTTGTGCCTTGTTTTCCTGTGAGCTCTATTCCTGGACTCCTGGCTGGGCACAGAGTTACAGGTCAGGATACTGTTAATATTTCCTCCTCTCTTTATCTCCACACAAGGCAGCCCTTCGTACTTACGGGGTGAGACGGAGGAGACATGGACCAGTCAGATAGATCAATAGTGGTAAGTGGGATCCCGTGTGAGGTGGGATAATCCCGGATCAGAACGCTGGGATTTCCCCTTCCTCCCTCCCTCCACAAGGACAATGTCACCCCCCTGGGGATAGGGCTGCAGGCCCACAGTACATCTAGGAGACTTCACTGCATACACCTCCCAGGGCTGAACCAATTCCTATCCCAGGTGCCTGGTTGCTGTTGAAACTGGGGGGTCTTCAAGCACCAAAGATTCACAAAAGATCGGGTAAGCTAAGGTCCTCCCCTCCCGCCTCCCCTCTTCTGTCCCCACCTCAGGACTGGACTCCTGTCAATGGATCATTGGTGCCTCACAAAGACGCCCCGGGCACCGACGTCTTCTATAAGCAAGGGGGATTCTTCATCGTCCGCTCCGACCTGGGCTGCTACCTGTGGACAGAGGATCTAAAGAGCGGGACTGGCATTAAGATCCAGAGACTGCACCCCGCGTGCCGTGGCGGGGATCACTACCTGAGTGACAATTATAACATCTATGTCATCAAGGGCGACTCCTACCGGGTGGTGAAGGACTTGAGCACTGATGCAGAGGCCGAGGTCCGTGAGCTGGCTTCCGGCTGCCGTGGTGGGGACCACTACATACACACTGGTTCCCAGTTCTGCATCATCTTCCAAAAGAAGTGTCTCCTGGCCTATGTCCATGACCTGAGCACACCTATTAGTGGGCTCTTGATTCCTCTGCAGCCTGAATGCTCCCAGGGGCTCTATTACTTCACCATCGACAACCTCCCAACCCTGATCAAGCTGGACGAGAAATGGGGGGCTCAGTGCTACCTGTACAAAGATCTTTCCTCCAAAAACCCAAGCTCTTTCTCCATCCACCCCGATGTGCTGACCTTCCTCCCCGGGGGGCTATCCCTCATTAAGGGAGCCTCAACTGGTGGCTGGGAGTGCATCAAGACTCTGCACAATGATTCTGATTCTTCCATCACCTGGTCCGACAAGGTCACCTGCAAGGTGGGCTATGCCAAGCAGAAGATGTCCAGCATTGAGCACAACTGGAGCATCTCTGCTGAGATGTCCCTCGAGGCCGGAGAGCTCACCAAGCTCATCACCCAGTTCCAGTTCTCCCTCAAGACCCAGTACGGTGGCAGAAGCGTCCGCACAGAGCAGGAGGACTGGAACGAAGCCCATGAAGAAGAGGAGTCAATCCAGGTGACCCTGGAGCCCAAAAAGAAACTGTACATGTGGCAGTACCGCCTCGGCATAGGCCAGGAGCCCGTCTTGTTCTGCAGGGCTATCCAGTTCACCAAAGAAAACAAACCACCTGAATACATCCCTCTGCCTCCAGTCCCCTAAGCATCCGTGAGGATGGAGAATGCCTGCACCATGAAGCTATTGTTGATGTGTGCGTGTGAGCATTGGCTTCCTAGAAATCAATGGGATCAAATCAGTCCCTTCAAATCCATGCTTAGCGCTTCCCAGTGCCCTCCTCCCAGATTGCAAACCCTGCTCATCTGCTTCCTGTTCCCCTCCATCTCTCCAAATCTTGTTGCCAAGGCAGATGATTTCATGACATGTTCTCTTGGTCCTCTCTCATTATAATCCACAGCCTGAATTGTGATTTGGGATCATTCTGGGGTAGAATCTGCTGGTGAAAAACAAAGAATGTATCAAGCCTGAATAAAGATTTGATTTTTTTTCAGCATTCACCAAGTTGTTTGGGTTGAATTTCCTTGGTTTTCTACTTGGTGGGGTCCATAGAAGGGGGAAAATATGGAGGCAAAAGACAGAAAGCAGGAGGGAGACAGGATGATGGTAATTATCTTTGTACAGGGCTGTACGTGCTAGGAGCATGTTGAGCTGCACTGAGTTAGTTCCTTAATTTCCATTCCCCCCCATCCCATTGATCTAGAGGGGAAAGGCCTGGTGTCCCATTCCCACCTGCCTGATTTGCCAAACCCCATGACCTGGGCTGGATCAGGGACAGCACCCCCTAGAGGGGAAAGGCCCCATGACACAGTCACTGACCCTCTGACAAACAGTTGAATCTTCCGCCGCAGGTCATTACATCCTGCTCCACCTGAACTGGCCCCTGGCAGGTGCTGCTGGCCCTTTTTATCCTGCCCACTGAGCTCTGATTGGCTTCTGCCCACTCCCAACCCTTCTAGCCACTGTGGGACCAATTCTTATTGGTTCTGCCATGGTTGATCCCGAGAGGGTCTCTCTAGGGGGTCAGAACTCACTGCTCTTTCACACCAGACAGGAGAGCTTCTTGGAGCCTGGTGCCCCCACATGGCAGAGACCCCAGCAAATGCCTGGCACACCCAATAATTGGGGGTGGGGCAGGGGACACAAGGCACAGGGAAGAGGGAGGTGCCCAGGCAGGGAACCCATCTAGTCCCCAGTGAACCTTCCCTATACCCCTCCCCCCATGTCTGCCCTGCCCTCTCCCTCCTAAGCACCCAGCATGTAGCTATAAGGGTGTCACCCCTAGACAGAGCTGGTGGGTGAGGGGGCAGCAGTAATGGGACCCTGAGAGCCATGGGGAAAGGAACAGCCTGTGGAACTCATCAACACATGAATATAATAGATGCTCAAGGGCCAATCAGTGATTCTTGGGGATCACTCCCAGCAAGGCAGAGGAGCCATGTGCTGGGGTGGGGAGTGCAGGAGGAAAGCCTGCAATTGAGGTCATGACCCAGCAATAAGGAGGGAAGGAGGGAGTGGCTCTCCTGGGCAGGTCATGGCACAATTGTCCACAAGGGGGTGCCACTCTCAAAGGCCAGGCTAGATGGGCTTCCTGGGCTGATGGACCCTAGGGATCCTTCAGCAACAGTGCAGATGTAGGGCAAGCATAGCAGAATTTGGGCCAGTTACCTCCCAGCTGCATTCCAGCTCCGGGTGACTCATCCTACCTGTATAGCGGGAGGGCTCCATATACAGATGGGGAGAGCTGGGAATGAAACCCCAAAAGCCTTAACTCCCAGCCCTCACCTCTAGACCCCACTCCCCTCCCAGAGCCGGGGAGAACCCAGGAGTCCAGGCTCCCACACACACAGTTCAGAGCAGGATAAAGATTCCAGGATTCCTGGTCCCAAAGCCCCCACACCCACACACACACACACACACACACACACACACACCACAAGACCCAACCCCTGTCCCAGAGCTGGAGAGAGAATCCAGGTGTCCTTCCCCCCCCCCCCCACTTTAACCACTAACCCCTCCCTCCCATCTCTGAGTATGGGATAGAACCCAGGAGTCCTGATCCTCAGCCCCACAACACACACTGACCCACTGCCCTCTCCGAGCTGGGGACAGAACCCAGGAGTCCTGGCCCCCAGCCTTCCCTACTCTAACCACTACAACTCACTCCCCTCTCCGAGCCAGGGAGAGAACCCAGGCATCCTACCCCTCCCCACCAGAAACCCGTCCCTGGCCCTTTAATGGCTATGCAGTTGGGAGAAGGAGCCGGACGGCCGCTTCCCCTCCCTGTTAGCTGTGAGTTCCCATTGGGAGGGGGGCTGGGCAGATCTGGAAAGCTTTCAGGATCCTGTTTCCATCCCAGCCCCGCTGGGCTACTGGTTACCCACAGTACCAAGTTTAGAGCCAAATACCACACAGACCCACCCGGGGCCCAAGCCCCTCTCCCCCAGACACACCCAGGGCTTGGCCCCTCTTGGTGTGATTCTCTCCCCCACAGATCCTCCCACCAATCTCCCCTTCTGGGGCCTGTCCAGTTTCAGAATCAGCCCACCCCAATTCTACCCCCACCCAAATTCCTTCCCCATGTTAATTCTGAAGCACAGTTGAACCCTGATTGTGCCAGCCTGAGCCACCAGCCAGACATCTCAGAGCCCTGGCTCACCCCACCCTGTCTCCAGCTGTGTGCGATCACTGATGCTTCAGAGGAAGGTGAAGGGACATCCCAGAATACAGGGAGCCCATGGGGCATCATGGTAACTCTTCCTGCCTGACCCCTTCAGGGGATGCCCTGAAGCATGAGACTGGATTATAGTGATTGTCTTCATACAGGGCTGCAAGTGTTAGGACCAGGTTTAGGTGCTTTGGTTTAGTTTCTTACCTTCCATCCCCCCAGTTCATCGAGAGGGCAAAGGCCTCCTGTCCCATTCCCACCTCCTTGAGCCGTCCATCCCCCTGCATTGGGGCTGGATCAAAGCCAGATCCCCCTGGAGGGGAAACACCCCATGACAGAGTGTAACGATGCTGCCCTTGGTGGGACACTGCTGAGAGTGCCAATTCAGGACCAATTGCTTAAACCAGGGCAGTTACAGCCCAAGGCTGGAGTTCCTTTGCACACCAAGGCAAACCAAACCAGCCAAACTGAGAAGACTTCAGTTTTACCCCACTGGCTAACCACAAGGCACACAAGCAATTCCCTTAGACGCTCCAGTTTCCCAGTATCACCACCAGTGCCACTCATTATGGGGATGAATGGTTATGAAAACCAACACCCCAGTAAAAGAAAAAAGGTTCTCCTGATCCCAAAGGACCAAGCCCCAGACCCAGGTCAATAGACAAATCAGATCTTACCCACACATCACGATGTTGCCAATCCTTTAGAATCTAAAATCTGAAGGTTTATTCATAAAAGGAAAAATATATAGATGAGAGCTAGAATTGGTTAAATGGAATCAATTACATACAGGAATGGCAAAGTTCTTGGTTCAGGCTTGTAGCAGTGGTGGAATAAACTGCAGGTTCAAATCAAGTCACTGGAGTCCATCCCCAGCTGGGATGGGTCATTCAGTCCTTTGTTCAGAGCTTCAGTCTGTAGCAAAGTCCCTCCAGAGGCAAGAAGCAGGGTTGAAGACAAGATGGAGGAGCTGCAGCAGCCTTTTATAGTCTCTTTTCGTGTGGTCTCTGCTTTCTTTGTTCCAAAGACAAGCTAGCCAGCACATGGCAAGAAAAAACCTTTGGGCTTGTTACACTTGCGAGTTACAGCGCAATAAAGCCGCCCACAGCGCTGTAACGCACTCCCCGTTACACTGGCAAGGCATGTACAGCGCTGTATCTCCCTGGGTACAGTGCTGCAGGTACTCCACCTCCTCGAGAGGAATAAGGTGTATTGCGCCGCCGCTGCAGCGCTGTGGCGACAGTGTGGCCACCCAATGCGCTCTGACTGGCCTCCAAAAGTATTCGGCAGTATCCCACAGTGCCTGTTCTAGCCACTCTGGTCATCAGTCAGAACTCTACTGCCCTGGCCTCAAGTAACCAACCATGTGACCTGCCCTTGACATTCCCCGGGAATTTTGAAAATCGCCTTCCTGTTTGCTCAGCCAGGCATGGCGTGGAGTGCTCTCAGCGAATCTTTCCAGGTGACCATGTCTCCACGCGCCAAGCGAGCCCCAGTATCGAGCAATGGCGAGTTGCTGGACCTCATCAGTGTTTGGGGGGAGGAAGCTGTCCAGTCCCAGCTGCGATCCAGCCATAGGAATTATGATACCTTTGGGAAGATATCAAAGGACATGCTGGAAAAGGGCCATGACCGGGATGCACTGCAGTGTAGGATTAAAGTGAAGGAGCTGCGGAGTGCCTACCACAAAGCCCGTGACGAAAACGGCCACTCGGGTGCTCCCCCTGCGACCTGCCGATTCTACAAAGAGCTGGACGTGATAATCGGGGGTCACCCCACCTCCACTCTGAGCACCTCTATGGACACTTCAGAGCGGGGGGAGGAGGAGGAGGAGGAAAACGGGAGTGAGGGTGGTGGGGTGGGGGAAGACACCCCAGAATCCCTGGAAGCATGCAGCCAGGAGCTCTTCTCGAGCCAGGGGGAAGGTAGCCAGTCGCTGCGGCCGGTACTTGGTGGAGAACAAACAGAAGAGCAGGTTCCTGGTAAGTGGCTTGTTTTTTTGGGAAGGAATTTTTCGGTGTGGGCTCTTTGGGAGAGGAGGGTTAGGGCTGCATGCCTAGATGTGGAATAGCGCATTGATGTGGTCTATCACATTGCGGTAATGGGCCTCGGTAATCTCTTCGAAAGTCTCATCCAGAACGTGGTCAATGTGCTTGCGCAGGTTTATCGGGAGAGCCACCGTGGTCCTTGTCCCAGTCAGGCTAACGTGTCCGCGCCACTGTGCCGCGAGGGGCGGGGGGACCATTGCTGCACACAGGCAAGCTGCATACAGGCCAGGGCGGAAGCTACATTGCAGTAGAAGACCCTCCCTTGCTTCCTAGGTCACCCTCAGCAGCGAGATATCGTCCATGATGAACTCCTGTGGAAAATGTTGGGACAGTGTTCAGTGTAGGTGCCCCCTGCAGCTGTTGGCTCTCCTCAAGGCACAGAAACCCAGAGGACACAACAGCCGTGAAACAATCAGTCCCCCTTACTCACCATTTTGGGGCTCCCGTGGGTTATGTGCGCTCTTTGGAACGGGAAAATGATGCTGTTGTGTAGATTGTTGTGTGTGCCATCCTTAAGTGTGGGGGAATCATTGCTCTGTCTGGTGTAAACAATGCTGCCTCTGTTAAATGTTGCATTTTGCCTATACAGATGCAACCTTGAGACCTCAGCCGTCCCTCTTATCACCTGCTGAGAGACTGCAAAGACTGAGGAAGAGACCGCGAAAAAGCAAAGAAGACATGCCGCAAGAAGTGATGCAGCAATCTCTTAAAGAGAATCAGAAAGTGCAGGACTGGAGGGAGAGTGAAAGCAGGATCTGCCAGAGGCGACTTTCACTCTGTGAGCTTGAAACTGTAGCTACTAGAGCCGAACCCACGGTGTTGTAATACCACACTACAAAATTCACTTTAAATAAAATAAAAGGCAACAGATGGATGGCTAATTTGGAAGGGTGGATGGAGAGCTGGATGGATGGATATTGTGAATGGATGGATAGAAAAGGTAGATGAGAAGACTTATAGATATTGCAGAATATGGATGGACAGATGATGGATAGATACTGCAGAATGATGGATGGATGGACATGGCAGATAAGAAGATAGAAGGATGCATAGATGGATGGATAATACAGAAGAATGGATGGATGGATATTGTAGAAGGATGGCTGGATAGATGGATAGATATTGCAAGAGGATAGACAGATTGATATTGAAGAAGGATGGATGATCATGAATAGATACTGGGGAACTATGAATGGATGGACATAGTAGATAAGAAGACAGATAGATGGATATTGAATAAGCATGTATGTAGAGATTGATATTGCAGAAGGATGGATGGATTGATGATGGATAAATGTTGATACAGGATGAATGGAGGGCTTGATGGAGGGATGTGGCAGATAAGAAGAGAGACAGCTGGATATTGCAGAGGAAAGATGGACAGAAAGCTACTGAAGTTCCAGAGAAATAAACAAATAACCAGTCGAGTCAGCCATGACATTTCCCTCCAATCAGAATTTACTCTTATTTTCCAAGGCTACCGTCTCTGCCCTAGCTATACAGATTCAGTTCTATGTTTCTTCCCCACTATCTTTCATATGGACGTCCTTTGCTGGCAACCCAGTGCATCCATATCTCATCAAACTCCATGGGGAATTTCAGGGAGGGGATAAGTGAGTTCCCTAGCTCTTAGCTTTCTGTCATATTAGATCACGATTCCTGCAGAGGACAATTCACCTACTTACCAGATCAGCGGTCAGGGTCACCAGTGTTGTCAGCTGCATGTGTTTTCTCCTTGTCTGCTGCACTGGCTCTGGCCAGGTATCCCGTACAGCAGACTTCAATCAAACTACCCAAGAAGACCACAGACTTGGTTCAGTGGCGAAGGTGCTCAGCCAGGTTTATTGCCCACAAAGCACAGTATTAGTGCCCTTTATGTGCTACAGGTACATGAACACATGTGCGCCCGTGACAATGGGCTCAGCACAGTATGTGTCTGGGGGACTTTACACTCCCCGCTCAACCAGACAAAGACACCCCCTCTGTGACCCCCCTTTTATACTCTGATGTTAGTGCCTGGGCGGGAGGGCATACTGAGATTTCTCGATTGGAGCAAGCTGCAAAGAATGGGGCAGACGATCCCCAAAACTGGTGGTTATTCTAATACTTAGATTCACCAAGCCTGCAACAAAATGGCTTCTACGATACCTTACTGGTTACCTAGAAGCCAAACACAGCTCCCTTAAAGCACCCCAGCCCTGGGCTCCCACCCAACCAGCCATGTCAAATATGATGACATTATTAATAATCTTGTTAATTATATTTAAATGTCTACCCATCCCAAAGGATTGGACACATCACCCACCACATCAACAAATATTTCAGATCTTACCCATATACACATTTACATCCAATTCATACTAACTACACTAAGATTTATTAAAAAAGAAAAGAGAGAGAGCATTGGTTAAAAGATCGTTACACTTACAGATATGAATAGAGCCCTTAGGTCAATATCATAGTAGAGATGTTGAGCTTTAGAGTTGCAAAAAGTTCTTTCAGAATTAGTTCATCGGTTATAGTCCACATAGGTAGTTCATGGCCAATTTCAGGATGATCCAGGCGGGAGCTGGAGACCTCAGCCTTGCAACTCAAACTTCCCCTGACAAAGCTTGAGAAGGTCTCAGATAACAGGATCATGTCCTACAGTTCTTTTTACAGATCTCTGGAAGGCTCTTGACAGCAGGTATTCCTTGGGTGATAGTAGGTGATCATTGTGGCTTTGAAGTAAAACCTCCTATTTACTATGTGTACACAGGCAATTAGTTGCTGTAGACGTCCGGGGTGGGGCTCGTCCCTCGCAGGGGCGACTGGGAGCCAGGCCGCCTCACTACACGAGGCTGGGAAACCATTCAGTCTTGCCGGCCCAAGCCCGAGGTCAGGGCGGGGCAGCCCACAAACAGTAGTTCATGGGGTCAGGCCCCTCAGGCAGGGGCTGAGCCCACAAACAGTAGTTCAGGGGCTCAGGCCCTCAGGCAGGGGCTGAGCAAACACACAGTACTACGGTAAGTCCAGGCTCCTCCACCTGAGCATTGGCGTGAAGGCAGGGGGGGGAGAGACTGCCACCCGGGGTGGGGTGGCAGGGAGAACACAGGCCCACCCACTCCAGTGTGTCCCAGCCCGGGGCCCTAACAGCAGCAGTCCGTCTGCTGCTGGGTCAGTGGGGATCCTGACCGCAACACACTGACATGGGCTCGGGGTCTGCTATCCTCAGGCTACTTCCAATCTCCCCCTCCATGGGTACCTGCACGTCCTCAGTCTCCTCCACCGTGTCCCAGACCATGGGCTCCTCGGGGCACCGAGCGCTGGGTAGGTTGGGCGGCTCTTCCGGACCCTTGGCGAGGGGAAGCTCAGGCCGCTCCTCGCGACATCGGGCCCGGGGAAGGCTCAGCCAGTCCTCCTCAGGATACCGGGCTCGGGGCAGGCTCGGCCAGTCCTCCTCAGGATACCAGGTTCGGGGCAGGCTCGGCCAGTCCTCCTCAGGATACCAGGTTCGGGGCAGGCTCAGCCAGTCCTCCTCAGGATACCGGGCTCGGGGCAGGCTCGGCCAGTCCTCCTCAGGATACCAGGTTCGGGGCAGGCTCGGCCAGTCCTCCTCAGGATACCAGGTTCGGGGCAGGCTCAGCCAGTCCTCCTCAGGATACCGGGCTCGGGGCAGGCTCGGCCAGTCCTCCTCAGGATACCAGGTTCGGGGCAGGCTCAGCCAGTCCTCCTCAGGATACCGGGCTCGGGGCAGGCTCGGCCAGTCCTCCTCAGGATACCAGGTTCGGGACAGGCTCGGCCAGTCCTCCTCAGGATACCGGGCTCGGGGCAGGCTCGGCCAGTCCTCCTCAGGATACCAGGTTCGGGACAGGCTCGGCCAGTCCTCCTCAGGATACCGGGCTCGGGGCAGGCTCGGCCAGTCCTCCTCAGGATACCAGGTTCGGGGCAGGCTCGGCCAGTCCTCCTCAGGATACCGGGCTCGGGACAGGCTCGGCCTAGCAGGAGCTCGGGCACCAGCGTCTGTCCTCTCCCGTGGTCGGCCGCCAACTGAGCGCTGGGGCCGGGCCTTTATACTTCCTGTCCCGCCCCTTGACTTCCGGGGGGCGGGGACAGGCGGCGGTGACTCCGCCCACTGTGGCGGCTGTTCTGGCTCGTCCCTCGCAGGGGCGACTGGGAGCCAGGCCGCCTCACTACAGTTGCATACATCAGCATAAGGTAATTCTCCATTAAGCAATTCATAGACGGTTTACTACAAACTTCAAAGAGAAATATAGACAATGATATTCTTACACCCAAGTTTCATCTTAATGTTAATATTCCCTTTTGATCTCTGACTCAATAGGCTATAGTAACAGACAGGAACTTTCTGGTAACATTGTTAACCTTTAGCAAGATATAGGTAAACACACAAACACAATTAGTATTTACCGCTAATTCTCTAACAATAAAGGTTTGCATTTCAAAGCTCTAGCCTATTTAACATGGCTTTGTAAGCTATTGATAATGATCATTTGGTATACTTTCCTAATGTCTTTATGCCCCTGCTCTCAATCCGGGTGTCTGTGGGAAGCAGTGCTGTCACAGACGGCGGGGGGGGGGGAGGGGAAATCTGGTCACCCTGACCCACGTCCCTCTCCCCAAGTCACACCCACACTGCGGGGGAGGGAATCAAGGGGCCGAGTTCTGAGCTGAGTCTTGGTCAAACCATGGCTCCCACCACAGTAGCACCAAGCTAGGTATCACCCTCCACCTTCAGGCAGCTAAATACCTTTTAAAATCTGGCCCCATGTCCACTACGTTTAGAGGAACTATACCAGATTGTGATTGTTTTCTTTCAAACTGATTGTTGCCCCCTTGGAAGTGATAGGAATTGTCTGGCCCAAGAAGAAAAATGAATATTGAAAGGCAGAGACACCAAACGTGTGTGAGACTTTGAAACATTTAAAGAAATTGCTTTAAAAGGGTGGGGGGACCCAATTAATAGGCTGGTTTAATACAGAAATGCAGTGTCAGAAATGACTAAAGCATAAAGAGCCTCAGATAAGCGAAGAATGACAGAGAATGATGATGCACCATCGCCATCTACTAGATAGTGACGGGAGCAGCAGAGAAAATAAGACCAGAAATCTGTGAGTCTTGGTAAGTGTCTAATAGACAATAAAAGGATTGCCATCCTCCAGTGAACCCCAAAACAGCATCAGCATGGTGAACTTCAGTTTTGCTGAAGCCACCAGTGAAGCTAGGGAACCGAGAAGTTCTACCAGACATGTGGACAAGCCACGTGTCCCGCTCTCTCCTGTCTCAGGCTTACCAGGCTGAGAAGAAGTGGTGAAACTTCCTTTCAGAGATTGCATCTCTTGGTGTTTCTTTAATCGCGGTGTCTGAAAGATCCCCTGTTGCATCTGCATTTTCTAGCATGACCCCAAGGAACCACATCTTGAATTTTAACTAAGCAATGCCATTTGCATGTTTCTGCTTCATCCATCCAGGTCAATGGCCTAAGACAACTTCCTACAAGAACTTTAAGCAACTGCTTTTGATAGTTAAACTAGTCCCTTTGAAACCAAACACTAGAAACAGTAAGGACCACATTACTAGAGTGCCTTCAGACAAAGTGCAGGAGAGAACTACTTGAAGGGTGGGAAATATATCCAAGCTATGGAAGAACTGATGACCATAAATAAATGAAGTAAGAAATCTGACTGGTTGTTTGGTCCGTGGCATAAGTGCTGGTCCCTAACACTGGCCTCTCTATGGCCATTGAATGCAAGACTGTGAGTATTTTGAGTCTGGTACATCCCTAGGATAGTTGGTGTATCTAATCTTTGATCTGTAAAGCTGATGATTATATACCTTGTTGATTGTAGAAGTACTGTCCAGAGTAGAATTGGACCAGAGAAGAGTTTAGCATTAAAATGAGAACACTAACGCTCCCTGGACTCAATAATACGGGGTTATCCTCATTAAATTTCATTCAACCATGGACTGCAAATCCAGTTTGCTAGATTTCAGCTTTCAAATCTACTCTGGCACCTTGGCAAATCCATATTTTAGTAGTATTGACCCCTGTTCTCACTTACAACACTTCAGGGATTCCTCTGGTTTCTACTGAACTCTTGACTGTGAGGGAGCCCAAAGCAAATTCTAGGCTGTGACTAACAGTAACAATTGGAGAAAGAACATGACATTCAATCACTGACATTACAGGTGAGATTTGGAGGGAGGTTTGGGAAAGGCTGTGAAGGAGGTGGATGAAGGAGAATTGAAAAAAGCAGAAGTGGTGGAGGGAGAAGTTTGGGCCGGCCGTGTGTCCTCATCATTAAACCTGATTGAGATATTGATTTTGATGGAAAACTGGATTGTTTTGCAAAAGGAAAATATTCATAGCAACTGTCGGCTTCCCTCAAAAACTTGGCTACAAATAAAACATTTTTCAGTTTCAGCAAATATATTTTTGTTTTTGGCACCATTTTGCCAAACATTTTTCAGTTTCTGGCATGTTTTTGCCCAATTATTCAGTTTTCGGCACTTTTCTGCCCAATTTTCTGGGATTTCAGCAGCTTTTAGTCAATTTTTTTTGGTTTTGGTTTTTCAACAGAGTCTCCAAACTTTGTTGTGCACACTGTATCGAAAAAAGTCTTACTAAAATCAAGCTATATCCCCTGCTTCCCCCATCTACTAGGTCTGTAACCCTGTTCAACAAAGAAATCAGGTTAGCTGGGCCTGGTTTCTTCTTGACAAATCCATGCTGGCTGTTCCTTATAATCCTATTATCCATGAGGCGCTTACAAGCTGGTTGGTTAATAATTTGTTCCAGTATCTTTCCAAGTATCAAGGTTAGACTGATTGGTCTATAATTCCCTTGGTCATCTTTCTTCCCCTTTTTATAGATAGGTACCATGTTTGCTCTTCTCTGGTCAGCTGGGACCTCACCTGTCCTATGTAAGTTCTCAAAAATAACTGCTAACCATTTCAAGACTGCTACAACTAGTTCCTTAAGTACCCTAGTGTAAATTCCGTCAGGCCCTGCTGACTTCAATACATCTAACTTCTCTAAATGTTCTTTAATCTGTTCTTTCCCTAGTTTGTCCTGTGTTCCTTCCCCCTGATTATTAATATTAACTGTGTTCAACAATTGGTCACCATTGGCCATTTTAGCGTAGACTGAAGCAAAATAATAATTAAACATCTCAGCCTTCTTGATGTGACTAGTTATTAGCTCTCCTTCCTTACTAAGCAGAAGACCTACACTTTTCTTCCTCTTTCTCTTTCTCCTAATGTATGTCAAGAACCTTTCCTGATTGCCTTTTCTGTCCCATGCTAGATGTGTCGTTTTGTGCAATTACCTTTCTGATTTTGTTCTCACATGTTTCTGCTTCTTTTCTACTTCTGCTTGGCAATTTGGCCCCATTTATAACTTTTGCAGGATTCCTTTTTATCTTTCAGCTCATTAAAGAGCTCCAGATAGAGCCACATTGACCTTTTACTGTTCTTCCTATCTTTTCTTTACAATGGATTACTTTGCAGTTATGCAAAACTACTTCACTAGGAGGGTGGTGAAGCACTAGAATGGGTTACTTAGGGAGGTGGTGGAATCTCCTTCCTTAGAGGTTTTTAAGGCACAGCTTGACAAAGCCCTGGCTGGGAAGATTTAGTTGGGGTTGGTCCTGCTTTGAGCAGGGGGTTGGACTAGATGACCTCCTGAGGTCCCTTCCAACTCTGATATTCTATGATTCTGTGCCTTTAATATTGTCTCCTTGAGAATCTGCCAGTTCTCCTGCACTACGTTTTCCTGTATGTTTTCTTCCCATCAGACAGCACCTACCAGTTCTCTGAGTTTGTTCATCTCTGCTATGTGGAAGTCCACTTTCCTTATTCTGTTGCTCTCACTCCTTCCATTCCTTAGACTCACAAAACCTTATCATTTCATGATCACTTTCACCCAAATTGCCTTCCACTTTCAGATTCGCAACCAATTCCTCCCTGTAGGTCAGAATCAAGTCTAAAATGGCTGTCCCCTGAGTTCTTCCTCCACTTTCTCAAACCAAAAGTTGCCCCAGTACATTCCAAGAACATATTGAATGGTATGAAAACAGCCACTCAATGTGCAGCGGCAGCCAAAAAAAGCGAACAGAATGTTGGGAATCATTAGGAAAGGGACAGATAATAGGACTGAAAATATCATATTGCCTCTATATAAATCCATGGTACGCCCACATCTTGAATCCTGTGTGCAGATGTGATGGCCCCATCTCAGAAAAGATGTACTGGAACTGGAGAAGGTTCAGAAAAGGGCAACAAAAATGATGAGGGGTATGGAACAGCTTCTGTATGAGGAGAGAGTAACAAGATTGGGACTTTTCATCTTGGAAAAGAGATGACTAAGGGGGGATATGATAGAGGTCTATAAAATCATGACTGGTGTGGAGAAAGTAAATAAGGAAGTGTTATTTACCCCTTCTCATAACACAAGAACTAGGGGTCACCAAATGAAATAGGCAGCAGGTTTAAAACAAACAAAAGGAAGTATTTCTTCGCACAACGCACAGTCAACCTGTTAAATTCTTTCCCAGAGGATATTGTGTAGGCCAAGACTATAACAGGGTTTTAAAAAGAACTAGATTCATAGAGTCATAGATTCTAGGACTGGAAGGGACTTCGAGAGGTCATCGAGTCCAGTCCCCTGCCCTCATGGCAGGACCAAATACTATCTAGACCATCCCTGATAGACATTTATCTAACCTACTCTTAAATATCTCCAGAGATGGAGATTCCACAACCTCCCTAGGCAATTTATTCCACTGTTTAACCACCCTGACAGTTAGGAACTTTTTCCTAATGTCCAAGATATATTCATGGAAGATAGGTCCAACAATGGTTATTTGCCAGGATGGGCAGGGATTGTGTCCCTAGTCTGTTTGCCAGGAGCTGGGAATGGGCGACAGGGGATGGATCACTTGATGATTACCTGTTCTGTTCGTTCCCACTGGGGCACCTGGCATTGGCCACTGTTGGAAGACAGGATACTGAGCTAGGTGGACCTTTGGTCAGTCCAAGTATGGCCATTCTTATGTTTGTTTTTTGCCATATGACTTTTCCAACAGACGTCTGGGTAGATACAATCTCCCATTACTACCAGCTCTTGCATTTTGCAGCTTGCTGTTCTTTGTTTCAGAAATGCCTCCTCCACTTTCTCTACTTCATTTGGTGATCTATTGTAGACCCCCTACCATGACATCGCCCGTTTGTGTCCCTTTTATCTTTACCCAGAGACTTTCATCTGGTCTGCCTCTCACCTCCTTTTACACTGCAGAAGAAGTGTATATATTTTCTGGATTCACCCCTGAGCTTTGCCCTTTCCTCCTAAACAATACAACTTAGAGTCATAGAATCATAGAATATTAGGGTTTGAACAGACCTCAGCAGGTCATCTAATCCAATCCCCTGCTCAAAGCAGGACCAACACCAACTAAATCATCTCAGCCAGGGCTTTGTCAAGCCGGGCCTTAAAAACCTCTAAGGATGGTGTCAGGGTCCCCCCCCACTCTGAACTCTGGGGTACAGATTTGGGGACCCACATGAAAGACCCCCTAAGCTTATTTTCTACCAGCTTAGGTTAAAACTTCCCAAGGCACAAATTCCTTTCTTTGTCCTTGGATGGTATTGCTGCCACCACCAAGTGATTTACACAAAAATTTAGGGAAGAGTCACTTGGAATCCCTATTCCCCCAAAATATCCCCCCAAGTCCCTTCACCCCCTTTCCCGGGGAGGCTTAAGAATAATATACCAACTAATTGCCTTAGCAATGAGGACACAGACCAGACCCTTTGTCTTCAGAACACTGAAAATCAATCAGGTTCTTAAAAGAAGAACTTTATTATAAAGAAAAAAGTAAAAGAATCACAGCTGCAAAATCAGGATGGAAGGTAACTTTACAGGGTAATAAAAAGATTTAAAGCACAGAGGATTCCCCTCTGGGCTCAGCTTCACAGTTACAAAAACAGGAATAAAACTACCTCTGTAGTATAGCAAAATTCACACAAGCCAAAACAAAAGATAACTTAACACATTTCCTTGCCCTACTTACAATTGCTGTGGTTTTAGATGGATTATTCCAGGTATATTTTGAGGAGATGTTGTACCTGCTTGGCTTCTCCCTCCGTCCAGAGAGGGAACAACAAAAGAGAGCAACAAACAAATCCTTCCCCCCTCCAGATTTGAAAATATCTTCTTTCCTCATTAGTCCCTCTGATCAGGTGCCAACTAAGTTATTTGAACTGCTTAACCCCTTACATGTAACGTGATTCAGTACAGCTGCCTCTATATTTATGACAGATGGAGATTCCACCACCTCCCTAGGTAACCCATTCCAGTGCTTCACCACCCTCCTACTGAAATAGTGTTTCCTAATATCCAACCTAAACCTCCCCCACTGCAACTTGAGACCATTGCTCCTTGTTCTGTCATCTGCTACCACTGAGAACAGCCTAGCTCCATCCTTTTTGGAACCCCACTTCAGGTAGTTGAAGGCTGCTATCAAATCCCCCCTTACCCTTCTCCTCTGCAGACTAAATAACCCCAGTTCCCTCAGCCTCTCCTTGTAAGTCATGTGCCCCAGTCCCCTAATCATTTTTGTTGCCCTCCGCTGGACTTTCTCCAATTTGTCCACATCCCTTCCGTAGTGGGGGCCCCAAAACTGGACGCAATACTCCAGGTGTGGCCTCACCAGTGCCAAACAGAGAGGAATAATCACATCCCTTGATCTGCTGGCAATGCTCTTACTAATGCAGCCCAATATGGCATTAGCCATCTTGGCAACAAGGGCACACTGTTGACTCATATCCAGCTTCTCATCCACTGTAATCCCCAGGTCCTTTTCTGCAGAACTGCCGCTTAGCCAGTTGGTCCCCAGACTACAGCGGTGCATGGGATTCTTCCTTCCTAAGTGCAGGACTCTGCACTTGTCCTTGTTGAACCTCATCAGATTTCTTTTGGCCCAATCCTCCAATTTGTCTAGGTCACTCTGGACCCTATCCCTACCCTCCAGCATATCTACCTTTCCCCACTCTTAGTGTCATCTGTGAACTTGCTGAGGGTGCAATCCATCCCATCATCCAGATCATTAATAAAGATGTTGAACAAAACTGGATCAGGACCGACCCCTGGGGCACTCCACTTGATACTGGCTGCCAACTAGACATCGAGCTGTTGATCACTGCCCTTTGAGCCCGACAATCTAGCCAGCTTTCTATCCACCTTATAGTCCATTCATCCAATCCATACTTCTTTAACTTGCTGGAGGGGGGGGGGCACAGGTTTAGTTTTCCAGCACGCTGGACTGAGCTGTGTTTGAAGTCTAGCAGTCCCCATGGAAATAAAGGCCTAAACACCAAGTGGCTATTTGTGAACCAGGAGGTCACGTCTGGTTCATTTCTGGGTAGATGGGAGAGAGAAGGTCTGGGGGACACAAGCCCAGAGTATTGTGGGATAGCATTGGTGGACTACTCAAATATGAGCCTGGCAAGAAAGCTTCAGCCACACTCTGCCAGGTATGTGGTTAGGGTCACACACCTGGCATATGTGGGATCTGCCAGCAGGATGTGAGATCAGACCCACCCCTTGGGTGAGGCAGCTGCCCTGTGTCCAGAAGTGGTGCAGGTCCATGTCGGAGGGCTTTGCTTGTGGACAGTTTGGGCTTAAATATATGTCCAAGCCTGGACACACTGCAGTGTAGACACACGCAGTGTGGGCTTGGATAAGTCACCTCCAATCTCTGAGCCTCAGTTGCACCTCTTCTGACTGGGGTTTAAATGATACTTCCCTTGTCGCTGTAGGGCCTGATGTGCAGCCAGGGGAAAGAGGACAGTTGATTTCAGGGGGGTGAGAGGGGCCCCTTGGCTTCCCAAGGCAGGCAGAGTGGGCTAGAGCAAAGGGAACTGGGCTGGGATCCTGCCTTCCCTGCTGCACCCACAAGGAAATGCTCCTTTCCAGGGAACCCACTGCTGTAAGCTGATTGCATGGCCCACGGGAGGAGAAATATGGCCTCTGAGCCCTGCCCTGATGTCACCTCTTGTGCCATGGTTCATCATGGGTTGTGAGGCCTACGGCCTGGTGTTGAGTGTGGGTGGCCCGTGGGTCCCAACAGGCCCTAGAGAGGATACTGAGACTGGAAGACTCTGAGGTCCCTCAGTACTGAAAGGCCCGGGAGGAACGTAAGGCCCATGGGACCCACGAAGCCTGTGAAGACAAAGAGGCCTGTGAAGCCTCTTTCGTTTGTTCCTCTCCTGGAGCTCATGTCTCGTTTTTTTACAGTATCAACTTTCCCCCCAATTTTCATGGTTCTTTTCTAGTTTCCCACCATCATCTCCACAGAGACTCCAACTCCTAGGCACATCCCACCTCCCTCCTGCTTTCCTTCTTTTGCCTCCATTTTTTACCAGTCTATAGACCCCCAAACCAAGGAGAAAACCAAGGAAATTCAATGCAAACAACTTGGTGAATGCTGCAAAATCGATTCTTTATTCAGGTTGGACAAATATTTTGCATTTCGGCAGAAGATTTGATCCCAAAATAATCCCAAAGCAGGTTGTAATGAGAGAAGACAGGGAGATGTAATGAAATCATCTGCCTTGGTAAGGAGGTTTGGAGACAAGGTGGGTATTAGGAAGTGGATGATCTGGGTGTGCAGAGGAGGTGGGCATTGAGAAGGAGGTGGATGAAGGAGAATGGAAAAAGCAGAAGTGGTGAAAGAAGTTTGGGCCAGCTGTTTGTCATCATTATGAAAGCTGGCTGAAATATTGATTACAAGGGGAAATTGGATTGTTTTACACAAAGAAAATATTCCCAGCGAGTGTCGACTTCCCTTGAAAACAGGGTCATTTTTTTGGTTATTTGCATAGCTGCAAATAAAACATTTTTCAGTTTTCAGTATATATATATATATATATATATTTTTGGCACCATTTTGCCAATAATTTTTTTCAGTTTTTGGCACCTTTTTGCCAAATTACTCAGGTTTCAGATTTCAGCAGCTCTTAGTCAATTTTGTTTTTGTTGTTGTTTTGGTTTTTCAATAGAGAATCCAAATTTTGCACAGGAAAAATCAAACCCCATTTTCAGATCAGCTGTAATAATAATAGGAAGGAAAGGACAATTAATGAAACTGTCTACATTGCAAACAAGATTTGGGTAAAGCTGGGAACAGGAGTAAAAACAGGAGGAGGAATGGTGGGGATTCTGGGAGAAACTTTGGGAAGCTCGGGAAAAGATCTGAAGCGGCAGTACTAGGGCAAAGAAGCTCACATGCCCACATTCAGAATATCATCATGGTGCTGGCATTCTCCATCCTCACAGATGTTCAGGCGACCAGAGACAGAGGGTGTCATAACTATAAAGGGAAGGGTAACAGCCCTCCTGTGTACAATACTATAAAATCCCTCCTGGCCAGAGACTCCAAAATCCTTTTACCTGTAAAGGGTTAAGAAGCTCAGATAACCTGGCTGACACCTGACCCAAAGGACCAATAAGGGGACAAGATACTTTCAAATCTTGGTGGGGGGAAGGCTTTTGTTTGTGATCTTTGTTTTGGTGGGAGTTCGCTCTTGGGACTAAGAGGGACCAGACATCAATCCAGGCTCTCCAAATCTTTCTGAACAAGTCTCTCATATTTCAAACTTGTAAGTAAACAGCCAGGCAAGGCATGTTAGTTTTATCTTTGTTTTCTCAACTTGTAAATGTACCTTTTACTAGGGTGGTTACCTCTGTTTGCTGTAACTTTGAACCTAAGGCTAGAGGGGGGTCCTCTGGGCTCTTTAAGTTGATTACCCTGTAAAGTTATTTCCCATCCTGATTTTACAGAGATGATTTTTACCTTTTTCTTTAATTAAAAGCCTTCTTTTTAAGAACCTGATTGATTTTTCCTTGTTTTTAGATCCAAGGGGGTTGGATCTTGATCCACCAGGAGTTGGTGGGAGAAAGGAGGGGGGATGGTTAATTTCTCCTTGTTTTGGATCTGTATTCACCAGGGAATTGGTGAAGAGTCTCTCAAGGCTACCCAGGGAAGGGAATTAGCACATTGGGAGTGGTGGCAGCGGACCAGATCTAAGCTGGTAGTTAAGCTTAGAAGTTTTCATGCAGGCCCCCACATTTGTACCCTAAAGTTCAGAGTGGGGAAGCAGCCTTGACAGAGGGACACGGTCGGGTGCGTTGTATTCTTTGGTGAACTGGGTGTTCCTACAGAACAAGATGGGCTCCTGGCCTATGCAGAGGCGGTACTGCCAGATGTAGAGGTTCTGCTTGTGCTCCAAGTTCACCTGGACTGACTCCTCTTCTTCTCGGGCTTCAGTCCAGTCCTCCTGCCATGTGTAGATGCTTTTCATGCTGTATTTATCCTTGAGGGAGAACTGGAACTGGGTGATGAGCTTGGTGATCTCTCCAGCCTCGCAGGACATCTCAGCAGAAACACTCCAGTTGCGCTCGATGCTGGACATGTAGTGCAGGGTGAAGCCCACCTTGAGGGTGACCATGTCAGACCAGGCGATGGGGGAGTCGGAGTCATATTTCAGGGTCTTGATGCATTCCCAGCCCCCACAGGCGATGCCTTTGGTGAAGGTCAGCCCCCCGGGGAAGAAGCTGAGCACATCTGGGTAGATGGACTAGAAGGAGATCAGGCTGGCAGCAGAGCTCATGTCCTGGTACAGGTAGAACTGAGCCCCCCACTTCTCATCCACCTTGATCAGGGTTAGGAATTCCTGGATCCCAAAGTAGTAGACCCTCTCACTGCATTCAGGGGTCAGGCAGGAGTCAAACCCACCTTCATCTGTGCTCAAATCCTCCACACTGCGGACTATACCCCAATCCTGGAAGATGATGAAGAACTTCCCACCACACTTCAAGTAGTGTCTCCACCACAGCAGTTGGGATGCAGCTCACAGACCTTGGCCTCTTCATCCATGCTCAGGTCCTTCACCACCCGGTGGGAGCCGAGCTGCCCTTCATGATGTAGACATTGGGGTCCCCCACACCGCCCAGGTAGTGGTCCCCGCCTTGGCACGAGGGTGCAATCTCAGGATCTTGATGTTGTGCCCCTTCTCAAGGAGCTCCATCTGAAGGTAGCAGCTCAGGTCAGAGTGGACAATGCAGTCTTCATTGTTGCTGCGGAAGATGTCTGTGCCTAGAGAGTCCTTCTGAGGGACCAGTGATCCAGGGACTGGCCTGTAGGCCTCGTATGGGGACAAACGGGAGACAGAGGGAGGGGAGCTGTTGGCAAAAGGATCAAGGCAGTTTGAGAAGATCATGTGCACGTGGGGTTGGACTGGGGAACATCAGGGGACTTCTCTGTTTCTATCAAGGAAAAAATGTTCAGTAACACCAAGAGTGAATCCCTCAGGGCAACCACGACCTCTCTTCACTCACCCCAGTGAAGCTACGGCCGATATACACCAGCTGGGGATCTGTCCCTTTGACACCAATGGAGCTAGAGACATTTGACCTTAGATCATCTGATCTTACGTGAATCTTTGATGCTTGAAGACCCCCCAGTTCCAACAGTGACCAGGCACCTGGTATAGGAATTGGGCAGCCCTGGGAGGTGTCTGCATTGAAATCTCCTAGATGTGTCCTGCAGCCCTATCTCCAGGGTGTGGCATTGTCCTGAGGGAAGGAGAGGAAGACAAAGCCCAGGGTCCTGCCTTGGGAGGATCCTGCCTCACATAGGATCCCACTTAACACTGTTGATCTATCTGACTGGGCCGTGTCTCCTCCGTCTCACCCCGTAAGTATGAAGGGCTGTCCTGCTGTCAAGGCTGATTCCCCACTCTGGCACTTCAAGTGCATAAGGTGGGAGCCTGCAAGTATTCTAAAAATTAATACTGGCCACTCCGGGCTGCTATTAAACTCCCAAGGTTACAGCTTCTCTCTGACCTTGGATGTGTAAATGCTGCCACCACCCAAGTGCAAAACAACCCCTTTGGACCCAGGAAGGCACATATGGGAATTCCTCCCTTTGCGGTACCCTCAAGCCCTTTCACACCCCTACAGGGAAGAGCTGAGAAAGAAAACAAAGGAAATCAGCTGTCAGGGTTCCCTTCCCACTCTAAACTCTAGGGTACAGATGTGGGGACCCGCATGAATGACCCCGGAAGCTTATTTCTACCAGCTTAGGTTAAAAACTTCCCAAGGCACAAATTCCTTCCTTGCCCTTCGTATCGCTGCCACCACCAACTGATTTAAAGAACTTGGAGCCCTACCTCCCCCCAAATATCCCCCCAATCCCCTACACCCCCTTTCCTGGGGAGGCTTGAGAATAATATCCTAACCAATTCATTACAAAGTGAGCACAGATCAAACCCCCTGGGTCTTTAGGAGACTGAAAGACAATCAGGTTCCTAAAAGAAGTTTATTTAAAAAACATAAAAGAATCACCTCTATAAAATCAGGATGGAAGATAACTTTATAGGGTAACAAAAAGATTCAAAACACAGAGGATTTCCCCTCTAGGCAAAACTTTAAAGTTACAAAAACAGGAATAAACCTCCCTCTTAGCACAGGGAAAATTCCCAAGCTAAAACAAAAGATAATCTAACGCATTTTCTTGCTATTACTTACTATTTTTGTAATATTAGATGCTTAGTTCAGATATGGCTTAGGGAGATGTATTTTCCCTGCTCTGTTTCCTTGTTGACTCAGGGAGACACAGACAAAAAACCTTCCCCCACAGATTTGAAAGTATCTTCTCCCCTTATTGGTCCTTTTGGTCAGGTGCCACCCAGGTTATCTGAGCTTCTTAACCCTTTACAGGTAAAGGAGGGATTAACCCTTTACAGGGTAAGGAGGGATTTTATGCTACCCTAAGCTGTATGTTTATGACATCAGCTGTTGCTACCAGCTAATTAAAGAACATGCACAAACCTCTTAGGACACAAAAAAACCAATCCTGTTCTTATTAAAGGTAAATTTTATTAAAAACAAAAAGAAAATATATCTGGAATTTAGGCTATTGCTAGATTTAAAAAGAGTAAATATAATAATTAAGCATCAAGAATGGTTTTCCTGAGGTCCAGGTTAATGGTTACAAGCAAAACAAAAGCATTTGGGGGTTAGCACAGAGGAAATCCACAAGCCAAAATAAAGAAATAAACCTGATCGTGTCTATCTAAACATTCCCTGTCCCAGTGATTCCTTCTGGGTATGGAAGATATTTTTTCATACCTGGTTTAAACCTTACACAGCATTCCTGCTTATAGCATTGCTGCTCCGTGTCCCTACAGCCCCGAGAGAACAACAGACAGCAAAGGGAAGTTTTTTTCACACTTTTAAAAAGTTCTAGCCCTCCCATTGGCTATTTTGGTCAGGTGCCCACTCTTTTTTTTTTTTTTTTTTTTTTTTTGGTGGTACCTATGCAGGGAGGCTTTTTAACCCTTTACAGGTAAAACAAGCAGAGAACAGCTACCGAGAGGGATTTTACAGCTAACAGTCTGGCTGGGTGTCCATCAAAGGGAGCTACCCCCATCCCTTCATTTATCACATATCCTATGAAAAGTCTTCTGAGATGAAATCCTCTAAGCCTTCTTCCCCTCCATTGCCCCTTATATGGAGCCAGGTTGGGTAAGGAACGAGGAGTTATGAAACATCACACCCAGCAAACAAAGCCATTCTGGAGAAGTTCCTGGGCAAGGTGCATTTATGCAAACACTGCCTCATTGTAACAATTGGTTATTGACTCTGGAGTGGCTAACACAACAGAGGAAGAACAATCCAAAGCTAAAGCATAAGACAATTTGCTCAGTTACACACACCCCACTTCACCAAGATCTCCTTCACAACTGAGAGTGCCAATTCAGGACAAATTGCTTAAAGCAGGGCAGTTACAGCTCAAGGCTGGAGTTCCTTTGCACACCAAGGCAAACCAAACAAGCCAAACTGAGAAGACTTCAGTTTTACCCCACTGGCTAACCATAAGTCACACAAGCAATTCCCTTAGACACTCCAGTTTCCCAGTATCACCACCAGTGCCACTCATTATGGGGATGAATGGTTATGAAAACCAACACCCCAGTAAAAGAAAAAAGGTTCTCCTGATCCAAAGGACCAAGCCCCAGACCCAGGTCAATAGACAAATCAGATCTTACCCACACATCACGCTGTTGCCAATCCTTTAGAATCTAAAATCTGAAGGTTTATTCATAAAAGGAAAATATATATAGATGAGAGCTAGAATTGGTTAAATGGAATCAATGACATACAGGAATGGCAAAGTTCTTGTTTCAGGCTTGTAGCACTGATGGAATAAACTGCAGGTTCAAATCAAGTCTCTGGAGTCCATCCCCAGCTGGGATGGGTCATTCAGTCCTTTGTTCAGAGCTTCAGTCTGTAGCAAAGTCCCTCCAGAGGCAAGAAGCAGGGTTGAAGACAAGATGGAGGAGCTGCAGCAGCCTTTTATAGCCTCTTGCCGTGTGGTCTCTGCTTTCTTGGTTCCAAAGACAAGCTAGCCAGCACACGGCAAGAAAACACCTTTGGGCTTGCTACACTTGCGAGTTACAGCGCAATAAAGCCGCTCCCAGCGCTGTAACTCACTCACCGGCTACACTGGCAAGGCATGTACAGCGCTGTATCTCCCTGGGTACAGTGCTGCAGGTACTCCACCTCCTCGAGAGGAATAAGGTGTATTGCGCTGCCACTGCAGCGCTGCGGCGACAGTGTGGCCACCCAATGCGCTCTGACTGGCCTCCAAAAGTATACGGCAGTATCCCACAATGCCTGTTCTAGCCACTCTGGTCATCAGTCAGAACTCTACTGCCCTGGCCTCAGGTAACCAACCATATGACCCGCCCTTTACATTCCCCGGGAATTTAGAAAATCCCCTTCCTCTTTGCTCAGCCAGGCATGGCATGCTCTCAGCGAATCTTTCCAGCTGACCATGTCTCCACGCGCCAAGTGAGCCCCAGTATGTAGTTGCTGGACCGCATCAGTGTTTGGGGGGAGGAAGCTGTCCAGTCCCAGCTGCGATCCAGCCGTAGGAATTACGATACCTTTGGGAAGATATCAAAGGACATGCTGGAAAGAGGCTATGACCGGGATGCCCTGCAGTGCAGGATTAAAGTGAAGGAGCTGCGGAGTGCCTACCGCAAAGCCCACAATGCAAATGGCTGCTCGGGTGCTCCCCCCACGACCTGCCGATTCTACAAAGAGCTGGACGCAATAATCGGGGGTCACCCCACCTCCACTCCGAGCACCTATATGGGCACTTCAGAGTGGGGGGAAGAGGAGGAGGAGGAGGAGGAAAACGGGAGTGGTGGTGGTGGTGGGACGGGAGGAGACACCCCGGAATCCCTGGAGGCATTCAGCCAGGAGCTCTTCTCTAGCCAGGAGGAAGGTAGCTAGTCACTGCATCCAGTACTTGGTGGAGGACAAACAGAAGAGCAGCTTCCCGGTATGCGGCTTTTTTGGGGGGGAAGTTTTTTTTTCAGGAAGGAATTTTTTTGGTGCGGGCTCTTTGGGAGAGGAGGGTTAGGGCTGCATGCATGCCTAGATGCGGAATAGCGCATTGATGTGGTCTATCACATCACGGTAATCTGCCTCAGTACTCTCTTCGAAAGTCTCATCCAGAACGTGGTCAATGCGCTTGCGCAGTTTTATTGGGAGAGCCACCGTGGTCCTTGTCCCAGTCAGGCTAATATGTCCGCCTGCAGGCAAGCTGCATATGGGCCAGGGCGGAAGCCACATTGCAGTAGAAGGCCCTCCCTTGCTTCCCAGGTCACCCTCAGCAGCGAGATATCTTCCAGGATGAACTCCTGTGGAAAATGTTGGGACAGTGTTCAGTGTAGGTGCCCCCTGCAGCTGTTGGCTCTCCCCAAGGCACAGAAACCCAGAGGAAGACAACAGCCGCGAAACAATCAGTCCCCCTTACTCACCATTTTGGGGCTCCCGTGGGTTATGTGTGCTCTTTGGGATGGGAAAATTATGCAGTTGTGTAGACTGTTGTGTGTGCCCTCCTTAAGTGAGGGGGAATCATTGCTCTGTCTGGTGTAAACAATGCTGCCTCTGTTAAATGTTCCATTTTGCCTATACAGATGCAACCTTGAGACCTCAGCCGTCCCTCTTATCACCTGCTGAGAGACTGCAAAAACTCAGGAAGAGACCGTGAAAAAGCAAAGAAGACATGCCGCAAGAAGTGATGCAGCAATCGATTAAAGAGAATGAGAAAGTGCAGGAGTGGAGGGAGAGTGAAAGCAGGATCCGCCAAGAAAACACAGCGCACCGGCGGCAAAGCACGGAGCACCGTCAGCAAAGCACGGATCGGCTCATAAGCATCCTGGAGCGCCAAGCGGACTCTATCCAGGTGCTCAGAGCCATGCAGGCGAAGCACTACCGTGCCCCCCACACACAGCCCTTGTCCCAAAATTCTTTCCCTTGTGCCCCAATATCACCTCCAACCCACTTTCCCCAACATCCGTGTTCTTACTGCCACCAGCTGCCTCCAACACCAGTATCTTCACCAACCAGCCCTGAGAACTACGACCCTTCCCCACTGCACTCAACCCCCATCACCATGCAGTATAGCCATCCAGAAATGCAGCACTCATCGCACAGCACACCGGACAGGACATACGCAAATCTGTGATTGTACCGTTCCCCACTCCACCCCCTTGCTCTTTCTGATTCCCAAGCAGTTGTGTTTCTTTTCAATACATACATTTTCTTTTCAATAAATAGATTTTTTGGCTTTGAAAACATTATTTATTATTGCATAAAGTAAAAGATACCTTAGCCCAGGAAAGAAACGGGCACTGAAAGCAGATTCCTACTTATAAGATTGGAACCTCTGCACTTCACTTCCATGCAGGGCACCAGATATTACTGGTGGCTTTCAGCCTCAAAGTGCTCCCTCAAGGCATCCCTAATCCTTGCAGCCCCATGCTGGGCCCCTCTAATAGCCCTGCTCTCTGGCTGTGCAAATTCAGCCTCCAGGTGATGAACATCGGAGGTCCATGCCTGAGTGAAGCTTTCACCCTTCCCTCCACAAATATTATGGAGGGTACAGCACGCGGATATAACCGCAGGGATGCTGTGTTCGGCCAAGTCCAGCTTCCCATACAGAGATCGCCAGCGGCCCTTTAAACGTCAAAGGCACACTCCACAGTCATTCGGCACCGGCTCGTTCCTTGCTGCTGTCAAGGCACCCTGTGTAGGGTTTCATGAGCCATGGCATTAACGGATAAGCGGGATCTCCAAGGATCACAATGGGCATTTCGACTTCCCCTACTGTGATCTTCCGCTCTGGGAAAAAAGTCCCAGCCTGCAGCTTCCTGAACAGGCCGGTGTTCCGAAAGATGCGTGCGTCATGCACCTTTCCGGGCCAGCCTGTGTTAATGTCAATGAAACGCCCACGGTGATCCACAAGCGCCTGGAGAACCATAGAGAAATACCCCTTCCGATTAACGTACTCGGATGCTAGGTGGGGTGGTGCCAGAATAGGAATATGTGTCCCATCTATCGCCCCTCCACAGTTAGGGAAACCCATTTGTGCAAAGCCAGCCACAATGTCCTGTATGTTACCCGGAGTCACGGTTCTTCTGAGCAGGATGCAATTAATGGCCCTGCGAACTTGCATCAACACGATTCCAACGGTCGACTTTCCCACTCCAAACTGGTTTGCGACCGATCGGTAGCTGTCTGGAGTTGACAGCTTCCAGATTGCAATAGCCACCCACTTCTCCACCAGCAGGGCAGCTCTCAATCTCATGTCCTTGCACCGCAGGGTGGGGGTGAGCTCCTCACACAGTCCCATGAAAGTGGCTTTTCTCATACGAAAGTTCTGCAGCCACTGCTCGTCATCCCAGACTTGCAGGACAATGTGATCCCACCACTCAGTGCTTGTTTCCCAAGCCCAAAAGCGGCATTCCACGGTGCTGAGCATGTCCGTGAATGACACAAGCAATTTCGTGTCAAATGCGTTACGCGACTCGATATCATCGTTGGACTCCTCACTGTCACTTTGGATCTTAAGGAATAGCTCGACTGCCAAATGTGACGTGCTGGCGAGACTTGTCAGCATTCTCCTCAGCAGTTCAGGCTCAATTTCCTGCAGACTGCGCGCTGCACAGAAACCGTTGAAAGATGGCGCCAAATGTGGATGGAAACACAGGGATTGCTGGGATGCAAAGCAATGCATCATGTGCAGGGCCGGCTCTGGCTTTTTGGCCGCCCCAAGCAAAAAAAAACAAAAACAGGGCGGCCAGAACGGCAAAGCAAAAAAAAAACACCTGCGGCACGGCCGGAGCATGGGTGCAGGGGGACCGGCTGGGGGGAGGAGGGGGAGGGAGCGGGCAGGAGAGAGAGAGAAGGGGGCGGCCAGAGCTACAGCAGGGGCGCTGCCACGCGGCCCCTCCCGCTGCGCCTCCTCCTGCCACCTGCCGCGAGTGCTCTGCTCCGGTCGGCGGGGAGGGAAGGAAGAGGACTGCCCTGCAGGGCGCTCTGGTTCTCCGCGCCACCGCCCCCTACAGGGCGGCCGGAGCGGAACAAAAAAAAAAAAAAAAAGCGGCCGTGCCGCCCTAGGATTGGGCAGAATGCCGCCTCGAACAATCTGCCGCCCCAAGCACCAGCTTGCTCAGCTGGTGCCTGGAGCCGGCCCTGATCACAGGGCACCCCTTCCCACAACCCACGGTGCCAAAATGGGAAGAGGTGCTCTGTGGGATAGCTGCCCATAATGCACCGCTCCCAATGCCGCTGCAAATGTTGCAAGTGTGGCCATGACAGTGCGCTGGGCAGCTGTCAATGTGGACAGACTGCAGCGCATTCCCTACTCAGCTGTATGAAGACACATACCTCACAGCGCTGTACAGCTGCAAGTGTAGCCATAACCTTAGAGTTCTGTCCATAGGCAGGTCCCTGCATGCCTTGCTGAGTCACAAGGTGTATCTGCCTTCTCTCAAGGGGTTAATTGTATAGCAGATGGTCCTTAATGGGCCATCAAGCAGGCTAGGCAGTGCTGATACCAAACTGTCTGGGTGTCACCCGGAAGCATAGCACAAGTTTGAAATACAGACAGTATAGAGCCAATACCTACAACTTTAAGTACAAAAATGATACATGCACACAGATAGCATAATCATAACCAGCAAACCATAACCTTGTCTTAGACACCTTATTTGACCCCCTTTATACAAGATTTGGTGCCTCTACAAGACCTTGGTTGCACCAATGATCTATACGGTCCCAGTTCATGTCAATAACATCACACCCCCAACACAAAATTGATGCAGGAAGGGATGACACAAACATCACTGATTGCATCCCAAGAGCTCCGCATCCTTGGTTCTGTCTTACTACAGCTAGTATTGGGTTAGAAGCCATATCAGTGTATAACAGAAATGGTTTATCAAAGTCATGTTCAATAACATGACTGAATCTCTTTACAAACTCAAGGTTAGAACAATAGTGGATTGGATCTGCTTTTGCAGCATGGTTCGTGTATGTCTCATGTGATCTTGCCAAGAGCTAAAGAACAGAGTTATTTTATCCATACAGGCTCTGGCAAATGTTTGGAACCCAATTAACATCAAGTTACTGTAGATATTAATGTTGTTCATAGTATAGGAATCTTGGCATTTAGCTGTGAAAGCAATAGGGTAGTGTGCCTCAGTTTCCCTTTTCATACAGTACATTAGGCATGGAATGTCTTTTCCCCAGTGAAAAGTTCCAATACTGTTTACAGGCACTAACTGTGCAACTTCAGTATAACAAGACCTTTTAACAAAGTGTGTTCTCATGTATTCCTCTTAACATATTCAAGGCTTTTTTGAATTGCTTCAAAGTGACCTACTGAGTGGATAACTTTTTTGGATTGCTTCAAAGTGACCTACTGAGTGGATAACTGCCAAGTGACTGAACACATTGTCCCCTCGATTGAACACAGGCAAAGAGGCTGTGAACAGGACACACAAGGTTTTGCCATGATAATCTTAGTTAAATAAGAGTCTTAATTAGTTACCTCCAGTGGCACTTTTGACAAGTGGCTTTTCCTGTTTTAAAATAGCAATTAGCAATACAATTTAGCTGTTGCTAATCCTTGATGAAAGGTGGGACCTTTTCCAATTCAAAAGTTATAGGATGGTTGTGATGTTCCCCTCTGGTGTTATTTGGACCGGTGATCTGCCAGGTCACTCCAATCCTTGACTCTGGGAGCCAGCCTTACCCTGCTCTGCTGTGAGCACCCCCACTCCTGGGGGTTATGCCCACTGGACGCTGCAAGCTTATATGAGTTCATCAATTTAACAAAGAAATTGATATGTCCCAGGCTTGTTCTCCCAAGGGGAATCTCTTGACACACTTCAAACCAAACGCACTGCTTCAGGTAGAACACACAAACAGATTTATTAACTATAAAGATAGGTTCAAGCAATTATAAGTCAAAGCATAACAAGTCAGATTTGGTCAAATGAAATAAAAGCAAAACACATTCTGAGCTGATCTTAACACTTTCAGTGTCCTTACAAACTTAGGCCTGGTCTACACTACGAGGTTAGGTCAAATTTAGCTGTGTTAGGTTGATTTAAAAATGACTGTGTCCACACAACCAACCCCATTCCGTCAACCTAAAGGGCTCTTAAAATCGACTTCTGTACTTCTCCCCGGCGAGGGGAGTAGCGCTAACATTGACTTTGCTGGGTCGAATTTGGGGTAGCGCAGATGCAAATCGACGGTATTGGCCTCTGGGAGCTATCCCAGAGTGCTCCATTGTGACTACTCTGGATAGCACTTTGAACTCCGATGCACTAGCCAGGTACACAGGAAAAGCCCCGGGAACTTTTGAATTTAATTTCCTGTTTGGTCAGCATGGCGAACTCAGCAGCACAGGTGACCATGCAGTCCCCCCAGAATCGTAGAGCGTAGAATGTTTCTACGCTCTCCCTATCATCTCTGTCCCTGAGGTTATTGCAGATTAGAAGCCTGTCAAGGCTGTATCCCTACTTTGAACTTTAGGGTACAAATGTAGGGGCCTGCATGAAAACTGCTAAGCTTATCTACCAGCTTAGCTCTGGTCCCGCTGCCACCATCTTAAGAATTCCCTCCCTGGGAAGCCTTGAGAAACCTTTCACCAATTCCCTGGTGAATACAGATCCAAACTGCTTGGATCTTAAACAAGGAGAAATTGATCCTTCCCCCCTCCTTCCTTTCACCAACTCCTGGTGAATACAGATCCAAACCCCCTTTGGATCTTAAAACAAGGAAAAATCAATCAGGTTCTTAAAAAAAAAGGCTTTTAATTAAAGAAAAAGGTAAAAATCATCTCTGCAAAATCAGTATGGAAAATAACTTTACAGGGTAATCAGACTTAAAGAGCTCAGAGGAATCCCCTCTGTCTTAGGTTCAAAGTATAGCAAACAAGATAAGCACTTTGGTAAAAGGTACATTTACAAGTTGAGAAAAACAAAGTAAATCTAAGACGCCTTGCCTGGCTTTTACTTACAATTTTGAAATAAGAGAGACTTGTTTAGAAAGATGGGGAGAACCTGGATTGATGTCTGGTCCCTCTCAGTCCCAAGAGCGAACAACCCCTTAAACAAAGGACACACACAAAAGCCTTTCCCCCCCCCAAGATTTGAAAGTATCTTGTCCCCTCATTGGTCCTCTGGGTCAGGTGTCAGCCAGGTTACCCGAGCTTCTTAACCCTTTACAGGTAAAAGGATTTTGGAGTCTCTGACCAGGAGGGATTTTAGTACTGTACACAGAGAGCTGTTACCCTTCCTTTTATAGTTATGACACGCCCCCCAAATCACAGATAGTGTTGGACGTTTGGTTCCACACTGGCTGTGATTTCTTTCCTGGAGCTCTAGGAGAAAACAGAGTTAATAAGACACACGTACCTTTAGACATACTACTGATTATATAAAAACTAACAATATGTTTCATTCCAAAAACAATTGTTAACCAGTTAACTCTGGGAAACTTTCCCGGGAGAGTGCATCAGCCACTTTGTTAGAAGCTCCCGAAATGTGTTGTATTTCAAAATCAAAATCTTGGAGAGCTAAACTCCACCGAAGAAGTTTTTTGTTATTTCCCTTGGCGGTATGAAGCCACTGTAGCGCAGCATGGTCTGTTTGTAGTTGGAAACGCCGTCCCCAAACATATGGGCGTAGCTTTTCTAGCGCGTACACAATGGCGTAGCATTCCTTTTCGCTGATTGACCAGTGGCTTTCCCTCTCAGACAGTTTCTTGCTGAGAAACACAACAGGATGGAATTCTTGATCTGGTCCTTCCTGCATTAAAACTGCTCCCACGCCTCGCTCGGAAGCATCTGTGGTTACTAGGAACGGTTTGTCAAAGTCTGGGGCCCTTAGCACAGGGTCAGACATGAGTGTTGCCTTAAGCTGGTTAAAGGCCTTTTGACACTTATCAGTCCACTGAACTGTATTTGGCTGTTTCTTTCTGGTTAGGTCTGTCAGCGGGGCGGCGATTTGGCTGTAGTGTGGTACAAATCGCCTATAATATCCGGCCAAGCCTAAGAAGGATTGGACCTGTTTCTTTGACTTTGGAACCGGCCACTTTTGGATAGCATCCACTTTGGCCTGTAGGGGATTTATAGTTCCTTGACCCACCTGGTGCCCCAGGTACGTCACTCTGTTTTGGCCTATTTGACACTTTTTAGCCTTAACAGTTAGTCCTGCCTGCCGGATGCGCTCGAAGACTTTTTTCAGGTGCTCCAGGTGTTCTGTCCATGAATCAGAAAAAATGGCCACATCATCGAGGTAGGCAACTGCAGATTCTCCCAATCCTGCTAGGAGACCATCTACAAGTCTTTGGAAGGTGGCGGGTGCATTTCGCAACCCGAAAGGGAGTACATTGAATTCATACACCCCTGCCTGGGTGACGAAGGCTGACCTTTCCTTAGCGGGTTCATCTAGTGGTACTTGCCAGTACCCTTTGGTTAAGTCTAAAGTAGAGATGAATTGGGCATGTCCCAATTTTTCCAATAGCTCATCTGTGCGTGGCATTGGATAGTTGTCAGGACGAGTTACAGCATTTAGCTTACGGTAGTCCACGCAAAAGCGTATTTCCCCATCTGGTTTGGGAACTAGAACCACTGGAGATGCCCATGCACTGGTAGAGGGGCGGATTATACCCATCTGTAGCATGTCCTGGATCTCCCTTTGTATAGCCGCTTGGGCATGAGGTGACTCCCGGTAGGGTGGGGTTCTAATTGGGTGAGCATTACCTGTGTCAATGGAGTGGTATGCCCGTTCGGTCCGTCCTGGAGTGGCTGAGAAAATCGGTGCAAAGCTTGTGCACAGCTCCTTTATCTGCTGTCGCTGCAGACGTCCCAGGGTCGTGGAGAGGTTCACCTCTTCCACGCCACCATTCCTTTTTCCTTCATAGTAGACACCTGCAGGCCACTCCGCGTCATCAGTTTCCTGGGCTGTAAACTGGCAAACGTTTAATTCTCTAGAATAAAAGGGCTTAAGAGAATTAACATGGTATACCGTAGGCTTTATGTTGGAGGTGGGGGAGGCTATGAGATAGTTAACAGCTCCTAGGCGCTCCTGGACCGTGAATGGTCCTTCCCACGACGCTTCCATTTTATGGGCCTGGAGCGCCTTTAAGACCATGACTTGGTCTCCTACTTTGAAGGACCATTCTCTGGAATGTTTATCATACCAGGCCTTTTGCTCTTCCTGAGCATCCTTTAGGTTTTCTTTAGCAAGGGCTAAAGAGTGTCGGAGGGTGTTTTGTAGGTTGCTTACAAAGTCTAGAATGTTAGTTCCTGGAGAAGGCGTAAACCCCTCCCATTGCTGCTTCACCAACTGTAATGGCCCCTTAACCTTGCGGCCATACACAAGTTCAAATGGTGAAAACCCTAAACTGGGATGTGGTACAGCCCTGTAGGCAAAAAGCAACTGCTGCAACACTAGGTCCCAATCATTGGAGTGTTCATTTACGAATTTACGTATCATGGCCCCCAAAGTTCCATTAAACCTCTCCACCAGACCATTGGTTTGATGGTGATGAGGGGTGGCAACCAAGTGATTCACCCCATGAGCTTTCCACAGGTTTTTCATGTTCCCTGCCAGGAAATTAGTTCCCGAATCTGTAAGGATGTCGGAGGGCCACCCTACCCTGGCAAAAATGTCTGCTAATGCCTGGCACACACTTTTAGTCTTGGTGTTGCTTAAGGGTACAGCTTCCGGCCATCGGGTAGCAAAATCCATGAAAGTCAGTACGTACTGCTTTCCTCTGGGTGTCTTCTTTGGGAAAGGACCCAGAATATCCACAGCTACTCGCTGAAATGGGACCTCAATTATGGGTAGTGGCTGGAGAGGGGCTTTAACCTGGTCTTGGGGCTTTCCCACTCGTTGGCACACCTCACAAGACCGGACATAATTAGCAACGTCCTTGCCCATTCCCTCCCAGTGGAAGGACTTCCCCAACCGGTCTTTGGTTCTGTTCACCCCAGAATGGCCACTGGGATGATCATGGGCTAAGCTCAAGAGCTTTACCCGATACTTAGTGGGAACTACCAACTGTCTTTGAGGATGCCAGTCTTCCTGGTGCCCACCAGAAAGAGTCTCCTTGTATAAAAGTCCTTTTTCTACAACAAACCGGGATCGGTTAGAAGAGCTGAGAGGCGGTGGGGTGCTCCGCGCCGCCTCCCAAGCTTTTTGAAGGCTGTCATCTGCTTCCTGCTCGGCCTGGAACTGTTCCCTTGATGCTGGAGACATCAGTTCCTCCTTGGACTGTGGACTGGGGCTTGGTCCCTCTGGAAGCGATGCAGGTGCTGGGGCTGTTTCCATTGACTGTGAACCGCTGTTCGCTGGTGCACTATGTGGTATCTCAGGCTCTGGCTGAGCCTCTTGGGTAAGGTTATCTGCTGCTTCCGCCAGTTCAGGCTCGCTGGTGTCCTCTGGCATTGGAGTTGTAGACGGGCTTGCAAGCGCTGGACTCAGTGCTGACAATGGTCCTGGTGCTGGTTGCGTTGCCAGTTCCGGTTCTGGGACTGGCTTTGGCTGGGTCTCTGGGATTGGATCCACTACGGCTGTTGCAGTCGTTGGTAGGGGATCCGGTTCCACCACCTTCGTTTGGGTCTCTGGTAACACAGACGGGGTCCTGGTGGACGGCTCAGGAACAGGGATGGGGGTGAAAGCTTGCTTAGCCTGGCTGCGGGTGACTATTCCCACCCTCTTGGCTAGCTTCACATGGTTAGCCAAGTCTTCCCCCAGTAGCATGGGAATGGGATAATTGTCATAGACTGCAAAAGTCCACATTCCTGACCAGCCCTTGTACTGGACATGCAACTTGGCTGTAGGCAAGGTTACAGACTGTGACACGAAGGGTTGAATTGTCACTGTAGCCTCCGGGTTGATGAGTTTGGGGTCCACTAGGGATTGGTGGATAGTTGACACTTGTGCCCCAGTGTCCCTCCAAGCGATAACCTTCTTTCCGCCCACTCTCAAGGTTTCCCTTCGCTCCGAGGGTATGAGAGAGGCATCTGGGTCTGGGGTTCTTTGGTGTGATTGGGGTGTAATGAACTGTAATCGGTTGGGGTTCTTGGGGCAGTGAGCCTTTATATGCCCCAGTTCATTACATTTAAAACATCGCCCTGCTAAGGTATCACCGGGGCGATGTTGGTTGATGGAGACTGGTGTGGTGGGGTGAGAAGGCGTCTGGGGTTTCCCTTGGGATGTGGGTGGGGCCTTGGGTTGTCCCCGGTGATAAGGTTTTGTTTCGGTTTGCCCCTTCTGATATTCGCTCCAACTGCTACTAGCTTTTTTCTTTTCTGTCACCTCCACCCATTTGGCTCCAATCTCTCCCGCCTCGGTTACAGTTTTGGGCTTCCCATCTAGGATGTACCTTTCTATTTCCTCAGGAACACCCTCTAAAAACTGCTCCATTTGCAATAGGAAGGGCAACTCTTCCGTAGATTTAACATTTGCTCCTGATATCCAGGCATCCCAATTTTTCCCAATGTGGTAGGCATGTCGGGTAAATGACACATCAGGTTTCCACCTTAGGGCTCTGAACCGCCGACGGGCATGCTCAGGTGTTAGCCCCATTCTGATTCTGGCCTTGTTTTTAAAAAGTTCATAACTGTTCATGTGTTCCTTAGGCATTTCAGCCGCCACCTCTGCTAAGGGTCCACTGAGCTGCGGCCTCAGCTCTACCATGTACTGGGTTGGAGGGATGTCGTATCCAAGGCAGGCCCTTTCAAAATTTTCTAAGAAGGCCTCAGTATCATCGCCTGCCTTGTAGGTGGGGAATTTCCTGGGATGGGAAGTGGTACCTGGAGAGGAGTTGTTAGGATGGTCTGATGCACCCTGCCTAGTCCTTGCTGCTTCCAGTTCCATCTCTCTTTCATGGGCCTCCTGTTTGGCTTTTTCTTCTCTTTCATGGGCCTCCTGTTTGGCTTTCTCTTCTCTGTCATGTTTGGCTTTTTCCAGCTCCATCTCTCTCTTGTGGGCCTCCTCTTTGGCTTCTTTCTCGAGTTTTTTAATTTGAAGTAGTCTTTGATGTTTTTTCTCATTTTCTTCTGCTTCTAGTCTGGCCAGTTCTAGTTTGCTAGCTGCTTCACTGGTAGTCATTTTCCTGCTTTCCTGTGCTGGGCCACACCCCTCTGCAGTTGACTGAAACTGGGATGTATTTAGCTCAGGCTCCTGCTGAGTGCTGCTGAGTTAACAGAGACTTTCTAACAAGCTACTCCCGAGGATGTAAAAAGAAAAAAAACACAATTCAGATTGTAAATTACCTTTACCAGATCAAAGTTTGCTCACTGATTGAACCGTTCTCTTAACAAAGGACCTTGTAAAAAAAACTTAACACCTCTGCCTTCAGGCAAGGAGAGATAAGATATGCATCTACCTTCAGCTCTGCTCTCCAAGCAGCTAGAAGGAAAAAAAAATCTCTTACTGGCTTTTGGGTTTAAAACGATCCCACCGCTGTGCCACCATGTCAAGGCTGTATCCCTACTTTGAACTTTAGGGTACAAATGTAGGGGCCTGCATGAAAACTGCTAAGCTTATCTACCAGCTTAGCTCTGGTCCCGCTGCCACCATCTTAAGAATTCCCTCCCTGGGAAGCCTTGAGAAACCTTTCACCAATTCCCTGGTGAATACAGATCCAAACTGCTTGGATCTTAAACAAGGAGAAATTGACCCTTCCCCCCTCCTTCCTTTCACCAACTCCTGGTGAATACAGATCCAAACCCCCTTTGGATCTTAAAACAAGGAAAAATCAATCAGGTTCTTAAAAAAAAAGGCTTTTAATTAAAGAAAAAGGTAAAAATCATCTCTGCAAAATCAGTATGGAAAATAACTTTACAGGGTAATCAGACTTAAAGAGCTCAGAGGAATCCCCTCTGTCTTAGGTTCAAAGTATAGCAAACAAGATAAGCACTTTGGTAAAAGGTACATTTACAAGTTGAGAAAAACAAAGTAAATCTAAGACGCCTTGCCTGGCTTTTACTTACAATTTTGAAATAAGAGAGACTTGTTTAGAAAGATGGGGAGAACCTGGATTGATGTCTGGTCCCTCTCAGTCCCAAGAGCGAACAACCCCTTAAACAAAGGACACACACAAAAGCCTTTCCCCCCCCAAGATTTGAAAGTATCTTGTCCCCTCATTGGTCCTCTGGGTCAGGTGTCAGCCAGGTTACCCGAGCTTCTTAACCCTTTACAGGTAAAAGGATTTTGGAGTCTCTGACCAGGAGGGATTTTAGTACTGTACACAGAGAGCTGTTACCCTTCCTTTTATAGTTATGACAAAGCCGAAAAAAATGCACTCGCGATGACATGTTTTCCGAGCTCATGCAGTCCTCCCACACTGATAGGGCACAGCGTAATGCATGGAGGCATTCAGTGGCAGAGGCCAGGAAAGAATTAAGTGAGCGTGAAGAGCGGAGGCAGGATGCGATGCTGAGGCTAATGGGGGAGCAAACGGACATGATGAAGTGTCTGCTGGGGGAGCAAACGGACATGATAAAGCATCTGTTGGAGCTTCAGGAAAGCCAACAAGAGCACAGACCCCCGCTGCATCCACTGTATAACCACCGACCCTCCTCCCCATGTTCCATAGCCTCCTCACCCAGACGCCCAAGAACGTGGTGGTGGGGGGACGAGGCTCTGGGCACCCAGCCACTCCACTCCAGAGGATGGCCCAAGCAACAGAAGGCTGTCATTCAAACAGTTTGATTTTTAGTGTGGCTACAATAAGCAATGTGGCCTTGTCCTTCCCTCCTCCCTCACCCTACCCGGGCTACCTTGTCCGTTATCTCTCTTTTTTTTTTTTAATTAATAAAGAAAGAACGCATGGTTTCAAAACAATAGTTACTTTATTTTTAAGGGGGGAGGGTAGTTGGCTTACAGGGAATTAAAATGAACAAAGGGGGTGGGTTTGCATCAAGGAGAAACACACACAACCGTCACACCGAAGCCTGGCCAGTCATGAAACTGGTTTTCAAAGCCTCTCTGATGCGCAGCGTGCCTTGCTGTGCTCGTCTAATCGCCCTGGTGTCTGGCACAAAATGATTGTCTGCCATTGCTTTCACGGAGGGAGGGGCGACTGAGGCCATGTACCCAGAACCACCTGCGACAATGTTTTTGCCCCATCAGGCATTGGGAGCTCAACCCAGAATTCCAATGGGTGGTGGAGACTGCGGGAACTGTGGGATAGCTACCCACAGTGCACCACTCCGTAAGTCGATACTAGCCACGGTAGTGAGGACGCACACCACCGACTTAATGCGCTTAGTGTGGACATACGGAATCGACTATATAAAATCGATTTCTAAAAATCGACTTCTATAAAATAGACCTAATTTTGTAGTGTAGACATACCCGTAGATGCTTCTCACCACAGGCTGGCTCTTCAGCCAGGCTCTCCCCTTTGATCAGTGGTTCAGTTGCTTGGAGGTGGTGGTGTCTGTAGATGTAGGTGGAAGAGAGAAAGGAAGAGCCTGGCAAAATGTCTCTCCCTTTTATCATGTTCTTTCTTTCCTCTTGGCTTTGCACCCCCGCTTCCGAGTCAGGTGAGCATTACCTCATCACAGTCCCAAACTGCCCAAAGGAAGGGGGTGACTCACTCGAGGGTCTAACAGATTCTTTTGTTGCTGCCTACGGGTTTGGCTACACTTGCAAGTAAGAGTGCATTAAAGCAGCCCTGGGTGCCCTAACTCCTGAGGTGTCCACACTAGCAAGGCACGTAGAGCACCTGGACTCTGCAGCTGGAGACCTCCTGGTAATCCACCTCTATGAGAAGCATAAAGCTTGCTGCACCCCGACCGAAATGCCCATGCGTCAGTGTGCATGAGGTGTTGCATTACTGCGCTGTGATTGGCCTCCAGAAACGTCCCATAATCCCCTGAAGTCAAGTGCCACTCTTCCCATTGTTTTGAACTTGGCGGCAGGCATGCGGATATTTCCTTTCAACGCTACGTTTCTGACAGCCGGCTGCTTATCTGATCCAGGGCAAAGCAAACCATTAGTGTGGAATGCTGCCGTTGTGAGTGTGTGTGAGGGAGATGAGGGGGGTCTGCTGCTGTCTGAACTTACAAGACAGCATGCTGACACACTCTCAGCCCCCCAAAACACACTGTCTCTCCCCCCACATACACACAACACACTCCCTGTCACACTCCACCCCTCCCCCCACCATTTGAGAAGCATGTTGCAGCCACTTGCACACTGGGATAGCTACCGCAATGCTCTGCTCTTTGTGACCGTTGCAAGAGCTGCTAATGTGGCCACGCCAGTGCGCTTGCAGCTGACAGTGTGAACACACTGCAGCACTTTCCCTGCTGCGGTCTCCGAGGGCTGGTTTAATTCACAGCGCTCTACATGTGCAACTGTAGCCATGCCCTAAGACAGTGTCCATTGTTCCTCTGAGGCTGGGCTGGGTTTGTCCCATCCATGCCCTGATGAGGTGTGAACTGCCCCTCTGCTCTTGGAGAGTTTTTGCCTGGGCTTGCTTTAAGCCATGAGGATACATTTTCAGCCTCATAACTATATACATGAAATTCTAACCTATAACCTATAACCTTACTATAACATTACTGTAACAATTACTATAACAACCATGCTCAGCACATTATGAGCCTTCTGAAGACACCCAATATGACAAGCTTTGCATTGGATACCACACAATCATTTTATAAAGATGAACCTGGGGGTGTAGGGTGTTCCCGTGAGGTACAGAGCATCACAATGGTGTTATATGTGTACACTGTACCCATTGCTACACCACTGGTATAGATGTAGCCACTTTGCACATATTGATTTGAAGATAGACCCTTTTCTAGGTTACTAAAGGTGACATGGTTACATGCACTAGCTCATAGCTGAAGGTTGCACTTTTACCTGGTATGCTCTTTACAATATACCCATTTTAGATACATATTTTTTTAGTATAGATAGATAGATAGATTGTGATAAAGCTCCGACCTTGTCTCAGTGAGTCCTGCACTTCCTGGCAGATTTCGCTAGCCTCGGAAGCTCACTGTGACCCTCCACGTAGCCCTTCTCTCTCTATAGGCAAGGGTCACAGTCTACTGAGCCATTTTCATCATAAGCCAGCAAGGGAGGCAGGGCCGGTGCAACCACTAGGCAAACTAGGCGGCTGCCTAGGGTGCCTGGTGGTCGAGGGCGCCTAAAAGCCCACTCAGGTGAGGAGGTGGAGTGGAGGTGAGCTGGGGTGGGGGGGCGCGGAGAGGGCCGCTCGCAGTAACGGGGTGGGGGGGCGCACAGGGGAACCGCTCCCCGCCCCAGATCATCTCCACTCTGCCTCCTCCGCTGAGCACACAGCCCCCGCTCTAATTCTCCTCCAATCGGCACCGCAAGCCTGGGAGGGGAGGAGAATTAGAGCGGTGCCGATGTGCTCAGCGGAGGAGGCGGAGACGAGGTGAGCTGGGGCGGGCTCCCTGGGCAGGGTTAGCTGCTGCGGAGGAAGGGGGATCCCCAGGCGGGGTTAGCTGCTTCGGGGGGTAGCTGCTTGGGGGGGGGGTTCCCCGGGTGGGGGGGGTGGCGGGCTGGGTTAGCTGCCACGGCGGGCGGGGATAGCTGCCGCGGGGGGGGGGACTCCTCTGGTGGGGGGTGGGCGTGGTTAGCTGCCGCGGGGGGCGGGGTTATCTGGGTGCGGGGGTGGTGCAAGGTGGAAGTTTCGCCTAGGGCACAAAACTTCCTTGCACCGGCCCTGAAGGGAGGTGAGGAGAAGGAACCCTCCTTCGCACAGTCTCTGTTGTCTCCCAGTCTCAGTGATTAATCAGGGAGAGTGTGGGGGGGGAGGGGAGCTACTCCGGGCTCCAGCCCAGGGACCCTAATAGTAGCAGCTATTGGTAGCTGACTTTTTGAAACAGAACGAATACAATTCCCTGGGCTGCGGGGATGGTGCTGGGGGGGGGGCAGCGTGCGGAGCCATCTCCCCCCCTGCAGAGACATGCCAGCAGCCCGCCGCTTCTGAGAGCAGCGTGGGGCAGCCTGCCTGTGCCCTGCTGCGCCACTGGACTTTTAGCAGCCCGAATATCGCGATCAACTGGCAGAGTCTCCAGGATAGACCAGTTGATCGCGATCGACGGGTTGGTGACCACTGAATTGTATATAATTATGGATTTATTTTTGAGGGGCCCCCTTAGCCCGAGGCCCTGGGCTGCAGCCCCTAAAGCCCCTGCATTAATCTGGCCCTGGGGGTTGTGATACTGCTACCCTTACTTCTGCACTGCTGCTGGTGGTGGCAGTGCCTTCAGAGCTGGGCAGCTGGAGAGAGGCGGCTGCGGGCCAGAAGCCCAGCTCTGAAGGCAGAGCCGCCACCAGCAGCAGCGCAGAAGTAAGGACGGCAGGGTATGGTATTGCTTCTGCGCTGCTGCCTGCAGATCTGGGCCCTCAGTCAACAGCCGCCGCTCTTCGGCTGCCCAGTTCTGAAGGCATCAGATCAGCAGTAATGGTGGCACGGTATGGTATTGCCACCCGTACTTCTGCACTGCTGCTGGCAGCTGCTCTGCGTTCACAGCTGGGCGCCCGGCCAACAGCCGCCGCTCCAAGCTGCCCAGTTCCGAAGGCATCAGATCAGCAGTAATGGTGGCACGGTATGGTATTGCCACCCGTACTTCTGCACTGCTGCTGGCGGTGGCGCTGCCTTCACAGCTGGGCGCCCGGCCAACAGCCGCCGCTCTCCAGCTGCCCAGCTCTGGAGGCAGCTCAGAAGGAAGGGTGGCAATATCACGCCCCCCATAAAACCACCTTGCGATCCCCCTGCAACTCCCTTTTGGGTCAGGACCCCCAATTTGAGAAATGCTGGTCTCCCCCATGACATCTGTATAGTATAGGGTAAAAGCACACAAAAGACCAGATTTCACAAGGGGAGGCCAGATTTCATGGCCCATGATGCATTTTTCATGGCCACGAATTTGGTAGGGCCCTAATTATGGTGGTTTGCCCAATGAACTTCTGATTTTTCAACTTGGCTTCTGCCAAACAACTGGCCACATTGCCTGACAAAGTTCAAATCAAAATGTTACATATATATATATATATATATATATATATATACGTTAGTTGCAATTAAATTGTTCATTGACAAACACACATATTTATGACTGACTTTTGCAAAGATAGAACCATCATTGATGTATTATAAGGACACACCCTTGGGGGTTAAACTCTAATTATAATTATAAATAGTGTGGTACCACAAAGAAAAAATGTTTTACTATTAATATTTTTTATTATTATGCACATTCTTGTATGCAAAAATGTTGTTGTTGCAACAAAAACTCCCCCAAACCATAATTTAGTCATGTGACACAAAACATAGAACTCACAGACAAGTAATTTCAACATACCAACAAACCGTGACACCAATTGATTAAACTTTGTTGTTCAGAGCAGGTCCAGGAAACCTAAGGGTTGAAATAATTAATTGTTCCGGGTTTATAGCTTGGTTTGCCTAGAAAAGAGGTCTAATGATTTAGTTAAGAGCCAAATATGTTTTCTTGCGTCTTTAGGCCCTAGATTAAAACTCAAGCGCGTAAGAGAGAAAAATATTAACATATATTAAAATATTAAGTTTATTTGTTAAGTATATGTAAAGGGATATTTGCAAGAGATAAGTCAAATATTTTCTTTTGGTGAATTGAGACTTGTAACAATAACTGATTTATGTTGTGGATAGCAAAGGCTGCTGCATTTTGCTTTGATACTTCCTGTGTAAAAGCAGAAAGATTATCCATCGCTGGCTTCCTTTACCACGCTGGGTATGTCTGAAATCACAACTAATGTGATACCTCTTTTTGGAATAATGATGCACAGCAACTGATTTAAACCCCAGAGTTTTGTGACTGCAATTTGGCTAATACAAATATGTAAGTAACAAAACAATATTAATACTTCAATTTCAACTAGGGGGTGTTACCCTCGCCTCTTTTCCTACTGCCTCCCACTTACAGGTTTGGGGGGGTGGTAAGCAAGCGTTTGCTTTACCTTGTACATGGACATTAGACATTAGACACAGCCCAATGAATCAAAAGGATGCCGAATTAAGATGTTCTATGGGGTTTTAATTTTAATATTATTCTGTCAGAAGCAATTCACTTTGTTCACTTCCTCTTTCCTCCAAAACACTCAGAAGCATTTCCCCTGCAGTTTTTACAGAAACCTGTTAGCTTCTAGTCAAAGATTCAGTGACATTTTGCTTCCTGTTGGTTTAGAAATTATAAATTAAAAGCACCGTGACTGTCAGCCTGATTGAGTACAAGATACGAGTTACCGTCTCTATGACCAGTGAGGGGGGCTGAGCTGTTGGTACTTTCTGGTCAGTAAAAGTTTTTTTTTTTTTCTTTTGAAACATTTTAATTAACCATTCCTATGCAATTTAGTTTCCTGGATTGTTAACACCCTGCTTTGGTGGAAGTGTGGCTCAGACTTACAGCTGCACTTTGACAGTTTCCATTTCTTCTCATTACCCCTGATAAGCCTTAGCTATTTGTGATACTTGTAAGCAAAGTTTTCTGTACTTCCTGTTCCCAGCTTTACACAGATCTCATTTGCAACGTCGATGATTTAATTAACTGTCCTGTCCTTCTTATTACAGCTAGTTGGAAAATGCTGTTTGATTTTTCCACAGAAAATTTAGACGTTACATTGAAAAATGTAAACTGAAAAATGTTGGTGAAAAAGATGTCAAAGGCTGAAAAATCTTGGCAAAAAGCTGTCCAAAATATATTTACTGAAAAGTGAATGGTTTATTTTTAGCCAAAAGTTTTCAGGTTTTCTGACGAAACAGTGACATTTTTTGAGGGAAGCCAACACTTTCTGTGAATATTTTCCTTTTTCCAAAAAAATCCAATTTTCCCTCAGACAGTCCCCCCAAAATTCATTCTCACCTCTTCTTCTCACCTAACCCTGCGATAGGGAGAGCGGGACACATGGCTTGTCCGCATGTCTGGTCACACTACTGGGTTATCCAGCTTCATAGGTGGCTTCGGTTAACAGAGGTCTACCATGGTGGCCCCGGTTTATATACCCTGTTTTGGGGTTCTCTGGAGGACGGCAATCCTCTTCTTTCCTGTTGGAACCTTGCCACCTGCTCTGAGATTTCCCTTCTCTGCTGCTCCCATCACTCTCCAGTAGATGGCACTGGTGTATCAACATTTTCTTTCGTTCTTTGCTTATAGGAGGCTCTTTATGTGTTAGTCATTCAAACACTGTACTTCTGTATTAACCCAGCCTATTAATTGTGTGTCTCTATTTTTTTAAGCAATTTATTTTAAAGTTTCGAAGTCACACAGACGGAGGGTGCTTCTGCCTTTCAATAATTCAGTTTCCTTCCCGTGCCAGACAATTCCTTTCACTTCCAGCGGACAACAATCAGTTTGAAAGAAAATAAACACAATCTTGTATAGTTCCTCTACATGTGGTGGACACTGGCCCGGATTTTAAAAAATATTTAAGTGCCTGAAGGCACAGATTGGGTTTTTTATTAACATTGTGGGTGTCTACAGGAGCGAAAGCTTCTTGGGTTGAATCTCAGATTGGCCTCCCTCCTGGAAATCAATGGGATTAAATCAATCCCTTCAAACAGTGGTTACCGCGTCCCAGTGCCCTCCTCCCAGCTTACAAACCCGGCCCATCCACTTCCCATTCCCCTGCTTCTCTCCAAATCTCATTACCAAGGCTGATGATTTCATTATATCTTCTCTCTGTCTTCACTCATTATAGCCTGCAGCCTGAATTGTGCTTTGGGATCATTCTGGGGTCAAATCTGCTGCCAAAACCCAAAGTATTTGTAAAGCCTGATTAGGAATCAATATTTTTCAGCATTCATCAAGTTGTTGGGGTTGAATTTCCTTGGTTTTCTCCTTGGTTTGGGGTCTCTAGATGGGTAAAAAATGGAGGCAAATGCAGGAAAGCAGGAGGGAGCCAGGATGGGCCCAGGAGTTGGGGTCTCTGTGGAGATGACAGTGGGGAGCCAAAAAGAAATATGGAAACTGGGGAGAAATTTGATTCTGTGAAAAATGAGAAATGAGCTTGGGGAGTGGAGTTCTGTTGGTTTCTTTTTTGGGCCTGTCTTGTAGCAGGAGGCTTCTGGGTACACGTCTGTCTCTGTTGATTTGTTTCTTTATTTCCTTGTGTGGGTATCGTAGTTTTGAGAATGCTTGGTGAAGATCTTGTAGGTGTTGGTCTCTGTCTGAGGGGTTGGAGCAGATGCGGTTGTACCTCAGCGCTTGGCTGTAGACGATGGATCGTGTGGTGTGTCCGGGGTGGAAGCTGGAGGCATGAAGGTAGGCATAGCGGTCGGTGGGTTTTCGGAATAGGGTGGTGTTAACGTGGCCATCGCTTATTTGTACTGTGGTGTCTAGGAAGTGGACCTCCCGTGTAGATTGGTCCATCTTACAGCAAAAAAACTTCAGGACCAGACACCAAAGAGAAACTGCTGAGCTCCAGTTCATTTGCAAATTTGACACCATCAGATCAGGATTAAACAAAGACTGTGAATGGCTATCCAACTACAGAAGCAGTTTCTCCTCCCTTGGTGTTCACACCTCAAGTGCTAGCAGAGCACCTCACCCTCCCTGATTGAACTAACCTCGTTATCTCCATACTGATTTATACCTGCCTCTGGAAATTTCCTTTACTTGCATCTGAAGCAATGGGGGGGTTGTTTCCCTTTTGGAAATTGATTTCATTGGAAGTGTTCAGCCTGCTCCACAGGAAGAAATTCATCCAGGCCTATGTGTCACCCCGTTACCTCCTTCCTCTGGAGAGAGCGGGTCTTGCTTGTACCAGCTGGTTGTTGACTCCCTACTACTGTCAAACCTTGATGATGGGATCCCAATGGAAATCCCAGTCTATTGGCAGCCAAAGGAACGGTGTGCCCCCAATTCACCTGTTTTACCTGGGCTCCCCACCCCGTATCACCCACACCACTTGGATTCAATTATAAAACAAAAGGAAATTTGTTCAAGAAAGACTAGAAATTCAAGTAAATAGCAGCTAGAGAGACAGGGACAAATGGGCTACATGTAAAACAAACAACATCACACACTGTCTAGAAACCAAATGTAACTCACAAGTTCTCCTCCTGGCTAGAGACGCTTAACTCACCCAATGTTATCTGCAGCGTTTTCAACCAGGCCTGTTTGAGATTCCTTCTTCATGACGCAAATTCACTGTGTTTACTTCCCAGGTGACGGATGCCAGGGTGTCTCTCTGCCCTCCTAGTATAGCAGACAGACCTTTGATCTTCACCCCAAGGTAGCCCCTCCAGTGCTGTTGACCTCTTCTGTTAGTTTCCTTCTCAAGTCTCCATCAGCTCTTCATTAGCCATGCAAAATCACCAATTCCGAGGGACCATTGTGATCATTTCATCTTGACCTCACAAGTCAGAGAATGTCCCCAAAATAATTACTTGAGCAGATCATTTAGAAAAACATCCAACCTTGATGTCAAAATGGTCAGTGATGGAGAATCCAGCATCACCCTTGGGAATCTGTCCCAATGGTGATTTACTCTCACTGCTTAAAATTTACACCTTATTTCCTGTCTGAATTTGTCTAGCATCAACTTCAAGCCATTGGATCGTCTTAGACCTTTTTCTGCTCGACTGAAGAGCCCATTATGAAATATTCATTCCCCAGGTAGGTGCTTATAGACTGTGATCAAGGCTCCCCTTTACCTTCTCTCTGTTAAGTTAAATAAGTCGAGCTCCTTGAGTCTGTCTCTATAAGGCAGGTTTTCTATTTCTAACAGACTGTGGTGGTATGACATGGTCTCCCCTGGAGATAAGTGACTCTCACACACACACGAGAGAGGCTCCTTTGGATCTCGGCACCTCTCTGTAATTCTGTGCATCCAAGGGTCCTGGGGTCACAGCAATATCTGGGTATCACAACAACTTTCGCCTTTCATGATTTCTAAGGCCAGAAGGAACCATTGGAGCACCCAGTCTGGCCCCTGTAGTCACCCGGATGCCCCGCTGTGAATTCAAAAGACTTTAGTGAGACCAAAGTATTTGACTGCGCAGGAGGCTAAGCCATTGTGGCCTCCAGTAGAGAACAGGAGGGATGGAGGTGCAGCAATGCAATAGCAGGGGAATCATTCGGTGGGAGATGATCCCAGTAGGCAGTACCGGGTTTACAATGGCCCTGGCCAGCCCGATCCCCTGACTGGCTGAGCCAGCCACGAAAGCTGCCCCCACCACTGCTCTGCCTCTGCCCCGTCTCTTCCCACCCCTGCTCTGCCCCCGCCCCGCCTCTTCCCACCCCTGCTCTGTCCCAGCCCCGCCCCTGATCACCGGGAACTGCCCCGCTCCTCTTGGGCTGGTGACCATCATGGCATCCACCTGTAGGGTTTCAGGCTCCACTCCTGCCACAGCAGCCATCAGGTGACTTAAGTGAGCCCAGCTAGCCTGGGGCTGGTGGGTGCAGTGGCAGTTTAGGGGGAGGAGAAGCCCTGACCCCGGCAGGAGCTGTGCTTGAGGGTGGGGGGGAAGCTCCGACCCCAGCAGGAGCTGCGCTTGAGGGTGGGGGGAAGCTCCGACCCCAGCAGGAGCTGTGCTGTGGGTGGGGAGGAGAAGCCCCGACCCCGGCAGGAGCTGCACTGGGGGAGAAGCCCCAACCAGGGCAGGAGATGCAGCGCTGAAGCCCCCAGCTGCCCTAGTGGCAGAAGCTGCAGTGCTAAAGCCACGACCCCGCTCTGTGCAGAGCTGGCCTGAGCCCCTCTCTCTCCCGTTCCCCCCTATGTGGAGCTGGCTCTCACTCTCAGGCTGTGGAGAAATTCAGCCCAAATCTACCAACCTAGGAACGTTCATTTCCCCCATCATGACACAGCCAAGAATGGATTTAGCCTAGGAGGCAGGGTCAGCATTAGCCCCATTTGGCAGGTGGGATCTAGGGCACACAGAGGTGAAGTGACTTTCCCAAGGCTAAGCAGGGAGTCTGTGGCAGAGCAGAGAAATGAAGCCAGAACACCTGGCCCCCAGGCCTGTGCCTTAACCACTAGGTCACCCTTCCTACTGCAAGGAGGGGGAGCCTCCTCTGCGCTTTGAGTGCATGGGTGGGCCAGGCACTAGACCCAGCCACCAGGAGGGGGATGGGAAAAGGGACATGGGTGGGAAGCAAGAAGGGGGAAACATCAGGAAGGGGAGCAAGGACTTCGAGAAGAAACAAGAGAGGGGGAAAGGGGCAGGGAGAGGGGAGAGACTCCCCACTGCTTGTCCCTCGCAGCTGCCACCTTGCCACTGCCATCAGTGGCCTGCAGCTCCCAAAGAGGCCCCAAGCAGGTGTGAAGCAGAGTGAACGTCATGTCTACACTGGGCTGTTAGTGAAGACAGCTTGGAGCTGTGTAATGATTTTAATACACTGTAATTCATGAGAATGTCATTATGTAGTTCAGTACTGTTTTAATGATGACATTAAGATACCAATGATAGACACAGTCAATAAGTAGAATATGAAAAGTGCATAAATAGGCTGAAAATTGCCAGTTGGGGGGAGCTGAGCCCCCCCAAACACACACACACCTTGCCCTTAAGGCAGGAGGGGGCAGAAAGGAGTGAGTGGGAGACCCTCAGGGGAGGGGGCCTAGCGGGAGGGGGCAGAGCGGGGACAGGAAGGGGTGGGGTGGACTCAGGGCTGATGCAACCACTAGGCGAACTAGGCGGCCGCCTAGGGCACATGGTGGTTGAGGGTGCCTAAAAGCCCGCTCAGGCGAGGAGGTGGAGTGGAGGTGAGCTGGGGTTGGGGGGCGCAGGGAGGGCCGCCCGCAGTAATGGGGGCCACACAGGGGAACCGCTCCCCGCCCCAGATCACCTCCACTCTGCCTCCTCCGCTGAGCACACAGTCCCCGCTCTAATTCTCCTCCAATCGGTGCCGCAAGCCTGGGAGGGGAGGAGAATTAGAGCGGCACCGGCGTGCTCAGCGGAGGAGGCGGAGTGGAGGTGAGCTGGGGCGGGCTCCCCGGGCAGGGTTAGCTGCCGTGGGGGGGGGGGCTTCCCAGGAGGGGTTAGCTGCCGTGGAGGGGGGATCCCCAGGCGGGGTTAGCTGCTTCGGGGGGTAGCTGCTGCGGGGGGGGGGTTCCCCATGTAGGGCAGGGTGGCGGGCTGGGTTAGCTGCCGCAGCGGACGGGGATAGCTGCCACAGGGGGGGCTCTTCTGGTGGGGGGGTGGGCGTGGTTAGCTGCCGCGGGGGCGGGGTTAGCTGGGTGGGGGGGTGGCGCAAGATGGAAGTTTCACCTAGGGCGTGAAACTTCCTTGCACCCGCCCTGGGTGGAGTGGGGCTGGGGCCCTGGGGGAGAGGGCGGAGCCGGGATGGGGCACCCACTGGCAAAACCCAAAGTCAGCACCTATGATGGGATGGGGAAGAGAAGGGGTTTAGGGGAAGTGGGGGCCCAGCATGTGGATCCCCTTGGCAGCAGCTGGGGCTCCCCTGTTAAGCAGGCTCATCGAACCCTCCCACTGACAAGCCCCACCTCTCCAGCCTCTATACCACCCCGATGAGCCCCAACCACCTAGACACACACCCCGAGCTCCAACCACTTTCACTTGGTCCCCCCTGCAGACTCCCATTGCCCCTGCACGTGGCACCTCCCTGTGCATCCAGATCCCCCACTGAGCTGCCTGCACCCAGACTGCCCCCCACAGAACCCTCTTACCCCCATCTGGGTCCCCCCACACTAAGTCCCTCTGCACTTGGATCTCGCTGCCAGGCTGAGCCTCCCTGCCCACAGCTGGTGCGCCTGGCACAAAAGGGGCAGGGCCCCAGGGTGTTTCTGTGGCAGGCCTGGCCCTTGTGCTGTGTCAGGGTCAGGTTCAGCCTCACTGGCAAGTCCCTGTCCCAGGCGTATTCTCCCACCTCAGTGGCCTGTGCTCCCCACTGCCATGGTGGAGCTTCCACATTCATTTTTTGTTAAAAAAAAAAAAAATCAGAATTTTAAAATATGATGCACAGAACTTGATGCAGAATTCCCTCCGGAACATGGGGCGCTGTACAGCTGTGATGGTGGGACTGTGAAGGGGGTGCTGGACAGTAGGGGATCTGTGGGTGGGGGAGCTGGGCAGGGGGTACGGTGTGCAGGGTGCTGGACAGTTGTGGTGGGAGGTCAGCGGGAGGGGTCTCTGGGCGGGGGGTGCTGGGCATAGCGGGTCCAGCCCACCCTGTCCTGTTTCCAGCTGTGGACGATCCCTGATGCTTCAGAGGAAGGTGAAAAAACATCCCAGAATACAGGGAGCCAATGGGGCATCGGGGTAACTCTTCCTGCCTGACCCCTGCGGGGGAAGCACGGAAGCATGAGATTAGTCTTCATACAGGGCTGCAGGTGGTTTGAACATGTTCAGCCGCATTTGTTTAAATCCGTAAATCGTGTTTCCCCAATTCCTCCAGCAGGGAAAGGCTCATTCCCACCTCCCTGAGCTGCCCATCCCCCAGCCCTAGGGCTGGATCAGAGCCAGCGCCCCCTACAGGGGAAAGGTACCGTGACACATTCACCGACCCTCTCACAAACAGGGGAATCTTCAGCCCCAATTGGTCATGTCCTGCTCCCCCCACTGGAAATGTACGAACTGCTGCAGACACGGATGGGCCGATAGGAGCTGGCTGCAATACAGACCATGCAGATAAGAGTCTGGCAGGGATCCCACCCTCTGGGTAAGCAGCCGTGACCCTGGCAGAGAGCAGAGCTTGGGGGTGGACAGAATCGGGGACCCTTTAACAAGGAGAAGGGGCTCAATCGGCTCAGGAGGGCAGGGCTAGGGGGTGGAAGGGTGAGTGGGAGAGGGGAGGTGGAAGGGGAGGGGACATGGGGGAGAAAGGGGGGCATTGTATGGGGGAGGAAGGAGGAGCCTGTAGGAGAAGGCGGAGTCAATGGAAAGGGGGAAGAGCCACTGGAGAGCTGTACTGGGTTTATCATAGTGGATGTACAGGGTGAGGGCAGCAGCTGTCTGGCCTGAGCAGAGCAGGCAGTGGCAGCGTGGGGTGTCCGGCCCCGCCTCCCCCAAGCGGCTGATACCATTTCGCATAGCTGGGGGGGGGAGGGGCTTGCCAGGCCCGGGTCAGGGGTTTCTGGCTGCCGCGGAGCAGCTGGAGCCCCATCGTCCCAGCCCCCCCACCAGCACCTCTGGGGGAGACCCAGCGCCATCCCGCCCCATCCCCCACCAGTGCCCCCAAGGGAGACCCAGCACCCCCTACCCCATCCCCCCCACCAGCACCCCTGGAGGACACCCATCCCCCCCTGCCCCATACCCCCAACCAGCGCCCCTGGAGGACACCCAGCACCTCCTGCCCCATCCCCCCCACCAGTCCCCCTGAGGGAGACCCAGCATCCCCTGCCCCATCCCCCCCGACCAGCACCCCCGAGGGAGACCCAGCACCCCCTGCTCCATCCCCCCCCCCACCAGCGCCCCCGAGGGAGACTCATCCCCCCCTGCCTCATCCCCCCCCCACCAGCGCCCCTGGAGGACACCCAGTGCAGCCCTTCCCCATCCCCTTACCAGCGCCCCAGGGGGAGAGGACTTCCCACAGACCCCTCTGCCCCATCCCACCACCAGCGCCCCTGCAGGAGACTTGAGCCCCCTGCCCCTCTGAGCCACGTTAAAGCACTGCTGCGTTGCCAGTGTAGACTAGCCCAAAGGGTTCCTGCCACATGGAAAAGCTGTTTAAGGGAGGGAGTGACATCATCTTGTTCTTCAGGGACATCCAGTTCACCAAAGAAAAAAAACCCACTAGAGCCCATCCTACTGCCTCCAGTCCCCTAAGCATCTGTGAGGATGGAGCTCGCCTGCACCATGATGCCACTGTTGATGTGTGTATGAGCTTCTCTGGTCTGGTCTGGCCCCAAATCCCACCTCATCCCAGCTGCTTTCCCTGCTTTTCTGTTTCCTGTTCCCAGGTTTACGCAAACCTTGTTGGCAACGTAGATGATTTAATTAACTGGCCTGTCCTTTCTATTATTACAGCTGATCGGAAAATGATGTTTTATTTTTCCATGGAAAATTTACACTTTCTATTGAAAAACCAAAACAAATGGCTACAAATAGCCAAAATCTCCCAAAATTGGGCTAAAAACTGCTGCAAACTGAAAAATGTTGGCCAAAAACATGCCAGAAACTGAAAAATCTTGGTAAAAAGCCACCCAAAACAAACAAAAATGTATTAGCTGAAAAGTGAATAATGTTTTATTTTTAGCCCAAATTTTCCGATTTTGTGAGAAAACAGCAACAGTTGTTGAGGGAAGCCAACACTTTCTGTGAATATTTTCCTTTTGCCAAAAAAATCCAATCTTCCCTCAGAGCAGTCTCCCAAAATGCACTCTCATCACTTCTTCTCACCTAACCCTGTGAAAGGGGAGTGCGGGACACATGGCTTGTCCGCGTATCTTGACGCACTTCTGGGTTCTTCAGCTTCATTGGTGGCTTTGGTTAATTGTGAAGTCCACCATGCTGGCCCTAGTTTATAAACCCTGTTTTGGAGTTCACTCTTCTTTTCTATCGGAATCTTTCAAAAAGCTCTGAGATTTCCCATCTATTACTTTCTCTGCTGCATCAATCACTATCCAGTAGATGGCATTCGTGCATCAACATTTTCTTTCGTTCTTTGCTTATAGGAGGTGCTTTATGTGTTGGTCATTCAAACACTGTATTTCTGTATTTACCTGGCCTATTAACTGGGTTCCTCCCTTGTTTTAAGCAATTTCTTTTAAAGTTTCAAAGTCACACACACGGAGGGTGCTTCTGCCTGTCGATAATTCAGTTTTCTTCTTGTCCAAGACAATTCCTACTTCTGAGGGCAACGATCGGTTGAAAAAAAAAAACAGACACAATTGTGTATAGTTCCTCTAGATGTAGTGGTCACGGAGCCAGACATTAAAAGGTATTTACGTGCCTGAAGGTGCAGATTGGGTTTTTTATGAACAACGTAAGTGTCTGCAGGAGCGAGAGCTTCTTGGGTTGAGTCTTGCGTTGGCCTCCTGGAAATCAATGGGATCAAATCAGTCCCTTCAAATGCATGCTTACCGCTTCCCAGCGCCCTCCTCCCAGCTTGCAAACCCAGCTCATCGGCTTCCCCTTCCCCAGCTTCTCTCCAAATCTCATTACCAAGGCAGGTGATTACATGACATCTTCTCTCCATTTTCACTCATTATTATGACCGGCAGCTTGAATTCTGCTTCGGGATCATTCTGGGGTCGAATCTGCTGCCGAAACACAAAGAATTTCTCAAGTCTAAATAAAGAATCAATTTTTTTCAGCATTCACCAAATTGTTGGGGTTGAATTTCCTTGGTTTTCTCCTTGGTTTGGGGTCTGTAGAAGGAGGCAAAATAAGGAAAGCAGGAGAGAGCCAGGATCATCATTATCTTCACACAGGGCTGTAAGTGCTAGGAGCATGTTGAGCTGCCTTGATTTAATTCCTTAACTACCGGGCCCCCTGTTCATCTAGAAGGGAAAGGCCCCATGTCCCATTCCCACCTCCCTGAGCCACCAATCCTCCCGCCCTGGGGCTGGATGGGAGGCAGCAGCCCTCAGGAGGGGAAAGGCCCTCTGACACATTCACCGACCCTCCCACAAACTGGAGAATCTTCAGCCCCAGTCGGTTACATCCTGCTCCATCTGAACTGGCCCTTGGCAGGTGACTGGTCCTTTTTATCCTGCCTGCTGGGCCCTGATTGGCTTCTGCCCATTCCCGGCCCTTCTAGCCAATGCAGGACCAATTCTTGGTTCTGCTAGGTTGGATCCCGATGGGGGCCACTACGGGGGTCTGTACTCGCTGCTCTTTCCCTCCAGACAGGAGAGCTTCTTGGGGCCTGGTGTCCCCACATGGCAGAGGCCCCAGCAAATGCCCAGTAAACCCTATAGTGGTGGGTGGGGCAGGCAACACACAAACCACAAGTGAGGGGGAGGTGCCCAGGAAGGGATTCCATCTAGTCCCCGATGAACTTCCCCATCCCCCTCTCCCCATGTCTGTCCTGACCTCTCTCTCCTGAGCATCCAGCACGTGGCTATAAGGATGTCACCCCTGGACAGAGCTGGTGTGTGTGTGCGCGGGGGGGCAGCAGAAATGGGACCCTGAGAGCCATGGGGAAAGGAACAGCCTGTGGACTCACCACCATGTGAATTTAACAGAGGCTCAAGAGCCAATCAGAGGTTCTTGGATCACTCCCAGCAAGGCAGAGGAGCCATGTGCCAGGGTGGAGGGGCAGGAGGAAAGCCTGCAATTGAGGGCATGGCCCAGCAATAAGGGGGGCAGGAGGGAGTGGCTCCCCTGGGCAGGTTATTGCACAATTCTCCACAAGGGGGTGCCACTCTCAAAGGCCAGGCTAGATGGGCTCCCTGGGCTGATGGACCCTAGGGATCCTTCAGCAACAGCGCAGATGTAGGGCAAGCAGGGCAGAATCTGGGCCAGTCACCTCCCAGCTGCATTCCAGCTCCGGGCGACTCACCAAGGGGGAGGGATCCATATACAGATGGGGAGAGCTGGGAATGAAACCCCAAAAGCCTTAACTCCCAGTCCCCTGCTCTCACCACTAGCCTCCACTCCCCTCCCAGAGCTGGGGAGAACCCAGGAGTCCTGGCCCCCAGCCTTCCCTACTCTAACCACTACAACTCACTCCCCTCTCCAAGCCAGGGGGAGAACCCAGGCGTCCTGCCCCTCCCCACCAGAAACCCGTCCCGGCCCTTTAATGGCTGTGCAGTTGGGCGGAGCCGGGCGGCCGCTTCCCCTCCCCGTTAGCTACGACTTCCCGTTTGGGGCGGGCCGAGCGGATCTCCGGCCCGGGCTGGGCTCCGGGCTGCCCCCGCCGGCTGGAGGCGCAGCCCTTGGGGAGGGGCGCACGGCCGCGTCTCCGCTCCCAGCGCCGGTGAGATCCGGGGACCGGCCCCGCCCCCTTGCGGGCTGCCCCATCGCCCCTTCCCGGGGGCTCTGCAAGTGGGGCCTCTCCAGGGGGAGGCCCGGTGCAGAGCCGGCTCCACACCCCCACCCAGGGCCCAGGCCCCCTCCACCGCACACACACCCAGAGCGTGCCACCCCTTGGTGTGACCCCCCCCCACCTCCCTTTCTGGGGTCTGGCCGGTCTTGGCATCAGCCCACCCCATTCTCCCCCCCCCCCCCCCCCGTGCCCTGGCCCGTGGTGCCCTGGCCGGTGGTGCCCTGACCCCCCCCCCCCCCCCAGCACAGGTTCTGGCTGGTCTCGCCTGGCAGGGTCTTCCCCAGGATCCCCCCCCCCCTCACTCTCCCCTTCTGGTGTCCCCCAGGCTCTCAGCCCCCCCATGGCCGGGATCGCCCCACGGGCACATTCCCCTGGCACCGATGTCTTCGCCACCCCTCACGGCTTCTTCGTCGTCCGCTCCGACGTGGGCTGCTTCCTCCAGGCGCCCGAGTGCCACTCCCCTGAGGCCGTGGAGATCCGGGACCTGCACCCTGCCTGCCGGGGCGGGGAACACTATGTGAGCGACGACGCCGGCTCCTCCGTCTGCATCCTCCGGGGGCACGCGTTCCACCGAACCACGGACCTGAGCGCAGCCCCCAGCCCCGACGCCCTCTCCCTGCACCCCACGTGCCGTGGCGGAGACCACTATGCCTCGTGGGGCAGCCGTTTCTCCATCATCTTCCTGGCCCGCGGCGTGGTTCTATCTGTGGCTGACCTGACCACGGGGGCTGAAGCAGAAGAGACGACCCTGGAGCCCGCGTCCCGCCATGGACTCTACTACTATGCCCCTGATGCAACCCACCTGGCTTTCCTGGGTGTGGATGAGCAGCGGGGGCTATACAGCCAGCTCTTCTCTAGCTCAGGCCACCAGGAGGTCCTCCCCGTCCACACGGACGTGGCCAGCTTCCTCCCCGGCGGCCTGTCCCTGGTCCACAGGGGCACCTTCGGGGCATGGGAATGCATCAAGCTGATCCAGAACGAGACGGACGGGCCGCTCCCCGGCAGCCACGAGATAACCCGGAAGGTGGGACGCGTGGAAGAGAAATTGGCCAACTGGACCTTCTCCATGGCCGGTTCCCCGGCACCTGCAGACCTGTCTGTGGCCTTGCTCCAGGCCCAGTTCTCCTTGCCCCCCGTGTATGGCGGGCTGGGGCTCAGGACGGAGCAGGAGGAGTGGGAGGCCGTGGCCGAAGAGGGAGAGGAGCTGCGGGTCATTCTTCAGCCTCGGCAGAAGCTCTACTGGTGGCAGTATCACCTGGGCTTGGGACACCGGCCTATACTCTTCTGCCGCTGCCTCAAGGTGACCCGTAGCCCCACGTCACCTGACAACCTCCCATTGCCCTGGTCGGACTCAGGGGACGCTGGCATCTAACTGGGGAAGGGAGGCTGGCAGTAGGGGAAAGGTTAACGTTGTTGCTGAATAAATGATGTTCTACTGTACTGGCGGCAGCTGTCTGTGGATGGCTTTGGGACCCCACCCCGCTCCCTCCCAGGGTGGGGAAATTGAGGCACAGAATGTGTCAGGGGAGGACACAGAGTTGTGGCTGCCAGCCCTTTGATCTAACCACTAGACCCCACTCCCATCCCAGATCTGGGAATAGAACCCCAGAGTCCTGACTCCCAGCCCCACCCCCCTAACCACTAGACTCGACTCCCCATTCAGAGCCAGGGAGAGAACGCAGGAGTCCTGAAGGCCAGCAACTCATTTTTCTTTCTCCGAGCTTCCCTAGTGTCCCAGGCAGGTATTGCACCCACGGGACAGGTTCTACCACTGCGCTATCCAGGTCACAGGGGGTCTGGGAGTACAGGGGAAAATGGGGTTTGGCCCAACAGGGACCCCCAGGTGACAACTGAGCTGCGGGACCCCGTGGAAGTGGTGTGTGTGGGCGGGGATGGCAGTCTGGAGGTGACCAGGAATCAGTTTGGGGGAGATCATGGCAGTGGGAGTTCAGGGGGCGAGGGACATGTGGGATGTGGGGAAGACCAGGGAAGGTTCTCTAAGGGAAGTTGTCAAGGCTGTATCCCTACTTTGAACTTTAGGGTACAAATGTAGGGGCCTGCATGAAAACTTCTAAGCTTATCTACCAGCTTAGCTCTGGTCCGCTGCCACCATCTTAAGAATTCCCTCCCTGGGAAGCCTTGAGAAACCTTTCACCAATTCCCTGGTGAATACAGATCCAAACTCCTTGGATTTTAAACAAGGAGAAATTGACCCTTCCCCCCTCCTTCCTTTCACCAACTCCTGGTGAATACAGATCCAAACCCCCTTTGGATCTTAAAACAAGGAGAAATCAATCAGGTTTTTAAAAAGAAGGCTTTTAATTAAAGCAAAAGGTAAAAATCATCTCTGCAAAATCAGTATGGAAAATAACTTTACAGGGTAATCAAACTTAAAGAGCTCAGAGGAATCCCCTCTGTCTTAGGTTCAAAGTATAGCAAACAAGATAAGCACTTTAGTAAAAGGTACATTTACAAGTTGAGAAAACAAAGTAAATCTAAGACGCCTTGCCTGGCTTTTACTTACAATTTTGAAATAAGAGAGACTTGTTTAGAAAGATGGGGAGAACCTGGATTGATGTCTGGTCCCTCTCAGTCCCAAGAGCGAACAACCCCTTAAACAAAGGACACACACAAAAACCTTTCCCCCCCCAAGATTTGAAAGTATCCTGTCCCCTTATTGGTCCCTGGGGTCAGGTGTCAGCCAGGTTACCCGAGCTTCTTAACCCTTTACAGGTAAAAGGATTTGGAGTCTCTGGCTAGGAGGGATCTCAGCACTGTACACAGGAGAGCTGTCACCCTTCCCTTTATAGTTATGACACGCCCCCCAAATCACAGATAGTGTTGGACGTTTGTTTCCACACTGGCTGTGATTTCTTTCCTGGAGCTCTAGGAGAAAACAGAGTTAATAAGACACATGTACCTTTAGACATACTACTGATTATATAAAAACTAACAATATGTTTCATTACAAGAACAATTGTTAACCAGTTAACTCTGGGAAACTTTCCCGGGAGAGTGCATCAGCCACTTTGTTAGAAGCTCCCGAAATGTGTTGTATTTCAAAATCAAAATCTTGGAGAGCTAAACTCCACCGAAGAAGTTTTTTGTTATTTCCCTTGGTGGTATGAAGCCACTGTAGCGCAGCATGGTCTGTTTGTAGTTGGAACCGCCGTCCCCAAACATATGGGCGTAGCTTTTCCAGCGCGTACACAATGGCGTAGCATTCCTTTTCGCTGATTGACCAGTGGCTTTCCCTCTCAGACAGTTTCTTGCTGAGAAACACGACAGGATGGAATTCTTGATCCGGTCCTTCCTGCATTAAAACTGCTCCCACGCCTCGCTCGGACGCATCTGTGGTTACTAGGAACGGTTCGTCAAAGTCTGGGGCCCTTAGCACAGGGTCAGACATGAGTGTTGTCTTAAGCTGGTTAAAGGCCTTTTGACACTTATCAGTCCACTGAACTGCATTTGGCTGTTTCTTTCTGGTTAGGTCTGTCAGCGGGGCGGCGATTTGGCTGTAGTGTGGTACAAATCGCCTATAATATCCGGCCAAGCCTAAGAAGGATTGGACCTGTTTCTTTGACTTTGGAACCGGCCACTTTTGGATAGCATCCACTTTGGCCTGTAGGGGATTTATAGTTCCTTGACCCACCTGGTGCCCCAGGTACGTCACTCTGTTTTGGCCTATTTGACACTTTTTAGCCTTAACAGTTAGTCCTGCCTGCCGGATGCGCTCGAAGACTTTTTTCAGGTGCTCCAGGTGTTCTGTCCATGAATCAGAAAAAATGGCCACATCATCGAGGTAGGCAACTGCAGATTCTCCCAATCCTGCTAGGAGACCATCTACAAGTCTTTGGAAGGTGGCGGGTGCATTTCGCAACCCGAAAGGGAGTACATTGAATTCATACACCCCTGCCTGGGTGACGAAGGCTGACCTTTCCTTAGCGGGTTCATCTAGTGGTACTTGCCAGTACCCTTTGGTTAAGTCTAAAGTAGAGATGAATTGGGCATGTCCCAATTTTTCCAATAGCTCATCTGTGCGTGGCATTGGATAGTTGTCAGGACGAGTTACAGCATTTAGCTTACGGTAGTCCACGCAAAAGCGTATTTCCCCATCTGGTTTGGGAACTAGAACCACTGGAGATGCCCATGCACTGGTAGAGGGGCGGATTATACCCATCTGTAGCATGTCCTGGATCTCCCTTTGTATAGCCGCTTGGGCATGAGGTGACTCCCGGTAGGGTGGGGTTCTAATTGGGTGAGCATTACCTGTGTCAATGGAGTGGTATGCCCGTTCGGTCCGTCCTGGAGTGGCTGAGAAAATCGGTGCAAAGCTTGTGCACAGCTCCTTTATCTGCTGTCGCTGCAGACGTCCCAGGGTCGTGGAGAGGTTCACCTCTTCCACGCCACCATTCCTTTTTCCTTCATAGTAGACACCTGCAGGCCACTCCGTGTCATCAGTTTCCTGGGCTGTAAACTGGCAAACGTTTAATTCTCTAGAATAAAAGGGCTTAAGAGAATTAACATGGTATACCTTAGGCTTTATGTTGGAGGTGGGGGAGGCTATGAGATAGTTAACAGCTCCTAGGCGCTCCTGGACCGTGAATGGTCCTTCCCACGACGCTTCCATTTTATGGGCCTGGAGCGCCTTTAAGACCATGACTTGGTCTCCTACTTTGAAGGACCGTTCTCTGGAATGTTTATCATACCCGGCCTTTTGCTCTTCCTGAGCATCCTTTAGGTTTTCTTTAGCAAGGGCTAAAGAGTGTCGGAGGGTGTTTTGTAGGTTGCTTACAAAGTCTAGAATGTTAGTTCCTGGAGAAGGCGTAAACCCCTCCCATTGCTGCTTCACCAACTGTAATGGCCCCTTAACCTCGCGGCCATACACAAATTCAAATGGTGAAAACCCTAAACTGGGATGTGGTACAGCCCTGTAGGCAAAAAGCAACTGCTGCAACACTAGGTCCCAATCATTGGAGTGTTCATTTACGAATTTACGTATCATGGCCCCCAAAGTTCCATTAAACCTCTCCACCAGACCATTGGTTTGATGGTGATGAGGGGTGGCAACCAAGTGATTCACCCCATGAGCTTTCCACAGGTTTTTCATGTTCCCTGCCAGGAAATTAGTTCCCGAATCTGTAAGTATGTCGGAGGGCCACCCTACCCTGGCAAAAATGTCTGCTAATGCCTGGCACACACTTTTAGCCTTGGTGTTGCTTAAGGGTACAGCTTCCGGCCATCGGGTAGCAAAATCCATGAAAGTCAGTACGTACTGCTTTCCTCTGGGTGTCTTCTTTGGGAAAGGACCCAGAATATCCACAGCTACTCGCTGAAATGGGACCTCAATTATGGGTAGTGGCTGGAGAGGGGCTTTAACCTGGTCTTGGGGCTTTCCCACTCGTTGGCACACCTCACAAGACCGGACATAATTAGCAACGTCCTTGCCCATTCCCTCCCAGTGGAAGGACTTCCCCAACCGGTCTTTGGTTCTGTTCACCCCAGAATGGCCACTGGGATGATCATGGGCTAAGCTCAAGAGTTTTACCCGATACTTAGTGGGAACTACCAGCTGTCTTTGAGGATGCCAGTCTTCCTGGTGCCCACCAGAAAGAGTCTCCTTGTATAAAAGTCCTTTTTCTACAACAAACCGGGATCGGTTAGAAGAGCTGAGAGGCGGTGGGGTGCTCCGTGCCGCTGCCCAAGCTTTTTGAAGGCTGTCATCTGCTTCCTGCTCGGCCTGGAACTGTTCCCTTGATGCTGGAGACATCAGTTCCTCCTTGGACTGTGGACTGGGGCTTGGTCCCTCTGGAAGCGATGCAGGTGCTGGGGCTTTTTTCATTGACTGTGAACCGCTGTCCGCTGGTGCACTATGTGGTATTTCAGTCTCTGGCTGAGCCTCTTGGGTAGGGTTATCTGCTGCTTCCGCCAGTTTAGGCTCGCTGGTGCCCTCTGGCATTGGAGTTGTAGACGGGGTTGCAAGCGCTGGACTCAGTGCTGGCAATGGTTCTGGTGCTGGTTGCGTTGCCAGTTCCGGTTCTGGGACTGGCTTTGGCTGGGTCTCTGGGATTGGATCCACTACGGCTGTTGCAGTCGTTGGCAGGGGATCCGGTTCCACCACCTGTGTTTGGGTCTCCGGTAACACAGACGGGGTCCTGGTGGACGGCTCAGGAACAGGGATGGGGGTGAAAGCTTGCTTAGCCTGGCTGCGGGTGACTATTCCCACCCTCTTGGCTAGCTTCACATGGTTAGCCAAGTCTTCCCCCAGTAGCATGGGAATGGGATAATTGTCATAGACTGCAAAAGTCCACATTCCTGACCAGCCCTTGTACTGGACATGCAACTTGGCTGTAGGCAAGGTTACAGACTGTGACACGAAGGGTTGAATTGTCACTGTAGCCTCCGGGTTGATGAGTTTGGGGTCCACTAGGGATTGGTGAATAGTTGACACTTGTGCCCCAGTGTCCCTCCAAGCGATAACCTTCTTTCCGCCCACTCTCAAGGTTTCCCTTCGCTCCGAGGGTATGAGAGAGGCATCTGGGTCTGGGGTTCTTTGGTGTGATTGGGGTGTAATGAACTGTAATCGGTTGGGGTTCTTGGGGCAGTGAGCCTTTATATGCCCCAGTTCATTACATTTAAAACATCGCCCTGCTAAGGTATCACCGGGGCGATGTTGGTTGATGGAGACTGGTGTGGTGGGGTGAGAAGGCGTCTGGGGTTTCCCTTGGGATGTGGGTGGGGCCTTGGGTTGTCCCCGGTGATAAGGTTTTGTTTCGGCTTGCCCCTTCTGATATTCACTCCAACTGCTACTAGCTTTTTTCTTTTCTGTCACCTCCACCCATTTGGCTCCAATCTCCCCTGCCTCGGTTACAGTTTTGGGCTTCCCATCTAGGATGTACCTTTCTATTTCCTCAGGAACACCCTCTAAAAACTGCTCCATTTTTACTAGGGAAAGCAGATCTTCCAGAGATTTAACATTTGCTCCTGATACCCAGGCATCACAATTTTTGTCAATGTGGTAGGCATGTCGGGTAAATGACACATCAGGTTTCCACCTTAGGGCTCTGAACCGCCGACGGGCATGCTCAGGTGTTAGCCCCATTCTGATTCTGGCCTTGTTTTTAAAAAGTTCATAACTGTTCATGTGTTCCTTAGGCATTTCAGCCGCCACCTCTGCTAAGGGTCCACTGAGCTGCGGCCTCAGCTCTACCATGTACTGGGTTGGAGGGATGTCGTATCCAAGGCAGGCCCTTTCAAAATTTTCTAAGAAGGCCTCAGTATCATCGCCTGCCTTGTAGGTGGGGAATTTCCTGGGATGGGAAGTGGTACCTGGAGAGGAGTTGTTAGGATGGTCTGATGCACCCTGCCTAGTCCTTGCTGCTTCCAGTTCCATCTCTCTTTCATGGGCCTCCTGTTTGGCTTTCTCTTCTCTTTCATGGGCCTCCTGTTTGGCTTTCTCTTCTCTGTCATGTTTGGCTTTTTCCAGCTCCATCTCTCTCTTGTGGGCCTCCTCTTTGGCTTCTTTCTCGAGTTTTTTAATTTGAAGTAGTCTCTGATGTTTTTTCTCATTTTCTTCTGCTTCTAGTCTGGCCAGTTCTAGTTTGCTAGCTGCTTCACTGGTAGTCATTTTCCTGCTTTCCTGTGCTGGGCCACACCCCTCTGCAGTTGACTGAAACTGGGATGTACTCAGCTCTGGCTGCTGCTGAGTTAACAGAGACTTTCTAACTAGCTACTCACGAGGATGTAAAAAGAAAAAAAAAACAAAAAAACAATTCAGCTTGTAAATTCCTTTTACCAGTCGTTTGCTCATTAATTGAACCCTTCTCTTAACAAAGGACCTTGTTAAAAAAAACTTAACACCTCTGCCTTCAGGCAAGGAGAGATAAGATATGCATCTACCTTCAGCTCTGCTTTCCAAGCAGCTAGAAGGGAAAAAAAATCTTACTGGCTTTTGGGTTTAAAACGATCCCACCGCTGTGCCACCATGTCAAGGCTGTATCCCTACTTTGAACTTTAGGGTACAAATGTAGGGGCCTGCATGAAAACTTCTAAGCTTATCTACCAGCTTAGCTCTGGTCCGCTGCCACCATCTTAAGAATTCCCTCCCTGGGAAGCCTTGAGAAACCTTTCACCAATTCCCTGGTGAATACAGATCCAAACTCCTTGGATTTTAAACAAGGAGAAATTGACCCTTCCCCCCTCCTTCCTTTCACCAACTCCTGGTGAATACAGATCCAAACCCCCTTTGGATCTTAAAACAAGGAGAAATTGACCCTTCCCCCCTCCTTCCTTTCACCAACTCCTGGTGAATACAGATCCAAACCCCCTTTGGATCTTAAAACAAGGAGAAATCAATCAGGTTTTAAAAAAGAAGGCTTTTAATTAAAGCAAAAGGTAAAAATCATCTCTGCAAAATCAGTATGGAAAATAACTTTACAGGGTAATCAAACTTAAAGAGCTCAGAGGAATCCCCTCTGTCTTAGGTTCAAAGTATAGCAAACAAGATAAGCACTTTAGTAAAAGGTACATTTACAAGTTGAGAAAACAAAGTAAATCTAAGACGCCTTGCCTGGCTTTTACTTACAATTTTGAAATAAGAGAGACTTGTTTAGAAAGATGGGGAGAACCTGGATTGATGTCTGGTCCCTCTCAGTCCCAAGAGCGAACAACCCCTTAAACAAAGGACACACACAAAAACCTTTCCCCCCCCAAGATTTGAAAGTATCCTGTCCCCTTATTGGTCCCTGGGGTCAGGTGTCAGCCAGGTTACCCGAGCTTCTTAACCCTTTACAGGTAAAAGGATTTGGAGTCTCTGGCTAGGAGGGATCTCAGCACTGTACACAGGAGAGCTGTCACCCTTCCCTTTATAGTTATGACAGAAGTAGTGCTGCTGTTCCTGTGACCTTGTTCAGCACCAGAGCCAGTCACAAACCTTCAACATAATTTGGAATGTTCTTTTCTGTGACTCAGTTTCCCTGGCTGTAAAATGGGGTGAGGATCCCACCTATTGTCTAGTGAGACTAAGATCGTTGGGGCAGGGTCTGTTTCTCGTGAAGGGTCTGTGCAGTGCCTGGCATGGGCCCCGATCTCGGTCGGGGTCTGTGCAGCACCCAGCACGACAGGGGCCCTGATCTCAGTCCGGGTATTCTAGGAGCTACCCCAACACAAATAATTTGCCTCTCTCTCCCTCCATCTCCATTCTTACCCCTCCATCCATCCCATCACCCGGCCATTTAGCTCCCTTACCCTCCACCCTGTGTTCAGGCATCTCCAGCCCATCTAAGCAGGGCCCATCAGGAGGGTGTGGGGTGAGTGTGACACTCTGTACCTCGGGGAACACCCTACACCCCCATGTTCATATTTATAAAATGACTGTCTGGGTCTCTGGAATGACCTTTTCCCCTCCAACCAGCCTTCCCAGGTTTGCTCTGCTGGCCTCCTGGGCGTTTCTTTCTCTGCTCGGCTGGATCTCTTCTAAGGTACCCAAAGCAGAAAGTCACCCCAGGGCAAACCCAGAGGCAGAACTTCAGAGTGTGGTAAAGTCAAGGTGCATTTATGCAAATCCTGCAGAGCAATCAGTTTACACCGAGGGTGTCTCTGGAAAAGAGCATTTCCTTGTGGGTGCAGCGAAAGCAGGATCCCAGCCCAGTTCCCTTTGCTCTAACCCACCCTGCCTGACTTGGCAAGCCTAGGGTCCCCTCCCAGCCCCAAGAAATCAGTTTGCCTCTTTCTCCTGGCTGCAGATCAGGCCCTACATACAGTAGGGCAGTATTATTTTAACCCCAGTTAGAACCGGGAGCAAGTGAGGTTTAGAGGTGGAAGGTGATGTGTCCAAGCCCACACAGGGTGTGTCTACACAGCACAATGTCCCCAGGCCCTGACACATGTTTCAGCCCAAAGCGGCCACACGCAAAGACCTCTGACATAAGCCAGACCCCCAGACACCGGCTTGGTGCCTCACCTGGGGGGTAGGTCCGAGCACAACGCGCTGCAGTGCGGGAGCCAACCCAGTCACCTGGCAGCGAGGACATGGCTAAAGATTTCTTGCCGGGCTCATGTTTGGATAGTCCACCAATGTTATCCCACAATCTGCTGGGCTTGTGTCCCCCAGGCCTTCTGTCTCCCATCTTCTCACTCACTTCCTGGTTCAAATACAGCCCTTCGTTTCCACGGGGACAGCTCAACTTCAAATACAGCTTGGTCCAGTCTGTTGGGAAACTGAGCCAATGCCCCTCACCCACCGCCTGCTCATGGGCCGGGCACTCCAGGATTCTGATCGGCATTTGGGGTGAAGCCAGCAAGGTCCCTGACTACAGCAGTACACAAGAAACCAGCCTGTTTGTGAAAGCTCAGCAAGGAGGCTGGAATGGTGCATCCAGAAGCTCCCATGCTACCTGCCCCTAGCACCAGCAATTCCACTCAGTGCTGGGAATTGCGTCCATCCCAGAGTCCTGCATGACCATCTGCTGAACCCGGATGGTTCATAACCCTGGAGACAGAGGTCACTACCACAGCAGATCCTGCAGTCGCCAGTGTAGACCCCTCAGCAGATGCTAGTTTTGCCGCCAGCCACAGATCAGCTTATGCAAGTGGAGCTCCTGGGAGGCATCCTGGGCCCAACTCCAAAGGGCCTGTCTGGGGAAGACCCTGGGTGCACCCCACAAAAGAAGAAGCATTCCAACATGCCCTGGAGTCTGGTACGTTGCAACTGCCCTTTTTAAATGTTTTTTTCTATTAAAAATGGGAGGGATTTCGGGGGGCTGTGCCCAATACAATTGTCAGAGAGGAAATGGCAGGGAGGGGGTTGAATTTTGCCATCTGATAAACACCTCAGACTCAGCCATGCTCCATGGGAAATTGTTCCCTCCTCACTGTCTAGTGTCCTTCTGAGCTGCCGTCTCCCAGCCTCGCAAACCTGGGCTTGGGGAAGGAGCGTTCTTGTGTGAAGCTACCCCGCTGCTCATCATCTTTCAGGTGGGTGCGGGGGGCATCCTTCTGTAGATCTTGTATGTGCTTTCTTCTTTGCTCTTTCTGCGGCCCCCTATTAAATTAGATTGATGCCATCAAACAGGAAGTTTCATAGATTCACAGATTCTAGGACTGGAAGGGACCTCGAGAGGTCATCCAGTCCAGTCCCCTGCCCGCATGGCAGGACCAAATACTGTCTAGACCATCCCTGATAGACATTTATCTAACCTACTCTTAAATATCTCCAGAGATGGAGATTCCACAACCTCCCTAGGCAATTTATTCCAGTGTTTAACCACCCTGACAGTTAGGAACTTTTCCCTAATGTCCAACCTAGACCTCCCTTGCTGCAGTTTAAACCCATTGCTTCTTGTTCTATCCTCAGAGGCTAAGGTGAACAAGTTTACTCCCTCCTCCTCATGACACCCTTTTAGATACCTGAAAACTGCTATCATGTCCCCTCTCAGTCTTCTCTTTTCCAAACTAAACAAACCCAATTCTTTCAGCCTTCCTTCATAGGTCATGTTCTCAAGACCTTTAATCATTCTTGTTGCTCTTCTCTGGACCCTCTCCAATTTCTCCACATCTTTCTTGAAATGGGGTGCCCAGAACTGGACACAATACTCCAGCTGAGGCCTAACCAGAGCAGAGTAGAGCGGAAGAATGACTTCTCGTGTCTTGCTCACAACACACCTGTTAATACATCCCAGAATCATGTTTGCTTTTTTTGCAACAGCATCACACTGTTGACTCATATTTAGCTTGTGGTCCACTATAACCCCTAGATCCCTTTCTGCCGTACTCCTTCCTAGACAGTCTCTTCCCATTCTGTATGTGTGAAACTGATTTTTTCTTCCTAAGTGGAGCACTTTGCATTTGTCTTTGTTAAACTTCATCCTGTTTAACTCAGACCATTTCTCCAATTTGTCCAGATCATTTTGAATTATGACCCTGTCCTCCAAAGCAGTTGCAATCCCTCCCAGTTTGGTATCATCCGCAAACTTAATAAGCGTACTTTCTATGCCAATATCTAAGTCGTTAATGAAGATATTGAACAGAGCCGGTCCCAAAACAGACCCCTGCGGAACCCCACTTGTTATGCCTTTCCAGCAGGATTGGGAACCATTAATAACAACTCTCTGAGTACGGTTATCCAGCCAGTTATGCACCCACCTTATAGTAGCCCCATCTAAATTGTATTTGCCTAGTTTATCGATAAGAATATCATGCGAGACCGTATCAAATGCCTTACTAAAGTCTAGGTATACCACATCCACAGCTTCTCCCTTATCCACAAGACTCGTTATCCTATCGAAGAAAGCTATCAGATTGGTTTGACATGATTTGTTCTTTACAAATCCATGCTGGCTGTTCCCTATCACCTTACCACCTTCCAAGTGTTTGCAGATGATTTCCTTAATTACTTGCTCCATTATCTTCCCTGGCACAGAAGTTAAACTAACTGGTCTGTAGTTTCCTGGGTTGTTTTTATTTCCCTTTTTATAGATGGGGACTAATTTGCCCTTTTCCAGTCTTCTGGAATCTCTCCCGTCTCCCATGATTTTCCAAAGATAATAGCTAGAGGCTCAGATACCTCCTCTATTAGCTCCTTGAGTATTCTAGGATGCATTTCATCAGGCCCTGGTGACTTGCAGGCATCTAACTTTTCTAAGTGATTTTTAACTTGTTCCACTAACCCACCTTGGTTAGATAGTAACTTCAATTCACCGAGCAGGTCACATACGCTATTCAAACACTGGTGAAGTCTCAGTATACACAACATTACTACCTGTCAGTTGTCTGCCTGTCTCAAGGGGATTTCAAGGACTCAGTGAGCAACAGGGTGGAGGGTTACACCACACAAGGCAGCTGTGGGGAAAGGGGAAGACACACCCAGGCCTGCTCTATATAACCTGGACACCTTTGGAGCTTCTCATCTTGTTGAGGATCCTCGCTAGAAAAGGACAGCTCCATCTACCCCAGGGAAGAGACCCCGACCGGGACAGCAACTTCAGATTCAATCCCTAACAGTGAGTGCCTGTTGGCGCAGCAGAAATATCACAGCTTGGATAGCAGGGGTTGCAGGTCAGGAGTGAGGGGCACCGGCAGAGCTGTAGTAGGGAGGAGCCTAGGGCTGGGGTAGCAGGGGGCTGCAGTTCGGGAGTGAGGGGCAGCAGCAGAGATGGGCGGGGGGGAGCCCAGGACTGGGATAGGGCTGCGGGGCACATCCAGGAGACTTCACTGCAGGCAACTCCCAAGGCTGCTCCATTCCTATGCCAAGTGCCTCGTCGCTGTTGGAACTAGGGGTCTCAAAGCACCAGAGATTCATATACAATCAGATCAGCTGGGGTGAAAGGGCCATAGCTCCATGGGGCTCAATGGAGTCAGATCCCCAGCTGCGGTCAATGAGCTGTAGCTCCACTGGAATCAGAGAAGAGGAGCTGTTGTTGCTCTGAGGGGGTCACTCTGGATCCACTCCTGGTATCAATGAAGAGTTCATCCATTGATAGAAACAGAGCAGTTCCCACCTGAAGCCCTGCCTCATCCCCAGGGGCAGATGAGCTTCCCCAGGTGCCTGGATCCCTTAGCCAGCTCCTCCCCTCCTTCTCCCATCTTCTGTCCCCACCCCAGGACTGGGCTCCTGCCGATGGATCATTGGTCCCTCACAAGGATGCCCCAGGTACCGACCTCTTCTATAACCAAGGGGGATTCTTCATCATCTGCTCCGACCTGGGCTGCTATCTGCGGACACAGAGTCTAAAGAGTGGGGATGGCATTGAGATCTGGGGATTGCACCCTGCATGCCGGGGGGGATCACTACCTCCGTGACAAGGGGAATCCCCCCAACATCTACGTCATCCAAGGGCGACTCCCACTGGGTGGTGAAGGACTTGACCACAGATGCCGAGCCCCAAGTCCATGAGCTGCATCCCAACTGCCGTGGTGGGGACCACTACATGGACTGTGGTTCCTGGTTCCATATCATCTTCCTAGAATGGGGGGTTATGCACTGTGTCATTGAAATGAGCACAGATGAAAAAGGGGATGACACTCCCCTGAAGCCTGAATTCTGCAAGGGGCTCTATTACTTTGGCACCTTTTCCTTCCCAACTCTGATCCAGATGGATGAGAAATGGGGGGCTCAGTGTTATCAGTACAAAGACAGGAGTGTCAACCCCACATACTCCTTCTCCATCCACCCCGATGTGCTGAACTTCTTCCCTGGAGGGCTGACCCGCACCAAGGGCACCTCAACTGGCGGATGGGAGTGTATCAAGTCCCTGCACAACGACTCCAACTCCCTCCGTCACCTGGTCTTACAAGGTCACCTGCAAGGTGGGCTATGCCAAGCAGCAGATGTCCAGCAATGAGCACAACTGGAGCATCTCCACTGAGATATCCCTCAAGGCCGGAGAGCTCACCAAGCTCATCACCCAGTTCCAGATCTCCCTTAAGGCCAAGTAGAGCAGGAGAAGCATCCGCACGGAGCAGGAGGACTGGAATGAAGCCCAAGAAGAAGAGGAGTCACTCTAGGTGATCCTGAAGCCCAAAAAGAATGTGTACATCTGGCAGTACCAGCTCAGCATGGGCCACAAGCCCGTCTTGTTCTGCAGGGACATCCACTTCACTGAAGAAAACAACCCACCCGACCTCATCCCGCTGCCTCCAGTTCCCTAAGCGTCTGTGAGGATGGAGATCGCCAGCACCATGATGCCATTGTTGATGTATGTGTATGAGCTTCTCTGGTCCAGTTTGGCCACTTTAGATCTTTCCCCCAGGCTGCCCAAAATTTATCCCAGTTCTTTCTCCTGCTGTTCTGCTTTCTGTTCCCAGCTTTACCCAAACCTCATTTGCAACGTAGATGATTTAAATAACTGCCCTGCCCTTCCCATTAATTATTATTATTAAATCTGTTCAGAAAATTGGGTTTGATTTTTCCATAGAAAATGTAGACTTCTATTGAAAAAAACAGATGAAACTAGCCAAAATCTCCCAAAATTGGGCTAAAAACTGTTGTAACCTGAAAAATGTTGGCAGAAAATATGTCAAAAGCTGAAAAATATTGGCTAAACCCCGCTCAAAACAAATAAAAATATACTTGCTGAAAAGTGAATGTTTTATTTTTAGCCAAAAGTTTTCAGGTTTTCTGACAAAACCGTGACAGTTTTCAAGAGAAATGACACTTTCTGTGAATATTATCCTTCTGCCAAAAAAATCCAATGTTCCTTCAGAGCAGTCCTCCAAAATGCACTCCTACTGTTTCTTCTCATGTAATCCTTGGATGGAGGAAAGTAAGACACATGGCTTGTCCACGCCTCTGGATGCACTTCTCGGTTCTTCAACTTCCTTGGTGGGTTCGATTATCTGTGGGGTCCACCATGCTGACCCCAGTTTATATCCCCTGTTTTGGGGTTCACTGGAAGACAGCAAATCCTCTTATTTTCTATTGGACCTTTGCCACCAGCTCTGAGATTTCCCCATTACTTTCTCTGCTGCTTCCATCACTCTCCAGTAAATGGCACTGGTGCATCAACATTTTCTTTCATTCTTTGCTTTATAGGAGGCTCTTTATGTGTTAATCATTCAAACACTGGACTTCTGTATTAACCCAGCCTATTAATTGGCTTGCCCCTTTTTTTAAGCAATTGCTTTTAAAGTTTCAAAGTAACACACACGTTGGGTGCTTCTGCCTTCCAATAATTCAGTTTCATTCCTGTCCCAGACAATTCCTATCATTTCTGGGGGCAAGAATCAGTTTAAAAGAAACCAGACACAATTGTGTATAGTTCCTTAAAATGTAGCTGAGACTGGACCAGATTTTAAAAGGTATTTTATTTATTTATAAATGGAGATAACCTAACTCCTAGAACTGGAAGGGACCTTGAAAGGTCATCGAGTCCAGCCCCCTGCCTTCACTAGCAGGACCAAGTACTGTTTTTGCCCCAGATCCCTAAGTGGCCCCTTCAAGGATTGGGCTCACAATCCTGGGTTTAGCAGGCCAATGCTCAAACCACTGAGCTATCTCTCCCCCCACAGGAGTCTGCAGGAGTGAGAGCTTCTCGGGTTGAGACTTCCAATGGCCTCCTGGAAATCAATGCAATTAATTCAGTTCCTTCAAATCCCTGCTTACCACTTCCCAGTGCCCTCCTCCAAGCTTGCAAACCCAGTTCATTCGCTTCCTGTCCTCCTGGTTCTCGCCAAATCTCATTACCAAGGCAGATGATTTCATTACTTTTTCCTCTCTGTCTTCACTTATTATTACCCGCAGCCTAAATTCTACTTTGGGATCATTCTGAGGTGGAATCTGCTGCTGAAACGCAAAGTATTTGACAAATCTAAATAAAGAATCGATTTTTCAGCATTCACCAAGTTGTTGGGACTGAATTTCCTTAGTTTTCTCCTTGGTTTGGGGTCTCTAGAAGGGTAAAAAATGGAGGCAAAAGAAGGAAAGCAGGAAGGAGGCATGACGGGCCCGGGGGTTAGAGTCTCTGTGGAGATGACGGTGGGGAGCCAAAAAGAAACATGGAAACTGAGGGGAAATTTGATGCTGTGAAAAACAAGAAATAAGCCTGGGGAGAGGAACAAAGTGTCTTTGCAGGCCTCAGGCTCTTCACGGTACTTCAGGTGTTGAGGGACCTCAGGGGCTTCTAATGTCAGTGTCTTCAAGGGCCTTCTGGGTCCAGCAGGCTGCCCAGATCCAATACTAGTCTTCAAAACCACAACACAAGAGGCCGCATCAGGGCAGGGCTCCCAGGCCAAGTTTCACCTCCCATGGGGTTTGGGGGTTTTCCAAAATGGTTCCATAGTCTGAAGACCCATTTGCAGTTATAATGGTCCCTTCTGGCCTTAATATCTGTTCATCGTAAGTCGAGAAGGTTGTTTTAGTTCTCTGGGTAGCCAGGCCTATGTGTCACAGCATTACCCCCTGCCTCTGGAGAGAGGGGTTGTTACCTATACCAGCTGGTTGTTGGCTCCCTACCACTGCCAACCCCTGATGTCAGGATCCCCACAGAAATCCCAGTCTTGGGGCACCCAAAGGAATGGTGTACCCCCAGTTCACCTATTTTACCTGAGCCTCCACCCCTGTATCATGCACACCACTTGGGTTCAATTATAAAACACAAGGAACATTGTTTAAGAAAGACTAGAGATTCAAGAAAAGCAGCGAGAGAGATGGGGACAAACGGCTACATGTAAAACAAACATCATTACACATTTTCTAGAGACCAAATGTAATTCACATGTTCTCCTTCTGGCTAGAGACATTTATGTCACCCAACATCATCTGCAGCATTTTCAACGAGGCCTGTTTGAGATCCCTTCTTCATGACACAAACTCAGTCTGTTTACTTCCCAGGTGAAGGATGCCAGGGTGTCTCTTTCCCCTCCCCCCCAATATACCAACGAGACCTTTGATCTTCACCCCAAGGTATCCCCACCAGTGCTGTTGACCTCTTCTGTTAGTTTCCTTCTCAAGTCTCCATCAGCTCTTCATTAGCCATGCAAAATCACCAATTCCGAGGGACCATTGTGATCATTTCATCTTGACCTCACAAGTCAGAGAATGTCTTGTGATTCCTCGAGCAGATCGTTTAGAAAAACATCTAACCTTGATGTCAAAATGGTCAGTGATAGAGAATCCAGCATAACCCTTGGTAATCTGTCCCAATGGTGATTTACTCTCACTGCTTAAAATGTACACCTTATTTCCTGTCTGAATTTGTCTAGCTTCAACTTCAAGCCATTGGATCGTCTTAGACCTTTCTCTGCTTGATTGAAGAGCCCACTATCAAATATCCATTCCCCAGGTAGGTACTTGTAGACTGTGATCAAGTCTCCCCTTAACCGTCTCTCTGTTCAGATAGATAGGTCGAGCTCCTTGAGTCTGTCTCTACAAGGCAGGTTTTCTATTTTTAACAGACTCTGATTGCATAACATGGTCTCCCCTGGAGATAAGTGTCTTACACACACACACCATTTGGAGGAGTTTGTCTCAAGACAGGCTCCCTTTGACTGACCTGTTTTTAAACTACAGACCGACAGAACATAGTTAGCAGCATGTCTACAGAACTCCATCTCTATTTTCCATATTCAAGTCTCACAATGGTTATGGTGATGAGTGGGATACAGGCTTTCAATGGCATCCTCTTACATGATTTTTTTTGGTGGGGGGGGGACTCAGCACCTCTGTGTAATTCTAGGCATCTAGAGTTCCTGGGGTCATAGTAACATCTGGATAGCACAACTTTTGTCTTTCATCACTTCTAAGACCAGAAGGAACCATTCGAGCACCCAGTCTGACCCCTGCAGAGGAAAGGCCATTAGTAGTCACCCAGATTCCCTGCTGTGAATTCAAATTACTTGAGTTAGACCAAAGTGTTTTACTCTGCAGGAGGTGTTGCCTGATTTAAGATGTCAGGCTGCTTCCCCACCCTGATGCTTCCAGTGCAGAAGGTGGTGTCCTCCAAAAGACCTTAAAAGTACTTGCCATTAATGGCTTGCATTAAAACTCCCCAAAGTTAGATTCCCTGGCCTTGGATTGATATCACTGCCACCACCCAAATGCAAAAACCTCTTTGAGAACCCAGGAAGGCGCACTTGGGAATTCCTTCCTGTGAGGTACCCTCAAGCTCTTTTAACCTCCCTCTGAAGAGAGCTTGAAAAACCAGCTGTTGATACCAGCTGAGAAGTATGGAACTTTAGTTCCTCTCAGTAATTTGGCTGAGCGGTCTTAGACACGTGCAATAGAGCTTCCACCTTCTAGGACACAGGAATCACATCATGCTCTTAAAGGAGTGATTTTTATTGAAGAAAAAGAAAGAAAACCTGTCTGGCAAAATATTACTTGTTAGCTGGTGTTACAGAGCGATTGAAACACAGAGAATTGCTTCCCTGGGATCCAGCTTAGGAAGTGACAGTAAAAGGGGGGTTAAATGTGCTAAGCCACAACAAACCCACAATAAAGAAATAACCTGATCGCCTCTGATTAAGTATTCCCTGTTCTACTCACATATCTGTAGTTCAAGGTTTAGTCCTTTCCTAGGCATGGATGTCGCCGGATTCTCCATGCCTGGCCCTTAGCTTACTTCATGTCCATTCACCAGCCTGCCTCCCGAACACAACAACAACAGGAAAAGAAAGGGCGGCTGCTTCCAATTCAAAATCAATGCTTTGTTTTCATTGGCTCTCCTGGCCTCCTGGCAACTCACTTCCTGCTTCCCTAAGCATTCCTGGGAGTCTGAGCCTCTATGATTTTAACCCTTACAGGCAAGGCAATTAATAGTTAGGTCTAAAGAGTTAACTAGTGAGAAAGATTCTAGCGAACTGAATGGCTGGAATATCCAGAAAATGGTATCCCTCCCCCCCCCCCCATTCACCACAAAGAGGTTAATATCATTAATTTGGATAGTATGGGTTATAGGCTCACCAATTAATCTGATCAGAAGACAATAAGGTTCTTGTCCCAGAATCAGGCTACACAGAGTACGCTAAGGACCCTCGGGGGGTATGACAGGACGCTCACACTGAGCCAAATATGATATTAAAGACTTTTATAGAGATAAATGGATTAGTAATCAAATTGTAATCAAATGAAAAAAATAATCAGAATTAAAAATGCAGTACTATTATTTTAAAGATACATAAAAAATAAAAACATATGATTTTATATACTATAAAGCTTTTGATTAATATACTCACACCCTTCCTTGATAACCTGGTGATAAGAGACAAAGGACCAGCATCTGGCATGCCAAGAGAGTTCAGGTCCAAGTTCTTCTGATCCCAAAGGACCAGCCACACACCCAGGTCAATATATAACTTAGATCTTACCCCAAAATCACGCTGATGCCTATGCTTTAGTTAAGTCCCAGGCAGACTGCGAAGAGCTACAAAAGGATCTCTCAAAACTGAGTGACTGAGCAACAAAATGGCAGATGAAATTTAATGTTGATAAATGCAAAATAATTCACATTGGAAAACATAATCCCAACTATACATATACAATGATGGGGTCTAAATTAGCTGTTACCACTCAAGAAAGATCTTGGAGTCACTGTGGTCTAGTTCTCTGAAAACATCCACTCAATGTGCAGCGGCAGTCAAAAAAGCTAACAGAATGTTGGGAATAATTAAGAAAGGGATAGATAATAAGACAGAAAATATCATATTGCCTCTATATAAATCCATGGTACACCCACATCTTGAATACTGTGTGCAGATGTGGTCGCACCATCTCAAAAAAGATATATTAGAATTGGAAAAGGTTGAGAAAAGTGCAACAAAAATGATTAGAGGTATGGAACGGTTTCTGTTCTGTATGAGAGATTAATAAGACTGGGACTTTTCAGCTTGGAAAATAGATGACTAAGGGGATATATGATAGAGGTCTATAAAATCATGACTGGTGTGGAGAAAGTAAATAAGGAAGTGTTATTTACTCCTTCTCCTAACAGAAGAACTAGGGGCCATCAAATAAAATTAATAGGCAGCAGGTTTAAAACAAATAAAAGGAAGTATTTCTTCACACAACACACAGTCGACCTGGGGAACTCTTTGCCAGAGGATGTTGAGAGGGCCAAGACTATAACAGGGTTCAAAAAAGAACTAGATAAGTTCATGGAGGATAGATCCATCAATGGCTATTAGCCAGGATGGGCAAGGACAGTGCCCCTAGCCTCTGTTTGCCAGAAGCTGGGAATGATTGACAAGGAATAGATCATTTGATGATTACCTATTCTGTTCATTCCTTCTGGGGCACCTGGCACTGGCCACTGTCAGAAGGCAGGATACTGGGCTAGATGGACCTTTGTTCTGACCCAGAATGGCTGTTCTTACAACATCTCACACTTTTTGTTAATAAGCTGCAAGAAGTACTGAGAAAAAGAAAGCCACTTTGGTATGCTGACAATAGCTGAATTCACCCAGATACCAATGAGACAAATTTAACACCACAGGAATATGCATAAACCTAACTTGATTAATCAATTCCCCTAGTATGATGGGCATTGTGGTGAGACCACTAGCAGGTGATGGGTCCATCATTGGACAAGTTACATCATCGGGTATTGGATTGTCATAGTCATAGTCAATTACTAGATCATGAACCTTAAATTCAAAGGTCACATTTATATGTACCTTTTGTTTCCTAATTTAGTCCGAAAGGTACATATAATGCACACTTTATATCATCCTTCATCCTTATATTCAAGTTCATAAGATCAAACTCCCCCCAGTCATCAAGTTATCACAAATGGCTTTGTTTTTCCAAGTCCCATAAGGTATTCTGTTCATAAGAGATGTTGAATTTGTTGGTGAGGAGGTGTAGCTCTTACATCTCCCCGCTTTGAGTCATCATTTAGCGGCCAAATCTTTTTCCAGCCACTGGATGGCAGTGAAACTACTCCATCCAATTTATATTCAAAGGTGACATCTTCCCCTCTAATTCCCTTAACCTGACAAATAGGACTGTGGATAAGTTCTGGACTGAGTGTAATAGTCCATTTCATCCCTTTTGTTGGTGCATTCTGATGGTCAAACAATTGAGAGTTTACATGTCATCAGGTTTCATGGGTCTGCGTGTTTTGTAACAGTTTAGTCCTGAATTTTTGGTTTTGGCTCAGTCTTACCCTTAGAGCAACAATAAGGGTGTAGTAAATCAGAAATACCAGTGTCCATTTCATGGTTGCGATCTGCTGGAATCCAGCTGTCACGATTCCACTGGGGGTTGTTCACCTAGGTCCTGAGGAGGAAGTTGTTCCTATGACCTGGATGATCGATACAGCTTTAACTGATTAGCATGGTAGATTCTACCTCTGTTATGCTTGCCCCGTTATCATAAATTTTATACACTGCTGAATTAAGTTTATCAATGATTCAGAAGGGTCCGATCCATCGATTACACAGCCCATGCTCTGGTGCTTTGTATGATAACAGCATTACTTGGTCTCCAACCTCCCAAGTATTCTCTCTCTGGTTTTTGTCAAAGTAGGCCTTTGCCTTGCATCTAGATTTCCCCAATTTAGCAGCTACCTGCAAGTGGACGTGATTTAAATGTTCTTGCAGATTCTGCAAGTAGGTATCATTTTTATTCCCTCTAATTGAGTGCCACTGGTGTGCCAGATTAAATGTTCTGGTAGTTGCATGGTTCAGCCTGTCATCACCTCAAAGGGGGTTTTATCAGTAAACACAGCCGGTGTTGCTCTCAATGCCATTAGAATCAGAAGCATGAGAGTATCCCAGTTATGCCCATTCGCATTAACCAGTTTCCTCAACATCACTTTTATAGTCCAATTGGTTCGTTCCACCATCCCAGATGACTGTGGTCTGTATGGGATGTGTAGTCTCTGCGGGCCTCCCAATAATTTAAGGCAGTCCTTAAAGAACTGTCTGGTAAAATGTGATCCCTGGTCCAAATCCACCTTTGCAGGGATCCCCCATTGAAAGAAGACTTGCTCTAATAGGACCCTGGCTATGGCCTCTGCAGTATTGGCCTTTAGACGAAATGCCTCTACCCACTTTGAAAAGGGATTGACAACCACCACCAAGTATTGATTACCTCTTTGAGACCTTGGGAAAGGACCTATGAAGTCAATCTGCAAAGCCATCCACAGAGCTTCATACACCTGATATTTTAGTGGCTCATTTATTTTGGATGGAGTCGGGTTAGCTTGAGCACATGCCACACAGTTGTTACAATATTGTTGCACATCCATCCTAAGAAGTGGTCACCATCCCACAGATGCAAGAGTCTTGATAGTTTTATCCACTCTTTGGTGTCCTCCTGTAGGAGTGTCATGAACCATGCATATCATTTCCCTCCGTAGGTGAGCTGGAATTCCCTACACAGGAAAAGGACCTCCTCTATACATGAGAACTCCATCCACCACCTGCAAATGCGGTTCATAGCTTCTGTACAGGGGATCTAATGTTTCTGACCATTCTCCTTCTGTCCTGGAAAGCTCTTGGATTACCCTCATTATGTCCTTATCCAATTTCTGCATCTCTTTTAAGTCAGGTATATCAGTCTGTACAATCTTAGTTGCAGAAATTGAGCACCAGGGACTAATGGTAGTAATGGAATATACCTGGTCCCTTTCTTTCCAGGATTCCCCTGATCGGGCTCCTTCTTGGGTCAATTTATCAGCCTTCCCATTTTCTGTAGCATAGCATTCTAACTTGCAATGGGCCTTTATTTTTTTCACTTTGATCAGCCACCCTGGAACAGTGATTTTTACTGCTAACCAATGGATGTATTTCACCAGCGATGCATACTTAATAGGTGAACCATCAGAAGACGTGAACCCATTTGTTTCCCAACACGGTAGAAACTCTGCGAAAGAATTGCACACCCATGCTGAGTCTGAAAACAGACAGACGCTTTAGTTTATGGTGGTGATGGATGTTGTCAGATGCTACCGGTGTGGTGCTCTGCTTTCTCCTATGTTGGTATCACTCGGCTGCGTGTGTGTGTTCCCTCTGTGTGCTGCCCCAGCTCTGCAGATAGCTGACACAGCAAACCCGACGAGAACCCCCAATGACCACAGAGTCTAGTAAGATGCAAAGTCACGTCAACCAGGTTTATTGCGACCTCGGACACAGTTGCAGTTCCCCGTAGATTACTTAGTCTCCCGGGCATACTACGAGAAAGTGCCTCTTGGCAATGGACTTGGCTCAGTCAGTGGCGGGACTTTCCACTGCCCCCTCGGCCGGACAAAGACACCACCCCAGGGATACATTCTTATACACAGGTACAAACAAGTTACACATCACTCCTGACGTATTGAGGTGCAACCCCTCTACTCAGCAAGGTACAACCCTTCTACGTAATAAGGTGCCGCCTCTCACCTTGTACATGTTGATTCGATCAAAACAACTCTATCCATCATTTTACCCTTTTGCCCCTGTCATTGGGATGGGTCGGCCTGTTCCATGTTATCTGTGGAATGTTCCAGTATAGTGTATGTTCTGATATCTGGTGTCCAGTACCTGTTAGGTATGTCTCTTTTTGCAGCATCAGCCCTTTCCTTGCCAGCTTCTGTGAGCAGGGCCTGCCTCTGGCTCACAGCTTAACTTTGCGTTATGTTAGCACAGTCTTGACCATTACTTTAGTTCAGGCCTTAGGCCTCATACCAGGCCTCTGATACCAAGGTTTATATCTCAGGGCCTCCTCTTCCTACAATGGAGAACTGCACACAGTGCTCCAACACACAAGCTACCGCTGCTAATTCAGCATATTGGGCCAAATGTGGAGCGCATGAATATGCCTTCTCCCAAGCCTCTCCTTTTCCCTCGGGAGGAGCTGCATAGATTCCAAACCTATATGGTTTTCCTTGATGGTAAAAAGTAGAACCGTCAAAAAAGAAATGGTATCTCTTAAAGGAATCTGTTTCCTGGATCAATGATCGGAAAAGCTTCTTTTTCACCTCCTCCCTTAGATCCAGTTGATCAGGATCGGGACACACATGACACCATCTTTGTTGTCAACTGCCTTAGTGTACCAACAGGTTTTACTGCAATCTCTTTTCCTTTCAGCAGCAATGCCCAGTGAGCTAGGCAAGCGTTTGAGACTTGCCCATCTTTTACCCTATTGGACAGGAAGAACTGAAGGGAGGTGTGCAATGAGTGTCACATGATTGGGCTGAGGCCAATTAGAAAAGAAAAGTGCTGTAGGGTCCAACTGGTGGCCAGTAAATACTTTTCACAAGTGTCGTACTTGAGCTCAATTGATGACATTAAACGTGAGGTATAGGCCACAAGTCTGATTTTCCCATGTCTCTCTTGAGAAGCCACAGCTGCTAATGCATTAGCACTCACCGGTACCTCCAGATGATCGGGTATCTCAGGATTTGGGGTGATCAGCACCAGAGCCTTGACAAGGTCTGGTTTCAGCTGGGATACAGCTTCCGTGTGTTGCTCAGTCCATTCCCATTGCACACTCTTCTTTAACACTTGGTACAAGCAGGGCCGGCTCTAGGCACCAGCAAAACAAGCAGGTGCTTGGGGCGGCACATTTCTAGGGGCGGCATTCTGGCGCCGGCCATCTTAGGTACCGACTCCGTGGCATGGAGAAAAAGTGCCCCCACCACCCCAGCTCGCCTCTGCTCCGCCTCTGCCTGCTCCCCTGAGGGTGCCGCTGCCGCTCCGCTTCCCCCCCCCTCCCTCCCTGGCTTGCCGGGCGCAAAACAGTTGTTTCGCGCAGCAAGGTTGGGAGGGAGGAGAAGCCGAGCGGCGGGGCGCTTGAGGGAGGCAGCGGTGGTGGAGCGGAGGTAAGCTGGAGCGGGGAGCGGTTCCTCTACCTCCCCAGTTACTTCCTGCGCCCCCCCACCCTAGCTCACCTCCACTCCGCCGCTCCCCTGAACATGCCGCTGCTCCGCTTCTCCCCCGTCCCTCACCTGAGAGGGAGGGGGGAGAAGCGGAGCGGCGGCACACCCGGGGGAGCAGGCGGAGTGGAGGTGAGCTAGGGCGGGAGGTCGCGGGGGGGGGCTGCAGAAAGCAATGGGGGGGGAGAATGCGGCACCCCCGGGGGAGGAGGCGAGGCCGGGGATTTGGGGAAGGGGTTCGGAAGGAGCAGGGCTGTGGGCGGGGGGCACAAAAGGGGGTACAAGAGACCTACAATGGAAGCAAAATTGGGAATGAAATCCCTGTGGTCCACAGTCAAACCCAAAAAGAATCTTAAAGCTGTTGGGTCCTGTGGTAGAGGCAACATTTGGATTACATCTCCAACTACTTTCTGTTGCGCTGGGGTTCTACCCCATTTTGTCAGGGTGAGACCTAAGAAAGAGACACGGTTGGCCATTAGCTGTGCCTTGGCCGGGTTACATTTCAAGCCTGCGTCCTTTAGGGTCTGGAGGAGCTTGTCAAGCCTTTCCAAATGCTCCTTCCTGGTCTGGGTTGCTAGACAAAGGTCATTTACGTATTGGAACAGAACAGTTGGGTTAGAGAATTGCAACAGTACCTGCCTCATTTGCGCATGGAATAAAGCTGGAGAATTTTTATACCCCTGGGGTAAATGAGTCCAGGATTATTGGACCCCCTGGAATCTAAACACAAAATGGTACTGGGAAATACAGGCCAATGGTAACGTCTACAAGCTGTTACTGATATCGAGGACAGTAAACCACGCAGCCTCTGGATCAAAGGACATGATGAGATCTGGCATCTTGGCCACTATATGGGCACAAGTGGGTGTAACCTGATTTAGGCACCTGTAATCAATTGTGAGACACCAGGAACCACCCGGTTTCTTCACAGGCTAAATAGGGGAATTGGCGGTGGAAGTACATCTGCGTAGAACTCCCTGTGTCAGTAAAGACTTGATAGTCTTTTCTATGTATGGTGTGACAGACCCAGACCAGTGGGGTACAGGAGTCTGGTAGAGGGCAAATATACTGGTCACTGGATGAGTAGTTTTCTGTTCCCTGAGTGACCAGAGCAGGACTCTTCTGCTGGGTTGAGTGTGGCAGGTAGGACCGTAAGCTGTCTAAAATCCTACCTGCCACATGGGGCCACAACAGGGGTACCCCTAACTCACCCAGCAAGATCGTCAATTTATCCAGCTACACACTCAACCCAGCAGAAGAGTCTGTCCTATCTCGGGGACTCTCTTTTTGCCCCGGCACCCCCACGAACATGATACAGTTCTGCGGTGATCTGGAAGCCTACTTTCGCCACCTCCGACTCAAAGAATACTTTCAAGATAACACTGAACAGCGCACTGATACACAGATACCCTCCCACCAACAACACAGGAAGAAGAACTCCACATGGACTCCTCCTGAGGGTCGAAATGTCTGGACCTATACATAGAATGCTTCCGCCGACGTGCACAGGCAGAAATTGTGGAAAAACAACATCGCTTGCCTCATAACCTAAGTCGTGCAGAACGCAATGCCATCCACAGCCTCAGAAACCACCCTGACATTATCATCGAAGAGGCTGATAAAGGAGGTGCTGTTGTCATCATGAACAGGTCTGACTACCAGAAGGAGGCTGCCAGACAACTCTCCAATACCAAATTCTACAGGCCACTTTCCTCAGATCCCACTGAGGAATACACTAAGGGCACATCTTCACTACCCGCCGATCCGGCGGGTAGCAATCGGTCTATCGGGGATCGACTTACCGCGTCTAGTGAAGACGCGATAAAATCGATCCCTGATGGCTCTACCGTCGACTCCGGAAATCCACCGCGGCAAGAGGCGGTAGCGGAGTCGACGGCGGCGCGGCAGCGGTCGACTTGCCGCCGTCCTCACAGCCAGGTAAGTCGACCTAAAATACGCCACTTCAGCTACGCTATTCACATAGCTGAAGTTGCGTATCTTAGGTTGACCCCCCGCTGTAGTGTAGACCTAGCCTTAGAGCCCCAACCGGGGTTATTCTATCTACTACCCAAGATCCACAAACCTGGAAATCCTGGATGCCCCATCAGCTCGGGCATTGGCACTCTCACTGAAGGACTGTCTGGATATGTGGACTCCCTACTCAGACCCTACGCCACCAGCACTCCCAGCTATCTCCATGACACCACTGATTTCCTGAGAAAACTACAATGCATTGGTGACCTCCCAGAAAACACTATCCTAGCCACCATGGATGTAGAGGCTCTCTACACAAACATCCCACACGCAGATGGAATACAAGCTGTCAGGAACAGTATCCCTGATGATGACACAGCACAACTTGTTGCTGAGCTCTGTGACTTTATCCTCACGCACAATTATTTCAAATTTGGTGACAATATATACCTCCAGACCAGTGGCACTGCCATGGGCACCCGCATGGCCCCACAATATGCCAACATTTTTATGGCTGACCTGGAACAACGCTTCCTCAGCTCTCGTCCACTCACGCCCCTTCTCTACCTACGCTACATTGATGACATCTTCATCATCTGGACCCATGGGAAGGAGACCCTGGAAGAATTCCACCATGATTTCAACAGCTTCCACCCCACCATCAACCTCAGCCTGGACCAATCTACACGGGAGGTCCACTTCCTAGACACCACAGTACAAATAAGCGATGGCCACGTTAACACCACCCTATACCGAAAACCCACTGACCGCTACGCCTACCTTCATGCCTCCAGGTTCCACCCCGGACACACCACACGATCCATCGTCTACAGCCAAGCACTGAGGTACAATCGCATCTGCTCCAACCCCTCAGACAGAGACCAACGCCTACAAGATCTTCACCAAGCATTCTCAAAACTACGATACCCACACAAGGAAATAAAGAAACAAATCAGCAGAGACAGATGCGTACCCAGAAGCCTCCTGCTACAAGACAGGCCCAAAAAAGAAACCAACAGAACTCCACTGGCCATCACCTACAGTCCTCAGCTTAAACCTCTCCAACGCATCATCAGTGATCTACAACCCATCCTGGACAATGATCCCACACTTTCACAGACCTTGGGAGGCAGGCCAGTCCTCGCCCACAGACAACCCGCCAACCTTAAGCATATTCTCACCAGCAACCACGCACCGCACCATAACAACTCTAACTCAGGAACCAACCCATGCAACAAATCTCGATGCCAACTCTGCCCACATATCTACACCAGCAACACCATCACAGGACCTAACCAGATCAGCTACAACATCACCGGCTCATTCACCTGCACGTCCACCAATGTTATATATGCCATCATGTGCCAGCAATGCCTCTCTGCTAAGTACATTGGCCAAACTGGACAGTCACTACGCAAGAGGATAAATGGATACAAGTCAGATATCAGGAATGGCAATATACAAAAACCTGTAGGAGAACACTTCAACCTCCATGGCCACACAATAGCAGATGTAAAGGTAGCCATCTTACAGCAAAAAAACTTCAGGACCAGACTCCAAAGAGAAACTGCTGAGCTCCAGTTCATTTGCAAATTTGACACCATCAGATCAGGATTAAACAAAGACTGTGAATGGCTATCCAACTACAGAAGCAGTTTCTCCTCCCTTGGTGTTCACACCTCAACTGCTAGCAGAGCACCTCACCCTCCCTGATTGAACTAACCTCGTTATGTCCATACTGATTTATACCTGCCTCTGGAAATTTCCATTATTTGCGTCTGATGAAGTGGGCATTCACCCACGAAAGCTTATGCTCCAATACTTCTGTTAGTCTTAAAGGTGCCACAGGACCCTCTGTTGCATAGTACGGGCACTGATGCAAGCTACAGCGGCCCAGCAGGAGGCTACCCGTGTCCAGGCAGCTGCCCAACAGGAGGCAGTGCGGCTGCAGCAAGAGACTAATCGCCTGCTGATGGACCAGGCTGCTCAAGACCGAGCTATGTTGCGGGAACTGGTAAACCAGGTAAAGACCCTTACAGAGCTGAATCGCGGCCATGATGGGACGCGGCTCATACGGGCCAGCCATTGGCTGCAGAAAATGACACGGGAGGATGATGTAGAGGCATACCTTCTGGCCTTTGAGAGGACAGCCCTACGGGAGGCCTGGCCTCGAGATCAGTGGTCTGGCATCCTTGCCCCATTTCTGTGTGGGGAGGCCCAGAAGGCCTACCATGATCTGCCTGAAGAGGCTGCGGCAGACTACCCCCAGCTGAAAGCAGAGATCCTGGCCAGATCTGGGGTAACGACAGCAGTGCGGGCCCAGCAGTATCACGGTTGGAGGTACCAGGAAGACAAAACCCCGCGATTCCAATTGTATGACCTCATCCATCTCGCACGAAAGTGGTTGCAAACAGAGTCCCGGAGTCCGGAAGACCCTGCCTGGTTCAAGCCAGACCCACTAGCCTGCTGCAAACCCAGACCCAAGTCTGAACCACGTCCCCTAACAGCTGTAGGCTTAATTGAAAGTATCTTAAGAAGTGTTCCTGTCTTTAACACTCAGATGCCCAGCTCCCAATGAGGTCCAAACCCCAAATAAATCAGTTTTACCCTGTATAAAGCTTATACAGGGTAAACTCATAAATTGTTCTCCCTCTATAACACTGATAGAGAGATATGCACAGCTGTTTGCCCCCCCCCCCCCGCCCCCAGGTATTAATACATACTCTGGGTTAATTAATAAGTAAAAAGTAATTTCATTAAATACAGAAAGTAGGATTTAAGTGGTTCCAAGTAATAACAGACAGAACATACTGAATTACCAAGCAAAATAAAACAAAACATGCAAGACTAAGCCTAATACAATAATAAAACTGATTACAGATAAAATCTCACCCTCAGAGATGTTTCAATAAGTTTCTTTCACAGACTGGACGCCTTCATAGTCTAGGCACAATCCGTTCACCTGGTACAGCCGTTGTTCCAGCTCAGGTGGTAGCTAGGGGATTTCTCATGATGGCCACCCCCTTTGTTCTGTTCCACCCACTTATATATCTTTTGCATAAGGTGGGAATCCTTTGACCCTTTGGGTTCCCACCCCTCCTTCTCAATGGAAAAGCACCAGGTTAAAGATGGATTCCAGTTCAGGTGACATGATCACATGTCACTGTAAGACTTCATTACCCACTTGCCAACACACACGTATACAGGAAGACTTACAAGAAAAAGAAAGCCATCTGCAGACAATGTCCTGGTTAATGGGAGCCATTAAGATTCCAAACCACCAATAATGTCCCACACTTTGCATAACTACAGTAGGACCTCAGAGTTATATTTCATATTTCTAGTTTCAGATACAAAAGTGATACATTTATACAAATAGGATGATCACACTCAGTAGATTATAAGCTTTGTAATGATACCTTACAAGAGACCTTTTGCATGAAGCATATTCCAGTTACATTATATTCACACTCATTAGCATATTTTTATAAAATCCTATCGATTGCAACGTAACATACCCCTCCTCAGTTCAGATTCCTCCACTGGAGACACCATGCCACACTCAGATACAATCACCGGTGAGTAATCCCTTGCCTGCTCTATAGTAAAACACAACAACTGATTAACCAAGTCAAGAGCACATCCCTGCTTGTATAGGAAATCGGGTCCCAGTAGGTTATTTCTTGGGTCTGCCAATTTCATCAATGTGAAAGTATGAAGCTTTCTCAGGTGACCTACCTGTACTTCAGTGGGTTTAGACCAGAGGTGGGCAAACTACGGCCCACAGGCCACATCCGGCCCGCGGGACTGTCCTGTCCGGCCCCTGAGCTCCTGGCCAGGGAGGCTCACCCCCAGCCCCTCCCCTGCTGTCCCTCCTCCCCCGCAGCCTCAGCTCGCTCACTCCGCCGCCGGCGCAATGCTCTGGGCAGGGGGCTGCGAGCTCCTGGGGCAGCGCAGCTGCAGAGCCCGGCCTGACCCGGTCTCTGTGCTGCACGGGGGCAGTGGCGGCAGCGGCGGCGTGGCCCGGCTGTAGCGCTGCCAGCCACCGGTGCTCCAGGCAGCGCGATAAGGGGGCAGGGAGCGGGGGGGCTGGATAGAGGGCAGGGGAGTTCGGGGTAGTGGTCAGGGGGCGGGGGCGTGGATAGGGGGCGGGTTGGTTGAGGGGGGAAACAGGAGGTTGAATGGGGGTAGGAGTCCCAGGGGGGCAGTCAGGAAGGAGCGGGGGTTGGATGGGGCGGCAGGGGGCAGTCAGGGGGCAGGGAGTGGGGGGGTGTGGATGGGGCAGGGGTCCCAGAGGGGCCGTCAGGAATGAGAGGAGGGGTTGGATGGGGTGGCGGGGATCCAGGGGTGGTCAGGGGACAGGGAGCGGGGATGTGTGGATGGGGCAGGGGTCGCAGAGGGGCCGTCACGGAACAGGGGGGGTTGGATGGGGCAGGAATCCGGGGGGGGGGCAGATAGGAGGTGGGGGCCAGGCCACGACCCCCTCCCCTAACTGACCCTCCATACAATTTACGAAACCCGATGCAGCCCTCAGGCCAAAAATTTTGCCCGCCCCTAGTTTAGACAGTGTGGCAATGACCTGATTGCTTGCAAAAGTTGATAGCATTTTTGTATGCCCTGATGACAGAGGAGAGGATCTGGGATCCTTAACATGGATAATGCCAATCGCTGCCCCAGTATCTATGATAAAATTCCTGTGATGGCCCCTTACCACTGCAGATACTGTGGGTCTCCCGCTTGCATCCCAGCCTAAAGGGGCCTGTTGGCATCATGCCGGGTATTCTGTAGAGCAGGGGTCCCCAAACTATGACCTGCAGACCACACCTGGCCCGCTGGACCCTTCTGTCTGGCCCCAAGCTCCCGCTCGGGGAGACTACCCCCAGCCCCTCCCCTTCTGTCCTCCTCCCCTGCAGCCTCAGCTCGCCGTGCCACAAGCCCTGATGCCCCGAGTGGCACGGCTGCAGCGCCGCCAGCCCCGGTGCTCCAGGCGGTGCGGTCAGTGGCGGGAAGCAGTGGGGGTTGGATAGCAGCAGGGAGTCCTGGGGGGCGGTCAGTGGGCAGGGAGCAGGGGGGGTTGGAGAGCAGCAGGGAGTCCCGGGGGGGGGGGTCAGGGGGCAGGGGGCAGAGGGGTGGGATAGGGGCAGGGGGTCCCAGAGGGCAGGGAGCAGAGGGGCTTGATTAGGAGGCGTGAGGTCCAGGGCGTCAGTCAGGGCCAGGGAGCGGGGGGTCAGATAGGGGGTGGACCCCTACCTGGCCCTCCATACAATTTCTGAACCCTGATGTGGCCCTCAGGCCAAACAATTTGGCCACCCCTGCTGTAGACTATGCAGACAAATAGTCCATGGGTTCTCCTTCTACCTTCTTGGAGGTAACCAACCCTGTAAGAGGGGAGCCTGTCCATTGGAGAGAAGAAAATGAGTCAATGGAGGCCACAGAGCGGTTCGAGAGTGCTGGGCCTTGGCCTTCTAGTATCAGCTCATTCAAGAGCATTCAAAGTTCCTGAATATCCTGCCGTTGAGCCTCAAGCGTCTGCTGTACTGCCTTAAACATCGTCACAACTGAGTCCTCAACTCTGCAGGGCGGCGGTGATCTGGACCCCTGGGCTTCATCTGAAAAGAAAGGATCACGGTCCTGGGCCCCGACACAGGGTCCAAACAAAACACATAACCCTGTCGAGGGATACGCTCACTCGACAGTCCAGGATTATTACATGGGTTAGAGTCATTTTGACAACACAGGTACTTAGGGAATTTCTGAACACCCCAGCCTAACCCTGGAGGTCCCTCAATCCTAACTGTGGGATTAGCTTGTGGTTCTCCAAGCATGGCAACTGGGGCTCCACACTGACCTACCTTATTGTCATTGGCACACTGTCTAAACCAGGGGCGGGGCAAACTTTTTGGCCTGAGGGCCGCATTGGGCTTCGTACATTGTATGGAGGGCCGGTTAGGGGAGGGGGTTGTGGCCCAGCCCCCACCTCCTATCTGCACACCCCCCCCCCCGGACTCCTGCCCCATTCAACGCTCCCTGTTCCCTGACAGCCCCCCCCCCGGGACCCCTGCCCCATCCACACACCGCCGCTCCCTGTCCCCTGACTGCCCCCGCACCCCCGCCCCTGACTGCCCCCCGCCGCTCCATCCAACCCCTCCTCTCATTCCTGACGGCCCCCCGGAACCCCTGCCCCATCCAACCACCCCTTCTCCCTGTCCCCTGACTGCCACCCTGGGACCCCTGCCCCCATTCAACCCCCCCATTCCCCGCCTTCTGACCGCCCCGACCTCTATCCACACCTCCACCCCCTGACCACCACCCCAAACTCCCCTGCCCTCTATTCTACCCCCCCATCTCCCTGCCCCCTTACCGTGCTGCCTGGAGCCGCACCGCCCATCTGGAGCCGCGCCACGCCGCCGCCGCCACCACCGCCCAACACAGAGCACTGGGTCAGGCCCCGACTCCGCAGCTGCGCTGCCCCAGGAGCTCACAGCCCCACCGCCCAGAGCATTGCGCCGGCGGCGGAGCGAGCTGAGGCTGCGGGGGAGGGGGAACACCAGGGGAGGGGCCGGGGGTAGCCTCCCGGGCCAGGAGCTCGGTGGCCGGGCAGGAGGGTCCCACGGGCCGGATGTGGCCCACGGGCCGTAGTTTGCCCACCTCTGTCATAGACAGAGCTACTTGTGTCACCTATGACACCGCATCTTCTAGTCCTTGAATGATCACAGTCTCTAAAGGCACTCCCTCTTCACTACTGGGGCAGACACTAACAGAGGAGAGGATATCTCCTCCTCCTTTGCCCCGCTTGTCTCATCCTTTGCGTCACCAATCACCTCCTCTAATGACATTTAACTCCACCACCACTGGGACTTCCCTTTTCTGCAGCACTGCTAACTGCTAACTTCCTCTTCTGACTCTCCTGAGGCTCCTGAGACTCCATCTCCGGCTCCGCTCCTGAAGGTACTGTGCCAGCCTGAGCTAACTCTCTCGCCCTATTTCTAGTAATTGGCCCCACAGGTTGCTCTATCTCCATCGGTTCCACCATACTAATGGGAATGGGGACCGTTACTTCCTCCTCTTCTAACTCATCTCCTCTCTCTGTCACAATCTGAGCCTCCACGGGTACCTCTGTGCTCGCTCTTTCTCTCAAGCAGCTTCCAACAGTGGGCACTCACTCAGCGCTGCTACAAGTCTTATCTCTCGCTAACCCAGAGGGGAACAAACTATGGCCCGCGGGACCGTCCTGCCCAGCCCCTGAGCTCCCCACTGGGGAGGCTCGCCCCCGGCCTCTCCCCTGCTGTTCCCCCTCCCCTGCAGCCACGTGGGGGCAGGGGGGACTGGATGGGGGGTGGGGTCCCAGGGGGGCAGGCAGGGGTGTGGATAGGGGTCGGGGCAGTCTGGGGACAGGGAGCAGGGGCTGTTGGATAGGGGGTAGGGTCCTGGGGGGCGGTTAGGGGTGGGGGGTCCTGGGAGGGGGCAGTCAGGGGTGGGGGGTTGGATGGGTCGGGTGTTCTGAGGGGGGCAGTCAGGGCGGGAAGTGGGAGGGGTCAGATAGGGGGTGGGGGCCAGGCTGTTTGGGGGGGCACAGCCTTCCCTACCCAGCCCTCCATACAGTTTCGCACCCCAATGTGGCCCTCAGGCCAAAACGTTTGCCCACCCCTGTTCTAACCCATCACAAACACTTTCCAACTCTCTGATTCCCTCCACCAGCCGACCACAGTCTGATTTATAACCGTCCAGTGATCTTAAGCTGGCAGCCGCTCACTCCTGCCATCAGCGTATTTCCTCTCCTGCTTCCAGTAGCTGATACCTACTTCATTCTAACTTTTTCTCTAACTCCTGCTTCTTCTGAAAAAGTACTAATCGCTCCTCCAACACTACATGCAGCCAATTTGTTAACTCCTTAATAGCCTTATCTTTCTTCTCCAAAGTTTGCTGGGCTTTTCTCAGTAATTCTAATTTCTTTTTCAATTTCCTCCCCTGCAAACTGCAAACCACGAGCAGACATTCAACAGCTATTCCTTTCACTAGGTTAGCCTCTCTTTTCTTCTGCTCTGTTTCTACATCAAACACCTCACCCACAAAACCCCATGGGTTACAATGCTCAGATATCATCTCACTATCTCTTAGTTGTACTAAACCTCCTCCATGTTCCTGAACATATTTCTGGCAAAGTTTTCCAAAGCCATACTGTGGGCAACTCCTACAGAGTCTACTCTTGCCCTTGCTCCACTCATCTTAACATGTAAAATAGAACTCATTTAAAATCTAAAATAAAGAACTTCATTTCACTGTTGGCTAGCCTAGATAATAAACTGTATGATGAACACTCTGCTGCTCTTAACTCTGAAATTGACCCATCCCTTCAGAGAGACAAATAGGAGATAACACCACTGTCAAGGCTCCTTCCCCACTCTGAACTTTAGGGTACAGATGTGGGGGCCTGCATGAAAACTTCTAAGCTTAACTACCAGCTTAGATTTGGTCCGCTGCCACCACTCCCAATGTGCTAATTCCCTTCCCTGGGTAGCCTTGAGAGACTCTTCACCAATTCCCTGGTGAATACAGATCCAACCCCCTTGGATCTAAAAAACAGGGAAAATCAATCAGGTTCTTAAAAAGAAGGCTTTTAATTAAAGAAAAAGGTAAAAATCATCTCTGTAAAATCAGGATGGAAAATAACTTTACAGGGTAATCAAACTTAAAGAGCCCAGAGGACCCCCCTCTAGCCTTAGGTTCAAAGTTACAGCAAACAGAGGTAAACACCCTAGCAAAAGGTATATTTACAAGTTGAGAAAACAAAGATAAAACTAACACGCCTTGCCTGGCTGTAGTTACAAGTTTGAAATATGAGAGACTTGTTCAGAAAGATGTGGAGAGCCTGGATTGATATCTGGTCCCTCTTAGTCCCAAGAGCGAACTCTCCCCAAAAACAAAGAGCACAAACAAAAGCCTTCCCCCCACCAAGATTTGAAAGTATCTTGTCCCCTTATTGGTCCTTTGCGTCAGGTGTCAGCCAGGTTATCTGAGCTTCTTAACCCTTTACAGGTAAAAGGATTTTGGAGTCTCTGGCCAGGAGGGATTTTATAGTATTGTACACAGGAGGGCTGTTACCCTTCCCTTTATAGTTATGACAACCCCAAACCGGTTTTCACACTTATTTCAACAAATCCCAGGAAAACAATAGGGGGTGGGAGTGAGTTCCCCTCTCTTCCCTTGATGGCTAATATGCTCCTAGCTGATTGAGAGGTCTCTTTCCCTTGTCAGGACCTGCCAAACAGCTGGGAGAAACTGAGGCAGATGGATCGGGGTGCAGCCTGGGAGAACTGAGGGGACTAAATAATTGCAGCATGCATCACTTTAAAGTATACTACACCTCTACCCCGATATAACACGACCCGATATAACACAAATTCGGATATAACGCGGTAAAGCAGCACTCCGGGGGCGGGGGGGGCTGCGCACTCCGGCGGATCAAAGCAAGTTCCATATAACGCGGTTTCACCTATAACGCAGTAAGATTTTTTGGCTCCCGAGGACAGCGTTATATCGGGGTAGAGGTGTATTACTCTTTATTACTTTTTATCTTGCATGATTAGACTACAAAACCTCTGGCTAGAAAAGAATGGAAAAAAAACCCTCTAAATCAAAACTCTAAGTCAAACGACAGTACGAAACAGGAAATACTGGGGCCACTGCTAAGAAGCAGTCTCAGAAAATCAGGTTTCCTGTGCTCTAAGACAGTCAGTTAGTTGACTGTCAGACTCTAGCTCTCTATATTTAACTCTTCACTTTTGCCTCGGGCGAGATTCCCAAGGGTCTAAAGATGCCTGGAATTCCTAAAAATTCCTGTCACATGCTCCTCGAGTCTCCTCGCTGGCTCATAAATTCTGTTACCTGATTTCGGAGGTTAATATTATTAATTTGGATAGTATGGGTTATAGGCTCACCAATTAATCTGATCAGAAGACAATAAGGTTCTTGTCCCAGAATCAGGCTACTGTGATGGGGCAAGGCCAGATGGCTATAGAAAAGTAGTCTTGTTGGGATCCAGAATATATTAGCCCCAGGCTAAACAAATCCCTGTTACCAGAATAAGTAAATGGCAGTTGCTCCAGGTCAATTATGACACCTAGGGTCAATTAAGATCTTTCCAGAAGGCAGGGAAGATAGCTAGGTTGATTGGAACACCTGACGCCAATTAGTAGCTGGCTGAAACTAGTTAAAAGCCTCCCAGTTAGTCAGTTGGGTGTGTGTGTCAGGAGCTGTAGGAGGAAGCTGTGCTGTTGGAGAAACTGAGCAGTACAAACCATTTCAGGTGCAAGGAAGGAGGCCCTGAGGTAACGGTGAAGTAGATATTGAGGAAGTGGGGGCTGCTGTGGGAAAGTGGCCCAGGGAATTGTATGCATCCTATTTCCAAAAAGTCAGCTACCATAGCTGCTACTATTAGGGTCCCTGGGCTGGAGCCCGGAGTAGAGGGCGGGCCTGGGCTCCCCCCCTCTCCTCCCTGATTAATCACTGAGACTGGGAGACAACAGAGACTGTGCGAGGGAGGGTTGCTTCTCCTCACCTCCCTTGCTGGCTTATGATGAAAATGCCTCAGTAGGCTGTGACCGTTGCCTCTAGAGAAAGAAGGGCTACGTGGAGGGTCACAGTGAGCCTCTGAGGCTAGCATAATCCACCTGGAAGCGTGGGACCCATGGAGACAAGGACAAAGCTTTGTCACACTACACAGAGTATGCCAAGGACCCTCAGGGGGTATGACAGGATGCTCACACTGAGACAAATATAATCTTAAAGACTTTTATTACAATAAATGGAATAGTAATCAAAGTGTAATCAACTGGGAAAATAATCAGAATTAAAAATGCAGTGCTATTATTTTAAAGATACATATGATGTTATATACTATAAAGCTTTTGATTAATATACTCACACCCTTCCTTGATAACCTGGTGGTAAGAGACAAAGGACCAGCCTCTGGCATGCCAAGAGAGTTCAGGTCCAGGTTCCCCAATTCTTGAGTGGGAGGTGCAGAGCTTAGGAGAAGCTAAAGCGAAGAGCTATTGAAGCTAACTTAGTTTTACTTACCTAACTGACTTAAAACTTACAATTAAAACTAAGAGACTAATAGACTAATAGACTAAGAATAAAGCTTGGAAATTTAGAAACTAGCTCAGAAAACAAAATCAAGCTCTGAAAACAAACTCTTTTGGCAAGGTGGGTCACCCCTTCTTATAGGGCATGGATGCTTGGGCCCTCCTTCTATGTCCAAACTTATCTTCCTCACCCACAAAAATTGAAGGGTGCACTTACTCCATAGGCCGGTATGTTTGTATGTATTGATGACATTGTCAAGGCTGTATCCCCACTTTGAACTTTAGGGTACAAGTGTGGGGGCCTGCATGAGGACTTCTAAGCTTAACTACCAGCTTAGTTCTGGTCCGCTGCCACCATTCCCTTCCCTGGGAAGCTTTTAGAAACTTCTCACCAATTCCCTGGTGAATACAGATCCAATCTCCTTGGATCTTAAACAAGGAGAAATTGACCCTTCCACCCTCCTTCCTTTCACCAACTCCTGGTGAATACAGATCCAAACCCCCTTGGATCTTAAAACAAGGAGAATTTGACCCTTCCCCCCCCCCTCCTTCCTTTCACCAACTCCTGGTGAATACAGATCCAAATCCCCTTGGATCTTAAAACAAGGAGAAATCAATCAGGTTCTTAAAAAGAAGGCTTTTAATTAAAGAAAAAGGTAAAAATCATCTCTGTAAAATCAGTATGGAAAATAACTTTACAGGGTAATCAAACTTAAAGAGCTCAGAGGACCCCCCTCTGTCTTAGGTTCAAAGTACAGCAAACAAAGATAAACACTCTAGTAAAAGGTACATTTACAAGTTGAGAAAACAAAGGAAAACTAAGACGCCTTGCCTGGCTTTTTACTTACAAGTTTGAAATAGGAGAGACTTGTTTAGAAAGATGGGGAGAACCTGGATTGATATCTGGTCCCTCTCAGTCCCAAGAGCGAACAACAACCTTAAACAAAGAGCACACCAAAGCCTTCCCCCCCCCCCCCAAGTTTTGAAAGTATCTTGTCCCCTTATTGGTCCTTTGGGTCAGGTGTCAGCCAGGTTACCCGAGCTTTTTAACCCTTTACAGGTAAAAGGATTTTGGAGTCTCTGGCCAAGAGGGATTTTATAGTACTATACACAGGAGAGCTGTTACCCTTCCCTTTATAGTTATGACAGACATATACATACATATTAATGACATTAGATCATCCTCACATCCAAGGTTGCAGCCATATATGGTGTGATGGGTTGGGCCACAGAAACCCCCTTGGGAACTGCCACCTGGATGTGCTGGGACTACCTCTGAGCCCGTTTTCCCTGCCGGCTCGGGACTTCAGTACCCTGTCTTGTGGAGCCAGACACGCTAGCCTGCTACAAATACAGACCCAGGTCTGAACCACGTCCCCCAAAAGCTGCAGGCTTAACTGAAAACAGCTTAAGAAGTGCTCCTGTCTCTAGCACCCAGATACCCAGGTCCCAGTGGGATCCAAACACCAAATAAATCCATTTTACTCTGTATAAAGCTTATACAGGATAATCTCATAAATTGTTCACTCTCTATAACACTGATAGAGAGATATGCACAGCTGTTTGCTCCCCCAGGTATTAATACTTGCTCTGGGTTAATTAATAAAAAGTAGGATTTAAGTGGTTCCAAGTAATAACAGACAGAACAAAGTAAATTACCAAACAAAATAAAACAAAAACCCACAAGTCTAAGCCTAATACAGTAGGAAACTAAATGCCGGTAAATCTCACCCTCAGAGATGTTCCAATAAGCTTCTTTGACAGACTAGACTCCTTCCTAGTCTGGCTCCAGCAATCACTCACACCCCCATAGTTACTGTCCTTTGTTGCAGTTTCTTTCAGGCATCTCTTTGGGGGAAGAGGCTATCTCTTGAGCCAGCTGAATACAAAATGGAGGGGTTTCCAGGGCTTTTTATATTCTCTCTTGTGCAACATCACAGCCACAAGATGGGGTCTCTAGCCACCTGGGCAAATCACATGTCTATGAATGATTCAGCTTTTTGCAGGCCAAGGCCATTGTTTACATGTTAGTTTGAACGTTCCCAGGAAAGCTCAGATGTGGATTGGCGTCTCTTAAAGTCCATTGTTAAGAAGTGCTCCTGTCTCTAGCACCCGGGTCCCAGTGGGATCCAAACACCAAATAAATACAAGTAATTATTCAATTACTTGACTAACCCCTTCACACTATGTTGACCAAATCTGTCTTATGTGCTTCCTACAGCAAACACTTTAAATACAAGCATAGAGCCAACGCTCATAACTTCAGATATAAAAATGATACATGCATACAAATAGGATGAATATATTCCGTAGATCATAAACTTTGCAAAGATATGTTACATGGCATATCTAGCATAAAACATATTCCAGTTATGTCATATTTACACTCATAATCATATTTCTATAAAGCATTATGGGGTGCAACATCACATATGGACCTTATGCTTCAGCTCATCAAGGTCCCAGACATCTGTATGCTGACTTTGCCTTCGCTCAAATTACAGGATGTGGCCTGTGTGCCCTTGCATTACAACCAAACTACTTTAATATAAACCTGTAAACCTACCATCACATGTCATGGAGTCCTCAGGGAGAGGCTCTGGAACTGCTCCGTATGAAGCCAGCCAGGATATCACTGTTGCCAGGACAAGAAGCTTACACAGTTACACGGCTTTGGATCTTCCTGGGTCTGACCTCGGAGCATTCAGCATCCCCTTCCACACCGTGTGCTTCCCGCAGCAAGTCCGCCTGGGCAGGGGTCCTGGGGAAGCCAGGGTGCCCTGCACCCCAACTCCATAGTCAGACATGACTCTCAACCAGCAATGTAAAACAGAAGGTTTATTATTGACAGGAGCACAGTGTAGAACAGAGATTGTTACCACAGAAATCAAGGACTTTCAATCAAGTTCATCTTGGGGACACTCCAGGCCCAGCACTCAGGACTCTCCAAGTCCCAAAACGCAGACTGACCGGGACCCCAGTGCCTGGCCTGCCTGTTGCTCCTCCTCTGGCCTTTGTCCTGCTTTTGGGCAAAAGGTGTCACCTGTTTGCATCCCCTCCTGGGGCTCGGGTTACGTAGGGCATCGGCCATCCTCTCTGTGCAGACAGCTGGGCAGCCCCACCTGCCCCGAGGGCCTCAGTAAAAGTCACACCCACAATTCCCATCACCATGAAGGCATTGGTGCAGCACACAGGGAAACTGAGGTACGCACAGTATTAGTATAGTACAGTCAGACTCACATGCAACATAACAAGTTGAATAAAACCCCACTTTGTGACATCTCTCCCCCCTCTGAGACCGAACTGAGCAGGGTCACTTTAGCCAGTGGCCTGGGGAAGTTCAGGCCACCCCTCTCCAGGACAAAGCATCTGCTATATTGTTGGTGCTCCCCATAACATGGACCACCTCTATATCAAGTATCAGAGGGGTAGCCATGTTAGTCTGGATCTGTAAAAAGCAACAAAGAGTCCTGTGGCACCTTAAAGACTAACAGAAGTATTGGAGCATAAGCTTTCGTGGGTGACGAAGTGGGTATTCACCCACAAAAGCTTATGCTCTAATACATCTGTTAGTCTCTAAGGTGCCACAGGACTCTCTGTTGCTTTTTACACTTCGCTATCGTAATCCTCAGGAGTTTGGCATTGGCCCCTTTCATCCGGTGTAGCCATGTCAAAGGGGAGTGGTTGGTGTACACACAGTGAAGTGCTGCCCAAATAGATATGGCTCTGGCTTTTTAAGGGTTCGGCGCATAGCCAGACATTCCTTCCCTATAGCTGTATAGTTCTGCTCCCGGGGCAACAGCTTCCTGCTCAGATACACGATGGGGTGTGTCTCTCCCCCTTTTGTCAACCTGCATTAGCACCGCACCCAGCCCTTTATCTGAAGCGTTGGAGAACACCATAAAGGGCTTGTCAAAGTCGGGGTTTACCAGCCCCTGACCAGAGCCTCCTTCAGAGCACAGAGAGTCCTCTGGCACTGCTGGGACCGGACCACCTTGTCTGGCTTCCCCTTCTTACAAAGCTCAGTGATGGGGGTGGCTATGGAGCTAAAGTGGGGCACAAACCTCTGGTAGTACCCCGCCATCCCGATAAAAGCCTGGACCTGTTGCTTAGTATGGGGAGCTGGCCAATCTCTGATCGCCTCCACCTTAGCCTGCTCTGGCTTTAGGCAGCTGTTCCCCACCTTGTGGCCCAGGTATGATATCTCTGACATTCCTACGTTGCATTTCCCAGCTTTTATAGTCAGTCCTGCATCCTGGAGCCTGTCCAGCACTTGTTTAACCTGGGACACATGCTCCTCCCAGATCTGGCTAAAGACACAGATATAATCAATGTATGCCAGGGCAAAGTCCCCCATCCCCTTCAGTAATTGGTCCACCAGGCACTGGAAGGTTGCAGGTCCCCCTTTGAGGCCGAAAGGAACTCATATAGCCCCAAAGGGGTGATAAAAGCAGATTTCAGCCTGGCATCTGGATCCAATGGCACTTGCCAGTAGTCCTTGTTGAGATCCATACTAGTGAGATAACGAGCCCCCTCAGCTTGTCTAGGAGCACATCAGGCCTAGGCATGGGGTAGGCATCGGACACGGTGATGGCATTAAGCTTCCAGAAGTGCACACAGAAGCAGATAGACCCATCTTTTGGGGGACCAGCACCACGGGAGACGCCCAAGGGCTGGAGGATGGCTGCATCACCCCTGGAGACAGCATGTCCTTGACCTCTCTCTCCAGATCTTGGGCAGTTTTCCCTGTGACTATGAACAGGAAGCATCTTACAGGAGAGTGGGCTCCTGTCTCCACTCCTGCACAGCCAGGTTAGTGAGCCCAGGCAGGTTGGAAAACAGCTGCAGATAGGAATACAGCACCTCTCTGATCTCTGCCTGCTCGGTAGAGGTTAGCTGGTCAGAGAGGGGAACTGATTCCAGCGATGGCCCAGCTCCTGTCTCAGGGAAGAGAGCCACCAAGGGATCATCTCCCTGCTCCTTCCACTGACCACACACGGCCAGTACCAAATTCTCCCTCTCAAAATACGGCTACATCATGTTGACATGGTTCACCCTGTGGCTATGAGTGTGGTTAGACTGTTCCACCACATAGCTCACTTCATTCAGCTGCTTGATGACCTTAATGGGCCCATCCCAGGCAGCTTGTAGTTTGTTCTTTCTCACGGGAATGAGAACCATCACCTGGTCCCCAGTGGCATAGGCGCGGGCATGCGCTGAGCAGTCATACCAGATCTTCTGCTTCCTTTGGGTCCTGGCTAGATTCTCCCTGGCCAAGCCCATGACTCCCCATCGGGAGAGGCCTTCCCCTCCCATTCATCCCCCATTAAGTCCAGGGGGGCCCTCACTCTCCTCCCATACAGCAACTCAAAAGGAAAGAACCTTGTAGATTCCTGAGGCACTTCCCTGAACATGGGGTAAATACTTTTCCCAGTCCTCTGGGTGCTGGTTCATAAAGGTCTTCAGCATCAACTCTAGAGTCCCACTGAACCTCTCAACAAGATCGTTGGACTGAGGATGATACGCTGAGGCCCAGGTGTGCCGGACGCCACACTTCTCCCACAAGCACCAGAGCAGGTCTGACATGAAGTTGGACCCCTGATCTGTAAGGACCTCCTTGGGAAACCCCACTCTTTCTTTAGAACTATCGTGGATAGTTCTCTAAAGATGTCCACGCAGTGTGCAGAGGCGGTCAAAAAAGCAAACAGGATGTTAGGAATCATTAAAAAGGGGATAGAGAATAAGACTGAGAATATATTATTGCCCTTATATAAATCCATGGTACGCCCACATCTCGAATACTGTGTACAGATGTGGTCTCCTCACCTCAAAAAAGATATTCTAGCACTAGAAAAGGTTCAGAAAAGAGCAACTAAAATGATTAAGGGTTTAGAGAGGGTCCCATATAAGGAAAGATTAAAGAGGCTAGGACTCTTCAGTTTGGAAAAGAGAAGACTAAGGGGGGACATGATAGAGGTATATAAAATCATGAGTGATGTTGAGAAAGTGGATAAGGAAAAGTTATTTACTTATTCCCATAATACAAGAACTAGGGGTCACCAAATGAAATTAATAGGCAGCAGGTTTAAAACAAATAAAAGGAAGTTCTTCTTCACGCAGCGCACAGTCAACTTGTGGAACTCCTTACCTGAGGAGGTTGTGAAGGCTAGGACTATAACAATGTTTAAAAGGGGACTGGATAAATTCATGGTGGCTAAGTCCATAAATGGCTATTAGCCAGGATGGGTAAGAATGGTGTCCCTAGCCTCTGTTCATCAGAGGATGGAGATGGATGGCAGGAGAGAGATCACTTGATCATTGCCTGTTAGGTTCACTCCCTCTGGGGCACCTGGCATTGGCCACTGTCGGTAGACAGATACTGGGCTAGATGGACCTTTGTTCTGACCCGGTACGGCCTTTCTTATGTTCTTATGTTCTTACTCTTCTGAAAATGGTCAGCAGTGAGTCTGCCATAGTGTCTGCCTCAATAGAGGACAAGGCCACTGCCTCTGGGTACCGGATGGCAAAATCTACCACCACCAGAATCTATTTGTTCCCTGACCGGGTTGCCTTGCTGAGGGGCCCCACTATGTCCACAGCCACATTCTGAAAAGGCTCCTCTATGATGGGCAGAGGCCTTAAGGCTGCTTTACCCTTATCCCGGGCCTTCCCCACCCTCTGTCAGGGGTCACAGGACCTGCAGTACTGCTGGATGTCATCAAAGACTCCGAGCCAGTAAAAGTTCTGTAGTAACCTCTGCCTGGCGCGCTGGATCCCCTGGTGTCCCGAGAGAGGAATATCATGGGCCAGGTACAATAGCCTGCGGCGGTACTTCTGGAGGACCACCAGCTGCCTCCAGATCCCCCATAACTTCACTGCTCCTTAGGGAACCCATTCATGGTACAGGAATCCCTTCTCCCACAGGAATCTCTTCCGGCAGCCTTCTCCCAGGGGCCGCGCTGTGGCCAGTACGTTCCCTCAGCTTCTCCAAGGAGGGATCCTTCCGTAACTTGGCATGGAATTCACCGGCTGGGGAAGGGATGGTGACCTGCTCCCTCTCGCTGGCTGGGTTTGGGGTCACAGCGCCACCGAGCTCTGTCGCTGGTGGCTCCCTTCCCACTGGGGTAGGGCCCCGCACCCCTTGCTCACTACGGGTAATGACTTGGGCACTCTGGGGTCCGCCCGGCCAGTCCTCGGTTGGCAGCTGATGATGCACCCCATGTCTTTGGGGCCCTCCCTGGCCCCCAATTTCAGACACACCCTCGCTACAGGTACCTTAATTGGGAGCCTGCACGTGCCCGTCAGGGTCAGGTAGGTGTTGGGCACCACCCAGTCTGGGGCCACCTCTGGAAGGGGTTTATCCAAGTCCTCCTTTTGGGGGGTCCCTGAGTGACTCCCTTCCACACCGACATGGGCCTGTCCCCTTGGGATTCCATTCCATATCCCGACCTGCTGTCTACAAACTCATCAGCCAGCTGCCCTGTGCTGCGCCGCGCGGTCCTTCGGCTTCTTGTCCACTAGCCACATTCTCAGGTCAGGGAGGCAGCCCTCATTCATCTTCTCCAGTCCCACCAGTTCGATCACGTCCTCCTTGGTCTGGGCCCCAGCCCCATTCTCCCACTTGCGGGTGTATCCCCTCATCCAGATGGCCAGTTCCAGATAGGTCACCCCCCGGGGTCTTCTGCAAACTCCAGAACCTTTTCCTGTAGACCTCAGAGGTCAGACCATACTTGTGCAGCAGGGCTTAGATGAACAGTTCATAGTCCCTTGCTTCCACCCCATCTATCTGGCTGAACAACCCTATGGCTTTGGGACCCAGTAAGGAAGTGAGATGCCAAAGCCTGTCTGCCGGGTCAATCTGGTGCAAACTGCAAGCCTTCTCAACGGCAGTAAGGAAGGCGTCCATATCCTCCCCATCCTTAAACTGGGGCAACAATTTTATATCGAAGTTCCCTGCAAGCTTGGCCCCCCCGGGCCCATCCCCACTCACCATGGTAGAGATCTCTCTGCTTCTCAGCTCCGCCAATGCCACCTCTGCTTTTCCTCATGTTTTCTCTGTCTCTCATGGTCCTCCCGTTCTTTCACATGGTCGTCCAGCTCTTTCAGTTTCAGCTCCTCCTCCAGCCTTTGTCCTGCTACCTCGTTGCATCCCCTCCTGGGGCTCAGGTCACGAAGGGCATCGGCCATGCTCTACGTGGATACAACTGGGCAGCCTCACCTGCCCCGAGGGCCTCAGTAAAAGTCACCAACTCCCATCCCCATATAGGCATTGGTGCAGCACATAGGGAAACTGAGGTACACACAGTATTAGTACAGAACAGTAAGACTCACATGCAACATAACAAGGTGAACAAAACCCCACTTCATCACATAGCATTATAATAAAACAAATAATCAACACCATAAAGAAATAAGAAATCCGTAAGAAAAAAAATATAGGCAAGCAAGCAGGTTAGCCTTATAGGCTACAGTGACTGGCCACCAGCAGAGAAAAGGAGGAACCCTGGGGCACCAATGCCTAAGCCCTCTGCAATGGCAAGGGACTGAGTCAGTGCCAGATGACCCCAGTAGGTGACACCTGCCCCACACTGAAGAGAAAGATGACCCTCTACCTCAGCTCACTGCCAATCTGACATGCGGGTGGGGGGTAATTCATTTTCCATGTCAATTCTGATGATCAGTTGGATCATGGGCATGCCAGCCCGACACATCGGCCAGGCACCTCAGAGCATCGTCCCACCCCGTCCTGTCTCCAGCTCTGGATGATCCCTGATGCTTATGAGGAAGGTGAAAAAACATCCCAGAATACGGGGAGCCAATGGGGCATCAGGATAATTCTTCCTGCCTGAACCCTGCAGGGACGCATGAGACTGGATTATAATAATTGTCTTCATACAGGGCTGCCAGTGTTAGGAGCACGTTGAGCTGCCCCGTTTACCATTCCCACTTCCCTGAGCCAAGAACCCCCCGCTCTGGGGCTGGATCAGAGCCAGCATCCCCTAGAGGAGAAAGGCCCCATGATACATTTACCAACTCTCTCACAAAGTGGCAAATCTTCAGCCCCAATCGGTTACGTCCTGCTCCCCCCACTGGAAATCCACAAACTGCTGCAGACATGGATGGGCCGATAGGGGCTGGCTGCAATACAGACCACACAGATAAAAGTCTGGCAGGGATCCCACCCTCTGGCGAAGCAGCCGTGACCCTGGCAGAGAGCAGAACAAGGGGGTGGCCTGAATTGGGGACTGTTTATCTAGGAGAAGCGGCTTGATTGGCCCACAGAGGCAGGGTTACAGAGCGGAAGCCAGAGTGAGAGAGGGGGAGGTGGGATGGGAAAGGGAAACTTTGGGAGAAAATGGGGCATTGAATGGGGGAGGAAGGAGGATCCTGTAGGAGAAGGCAGAGTCAGTGGAAAGGGGAAGGAGCCACCGGAGAGGAGATAAACAGCCCTCTGCAGTGTTTACACCCAGAATATTCCAGGGCTGGTTTTGCTTTTCTCTAAGGTCCTGTCCATTTCGGTAAGGCCCAGGAGCTCACTCCTGTCCACAACGGGGGCTGCCATCAGTCGAGAGCATCTACCAGCTTGGAGTGTCAGTTGGAGCTGTGTGGGGTGAGTCCAGGGCTGGTATAGCTGGGGGCTATGGGTTGGGATTGAGGGGCATTGGCAGAGGTGGAGGGAGGGTTAAGCACAGGGCTGGGATACCAGGGGGCTGCAGCTGGTCAGGATTGAGGGAACTTTGGTGCGTTGTTTTCCTGTGCGCTCGATTCACGGACTACTGGCTGGGTGCAGAGTTACAAGTCAGGATATTGTTAATATTTCCTCCCCTCTTTATCTCCACGCAGGGCAGCCCTTCATACGTACAGGGTGAGCCGGAGGAGACATGGCCCAGTCACATAGATCAACAGTGGTAAGTGGGAACCCGTGTGAGATGGGATCCTCCTGGGTCAGGACGCTGGGCTTTCCCCTCCCTCCCTCCCTCCCTCCTTCCCTCCTTCCCTCAGGACAACGCCACCCTCTGGGAACAGGGCTGCAGGGCACATCTAGGAGACTTCACTGCAAGTACCTTCCAGTACTGCCCAATTCCTGTCCCAGGTGCCTGGTCGCTCTTGGAACCAGGGGGCCTTCAAACATAGAAGAATCATATAAGATCAGATGAGTTAATGTCAAAGGGCCACAGCTCCACTGGTGCCATTGGGCCAGCCCCCATCTGGTGTGAATGGGCCACATCTCCAGTGGTGTTAATGGGCCATACTCCAGCTGGTGTATATCGGCCGTAGCCCCACTGGGGTGAGTGAAGAGGAGTCATTGTTGCCCTGAGGGTTTCACTCCTGGTGTCACTAAAAAATTTTTCCATTGATAGAAACAGAGGAGCCCCCTGCTGTGTCCCATGCCAACTCCACGTGCACATGATCTCCTCCAACTGCCTTGGTCCTTCTGCCAACTGCTCCCCTCTCTCCCCCTCCCCTTTGTCCCCGTCCCAGGGCTCCAGTCTAGTCCCTAGATCATTGGTCCCTCGGAAGGACTCCCTGGGCACAGACGTCTTTCGCGATGACAATGGAGACTGCATCGTCCGCTCCGACCTGGGCTGCTACCTGCAGACGAAAGATTTCCTTGAGAGGGGACATGACATCAAGATCCGGAGACTGCACCCTGCATGCCAGGGCGGGGATCACTATGTGGGCAACAGGCAGGAATCCAATATCTACATCATCAAGGGCAGTTCCTACCGGGTGGTGAGGGACCTGAGCACAGATAAGGGAGCTCAGATCTTTGAGCTGCATCCCAGGTGCCGCGGTGGGGACCACTACGGGAGGGCTGGTTGGACCTTCTTCATCATTTTCCAAAACCAGGGTGAAATCCGCTGGGTGACTAATTTGAGGACAGCTGAAGGTGAAAAAACCTTTGTCTTGCATCCTGAATGCTGCAAGGGGCTCTACTACTTTGGCATCGATCAGTACCTAGCCCTGATCAAGATGGATGAGAAGTGGGGAGCTCATTTCTACCTGTACCCAGACGCGAGCAAAGACAAGCTGGACTCCTTCTTCTCCATCCACCCCGACGTGCTGAACTTCTTCCCTGGGGGCTTGACCCTCACCAAGGGCATCTCAACCTGTGGCTGGGAGTGCATCAAGACCCTGCACAACAACTCCGACTCCCCCATCACCTGGTCCGACAAGGTCACCCGCAAGGTGGGCTATGCCAAGCAGAAGATGTCCACCATTGAGCACAACTGGAGCATCTCCACTGAGATGTCCATCGGGGCTGGAGACCTCACCAAGCTCATCACCCAGCTCCAGTTCTCCCTCAAGGCTGAGTACGGCGGGAGAAGCATACGCACAGAACAGGAGGACTGGAATGAAGCCCGAGAAGAAGAGGAGTCAATCCAGGTGACCCTGGAGCCCCAAAAGAACCTGCACATCTGGCAGTACCAGCTCGGCATAGGCCAGGAGCCCATCTTGTTCTGCAGAGACATCCAGTTCACCAAAGAAAACAAACCACCCGACCGCATCCCGCTGCCTCCAGTCCCCTAAGTGCCCATGAGGATGGAGAATGCAGCACCATGATGCTATTCTGGATGCGTGCATGTGAACTTCTTTGCCCGAGTATTACCCCTTCCGGTCTTTCCCTCAGCTGGCCAAATTTCACCCACCTCATCCCAGCTGTTCTCCTCCTGTTCCCAGCTTTACTCAAATCTTGTCTGCAACAAAGATGGTTTAATTAAACTTTCTTCCCTTCCTATTTTAGCCAACGGTTTTAGTCGATTGTTCATTTATTGTGTGAACTTATGATTAACTAACATGTCGTGGCATATGTAATCATTGTAAGCTGAAGAGAGTTAAATTGTAGGATTATAGAAGGGTAAGATTGATGAGCATCGCGGATCATCCATAGCTGGAGATGGGCCAGGGTGGGCCAGGGCTCTGAGATGCCTGACTGGTGGGTCGGGCGGCTTCAGAGGAAGGCGAAAAAAAATCCCAAGGAGCCAATGGGGCACCAGGGTAACTCTTCCTGCCTGACCCTGCAGGGGAAGCCCTGAAGCATGAGATTGGATGGTAATAATAGTCTTCATACAGAGCTGCAATTGTTATGAGCATGTTGAGCTGCACTGGTTTAGTTCCTTAATTTCCATCCCCCCAGTTCATCTAGAGGGGAAAGGCCCCGTGTGCCATTCCCACCTCCATGAGCCACCAACCCCCCTTAACATGGAGAAGGGGCTCGATGGGGCAGGGTTAGGAGAGGGGAGGTGGAAGGGGAGGGGAGGTGGAAGGGGAGGGGACACTTGGGGGCGGAAGGGGGGCATTGGATGGGGGGAGGAAGGAGGAGCCTGTAGGAGAAGATGGAGTCAATGGAAAGGGGGAGGAGCCACTGGAGAGCAGTACCAGCAGAGGTGAAAGTAAGCCGGTACGGGCTGGTACGGAGTACCGGTAAAAAAAGGTGCAGCAGCGTACAGGCAAATAAGTGGAGCATTCAGTGCTGGCTTACTGCAAAACCTCTTCTGGCTGCATCAAAAACAGTTTAAACTCAAAGCTAATGAAAGCTTGGAAAGGGAAAACTCACTGTCACATTAGTTTCTCTCCTCCCTCCTCCTCCAGCCAGGCTGCCCCCGCGGCTTGGCTCCGTGTTCCCCAACCCCCGCACTCAGCAGGGGCTGCAGCGGCTCCCCTCTAGCTTGCAGCAGGGAGCAGGGGGACTGGCTGAGGGAGAAGCCTGCCCGGGACGCCTGCTGCCTACATAGGAACAATTTAAATTTAGCTGTTCACTCTGCGGGATTAGGGACCATTTCTGGCATCCTTGTTAATTTCACTCACAGTTGTTGGGGGGGGGGGCGGGGGTGAGACCAAGGCAGGGGCAGAATACAATAGGCATTTGGCTTAGGGTGACCAGACGTCCCGATTTTATCGGGACTGTCCCGATATTTGCTTCTTTGTCCTGCGTTCCTCGGGACACTGGACAAAAAAGAAATTTTGCCCTTCGCTCTGGCGCTCGCCCCCCCCCCCCACCGCCCCGGCTCCGCCTCCTCCTTCCCCCATTGGCTCCCTCCCCAAATCCCCGCCCTGGCCCCGCCTCTTCCCCAACCACGAAGCATTTCTCCTCCCTCCCAGGCTTGCAGCATGGCGGGGCAAGCCTGGAGGGAGAGGGTGGCGGTGGTGCCTGGATCCTGGAGCTGGTGAATCAGCTCCGGCACCCGGGCACCGGGCGGGCGGGCAAAGGGGGGCTGGCAAGGGAGGGAGACGGGGGGGCTCAGCTGTGAACCCCCCCGCTGTGCCAGAGGGCTCCTGCCCGGGCCGCTGCACCCGGGACCGGGAGCGCAGCCTGGAGACTGCTCCAGCCCTGCAGCCCGCGGGGCAGCACGGTGGGTCCGGGAGGGGGCAGCGCGGAGCAGGCAGGGGCCGGGTGGGCGGCGCGGGCCGAATCCCTGCTGCTGCCGGTGAGCCCCGCGCCGCTCCCTCCCGCTCGCGGCTGCGGCTCCTTCCCGGCAGGACGCGCCCCCCGGCCTGCCCCGGTCACATGCGGCGCGCGTCCACCTGCTCCTTCCCGGCGGGAGGGAGACTAGGCGCGGGGGACACGCGCTGCATGTGGCTGGGGCGGCGGGAGGCGCGTCCCGCCGGGAAGGAGCCGCAGCCGCGAGCGGGAGGGAGCGGCGCGGGGCTCACCGGCAGCAGCAGGGATTCGGCCACTGCCGCCCACCCGGCTCCTGCCCGCTCCGCGCTGCCCCCGCCCGGACCCACCGCGCCCCGCATATGCCCGTGGCGGGCCGGGGGCGGGAGGCTCACATAGTGTTCCCCGCCCCGGCAGGCAGGGTGCAGGTCCTGGATCTCCACGGCCTCAGGGGAGTGGCACTCGGGCGCCTGGAGGAAGCAGCCCACGTCGGAGCGGACGACGAAGAAGCCGTGAGGGGTGGCGAAGACATCGGTGCCAGGGGAATGTGCCCGTGGGGCGATCCCGGCCATGGGGGGGCTGAGAGCCTGGGGGACAGCAGAGGGGGAGAGTGAGGGGGGGTCCATACTGAAACAGGCCAGGCCAAGACCAGCCGGATCCTGGCGGTGTGGAGGGTGGGAAGGGCACCACCGCCCAGGGCACAGGGTTGGGGAGAATCAGCCTAGCCCCAGAAAGGGAGGTTGGGGGGAGGATACGGGTGGGGGAGTCACACCAAGAGGGGCCAGGCCCTGGCTGTGGAAGGGGGAAGGAGGCCTGGGTCCCGGGTCGGGGTGTGGAAGCTGGCTCTGCACCGGGCACCGCGGGTACCCAGCAGCCCAGCGCGGCTTCTGCTCCCCCCACCCCAGAAGGGGGGACCCCCCTGGAGAGGCCCCACTTGCAGAGCCCCCCGGGAAGGGGCGATGGGACAGCCAGGGGCAGGGAGGGCAGCGCGCGGGGCCGGGGCCTGCTAATGCCCCAGGCCCCTTTTAAACTCCCATTTCTTCTTTTTTTTTGCTCCGCCCCCCCCCTTTTTTTTTTGCTTCCCCGGCGTCCCGATATTTTATACTGCTAATCTGGTCACCCTAATTTGTCTGCACAGCTTAAATCCAGAGCTAATAAAAGCCAGTGGAAGGAGCAAACTCACTGTCACATCTGTTTCTCTCCTCCCTCCTCCTCCAGCCCCAACAACTGTGAGTGAAATTAACAAGGATGCCAGAAATGGCCCCTAAACCCCCGGGTTGAACCAGGGAGTGAACAGCTGAGTTTAAACTGTTCCTATGCAGGCAGCAGGCGTCCTGGGTCAGGACACTGGGCTTTCCCCTCCCTCCCACCCTGCCTCAGGACAACGCCACTCCCTGGAGACAGGGCTGCAGGGCACATCTAGGAGACTTCACTGCCGGCATCTCCCAGATCTGCCCAACTCCTGTCCCAGGTGCCTGGTCGCTGTTGGAACCAGGGGGTCTTCAAGCATCAAAGATTCACAAACGATGAGATGAGCTAATGTCCTGCCCTCCCTTCTCCTCCCTCAAGATTTGACTCCTGTTGATGGACCATTGTTTCCTTCACAAGGTTGCCCCAGGCACAGACATCTTCCATGGCCAAGGCAGATTCTTCATCGTCCATGGCGAGCTGGGCTGCTACCTGCGGACAGAGGATCCAAAAAGCGGGACTGGTATCAAGATCTGTAGACTGCCCCCCGGGTGCCAGGGTGGGGATCACTACCTGGGTGCCCATGAACAATCCAACATCAACATCATCAAGGGTGACTCCGACCGATGGTGAAGGACTTGAGCACAGACGGTGAGGCCGAGGTCCGTGAGCTGCATTAGAACTGCCGCGGTGGGGACCACTACACGCACTGTGGTTTCTTTTTTTTCATCATCTTCCTAGAGCGGGGGTTATGCGCCAGGTCCTTGACCTGAGCACAGCTGAAAAAGGGGATGACACTCCCCTGCAGCTGGAACGCCACAAGGGGCTCTGTTATTTTAGCATCTCTGTCACCCCACCCCTGATCCAGGTGGATGAGAAATGGGCGGCTCAGTGCTACTTGTACATGACATGTGCAGCTCGGCCCCCCAGTCTACTTCTCCATCCACCCCAACATGCTCAACTTCTTCCCTGGGGGGTGGGCCCTCACCAAGGGCGCCTCAATCAGTGGCTGGGAGTGCATCAAGACCCTGCACAACGACTCCGATTCCTCCATCACCTGGTCTGACAAGGTCACCTGTAAGGTGGGCTACGCCAAGCACCAGATGTCCAGGATCGAGCACAATTGGAGCATCTCTGCTGAGCTGTCCCTTGGGGCCAGAGCCCTCACCAAGCTCATCATCCAGTTCCAGTTCTCCTTCAGGGCCGAGTACGGTGGGAGAAGCGTCCACATGGAGCAGGAGGACTGGAACGAAGCCTCAGAAGAAGAGGAGTCAATTCAGGTGAACCTGGAGTGCAAGCAGAACCTCTACATCTGGCAGTACCACCTCTGCATAGGCCACAAGCCCGTCTTGTTCTGCAGGGACGTCCATTTCACCAAAGAAAACAAACCACCCGACCGCATCCCACTGCCTCCAGTTCCCTAAGCATCCAAAGAGGATGGAGAACGAGCACTACCAAGATGCTATTGTTGACCTGTGTGTGTGAGCGTTGGCCTCCTGGAAATGAATGGGATCAAATCAGCCCCTTCAAATCCATACTTAGCGCTTCCCGGCGCGCTCCTCCCTGCTCGCAAACCCAGCTCATCCGCTTCCCCTCCCCCAGCTTCTCTGCAAATCACGTCACTGGGGCAGGTGATTTCCTGGCATGTTCTCTCTGTCTTCTCTCGCTGTAACCCGCAGCCTGAATTCTGCTTTGGGATCATTCTGGGGTTGGATCTGCTGCCGAAGCACAAAGAATTAGTCGAGCCTGGATAGATCATTGGTTTTTTTTCAGCGTTCCCCAGGTTGCTGGGGTGGAATTTCCTTGAGTTTCTCCTTGGTTCAGGGTCTGTAGAAGGGTAAAAAGCAGGAGGGAGCCGGGATGATGATAATTGTCTTTGTACAGGGCTGCAAGTGCTAGCAGCATGTTGAGCTGCGTTGATTTAATTCTTTAACTTTTGTCCCCCCAAGTTCACCTAGAGGGGAAATGCCCCGTGTCCCATTCCCGCCTCCCTGAGCCACCAATCCCCCGGCCCTGGAGTTGGATGGGAGCCAGCGCCCCCTAGAGGGGAAAGGCCCCATGACACAGTCACCGACCCTCACAACCTGGAGAATGTTCAGCCCCAGTCGGTTACGTCCTGCTCCACCTGAACTGGCCGCTTGGTCCTGATTGGCTTCTGCTCACTCCCGGCCATGGTAGCCACTGCGGGACCAAGTCTGAACTCGCTGCTCTTCCCCCCCAGTCAGGAGAGCTTCTTGGGGCATACTGCCCCCACATGCCAGAGCCCCAGCAGGGGCCAGCCAATGCCTGGCACACCCTATAATGGAGCTTGGGGCAGGGGACACACAAGGCGCAGGTAAGGGGGAGGTACCCAGGCAGTAAACCCATCTCATTCCCGGTGAGCCTCCCCATCCCCCTCCCCCTGTATCTGCCCTGCAGTCTCCCTCATGAGCCTCCAGCATGGAGTTATTAGTGTATCACCACTGGACAGAGCTGGGGGGGAGGGGCAGCAGGAATGGGACCCTGAGAGCCATGGGGACAGGAATGACCTGTGGAACTCACTGCCACACGAATTTAACAGGCTCAAGGGCCAATCAGAAATTCGTGGGGATCACGGCCAGCAAGGCAGAGGAGCCATGTGCCGGGGTGGGGGAGCCGGGGCGAAAGCCTGCAATTCAGGGCATGGCCCAGCAATAAGGGAAGGGGAGCAGGAGGGAGTGGCTCCCCTAGGGAGGTTATTGCACAATTCTCCACCAGGGGGTGCCACTCTCAAAGGCCAGGCTCGGTGGGCCCTAGGGATCCTTCAGCAACAGCGCAGATGTAGGGCAAGCAGGGCAGAATCTGGGCCAGTCACCTCCCAGCCAGGGCCGGCTCCAGGCACCAGCGCAGCAAGCAGGTGCTTGGGGCGGCCAAGGGAAAGGGGCGGCGGGTCCCTCAGTCCCTTTCGGAGGGAAGGACCTGCCGCCGAATTACGAAGCGGCGCGGTAGAGCTGCCGCCAAAGTACCGCTGATCGCGGCTTTATCCTTTTTTTTTTTTCTTCTTCGCCGCTTGGGGCAGCAAAAAAGCTGGAGCCGGCCCTGCTCCCAGCTGTATTCCAGTTCCGCATGACTCACTTCCAGAGCCAGGGAGAGACCCAGGCCGCCTGACCCCCCAACTACTAGTCCCCCTCCCCCCATCTCAGAGCAGGGGGGAAAACCCAGGAGTCCTGGTCCCAAAGCCCCCCCCCCATACAGACACACACTCTCCAACCACAAGACCCCACTCCCCTCTCCAAGCCAGGGAGAGAACCCAGGCGTCCTGCCCCTCCCCACCACAAACCCGGCCCGGCCCTTTAATGGCTGTGCAGTTGGGCGGAGCCGGGCGGCCGCTTCCCCTCCCCGTTAGCTACGACTTCCCGTTTGGGGCGGGCCGAGCGGATCTCCGTCCCGGGCTGGGCTCCGGGCTGCCCCCGCCGGCTGGAGGCGCAGCCCTTGGGGAGGGGCGCACGGCCGCGTCTCCGCTCCCAGCGCCGGTGAGATCCGGGGACCGGCCCCGCCCCCTTGCGGGCTGCCCCATCGCCCCTTCCCGGGGGCTCCAGGAGGGTCCCCCCTTCTGGGGTGGGGGGAGCAGAGGCCGCGCTGGGCTGCTGGGTACCCGCGGTGCCCGGTGCAGAGCCAGCTTCCACACCCCGACCCGGGACCCAGGCCTCCTTCCCCCTTCCACAGCCAGGGCCTGGCCCCTCTTGGTGTGACTCCCCCACCCGCATCCTCCCCCCAACCTCCCTTTCTGGGGCCAGGCTGATTCTCCCCAACCCTGTGCCCTGGGCGGTGGTGCCCTTCCCACCCTCCACACCGCCAGGATCCGGCTGGTCTTGGCCTGGCCTGTTTCAGTATGGACCCCCCCTCACTCTCCCCCTCTGCTGTCCCCCAGGCTCTCAGCCCCCCCATGGCCGGGATCGCCCCACGGGCACATTCCCCTGGCACCGATGTCTTCGCCACCCCTCACGGCTTCTTCGTCGTCCGCTCCGACGTGGGCTGCTTCCTTCAGGCGCCCGAGTGCCACTCCCCTGAGGCCGTGGAGATCCGGGACCTGCACCCTGCCTGCCGGGGCGGGGAACACTATGTGAGCGACGACACCGGCTCCTCCGTCTGCATCCTCCGGGGGCACGCGTTCCACCGAACCACGGACCTGAGCGCCGCCCCCAGCCCGGACGCCCTCCCCCTGCACCCCACGTGCCGCGGCGGAGACCACTATGCCTCGTGGGGCAGCCGCTTCTCCGTCATCTTCCTGGCCCGCGGCGTGGTTCTGTCTGTGGCTGACCTGACCACGGGGGCTGAAGCAGAAGAGACGACCCTGGAGCCCGCGTCCCGCCATGGACTCTACTACTATGCCCCTGATGCAACCCACCTGGCTTTCCTGGGTGTGGACGAGCAGCGGGGGCTATACAGCCAGCTCTTCTCTAGCTTAGGCCACCAGGAGGTCCTCCCCGTCCACACGGACGTGGCCAGCTTCCTCCCTGGCGGCCTGTCCCTGGTCCACAGGGGCACCTTCGGGGCATGGGAATGCATCAAGCTGATCCAGAACGAGACGGACGGGCCGCTCCCCGGCAGCCACGAGATAACCCGGAAGGTGGGACGCGTGGAAGAGAAATTGGCCAACTGGACCTTCTCCACGGCCGGTTCCCCGGCACCTGCAGACCTGTCTGTGGCCTTGCTCCAGGCCCAGTTCTCCCTGCCCCCCGTGTATGGCGGGCTGGGGCTCAGGACGGAGCAGGAGGAGTGGGAGGCTGTGGCCGAAGAGGGAGAGGAGCTGCGGGTCATTCTTCAGCCTCGGCAGAAGCTCTACTGGTGGCAGTATCACCTGGGCTTGGGGCACCGGCCTATACTCTTCTGCCGCTGCCTCAAGGTGACCCGTAGCCCCGCGTCACCTGACAACCTCCCACTGCCCTGGTCGGACTCAGGGGACACTGGCGTCTGACTGGGGAAGGGAGGCTGGCGGTGGGAGAAAGGTTAACGTTGTTGCTGAATAAATGATGTTCTGTTGTACTGGCGGCGGCTGCCTGTGGATGGCTTTGGGACCCCACCCCGCTCCCTCCCAGGGTGGGGAAATTGAGGCACAGAATGTGTCAGGGGAGGACACAGAGTTGTGGCTGCCAGCCCTTTGATCTAACCACTAGACCCCACTCCCATCCCAGATCTGGGGATAGAACCCCAGAGTCCTGACTCCCAGCCCCACCCCCCTAACCACTAGACTCGACTCCCCATTCAGAGCCAGGGAGAGAACGCAGGAGTCCTGAAGGCCAGCAACTCGTTTTTCTTTCTCCGAGCTTCCCTAGTGTCCCAGGCAGGTATTGCACCCACGGGACAGGTTCTACCACTGCGCTATCCAGGTCACAGGGGGTCTGGGAGTACAGGGGAAAATGGGGTTTGGCCCAACAGGGACCCCCAGGTGACAACTGAGCTGCGGGACCCCGTGGAAGCGGTGTGTGTGGGCGGGGATGGCAGTCTGGAGGTGAGCAGGAATCAGTTTGGGGGAGATCATGGCAGTGGGAGTTCGGGGGGCGAGGGACATGTGGGATGTGGGGAAGGCCAGGGAAGGGTCTCTAGGGGAAGTAGTGCTGCTATTCCTATGACCTTGTTCAGCACCAGAGCCAGTCACAAACCTTCAACACAATTTGGAATGTTCGTCTCTGTGACTCGGTTTCCCTGGCTGTAAAATGGGGTGAGGATCCCACCTATTGTCTAGTGAGACTAAGATCGTTGGGGCAGGAACTGATTCTCACGAAGGGTCTGTGCAGTGCCTGGCATGGGCCCCAATCTCGGTCGGTATGATAGGGGCCCTGATCTCAGTCCGGGTATTCTAGGAGTTACCACAACACAAATAATTTGCCTCTCTCTCCATCCATCTCCATTCTTACCTCTCCATCCATCCCATCACCTGGCCATTTAGCTCCCTTACCCTCCACCCTGTGTTCAGGTATCTCCATCCCATCTAAGCAGGGCCCATCAGGAGGGTGTGGGGTGGGAACCATGTGCCAAGGGGGGCATGGGGAGCCCTTACTCTCTGGCTCTCTCCAGGGACACACAGAATGTCCTGTCTGCGACTAGGGCACTAGGTTTGTCCTGGGAGCTGGTTCCCTCCCATGTCTCCTGAGGAGGGGAGGGGCTCAAACTGAGAACCCCCTAGGTGCCCCATCCTGGTGTGGTTTCAGCTCCCCCAGAGTCAATCCAGAGTCACTCCCAACTGCACTGGGGTCAGGGCTAGATTCAGATCTCAGCCCCCCTCCCCCCCCAGCATCCATCTGGAATCACTCATTGACTGCAATGGTGTTGCTCCAGGTTTACACTGGAGTAAAAGTATCCAGGACATGTGGGTGGTCTGACATTTACAGTGCTGGATTAGGAGTCAGGACTCCTGGGTTCTATCCCCAGCTCTGGGAGGGGATTGATGAACAGTGGTTACCCTGAATTCTATCCCACCACCTCTCAGAGTCTCTGAATTTTGGAGTGATGAAAATGCAGTTTTATCACACAGGCCCCGCCATTTATTTATCATCGTTATTATCAAAAAACGTATTTACATGAATAGCCGCTGAATGTATAAAGGTTGATACGGCTGGGTAATGACCCGCCAAGCCCTGAGCTTTGGTGAGATCGAGACAAGATAAGAAAGGTGGAGAATACAAGGCTTAGGGGATGGGAATGCAGGAGACATGGCTGGAAAAGCGCCATTGGATTGCAGGAAGATGAAGGATGTGCCAAGCGGGTCAGATCATCTCCAAGCACGGAGCTGAGATGGGGTGAGGCTTAGGGAGAGTGTGGCTGGCGGGGGATGAGATCTTGGAAGACTTTGTAGGCAGAACATGGATAGGATGTTGAAGGAGCTGGGACTCCAGGAAAGATGGGTAGAGCAAAGAAGGGGACTCTCTCCTGAGCGGGATTTTTGGCCTGGCTGAGGGCAAGAGGTAGGAGACAGAGAGAAGGCTGGAGCTGACCAAGGTCAGAAAGAGACAGGCTAGCAAGGAGGAAGCATGGTGGCCAAAGCTTGGAGAGAAACTCTAGCAAAGAAATGTTGAGCCTCCTACAGCCAGGGCGTCTTTGAGCTCAGGCCAGAGCGACTCATGCTTTAAGGTCCACAATGCACCCATCGCTCGGAGGCACTTGGAACAGATTCTGCTTCGTTGACACCGGAGCCAGGCAGAGGTAGATCTAGGGCGTAGGGCATGGACTTGGAGAAGCATCCATGTGTCGTGGGCTTACAGCACAGACCAGAGGGGAAGCCCAGAGTTATGGACTTCCTGCAGGTCCCTGGAACAGGAAATCTCCATGCAGCAGCAAGAGGACATGATTGCCAGCATCCTACGATGGCTGGAAGGAGCCTTGTAGATCTCCTTGGGCTGGCGCAGTGGGTCTGAGAGGGCAAAGGCCAAGGTGAGAGGAGGAGAAGTGGGGTAGAGAAGTATGGACCCAACCTTGGGCTCCTCCAATCTTTCTTTCCTCGCCATCTCCCTCTTCCCCCTCATCCATCAATTGCAACGAAGGATGAAGAAGACCGTACCCACTTGCATTCCGTCTGCCCGGCTCTGAGCCTCCAGCTTGGCTGGGTTTGGAGGCAGTCGCCAGGTTGTCCTGTGAACCTCAAGCTGCCACTGCCACCACAAATGGTTGGCTTGGAGAAGGACCAGCCAACACTTCTCCCATGGGTGGCTTTGGTCGTAGCTTCCAGGTATAGCAGTCAGTTTTCCAAAATAAATACGCCATGATCTGTCCCTTCTCCATCATGGGTGATGAGGCAAGTTCAGGTGGGTTCTCCCACGGCTGCAGCAATATCTCTCCCCAGGCCAGAGAAGGGCTGCTGGATGTCTCTCTCTGGGAAGGCATCCTAGATTAGCTATAAATGGTCCTTCAGCGTTTGGCAAAGTCCTAACTGTGGGGCACCTGCATCAGATGCCAGGCCCAACCTCAGAGGGATGAGTGGAGAAAGATGTGGCGGGTAACCCACCTGCAACGTCTGTGGTCCACAGAACAGGATGATAACCTACTACTGCTACCAGACAATGAGAGTTACACCTGCAGCTCCGTCTGTGATGTTGGCACTTAACGTTGTGGCTTCAATCCCGGCTGGTGACCCAGCTGCTATATAACATGCTGGTTCACACAGGATAACAACCTGCTACTGCTACCAGCTAATGGGCTTACTCCTGCAGCTCAGTTGGCTGTGGTCAATGATTATTAGCACTGACAGCTGTGGGTTCAAGCCCTCCTGGTGACTTGGGGCGGGGCTTGTCCACATGAGAGGATAATAGCTTCCTGCTGCTACCAGCCAGTGGAGTTATGTGGGGCAAAGTCCATGATTTTGGTCCTGAAGGTCATTGGTTCAGTCCTTGTTCATGATGCACCATGGGAGGTTGTCACGTGAAGAGCTGGTCCAGGTGGGAGGTTAATAGCTTACTGCTGGTAATGAAGTTCAGCTAGGATTCTGGTGGGTGTGATCCCTGCTGGTGGGAGGATGAGGGTAGACCCCAGGGGGTCAGCAGTGGCTGACGTGGACGTCTCAGAAGTTGAGGCTCAGCAGGTTTTCAGAGAGCTTGTTCAGGTCCCGGCTACAGGGCTCTCTGTGCAGGACGAAGTCCACCTTCTGGTCCTGACCCATGAAGATTGTCAGGAGCTCCTGCCTCAGCTGCTCAGTCTCCCATGGCTTCCGTACCACCTCCTCCTCCTCTTCCTTTTCCTCCTGCGGCTGTCTCCTCCGCCGCCGCTCCCCGGGGGGCTTCCTGTCCCGCAACTGCAGCACCTCCGTCTGGGAGGCTGGCCGGCTGGGGGTGGGCAAGGGACCCCCACGCCCCGCAAAGGAGTGGCAAGTGGGAGGCTTTGGCCTGCAGTGAGGTGCATTGAGGCAAAGTTAGCATCAGCTCCCAGCCACCCCCAACCCCAAGCCTGACCCCCAGATGGGTGGCAGTGGGACAGGCATGCAGTTCCCAAGTCTGACCAGCAGGGGGCAGGCAAGCATTTGGCAGTCAAAAATGCCAGCCTTCAAGAGGAGGAATCAGCGACTCCTTAAAGGGATTTTGGCACATGGGGCATTTCTGCAGATCAAACCCTCCCAGCTGAAGGAGGTTTGGCCGGGAAAGGTGGCCCCACACGACTAGGTACCTGAGGGGTTTCTGCAGGAATTCATCCAAGGTGGGACCCTCTCGGCCCAGTGGGTCATCTGGAACCATGAAGATGTTCCCCACAAAGGTGAACTGCAGCAGTCTGAGAGTGAGGAAGAAGTTCAGAATCCCATAGAGGGGAAAAGGCCCCGTGTTCCCTTCTCTGTCCCCCTGAGCCAGCTAGTTTCCTGCCCTGGGGCCAAGTTGGAGCTGGTGCCTCCCACTAGAGGGGAAAGGCCCAAGATCCCATTCACACCCCGCTGAGCCTGCCAGTTCCCCCACCCTGGGCCTGGATCAGACCCGATGCCCCCTAGAAGGGAAAGGCTCTGTGTCCCATTCCGCACCCTGTGAGCCAGCCAGTCCCCGACCAGGGGCTGGGTGGGAACCAGCACCCTTAGAGGGGAAAGGCCCCAAGTCCCATTCCCTGGCCCCCTCACCTCTCTTTGATGATTCTGATCCATTTCTTGGACTCCTGCATGAGGTCCCGGAGCTGGTCATTGGTGACGATGACCCCGTTGGTCTCCTCTGCCAGCCTGAGCATGAACCTAACCCGAAGGGGGCAGAGTGAGACCCCAGCACCCCAGGCCCTGCTCTGGGCTCCAGGACAAGGCTAAGAGCAGGGTCCCAGATACCAGTTGTACCTGACACTGACCACAAGGTGGCAGCAGCACCACATGAGTGGAACCATAGTCCCCTATAGGGAAGCAGTGTGATAATGAGGTGATGGGCATAAGGGGGTCCCTGTCTGCCTGCTCTAAGCGAGCTGCAGGTCTGGAGTGAGGGGCACCACAGAGCTGGGGGGGAGGTTGTTTCTTTTTCTATTTCATCCCCACCTCTGGAGCTCAGCCTTCAATTAACCCCCAGCTGCAGCCGCAGGGACTTTCTGCTTCACAGCCACCCCTTCGTTCCTCATGTGACCAGACAGGGGTTTAGCAGCAACTCACAGCTTGGAAAGCCCAGTGGGGGTGGGCCTCCAAGGCCTGGTCCCTCAGCTCTCTGCCAGCTGGGCTCGGACAGCACCACATCGGTGGCTGCAGTGAGCCCTCCGCTCCTGCAGGGGCAGCATAGGGTGTGGGGGGGCTCCCCTGATCGCGAGGGGGGCGGAGAGGGAGCCCCAGGTTTACCTGTCATCATAGGATGTGATGCGCTTCCCGGCCACTTGACGTGAGGGCGTCAGAGACAGCAGGCTCAGGTCCTGCAGCTGGGTCAGGAAATGTCTCTCTGGGGGAGGAGGGGAAATGGGGTGAGGCTGAGGGGCAGGGCGAGGCTTTAGGAGGTGGGTCTGTGTGGGTGAGCATCAAGCCCTAGGGGGCAGGGTGGTGTGGGGTAACGAGGGGCCCGGGGGGGCAAGCTCATGGCAGGGTAGTGAGGGGCCCCAGGGGGCCAGCCTGGTGGGGTAGCGAAGGGCCCTGGGGGACAGGCCCGGGCAATGTCACACCCACCTCCCTTCTTACCTTCCACCCTGGCAACCTTCTCCATCCGCCACTGCGGCACGAAGACCGTCACCTCCCGGTGCCCACGGTCCCAGAAATACTGCACAGCCAGAGCGATGCCCCGGCAGGAGAAGAACTGGTGTAAGCCGTGCCTACAGAAGGGACGGAAGGCGATGTTGAGGCACGGAGGCACGGCACCGGGTTCCCCGGCACAGGGTTGGGCACATAGGGGAAGACGGGCCAATGCAATAGGACAGCCCTAGAGTTCTGAGCTCTACGCCAGGTGCGGGAGAGGAATTGGGGCTGGTTTGGTCTTGAAGCCAACTGATGCCTACGGACTAGTCAAGCATAGGGCCTCAGGAGACCTCAAATCCAGATGAAGCCCCAAGATCAAAGGCTTGACGTTCCCATAGGCTCCAAGATTAGACTAGGCTCCAGAAACCTGAGACTGGATTGTGCATAGGCCTCAAGACTAAACTATCCCTCAGGACTCTAAGCTTGACATTCCTGTGGTGACCTCAAGAGCAAACTAGGCCCTGAGAGCTACAGACAAGTCAAGCCTACGGTCTTAGGGCCTAGATTGGTCTTAAGGGCAAGAAAATCTAACATAGAAACCTGCAGCCTAGGTTGATTTTGAGGTCTATGGTCAAGTCAAGCCTAGAGTCTTGAGGCCTACAGGAATGCCAAGTCTAGGGTCTTAGTCTGTTCTTGGGACCTATGGTGCAGATCAAACATAGAGATTTGGGGCCTGATCTGATCTTGAGGCCTGTAGGAAAGTGAAGCCTAGAGTCTTGGGGCCTACAGGAAAGTCAAGCCTACAGTCTTGGAGCTTAGCTGCTCTTAAGGCATATTGAGGCCTAAAGGCACATCAAGCCTAGATTCTCCAGGTCTACTCTGGTCCTGAGGTCTATGGACAAGTCAAACATAAAATGTTGGGGCCTAGTCTGGTCTTGAGGCCTACAAGAAAGAAAAGCTTACTATGTTGAGGCCTACAAGAAAGAAAAGCTTACTATCTTGAGGCCTAGTTGAGGTGTACTGAGGCCTGCAGGCAAGTTGCAAGACCTAAATCAATGGGATTAACAGGTATTCAACTGACCATGCATCCTGGTTTCTTAGCTGGGCTAACCACCCACCATGCCCTAGGTCTTGGAGCAAGACGCAGCAACACAGGCTACTTACACCATGGCTACATTGCTGCCATCGATAATGACCCTCCTTAGGTTCTTTTTCCCTGGCGTGTTGGCCAAGATGAGCTTGAATGGTGTCTGGATGGCTTCCTTGAACCGCTGGGCTCCGGTCACCGTCGGCACTGGGTACACATCCTCAGCTGGCTGGCTCTCCTCGGCAGCCCATGCAGGGGAAGCTACGGGGGTCACATCCATGGGGAAATCAGAGCCTTCTGGGAGGGGAGGTGGGCCACGGACTCCCCTGTGGATAGGAGACCCGCCTTTCCTCCCTGGCTCGCAGTGATGTTGACCCTGGGGATACTCCTTGCCATTCGAGAGGGCCAGCTCTCCATCTCTGCGGCTGCCTCTGTGCTCCAGCCTAGTCTCAACCCTGGCCTCCTCTTGATGGTTGGCTTTCTCGTTGAGCCTTCTCAGCAGGCCGGCCAAGGGGACCCCTGTCCAGATCTCAGCCGGGATCTCACTGGGCGAGTGGCCACAGTTGGCCGCTGCTGACTTGATGACCTCCAGCAGGTATTCGTGTTCATCTTGGGTCGTCTCCGGTGGCGGAGGAGGAGGAGAAGACATCTCCCTTGCCCCGGACTCCTGGAAGGGTACGGGGCCATGCTCCTGCTGGGAGGAGGAGGCCTGCTCCATCTGGACCCTGTCCAAGATTTTTGAGGGGGCTTCCTGCACCCCACATTCCAGCAGCACCTTCTTCACCACCCGCTCCTCGTAGCCCATAGTCTTGAAGAAGTTCAGCCTCATCTTGAACTCCTTCTCTGTCCACGATGATGACAGGGCCCCGGCCAATGGTTCCTCCTCCTCCTCCTGGCTGCTCTCCTCTGGCCCCCTTTCCTCCACTTCCCTCACCCTGTCCTGGGTGGCGGGGAACTTCAAGTCTTGAGCCTGCTGGCTGGCGTCCAAACCTGGGATGGGTTTCGACGACCGCTTGTAAAGCACTGGCCTCTCAGAGGCCTCCTCCTCCAGCTTTGCCTGGTCCTGAGAACTGCCTGGGATGCCAGACCTGGAGCCCTGATGCCTGGTCTGATCTGGAGGTCTACTGAGGTCACAGAAGTCCTGGGGCCATCCCTGAGGCCCAGCCCCACCTGCCGCTTTGGCTTCCCACCACGGCGGCTGGTCTTGACTGATGACCGGTGGCACCCACAGTTCATTCCTCGGTGCCCATTCCCCAACTTCCTGCTGGATGTCCCGCACTAGGCTGAGCAGCTCCTCCTTGAGCGGGGTAGGCAGGATAAGAAGGTCTATGGCATGCTTGTCGTCGTGGGACTCCACCAGCTCCCGGAAGGCCTTCTTCACCAGGGCCTCCTGCTCCTCCGGCAGCCGGGGCGTCTTCTGATACTTCTCCACGAACTCCTGGATGCGGCTCTGGGCCATCACAAAGGCCTCGGCTAGGCCTGAGACCAGCAGGGACCCAGGGCTGAGCAGGACCAGGTTGGCAGAGGTCCCCTTAGTGAGACAGTCCAGGAAGAGACCTTGAGCTCCCACAAAGACGCACTGCATGTCCTTAGGGTAGCAGACTTTCTTGCTCAACTCTGGGCTGCAGAGCCCCTTGATGTACTCCTGGAGGACACAACACAGGGACAGGGTTAGGACGTGATATTGCGGGACACCAGCTGCCAAGAATGTGCCCTCTGCTGGCTGGAATCAGAACTTCTCACTGCGTGTCATGAGCCCTGTACTGCTCAGCGCTGGGCTGGAGCTTTCTTTGAGGCAAAGACTGTCTGTGCAACACCTTGCACAACAGGGCCCTGATCTCGGTCGGGGTCTGTGCAACACCTGGCATAACGGGGGCCCTGATCTCAGTCAGGGTCTGTGCAGCGCCTGGCACAATGGGCCCCTGATCTCGGTCGGGGTCTGTGCAGCGCCCAGAACAATGGGGCCCTGATCTCGGTCAGGGTCTGTGCAGCTCCCAGAACAATGGGGCCCTGATCTCAGTCAGGGTCTGTGCAGCGCCTGTCACAACGGAGGTCGGGGTCTGTGCAGCGCCTGGCAAAATGGGGGCCCTGATCTCAGTCGGGGTCTGTGCAGCGCCCAGAACAATGGGGCCCTGATCTCGGTCGGAGTCTGTGCAGCTCCCAGAACAATGGGGCCCTGATCTCGGTCGGGGTCTGTGCAGCTCCCAGAACAATGGGGCCCTGATCTCGGTCGGGGTCTGTGCAGCGCCCAGAACAATGGGGCCCTGATCTCGGTCGGGGTCTGTGCAGCGCCCAGAACAATGGGGCCCTGATCTCGGTCGGGGTCTGTGCAGCTCCCAGAACAATGGGGCCCTGATCTCGGTCGGGGTCTGTGCAGCTCCCAGAACAATGGGGCCCTGATCTCAGTCAGGGTCTGTGCAGCGCCTGTCACAACGGAGGTCGGGGTCTGTGCAGCGCCTGGCAAAATGGGGGCCCTGATCTCAGTCGGGGTCTGTGCAGCGCCCAGAACAATGGGGCCCTGATCTCGGTCGGAGTCTGTGCAGCTCCCAGAACAATGGGGCCCTGATCTCAGTCGGAGTCTGTGGCGCGCCCGGCACAATGGGCCCCTGATCTCGGTCGGGGTCTGTGCAGCTCCCAGAACAATGGGGCCCTGATCTCGGTCAGGGTCTGTGCAGCTCCCAGAACAATGGGGCCCTGATCTCGGTCGGGGTCTGTGCAGCTCCCAGAACAATGGGGCCCTGATCTCGGTCGGAGTCTGTGGCGCGCCCGGCACAATGGGCCCCTGATCTCGGTCGGGGTCTGTGCAGCTCCCAGAACAATGGGGCCCTGATCTCGGTCGGGGTCTGTGCAGCTCCCAGAACAATGGGGCCCTGATCTCGGTCGGGGTCTGTGCAGCGCCCAGAACAATGGGGCCCTGATCTCGGACGGGGTCTGTGCAGCGCCCAGAACAATGGGGCCCTGATCTCGGTCGGGGTCTGTGCAGCTCCCAGAACAATGGGGCCCTGATCTCGGTCGGGGTCTGTGCAGCTCCCAGAACAATGGGGCCCTGATCTCGGTCGGGGTCTGTGCAGCTCCCAGAACAATGGGGCCCTGATCTCGGTCAGGGTCTGTGCAGCGCCCAGAACAATGGGGCCCTGATCTCGGACGGGGTCTGTGCAGCGCCCAGAACAATGGGGCCCTGATCTCGGTCGGGGTCTGTGCAGCGCCCAGAAAAATGGGGCCCTGATCTCGGTCGGGGTCTGTGCAGCGCCTGGCAAAATGGGGGCCCTGATCTCAGTCGGGGTCTGTGCAGCTCCCAGAACAATGGGGCCCTGATCTCGGTCGGGGTCTGTGCAGCTCCCAGAAGAATGGGGCCCTGATCTCGGTCGGGGTCTGTGCAGCGCCCAGAACAATGGGGCCCTGATCTCGGTCGGGGTCTGTGCAGCGCCCAGAACAATGGGGCCCTGATCTCGGTCGGGGTCTGTGCAGCGCCCAGAACAATGGGGCCCTGATCTCGGACGGGGTCTGTGCAGCGCCCAGAACAATGGGGCCCTGATCTCGGTCGGGGTCTGTGCAGCTCCCAGAACAATGGGGCCCTGATCTCGGTCGGGGTCTGTGCAGCTCCCAGAACAATGGGGCCCTGATCTCGGTCGGGGTCTGTGCAGCGCCCAGAACAATGGGGCCCTGATCTCGGTCGGGGTCTGTGCAGCTCCCAGAACAATGGGGCCCTGATCTCGGTCGGGGTCTGTGCAACACCTGGCATAACGGGGGCCCTGATCTCAGTCAGGGTCTGTGCAGCGCCTGGCACAACGGGGGTCGGGGTCTGTGCAGCGCCTGGCAAAATGGGGGCCCTGATCTCGGTCGGGGTCTGTGCAGCTCCCAGAACAATGGGGCCCTGATCTTGGTCGGGGTCTGTGCAGCGCCCAGAACAATGGGCCCTGATCTCGGTCGGGGTCTGTGCAGCGCCCAGAACAATGGGGCCCTGATCTCGGACGGGGTCTGTGCAGCGCCCAGAACAATGGGGCCCTGATCTCGGTCGGGGTCTGTGCAGCTCCCAGAACAATGGGGCCCTGATCTCGGTCGGGGTCTGTGCAGCTCCCAGAACAATGGGGCCCTGATCTCGGTCGGGGTCTGTGCAGCGCCCAGAACAATGGGGCCCTGATCTCGGTCGGGGTCTGTGCAGCTCCCAGAACAATGGGGCCCTGATCTTGGTCGGGGTCTGTGCAACACCTGGCATAACGGGGGCCCTGATCTCAGTCAGGGTCTGTGCAGCGCCTGGCACAACGGGGGTCGGGGTCTGTGCAGCGCCTGGCAAAATGGGGGCCCTGATCTCGGTCGGGGTCTGTGCAGCGCCCAGAACAATGGGGCCCTGATCTCGGTCGGGGTCTGTGCAGCGCCCAGAACAATGGGGCCCTGATCTCGGTCAGGGTCTGTGCAGCGCCCAGAACAATGGGGCCCTGATCTCGGTCGGGGTCTGTGCAGCGCCCAGAACAATGGGGCCCTGATGCATAATTATATGTTTGTATACAAACAAAATCTGCATTTAAATGAATTTTTTTTAAGATGCAAAACCCAGCACTCAAAAAAGTTAGGAAATGCCAGAATTGCAGATGTCTGGGTAATCTTAACTCTGCCCCCTCCCACGCATACATCACCACACAGGTTTTAATTACACAATCACATGTATCTATCTATCCGCATGCAAACCCCCACTCTCTCTCTATCACTGTATCCATACAATCTCTACCATCTATCCATCCATGTATCCATGACCAGACAGCAAATGTGAAAAATCGGGACGGGGGTGGGGGGTAATAGGAGCCTATATAAGAAAAAGACCCAAAAATCGGGACTGTCCCTATAAAATCGGGATATCTGGTCACCCTAATCCATGCACTCCCTATCTAATCTGTCCATCCCCATCCACCCCGTCTATCCCCATCCACCCCATCTATCTATCTATCTATCTATCTATCACCCACCCCCTTTATCTATCTATCCATCCCCATCCACCCCCTCTATCTATCCCCATCCACCCCTCTATCTATCTATCCCCATCCACCCCTCTATCTATCTATCCCTATCCACCCCCTCTATCTATCTCCATCCACCCCCTCTATCTATCTATCTATCCCCATCTACCCCATCTATCTATCTATCTCCATACACCCTACTAGTTGCCCTTATCAGAATTAATAATGGCTACAAAGGGTGTGATGATGCCCTTCAATCCTGACTCACAGCCCCCTGCTGTCCCAGCCCCCACCCCCACCCCAGCTCTGCAGGTGCCCCTCACTCCTGACCCGCAGCCCCCTGCTAGCCCAGCCCTGGGCTTCCGCAGCTGCATGTACTTCCTAACCCGCCGTGTGCAGAGCTGATCAGCGCGTGGGCGTGACTGGCGGGGAGGGGGGAGGAGATGGTTATTTTGGCTGCAATTTCCCCCCTGTCGGTTTCACGCCTGCAGAAGAAGAAAAATTCCCTGCCGCTTGGGGTGGAATCGAAAGCAAACTCAGCCAGGGGCGTGTCCTGAAATACAATCACTTCCTAGGGTGCCGGAGAGTTATGGCAAGTCAGCTCCCTGTAGGGCCTCCCGCCTTCCAGAATAAACCAGAGGCAGTGATACTGGCAGACCAGGTGCCAGCTCGTGCCAAGGTCCCCAGGCCTCAACTGAACACTGACAAATAGACGGTGGGCACCCAGCTGGCTCCCCTGTGCGTCAGTGTTGGTGATAAGTTTGCCAGCCCTCCAGGATTGTCCTGGAGTTTCCAGGAATTAAAGATTAGTCTTTGATGAAAGATTATGTGATGTGATGAAACCTCCAGGAATACGTCCAAACAAAATTGGTAACCCTACCTGGTGAAATCGGTATTAGGATTCTAGGAATGTGTGGAGACTTTAGGGGATGCTTGTGAGCCGCGGCCTGTGTTAATCTCGCTTATAATGCCGGTATCCCTGCTCGGGAGGTCATATCTGCCCTGTACATCACCAGGACAGGGACATGAACGGGTGTAAAATGCAGGAGGGCAGGGGCAAGACATGAACTAGGGCAAAATACTGGGCTCCAACAGCAATCTCCTGTCCCAGCAATGCTGGACAATCGCGGGACATTAAAGAGGCCGCGAGACTTTGTCCTTTGCTCTCCCCACCCCACGGAGCAAGCCGGTGCCTCCTGTCGGCTGAGTTTCCAGCTCAGAGCAGAAGAGGGGGAAGGGAGGAAAAAGCCCTAACAAGGAGGAGCTGTATCTTTATGCTTACATGGCGGGGTGAGGATTACTAAGCACAGGCAAAAGATCTCCAGTGCTTGGCCTGGGCTAGCCCTGGAGGACATAGAGAGCTGGCTTATTATAGAAATGTTTATTACTTTTTATACCTAAGCTTGGAACTCATTGGTGTGTATGAGTTTACCTGTTTTACCCTTGTTTCCCTTTCCTATGTAATAAAACTGGATAGAATCTATTATAGGATTGACTACAAGGGTTGTCTTCAGCATTAGGTCTAAGGTGTGACTGACCTAGGGTAAGTGACCGGTTCTTTGCGGTGGGGAGGAAGCTGAATATTGCTGTGATTCTTGGGATAAGGGACCATCTGTCACAAAGGTAGGCTCCCCTGGTGCTGAGAAAGATTGGACTGTCTGTGACTCCATGCTAAGGCTGTGATAGTGCCTGAGGAGTTCACACTTGAGAATCGATTAGTGACATCTAAGCACAGAACTCCCAGCCAGTTTGGGCTCTGTGCCTGGTTCCTAAGTTTGCTCTGAGGTTGGTACCACGCTCTTGAGCCATTGAAGGACAAAGGGATATAAACACAGGGCCAAATCCCCAACGGGCTGTGAATCAGTGTCACTCGACTGGGGATCTGTTCACATCAACTTCAATGGAACGACGGCTGATTGACCCCAGCTGGGATCTGGCCCATTGACTCCAATGGAGCTACAGCCCATTGACTCCAGCTGGGGATCTGGCCCCATTGACTCCAATGGACATATGGCCCATTGACCCCAGCTGGCATCTGGCCCCATTAACTCCAATAGAGCTACGGCCCATTGACCCAAGCTGGGATCTGGCCCCATTGACTCCAATGGAGCTACGGCCCATTAACCCCAGCTGGGATCTGGCCCCATTGACTCCAATGGACATATGGCCCATTGACCCCAGCTGGCATCTGGCCCCATTAACTCCAATAGAGCTACGGCCCATCGACCCCAGCTGGGATCTGGCCCTATTGACTCCAATGGAGCTACGGCCCATTGACCCCAGCTGGAATCTGGCCCTATTGACTCCAATGGAGCTACGGTCCATTGACCCCAGCTGGGATCTGGCCCCATTGACTGTGGTGGGGTCCAGGCTGCATAAATACTGGTTAAAAATTCATCAATCGATTTCAGAGGCAAGGACTGGTGTGAAGATGCAGAGACTCAATGTTAGAACAACTGGTGCAGAACCCTGGGAGTGAGTGACAATCTAGAGGTCACAGGGTATATCGAAATTCACCCAGGGCGGAGACAGGTGTGGGGAGGTTTAGGCGATATGAGTTAACTACCAAATGTAAACACAGAGAGAAGCAGAGTCATGAGGTTGAACTGCACACGGGGTGTTGGCAGAGCTACACCCGGAGGTGTCACACACCCAAGATGGTGTGAAACCTACTCACAAGGTGTTGGGACACACACACACACACACACTGGGGAGGGGGGTGTTAAATTCCTTCGGACTAAATCCCTTTGGAATTTCAGAGTAGCAGCCGTGTTAGTCTGTATCCGCAAAAATAACAGGAGTACTTGTGGCACCTTAGAGACTAACAAATTTATTAGAGCATAAGCTTTCGTGGGCTACACCCACTTCTTCGGATGCATATAGAGTGAACCATATATTGAGAAGATATATATACACACACATACAGAGAGCATGAACAGGTGGGAGTTGTCTTACCAACTCTGAGAGGCCAATTAAGTAAGAGAAAAAAAACTTTTGAAGTGATAATCAAGATGGTTCAGTACAGACAGTTTGATAAGAAGCAAGTGTGAAAATACTTACAAGGGGAGATAGATTCAATGTTTGTAATGGCTCAGCCATTCCCAATCCCTATTTAGCCCTGAGTTGATTGTGTCTAGTTTGCATATCAATTCCAGCTCAGCAGTCTCTCGTTGGAGTCTGTTTTTGAAGTTTTTCTGTTTTAAGATAGCCACCCGCAGGTCTGTCAAAGAATGGCCAGACAGGTTAAAGTGTTCTCCCACTGGTTTTTGAGTATTATGATTCCTGATGTCAGATTTGTGTCCATTAATTCTTTTGCGTAGAGACTGTCCGGTTTGGCCAATGTACATGGCAGAGGGGCATTGCTGGCACATGATGGCATATATCACATTGGTAGATGTGCAGGTGAACGAGCCACTGATGGTATAGCTGATGTGATTAGGCCCTATGATGGTGTCACTTGAATAGATATGTGGACAGAGTTGGCATCGGGCTTTGTTACAAGGATAGGTTCCTGGGTCAGTGTTTTTGTTCAGTGATGTGTGGTTGCTGGTGAGTATTTGCTTTAGGTTGGGGGGTTGTCTGTAAGCGAGGACAGGTCTGTCTCCCAAGATCTGTGAGAGTAAAGGATCATCTTTCAGGATAGGTTGTAGATCTCTGATGATGCGCTGGAGAGGTTTTAGTTGGGGGCTGAAGGTGACAGCTAGTGGTGTTCTGTTATTTTCTTTGTTGGCCCTGTCTTGTAGGAGGTGACTTCTGGGTACTCGTCTGGCTCTGTCAATCTGTTTTTTCACTTCAGCAGGTGGGTATTGTAGTTTTAAGAATGCTTGATAGAGATCTTGTAGGTGCTTGTCTCTATCTGAGGGATTGGAGCAAATGCGGTTATATCTTAGAGCTTGGCTGTAGACAATGGATCGTGTGGTGTGTCCTGGATGGAAGCTGGAGGCATGTAGGTAAGTGTAGCGGTCAGTAGGTTTCCGGTACAGGGTGGTATTTATGTGACCATCGCTTATTAGCACAGTAGTGTCCAGGAAATGGACCGCTTGTGTGGATTGATCTAGGCTGAGGTTGATGGTGGGATGGAAATTATTGAAATCATGGTGGAATTCCTCAAGGCTTCTTTTCCATGGGTCCAGATGATGAAGATGTCATCAATGTAGCGCAAGTAGAGTAGGGGCGTTAGGGGACGAGAGCTAAGGAAGCGTTGTTCTAAGTCAGCCATAAAAATGTTGGCATACTGCGGGGCCATGCGGGTACCCATAGCAGTGCCGCTGACTTGAAGGTATATATTGTCCCCAAATGTGAAATAGTTGTGGGTGAGGACAAAGTCACAGAGTTCAGCCACCAGGGCCAACAAAGAAAATAACAGAACACCACTAGCTGTCACCTTCAGCCCCCAACTAAAACCTCTCCAGCGCATCATCAGAGATCTACAACCTATCCTGAAAGATGATCCTTTACTCTCACAGATCTTGGGAGACAGACCTGTCCTCGCTTACAGACAACCCCCCAACCTAAAGCAAATACTCACCAGCAACCACACATCACTGAACAAAAACACTGACCCAGGAACCTATCCTTGTAACAAAGCCCGATGCCAACTCTGTCCACATATCTATTCAAGTGACACCATCATAGGGCCTAATCACATCAGCTATACCATCAGTGGCTCGTTCACCTGCACATCTACCAATGTGATATATGCCATCATGTGCCAGCAATGCCCCTCTGCCATGTACATTGGCCAAACCGGACAGTCTCTACGCAAAAGAATTAATGGACACAAATCTGACATCAGGAATCATAATACTCAAAAACCAGTGGGAGAACACTTTAACCTGTCTGGCCATTCTATGACAGACCTGCGGGTGGCTATCTTAAAACAGGAAAACTTCAAAAACAGACTCCAAGGAGAGACTGCTGAGCTGGAATTGATATGCAAACTAGACACAATCAACTCAGGGCTAAATAGGGATTGGGAATGGCTGAGCCATTACAAACATTGAATCTATCTCCCCTTGTAAGTATTTTCACACTTGCTTCTTATCAAACTGTCTGTACTGAACCATCTTGATTATCACTTCAAAAGTTTTTTTTCTCTTACTTAATTGGCCTCTCAGAGTTGGTAAGACAACTCCCACCTGTTCATGCTCTCTGTATGTGTGTGTATATATATCTCCTCAATATATGGTTCACTCTATATGCATCCGAAGAAGTGGGTTGTAGCCCACGAAAGCTTATGCTCTAATAAATTTGTTAGTCTCTAAGGTGCCACAAGTACTCCTGTTATTTTTCCCTTTGGAATTGTGACACACCCGCATGCAGGGTTGTGATAGATACACATACAAGGGAGATGGGGGCTGTGTGTGTATTAAACCCCTTTAGTGTTATCTCACACTCACAGTTGTGATACATCCACACACACACACACATCGTGCTGTGCTCTGCACCCCTGCTGGTTTGTGATCAGTATCGATGGCCATGGTTGTCAGTATCCACATGTGATATATTTACACAGGCAGGGTTGGGACACATGCACACACAGGGCGAGTATGTTACGGTTATACGCACACTCACCGTTGCTGCTGTACAGTCTGAGGGTGGATTTATGTTTCTGTACAAAAGCTGGAAAAGGTTGGCCATTTTACAAAGAGCTTAGAAATGGTGGAGAGGAGTTTTGGCTGGACAGACAGATGGATGGATGGACAGGGTGTGTGGAAGGGTGGGCGGATGTATGGGTGGAGGGCTGTGGATGGATGGATAAATGTACGGATGGGTGGGTGGATGGATGGACAGGGTGGGTGGATGGATGGGTAGAGGGCCGTGGATGGATGGATGGATGGATGAATGGATGGGTGGGTGGATGGATGGATGGATAGATGGATGGACAGGGTGGGTGGATGGATGGGTAGAGGGCCGTGAATGGATGGATGGATGGATGGACAGGGTGAAGGGCCGTGGATGGATGGATAGATGGATGAAGGGGTGGATGAAAGGTGGATGGATGGATGGAGGGGGGTGTATGAGGGATCGAAGAATAAATGTCTAGCTAGAGGGGTGTGTATGGTGATAGATAATTAAAGGGGGGATGAAGGGCATAGGTTAATGGGGGTGTGGGAGGATGGATGTGTGTTTTGGGGGCATGGGGAAGTGTCTGAGGATGGGTGTGTGTTTGTGGGGATGGGGGTGTATATCTGGGGTTGGGGGAATGAATGGGGGTGTCAGGGGATGGGTAGGTGTTTCGGGGGATGTGGGACAGGAGCGTGGGGGGATGGGTGTGTGTTGGGGAGATGGATGGAGGTCTGCGGGGGTAGGAAAGTGTCAGGGGATGGGGGTGTGAGGGAATGGGGAGGTGTCAGGTGATGGGGTGTGTGTCAGAGGTTGGGATGGGAGCTCAGGGGTGCGTGAGGGGATCGGAGGTGTGAGGGGGTGAATTGGGGGTGGGGGACAGGGTGTGTATCGGGGATGGGAGACGGGATTGTGGGGATGGCGGACATGGGATGAGATGGGGGGATGGGAGTGTGGGGGATGGCGGGCATGGAGGGAGATGGGGGGGTTGGGGGACGGGAGTATGGGGATGGCGGGTGTGGGGGAGATGCGGGTGTGTATGGGGATGGGGAGGTGTTGGGGGATGGGGGTGTGAGGGGATGGGGGCTGTCAGGGGTTGGGGGGATGGATGGGATGTTGGGGGATGGGGTACAGGAGTGTGGGGGTGGCGGGTGTGTGGGGGAGATGCATGGGGATGGGTGTGTTTGTTGGAGGGTGGGGTGTCGGGGGTTGGGGGGGATGGAAGACAGGAGTGTGGGGGTGGCGGGCGTGGAGGGCAGGGCCGGCTCTGGCTTTTTTGCCGCCCCAGGCAAAAAAGCCTCCCGCCGCGCCCCCCCCCCCCCCCCCCCCCAGCGCAGCAGGGGAGGGCACCAAGCCCGGCCGGGGCCCCGCTCTCCCCGACCGGCCGGAGCGCCGCGGGAGGGCGGCCCCGCTCTTCCCTGCCGGCCAGAGCGCCGGGGGAGGGTGGCCCCGCTCTTCCCTGCCGGCCGGAGCGCCGGGGGAGGGCGGCGAGCCCGCCACGACCCCGCTCTCCCCGGCGGCCGGAGCGCCGGGGGGAGGGCGGAGAGCCCGGCCGCGGCCCCGCTCTCCCCAGCCGGCCGGAGCGCCGGGGGAGGGTGGCCCCGCTCTTCCCTGCCGGCCGGAGCGCCGGGGGGAGGGCGGCGAGCCCGCCACGACCCCGCTCTCCCCGGCGGCCGGAGCGCCGGCGGGAGGGCGGAGAGCCCGGCCGCCCGGTCCCGCTCTCCCCGACTGGCCGGAGCGCCGGGGGAGGGCGGCGAGCCCGGCTGCGGCCCCGCTCTCCCCAGGTGAGCGCTGCCCCCCTCCAGGTGCCGCCCCAAGCACATGCTTGGAGGGCTGGTGCCTGGAGCCGGCCCTGGTGGGGGGAGATGGGGATGTGTATGGGGATGGGTGTGTGCGTTGGGAGATGGGGGTGTCGGGTTGGGGGATGGAGGGGGTGTCGGGGGATGGGGGACAGGATTGTGGGGGTAGCGGGCATGGGGGGAGATGGGGGTGTGGTGGGGGATGGGGGGCAGGAGTATGGGGGTGGCAGGCATGGGGGGAGATGGGTGTCAGGGGATGGGGGATAGGAATGTGGGGGTTGCGGGCATGGCGGGAGATGGGGGGGTGTCAGGGGATGGGGAACGGGAGTGTGGGGGTAGCGGGCGTGGGGGGAGATGGGGGTGTGTTGGGGGATCGGGGACGGGAATGTGAGGGTAGCGGGCGTGGGGATATGGGGGCATATCGGGGGATGGGAGTGTGGGGGTGGTGGGCGTGGGGGGAGATGGGGATGGGGATGGGTGTGTGCGTTGGGAGATGGGGGTGTCGGGTTGGGGGATGGATGGGGTGTCGGGGGATGGGGGACAGGATTGTGGGGGTAGCGGGCATGGGGGGAGATGGGGGTGTGGTGGGGGATGGGGGGCAGGAGTATGGGGGTGGCAGGCATGGGGGGAGATGGGTGTCAGGGGATGGGGGATAGGAATGTGGGGGTGGCGGGCATGGCGGGAGATGGGGAGGTGTCAGGGGATGGGGAACGGGAGTGTGGGGGTAGCGGCCGTGGGGGGAGATGGGGGTGTGTTGGGGGATCGGGGACGGGAATGTGGGGGTAGCGGGCATGGGGATATGGGGGCATATCGGGGGATGGGAGTGTGGGGGTGGTGGGCGTGGGGGGAGATGGGGATGTGTATGGGGATGGGTGTGTCAGGGGTTGGGGGCATGGATGGGGTGTCGGGGAACGGGAGTATCGGGGATGGCAGGCCTTGGGGGAGATGGGGGTGTGTCGGGGGACGGGGACGTGGGGAGAAATGGGGGTGTTCGGGGAGAACCCAGCAGCCCCCCATTACCTTTGCTCTCTGCAGGTCCTGCTGAGGGCCCTGCAGCTGCAGCCAGATCTGCCCAGCGCTCATTGGGGCGCGGGAAGGGCCCTGCCCGGCGCCCAGCACCCCCAGTACGTTGAGCCCCACGCCGAAGAGCCGCTCGATGCGGGGCCGCTGCTCCATGACGGCTGCCTGGGCCTCCTCGGGGACTGCAAACTCGTCCAGCGCCCCCGTCGCCACGGCGCCCGTCTCCATGGCACCACCTGGCGCCACGGTGCCCACCTCGGCCTGCCTGGACAGCCACGGGGGGAGGGGTTAATTATTGGTCATCGTTAATTCACGGGGGTGAGGGTGGCGGGTGCCAAGCTGGTGGGCAATGCGGACGCTGGGCGGGCAGGCGATGGGTGAGAGGCAGGTGAGGTGACCTGGCTGGCGGGTGGGGAGGGGGGCTTAGATTTTGCATTGGCAACGCAGGCTACCCCCTAGTCTTGCAGCGCCTTCCCATAATTCCCCAAGAGGGCTCCCACAATGCACTGGGAGCAGCTTGGTGCAGCACAAAGGACCATGGGAAACGCCCCCAGAAGTCCCAGGGACACAGAGTCTGGCTCCCACAATGGGCTGGGCTAAGGCAAGTGCCGACCCCTGGGCTATCTCCGCCACGAAGATGTACCCCCGCTGATCTGCCGCCCACGTAGTCTGAATACTAAATAGCGCCCAACCTGAGCATCACAACCAACTATTCCCAGACAGGAAGGGGAATACATTTTGGTGGAAGCACATTTCTACTGGTATAAGCGCATCCACACTACAGATTGCACTGGGATATTGGTAAATATCCCCCCCGCAGCTGATTACATCCGGACACAAGCTACATTGGGATCAAGCTTTAAACCAGCCCAGCGACTCCAATGTAAATGCTCCGATCTTCGTTTAATGCTCCAGATGGTTCCCAGCTGACCCATATCAGCCATTCTGGGAGCCAACTAAAGGCGTGGGTTTAACCCGGGTCAGAATCACCGCTCAGACGTGTTCCTACCTGAGTTTCAAACGTTTTTGTAGTGCTGGCTTGGGTCTTTGAGCGCTGCTAACAAAAAATATATAATAATTAATAGATGAGATATTACAAGTTAATAATACTGCAAGATAATACTAATGTATGTATTCCAAATTATATATAATTGATCATAAATATACAATAATCATAATAATTAACATACAGTATGTAACGATGAATTATAAATAGTAACTAATGAATTGTAAATAATCTACAATCAACCAAAATCAATCAATGATAATCACAATAATTAATCTACAGTGCACAATACCAATGAATTACAAATAATATATAATCAATCTAAAATAAATAATCATATTAATATACAAATCATAACATAAGAACGGCCGTACCAGGTCAGAACAAAGGTCCATCTAGCCCAGTATCCGGTCTACCGACAGTGGCCAATGCCAGGTGCCTCAGAGGGAATGAACCTAACAGACAATGATCAAGTGATCTCTCTCCTGCCATCCATCTCCATCCTCTGACAAACAGAGGCTAGGGACACCATTCCTTACCCATCCTGGCTAATAGCCATTAATGGACTTAACCACCATGAATTTATCCAGTTCTCTTTTAAAGGCTGTTATAGTCCTAGCTTTCACAACCTCCTCAGGTAAGGAGTTCCACAAGTTGACTGTGCGCTGTGTGAAGAAGAACTTCCTTGTATTTGTTTTAAACCTGCTGCCTATTAAATTCAATTAATTTCAATAATAATGTATTATATATAGTAATTAATGAACTATAAAATATATGCTCATTCATAATCAATAATAATTAATATACAATACACAATAACAATGAATAGTAATTAATGACATAAATAATTTCTCATAATAAACACCTTATAATATTCACAATAAATATACAGTTCATAATAATGTTGAATTATAAATGGAAACTAATGAATTATAAATAATATATAACCAATCTGACTAAATAAATGGAATAATCACAATGTTTAATTTAATATACAATGCATAATAACAATTATAAATAGCAACTAGTGAATTATAAATAATATATAATGGCTCATAATAAATGATACCAGAGTGCATCAAGAGGATACAAGTTTGGTGTGTGACCAGTAATCCCTGGCTCTTCCACAGCCCCTCAGGAAGAGGGTCAGGATCGTCTTTCCCCATTGTACAGATGGGAAAATTGAGTCACCTGAAGGGGAAGGGATTTATTTGCCCGAGGTGAGCCAGCAGGCCCGTAGCAGAACCAGGGATAGAACCCAGGAGTCCTGGCTCCCAGCACTCTATCCCCAGACCAGTGGTTCTTAACCTGGGGTGCACACACCCCCTGGGGGTGCAAGATGCCCTTTCTGGGGTGCGAGACATGCCAGATTTTTTTAGAAGGTAAATCATCGAAAACACAAATTAAGCACAGGCACGTAAGTACAACTACTTTGTTTAATCAAACCTCTGTATTTATTAACATTCTACATTTTTTAAGGATTACTGTAATATACAAACAAAAATATATCTAGATTTAAGGGGTGCGAGAACATATTTTGAGAACCAAAGGGGTGCAGGCGGCAGTAAAGGTTAAAAACCACTGCCCTAGACCGCACTCCCCTCCTGAGGCCAGGGATAGAACCCAGGCGTCCTGACTCCCAGCCCCCTCCCAACCCCCGACATGCCACTTCCCTCCCAGAGCCGCGCATAGACCCCAGGCGTCCTGACTCCCAGCCCCCCCCCCCCCATTCCCTACACCCCACTCCCCCCCAGAGCCGCGCATAGACCCCAGGCGTCCTGACCCCCAGACTCGCGCTTACCCTAGCCTGGGGTCCGGGCTGCCCCAAGCAGGCTGCGGGCGACGCAGCGAGGCGGAAGCGCTGACGGCGGCTCCTCCCCGCGGGGCCCCGAGCAGACCGGGGAGGCTCCAGCTGCTGCGCAGTTTCACTTCCCCCGGCCCTTGTGTCTGCCGGCCTCTGCCCCCGCCCGCTGCCAGGCGCCCCCCCCCGCCGGCCTCTGCCCACGCCCGCTGCCAGGCGCCCCCCCCCCCGCCGGCCTCTGCCCCCGCCCGGTGCCAGGCGCCCCCCCCCCGCCGGCCTCTGCCCCCGCCCGCTGCCAGGCGCCCCCCCCCCCCCGCCGGCCTCTGCCCCAGCCCGCTGCCAGGCGCCCCCCCCCCCCGCCGGCCTCTGCCCCCGCCCGCTGCCAGGCGCCCCCCCCCCCGCCGGCCTCTGCCCCCGCCCGCTGCCAGGCGCCTCCCCCCCGCCGGCCTCTGCCCCCGCCCGGTGCCAGGCGCCCCCCCCCCCGCCGGCCTCTGCCCCCGCCCGCTGCCAGGCGCCCCCCCCCCCCGCCGGCCTCTGCCCCCGCCCGCTGCCAGGCGCCCCCCCCCCCGCCGGCCTCTGCCCCCGCCCGCTGCCAGGCGCCCCCCCCCCGCCGGCCTCTGCCCCCGCCCGCTGCCAGGCGCCCCCCCCCCCCGCCGGCCTCTGCCCCCGCCCGCTGCCAGGCGCCCCCCCCCCCCGCCGGCCTCTGCCCCCGCCCGCTGCCAGGCGCCCCCCCCCCCGCCGGCCTCTGCCCCCGCCCGCTGCCAGGCGCCCCCCCCCCCGCCGGCCTCTGCCCCCGCCCGCTGCCAGGCGCCCCCCCCCCCCGCCGGCCTTTGCCCCCGCCCGCTGCCAGGCGCCCCCCCCCCCCGCCGGCCTTTGCCCCCGCCCGCTGCCAGGCGCCCCCCCCCCCGCCGGCCTCTGCCCCCGCCCGCTGCCAGGCGCCCCCCCCCCCCCGCCGGCCTCTGCCCCCGCCCGGTGCCAGGCGCCCCCCCCCCCCGCCGGCCTCTGCCCCCGCCCGGTGCCAGGCGCCCCCCCCCCCGCCGGCCTCTGCCCCCGCCCGCTGCCAGGCGCCCCCCCCCCCGCCGGCCCCTGCCCGCTGCCAGGCGCCCCCCCCCCCCGCCGGCCTCTGCCCCCCGCCCGCTGCCAGGCGCCCCCCCCCCCCGCCGGCCTCTGCCCCCGCCCGCTGCCAGGCGCCCCCCCCCCGCCGGCCTCTGCCCCCGCCCGCTGCCAGGCGCCCCCCCCCCCGCCGGCCTCTGCCCCCGCCCGCTGCCAGGCGCCCCCCCCCCGCCGGCCTCTGCCCCCGCCCGGTGCCAGGCGCCCCCCCCCCCCCGCCGGCCTCTGCCCCCGCCCGCTGCCAGGCGCCCCCCCCCCCCGCCGGCCTCTGCCCCCGCCCGGTGCCAGGCGCCCCCCCCCCCCCCGCCGGCCTCTGCCCCCCGCCCGCTGCCAGGCGCCCCCCCCCCCCCCCGCCGGCCTCTGCCCCCGCCCGCTGCCAGGCGCCCCCCCCCCCCCCGCCGGCCTCTGCCCCCGCCCGCTGCCAGGCGCCCCCCCCCCCCGCCGGCCTCTGCCCCCGCCCGCTGCCAGGCGCCCCCCCCCCGCCGGCCTCTGCCCCCGCCCGGTGCCAGGCGCCCCCCCCCCGCCGGCCTCTGCCCCATCCGCTGCCAGGCGCCCCCCCCCCCGCCGGCCTCTGCCCCCGCCCGGTGCCAGGCGCCCCCCCCCCCGCCGGCCTCTGCCCCCGCCCGCTGCCAGGCGCCCCCCCCCCCCCGCCGGCTTCTGCCCCCGCCCGCTGCCAGGCGCCCCCCCCCCCGCCGGCCTCTGCCCCCGCCCGCTGCCAGGCGCCCCCCCCCCGCCGGCCTCTGCCCCCGCCCGGTGCCAGGCGCCTCCCCCCGCCGGCCATTGCCCCCGCCCGGTGCCAGGCGCCCCCCCCCGCCGGCCTCTGCCCCCGCCCGGTGCCAGGCGCCCCCCCCCCGCCGGCCTCTGCCCCCGCCCGGTGCCAGGCGCCCCCCCCGCCGGCCTCTGCTCCCGCCCGGTGCCAGGCGCCCCCCCCGCCGGCCTCTGCTCCCGCCCGGTGCCAGGCGCCCCCCCCGCCGGCCTCTGCTCCCGCCCGGTGCCAGGCGTCCCCCCCCCCGCCGGCCTCTGCCCCCGCCCGGTGCCAGGCGCCCCCCCCCCCCCCCGCCGGCCTCTGCCCCCGCCCGCTGCCAGGCGCCCCCCCCCCCCCCCGCCGGCCTCTGCCCCCGCCCGCTGCCAGGCGCCCCCCCCCCCCGCCGGCCTCTGCCCCCGCCCGCTGCCAGGCGCCCCCCCCCCCCCGCCGGCCTCTGCCCCCGCCCGCTGCCAGGCGCCCCCCCCCGCCGGCCTCTGCCCCCGCCCGGTGCCAGGCGCCCCCCCCCCGCCGGCCTCTGCCCCATCCGCTGCCAGGCGCCCCCCCCCCCGCCGGCCTCTGCCCCCGCCCGGTGCCAGGCGCCCCCCCCCCGCCGGCCTCTGCCCCCGCCCGCTGCCAGGCGCCCCCCCCCCCCCGCCGGCTTCTGCCCCCGCCCGCTGCCAGGCGCCCCCCCCCCGCCGGCCTCTGCCCCCGCCCGCTGCCAGGCGCCCCCCCCCCCGCCGGCCTCTGCCCCCGCCCGGTGCCAGGCGCCTCCCCCCGCCGGCCATTGCCCCCGCCCGGTGCCAGGCGCCCCCCCCCGCCGGCCTCTGCCCCCGCCCGGTGCCAGGCGCCCCCCCCGCCGGCCTCTGCTCCCGCCCGGTGCCAGGCGCCCCCCCCGCCGGCCTCTGCTCCCGCCCGGTGCCAGGCGCCCCCCCCGCCGGCCTCTGCTCCCGCCCGGTGCCAGGCGTCCCCCCCCCCCGCCAGCCTCTGCCCCCGCCCGGTGCCACACACCCCCCGCCAGCCTCTGCCCCTGCCCGGTGCCAGGCGCCCCCCCCCCCGCCGGCCTCTGCCCCCGCCCGGTGCCAGGCGCCCCCCCCCCCGCTGGCCTCTGCCCCCGCCCGGTGCCAGGCGTCCCCCCCTCCTCTGGCCTCTGCCCCTGCCCAGTGCCAGGCGCCTCCCCCGCCAGCCTCTGCCCCTGCCCAGTGCCAGGCGCCTCCCCCGCCGGCCTCTGCCCCACCCGGTGCCACACACCCCCCTCTGCCAGCCTCTGCCCTGCCCGGTGCCAGGCGCCCCCCCTCCTCTGGCCTCAGCCCTGCCCTGTGCCACGCGCCCCTCTCCAATCGGCCTCTGCCCATGCCCGGTGCTATGTGCCCCCCTCCAACCGGCCTCTGCCCCGCCTGGTGCCACACACCCGCCTCTGCCCCTGCCCAGTGCCAGGCGTCCCCCCCTCCTCTGGCCTCTGCCCCCGCCCCGTGCCAGGCACCCCTCCCGCCAGCCTCTGCCCCCGCCCGGTGCCAGGCGCCCCCCCGCCTGCCTCTGCCCCCGCCCGGTGCCAGGCACGCCCCCCCCTCGCTGGCCTCTGCCCCGCCTGCTGCCACACCACCCCCCTCTGCCAGCCTCTGCCCCTGCCCAGTGCCAGGCGCCCCCCCCCGCTGGCATCTGCCCCCGCCCGGTGCCAGGCGTCCCCCCCTCCTCTGGCCTCTGCCCAGCCCAGTGCCAGGCACTCCCCCCGCTGGCCTCTGCCCCCGCCCGGTGCCAGGCACGCCCCCCCTCGCTGGCCTCTGCCCCGCCCGGTGCCACACACCCCCCGCCAGCCTCTGCCCCTGCCCAGTGCCAGGCGTCCCCCCCACACCAGCCTCTGCCCCCGCCTGGTGCCAGGCGCCCCCCCCGCCGGCCTCTGCCCCCGCCCGGTCCCAGGCGACCCCCCGCCGGCCTCTGCCCTGCCCGGTGCCACACCCCCCCCCGCCAGCCTCTGTCCCTGCCCAGTGCCAGGCATCCCCCCCCCCACCAGCCTCTGCCCCCGCCCGGTGCCAGGCGCCCCCCCCCCCGCTGGCCTCTGCCCCCGCCTGGTGCCAGGCACCACCACCCCCGGCCTCTGCCCCTGCCCGGTGCCAAGCACCCCCCCTCCTCTGGCCTCAGCCCTGCCCTGTGCCACGCGCCCCTCTCCAACCGGCCTCTTCCCCGCCCAGTGCCACACCCCCCCCTCTGCCGGCCTCTGCCCTGCCTGGTGCCCTGTGCCCCCTCCGCTGGCCTCTGCACACTGTCCCCATGGCTGGCTGTGCCTCTGCCTGCCTGTTCATCCATCCCCAAACCCATCCGTCCATCTATCCATCCGTATGCTCCTTTATCCTTCCATCCATCCACCCTGCTATCCATGCATCCATACACCCTTTATGTATCTATCCATCCATCTCCCCATCTATCCATCCATCCGCCCCTCTGTCTATCCATCCCCAAGCCCTCTATCTCTCTATCCATCCACTCCTTTTTCTGTCTATCCCATCCATCCCGTCTATCTATCTGGCCTCATACACCCTCTCTGGCTGTCACTGCTCTCCCCACCCCCCCTAGAGGCCCCCTTCCGCCACTGCCCGGCCCAGCTGGGAAATTCCAGGTTGTGACACTGGGGCGAGGCAGGGGCGGGGACGCCCTGGCCGGGGAAGTGGGTTTGTGCAGCTGGCTCTTTGTATGAATGGGAGGAAAGTCTGAGGCTTCCAGCCTCCCCGCTGCCAGGTGTGGCTGACTCATATTTTCTGAGCCCCTCCACAGAGATCAGGGCCCCGTTGTGCCGGGTGCTGCACAGACACAGTCGCTGCCCCGAAGAGCTCACAGTCTGAACAGACACAGGGTGAGGGGGAAACTGAGGCAGAGAGGCAAAGGGACTTACCCAAGGTCTCATGGCAACTCAGTGGCAGAGCTGTGTCCTGAGTCCCAATCACCTGTCCTATGCACCTGATACAGTCAGTGGCTTCCAGCTTCCTGGGGGCGGGGCTGGTCTATGAACTTCCATTCATCCCTCCCCCAGTCCTGCCCTCTCTTAACCCTTTGTGAACTGCCCCAAAGGGGCCTCAGTGAGATGGACACGTTTCTACTGCCAAGTTTTGTAGACTATCTGCAGGGAAGTGTTCACCCACCCACTGAAATGCAGCCAGCTCTGGGGTGGGACAGCTGGGGAACAACTCACTAGATCTCACTCCCCTCCCAGAGCTGGAATGGAACCCAGGAGTCCTGGCTCCTAACCCTGCTGCTCTAACCACTAGACTCCACTCCTCTCCCAGAGCTGGGGATAGAACCAGGAGTCCAGACCCTCAGTCCAGTCCTCTACACCTCACTGCCAATCCCTTTTGTTTCCTCTTTCATTCCCAATTCTTACCTTAAAAAAAAAATCCACACAAAAAACATAAACAAGGGGGTGGGGGCAAAACCAAACAACACTTTGTTAATGTGCAAAGTTCCTTTATGTTTATTTTAATTCACGGCTGACAAATTGCTGACATTTCTCCAGTGAATCTGGATGTTAAAGGCCCATATGCAGGTTTCAGGTAGCGGGAAATAGTCCATATAGGTGCTCATATTCATGGATTTAAAGGGACCATTAAATCAGCTAGTGCAGACCTCAGATAACTCAGTTATCCAATACTGAGCCAGTCACTTGTATGAATCACATTAGTATCTGAATGTCTCACAGTTTGGGTTACCATCCTGTTAGAAGTATGCCTGTTAGGATATCGATATTCAGGCCTGTCTGCAAAGGCCTATACTTTAAGAATTTAGGTGTATTCTTATCACTTAGCTAGTTATAGAGGTATAAAAGAAAGAATCAAAATCACTGTCTGTATGTGTAAGAGCCTTCTCTCGCTGTGACAGTCTGAGGCCTGGTTCTTAGGCTAAGGCCTTCGGCTACGCAGCAGAGGCAGCCATAAGCTGAGAAGTGAACGGTCACATCCTCACATTCCAAACTAGTCACATTGAAATAATGTGCTATTGGGCTGTTAGGAATACAATTCTGTCCTGATATTCCTATCACCTCCAGAGAAAGGGAAGAGCCTAGAAGATGTAAAAGGAAACTTAGTTTGATAGCATCCTGTCTGGCAAGAACTCACTTATCAATAGCTGGGATGTGAAATCCTCATTTCTGTATTGTTCTATCACTGTAGTCTTCACTTCCCTGTTGTTTGTCTGTATAATCACTGTCTGGTTCTGTGATTGTTTCTGTCTACTGTATAATTAATTTTGTTGGGTGTAAACCAATTAAGGTGGTGGGATATAATAGGTTAAATAACCATGTTACAATGTATTAGGATTGGTTAGTTAAATTTCAGTAAAATGATTGGTTAAGGTATAGCTAAGCAGAACTCAAGTTTTACTATATAGTCTGCAGTCAATCAGAAAGTAGGGGGGGGGGGATGGGAACAGGGAATGGGAGCAGGGACGGCTCTGTGGTGTCAGAGCTGGGAAGGGGGACACTGAGGAAGGAAACTGGAATCATTGCTTGCTGGAAGTTCACCCCAATAAACATTGAATTGTTTGCCTTTGGACTTCGGGTATTGTTGCTCTCTGTTCATGCGAGAAGGACCAGGGAAGTGAGAGGGTGAAGGAATAAGCCCCCTAAGAATGCCTAGAATATGTGACTAATAATAATTAGTTCTTCTCAGTCCTCAAAGGGCAGAAAAGCTATTCCCCTCCGATCCCCCCAAAATAGGCTAGTTCTGAACGCCAGCTGGAAATTAGCGACCATAAGAAAACAACCATTAACCTTGTGACGCCTCAGCTCAGCTAAAGTTGGAAGACTGTCCTGGAAGAGCAGGATGGCTGAATCTAGGAAAAATATCCCATGGATAATCTGTTTTGCTCCTCTGTTATCTTTCACCCCCAATTAGGAGCTGTGTGTTGGTCTGCATCAGATCATCCACCTCCATGTGAATGTTGCCTGTTTAAGGGTACGAAAGCAAAGATATTAGAACTCACTATGTTTCGGGGAACTATAATGGATTGTGTTTGCTTTCAGAAGGACTGTTGCACCCTAGAAGTTAGAGGGTTTGTTGGGCGCGAGAAGGAAAAATAATTGAAATCAACGAAGCGTCAACAGACAGTGCTTAAAAGCGGGGGGAGAATCCCAACTCATAGCTGGGGTGAATAAAGAGAAATACGGTCACTGAAATGAATACAACTTAAAAACCCTCCAAGGAAAGAATCGAAGATATTTGTTCGACACCATCACCATCTACTGGATGTAGATGGAAGCAGCAGAGGAAATCAGCTAAAGGCTGAGAGGGAGAGACAAGGTGGGTGATTTGATACCTTTTTTTGGACCAGCTTCTGTCCATGAGAGAGACAAGCTTTCGAGCTCCACAGAGCTGGGGCAGAAGTTGGTCTCTTTCATCAAAAGAAGTTGGTCCAATAAAAGGCGTTACCTGACCAGCCTCGTCTTTCTCATGTCCTGGGACCAAACATTACCTGTTCTGTTCATTCCCTCTGAAGCACCTGGCATTGGCCACTGTTGGAAGACAGGATGCTGGGCTAGATAGACCATTGGTCTGATCCAGTGTGGCTGTTCTTATGTTCTTATCTACACTGCAAACAACCAAAGTCTGATAGTCATGAAGCAAGTGTCCAGTAGAAATCAGAAGCCGGCTGGTTTCCAATGGCCCTTAAAACAGGATGTATAAAACCGAGGATGCCCTGTGGGATCCCAGAAATAGCTCACCCCCAATTGGTCCTACTTGCCCTTCCTCCAAGGTTATAGGGCTTCAGCAGAAAAATCCACAAAGGGAGCTGCAGAAGTGCTACCAACACTTAAACCAGCCGTGTGGAAAGACGCCCTCTACTGTAGAGTTCCCAGGGCCGAGAAGGCGCACTGAGATTTCATTTCAGAGATTGGGTTCCTCTTGTTGTCACTTCTAAAAACTGGCACCTGATTTTTACCAGTGATATGTGGATAAACCTTTATAAAGCCAAGCCAATTGGCCAGAGGGAAACTTAATAATATCAGGCAATTGCTTTTGATCACTTAAATTAGTCCCTTTCCAACCAAGCCTTTCCAAGAGCAGGGATTCCAAGCCGGACGGGACCAATGTGATCACATAGCCTGAACACAGGCCAAAAACTGACCCCCAAAACACCCCTTTTGAACTAGAGCAGAGCTTTGAAAAATTCCTCAAACTCCCTTAAGACAAGAGTCGCTGTACTCCTGGGAGGGTGATAAACGTAGCAGAAATACTACAGAATTGATGACTGATGATTAGAAGTAAACGTCGGAAGAAATCTTATGGATCAGTCTATAACAGCTGGGCCCAACGCTAGTCTGTTTCATTTGATTGCACGTGTATTTTGGGTTCAGTCCATACCGAGTATCTGACCGTGATTTCTACATCTAGTGATTTACCATGACCTGTGTGGACCTGGGTGAATTAATAAATGTGTTGATTGGTTAAGGATAAGCAAGTGCCCTGATTTGGGAAATAGCAGAACCTAGCATTCGAATAAGTAAGCTGCCTGGACTCAACAAACTGGGCTTTATCCTCATTCAATTCCAGTTCACTATGGAATATATTTATCCAACCAGCAAATCTACTTTGCTAGATTTAAACTCTAACAAGCACCTCAGCAAATGCATAAAATGGACACCCAATCGTGCCTACAATTCTCACTACGCCCTGTGCAGTACAGAAATGCTACTGTCCCCATTGCCCAGATGGGCAAAGTGAGGGTCAAATTTTTCAAAGTGATTCAGAGGCCAAACCCCATTTTTTAGCAGTGAATTGGTCACATGGAAGCTTTTAGTGGGACTGAGGTGCCTAAATCACTTTCAGCCTTCAATCGCTCCATGCCTCAGTTTCCCTAATTTGATCCACCCAAAGACTCATGGAAGACAGTTGCTCCCAGCCAGGGATTGAATCCAGGACTCCTCAGCCCCACTCCAGTGGCCTAACTAACACAACAGCCTTCCTATTACTAGCAAATACCATTAGACTCCCCAGCCACATCCCTGATTTCCAGACATTAACACAAGAGCAAGTCAAAGAAGCTCAAGCCGTGTAACCACCGTGCCCCTCGGGGAGTTATCAGCATCAGGGATTGAACCTTGGGATCTTAGTGCATGAGCTAAAAGACCCACCTTGGGTAGCTGAGTCTGGCTGTGACCCAATAACCACTAGAGGAGGAGGATGTACCACGTGGATGCACAATAATGTCCTGGACAACGCTGGTTGGTCCACCTCAAGATAGTCTTAAAATTGGGGCAGCGGAATGGTGGCAGGCGGGGTGGGGTCTTTGGTGAACTTGATGTCCCGGCAGAACAAGATGGGCTCCTGGCCCAGGCCAAGGCGGTACTGCCACACGTAGAGGCTCTGTTTGGGCTCCAGGGTAGCCTGGAAGGTCTCCTCTTCCTCCCGGGCTTCAGTCCAGTCCTCCTTCTCCGTCTTGACACTGCTCCCACCGTACTGGGCCGAGAGGGAGAACTGGGCCTTGATGACAGCCGCCGTCAGCTCCCCAGCCCCAAGTGAGGCGGAAGCCCCCACGTTCCAGTTGCGCCCGACGCTGGCCACCTTCTCCTTGGCGAAGCCCACCTTCCGGGCCACGGCGTGAGTCCAGGTGATGGGAGTCTCCGAGTCATTGGAGAGGGTCTTGATGCACTCCCAGCTGCTGAAGGAAGGGCCCCTGGTCAGGGCCAGCCCCCCAGGAAGGAAACTCACCAGGTCAGGGTGGATGGAGTAGACTGCAGCCAAGTTGGCATTGATAAAACTCTTGTAGAGGTGGAACTGAGCTCCCCATCTTTGGTCCACAGTGACCAACGCCCAGTAGCTCCCGATGCCAAAGTAGTACAGCCCCAGGCAGCACTGGGGATGGAGGGGGATGTCTTCACCCCTGGAGTCTGTGCTTAAATCGCACACACCACGCACAACCCCCTGGCCAAAGAAGAGGATGAAGAAGAAGTTGGCACGTTTCATGTAGTGGTCCCCGCCGCGGCAATTGGGATGCAGCTTGTAGACCTGAGCTCCTTCATCTGTGCTCAGGTCCTGTACCACCCGGTAGGAGTCGCCTTTGATGATGTAGATGTCGGGGTCCCTCTCAGAGCCCAGGTAGTGATCCCCACCCTGGCACGAGGGGTGCAGGCTCCGGATCTCAATGCCGTGTCCGGTCTCCAGACGCTCTGTCCGCAAGTAACAGCCCAGGTCAGAGCGGACCACGAAGTCTCCGTGTCTCTTTCGGAAGATGCCGGTGCCGGGAGCGTCTTTCCGTGGGACGATCCTGGCCATCGAGCCTCAGACCCTGAGGGAGACAGCAAGGAGAGGATGGGGATGGGGGGCGGGGAGGATTATAGGACAATGGCCAGGCACTATCCCGACCGGCTGGACCCTGCGTGAGATGGCTCAGCACTGGTGAGATGCTCCTTTCCTGCTCTCCTGCCGTACGTCGGGGAGAATTTACAACCAGAAACTCGTGGATCTGCCAGGAAACACCAGGGGCCGCGGAGAGATAAAGACCCAGAAGCCCACCGGGGTTCAGAGACACGGTCGCTGCTCTACCAGGCGTCTCTAGCGTCACCCTCCCCGGGCCAGGAAGTGGTGGAGGCGGCTCAACAGATGTTGCAAGACCGGCAGGGCGGAAAAAAGGAATTGTGTAACCAGTGTCCTGGGGCTGGGCTTGGAGATTGGGGTGGGTGGGGTGTGAGAAAGGCAGAGTTTGTAGGATACGGGCCCCACGTAGGACTGACGAGAGGAGGACAAAGGGGAAGCAATTGTACCAGGGCCCCAAGCTCAGGGGGTCCCCAAAAGATCTGTAAATGGGGCAAAATGGGGGAGGGTGGGGCCCCAGCGAACATAGTGCACTATGGCCCCCAATTTCTCTCCAGGGTCCTGCAGTGTTGTCTAGTGGGTAGAGCTCTGGGCTGGCAATCAGGACACCTGGGTTCTAGCCCTGGCTCTGCTGCCAGGCAAGACCTTGGGTAAGTCACTTCCCCTGTGTGTGACTCAGTTTGTTCTCTGGCTTGGTCTATGTAGACTGTAAGATCTTCGGGACAGGGCCTTTCTCTCGCAATGTGTATGTATGGCACCTAGCGCAGTGGGGCTGTGATCTTGTCTGGGGACTCCTGCAGTAGAAATAATTAACCGCTACCACTTTATTCTTCTCTCCAGGCCATGGAGATGAGGCCAAAATAGCTCCATCGCCGTAAACCCTGACCCTTCTCTTCCTCCCGCATGGTTGGGCAACCCAGCTCATGATACCTCCCAACTCTTGGGCCAGAAAGCCCATGGAGATGCCCTCGGCCCTGTGCCCCGTCTCTTCCCTCCTGGTCCCCACTGGGGCTAGTCCCTCCAAAACAGACATTTTCCCCTGAAAACATTATGAAACAAGTGGTCTACAGGACCATCAATGGCCTTGAGGCCTGTGAAGAACCTGAGGGTCCGTGCGGCCTATAAGGGGCCCAAGAGACCCAAGATGTCCCTCAGGACAGTAGTAGGCCTGTTTGGATGAAGAGGCCTGTACGCAGCCCTTCATGGCAGTGACGCCTAGGAGGCCTGTCTGCTCCCCACCAAGGCTTGACTAACCCATGATGACCATGATGCAGAAAGGCCTATGAAGGTGCCAAATGCCCAGAAGGATGGTGAGGACTCTACGGCTTGGGGGGAGGAGGGGTGGCTCTGAAGCACCCACAGTAGCTCTTCGGGAATCAGATTTCAGGGGTCTCTGAGGCCCATGACCACTCTCGGGCCCATGCAACCCGTTGCCCTGGTTCATTTCTCAGGGTTACTTGGTCTTGTTTTGTGCCTTACCAGGGTGGTCTGGTCGCCTTAGTCCCATGGCGGGAGCTTCACTATTTGACCAGTTCTGCCCCACTACCCCTATCTCCCCTCTAGGGAGAACCCTGATGCATTGTGGGTCCCTTCTGCTTTCATTTTGACAGCTGCTGGGGTTGGGGAGCTCAGAGCAACTTTCGATCTGGCCTTTATTCTCAGCCCAGGGGGAGTGACTCCGGCTTCCCCTCTGGGGCCACTGAGGTGTCCCTCCAGCCCTAGGCCAGGGGGCCCACCCCCATCTCCATGGGGCCATGGGGTTCCTCCTCCTCAGAGCGGCTCCATCCCCTTGCTGGCTCTGCCTCCCCCCACCTCGTGTCTGCCCCAGGCCCAGCACCCCAAGGCAAGGCTGGTCCCTAAGAAGGACCACCTCAGCTGCTACCTCACCACCAACTGCCTCAACGAAGAGCAGTAGATCCAGCTTCACAGCCTGGACCCCTTGCACTGGCTCAGCGAGCGCTACCTGGGCTATCAGATGGACTCCAAGGTCTACATCATCTGGGGCAACTCCTTCCGAGTGATGGAGGATCTGAGCACGGACCAGGGCACCTCTGTCGGGCCGCTGCTCTGCTAGGCAGACCACTTCATACGCTACCACGCCACACCTTCTAAGGCTACTGTCTGGAGCAGGGTGTCATCCTGTCCACGAAGGACCTGAGCCAGCCCCACCAGCTCTCCCCCTACCCCATTCACCCCAAGCGCCGCCAGGGCCTCCGCTACCTCTGCATGGACTCCCACAAGACGCTGGTCATGGTGGACGAGAAGTGGGGAGCCAATGTGAGGACCAACCCAAGCCTTACAAGGGGAATCTTCTCCACCCACCCCAACCTGCTCAGCTTCCTGCCCAGGGCTCCTGACCCTCACCAGGGGCATCTCCATCCACAGCTGCGATTGCATCAAGGCAACACATCTGACGTATCCATCACCCGGACTGAGAAGATGACCTGCAAGGTGGGTTCCACCAAGCAGATGTCCAGCATCGGGCGCAGCTGGGATGTGGCCACCACCAGCTCTTTCGAGACAGTCACCATCACTGGGCTCATCACCCAGGCCCAGTTCTCCCTGTCGGCCCAGCCCAGACAAAGCAGGAGGACTGGACTGAAGCCCTGGAGAATGATGAGACGCTGCAGGTGACTGTGAGACCCAAGCAGAGCTTCTTTGTATGGCAGTACCTCCTCAGCCTGGGCCAGGAGCCTGTCCTCTTGTGCCATGACCTCACCCGACCCTCCTCCCTCCCTCTGCCTTCATCCTCCTGAGCCTCTTGGAGACAAAGCCCGCAGACGATGCCGTGACCATCCCATGGGCGTCTGCCTAGCCAGAGCCTCTTGGGTTGAGTGTTGCATTGGCCTCCTAGAAATTTGTGGGATCAAATCAATCCCTCGAAATCCATGCTCACAGTTTCCCCGTGCCTTCCTCCCCGCCTGCCCACCTGGCTCATCCGCCTCTCCTGAGCGGCTCTCCCAAGATCAATGCAGATGATTTAATTAATTCTCCTCTTGGTCTTTTATGGTTACGGCTAGGTGTGGCAGAATTCGATTTTTACACTTTTTTCAAATTTCGACAGATACGATCGATGTTTGTTTTTAAGCATTTTCTTCCATTTTGATCAATTTCAATTTTCACAGTTATGCAAAATTATGGCCTTTAACCTTTTTTTTTAAAAAAAATATCTATTTACATTTTCACAGTTGTGGGAAATTGAGTGGGATCAGACACTGGAGGAGGACAGACAATAATTATTTAATGACAGTGGGACATTGAGATTCAAAAAGTTAAAGCTTTATAGCCAGTAAAACACAAATTGTCAACAGCACATGGCCAAATATACGGTGTAAACGGCCTTAAATCAAATTCTAATAATTACTCAAACAGCATTTTGCTTACCTTGCCTAGCTGTCAATTTTGATTATTATCATGAAATCAACGTTTATCGACATTTAACGATAAAAATCAAATCCTCCTGCAGCCTGAATTCTGCTTTGGGATCATTTTGGGGTGGAGCCTGTGGCAGAAACGCAATGCATTTGTCAATCCTGAATAAAGCATCGATTTTTTTCGGCGTTCACCAAGTTGTTGGCATTGAATTTCCTTGCTTTTCTCCTTTGTTTCACTTTGGGGGCTATAGAAGGGGGGAAATGGAGGAGAAAGAAGGAATGCAGCAGGGACCTACAAAAGGCCCTTGAGTTGGTATCTCTGTGAGACAGGTGGGGAGCAGAGCGGGTTGAAACCAAATATGTGGTGGGAAATTTAGTGTGTCAGGCCCCAGGACCCACACAGACCCATAGAGGCCTCCAAGACTCTTCGGCACTGACAATCCCCATCTCTCTCCATGGCTCCTGGCAGTGGACCAACTGAGCCAGGTACCGGCAGGAGGTATTTCTGGTGACCGCAGCCTTTCCCTGGCCCACAGCATCGGCAAGCGCTTGGGCTAGCAAAGAGAGACAGAGGTTGAGACATGGTCCATCCCTGGTTGAGCCTGTTCAATGAGCCAAACCAGTGGCCATGGACTCCTCCCCTAGGTCTGGCTTTGTCTCTTCGTCCTGAGACCCAGCTCAGACCCTCCCATCCCAGCCGCCTGGCACCTTTTCCCCTTTGGTCCCCAGCTCAGTCCCCACATCCCGCCTGCTGGGCTTTCCCACTCCCAGACGTCGATCGTTCAGGCCTTGGGTGAATCTTGCTCCCTCTCTGGAAGCTGGGTCGGTTCCAAGCTGTTCTTTGCTGACCCCCAGACAGCGAGGGGACACCCCCCACTTCCTGTGCCAGGAGCAGCGTTAACCGGTGTGCACCCACCGGGCAGCAAGGCAATGTGCAGAGAGAAACTGAGGCACGCACCTGCTTCACACAAATGGTACAGAAAATGGCCACTTCGTCCCACCCACCCCCACTGCCCTGAGTCTATAGATACCTGCTCCCCACACCACCCTCCACCCCAAGCCCTACTTACCTCCCCACTCTGGGCTCTCCTGATCCCTCCTCAGCTGCAGCAGCCCTTTGCTCCCCCCCCCCAAGCTCCTGCCCCCCTCCAATCCCATCAGCTCCCCACTGCTCCTGCAAGTCTTCTCAGGGCGGGCAGGACAGATGGTTACACAGCCCCCTCCCCTCTGCAGCCTTCTGGGGGTGATTGGCTGGCCTGTGCTCCATCTTTCCCCTGGGTGGGGCCACTGCTCCCCTCCAATCCGATGAGGTGCTGCTAGCATCGGGGAGGAGACCTTCCTCATATATCGGGCTGGCACAGCCAGGTCCCACCCTTGCCAGGCAGAGGGGATCCCCAGAAGGATTTCCTGGGGGCTCAGCTCTAGGAGAGCAGCAGGCTCAGGGGTGAGGTTCTGCAGGGGTGGCCGACACCTCCAGGCCGCGGGCATCCTCCCCTGGAAGATCACCACCACAGGAAGTACCACCTCGGAAGGCTGGACTGAGTGACAGCTTCCTCCTAGTCCCTGATTGGCCCAGATGCTCTATTTGAACCCAGGAGGCGTTCCAGAAAGTGGCTGTGCAAGGAGGCCAGCCAGAGCTGGACCTGTCTCTCAGTTCAATCTGCTGACCCCAGCCCGGGCCTGGAAGGGTGACTCCAGTCCCGACCCCTAGCATCGATACTTGGGCTTTGCCACCAGCTTTTGCCCCTTATCCTGGTCCCCAGCTCAGGATATCGCTCTTAGACCCCAACCTAAGGTCTGGGCTCTATCTAGCACCAGCCCTGACCGCCCAAACCCTGGGCATGACACAGAGGCAGTAGCAGGCCCACACAAAGTGAGGGTCTTTTGAGGGGTGGCAGGAGCAATCTGGCGGGGGGTAGTGAAACTTGCTACCGCTCCTTGTGACCTTCCTCATCACTAAGGGCCGGGGAAGCTAGTAGCTCTGGGGGGTGAATCGAATCCACTCTGGGAACAGAATTGGCGCAAAGTCGGGTCGCACTTCGGGCTTGTCTACCCAGAGCGGGAGTTTAATCCCTCACTTCTCCAATTAGTGCCCAATGCCCACGCCCATCCCATGGAATCCAGCTAATCTTGGCAAGTGACCCACACCCACATGGTGCAGAGGGAGGCAGACCTCCCCCAGGTTCCTGCCAAGCTCCGCTGAGGGAAAATTGCTTCCCTGCCCCGCATACGGCGACCAGCGAGAGTCCAGGCCTATGAGCAAGAACCAGCCAGACGAGCACCTGAGAGAGAGGATGCTGGGAGCCACCTCAGACCCCTGCCCTCCCTGTCCAATGGCCCCTCTCCAGAAGTGGCCATCCCTGGGGCTTCCAAGGAAGGTGATTCAAAAATAACTTCCCAGCATACACTGGGTGGGAAATCCCTTCCTGACTCCTACCAGTGGCTGGCTGGAACCCTGAAGCATGACCATTAGGAACAGAGGACGGCTGCCTCCCCGTCATACAATCGTGCTCATGCATTTGCCCAGCTCAGCCTTAAATCTACTTGATTATTTGCCCCCACACCTCCTATTGGAGGCCATTCCAGCACCTCACCCCTCTGGTGGTGAGAACCCTCCTCCTACTTTCCAGCTGGAGTTGGTTAATGGCCCATTTGCAGCCATTTGTTCTCATGCCAACATTGTCCTTTAGCTTCAATAGCTCTTCACCCTCCCTGGTATTTAGCCCGCCCCCGGCCTGATGTATTTATAGACAGCAGACAGATCCCCTCTCGGCCGGCTCTTTGCTAGACTAAACAAGCCCAGCTCTTTCACTCCCCTCTCGTCAGCCCGACTTTCCGTTCCCCTGGTCGTCCCTTCTCGGCGCCTGCTCCCTCCTTCTGGAACGGCTGGGGCCCAGAATTGCACCCCGGATTCCAGCCAAGCTCTGGCCTTGTCCAGGGATGTCCACACAGCCCCCCATCTCTCCTGGAAGCCCTCCAGGATGTCTCCAGCGGCCACTCGGTGCGGCAAGCCTCTACAGCAAAGTGGCACTGGAGCCCAGCTGCTGAGATACAGACCGTGTAGGTCCGGTTCTCCTCGGCGCCGTGATACTATAAGTCACCAGTTTATTCAGCCAGGTTTGCAAAGGATGAGTCTTAAATCTGGTTTGGTTGAGGCCCACGGCAGTGGGATTTTTCAGTCCTGTCCGCTTTTAATGTCAGTGTCACAATGGGGCCATCACCACCTACTGGCTATGGGGGGCGGGGGGAAGCAGCAGAAGAAGTGGGGCCCAGGGACAGCCCCTAAGACCCATGAGTTCAGGCCATCTCATGATGCCCCCCAGCAGGGTGTAGAAAAGCTCAGAGCTCGTGTGCTTGCTCTCGACCACCTGCATGTAGGTGGGTGAATAGGCCACAGGTCCTTTCTCGTCTTGTGGCGCCAGCTCCCATCTGGCCCCAGGATGTGGGACTGGCTGGCTCAGGGGGTGGGGAATGGGACATGGGGCCTTTCCCCTCTAGGGGGCGCCAGCTCCCATCTGGCCCCAGGATGGGGGACCGGCTGGCTCAAAGGGAGGGGAATGGGACACAGGACCTTTCCCCTCCAGGGGGCACCAGCTCTGATCCAGCCCTTTTAAGGGGCATAAGGATACCAAGGTTGAGCTATAGGTCCAAGTCGTTTCCAGACGCTTCTTAAAGGCACAGGTGCATTCATGGTGCAAATAAAGTCCCCTCATTGGGCAGCAGTTCCGTTGCCCTCTCCCCAATCGCCGTATCCCTGCACCCCAGGGGAGAGACTATTTGTAAAGCCCAAGGGTGGGGCTGTGGTAGAGGCACATGTAGGCATCGCAGAGCAGGCGTCGGGCACAGGGGGGCAGGGACTTGGGGTCCAGCACCTGGAGCTCCTCCGGGCTCATCTCCAGGTAGTCGGCCACCTCCGGGCAAGGTGTGACCCGCGGGATGTTGAAGCCATTCTGGCCACCTGGAAAGGAAGGAGGGGGAAGGAAGGGGTTAAAAAGGAGAGACGGAAAGAGAGAAGGCGGAAAAGGAGAGAAAAAGAATGAATAAAATAGTGGAGGGGGGGAGGGAAGGTATGGAAAGGGGGAGAAGATGGGAACGAGAAAATGGAGAGAGGAAGAAGGGAACGAGAAATGGAGCAAAAAAAGGAATGAGAAAATTAACAGAGAAAGAAGGGAGAGGAGGAATGGATAAAGAGAATGGGAACGGAAAATCGTAAGAGGAGAATGGAGAAATGGAGAGAGAAGACGAGAATGAGAAAAAGGAAAGAGGAAAAACGAATGGAAACAAAAGAGGGAGAAATAAGGAGTGACAAAAGCTAGAAAGAGAGGAAAGGAAAAAGTGGAGAGAAGGATGGATATAAAGGAGGAGAAATTGGGAAAAAATAAAAAGGAGAGGAAGAAGGGGAAAGACAAGTGTAAAACAGAAAAAGGAGAAAGTGGAGAGAAGACAGAAAAGGAAAGAACGAGAAGGAGAAAATGGAGAGAAGAAATATAAAGGGGAGAGAGTGATACCAGACACCTCTGTGTTCCTGGGGAACCAGGGTGCAGTATCCAGCCGGACTCATGAAAGACACCTCCCACCCCCCAGCCTCTGCTTAAACCAAAACCCATCAGAAGAAGAAAACTTGCAGAGAGCAGTGAAGGGCGTTGGGAGACACACCTAGACCCCTCCTGACAAGGGTGACAAGATTAAGACATCTCCGTTAGCATACAGAATGGAGAGCAGAGACAACTCCCCTAGCCTCATCTGCATGAAAGATGGGACAGGGAGACATCTCAATTTACATACAGAATGGAGAACAGAGAACCACACTGAATTCTGGGACCAGAAAAAGCAGGGAAGCACTGCATCCTGGGAATCTCTGCTCCAGATGCTAATGAACCTATGCCTGCCCACACCCGGCTCAGCAATTATCAGACCAATTCTAGTAATGAATCCTTAATTGAGATCCAAATACTGAAGCAGCCTAGTTGCATTGTGAGCTCCCTGGAAGAAAACACCACCCATAGCCAAAAGTGATCAGCTCCTATTGTCTAGTCTAAAGAAAACCCTTGAGTCATCAGTTTACCTATAAACAAATCTAGTGTTCTCCCTTCAACAATTGCAATTTCTCTACAAAAATCCCTACTCACCCTGTAGTCAGGGTTCTGATGCTTAGATCCACACTATGCATCAGTTCCACTGGAACTCCATCTTCTGACTGATCGTGCTGGGGGCTCTGCCTGTCTCCAGCATTCAGGACCCTCAGCTACCACCATCACCTGGGAACCTCGACCAGTTCAAGCCTCATGGAGTGGGTGAGATCCCCCCTCTTTCTCTCTCTGTGTTTTCCTTTCTAAGGTATTAACCTTTAATCATGTATGTTAGTTTGGTTTAGCTCTCCTTGTGTAGTTATCACTATTATTCAATAAATAACTTCTATGGTTAAGTTGGTTGCTTCTCTCTCTCTTGCTGAACTTTACTCGTTTGTGTTTTTAGCTTCCCCCATTCACTCTACAGCAACGCTTCTTTTACCTAAGCAAAAGATCCCTGCAGCGCCCAAAATACTGTGGGGTTTGCTCATCGAGTAGGTTACTGCCAGTACAATTGTGTTGGGGGAGTGGGGATAGGGACGTGCTGAAACTGGGACGCATAAGGGTAACAGCTTGAAAGTGCTGCTTGACCCAGTCCATGGAGCCCAGGGGCATATAAGGAGAGACAGCTGGAAAGTGCTGCTTCCTCCAGCCCAGTGAGTGCAGGGGCATATAAGGGGTCAGCTTGACAGTGCTGATGGACCCGGTCCACTCAGACTTGCTCTGTTAATGTACGTGTGGGGGTGGGTGTTCATCCGGTTCTGGGGTGGGAGTAACCCAGCCCTAGGGACCCTAGGTCCTGCAGGATAGCTCCACTGGGAGGGGACTTGCAGAAGGGAGAAGTAGAGCTCCATATGTAAACACAAGTGACACAAGCAGTACATTGATAGAATTACAGAACCCCCTTCCCCAGAAGAGTAACCCGAATAAATGAGCGTACCCCAAAGTAATGGGCAAATCTGGTAACAAGAGGGGGAATGGGAAAGAGAAATGAGAGAGAAGAGAAAATGGAGAGGGACTCATAAGGGGGAAGAAATGAGACAGAAAAGAATAAGAGAGAAAATGAAAAGGAGAAAATGGAGAGAGAGGAGGAAAGGGAAGTGAGAGAAAGAAAAAAGAAAAGGAAGGAGAAGTTGAAAAGAGAAGGAGCAAATGGAGAGAAAGAGGGAAGGAAAAGAGAGCAAAGAAAGAGGTGGAGGAAAGCAGGAAGGAGAAAAGGGAGAGAAGGAAAAAACAGATGGAAAGAGGGAAGAAAAAGGGGAAAGAATGTTGAGAATGGAAGAAAAGAAGGAAGGAGAAAATGAGAGAAGGAAAAGAGGGAAGAGCTGGAGAAAAAGGGGAGGAAAATGGAGATAGGGACAGAAAGGAGAGAAAAGAAAGAAAAGAGGGAAGGAGAAAATGGAGAAAGAGGGAAGGAAGACGGGAGATAGGGACAGAAAGGAGAGAAAAGAAAGAAAAGAAAGAAAAGAGGGAAGGAGAAAATGGAGAAAGAGGGAAGGAAGACGGGAGTCTCCCTGCTGCAATTCCTGGGGTGCCCACCAGGGGCAGCCCCCAGCCACGTCCCCTGCAGACACCCCCCCTTTAAAGGGCCAGCGCGCAGCTCACCCTGGCGGTCGGCCATGCTGTCAAAGAAGAGCCATTGGCCGCGGCGTGGACCGTGGCGGGCGAAGGCCACATAGTGGCTGGTCTGGATGCAGAGGGCGGCGTAGAGCTGCATAGTCTGGCGGGGCGGGGGGCCTGGTGGGGGCGGCAGGTGCTCCAGCTCTGGGGGTAGGCGCAGGGCGCGGGGGCGGTGGGAGCGCCGGGCGCGGTGACGGTGAACCTGAGTGGGGGGAGGGGGTGATTACGGGGAACAGCATGTACCAGAACCCCCCCACCTCCCCCAGACACCCACCTCTGCCTCCCCCACCCCCACCCCAATATTCCCTGCATCCTCCATCCCCCTCTCCCCTCTCACCCCCAGCGCTCCCCACACCCCCATCTCCGTGTCTCCCCCTGGTGGCCGGCGGGCGGTACCTGCTGGCAGCAGATAGTGCAGTACTGACGGGTGCTCCCTGCTCCGATGCTGGGGTCCCCGTAGCACTGGGGGCATTCGCTCAGTGCCAGAGCCTGGCAGATGCAGCACTCCCGGGGGGCTGCCAAAGCAGAGGGGGAGGGGGGTCAATCACAGCGCCGGCACCTGAGGGACAACCCCCCTTCACACTGCTTCCCCTCCCCCACCACCTCCCTGCGCCCTGCCCCCTCCCGCTACCCTCTCCCCAACACCCCCATCTCCTGCCTGCCCCTCCTCCACCACCTCCCTGTGCCCTCCCCCACCACTGCCTTCTGCCCCTCCCCTCCCCCCAACCTCTTTCTGCCTCTCCTCTCCCTCCACGTCCCTGCCACTGTCCCTCCATCCATCTTTCTGTGCCCCTCCCCCATTACCTCCTTCTGCCCCCACCCTCCGCCTACCTTCCCCACCACCTCTTTCTGCCCCTGCCCCTCCCCGCACCTCCTCTCACTCCTCCCCTGCTGCCCCCTTCCCCATCCCCTCTTTCTGCTCCTGCTCCTCCCCCCACCTCCCACACCCCCTCCTTCTGACCCTTCCACCCCACCTACCTGCCTGTGACCCTCCCCCACAACCTCTTTCTGCTTCTGCCCCTCCCCCACCTCCCCATGCTCCTCCCACACCCCCTCCTTCTGACCTCCCAGCTGCCCCCCACCACCTCCTTCTGCCCCAACTCTCTCGTGCCCCCCACCTCCCTCTTCCTTGCTGACCCCTCCCCTTCCCTGCAGCCTCCCCCCTCCTCACTGCCCCCCACCTCCTTCTGTCCCCCGCTCACCCCCATCTTGCCACCTTCCTCACATCTCCTGCCCCCCGCCCACCTCCTGGCTGTCCCCTCCCCCTTTTGCTACCCACCCCTCCAGCCCTCCCCCTGGCCCCCCCTTACTGTCTTCCAGCAGGTCAGTGAGGTCCAGCTCCAGGCTAGGCAGGATGGTGGCAAAGGCCTTGTAGTACTTGCCATTGCGGGGCATCTGCAAGATGAGGCAGGAGGGGGCCTGGCGGGGGGTAGGGGCAAGGGGTGGTTAGTGTTGGGGGGCAGAGAGGGGGGATCGGGGCTCCAGCCCTCCCCCTCAGCACCCACTCCTCTCCCCATCCCCCGCCTCTCACCTCGGTGAACTTGAGGTCACCAGCGGCCAGTGACCCCTCCAGCAGCTGCTGCACTGTGGGGACCCCCCGGCCCACCCCCCCTGCACTCCCCTCCATGAAGATCTGGTAAAAGATGCAACCCTGGGGGTCCTTGTCCGCTGACCTGGGTGGGGGGAGAGAGAGATGGGGTTAGTGGAGGGGAAAGGGGGAGCTGGGGGGTGTCGGGAGGGGGGCAGAGGAGGGGCAAAAGGGGAATGTGTAGCGGGGAGATGGAGAGGGTGTGGGGAAGGGGGGTTGGGAGGGGGACTTTGCGGGGAATTGTAGGAGGGGGATAAGTTGGGGAGTAGGCGGGCAGGCATGTGGGGAAAGGGGGGTAGTGGGGTGGGGGGTGTTTGGCGGACAGTGGTGGGGGAGGTGGAAGCTTGGCAGGAGAGAGTGGGGGGGCAGCAGAAGGGGGAGGGGGTGGAAGGAGGGGAGACCCTTCCAGTCAGGCAGATGGGGAGCGGGAGGAGCTGGCCAGACACAGGAATGGAGGGCCTGGGGGGTCTTACCGGATCTTAAAGAGGGGCTCCACCTTCAGCACCCGGAACAGCAGGGTGAGGAACTCCTCGGGGTCTTGGGGGGGGAACGCATGGGTGAGAGTGGGGACCCCCTGCACTCCAGCCCCCTCCCCCAGCCCCTCCACCCCTTCCCCCTGCACGCCTAAACCCCCCCTGCAGCCCCTTCCCCACATCCCCTCCCTCTGCACCCCAACGTTTGTCCCATATCCCCTGCCCCTCCCCTTGCCACTCCCCCCTGCCCCCTTCCCTGTACCCCTGCTCCTCCTCCCCCATTCCCCTCCCCCACCCCCACCCCCACCACCTTTCTCCTCGCTGGTGAAGCCCGGGGAGTGTCCAGCCGCCTCCAGCACCCGCCGCAGGGACATCACCTTGGTGGCGCAGACGTAGCCGTGTCTGGGGAGAGGAGGGTGGGGGGTTACCCCGCTGGCAATCCGCCCACATACCCCCTCAGCCCCCCCCCCTCTGAGACTCCCTCCCCCCGGACACAATCCGCCACACCCCCAGCCTCTCCCAGAGACTCCCCCTCCCTTCCTCCCTCCCCCAAACACCTCCTCACCCACCGAGACCCCCTCACCCCTGCATAGGCCCCACCCCCAGAGACCCCCCTGCACCCCTCTATAGACCTGTCACCCCCAGAGACACCCTCACCTCTCCATAAACCCATCATCCCCTGCTCCTATAGAGACCCCCCCTCACGCCTCCATAGACCCCACCCACCCACAGAGACCCCCCTTCCCCTGCAGAGCCCCCCCCCCATGCCCGCACTTGCGCAGAGGGTTAACGATCTCGGTTCTCAGCAGGTCCCGGGTCTCCTCGTAAGTCGCCCCATCGTTCTTGTCCGCGGGGCGCAGCAGCAGCGAGTCCAGCACGGAGCTGAAGGCAAACATGCTGTGGGGGCGGGGAAGGTCAGAACTCCTGGGTTCTATCCCTGGCTCTGGGAGGGGAGTGGGGGCTAGTGGTTAGAGCAGGGAGCTGGGAGCCAGGACTCCTGGGTTCTCTCCCCAGCTCCAGGAGGGGAGGGAGTTCTAGTGGGTTCTCTCCCTGGCTCTGGACGGGGAGCGGGGTCTAGTGGGTTAGAGCAGGGGGGACTGAGAGCCAGGACTCCTGGTTTTCTCCCCGACTCTGGGAGGGGATGGGAGTTAGTGGTTAGAGCAGCCGGCTGGCTGGCGGGCGGGGCTGGGAGGCAGGACTCCTGGGTTCTCTCCCCGGCTCTGGGAGGGGATGGGGGCTAGTGGTTAGAGAAGCCGGCCGGTCAGTTGGCTGGCGGGCAGGCGGAGGGGGCTGGGAGCCAGGACTCCTGGGTTCTCTCCCCGGCTCTGGGAGGGGAGTGGGGGGGAGTCACTCACCAGAAGAGGGTGGCGTCGAGGTAGCAGGAGTTGCAATGACCCTGGATCCCCTTCTTCCAGCCCGTCAGGCGCTGACCCCCCTCTTCACCCAGCCCTGGGGGGGTGTCCTCCGGCACCCGCTCGCTGGCGTAGACCCTGAAATCTGGGGGAGGGGAGGCAGACCTGGAGTGGGATCTCTATCACTATCCCGCCCCTCCCATCCCATCCCTACAGGGAGACACCCCCCCAGCTCTGTCCCCATCCCCCTGGGGCATTGTCCCCCATCCCCCTCAAGTGCCCCCCGCCCTTCCCCCTTGGCTCCCGTCTCTCCCCTCACAGGCCCCAAGAGTCCTACCCAGTGAGTTGCAACGCAGCACGGGGTTCTCGGGGGGCTGGGGCGCCCCAAAGCGGGCATCAGGCCGACAGTGGCGTTTCTTGACGAAGAGGGCCTTGCCAGGCGGGCACTGGAAGTACCGCATCCCTCGGTAGATCCCGTCCGTGCAGCCTGAGGACATCGGCTCCTCCTGGAGAGAGGGGCAGGGACTGTGTCAAGAGGGCCGGGGTCTCATAGCCCCCCATGGGATGACCCCAGAAGGGAGGCAGCTGGGGGGCCCTATAGCCCTCCCATGGATTGACCCCACTAAAGATGGGCTGGGAGTCCCATACCCTGCCCCATGGGGGTGACCCCACTCAGGACAGGGTTGGGGTCCCATAAACCCCCGTGACTGTCCCCCCCAGATGTCTGCCATTGTCTCACCAGCTCCAGCCCTGCAATGGTCTCCCCCACATCCGGCAGCTCCCCAATCCAGCGGATCACCCCGTAGATTGGGGGGTCGTACACCTCCACCATAGAGTTGATTTCCAGCAGGGATGAAGCCAGCTCCTCCTCCCCTCCTTCCTCCTCCTCCCCTTCCCCCCGCTCCTCGGTGCCCCCTGTCAACAGGGAGGAGGGGGAGCTATGAGGGGACCCCCATTCTGGTCTAGGGGGGTATCGAATGGAGGAGGGGGACGGGGGGTCATCGAGGAGCCCTAGGGAGGGGTCATCACTCAAGGCCTTGGGGTCTTCATCAGCCTTTTCTGTAGGGAAAGGAACCAAAACAACATGGCAGACATTAAGCAGATGGGGCCTGTTGGGTGGCAATCTTGGCCATCAGGTATTGACCACCCCTGGGTTGGCCATCTTGGCTGTCAGGCATAGACCACCACTGGGGAGGCCAGCTTGGCCAGTGATCACTGACCAGCACTGCGGTGACCATCTTGGCCAACAGGCATTGACCACTACTGGGGTGGCCATTTTGGCTGGCAGAAAGTGACTGCCATTGGGGTGGCCATCTTGGACAGCTAGTCGGAGGGTCTGGAAGGGATGTCATTATGTCCCATTGCATTGCTGGGAGAAAGGCCATGAGGGCAGCCATCTTGTTGGCTGAGAAAGGCTGTTGTATCTCAGCGACCGCATGGCATGGGCAGGGCCAATGCCCTGTGCAATGAAGCCGAGCCCAGAGGGCTTCCTGCCCCTGCTGTTTACTGTAGGTCCTACCTTTATGTACTTTGGCGATTGGCAGGAGGATCCCGTACTGTGGAGAGGGGAAGTGGCAGAGCAATTGGTCTTTGAATTTGCCATCCCATGAGCCAACGGGCTGATCCTGGAAAATAAAAGGGTTCAGGAAAGGGGCCCCCAATTATGATCCTCTCAATAAGGATCTTGCTGTCTGGCCCCACCCTAGAAGTTGGGGGTCAACGCCCTCTCACCAGGCAGATCCCCACGAAGACCCCAGTCATCTTCTTCTTGGGCAGATAGTCGCAGAAAACCACAGTGCCCGTGGGGGTGCTGTCATCCATCTTGAAGAAGACTCGATCGCCGAGCTCCAGGGGTGGAGAAGATTTGAGGGGGTCCCCTGCGGCCAGCTGGAGCCTTGTGTATGCCCGGCGGCTGCCCCGGGGAGCCATCAGGGGGCTGCACTCAGACCCCTCCTCTGGCTCAATCCGGCTCACAGGCACAAAAACCCCGCAGTTCTCCCGGCATGAGAAGAACTTCTGGCCTCTGAAGGAGCCGTCGGTGAAACCCTTCCCAGCTGCTGATCCCTGGAGAGGAACAGAATAGGGGGGTTGTCATGGATGCCTGATACAGTCCCCCACCGTGAGGCCAGATCGGAGTTGGTGCCCCCTAGAAGGGAAAGGCCCCATGTCCTATTCCCTGCCCCCTGAGCCAGACAGTTCCAGATTGGAGCTGTTGCGCCCTAGAGAGGAAGGCGCCGTGTCCTATCCCCTGCCCCCTTTAGCCCACCAGGCCCGGATCGGAGCTGGTGCCCCCTAGAGGGGTAAGATCTCATGTTCCATTCCCCCCAGTCTAGCCAGTCCTTGATTGGAGCTGGCGCCCCCTAGAGGCTCCCCCCTCACTCACCACCAGTTCCACCCCGAAGATGACTCCAGCCTGCTCCTTGCTGTCTCCCATGGGTCCCCGGTAGCGCAGGACACCCCGGACCTTCTCCCCAGAGGCCGAGGTGATCTGGACCCGGACCCGGTCCCCCGGGCGCAGGGCCCCCCGCCTGCCCAGCAGCCCCTCCTGTCTGAAGAGCTCCAGTCGCTCATCCCCGTTGGTCACGGCCTGCAGCATCCCGGCTTGCTCTTTGCTCAGCTCCCGCGCAGCCCGGGCCGGCACCTGCACCATGGCCTCCGTGTCCAGCAGCTTGGCCCAGAAGGGGCAGTCCGGGGAGGGGGGCTCACCCGCCTGGCTCAGGAGGCTGCCCCGGGGCACCTGCCCCCCACCTCCCCCAGAGAAATCCTGCACCAAGATGAAGAACCGGCGCGGCCGCATGGTGTTGGGGGGGTGAGTCCTGGAGGGGGGAGACACGAGATCAGACAGGGGCTGACTGGGGGATGAGTGGAGGGGGGGAGACTGGGCTGGGGGGCCCATCCAGGAGGGAGGGATAGCAGGCTGGGGGGGTCATTAGGAGGGGAGGGGGGAGACCAAGCTGGGGGGCTGCTTGGGGGAGACCAGTATCCTGGAGGGGAGCGGGGAGACCAAGCGGGCAGGGAGTATTGGTGGGGGAGACCAGGTTTAGGGGATAACTGGGGGCAGCCAGCAGGGCCGGCTCCAGGCACCAGCCCTCCAAGCATGTGCTTGGGGCGGCACCTGGAGGGGGGCGGCGCTCACCCGGGGAGAGCGGGGCTGCGGCCGGTCTCGGCGCTCCGACCGGCCGGGCAGAGCGGGGCCGCGGCCGGGCTCGCCGCCCTCCCCCCGGCGCTCCGGCCGGTCGGGGAGAGCGGGGCCCCGGCCGGGCTCTCCGCCCTCCTCCCGGCGCTCCGGCTGGCCGGGAAGAGCGGGGCCGCCCTCCCCCGGAGCTCCGGCCGGCCGGGAAGAGCGGGCCCGCGGCCGGGCTCACCGCCTTCCCCTGCCGCGCTCCCCGCCGGGGGGCGGGGGGTGGCGGGAGGCTTTTTTGCCTGGGGCGGCACCTGGAGGGCGGCGGCGCTCACCCGGGGAGAGCGGGGCTGCGGCCGGGCTCGCCGCCCTACCTCGGCGCTCCGGCCGGTCGGGGAGAGCGGGGCCCCGGCCGGGCTCTCTGCCCTCCTCCCGGTGCTCTGGCCGCCGGGGAGAGCGGAGCCGCGGCGGGCTTGCCGCCCTCCCCCCGGCGCTCCAGCTGGCCGGGAAGAGCGGGGCCGCCCTCCCCCGGCGCTCAGGCCGGCCCGGGAGAGCGGAGCTGAGGGGTGGGCAAAAAAGCAGCAAAAAAGCCAGAGCCGGCCCTGGCAGCCAGGCCTGAGGGGTCAATCCCATCTGGGAGGCAGGGGAGAACAGGCTGTGGGGGGAGGTCGATGGGGGGGGGGGGAGACCTGGCTGAGCAGCCCGTTAGTGGGAACAGGAGTGGGGGAACCAGGTGGGGGGTGGGGGGGAGTGGGAGAGACCAGGGAAGCTGAGAGGAACATTGGGATGGTGGGAACTCAAGGGAGTCTGTGATCCTGCTAGGGGGACGGGCTGTGGGGGCCCATCCTGCTCTGGGGGGACGGGTCATGGGGGCCCATCCTGCTCTGGGGGGGGACAGGATGTCCCTGGGTACCCGACGGAGAAGACCATCTCCAAAACTCGCCTGCCGCCCGTCATCCCCGTCCGGATGTCATCTGTCGTGGTGGGGTTCCCCCGACGAGCTGGAGCACAAGGGATGGAGGAAGAGAGAGAGAGAGAAAAGAAAGTTCAGAAAGAGAGGGAAGGAGACAGAGCCAGCCGGGTGGGAAAAACCTCAAGCCTGCAACTGCCCTCCCGGTCCTTCGTCCCTCGTCCTCCAGGAAGTCTCCTTTGTTCCCCTGCTCCCTGCCTTGCCAGGCCAGGGGCCGTGGGGCCAGGTAGAGTGTGCGAGGAGGGTCCCAACTCTCCCCCACCCCCTGGGGGACTCCCGTTGGAACCCTGAAAACAACAAATGAGGAAGTGGCAGAGACTGGGGGTGGGGCTGGAGAGCAAGGGGGTGTGAATCAAGGGGGTGTGATGAAGGGGACAGGAGCCAATGAGGGTGGAGAGGGGTGGAGAAAGAAAGAAAGAAAGAAAGAAAGAGCAGGCTGGATTTATGGGAGTGAGGTCTAGTGTTTGACACTACGAAAAGGGGGTTTCTGTCTGTCTGTGCCACCCACTTCTGGGGGTCAGCAGCCCTGCTCCGTGTATGACAGAAGGCAGGGGGTGGGGCTGGCTCAAGTGGGTGGACCGCAGGGCCGGCTTTAGGCCAATTCAACCAATTCCCCTGAATCGGGCCCCGCCCCTAAGAGGGCCCCGCACCCAAGCCCCGGTACGGTGTACCGGCAAGAGCCGGTTTCCCATACCGGGGTGGCCCGGCTTCCCCAGGGGGCAATTTAAAGGGCCTCGGGCTCTAGCAGGGGCTGGAGCCCCAAGCCCTTTAAATTGCCACCAGAGCCCCACTGCTGGAGCCCTGGGGTAGGGCTGCAGGGCTCTGGGGCTATTTAAAAAGTCCGGGGCTCCCGTTGCTGCTACCGCCCCGGCCCTTTAAATAGCCGCTGGAGCCCCGCCGCTTCCCCAGGGCTTCCTCAGCTATTTAAAGGGCCAGGGCGGTGGAAGCAGGGGAGCCCCGGGCCCTTTAAATAGCCCCCGAGCCCCGGGCTGCTGCTGCTGCTATCCCGGAGGGAGAGGGGGCACTTACCGTACAGGGTGGGCTATACCCGCACCCTCTGCCCGCACCAGCCCCGCATCCCCTGCCCTGCCCGCAGCCAGCCCCTGTCTCCAGCCCCGCACCCCCTGCCCTGCCCGCACCAGCCCCTGTCTCCAGCCATCCCCGCACCCCCTGCCTGCAGCCAGCCCCTGCTGCACCCCCGGCCCTGTCTCCAGCCAACCCCTGCCGCACCCCCCTGCGGCCCTGCCCGAAGCCAGCCAGCCCCAGACACCCCCCTGCCCGCACCAGTCCTGCACCCCCTGCCCTGCCTGTAGCCAGCCCCGCACCTCCTGCCCTGTCTCCAGCCAACCCCTGCTGCACCCCCCTGCCTGAAGCCAGCCAGTCCCGCACTCCTCTGTCTCCAGCCCTGCCAACCCATGCCGCACCCCCCTGCGGCCCTGCCTGAAGCCAGCCAGCCCACCCCACACACCCCTGTCTCCAGCCAGCCCCGCACCCCTTGCCCTGCCTGCAGCCAGACCCTACCTCCAGTCAGCCCCTGCCCTGCCTCCAGCCAGCCCCATGTCCAGTGGTGCCCTGCAGTTCCCAGGGCAGTAACCCTGCACACCTGCTTCAATGAGGGGGGCAGGGAGCAGCTGGGACCCACACATGTGCACACCCTAGGGTGACCAGACAGCAAGTGTGAAAAATCGTGACGGGGTGGGGGGGGGGTAATAGGATCCTATAGAAGAAAAAGACCCCAAAATAGGGACTGTCCCTATAAAATCGGGACATCTGGTCACCCTAGCACACCCGCAGGGAGTGGTGGGGACCCGCATATATGAAACGGAGCTCATTTCTAGTTCAGGCCCATCATTTTAAAAAAGAACTTTAGGTAGGGTTAACATACATCCGTATTTTCCCGGACATGTCAGGCTTTTTGGTTCTTAAATCGCCGTCCCGGAAAATACGGACGTATGGTAACCCTATTGGTACAAAAAATACATACTGTGGCACATTCCTTAAATCAGAACTTTTTATAGGGAACTGGTTGCTAAGAAATTAAAGGCTTTTTTTTACTGTTTTTTTTTTTTCGTCATCCCTGCCGGGGCTCCGCCGAAAATGTTCGAATTGGGCCCCGCACTTTCTAAAGCCGGCCCTGGTGGACCGTGCACAGTCTCTGACCACACACCTGTACCCCACTGACATGCAGCGGCCCTGGAGGGACACAGACTATCCCATGGCAGCCACAACTCCCGTTCCCAACCCCAGTATCACCCCTGCCCCTGTCATACAGCCACAGGGCTGCAGCCTGCACTGTGCCCTGCCGGGCACCGGTCTCCTGGGAGTGACCGCTTCACTGGGCCGGGGCCCCAGCAGGCCCCACAGGGGCAGCCCCATGCCCACCCCCCACCCCCCCCCGACTCTGAGACAGGGCTTTTAGCACCAGCCACCCCCGTCCTCTCCGGGGCTTCGCGCAGCTGATCCAGCCCAGACGAACCCCGGCTGGGATCCTTGTGGGCCCGGGACCCCTAGGGGGTATCGGCAGTGACGGCAGACATACTCCCTGCTTCGTGCGGCACGCCTTGCCGGTCCCCCACAGAGGCCAGGGTTGAGATAAAGGCTCCCGGGAGCCACGCAGACCCTGATGCCGTCTTGGCTGGGCCTAGCTCTGTCCCTCTCCCCTTAATGCCAGTGGTCCGGGTCTCCAAATGCCCCGGTCTTCACCCCTCCACACAACCCTCTGGTCTCCAGCTGGGAGCTTTGTCCTGGGGCAGCAGAGGGTGGGGGTGGGGAAGGGGCGGCTATATTGTATAATGGGCAGTAGGAGCAGCAGAGGGTGGGGGCGGGGAAGGGGTGGCTGTACTGTATAATGGGTAGTAGGGGGCAGCACAGGGAAGGGGTGGGGAAGGGGTGGCTATACTGTATAATGGGCACTAGGGGCAGCAGAGAGTGGGTGTGGGGAAGGGGAGGCTATACTGTATAATGGGTACTAGGGGCAGCAGAGGGTGGGGGTGGGGGAGGGCGGCTATACTGTATAATGGGCACTGGGGCAATACAGTGTGGGGGATGGGGAAGGGGCGGCTATACTGTATAATGGGCATTAGGGGCAGCAGAGGGTGGGGGTGGGCGGCTATTCTGTATAATGGGCACTGGGGCAGCAGAGGGTGGGGGTGGGGAACAGGCAGCTATATTGTATAATGGGCAGTAGGAGCAGCAGAGGGTGGGGGCGGGGAAGGGGTGGCTGTACTGTATAATGGGTAGTAGGGGGCAGCACAGGGAAGGGGTGGGGAAGGGGTGGCTATACTGTATAATGGGTACTAGGGGCAGCAGAGGGTGGGGGTGGGGGAGGGCGGCTATACTGTATAATGGGCACTGGGGCAATACAGTGTGGGGAATGGGGAAGGGGCGGCTATACTGTATAATGGACATTAGGGGCAGCAGAGGGTGGGGGTGGGGGTGGGCAGCTATTCTGTATAATGGGCACTAGGGGCAATACAGGGTGGGGAAGGGGCAGCTGTACTGTATAATGGGCACTAGGGGCAGCAGAGGGTGGGGGTGGGGGAGGGCGGCTATACTGTATAATGGGCACTGGGGCAATACAGGGTGGGGGATGGGGAAGGGGCGGCTGTACTGTATAATGGGCATTAGGGGCAGCAGGGGGTGGGGGTGGGGAAGGGGCGGCTATTCTGTATAATGGGCACTAGGGGCAGCAGAGGGTGGGGGTAGGGAAGGGGCGGCTATACTGTATAATGGGCACTGTGGAGGGGCAGGTAACTCCATGCAGTGTTGTGGTGGGGGGAGAGTTTGTCACTGCCCCCTGCTGGCCATGGGGGACGTACGTTGGTAGGTGACATTCTGAGGCTGAGATTTGTCCTTTCTGTTCCTTTCCCCTTTTCTTTCTTTCTCTAACACACCCCGGGGAGGCGGACGGACCGGTGCGGGGGGTGTCTCCGCAGTCTCGGGTCAGAGTCCAGCTCTCAGGGGCATGATTTCTATTGGAGAGCGGAGCCAGACCCACGTCAATGGGACACACAGACATGGGGGAAGGGCTGGGGGAGTGCGATCAGCTGGGGCGGGTGGTGGTAAAGGAACTGGGGGAGGGGAGGGTTCGGGGGGGGTTCAGGGAAATGGGGGGGACTTGGGGCCACTGGATTAGAGAGGGTTAGTCAGGGGAGAGAGGCTGGGGGGGGGGCTAGAGGGGAAGGGGGCCAGGAGGGGAGCCTGGGAGGGGAAGTGAAGGAGCTGGTGGGGGGCTGGAAAGTAGGGAGTTGGGGGGGAGGGGTCTGAAAGGAAATGGGGGGTTGAGGGGCCTGGACTAGAAGGGGTTGGTGAGATGGAGAGAGAGACTCAGGCGGGGGCTATAGGGGAGGGAGGCTGGGGGACAGAGCTGGTTGGGAAAGGGGGCATGGGTGGGGGCAGAGGGGGCAGAAGGGGAGAGAGGCTCAGGTCGGGCTCTGGAAGGAAATTGGGGGGGCTGGAGGTCTAGGGTTTGGCGAGACGGGGGGCGGCTGCAGAGTTGGGAGCAGAGAGGGGAGGGGAGGAGGGTGGGGATCTCTGGCCCAGCGCAGGGGGGTAGGGTGGGGTTCAAGGGCAGCACTGCCCCCCCCCCCCAAGCCGGGGGCGAGGCCTTTGATACCCCCAGGGGCCCCGACCGGACCAGACGCTGGGATATCGATTCCGGCTGGGTCCAGGCCCCGACGTTTGGCCCCGATCCCAGCTTCCCCCCCAGCTTGGCCTGGTTTCCATTAGTTTAATGAGAACAAGGGAGACCAGGGCTGCTCTGGATTTTCTTAACCACGTCACTTACTCGCTGGTCATGGAAAAGGGAACCTGGAAACATTAACCCCTTCAGGGGCTGCGAGTGAGGGGCACTGGCAGAGCTGGGCTAGCAGGGGGCTGTGGGTGAGGACTGAGGGGCACCAGTAGAGCTGGGTGGGGACCCTCCTAGAGCAGAGGTCCTTCCATATCACTGGCTATTTCCAGGTGCAAAGGGAGGGGGGCTGCAGCGAGCCCATTCCAGTTGCAATGGGGAAGCCAGTCCCAGTTTTCCAAGTAGCCCGCCCCGAGGTTTGCACAGGCTACGGGTGACATGGCCACCAGCCACAAGTCAGAGCAGAAACCAGGAGCGGATTTCTCTACTGAACAGGAATGGATTGCAGAGACGGGGCTGGGGCTGGGGCTGGATCAGAGATGGCGCCCCGTAGAGGGGAAAGGACCCATTCTCCACATCCTGAGCCAGCCAGTCACCAGCGCCCCCCAGAGGGGAAAGGCCCCATTCCCCACCCCCTTGAACCAGCCAGTCCCTGCGCTGGGGTCGGAACGGAGCCGGAGCCCCCTAGAGGGGAAATGTTTCCATCGCACTTGGCTTCTCCTTCCTTTTTCAAAATCAGACTCTGTCTCTTTAAATCTCCAGCTGGGGGAGACCCGACCCAATGCATTCTACCGGGGGAGGGCGGGGCTCCGCGGGCAGCCATCCAATCGGCACGGGGCGGGTTGTTCCATCCGGAGGGAGACGGGGAGGTGGGGTGGAGGGACGATAGGAATCGATCTATTATTTTTCCAGCTTTAGTAGGTTTGTGGGCGGGCCTTTAAACATGACAGGCTGAGGGGGCGGGGCTGGGACCAATCACAGAAGGGCGGGAGTGGGGGCGGGGCTTGGAGGGGGAATGTGGGCGGAGCTTGGGGAAAGTTTGGGACAACTTTTTTGTGGACGTTATAATAAAGGTCGAAAAATTGAGGCGAGGGAAGGAGGGAGAGGAGGAGAGGGAGGAAGATCTTGCCCCTCCCGGTGGAATAAGGGGGTGAAGGTTTATTGGGGTGCCCCCTAGAACCCCACATATATCCCATCCTATTGGGGGACGACCCCCCGCAGTCCATCCAGCCTCTCCCATGGGGGCGGCCAGCTGCGAAGACGAGGAACTGGAATTCAAGCTGATCTTTGGAGAAGAGGAGAAGGACCCCCCAGGAATGGGGGTATCGCTGGAAGGTGAGGGATGGTGGGGGTTGGGGGGGGGGGCTGCTCTTAAAGGGCCAGCGTGGGCTGGGAGGGAGATTTAAAGGGCCAGCGGGATTTCTGCTGTTCCCTGGCTGGAGGAGGATGGAAAGTTTTGCCCTATTAAGGATGAGGGGGAAGGGGGGGGGGATCGGTTTCCACACACGCACACACACCCCCTTCTGGTTTCTCACGTTATGGGAAGAGCAGCTCCCTGGTATGGATGCTGAGAGCCTGGCAAGTGGCATGGGATGGCCTCTCTGCCCGTCCCAGCCCCGGGGCCGTTATGCCAGGGCACTGCTATAGGGAAGCTCACAGCTCCAAAGTACCCCCCCGTTGGGGCACTGCTCTTGGGAAGCTCGCAGCACCAGAGTACTCCCCACGCTCCCTCCAGCTGGGGCACTGCTCTGGGGAAGCTCCCAGCCCAAGAGTATCCCCCACACCCCTTCCAGCTGGGGCACTGCTCTTGGGAAGCTCGCGGCACTCAGGGTACCCCCCATGCTCCCTCCAGCTGGGGCACTGCTCTGGAGAAGCTCCCAGACCCAGAGTACCCCCTCCATGCCCTCTCCAGCTGGGGCACTGCTCTGGGGAAGCTCCCAGGCCTGGAACAGCCCAGCCATGGGGGGTGGGAAGAGAATTCCCTCCGGGGGTCTGTCCATCAGGTCCCATGCTCTCCAACCCCCTCCTCCCATATACACACACACAGACCCCCCCCCCAGGCTGTGGGGAACATGGTGGTCTGTCTGTGTGTCGTCGTCCCCATCCGTCTGTCTGTCCGACACAGTTTTAACTAGCGCCTTCAGACTCGTACTCTTCCCCCCCTCCATTCCTGGCCCTGTGCCCCACGTTCCCATGGCGACCCAGGCCCTGCCAGCGGAGGCGAGTGCGCCTTTAATTGGGTTCATGTGTCTGCCCCTTCCCATCCCGGGCCAGGCTGCCCCACTCCACAGGGTGGGGGAGAGGCTCAGGCCCCAGAGCTGGTGCCCAGTTTATGAGGTTTCCAGACCCTGATCATTGGAGGGGGGGGGGGTCTGCAGCCCCCTGACCTCAGCCCCTCCCATCAGGGGGCAATGTGAGGAGTGGGAGAGGCTCCCAGCTACTCCAGTCCCAGCAGGGGGCGCTGTGGGGAGTGGGGCAGGAGGGCTGGCTTTGGGGGGAGCTCCTGGCTGCTCCAGCCCCAGCAGGGGGCGCTGTGGGGAGTGGGACAGGAGGGCTGGCTTTGGGGGGAGCTCCTGGCTGCTCCAGCCCCAGCAGGGGGTGCTGTGGGGAGTGGGACAGGAGGGTTGGCTTTGGGGGGAGCTCCTGGCTGCTCCAGCCCCAGCAGGGGGTGCTGTGGGGATTGGGATGTGGGGAGTTCCAGCGGCTCCAGCCCCAGCAGGGGGCGATGTGGGGTGCGGGGGGAGCTCCCGGGCAGCCCAGCCTCACAGCTATTGGGGTTCTAGTGTTGCTTGACACAAAGGGGGCTGACATCTCAGCACCAGAACCCCTCCCGCGGCCAAGGGCCCACCCGAGGAAAGGGGCAGAGACGGGGCCTTAAATGAGAAGCAGGTGTGTTTTGGAGCTGGAAGTTGGGTTGAGATCACGTTGCTTTGTGTCTCTCCAAATATTTGTGTTTTCGTGGGAAGGCAGCTTTCCTGCCGGTGGTTTTCAGCACAGACGTTTCTACCCGCAAGATTCCTGGCCCTCTCGTCCAGGCCCCATAGAAATGCCACAGCCCCAGGCAGGACAGGAACCTGGCGTCCTCCGGGATGCAGCCTCGTGCCCTTTGTGCTATGGCAAAACGGGGGAACAGGGGTCACTGCTGCTTGGCTAGGGCTTTGTGGTGTGATAAACTGTGTTGCTGCTGCCCCCTACTGGAGAGACAGACAGACAGACAGACCACAACATACTACTGCTGGTTTGTGAGGGTGTTAGAGAGAGATAACAATCTACTACTGCTGTGTGGGTGTCCCTGCGGCCCCCTGGTGGAGAGGATGAGCCCTGCTGTGTGTGTCTGCTGCCCCCTGGTGGATAGGAGGAGCCCTTCCGCCATCCGTGCTCCATCTCTTCTCCTCTCTCCCCCCACAGACCTCGATGCTGAAGACCTCCCTCCATGTTGCACCCTGGCCCTGGATGACCCACCGGCCTATGCCTCCCCGCTAGGCATCCCCTGCCCGCCCCGCCTGGGCGGGGGCCCCCGGGCTGGCATGCACTCCCCCCCGCCCCGCCCAGCACGGGATGACACCTTTGAGAGCCAGCCGGCGCGGTGGGTGCGCCTGGGGGCTGACGCCCGCGTCCTGGAGTGCCCCAGCATCCAGATCACCACCATCTCACCTGGTGCCGACTGGGATTGCTCTCCACGCGACTACCTGCCCCTGGAAGCCTACGGCGGCTACCGGGAGGCCCCTCTGGCCTCCGGCTTCTTCACCCCCAGTCCCGCCAGCAGTGGCAGTGCCTCCCCCTGGAGCTTCTTCTCGGACGATGATGGGGCGGGCGGTGATGACGTGGAGCGGGAGCTGAACGAAGCTGCCGCCCGCTTCGCCCTCAGCTCCCCCTGCGGCTCACCCAAGCCCTGGGCCGGGCTGGAGGAGCCCTGGGGGCTGTACCCTGCTGGGCGGGGGGCCGAGGACGGCTGGGTGGCCCTGGCACCCCGCCCGACCTCACCCTGCGGCAAGCGGCGCTACTCCAGCTCGGAGACCCACTCCTCGGCCTCGCCCTGCCTCTCCCGCCGTGGCAGCCTGGGCGAGGAGGGAGGCGGGGAGGGGGCTGATGGGGTGGGCGGGGAGGGGCCGCCCTACGAGGCTGCTGGGCAGCACCCCCCAGCTGAGAGCATCCCGCAGAAGGCCCGCAAGACCTCCACCGAGCAGACGGTGGCACTGACGCGGAAGGAGGAGGGGTGCTGCAATGGTGACGACGGGGGGTTTGGGGCAGCCCGCAAGGAAGGGATGGACTATCTGGCCGTGCCCTCCCCGCTGGGCTGGTCCAAGGCCAGGATCGGGGGCCACAGCCCCATCTTCAGGTACCAGCTACTAATGGACCCCTGCCCCCAGCAGTGGGGCCAGCACCCCCTAGAGGGGAAAGGCCCCATTTCCCACCCCCACCCCCCATGCCAGCCAGTCCCTGCCCTGGAGCTGGATCAGAACTGGCACCCCCTAGAGGGGAAAGGCCCCATCCCCCACTCCCCTGCGCCAGCCACTCCCCACCCCAGGGCAGGATCACAGCCAGCACCCCCTAGAGGGGAAAGGCCCCATCCCCCACTCCCCTGCGCCAGCCACTCCCCACCCCAGGGCAGGATCACAGCCAGCGCCCCCTAGAGGGGAAAGGCCCCGTGCCCCATTCCCCACCCTCCCTGCGCCAGCCAGTCCGATTTTACCAGCTGCTCCCCGGGCTGCAGCCGCGGCTGGCAGTGGTTCCATTGTATAATAACAAGCTGTCAAGCTGGCCCTGCGGCGGACGGGCCCGTGTCTCCTGTTACAGATCCCAGACCCCTGCTCAGCACGCACGGTGGCAGCTGCCGTAAACACGGCTCCTGGCGGCACCGCACCTTCCCTCTTAAGGTAAACCCCAGGATGCTGCAGCCTGGGCTGTGTAGGGAGCGCCCCCTAGGGAGGCCCTGTGGCACAGCACCCCCTAGCACTGTGTGTGTGTGTGTGGGGGGGAAGAGCGCCCGCTACTGAGCCCCCAGCCCCATTCCCTGCAGCACAATGTCCCCTGCTGAGCCACCCTAGACCTACCCCCTCCCCCTACAACACAGCCTGCCCCCAGCGCTGCAGCGGGGCCAGCACTGACAGTGAGGGGAAGATGCCCCCTACTGAGCCCCCAATCCTATTCTTTGCAGCACAATGTCCCCTGCCCCCCCAGCAACACGGCACCCCGTAGCGCTGCATTGGGGCTAGCATTGACAGTGAGGGGAGAGCACCCCCTTACTGAGCCCCTGCAGCACTGGGGCCAGCACTTATGGGGCAGGGGGAGCCCCAAACCCTATTCCCTGCAGCATGGCACTCCCTAGTGCTGCACTGGGGCATTGGGGCCAGCACTAACTGCAGGAGAAGAGTGCTTGCTACTGAGCCCTAGCCCTATGGTGTGGCGCCCCCTAGTGCTGTATGGGGGTGAGCACTGATTGTGGGAAGAGCGCGCCCCCTATTGAGCCCCCAGTCCTATTCCCTGCAGCATGGCGCCCCCAGTGCCAGCACTGATGGCCAGGGCAGAGCATCCCCTGCCGACCCCCCACCACACCCACTTCCTGCAGCACGGCGCCTCCTAGAGGCCAAGGTGCCATCCGGGACACCTGTCTTCTTCTCTGCCCTAGGTCGTCCGCTCTGCCTCCCTTAGACTGGCCCTTGCCCAGCCAGTATGAACAATACGAGCTGAAGATTGAAGTCCAGCCCCGGACACACCACCGGGCCCATTACGAGACCGAGGGCAGCCGGGGGGCCGTGAAGGCCGCCCCGGGGGGTCACCCCGTGGTGAAGGTACCTGAGCTGCCTTGGAGGCATCCCTGGATTTGCCCCCGGTTAGCCCCATCTCCAGGCGTCCCCAGTGCCCCCCTGGCTGGGGGGAGACAGGGGTTGGATCCCCCAACCTGTGACCACAAGTTTCTCAGGAATATGGATGGGGGCGCGGGTGGTTACGGAGCATCGGGTGACACGGCAGGTGGGTCCCAGAGATGGGGGGAGCAGGATGGGGGCAAAAGAGACAGGAGGGGTGGGGACAGCGGCTTCCTCGGCCTTCCTTTGCTATCCCCCTTCTCCACTCACTCTGTCGCCTTCGCCTTTTCGTTTGCTTCTGCTCCACTCCTGGCTCTGCTCCGGCTGGGTCCCACCGGGCCAGCCTGCTTGGGGCTCTGTGTGACACTGGATCTGCAGGGGGAGGGCTGGAGGGGGTCACATCCCCCTCTCATTGCATGGCCCCCCCTTCCTTGTGCCGGCTGGAGCTGCGGGGGGGGGGGGGAGTGCACATGCCCTTTCCCACGCTCCAGACCAGGGACAAGCCGCGCATGCGTGTGTGTGTACACAGACACACACTTACACACAGAAGGGCTCAGCCCTTCCAGCAGGGGGCAGCAGGAACACACACACACACACAAACAGGCTTCATTTGTGAAAGGCAGAGTATGCAAAAGAGAAACAGAGAGAGTGGGGGAGGATGGAGGGGTTGAGGGGATGGGGCATGTGGGGGAGGGGCTCGGGGTGGAAGGGAGGGGTTGTTAGAGGAGGAGCTCTGGGGATTGAAGGAGTTGGAGGGGAGTGGTTTTGTGGGGGGCTTCAGGGGTGGGGGTCTGGAGGAGGAAGGGTGCTAAGAGGAGTGGAGCGAGTGTTGGGGGGCTGGAGGGGAGGGAGACCCCCATTATTCTGGAACCCCACCCCAGTCAGCACCTCTCATCTCAGACTCAGGGTGGAGGCTGCCCCATCACCGCCCCCCCCCCCGAACATTCCATTTCACCCAGGTCGGGGGGGGGGGGGAAGGATTTTTTCCCCTTGTTTCTGTTCCAACCCAAATCGAGTGCAGCTGTGCATCCCGCCCGCTGATTGGAAACAGCTGGGCCCGCCCTGGGGGAGACCACCAAACCGCTGGCGTCGCCCCACCCTGGCTGGGCTGGCGTCCAGACTCCGAGGGCTGCGGGGGGGACGAGGCACGCGATGGGGCTCTGAGAGAACCCAAGCTCCCTCAGGGGTGGGAAACTGAGTCATGGGGTGGGAGGAGCCTTTGCCTGGCATCTAGTCCAGTCATGGTCCTAGCCAGGAAAGCCAAATCCATTTCTGGTCTGGGTTCCCCCACCCCCTTTCTCTATTCCCTATGGAGGGGGCACCTGGGTGTGTGTTCCCCGGCCCTCTTTCCCCATTCCCTGGGGGACTAATCCAGTCCAGGTTTCCCCAGCCCCCTCCCTATTCCACATGGGAAATCCAGGCCAGGATTTTCATCTCACCCTCCCATTCTCCTTGGGAAATCCTGGCTGGTGGATCACGGGCTGAGCAGATCTGGGCCCTGATTCCTGACTGTCCTCCCCCTTCTTCCCCTACCCCCCCCCCCCCGTAAGCTCCTGGGCTACGACGAGAAACCGCTGACCCTGCAGATGTTCATTGGCACGGCCGACGAGCGCAACCTGCGGCCTCATGCCTTCTACCAGGTGCACCGCATCACCGGCAAGATGGTGGCCACTGCCAGCTATGAGACCATCATTAACAGCACCAAGGTGCTGGAGATGTCTCTGCTGCCCGAGAACAACATGGCGGCCAAGTGAGTTCCCATCCCAGGGCAGCACCATCCAGAGTCCAATCCAGCGGGAGCAGGAATCCATTTACAGGTTTTCTCCCCATCCTGGGGCAGCGCCACCCAGAGCCCGTTCCCAGGGCTGCAGGGATACACTTCCAGGTTTTCTCCCCATCCCAGGGCAGCGCCAACCAGAGTTCATTCCACGGGGAGCAGAGATCCGCTTCTGAATTTTTTCCCCATCCCAGGGCAATGCCACCCTGCGTCCGTTCCAGGGGGTGCAGGGATCCGTTTCTAGACACCATCCAGAATCCATGCCAATTGCAAAGGAATCCAATTCTGGTCTCCCCCACCCCATCCCACGAAGATTGGACCAAGAGTCCATTGCAGGGACACAGGGGATCTGGTTCTGGGTCTTCTCCCCATTCCCAGGGGAGGCGGCATCCCAAAGTCTAATCCAGGGGACACAGAGACCCAGGCCCAGGTCTTCTTGTTCTCCAGGGAGTGGGAGGTGCCTCTAGGGTACAAAGAAATCCTTCTTCCGATCTCCACAGGGGCTGCACAACAGAACCCATTCCAATGGGCACAGAGATCCACTTCCAGGCCTTTCCCTTCCCCAAAGGCTGTAGCCCAGAGTCCAGTCCTGGGAGGCAAGGGGTGGGGTGGGGGAATCCAGAAGCTGCACCCCAGAGTACAACCCAGGGGGCTCTGGAACCCAGCTCTGGGTTTTCTCCCCCTCCTGGTGGACCTGCACCCCACAGTCCAATCCAAACAACACAGGGATCCGGTTCTGGGCTTTCCAGGCCCAGGGGTAGGGAATGAGGTGGTACCAGGGTCCCAATTCCAGGGTATGTCCTGCCCCCCACACTCCAGGGGCCCCCCTAACCCTGCCCCCCTCCCCCCTTCCCCAGCATTGACTGTGCGGGGATCCTGAAGCTACGGAACTCGGACATTGAGCTGCGGAAGGGCGAGACCGACATCGGGCGCAAGAACACCCGGGTCCGGCTGGTGTTCAGGGTCCACGTCCCCCAGGGCAATGGGAAAGTCGTCTCCATCCAAGCCGCCTCCGTGCCCATCGAGTGCTGTGAGTGCCCAGTCACCAGGGGGTGCTGTGGGCTAGCCCATGTCTATGGGGTGGGCGCCACCTACAGGCCCCACTGGGGGCCATGGAGAGTCAGCCCAGGGCTATGGGATGGGCGCCACCTACAGGCCCCACTGGGGGCCGTGGAGGGTCAGCCCAGGGCTATGGGGTGGGCACCACCTACAGGCCCCACTGGGGGCCGTGGAGGGTCAGCCCAGGGCTATGGGGTGGGCGCCACCTACAGGCCCCACTGGGGCCGTGGTGAGTCAGCCCAGGGCTATGGGGTGGGCACCACCTACAGGCCCCACTGGGGGCCATGGTGGGTCAGCCCAGGGCTATGGGGTGGGGGCTACCTACAGACCCCCTGGGGGCCGTGGTGGGTCAGCCCAGGTCTATGGGGTTGGGGCCACCTACAGGCCCCACTGGGGGCCATGGTGGGTCAGTCCAGGGCTATGGGGTGGGGGCCACCTACAGGCCCCCTGGGGGCCGTGGTGAGTCAGGCCAGGGCTATGGGGTGGGCGCCACCTACAGGCCCCACTGGGGGCCATGGTGGGTCAGCCCAGGGCTATGGGGTTGGTGTCACCTGTGGGCCCCGCTGGGGGGCGCAGTGGGTCTAACTAGGACTATGTGGTCTATGCCCACTACAGGCCCCACCAGAGGTCACAGGGTGGGGGTGTCTGTCCGTGGGTCCGAGCGCTCACCGTTCTCTCCTGCCCCCAGCCCAGCGCTCGGCACAGGAGCTCCCCCAGGTGGAGAGGTGCAGCCTCAGCGCAGGGTCGGGGCGCGGGGGCGAGGAGATGGTGCTGTCTGGCGCCAACTTCCTGCCTGACTCCAAGGTCGTCTTCATTGAAAGGGGTCCCGGTAAGTGTGAGCCCCACCCCCGCCATCTCCTCCCTGCCCCCTACATTGGGGAGCCCCCTGGGACCCACAATCCCTCCCCCCACCCCACTGGGACCCTCCCACTCCCATCTTTTCCACCATCCCTTCTGTGCCCCCTTGTGCCCTGGAGACCCTTGGCCCTACAATGCTCCTGCTCCCTGCACTTGGAGAGATCCCCCCAGGACCCTCCCTGCCCCCTCCCTTCCCCCTTGCTCCGCCCCTCCATGGCATGTCAGCCAATAACCTTTCTCCTTTCAGATGGGAAGCTCCAATGGGAGGAGGAGGCCTGTATCAACCGGCTCAAGAGCAATGAGGTGAGAAAATCCCGGAGTGGATCAATCCTGGGGGAGCGGGGTGGGGGACAGGGGAAGTCCCAGAGTGGATCAATCCTGGGAAGCAGGGTGGGGGACGGGGGAAGTCCTGGAGTGGATCCACTGTGGGGGAGCAGGATGGGGGACAGGGGAAGTCCCGGAGCGGATCAATCCTGGGGGAGCGGGGTGGGGGACGGGGGAAGTCCCAGAGCGGATTGACCATGGGGCAGCGGAGTAGGGAATGGGGGAAGTCCCGGAGTGGATCAACCCTGGAGGAGTGGGGTGGGGGTGTTGTAAATCCTGGAGTAGATCCACCCTGGATCTGGATTCCTGGAACAGATTGCAAATTCCAGCCCCACCCAGGATGGGGGAATTTTGCTGCCCCCTCTCACCCGAATTCCCTACCCCCCCAGACCACGCTGACCCTCACAGTCCCAGAATACAGCAACCCACAGGTGGCCCGGCCTGTCCAGGTCTATTTCTACGTCTCCAACGGGCGGCGGAAACGGAGCCCAACGCAGGCCTTTAAATACCTGCCCGGTGAGTTGGGGGGAGGGGGAAAGGGAAGGAGTCGTGTAAGTGGGGAGAGGGGAACGAGATGGGGGGAGGAGGAAGGAGAAGAGGTTGGGGGGGTGATTCCCACGTGACCTGATGGGGGGAGGGGACAAAGGTGGCAAATAGACAAGGAGGGGGAGGGGAGAGCGCAAGAAGAGGGAATGGGAGACACAGTGCTGTCTCCCAGGGGGCGCTGTTGGATGGGAAGGATTTGGGGCAGTTCCCTTCCCCTCCCCCAGTCTCTGACTCTCTCCCCCCTCTCCCCACAGTGATCTTCAAGGAGGAGCCACCCCCCTCCTCCCCACTCCGTGGCTTCCCCCCCGGCCCCTCCTCCCCAGTGCCCCCTTGCAGTCCCCCTTACCCTCCTGAGGGCCCCGGGGACATGGACATTTCCCCCAGTCGCCCCCACTTCCCCTGCTACCCTGATGACTCCCCCTACAGGGCTGGCTACTCCCCCTCCCCCGCGGCCTTCGGGAGCCCCTCCCCATACCCCGACGGGCCCCCACTGCTCCCTTTGACACCCCCTTATCACCGCTGCCTGGCCACCGAGCCCTCCCACCGCTACCCCCACACAGAGCAGTATGGGGGGGCTGGGCTGACGGTGCCCCCCCACTTCCATCCGCTGGGCTACCGGCCCCCCCACTTCCAGGCCCCTGCCCAGCTCACCCCACCACCACTGTCAGAGGGAGCCGGGCCCCCCAACTGGGGGGATCCGGAGTCGGGGGAGACTGAGGAGGTGGAGAAACCCAGAGGCAGCGGATACCGGGTGGCTTTCCGTGACAGCCTGCCTGTCCAGGGGATCACGCTGGAGGAAGGTAACGGGACTTTTCCCTTCTAGGGGGCGCCGGCTCCCACCCGGCTCTAGGGCAGGGGACTGGCTTGATCATAGGGTGTAGAATGGGATGCAGGGTCTTTCCCCTGTAGGGGGCACTGGCCCCGATCCCACCCCAGGGCAGGGGACAGCCTGGCTCAGGGGGTAGGGAATGGGACATGGGGCCTTTCCCCTCTAGGGGCGCTGGCTCTGATCCAGCCCCAGGGCGTGGGTCTGTCTAGCTCAGGGGGTTCCCCTCACTCTGTTTTCCCCTCTCTTTTTCTCCTAGTGACCGAGATCATCGGCCGGGACCTGAGTGACTTCCCGGAGCCACTCTGTGAAGGCAGGGGGAGCTGAGACCCTGGCCGCTCCCGGGTCCTTCCTGGCCTATCCAAGCTCTGTCCATCTCATTTCTGTTCATCCGTCTGTCCAAGCTCTCAGTCTGTCAATCACAGTTCCATCTGTCTGTCCAGCTCTCTGTGTGTCCGTCCAAGCTCTCTGTCCATCGATCACAGCTCCATCCATTCATCCATCCTAGCCCTGTCCATCTGTCCTAGCTCTCTGTCTGCCCGTCCTAGTTCTCCATCCATCTGTCCATCTCTCTTTCTTTCTACATCAGGGAAGGATGACTCTGAAGTCCCCATCCCCACCCCCTTGTCTCCTCCCCCAAGCGCCCCTACCATCTGGGCTTCACAGCATATGCCAGCTGCGGGGTGAGGGGGGCCCCCAGACTATATCACCCCCATTCTCCGCCTCCCTCCTGGAGCCATTTTCCTATGGGGCAAAAATACCCAACCAGGGGGAGGGGGATATTCCTATCCCCTCTGTATGATCCCACCCCCATCAACTCAGCAATGGGGGAGGGGGGCAGATATGGCTAATGGTGTGGAAGAGGGGGGAGTTCAAGCCATCAGATTTTGCAGGGTATAGGAAACATCTCCCCCCCCCCCCCGGGGTAAAATAATTCTCCAATAGAGTGGGGGAGGAGGTGCCACCCCATGGTGTCACATGGAAGCCCCTTCCCTAGATCTCCCCCCAATGGGGACAAGAAGGAGTTAATGACTACAATGGTATTGTTGTGGGGCTCCGGGAGAGGGGTGTCCGTGATTATATCCAGTTCTATATCGTTTATTTTTTCCCTGACTTCTCCTTTTCTTTGAATCCTGGTTTGTTTTGTAATAAAATGAATTGATTAAAAAAAGAACAGCTAAATACAATAAAAGTGTGTCTGATTCGGGGGGGAGTGAAGGCGCAGGGTGGGCAAGTGGGGGAGGAAAAGAATGGGAAGGGGAAAGGGAAGTCAGAGGGGTGGAAAGTGCAGTGGAGAGGGGAGGGGACAGAACTGCCCCTAGTGCCCATTATACAGTATAGCCGCCCCTTCCCCAACCCCCACCCTCTGCTGCCCCCTAGTGCCCATTATACAGTATAGCCGCCCCTTCCCCACTCCCACCCTCTGCTGCCCCCTAGTGCCCATTATACAGTATAGCCGCCCCTTCCCCACCCCCACCCTCTGCTGCCCCCTAGTGCCCATTATACAGTACAGCCGCCCCTTCCCCACCCCCACCCTCTGCTGCCCCCTAGTGCCCATTATACAGTATAGCCGCCCCTTCCCCACCCCTCACCCTCTGCTGCCCCCTAGTGCCCATTATACAGTACAGCCGCCCCTTCCCCACCCCCACCCTCTGCTGCCCCCTAGTGCCCATTATACAGTATAGCCGCCCCTTCCCCACCCCTCACCCTCTGCTGCCCCCTAGTGCCCATTATACAGTATAGCCGCCCCTTCCCCACTCCCACCCTCTGCTGCCCCCTAGTGCCCATTATACAGTATAGCTGCCCCTTCCCCACCCCACCCTCTGCTGCCCCCAGTGCCCATTATACAGTACAGCCGCCCCTTCCCCACCCCCACCCTCTGCTGCCCCCTAGTGCCCATTATACAGTATAGCCGCCCCTTCCCCACCCCTCACCCTCTGCTGCCCCCTAGTGCCCATTATACAGTACAGCCGCCCCTTCCCCACCCCCACCCTCTGCTGCCCCCTAGTGCCCATTATACAGTACAGCCGCCCCTTCCCCGCCCCCACCCTCTGCTGCCCCTAGTGCCCATTATACAGTATAGCCGCCCCTTCCCCACCCTCACCCTCTGCTGCCCCCAGTGCCCGTTATATAGTATAGCCGCCCCTTCCCCGCCCCCACCCTCTGCTGCCCCTAGTGGCCATTATAGGAACAGCAGTCACGGGAGAATCACGGCCGGCCGGTTTGGGGTTGGGTGCGGTGGGTTTACAGGCCCCGCCCTTGCTCCGGAGGCGGGGCGGGGCGATACAGGAGCAGGGAGCGCAGGATGGGGGAAGTAATTTACCACCGACACACAACGCGTGTGGAAGGGTGACCGGGACTCGGGGTCTGAGCAGGGCTAGTGGCTGATCTGTCTGGGTGGGGGACTCATGTGTGAGCCTAGACTGGAGACAGAGTCGGGGCGGGGGAAGGGAGAATATCTATTGATTGATCAAATTCGTCTCTCTGCGCCCATGCACTGCACATCTACCTGCCTGCCTGCCTACCTACCTACCTTCCCCCCTCCCCAATCTCTCCTGCGCGTTTCTCTCCCGCCCCTGTTCTGCCAGCCCAGCCCAGCCGCGGGGGAGGGGACGGGCTGTGGGAAGTCCCGGGGCGGGGAGTCGGCCAAGGGGCACCGTGGGACACCAAAGGGGGAAGTGACGAGCTCGTAGGCGAAGAGAAACGAGCCGCGGTGGAGCCGGAAGTCAGAGCGTGGAGCGGTGCTGGGGGCTGCAAGTCTGAGGTCAGGTGCACGAGTCCCGGCGTCCTGGCACCCAGTAATAAAGGGATGGGAGCCTTCCAGTGAATGGGTACCAGGGGCTGCGGGTCGGGAGTGAGGGGCACCGGCAGAGCTCGGAGGGAGCCCAGGGCTGGGTACCGGGGGCTGCGGGTCGGGAGTGAGGGGCACCGGCAGTGCTCGGAGGGAGCCCAGGGCTGGGTACCCGGGGCTGCGGGTCGGGAGTGAGGGGCACCGGCAGTGCTCGGAGGGAGCCCAGGGCTGGGTACCGGGGGCTGCGGGTCGGGAGTGAGGGGCACCGGCAGTGCTCGGAGGGAGCCCAGGGCTGGGTACCGGGGGCTGCGGGTCGGGAGTGAGGGGCACCGGCAGTGCTCGGAGGGAGCCCAGGGCTGGGTACCGGGGGCTGCGGGTCGGGAGTGAGGGGCACCGGCAGAGCTCGGAGGGAGCCCAGGGCTGGGTACCGGGGGCTGCGGGTCGGGAGTGAGGGGCACCGGCAGTGCTCGGAGGGAGCCCAGGGCTGGGTACCGGGGGCTGCGGGTCGGGAGTGAGGGGCACCGGCAGAGCTCGGAGGGAGCCCAGGGCTGGGTACCGGGGGCTGCGGGTCGGGAGTGAGGGGCACCGGCAGTGCTCGGAGGGAGCCCAGGGCTGGGTACCGGGGGCTGCGGGTCGGGAGTGAGGGGCACCGGCAGTGCTCGGAGGGAGCCCAGGGCTGGGTACCGGGGGCTGCGGGTCGGGAGTGAGGGGCACCGGCAGAGCTCGGAGGGAGCCCGGGGCTGCGGGTCGGGAGTGAGGGGCACTCTCTCACTCTGTCCCAGTGCAGGGATGGCCGAGTGGGTGGAGTTCCGGGAGCGGATCCCCCGGGAGTGCCTGGAGGAGATGCAGTTCATCGCCTCCGGTGGGTTCGGCACCATCTATCTGGCTCAGCACCGTGACTGGCGCATCCCCATCGCTGTGAAGAAACTGAGCCGGTAAGAGGGGTGGGTGTGTCTCTCGCTCTCTCTCTCTTTCCAGCCTTTTTTTCTTCACACTCTTTCTCTTTTTTCTCTTCCTTCCTCCGCTTCTTTTTACTTTTCCCCGTCCCCCTCTCCCTTTCCTTTTCCCTTCTCTCCTGTTCCTTTCACCATGTTTCTTTGTCCATCTCTCCTTCACCCTTCTCCTTTTCTTTTTGTCCATTCCTCTCTTATATTTGTCCATCCCTCCATTTTCTCTTTCTAGTCTTCCATCCCTCTATTTGCTGCTTCTCTGCATTTCCTCCTTCCCTTTCCTTTCTCCTTCCTTCCATTCCTTCTTTCTATCCTTCCATACCTCCATTTTCCTCTTCCCTGCATCCATCTATTTTTGCCTTCCCTGCATGGCCCCATTTTCTCTTCCTATCCTTCCATCTCTATTTTCTCCCTCTCTCCACTATCTCTGTCCTTCCATACCTCCATTTCCTCCTGCCCTCTGTAGTCTCTATCCCTCCACTCTCCCATTCCCTCCTCCCATCTCTCCATTCTCCTGCCTTTTCTTTCTCCTTCGTTCTTTCTTTTCACCTCCTCCCTCCTTCCTCCACTCTCAACTTTCCCCATCCTTCGTTCATCTCTCCACCCCCTGCCTGCAGAGACACCTGCAGTCGTGAAGAGCTCCTGGCGGAAGCCCGGGCCATGGACAAAGCTCGCTTTATCTACATCCTGCGGCTCTTCGGCCTCTATGAGGAGGAAGAGGAGGGCTGGGACTCTGGCCCCCGGCTGGGCATTGTCATGGAGTACATGGAGAATGGCAGCCTGGCCGGCTTGCTGGAGAGAGTCCGGCCAGTCCCCTGGCCAATGCGCTTCCGCCTCCTCCACCAGGTGGCGCTGGGCATGAATTACCTGCATGGGCTTCACCCACCGTTACTGCACCTGGACCTCAAACCCAGCAACGTCCTGCTGAATTTGGAGCTGCATGTCCGGGTGAGAAAGCCCCTCCCCTCCTAGTCAGCCAAGCCTGGGTCAGAGCTGGCACCCCCTACAGGGGAAAGGCCCCGTGTCCCTTTTCCCACCCCACTGATCCAGCCACTCCCCTGCCCTAGGGCTGCATTGCAGCCAGTGCCCCCTAGAGGAGAAAGGCCATGTGTCCCATTCCCTGCCCCCCAGCTATGCTTTTCTCTCTTCCCCACCAGCTGGCAGACTTTGGGCTATCGAAATTCAAGCGAGTGACGACCAAGCAGGGAGCAGACAGCTCCGGGGATAAGGATGACTATGGGGGTACCCTGGAGTACATGCCCCCCGAATCCCTCGTAGACATCAACTACAAGCCAACGCCAGCCACAGACATATACAGGTAAAGGAACCCCAATGTCCCAGTGAGGCACTAGGGGGCGCTGTGCTGCAGGGAGCAGGGCAGGAGGTTCAGTAGGGGGCACTCTCCCCTTTCAGTCAGTCCTGACCACAATGGCCCATAGCGACATTAGTTGGCGCTGTGCTTCAGGGAGCTGTGTAGGAGGTCCTCTCCCATCCCATGATCCCAACCTGCCTCCTCTTTTGCCTCTGCAGTTATGCCATCCTCACCTGGTCCGTGTTAAGCGGTGAACAGCCTTACCCAAGTGAGTCCTATTCTTGTCTTTTAACTATGCCTCTCTTTTGAACCAAGCTTGTCCTGTGATTCAGGGGCTACTCAGGGTTTCCTGGGAATAGAAACAAAACAAACACCACCTCTGAGCTGAAGGGAAATCCCTTCTATCCCAGCAGTATAGGATTTATGGCTCATACAGGCGCAGTTTTCAATCTGTCCACTAGAGGTCAGTGAGCTGTGATAGCCATAAACCCTGTGTCGTTATAAGCCATAAACCCTGTATTGCTGGGATAAAAAAAGAGAAGTGTGAAAAAGGAAGGGTAGTTGGCGAGAGACATAGCTGGATGGAAGGATAGTTGATTAGAGAGGAAGGGAAGGGGGGAGAGTATGGGGTGGATAGATAGGACTGAAGTTGGATGGGTAGGTGGATAATAGGGTTAGTGGGAAAACGATATTTTCCATCCAAGAATTTCAAAAGAAATTCTCATTAAAGTGGGGGTTCTATCCCCAGCTCTGGGAGAGGAGTGGAGCCTAATGGAGCAAGGGGGGATGGGACCCAGGAGTCCTGGGTTCTATCCATAGCTAAGTTACGCAGCCTGGGGCAAATGACTTTAGCCGTCTGTTGCCTCAGTTTCCCCAGCCTGAAACAGGATTTCATTGGTCTCTCTTGACTGTTAAGTCTTTGCGGCAGGGACTACCTCTTACAGGCTCCTTATAAAAAGTGGGGGAAGAGGCCCAATTACGCCCATTTGAAAAATCTCTGCCCACCTCTGGGAGTTCAAATCCCAGAGGCTCTGAGGGGGCGTGGCTAGGGGTCTCAGCGGCGAGACACTTTACGAAACATGGCTGGGAGCTCAATGACATTTAGGCACCTGAAATCAAATGCGATTCAGGGTAATTCTCTTAAGCTCATGGTAAATTCCAGACGACCTCCCCCACTCCTGACCCCTGTAGTAAATAATCATTAGGGCTACGTTTTTGTCACGGATATTTTTAGTAAAAGTCAGGGACAGGTCATGGGAAATAAACAAAAATTCACGGCAGCCCATGACCTGTCCCTGACTTTCACTAAAAATATCCCTGACAAAAAGGGTCGGTGGGTTCACACCCACAGCTGCTGGGGCTCCCGGCCCCCCCCGATGTGGTGCATGGGAGCGTCGGTGTCCCTGCTCCTGGGGTTGAGCTGCTGCAGGGTCCCCTCTCCCCGGGCAGCTGGTAGCTGCAGTTCCACCAGCCCCCCACCGCGGCGGGGCAGCTGCGGGGTCTCCCCACCAGGCTGGGGCCTGGGAGCTGCGAGAGAGGGGCTGGCTGGGATCTCCAGCCCCAGGGCAAAAAATTTTACGGAGGTCAATGCAAGTCTCAGATTCCGTGACATTATTGTAGCCTTAATAATCATGTCTCTGACTCCCCACAGGGGGGCAATGTTTATGTATGACCCTTATGTTCCCCATGTCTTCTTGGTCCAGATCTCCCCCCAAAATGCATGAGCTCCCTGCTCCGAATGCACATCCCCCGGGGTCAGAGACCCGACATGGAGGAGCTGGAGGAGGTCACAGGAGTGGAGGGCCTGGAGGACATGAAAGAGTTAATGAAGAGGTGTTGGCACAATGACAGCTGGGAAAGACCCACTTTTAAAGGTAAAGTCCATTCCTGTGCGGTCAGTGCTGACGGGGGCGCTGTGTTGCAGGGAGTGGGTCAGGGGCTCAGTAGGGGGCGCTTTCCCCTGGTGGTCAGTGCTGACGGGGGCGCTGTGTTGCAGGGAGTGGGTCAGGGGCTCAGTGGGGGGTACCAGGCTGCACAGAGTGGGTCAGCAGCTCTATAGGGGGCGCTGTCCCCTGGCAGTCTGTGCTGGCCCCAATGCCCCAGCACTAGGTGGCTCCGTACTGCAGTGGAATCCCTCACCCCTCCTGTCTTTCTCCTGCAGACTGCAGCAACAAGACAGAGAAGATTTTTTCCTGCCACAAGTCCCGGATCGTGCCGGCTGTGCGTCAGGTGCAGGATGTGCTGGTAAGACACAGCCGGCTGTGGTTCTGATTCCATCCTCTGCATCACCACAGCTGGCCACTAGATGGCAGCACCATTCTAGCAGAATATGACATCCAGGGCTGAAATAGCCCCAATTCCAGGGGCCGAGAATAAATCTCCCATCTCCCAACACAGGATTTAAGCAGTTCAATCCCTGCTATTCTCACCAGCTGCCACAAGGGGGTGGTGCTGCACCAGAAGAGAAATCAGACTATCTCACTATCTACATACACATCTGTCTGTCTGTCTAATCTATCTATCCCCCATACACCCCATCATCCATCCATCCATCTATCTATGTATCTCCAGGCACATCTATCCATCCATCTACATAGATAGATAGATAGATAGATGGGTGTGTAAGGGGATAAATAGACAGATAGATGGGTGTGTATGTGGATAGATAGATATCCCCATACACACCTATCTATCTATCTATCTATCTATCTATCCAGACCTGACCCCCAAATTGTCACCCCAGATGATGATGGCCAGTTCTCCCAGCGATGAGTCCAGACCATCAGTAAGCGTCCCTACACCTGCTGCGGCTGAGAGCTCCCATCTCCGCACCTTTCCTCCATCTTCCCTCGGGGTCTCAGAGCAATTCCAGACACTTCGCTATGAGGAACATCCATCCAGAGAAAACGGTGAGTGGGGTTCCCATCCCCCTGCCAAGCCATCTGCATCAGGCACCAGCTGGTGAAATTCTGGGTATCGAGGGAGTCTACGCTGGTGTCATGACAGGAAATCCCACCTCCAAGATAAAAGGGCAGGAATTCCCGCCTCCAGCAGGTCCATAGATGGACTTCCACGTCGGCTATGACTGTGAGAAGTCCCATCTCTGATGTAACAGAGCAGGAAGTCCCACCTCAAGCGTGGCAACCCCAGAAGTCCTGTCTCTGATGTGGCATGAGGCGACATAGGAAGTCCCGCCCAAAAAGGTGGCTGTGGGGGAAGATTTGCCTCCAGTGTGGCAAGACAGGAGTGCTGCTTCCAGTGTCACAGGACAGGAAGATCCAGCCAAAATGGTGGCATTAGGGGAAGTCCTGCCTCCCGACTTACTGGGCAGGAAGTTCTGTTTCCAGTGTAGCAGGATAGGCTAAATGGTGACAAAGGAGGAAGTCCCGCCTCCAGAGTGACATGACAGAAAATCCTGCCTCCAGTGTAGCAGGACAGGAAATGTCAATACAGGAAGTCCTGCCTCCAGAGTGGTGAGACTTCCTGAGCTGGCTGTTGTGGCTAATTTCCCTGCCTGAGGGGTTCTGGGATGTTCAGAGAAAGGGGGTAGAAGGGGAGAGGGGCACACAGGCTCCCCGTAAGCTGGCAGTGACCCAGTGGGGGTGTCTTTATGTCCCTCAGAAGCTGTGCTCCAGAGAAACATGAGGCAGACGGAGCATCAGCAAGGACCTGGTACCCCTCAGCCCTGCAGTGTCAGCATGGGTCCCAGGCAGGTAAATGTCTGCCATCGCTCCCTCCCTGGGGTGGGCTCAGCATTTGCCTGCTAAGCGGGGTCACATCTGGGTTGGGGCTTGGGTGGGAGACCCAGGGGGCAGCAAGGGGTGCACGTGTTCTCCTTTCGCAGTCAGTGCTGGCATCAGCGCCCAAATATGGCGTCGGGGCGTAGTGCCGCAGGGAGCCGGGTGGGGGCACCACCCCTTGCAGTCAGTGCTAGCCCTAATGCCCAGGGTTGGCTACACATCAACACTGGGTGAGCAATCCCCAGGCAGTACTGCTTTGTGGCTGTTATGCAGCCTGTGCGCTCCACCCCAGAGGGGCCGCATCTCGGAGCCAGGTGAGGGGTTCCCATAGAACCAGCCCCTGTTCCCCTCGCTACAGGGGCCCCGTCTCTGCACTGGGCGAGGGATTCCCATATGAACAGCTCCCATGCCCCACCCCAGAAGGGCCGCATCTCAGTGCCGGACAAAGGGTCCCTGTAAATTATATCTGTAGGAATCTAGTGATACGGAGCATCCAGGATCCATGTGATTCTCTCTTCTCTTTCAAGGGAGCAGAAGGACCCAATAATGGAGAATTTGGCTCCCCCAAGACAATCCCATCACAGTTGAGACACCCAGGTACCATGGGGCAGATCCAGGGGGAGGGGAGGCCGGGCTGGAGGACTGAGGGGGCATTCCAGGAGGAGGGGGTCAGACCCTAGATGGGATGTTATCCCCCCCCCCCATTGTGGTACCCTTTTTCACCACAAGGTGGCAGCTTTTCACTACCATTAATACAGGATGAGGGACAGAGACCAATACTAAGAAACTTCCCTTTAAGAGCCACTTGAAGGAAAAGTGTGGATGACATTTGGCATCAGGCAGTGAGAAACTTCACCCTTAAAGGGGAAGGTCCACAGTGCAGAATGGGTCCCTGTGTTTGACATTGAGAAACTCCCCTTTAAGAGAAAGTGAAAGGAAAAGTGTTCATGAAGACCAAAGTCTGGCAGTGAAGAACTCTGCTCTTAAAGGGAAAGTGTCCATGAGGAATCAACTCCAGCAGAGAGAAATTCCGCCCTTAAAGAGAAAGCGTTCACAAGGGCAGTGAACAAGTGGGAGTGTATCAGGGATGGCTAAGAGGATGCAGCTTGGTGGGAATAGAGTCTGGCAGTGAAAAATCCCAACCTCAAAGGGGAAGTGCTCATGAACCCTAATTTTTCTTTCCCACCAGACAATCAGCCGAGGCCCTTCTTCCCCAGCCAGTCCCAACCACACCTCCCCACCCAGGGGCCGGATAAACCCATGTTCCCATTCTGGCAACCGGTGAGGGGGTGCCCCCACCCTGGGAAGGGGGAGGGGTTGGGTATGCAGGGAAATAGGGAGAAGAGGGGGATGGGGATATAGGGGCTCGTGGGATCAGGATGGGGGGCTGTGGGGGTGGAGCTGGAGGGGGTGCTGGAAGGGAGTGAGGGAGGGGTCGGGAGGCGGATCTACAGGTGGGGAAAGCAGGGGAGGGGGATGTAAGAGGATGGTGGGGGGGAGGGAGCTATGGGCATATGAAAGGGAGGAGGAGGGGTATAAGGGATGGGAACTGTGGAATGGAGAGGATGGATCATGGGGATAATGGCACAGAGGGAAGGGGTCTCTAAAGAGCAGGGTCTCCATTCCCGTCCCAGCTGATTAACCCATTCCCCTCCCCCATCTATCTTTCAGTCTCCGCAACCTGTCCATGGGTTCTCAGGTGAGCCCCCCCGCACTCTGGACAGCTGCAACGTACCTGGCTGGCCTCTAGGTGGTGCCTGCTCACTCATAAATGAGCACTAAGATTCCGGGGGGCCCAGATATTTGGGGTAGGGGTAGGGGTCTCTTCTGTTTGCCCCCAGAACAATTCTGTGGTTTTAAGCGTCTGAGAGAGAAAAAGAGAGAATACATCCATCCATGCTTCCCCATACAAACACATTGATCTATCTCATCTGTCTATCCATCCATCCTTCCTTCCCCATACACGCCCATCCATCCATCTCGTCTGTCTGTCTGTCCATCCATCCATCCGTCCGTCCCTATACACACCCACCCACCCATCCACCCGTCCGTCCCCATACACACCCACCCGTCCATCCCCATACACATCCACCCATCCAGCCGTCCGTCCCCATACACCCATCCATCCATCTCATCTCTTGGTCCATACATCCATCCGTCCCCATACACACCCATCCGTCCATCTCATCTGTCTATCTATCCCCATGTGCATCCGTTGTCTCTACATATCCATCCCCATACACCCACCTCTTCTCTCTCCACACAAATGCTTGCTTGCTTGCTTGCTTTCCCTTCACTGTACTGTGTCTCCCTGTCGCCTGCAGGTAGCAGCATAAATATCACTGGTTCTTGCTCGGCAATACAGATTGGCCACAACAACAGCATGAAAGTGACCAAGGTGCGAGTAGAGAAGAAGAAGAAGAAGAAGAAATAATGGCTCCTTCACCTCTGATCTCTAGATGTGTGTGTGGAGCACCCCAGCCCTCCCTGCCCCCAGCAGAGAACCCCCCCTACTCTGGTACGCACCACTTCCCTGTGCGGGGGCACTATGAACCTCAGCCCCCCACCGTCCTCTCCCCATTCCCAGCTCCCCACTCTCCCCCGGCGGTGCTGGCATCTCTGCTCACGGAGGACTTTTGTAGCTGCAGCATTAAAGCCACAGTGAGACTAAAACGAGCCTGGCTTTGGGACGAGTAGTCTGGTTTCTCAGAGTCGTGAGTGGAGGAAAGAAAGCAGCTGGCTGCTGGATGATGCCAGCCCAGCAGCCTCTGTAGGAGTTCAGAGTCAAGGCAGCCCCAACAGCAACCCCCGCCGAGGTGCCCGCCTGCTCTGGGGTGCCCCCCTGCTCTGGGGCGCCCCCTAGGTGCCAGCTTGGGGTCCTATCTCTCGGATGCTGCTGCTGGCCAGCAGCGGCGGGTTGGAGAGTGTCCCTCCAGGGCAGAGGCACATTGGTAGGGGCCTGTGCGGGAGGGCAGGGGATTCTTGCGGAGGGCTCTTTGTGTAGTGGGGGGGCCATGTGAGCTCTGCTTAGCCCTGCCCAGGTCACCCACGCTGGACTCGCTGGCAGGCTGAGGCGTCTGTCCCTCCCACGGACAAGGAAGCGTGGGGCTGGCTGGGAGCTGCAACAGGAGAGGAAAATGGCACTGACCAGTGTTGAGATGAGTTCCTGTCTGCATCCTGTAAAACTTGCCCATACCGGTATTGCCCTGGCCTCTTCTTTTGTCATTCAGTGTTGCACACATTCTAAAGCAATATGCATTTCCTCACCTTTTGGGGGCGAAGCCAGACTTTGAGGCACCTGCTCCCCTACTTGGTGTAAACTTTGCTTGTGCCAATCAGAAACGAACACAAACAGGTTTTGGGCCCCGTCCCCTATGACACTTCTATGATGTCATAGTTGGTACTTTATGGGCTGCCTGCCATGTGCAGGCAGGGAGAGGAGAAAGAAAAACGAATCCTGTGTATCCTGTGTACACCCGTAACCGAGCCTGATCACCTCGAAGCCTCTCTCTCAGCTCACGTGTTTCAAACAGAGTTTCTACGTTTGCCGGTCGTTATGCGTTGGTTTGTATTTGTAAGTATCAGTTATTACTAATTGCTGCATCTTTGTTTATAAATATTGTTAGTAGATATTTTAGTCATTGTGTGTTTTAAGTTTCATTAACTCTATTAGCTAATCAAACGCTGCTCCCTTACCCCTTGTAATTATCCCCAATAAAACTTTAAATTGATTAATTTTAGTTGTGTGTGTGTGTGTGTCTGCAGTTTGCAGCGTGACCCATACTCTCCTTGCATCCCTTACCAACATAGTCTATTGCCACGTGCAGCCTGGTAAATAACAGGCCTGCATTTTCTTTCACCCCTGCGTGCCCGTGGCAATCCACATGGCGTCACGAACAGGATGCAAGGGAGTTGGGCCATGCCCGTGGCACGCTGCAGACCGCGCAGATGATGAAACTGAACAGTTCCAACATTTGCAGTTTCACCTTTTTACTAGCCAAAATTCGACTGATCCAAAAATAGAATGGATCTGTTCCCTTGGCTCGGGTAAAACTCTAAAAGGCTATACTGTACCATTAACCCTGGCAGATATGGGATGCCTCCTTCGGTGCCACCCTAGCTTTAGGTGTCAGCCAGCCGATTGTTCCCTACAGCCTCAGTGCACGGAGGCTGTGGAGAACCTCGGTGCTGCAGATCCCTCTCAGCTTTGGAGAGAGTGTAGCCGCATTGTTAGAAAATCCGGAGGTACCGTTTCCAAATTGATTCCCCCACCTCGGGTAATACCTGCTGATCCGGCACACAAATTATTGTGCCAGATGATAAAAGAATTAAATTTAATTAAGAAAACCAAAAAATTGCGACCCGATGAATATAAATCTGAGGATGTTTCCACCGTCCTGTTTAGCATGATATGTAAGGCCCTCGATCTGTGCTCTGTCCTCCACGGGGGCACAATGTTTGCAGCTAAACAGGCAGCCCCAGGCTCTCCTAAAGATGATAATGAGGAGAAGACAGAAAAGGTAGAGCCCATCACTACCTCCCCCTCCCCAAGTCCCTCTCAGAAAATTTTGCCACCCCCATATGAAGCTCCTAAAACTCCTCTGTGTCCAGCTCTGCCAACAGCCCCAGAATTTACTGAATCTGAAACTGTAGCAGAAGCTTTGCCTATTGCGATAACTAGAACTAAAACAGATGCACAAACAGGCAACACCACGCAGGTTACTGAACTGCGAACACGTACTAAGGCCGAACTTAAAGAGTTTTTAAAGGAAACGCAACGAAAAGCCGATGAGGCACCAATGGTTTGGGTCGGGCGGCTAGCCTTAGAACACGGAGCAGAATGGGTGGACCGTGAGGAGGCTGGCATCTTAGCCAAAACGGCCAATTGGGCACGAGGCTTCCCGGGTCATGCTTTATTAAATAATCGCATTTGGCCACTTACCACCCCGGCAGCTGCCATTTTAGCAATGCAAGGCAGTTTTAAAGGATTGTATATCCCCCCGGGAGCCTTAGTTACTCCACATGATTTAATATGGGCAATCGCAGGAGCTTCCATAGCCCTGTGGGATCCACTACAAAACCCACTTAATTTAACTGTTCAACAGCAATTGGTGGCCACACCCTTTATACATGTTACTGATCCCACCCAAATTCCTGTCTCAGCAGAGGCAGTTGATTTAGCATTAGAAGCTGCCCCTGGAGCTGACACCGGTGCCATGCTGCACTTGCATGCGGCTGTTCGCAGATCCATCTTAACATTATTTGAAGTAGTTAGTAAAATTAAGTTGTCACTGCCGCCCCCGCCTGTTGTCCTCCCAGTTGATTCGCCACCAAAAGACCATCCAAAGAGTCAGTTTAATCCCCAGAAATATCCTGAGCGAACTAAAGCTGAACGGGCACGATTTGGCTTCCTTCTTAACAAAGGAATCCCCAAAGAAGCCCTGCGTAAAATGTCAGACCAAGAGCAGCAAAATATAGCCGAACAGCTAGGCTGGAAAAATTGGGAGGACTATGTTAGGTCAAAAAACGAATAGGGGCCGGATGCTGCCCGGCCCAAATTAAAGATCCCAATGATGAACGCCCATATGCCACCCTGTTAGTTAACGGTGACACCCCCACCTCCTTTTTATTAGACACTGGAGCTCAAGTTAGCATTATTGAGCCCAACGTTCCCCACTGTCCTACTGGCTCCTTTATGTTTGTTCAAGGCCTCAATGCAGTACAAGAAAAACCCGTGGTTTGGGTTAAAATTGCCCACGAAAAATACGTAAGAAAAATAAAAGCCTTGTTAGGATCAAAAAATCTGCTAGGTGTCTCAGATATTAAAAAATTTAAACTGCATAATCAAATTCTGCAAGCCCTCCCTATAACCGTAGGCGATCATTCCCCCTATACCCCCGAAGTAGTTAACTCCCAGCCATGGAAATTTTCCCCTATCCCCACAAAATCCGAAGGGCTTCCCCTTATTGAAGCTTTGCTCACTCAGCTTCTAGAAGAGAAAAAGATAGAAAGGGTAACTGCATCCACCTTTCTGTCCGCGGGTTGGGGTATTCCCAAGCCCAGCGATCCCTCTAAATATCGCCTTGTCATTGATTATAGACAAGCTAACAGCCGTGTAAAGCCTATCGCATTTTCCAGCTCTGTCACCATTCCAGAAATACAGCGGCAACTAAGCGATGCAAGTAATCAGTGGGCATGTACTCTTGATTTAAAAGATATGTTTTACCAAATCCCACTCCAGGACACACAAGGAATCTTAAATTTTGCTTTTAAGGGCGTCCAATATAAATGGAAAGTCTGCCCACAGGGGTTCTGTAATTCACCTGCACTTGCATCGTCCCATCTCAATATCACATTACAAAAGGTAAAACCCCTACAGGATGTGTCCGTGTTAGCCTATGTAGATGATATTGTCATTTGTGGGCCCAATCCACAAGCAGTTCAAAGTACCACCCAAATGATAATAGATGCATTAGAAGCAGATGGGTGGCAAATTAACAAAACAAAGAGCCACCTGCAGCCCAGCCAGCAATTCTCATTCTTGGGACTCCATTTCACTCCCACCACTCACACACAAGCCCCAGCCAGCGTATTAGACCCTTGGACAGAAGCCCCTCCAAAAAATAAACGAGAGCTTCAGCAGCTACTAGGTCTCCTTAATTATCACCGCCAATATATTCCGGCGCAATTAATTTCTTACCTAGAAATCCTACAAAGCTCTCTCTCTTCTAAACGCTCCCGAGAAGTGTGGAATGCATCAGCACAAAAAAGCTTAGAGAAGCTAGCTGGCTGGTTCGCCTCTAACCCCCCCCTCACCCGTTTTAATTCCCAAGAACCCCTCAACATTAATTTGTTTATCACAAAACACCATGTAGGGTTCACTGTATTGCAACATGGTAATGCCATTTACAATTGGGCCCATCGCCTGTCTGGACCCCAGTATAACTATGGTCTGGTGGGAAAAATGCTACTGGCTGCGTCCAGTGCTCGTCACTGGTCCCAAGTCCCTATCCCAGGTACCTTGTCTGGACCACGTGTTCATTTAATCCCGTGGCTTACAAGTACCCCTCCACCCGAGTTTCATGGCACTACTCGCACCTGGCAGCTTCTATGTTTCCAGGCTGAGGTAGCTTGGCAGGCATGGACCCTAACTCCCAGCGATAACATCTTAGCCCCCCCCTCTCACCAACCGTTATGCATTGAAACAAAATATGATCCCTGGGTTGTGTCTGACGGGGGCACCTCACCATCCCCCAGGGCAGGAGTTCTTTGTTCCACATGTAATTACTTTAATGTGCAGTTACTGCCCCCCTCCTGCTCCGCACAAGAATGCGAAGTGCAGGGCGTTCTTTTAGCTGCCCAGCATGTTGCTAATGCCCACTCTGCCAACAAGCAAGTTGTTTTAGGTATCGATTCTCAATTTTGTTTAGATATTTTAATTGAGCAAGCCTCTCCCTCAGCTTTTGTTAAAATGTGGGACCAAATTTTTACCCTAATTCGTAAATTCTCTCACCCTTGGTTCGTTACGCACTGTCCCTCTCATCGACCAGACTCTAACCCCCTGCATTCCAGTCTTGATCAAAGAATGAGAGAGGTCTCCCAAGTTCATATGGCAAATCCTGCCCCACAGGCCGACCCGCTGTTGCGCTGGCTCCACGAAGAATGGGGACACTTACCACCCACAAAATTGTACGGCCTGTTATCTGGCTTTTCTAACCAAAAGCCTGACGTTAGCCGCAGTCAGTGCGAGCTCATTGTTCAGTCCTGCTTGCAGTGTGTGCAGGTAAAAACTATGAATCGTCCCCGATATGAGCGCTCTGCATACGCTGCAGAACACTTTGCCCCAGGTAGTACGTGGCAAATTGACTTAATAGGACCCCTGCCAGGTGCTCGTCGTTTTCCAAAAGCCTTAGTTACTGTCGATCTGGGGTCTCGGCAAACTTTTTGTGTCCCTCTTACTAAAACCAATGCTGCTTCTGTCGCTGTGGCTCTTAAGCAAACAGCAGCTGCCTGGGGCACTCCCACTGAAGTCCAAGCAGATGGTGGGCCACCCTTTACCAGCAAAAGCATTGAACAGCTCATTTTTGGATGGGGGGCTTCCCTTCACATCCATACTAAATATCATCCTCAAAGCAATGGTGTGGTGGAGCGAAAAATCGCAGTCCTTAAGACTATGCTGCGAACAGCAAACCCCAACCCTGATTTTAAAAACTGGAGCTCATTTTTACCCCAGGTACTTATTGCACTCAACAAAAGTTACTCTCGCTGGCCTCACATTTCACCTACACCTAAGCCGCCTTGGTCCCCCGTGTTTAACACCGGCCAACTGGTTTGGCTTACAGAACCCCAAGCCTCTGGCCATCGAGAACCTATAAAAGCCACCATTCTCCGGGCCGGCAAGTACCCTAACACCTACTTAGTGGCTACAAGTACCCCCGGTAACAAGCTAGTTCATCGTAACTGGCTCAGCAAATGTAGTTCTTAATAAACAAACTAATGCCCCTGAGCAGGGCTTGTATTATTCTGTTTTACAGGTTATGCTGCTCTCCCTCACAACATCTTTGCCCACGGAGCCCTTAGGAGAAGGTGGACTACAAACCTGGTTCGCCGCCTACTGGGTGCAGGAGGTCAGCGGAAACCAGTCCCTGTCAGCGCTGAGTCCAGAAGATTGTCTTGTTTGCTCCACTCAGCTCTCACCTAAATATCCATTACCCTTTCAATTTGTACCAATAGTTTATAATTTTTCTTCATTTAATATTTCTAGTGTGAATTGTTCTTCCCCCTATGTGCAGTGGGCTGCTTCTAGTGTTTGGAATAATTGTTCTTCACAATTTAATTCTTATGTGTTTCCAGTTCTTAATGCTTCAGGTCGAAGTGATCATAGCTTTCCTTTAATTGAGAGTATTAGAGTTCCAGCATCTCATTGTTGGGTTTTTGTTGGTAATAGTTTAACCCCAGCCCCTACTTGGGTTGGTACTTATTCTAATTGTTCTATGTGGAGTTTCTCTTATGCTAATACTTCCCTAACTAAACCCACTCTTAATTTTACCTATCCCCCTCCCATTAATTGTTCTTATCGTCTTAATTATAATATTTTTTTTGGAACCTTCTATACCTCCATAACACATACGTATCTGTTTCATGCCCAGCATATGCATCATGCTGAGGCTGCATGTATCAATCGTGCATCCAGCTTTTATTCTGTAACCAATAATGGGTGGAGCCATACCACAGTTTCTTCCTTAAGACCCGGTCATTTTTGGATTTGCGGTAATGTTGCATTTGCTGTGCTTCCTCCCAATCCCCGGGGTATATGCACCATTGGCACCCTGTATCTACAGGGCGGAGGTATTTATACCTTGCCATCTAGCCACCGACACCATCGTAGTACCCACTCTTTTTGGACTCGTTTGCAAACAGCAGCTTCCTCCCTCGCCTCCTCTATTGTTAGTTTTAACCCTGTTGGTTATATGATGTTACGTGATCAAGTGCTGTTTCAATCCCTTGCTATTGAAATGCTTGCTAATACTACGGGCAAGGGCCTCTCCTTAATTAATCAGCAGTTAAATTCCCTTGTTCAGTATAGTATTCAAAATAGATTAATGATTCAATATTTGTTACAATCTTCCTCATTTTGTACTAAATTTGCTGAAGTATATCCCGACTTTGCTGATAAATGCTGCGTTTCTTTGCCTTCTATTTCTCCTAATTTGTCCTCTATTGTTAAAGACCTGCAAACGTTGAGCTCTACTGTCCGAGAGTCACGAGAGTCCTTCCAGTTTTGGTCATGGCTCGATTGGCTTGGCCTTGCGCCCTACAAATCCTATTTCCAATCCCTGTTTGTGTCCCTTCTAGTTGGGCTCGCTCTTCTCTGTCTCGGATGTGCCTTCATTAAAGCCTGCATTCACAAGTTTGTTGCCTCGGCCTACATCGCTTCCACCCCCGAAGCACATCCCCTCGTAGGTGGGGATGAGGAGTCGGACTCGGAAGTTTAGGTTTTCGGCCTAACTATTTCGGCCAGGGCACGGGGGCATGTTGAGATGAGTTCCTGTCTGCATCCTGTAAAACTTGCCCATACCGGTATTGCCCTGGCCTCTTCTTTTGTCATTCAGTGTTGCACACATTCTAAAGCAATATGCATTTCCTCACCTTTTGGGGGCGAAGCCAGACTTTGAGGCACCTGCTCCCCTACTTGGTGTAAACTTTGCTTGTGCCAATCAGAAACGAACACAAACAGGTTTTGGGCCCCGTCCCCTATGACACTTCTATGATGTCATAGTTGGTACTTTATGGGCTGCCTGCCATGTGCAGGCAGGGAGAGGAGAAAGAAAAACGAATCCTGTGTATCCTGTGTACACCCGTAACCGAGCCTGATCACCTCGAAGCCTCTCTCTCAGCTCACGTGTTTCAAACAGAGTTTCTACGTTTGCCGGTCGTTATGCGTTGGTTTGTATTTGTAAGTATCAGTTATTACTAATTGCTGCATCTTTGTTTATAAATATTGTTAGTAGATATTTTAGTCATTGTGTGTTTTAAGTTTCATTAACTCTATTAGCTAATCAAACGCTGCTCCCTTACCCCTTGTAATTATCCCCAATAAAACTTTAAATTGATTAATTTTAGTTGTGTGTGTGTGTGTGTCTGCAGTTTGCAGCGTGACCCATACTCTCCTTGCATCCCTTACCAACATAGTCTATTGCCACGTGCAGCCTGGTAAATAACAGGCCTGCATTTTCTTTCACCCCTGCGTGCCCGTGGCAATCCACAACCAGCAGGGAAGAGCACCCCCTATTGACTCCCTGCAGCACAGCACCCCTAGCGCCAGGGCCAGCACTGACTATGAGGGGAGAGCCCCCCCCCCGCCCTGCTCCCTGAAGCACAGAGCCCCCTAGCTCCAGCACTGACTATGAGGGGAGAGCGCCCCCTAGGGAGCCCCCCCCCGCCCTGCTCCCTGAAGCACAGAGCCCCCTAGCTCCAGCACTGACTATGAGGGGAGAGCACCCCCTAGGGAGCCCCCCCTGCCCTGCTCCCTGAAGCACAGAGCCCCCTAGCTCCAGCACTGACGATGAGGGGAGCGTGCCCCCTAGGGAGCCCCCCCTGCCCCTCTCCCTGCAGCACAGCGCCCCCTAGCTCCAGCACTGACTATGAGGGGAGAGCGCCCCCTAGGGAGCCCCCCCCCGCCCTGCTCCCTGAAGCACAGAGCCCCCTAGCTCCAGCACTGACTATGAGGGGAGAGCACCCCCTAGGGAGCCCCCCCTGCCCTGCTCCCTGAAGCACAGAGCCCCCTAGCTCCAGCACTGACTATGAGGGGAGTGTGCCCCCTAGGGAGCCCCCCCTGCCCCTCTCCCTGCAGCACAGCGCCCCCTAGCGCTATGGTTTAGGGGAAGGGCAGGGTTATACTGAGACACTATTGCTAGCCTTTTGCTTAAGCAAAGCTGGGGAAATAATTCATCCAAAACATCTGCCGTGTGAAATAACGCCTGAGGCGGAACCCAGCTCTCTCCCCTAATGCTGCAATTCTTCCAGCGTCGCCTCTGTCCCAGGCAAGAAGCTGGAAATTCTGGTGAATACCTGAGGGGGCCGCGCTTTGCCATTTCCATAGGCGACGATGCCCTGGGCCTTCCCCTTGTAAACCAGGGGGCCTCCAGAATCGCTCTGCAAAATCAGAGTGGAGGAGGGATAATGGAGGGTTTCAGACACTTGTAGTCCATCCAGTGGGGTGCTGGCAGGACTGCAGAAGTGCCGGGACCAAGTGCCAGGTCCCCATGCCACGCACTCAGATTTGGCCCACCCACCCTCCTGTCAGGACAGTGGGGCAGCCAGGCCACATTTGAATAGGTGCCCTTCCGGGGTGGGTGGTGTTAATACGTGGCACACGGGGTGGCCATGCCATTCAAATTTGGCCCATGTGTTCCTCTGTCATGCTAGCAGGGATGGCGCCAGCGTTACAACACCTAGCACCAGTCGCGGATAAGGTGGGGGGGGGCTCGTTGAGCCCCTGCCAAGTTCAGGGTCTCAAAGTGGGGGGACAATGTCCCTCTGGCCCCCATCCTATCTATCCATGCATCTATCCACCCCCATACACATTGTTCAATCCATCTCCCATTCCTCCATCCTACACACCCATCTGTCCATCCTTCTACACATCCTTTCATCCATCCATCCATCCCCATATACCCCTCTCCATTCCTGTACATATCCTTCCATCCATCTCCATACACACCCCTCCATCCATCCATGTATGCATCAATCCATCTACCCATCCATCGCCCTACACACCCATCCATCTCCATACGCACTCCTTCATCCATCCCCCCATCCCTATACACACCTCTCCATTCATCTCTCTCCATAGAGAAACCAGGGGCCCGCTGGAATCGCCCTGCCAATAAGGAGAATAACATCAGTGATTGATATTACCCAGTCCAGCCTGTCCTGCTGAGATCTCACATTGCATCTGGGACAGGTATTCTCTGCTGCTGAAGGCCCAGCTCTTTCCGCCAAACAGAACCAGCCTGGAAATGGATGGGCAGAGAGAAAAATCTAGAGCTGGGCAAAATGAGGTACCTGTGAAAAAGGCAGTTTATACAAAATTGAAATTTTCCACAGAAAAAAATTGATTTTGCCATGAATTTTTAATTTTCCATCGGGAAAATTGAAATGAAATATCTAATCTTGGGTCCATTCCACCCAAATCAGAATATTTCATTTTTTTTAAATGATCTGAAACATTTAGTTTGGAATCAGTTCAACAATGTGTTAAACTGATTTTTCCTACCTGTGCATTGGCTTATGGGAGTTGTAGTTCAGGTCTCAATTCTCTCGTAAGGACTTGGCTCCCTGGAGGGCTACATTTCCCATAATGCAACTCAGATTTGCTTCTGATTGAGCTGTTTGGAGCATCATGGGAATCACGAGACTCAGTGCATTGTGGGAGATGTAGTCCAGGCAGGGACTACATAAGGGAAAATAGAGGCCTGAACTACAGGTCCCAGCAGGCAGGGGTGTGCACAAGGGGGTTAAGCAGGGGCACCCCCCCCCCACACACACACATAATCGTCAGAGGCACAGAGCTCTTCCAGGCCGCAGTGGCAGGGAGAGCAAGATCCTCCCAGCACCGGGGCTGCGGGGAGGACAGCGAGCTCCTGCCGGAGCCAGGGCGGGATACAGATCGTGCCCCCGCAAAAGGGGTCAAAGTTAAATTTCTGCACATGCCCCTGCCAGAAGGCAATGCACTGATAAGGAACTACAGCTTAATGTTGAACTCGCTCGAAATGAAGCATTTTGGGTAAACTCAACCAACCAAAATCTTAGAATCATAGAAAAGTCGAGCTGGAAGGGATCTTGAGAGGTCATCTAGTCTAACCCTCTGCACTGAGGCTGGACCAAATAAACCTAGACCGTCCCTGACAGGTGTATGTCCAACCTGGACTTGAACACCTCCAGTGACTGGGATTCCACAACCTCCCTAGTTAACCTGTTCCAGAGCTTAACTATCCTTAGAATTGGAAAGTTTTTCATAATGTACAACCTTAATCTTCCTTGCTGCAGATTAAGCCCATTACTTCTTGTTCCGTCTTCAGTAGACATGGAGAACATTTGATCAATGTCCTCTTTATAACAGCCCTTAACATATTTGAAGACAGTTATCATGTCCCCCCTTCAGCTTCATCTTTTCTAGCCCAACATGTCCAGTTCTTTCAGCCTTTCCTCCCAAGGTCAGCTGTTCTAAACCTCTGATCATTTATTTGTTGTTTCTCTTCTCTGGACTCTCTCCAATTTGTTCACATGGAAGGAAATGTTTCAATCTGTTCACATCTCAGCATGTTTCATTTTGATTGAAAATGTTGCAATGAAACATTTAGACATTTCTGAGTCAAACCTGCTTTTGGAATTTCCATTCTGGCAAAAATGTTGACATCTCAACTTTTCTTTGAAAACAAAGATTGAAATGTTGCCATTTCCTGCGGGACGGGAACACTGACACTCCCTCCGCTCCAGTGAGATCCTGCCCCTATGGACATCAACAGCGAAGCTCCCATCCACGTCTATGGGGCCTGGATTTCACCCAGGGCCCTGTCTGTTGGGTAGCCTTGGAGTTGAGGTCACCTGAAGACCCTCCAGGGAAGGCAAACAATAGAGATGCTCATAAAATGTGGGCGTGGGGCATTTCTCCATTTTCAACATTTTCCCTGAAACATGTTGTTAAAAATCAAAGCCTAAACATTTCTGGTCATGGTGCATCATGGGAGGTGTATTTCATGCCCCTATTCCTTCTTGTGGGAACACAGGACTGGAAGGCTCCTACTGGGTCATGGAATCCAGTTCCTCATGTCTCAGGAAGCCCTGTCATATCATCCCATCCATAAACTTATCAAGCTCTGTCTGTATCCTTGTTAGGTTGTTCCCCTCCCCCGCAACTGCTCCCATTGGAGGTTGTTCCAGAACCTTCCCCCTCTGATGGTTAGAAACCTTCTCTTCATCTCCAGCCTCCATTGATCCCTGCCACATTTATCCCCATTTGATTTGTCCTTTAGTTTCAACAGCTCGTCTCCCTCCCTGTTCCCCCCGCTCCTGATGTATCTGTAGAGCAATCAGACCCCGCCCAGCCTGTGTTTTAGGCTAACCTAGCCCAGGTGTTTTATTCCCCTCTGGTCAGACTGACTCTCCATTTCCCTGATTGTCCCACCAGCCCTTCTCGGCACCTGCTCCAGCTGAGATTCCTCTTTCTGGGACAGGGCTGCCCAGAACTCTGCACCAGATTCCAGCTGAGCTCTGCCCGGTGCCTTCTACGCTGGCATTAAACCCTCCCTCTCTCTACTGGAGACACCTCGGCTGCTCCATCCCAGAACCGTATTGCCTTTCTCCCGGACGCATCCCGTTTGTGGCCCATGGTCATCCTGCAATCCACTGACACACCAAAGTCTCCCTCCTCCTCTGTCGCTTCCAGCTGATGAGCCCCCAGCTCAGAGCAGGAATTTTCTTCTTACTTGTCCCTATTTGCATGAGCCCATGTTAAATTTCATCCCGTTTCCACCAGCGCCTTGCAGAAGGGCACTAACACTGGCGATACCTCTCCAGAGATGTCCTAGATGTTGGGATCCCTGGCTGGGCTGCATCTCCCATGATGCACCAGGGGCTCCCCTCTTGGGGCAGTGCAGCATGGGAGGGGCACGGCCATGGTGGTTTCCATCAGCTCCTTGCCCTGGAGCAGCTTGCTGCTGGCTGGCGGCTCTGGGTGGGGGGATATTTAACTGGAACACTGATTTCTTGGCATGGGGGTTGCTGGCCCACAGCATGGTGGTGGGGTCATACTTAGGGTTGCCAGCCCTCCAGGATTGTCCTGGAGTCTCCAGGAATTAAAGATTAATCTTGAATTAAAGATTATGTCAGAAGATGAAACCTCCAGAAATATGCCCAACCAAAATTGGCAACCCTAGTCGTAATGCCAGCACTGTTCTCTGCATGTGCCGTCCCTCACCACCTCCTGCAGCCTGTCGGTGGTGGTGTTCGCTCCGGTCCGACCCCACCCAGCCTCGCTGCACTCGGAGCCTGGGCTGACGTGATGGTCGGCCTCCGGCCGGGGGGTGCCCCACCCACTCGGTCAGCTCTGCGCCATGCCACAGCTGCCATGGGTGAGAGAGAGAGAATGGACCTGGATCAACGCAGGGGTCGGAGCTGGTGTGAGGCAGCACCACTCGGCCGGAGCATGGATGTGAGTCCATTAAGGATAACTAGGTAGATGGAGGCCCTGCATGCCTGCACAGGTCACATCCAATATGTCTAAGCCCCCCAGTCCTTGCCCTCTTGTTCAGGAAACCCACTAACACATTGCATGTTCTCTCTATCCCCTCTCCCATGTTGGACACATCCCCATGCATCTTCCAAGACCTCCCTCTGCCCCCATTTTAAAGCACAGATCAGCTCCTTTGGAAGAAGTCCCTACAAGGCCTGGTGAGAGGCTTTGGTTTCTGTTGTCTCTTGGAGACTTAGAGTGGATAGAGCTGGAGGAATGAGGTTGCCACAAGGGGACTGGGGAAGGCTGGCACTAGGGGAAGGGAGAAGGAATCCGAGGATCCAGGGTCAGGGAAAGAAGTGGATGGCAGCAGGTAACCTGTTACTATTGTTAAAGCCGAGTGGATTGTCTGAGCCGGTTTCCTTTGGGATTTTCTACTGTTCAGGCTTTCAGCTTCCCCAGCAGAAATCTTCTGCAGTAAAAACCATTCTTGTCTGAGCTCCAACGCCTTCTGCATACTGCGTCCAACATGCAGAAATACTCGGCAGCGTCTTCAGGTCTAAGGTTAGTCATGTGCAAATACCAGGGCCGGCTCCAGGGTTTTTGCCGCCCCAAGCGGCGCAAAGAAAAAAAAAAGCCGCGATCGCGATCTGCGGCGGCAATTCGGCGGGAGGTCCTTCACTCCGAGCGGGAGTGAGGGACAGTCCGCCGAATTGCCGCCGAATAGCTGGACGTGCCGCCCCTCTCCGGAGTGGCCGCCCCAAGCACCTGCTTGGCAAGCTGGTGCCTGGAGCCAGCCCTGGCAAATACAACAGGTTGTTGGGACTGTGCCCGGAGATGGTGAATTGGCCTTTCACTGAAGCAGCATGATTTTTTGTACCTCCAGCCCAATGACTAATGGTTGAGAGCCACTCCAGTCCCTTTCCAGGTGTGTTTCTGTACCAGGTCATCCCATAATCACCAAAACTGAATCCAGAGGTTTTGCAGGAGATCCAGAGAGAGTCCCTGAGCATTTTAACTTCTCCACCAGATGCCACAAATTCTAATTGTGGCTGGATCCCTGGATAGTAAAAAAGAGACATGGAGACTTCTCTAATAATACTTGGTCATCTCTCGTGTCTGCAGGAATGAAATTATATGTGAGAACCACTAGAAAGGATGCAATATCAAGCCATAATAGCATCCCTCTGATTCTGAGGAGAGCTCTCATGGGAATTTGCTGTTAATTGCACAGACACAGGGGGATGCAGATTGTCTCGATTTTCTCTCCAAGAGCTGTAGCGGCAGGAGAATCTCAGCTTTAAACAGGAAATTCAGTGATGCCTTTTGCACACATCCTGTTTTAGAAGAGTCAGGTGAACTCCAGCCCAGAATAAGCTGCATTTTAAATACCATGGTGTTGCTTGACTGAGGGCAAATAATAACAACCTTCATGGAGTTAACAACAGGTGGGCTCATCTTCACCTGGGGTGACTACTTTGCCTTATGTTGAATCCTGCGACCATTCCCTTTTTTTTGGTCTGTTCAACACGTAAGCTGCTTGGGACAAGGACTATCTCTTACTAGGAGTCACACTGATCCTTTTACATTTGGTAGTGCTTTAGCCCAAAAGTTTATCAACAAACTGATGAGGGGTCTGGAACGGCTGCCATATGAGGTGAGATTAATAAGACTGGGACATTTCAGCTTGGAAAAGAGACAGCTAAGGGGGGATATGATAGCGGTCTATAAAATCATGACTGGTGTGGAGAAAGTAAAGAAGGAAATGTTATTTACTCCTTCTCCTAACACAAGGACTAGGTGTAACTGGGCCTTAGTGGGTCACAGCTGAGGATGCCAAATTCAGGACGAACTGCTGAGAAATAGGGCAAACACAACCAAAAACTGGTGGTTATTCTTTTATTAGATTTACCAAACCAACCACAAAAGTAAACTCCTGTTTCACCACACTGGCTAACAAGAAAACATAAAGGCAGTTTCCTCAGGCACCCCGGTTCTTATATCACCACCAAAACCACTGGATTCAGAGATGAGTAGTTCTTTACAACCAGTCTCAGCAAATAATAGCTTCTTCTGATCCCAAACGACCAGCCACACACCCAGGTCAATATATAACTTAGATCTTACCCAAAAATCATGCTGATGCCAATCCTTTAGTATCTAAAATCTAAAGGTTTACTTATAAAAAGAAAGAAAAGTGAGAGTTACAATTGGTTAAATGGAATCAATCACATACAATATTGGCAAAGTTCTTGGTTCAGGCTTGTAGCAGTGATGGGATAAACTGCTGGCTCAAGTCAAGTCTCTGGAGTACACTCACAGCTTGGATGGGTCATTCAGTCCTTTGTTCAGAGCTTCAGTTTGTAGCAAAGTTCCTCCAGAGGTAAGAAGCAGGATTGAAGACAAAATGGAGGTGTTTCCAGGGCCTTTTATAGCTTTTGCCATGTGGAGGGCATCCCATTGTTCTTACTGTGGAAAATTACAGCAACAAGAGGGAGTTTGGAGTCACATGGGCAAGTCACATGTTCATGCCCAATTTCCCTCAGTCATTGCAGGAAGCCATTATCTACACTCCAGACAGCATGTTTACATGACAGTCCACTCAGTGTAGGTGGGCGTCTCCCATAGAACATTGTCAACCAAGTGTTTCTTGATGAACCACTTAACTTGAATAGTTCCTCCAAGATGAGCTGGGCACTACCTTGTGGGCATTACCCCAGGAGCCAACATTTGAAATCCAGGTATAGAGCCAATACTTATAACTTCAAATACAAAAATGATACATGCATACAGATAGCATAATCATAACCAGCAAATCATGACCTTTTCATAGCCATCTCACTTGACAAGCTTTGTACAAGATTTGGTGCAAATGTAGAATGGTGGTTGCAACAATGATCTATATGGTCATATTTTAATCAGATAGCGTCACACTAGGGGTCACCAAATGAAATTAAGATGAGGTCCTGAGACATAAGTCCTTGTATCATGAGAAAGGAGGGAGACCTAATTCTGGCAAAACCAGAAAATAAATGGGTTCTGGAAATCCATCAGCAGATGCAGTACCTCCTTTTAGGATGGATACATGGTTCAATTGTGGGAGGTGATCCAAAACAGGAAGAGGCATTAGAAAAACTAAAAAACTGGGATGGTGGCCTGGAGTGAAAGAGGATTTAAACCTGCATATTCGTAGCTGTTTAACATGTGCTAAGCAAGACCCTGCTAGAAGAAAAAGACATGGAGACAGGAGTGGCGCCAGGGTTTTTGCTGCCCTAGGTGGCAGCGCTCCTCCTCTGAGCATTCGGCGGGGGGGGGGGGGGTGTCCTTCCACTCCGGGTCTTCGGGGCACTTCGGCGGCGGGTCCCGGAGCGAGTGAAGGACCCGCTGCCGAATTTCCGCCGAAGACCCGGAGCGGAAGGACCCCCCGCCGCCAAATTTCCGCCGAGGGTGGCAAAATGCCGCCCCCCAAATCCTGCCGCCCTATGCGACCGCCTAGGGTCGCCTAGTGGAAGCGCCAGCCCTGTGTGGAGAGTTAATGCATCAAGCGTTAAAAGGCCCCTTCCAACGTTTACAGGTTGCTTTTGTAGGATCCTTGCCTACTACTCCTTGGGGGAAAAGATTGTTGTTGGTAATTGTGGATAGTTTAAGCAAATGGGTAGAAAATAAAAATAGAAAAAGAAAATAATGCTGCAGCTGCAAAAATGTTAATAGCTGAAATTTTTCCAAGATGGGGGCTGCCACACAGCATTGATTCTGACAATGGGCCCACCTTTATCGGACAGGGCTACCGAAGTATGGGGACCTGGGCCGGGATTCCCCTACCGTCACATGTCCCCTACCACCCTCAAGCTGGGGGAGAGGTGGAAAGGATGAATAAAGCTCTTAAAATTGAACTGTCTAAAGTGTGTAATGAGCTGGGAACAAATTGGGACGTGGCACTTCCCTGGGTTCTAATGAGGATCCGAGGCCGCCCAAACCGCAGGACAGGATTTAGTGCCTATGAAATACTCTTTGGGAGACCTAAGCCTGGCTGGGAAAACTTGCTGTAGCTCCCAGATTGGGAAACAGTTACAGCACTGGCAACCGCCACCTGGGTGAGCAGCTTTAAATATTGGCTGGGCACCGCTCAAAACATGAACCAGGCATTTGATGAAAGCAGCGATATCAAACAATGGCCAATTGGAAGCCGCGTTATGATTACGATTGAACCAGCTCCAAATTAAAAATTTCCCAAAGGAGAGTGGTCAGGTCCTGGGCCAATTTGAGATTAATTCGGGCCCTCTCTGTACTTGGTTGAAAGAGAGGAACAGCCTCGGTGGAAAGATGCCATGCAATTAAAGGGATACGAGGTTACACTGCATATTACATGTTCTGTGCTTTTTTACAGAAAACCACACCGGATAAGTGGTTAAGGGAAGCACAATAGAAACCTTCCAAATCAATAATGGAACTTTAATCTCCAAGCTCCATCAGCACCCCGATTGTTACTGTGTATTGCTTGGAGTCAGTTAAAAAGATTTGAGGTGTCCAGACCTTACCCCGTCAGACAACTGAGTGCAAAAGGACAAATTACTTGGGGTATTGGTAATATGATCACCGTCTGGTGGAATGATAAAGACACTTCCGTGTGGAAGCTGGACCAAGTAGGGAAACAGCCTTTGTGGATGGTGGGACCAGGAATTTCATGGATTAATACCACACCTATCGTTCCCTTGGGATCAAGATTCCTGTTCCTGAACCCCCTAAACAGGGGCGGCTCCAGGCACCAGCACAGTAAGCACGTGCCTGGGGCGGCAAGCCATGGGGGGCGGCGTGTCGGTCACTGTGAGGGCGGCAGTCAGGCAGTCTTTGGCGGCATGCCTGCGGGAGGTCCGCTGGTCCTGCGGTTTCGGCGGCAATTCGGCAGCAAGTACGCTGAAGCCGCGGGACCGGCAGACCACCCGCAGAAACGCCGCTGAATCCACGTGACCGCAGACCGCCCGCAGGCATGCCGCTGAACGCCGCCTGCCTGCCGTGCTTGGGGCAGCAAAAAACATAGAGCCGCCCCTGTCCCTAAGTGACCAAACGATTCTGGCATTATTGAACTGGGATTATATTCCTGTGGAGCAGGCCACCAAAAAAGAAAAACGGCTGGAGTGAAGTCAAACCATTTAGGTCCTGCCTGTGTAGACGTTTGTGTAAGTGCAGGACTGGGAGTGGGTCTGCAGCCTGTTACAGCCTCACAGCGTGAGAGGGAGCCCAGGCTGGGGAGACAGAGGGCTCAGAGGTACCCCAGTTCCAGGTTGCACCTGGGGGCAGTTCATCACAACAGTCATGATGGTGACACTCACTCCTGCCCCTCCATCCATCCCCCTGCCTCCTGTGACTGACCCACAGATAAACAAGGTCCAGGAAGGGGCAGCAGCCTCGTCCCATTGCCATTCACCAGCCAAAGCGCATCTCGATGCTTTCAGCTATAAACCTTCCCTCCCATCCTATGGTCCTTTCAGCTCCTTGTCAAGCCGACCTGGGCCTCTGCCGTGAGCCATGCAAACCCCTGAGCTCTGTTCCTTGAGCCTTAGCCTAGCCAATTCAGATCATCCCAGCTCTTCAAGTCCAGCTTTGCCTGGCTTTCCTTAGTGTTTTCAGGCCTGCCTGCAAAGACCTGTACTTTAAGAACTTAGGTGTATTTTTATCACTTAGGTAGTTACAGGGGTATAAAACAAAGAATCAAAATCACAGTCTGCCTGTGTGTGGGCCTTCTCTCACTAGGATAGTCTGAGGCCTGGTTCTTAGGCTAAGGCAGGGGTATGCAACCTATGGCACGCGTGCCGAAGGTGGCATGCAAGCTGATTTTCAGTGGCACTCACAGTGCCCGGGTTCTGGCCACCGGTCCAGGGGACTCTGCATTTTAATTTAATTTTAAATGAAGCTCCTTAAACATTTTAAAAACCTTATTTACTTTACATACAATAGTTTAGTTATATATTATAGACTTATAGAAAGAGACCTTCTAAAAACGTTAAAATGTATTAATGTAAACCTTAAATTAGAGTGACTAAATGAAGACTCGGCTCACCACTTCTGAAAGGTTGCCGACCCCTGGGCTAAGGCCTTTGGCTAAGCAGCAGGGGCAGCCATAAGCCGGGAAGCGAATGGTCACATCCTCACATCCCAAACCAGTCACATGGAAATAAGGTGGGATTGGGCTGTTAGGAAGACAATCCTGTCCTGATAGTGCCCATCACCACCAGATAAAGAAACAGATCTTAAGATGGTGAAAGAAAACTTAGTTTGATAGCATCCGGTCTGGCAAGAAATCACTTATCAGTGGTTGTGGTTGTGAAACCCTCATTTTTGTATGTTTTATCTTTATGGCCCCCACTTTTCCATGGTTAATCTGTCTGGTTTTCTAATTGTTTCTGTCTGCTGTATAATTAATTTTGCTAGGTGTAAGTTAATTAGGGAAGTGGGATATAATTGGTTAGAGAATTATGTTACAATGTATTAGGATTGGTTAGTTAAATTTCAGTAAAATGACTGGTTAAGGTATAGCTGAGAATATTACTATCTACACTGGGCTCAAACAGGAATTGGGGGGAAGGGAAATTGGAATCATGTTGGCTAAGGGGGGAGGAACGGGAACAGGGACACAGGCAAAGCTCTATGGCATCACTGGGAAGGGGGACAAACGCTCTGCGGCGTCGGAGCTCGGAAGGGGGACGCGGGGTAAACGCTCTGCGGCGTCGGAGCTCGGAAGGGGGACGCGGGGTAAACGCTCTGCGGCGTCGGAGCTCGGAAGGGGGACGCGGGGTAAACGCTCTGCGGCGTCGGAGCTCGGAAGGGGGACGCGGGGTAAACGCTCTGCGGCGTCGGAGCTCGGAAGGGGGACGCGGGGTAAACGCTCTGCGGCGTCGGAGGCGGGAACAGAACACTGGGGAACAGTCTCGGATAAGCCCGACTGGTGTGAAGGGCTTTGGAATATGCTTGCTTGGAAACTAACCCCAATAAACATTGCAGTGTCTGCGCTTTGGACTTCTGGTCTTTTGCTGCTTGCTGTCTGCGTGACAAGAACCAGGGAAGTGGGAGGGTGAAGGGAAAGCCCTCTAACACTTAGCAATTCAGTATTGCCCTTTAGGGTGCACTGGGGTCACATTCTGAAGCTTTCTCCACAGCCACAAGGGCTAGAAACTTACTTTTCCTTTAAGAATGAAGGCTGAAATCATCACAGATCCACTTGACTCCAGCAGCTGGGACTTTAAGGAAAACACTAATTATCATGAGACTCATGACAACATCATGAGAGTTGGCAATGCTGCTTGTATGAGCCAGGCTGAGTTGGGACTCTTGTTCCCCAGGTCAATGTAGACCAGTGGTTCTCAACCTGTGGTCTGCAAAGGCCTGGGGCTCCACAAACTATGTCGACAGGGGTCCACGGAAGACTTAGACTGAAAACTGACTGAACAGAATTCCACTGTATATACAAAGGGTCCTGTCATAACTATAAAGGGAAGGGTAACAGCTCTCCTGTGTACAGTACTATAAAATCCCTCCTGGCCAGAGACTCCAAAATCCTTTTACCTGTAAAGGGTTAAGAAGCTCGGGTAACCTGGCTGATACCTGACCCAAAGGACCAATAAGGGGACAAGATACTTTCAAATCTTGGGGGGGGGGGGGGAAGGCTTTTGTTTGTGCTCTTTGTTTTGGTTGTTGTTCGCTCTTGGGACTGAGAGGGACAAGACATCAATCCAGGTTCTCCACATCTTTCTAAACGTGTTTAGATTTTCTTTGTTTTTATTTATAGACTGTTTTCACTTGCAGGTTTTTAAAGGCTGTAGAGGGAAATGTTTAAGGCAACTTTCCATAGGATATTTGTGAAAACATTTTTATTGGTCTTGTGTCTCTCATATTTCAAACTTGTAAGTAAACAGCCAGGCAAGGCGTGTTAGTTTTCCTTTGTTTTCTCAACTTGTAAATGTACCTTTTACTAGAGTGTTTATCTTTGTTTGCTGTACTTTGAACCTGAGACTAGAGGGGGGTCCTCTGAGCTCTTTAAGTTTGATTACCCTGTAAAGTTATTTTCCATACTGATTTTACAGAGATGATTTTTACCTTTTTCTTTAATTAAAAGCCTTCTTTTTAAGAACCTGATTGATTTTTCCTTGCTTTAAATTCAAGGGGGGTTGGAACTGTATTCACCAGGGAATTGGTGAAAGGTTTCTCAAGGCTTCCCAGGGAAGGGAATTAGCTTTGGAAATGGTGGCAGCGGACCAGATCTAAGCTGGTAGTTAAGCTTAGAAGTTTTCATGCAGGCCCCCACATTTGTACCCTAAAGTTCAAAGTGGGGAAGCAGCCTTGACAGGTCCACAAATGAAAAAAGGTTGAGAACCACTGATATAGCCCAGTGGTTCTCGACCAGGGGTAAGTGTACCCCTAGGGGTACACAGAGGTCTTCTAGGGAGTACATCAACTCATCTAGATATTTGCCTAGTTTTTAGGCTACATAAAAAGCACTAGCAAAGTCACTACAAACTAAAATTTCATACAGATCATGACTTGTTTGTACTGCTCTACATACGGACTGTACAACAGGCTGCATAAAAAGCACTCTGGTAAAAATGAGAAAGGAAGCCAGTTTTCAGTAGTCATGGGCTGTGACATTTTTGTATTTTGATGTCTGATTTTGTAAGCAAGTAGCTTTTAAGTGAGGTGTAACTTGGGGGGATGTAAGACAAATCGAACTCCTGAAGGGGGACAGTCGTCGGGGAAGGTTGAGAGCAGTGGTTTCCCCAGGAATTGAAATTAGGGGGGGGTGTTCAAATTTACAGGGTGTGTGTGTCAGGGCCAATGAGATATATAAAAGAGATATGAATAAAGTAAATGTTTTGTTAGGATAATGCAAATTTAACATAAGGATAATGCAAGTTACACCAAAACACATAACAGGTCTAGATTTCTAAAAAAATATAATTTAAAAAAAAATGTATTTAATTTAAATTGACTTTTGAAAAATAAGCCATCATGGGATAAGAGGGAAGGTCCTCTCATGGATCAGTAACTGGAAACAAAGGGTAGGAATAAATTATCAGTTTTCAGAATGGAGAGAGATAAATAGTGGTATCCCTGAGGGGTCGGTACTGGGACCATTACTGTTCAACATACTCATAAATGATCTGGAAAAATGGGTAAACAGTGAGATGGCAAAATTTGCAGATGATACAAAACTATTCAAGATAGTTAAGTCCCAGGCAGATTGCGAAGAGTTACAAAGGGATCTCACAAAACTGGGTGACTGGGCAACAAAATGGCAGATGAAATTCAGTGTTGATAAATGCAAAGTAATGCACATTGGAAAACAATCTCAACTATACATACAAAATGAAGGAGTCTGAATTAGCTGTTAACACTCAAGAAAGGGATCTTGGAGTCATTGTGGATAGTTCTCTGAAAACATCCACTCAATGTGCAGCGGCAGTCAAAAAGCCAACAGAATGTAGGGAATCATTAAGAAAGGGATAGATAATAAGACAGAAAATATCATATTGCCTCTATATAAATCCATGGTACATGTACACCTTGAATACCGTGTGCAGATCTGGTCACCCAATCCCAAAAAAGATATATGGGAAATGGAAAAGGTACAGAGATGGGCAACTAAAATGATTAGGGGTATGAAACAGGAGGAGAAATTAAAATGACTGAGAATTTTCAGCTTAGAAAAGAGACGACTAAGGAGGGATATGATAGAGGTCTATAAAATCTTGACTGGTGTGAAGAAAGTGAATAAGGAAATGTTATTTAATCCTTCAAATAACACAAAACTAGCAGCCACCCAATGAAATTAATAGGCAGCAGGTTTTAAAAAAACAAAAGGAAGTACTTCTTCACACAACATAAAGTCAACCTGTGGAACTCTTTGCCAGGGGATGCTGTGAAGACCAAAACTATAACAGGATTAAAAAAAGAACTAGATAAATTCCTGGAGAATAGGTCCATCAGTGGCTATTAGCCAGGATGGGGAGGGATGCAACACCACGCTCTGAGTGTCCCTAACCTGTTTGCCAGAAGCTGGGAATGGGCAACAGGGGATGGATCACTTGATGATTACCTGTTCTGTTCAATCCCTCTGAAGCACCTGGCCTTGACCACTGTCAGAAGACAGGATACTGGGCTATATGGACCATTGGTCTGACCCAGTATGACCATTCTTATGTAAAAATTAATTATAATAATAAAAATGTTTAGTACAGAAACTCCCCAACATAATGACCTCTCAAGATAGCAACGATGTGAGACAACAGCCTTGGCAAATAATGCATTTAAAAAATCTTGGCCTACTAGGAAACATATTTATATACGTTTCCATTCCCAGTCACAAATCTAGCATTCTGGAGCAAAGTCACTACAATATAGTCCAACAAACAAATGTTTATTTAACATGCCCCTCACTTTTCCCTCCACCGCACCCCACTCACCAGGGTTGTCCTTGGTCAGTGGAGACTCAGAGTTCAGAGGTGCTTTCACGTGAGTACACCTCCCAGGTGGGGGGCAAGAAGGCACCTTGCTCGTTCCTCCAGCTGCTCCCTGTTCGCTCTGGCCACTGCTGTTTGTTGTGCCACCGTTCACTCCACCACTCTGTTGCCAATGGCCCTGCGCAGTTACCTTCTGCTTCCACCTGCCACTGTGAGCTCTGCGAGTTGGTCTCTCTGAGGTTCCACCCAGCTCTCAGTGATTTCAGCTGAGCTCTCAGTGGGGGAACCTCACTGCTAGTGCAGTCTGGGCTGTCTCTTCCACAGAAACACTGTCCCCACAGCAGGACTAAGCACTTAGACCTGATTATCAGTGATTTCAGCTGCAGTGGTCACTTAACAGAACAAAAGACTGTCTATGGAGCCTAATCAGCTCCGTCTTTAAACAGTGGAGAGGGGCAGGTCCCCACCCTCTCTCTTGATGCCCTCAATCAGCACAGGCTAAGTACAGTTCTACTGCCCTTTACGCATACAATAAGAACAACAACATTTCATTCCCCCCCTCCCCCCCCCCGCATTCAAGTGATTTGTAACCCAACCCCAGCCAAAATCTATCACTTGGGCAACACAGCTCTGTTTGCTGGATACCTAGGTAGATTAGGTGTGAATGTAAATACAGTCTGGTCCTGAAGCCTTTCCCCCCAGCCCATCACTAGCTGTCAGGGGGAGCTCATTTAGACTTCGCTTACAAATCATCATTTGAAATTATTAGGTTGGCCAACATCACCGAAATGAATGCACTGACACTGTCATAAAACCAACAGCTGTATAAGGAAGCTAGTCTATGTTCATACTTTTCAAATCTATTATACTTTTTCTGATACACGTATTTTATCATACACTCTATATGCTTTTAAAGTGTGTATTAATGTTTCAATTTCAATTCAAATTTCCAAACAGTCACTAAATTGGCATGTTTAAGAGTAGCAGCCGTGTTAGTCTGTATCCGCAAAAAGAACAGGAGTACTTGTGGCACCTTAGAGACTAACAAATTTATTTGAGCATAAGCTTTCGTGGGCTACAGCCCACTTCTTCGGATGCATAGAATGGAACATATAGTGAGGAGAGATATATACATACAGAGAACATGAAAAGGTGGGAGTTGCCCTACCAACTCTAAGAGGCTAATTAATTAAGATGAGCTATTGTCAGCAGGAGAAAAACAACTTTTGTAGTGATAATCAAGATAGCCCATTTAAGACAGTTTGACAAGAAGGTGTGAGGATACTTAACATGGGGAAATAGATTCAATGTGTGTAATGGCTCAGCCATTCCCGGTCTCTATTTAAGCCTAAATTGATTGTATCTAGTTTGCATATTAATTCAAATTCAGCAGTTTCTCATTGGAGTCTGTTTTTGAAGCGTTTCTGTTGCAAAATTGCCACCTTTAAATCTGTTACTGAATGGCCAGAAAGGTTGAAGTGTTCTCCTACTGGTTTTTGAATGTTATGATTCCTGATGTCAGATTTGTGTCCATTTATTCTTTTGCGTAGAGACTGTCCGGTTTGGCCAATGTACATGGCAGAGGGGCATTGCTGGCACATGATGGCATATATCACATTGCTAGATGTGCAGGTGAACGAGCCCCTGATGGTGTGGCTGATGTGATTAGGTCCTATTATGGTGTCACTTGAATAGATATGTGGACAGAATTGGCATCGGGCTTTGTTGCAAGGATAGGTTCCTGGGTTAGTGTTTTTGTTCTGTGGTGTGTGGTTGCTGGTGAGTATTTGCTTCAGGTTGGGAGGCTGTCTGTAAGTGAGGACAGGTCTGTCTCCCAAGATCTGTGAGAATGAGGGATCATCTTTCAGGATAGGTTGTAGATCTTTGATGATGCGCTGGAGAAGTTTCAGTTGGGGGCTGAAGGTAACAGCTAGTGGCGTTCTGTTATTTTCTTTGTTGGGCCTGTCCTGTAGTAGGTGACTTCTGGGTACTCTTCTGGCTGTGTCAATCTGTTTTTTCACTTCAGCAGGTGGGTATTGTAGTTTTAAGAATGCTTGATAGAGATCTTGTAGGTGTTTGTCTCTGTCTGAGGGATTGGAGCAAATGCGGTTATATCTTAGAGCTTGGCTGTAGACAATGGATCGTGTGGTGTGTCCTGGATGGAAGCTGGAGGCATGTAGGTAATTATAGCGGTCAGTAGGTTTCCGCTATAGGGTGGTGTTTATGTGACCATCGCTTATTAGCACAGTAATGTCAAGGAAATGGACCGCTTGTGTGGACTGGTCCAGGCTGAGGTTGATGGTGGGATGGAAATTGTTGAAATCATGGTGGAATTCCTCAAGGGCTTCTTTTCCATGGGTCCAGATGATGACGATGTCATCAATGTAGTGCAAGTAGAGTAGGGGTGTTAGGGGACGAGAGCTAAGGAAGCGTTGTTCTAAGTCAGCCATAAAAATGTTGGCATACTGTGGGGCCATGCGGGTACCCATAGCAGTGCCGCTGACTTGAAGGTATATATTGTCCCCAAATGTGAAATAGTTGTGGGTGAGGACAAAGTCGCAAAGTTCAGCCACCAGGTTTGGCATGTAACTAGTTCACAAAACTGGGCGGGGGGGTGTTGGGGAAATTCAGGGGGGGTGTAGGGAAATCACTGGTTGAGAGCCAGTGATGCAGAGCACAAACCTCCGGACAATCCGGGTGCAGGGCTCACTAAACGCTGTGTCCCAGCCCCAGAGAGGCCATCTGGTTATGGGCTCCCTGCAGGCTGCGGGGAAGGGGAATGGCATTCCGGGAAGCCAAAAAAAAGCAGGGCTTGTTGGTGACACCCAGAGAGGAAGGTCAGGGGAAGGGGACGGGAACGCCCAGCTCTGCCTGATATAATCTCATTCCTTTGTGAGTTTGTCATGCTGCGGAGGATCCTCCCCAGAAATCCCCAGCTTCATCCACCCCAGCGGGAGACACCCAGACAGGGACAGTGACTGCAAACACAACTCCTAGCAGTGAGTATCTTCCTCATGACCAGCCAGCCTAGGGGTGGGCTAGCGGGGGCTGCAGGTCTGGAATGAGGGGCACTGGCAGAGCTGGGGGGGCAGGGCTGGGCTTGGCTAGCAGGGGGCTGCGGGTGAGGACTGAGGGGCACCGGCAGATCTGTCGGGGAACCCAGGGCTGGGCTAGCGGGGACTGCGGGTCGGAAGTGAGGGGCACTGGCAGAGCTGTCAGGGAACCCAGGGCTGGGCTAGCGGGGGCTACAGGTCTGGAATGAGGGGCACCGGCAGAGGAGGGTGGGAGGGGTGAGCCCAGGGCTGGTATTGAGGGGGCTGCGGGTCACATTGAGGGAACTTAGGGGCATTGTTTTCTTTTCAGTTTTATTCGTGGACCCCTTACTGGGCTCGGAGTTATTCATCAGGATAACTATTGATATTTCCTCACCTCTTTATCTCCACGCAGGGCAGCCCTTCCCTTCGTCCTTACAGGAGACATGCTGAAGTCAGATATACCAACGATGGTAATTAGGATCCTGTGTGAGGCAGGATCCTCCCAGGGCAGGACGCTGGGCTTTCCCCTTCCTCCCTCCCTCAGGACAACGCCACCCGCTGGAGATAGCGCTGCAGGGCACATCTAGGAGATATCCCTGCAGACACCTCCCAGGGCTGCCCAATTCCTGTCCCAGGCAGTAGCGTAGCTAGGGGGGGAGCAGGTCCGGAGCTGGGTTTTGCATGCGGCCGCCGGCTGGCTCTCGGCTCCACACTGCCCCCCCCCCGTCCCCAGCCTGACTCGCTCCCGGGCTGCAGGCGGCGGCGGCTGGTTGCCCGGCTCCCCGGCGAGGAGGAAGAGGCTCCCGCCCGCCTGCAGCTGCCCGGCTCGCTAAGCCGAGCCCCGGCAGAGGGGAAGGGGCGGCAGCGGAGTGGGGAAGGGGGAGGCTGAGGAGCAGCAGACTCGTGGAGGCAGCTCGCCGCCGCTGCAGGTTGTTGAGAGTCTCCCCCTGCAGCGTCTGCACGGTCACCCCCTGCCTGCCTGCCCTGCTCCTCCTCGCCCTGCAGCCCCTGCGCCGCCTGCTCCCCGGCTCCCCTGCAGCGTCTGCACGGTCACCTCCTGCCTGCCTGCCCTGCTCCTCCTCGCCCTGCAGCCCCTGCGCCGCCTGCTCCCCGGCTCCCCTGCAGCGTCTGCACGGTCACCTCCTGCCTGCCTGCCTGCCCTGCTCCTCCTCGCCCTGCAGCCCCTGCGCCGCCTGCTCCCCCGCTCACCCTGCAGCGTCTGCACGGTCACCCCCTGCCTGCCTGCCCTGCTCCTCCTGGCCCTGCAGCCCCTGCGCCGCCTGCTCCCCCGCTCCCCCTGCAGCGTCTGCACGGTCACCCCCTGCCTGCCTGCCCTGCTCCTCCTCGCCCTGCAGCCCCTGCGCCGCCTGCTCCCCCGCTCCCCCTGCAGCGTCTGCACGGTCACCCCCTGCCTGCCTGCCCTGCTCCTCCTCGCCCTGCAGCCCCTGCGCCGCCTGCTCCCCCGCTCCCCTGCAGCGTCTGCACGGTCACCCCCTGCCTGCCTGCCCTGCTCCTCCTCGCCCTGCAGCCCCTGCGCCGCCTGCTCCCCCGCTCCCCCTGCAGCGTCTCCACGGTCACCCCCTGCCTGTCTGCCCTGCTCCTCCTCGCCCTGCAGCCCCCGCGCCGCCTGCTCCCCCGCTCCCCCTGCAGCGTCTGCACGGTCACCCCCTGCCTGCCTGCCCTGCTCCTCCTCGCCCTGCAGCCCCTGCGCCGCCTGCTCCCCGGCTCCCCTGCAGCGTCTGCACGGTCACCCCCTGCCTGCCTGCCCTGCTCCTCCTCGCCCTGCAGCCCCTGCGCCGCCTCCTCCCCCGCTCCCCCTGCAGCGTCTGCACGGTCACCCCCTGCCTGCCTGCCCTGCTCCTCCTCGCCCTGCAGCCCCTGCGCCGCCTGCTCCCCCGCTCCCCCTGCAGCGTCTGCACGGTCACCCCCTGCCTGCCTGCCCTGCTCCTCCTGGCCCTGCAGCCCCTGCGCCGCCTGCTCCCCCTGCAGCGTCTGCACGGTCACCCCCTGCCTGCCTGCCCTGCTCCTCCTCGCCCTGCAGCCCCTGCGCCGCCTGCTCCCCCGCTCCCCCTGCAGCGTCTCCACGGTCACCCCCTGCCTGTCTGCCCTGCTCCTCCTCGCCCTGCAGCCCCCGCGCCGCCTGCTCCCCCGCTCCCCCTGCAGCGTCTGCACGGTCACCCCCTGCCTGCCTGCCCTGCTCCTCCTCGCCCTGCAGCCCCTGCGCCGCCTGCTCCCCCGCTCCCCTGCAGCGTCTGCACGGTCACCCCCTGCCTGCCTGCCCTGCTCCTCCTCGCCCTGCAGCCCCTGCGCCGCCTGCTCCCCCGCTCCCCCTGCAGCGTCTGCACGGTCACCCCCTGCCTGCCTGCCCTGCTCCTCCTCGCCCTGCAGCCCCTGCGCCGCCTGCTCCCCCGCTCCCCCTGCAGCGTCTGCACGGTCACCCCCTGCCTGCCTGCCCTGCTCCTCCTGGCCCTGCAGCCCCTGCGCCGCCTGCTCCCCCTGCAGCGTCTGCACGGTCACCCCCTGCCTGCCTGCCCTGCTCCTCCTCGCCCTGCAGCCCCTGCGCCGCCTGCTCCCCCGCTCCCCCTGCAGCGTCTGCACGGTCACCCCCTGCCTGCCTGCCTGCCCTGCTCCTTCTCGCCCTGCAGCCCCCGCGCCGCCTGCTCCCCCGCTCCCCCTGCAGCGTCTGCACGGTCACCCCCTGACTGCCTGCCCTGCTCCTCCTCGCCTTGCAGCCCCTGCGCCGCCTGCTCCCCCGCTCCCCTGCAGCGTCTGCACGGTCACCCCCTGCCTGCCTGCCCTGCTCCTCCTCGCCCTGCAGCCCCTGCGCCGCCTGCTCCCCCGCTCCCTCTGCAGCGTCTGCACGGTCACCCCCTGCCTGCCTGCCCTGCTCCTCCTCGCCCTGCAGCCCCTGCGCCGCCTGCTCCCCCGCTCCCCCTGCAGCGTCTGCACGGTCACCCCCTGCCTGCCTGCCCTGCTCCTCCTCGCCCTGCAGCCCCTGCGCCGCCTGCTCCCCCGCTCCCCCTGCAGCGTCTGCACGGTCACCCCCTGCCTGCCTGCCCTGCTCCTCCTCGCCCTGCAGCCCCTGCGCCGCCTGCTCCCCCGCTCCCCCTGCAGCGTCTGCACGGTCACCCCCTGCCTGCCTGCCCTGCTCCTCCTGGCCCTGCAGCCCCTGCGCCGCCTGCTCCCCCGCTCCCCCTGCAGCGTCTGCACGGTCACCCCCTGCCTGCCTGCCCTGCTCCTCCTCGCCCTGCAGCCCCTGCGCCGCCTGCTCCCCCGCTCCCCCTGCAGCGTCTCCACGGTCACCCCCTGCCTGTCTGCCCTGCTCCTCCTCGCCCTGCAGCCCCCGCGCCGCCTGCTCCCCCGCTCCCCCTGCAGCGTCTGCACGGTCACCCCCTGCCTGCCTGCCCTGCTCCTCCTCGCCCTGCAGCCCCTGCGCCGCCTGCTCCCCGGCTCCCCTGCAGCGTCTGCACGGTCACCCCCTGCCTGCCTGCCCTGCTCCTCCTCGCCCTGCAGCCCCTGCGCCGCCTGCTCCCCCGCTCCCCCTGCAGCGTCTGCACGGTCACCCCCTGCCTGCCTGCCCTGCTCCTCCTCGCCCTGCAGCCCCTGCGCCGCCTGCTCCCCCGCTCCCCCTGCAGCGTCTGCACGGTCACCCCCTGCCTGCCTGCCCTGCTCCTCCTGGCCCTGCAGCCCCTGCGCCGCCTGCTCCCCCTGCAGCGTCTGCACGGTCACCCCCTGCCTGCCTGCCCTGCTCCTCCTCGCCCTGCAGCCCCTGCGCCGCCTGCTCCCCCGCTCCCCCTGCAGCGTCTCCACGGTCACCCCCTGCCTGTCTGCCCTGCTCCTCCTCGCCCTGCAGCCCCCGCGCCGCCTGCTCCCCCGCTCCCCCTGCACCGTCTGCACGGTCACCCCCTGCCTGCCTGCCCTGCTCCTCCTCGCCCTGCAGCCCCTGCGCCGCCTGCTCCCCCGCTCCCCTGCAGCGTCTGCACGGTCACCCCCTGCCTGCCTGCCCTGCTCCTCCTCGCCCTGCAGCCCCTGCGCCGCCTGCTCCCCCGCTCCCCCTGCAGCGTCTGCACGGTCACCCCCTGCCTGCCTGCCCTGCTCCTCCTCGCCCTGCAGCCCCTGCGCCGCCTGCTCCCCCGCTCCCCCTGCAGCGTCTGCACGGTCACCCCCTGCCTGCCTGCCCTGCTCCTCCTGGCCCTGCAGCCCCTGCGCCGCCTGCTCCCCCTGCAGCGTCTGCACGGTCACCCCCTGCCTGCCTGCCCTGCTCCTCCTCGCCCTGCAGCCCCTGCGCCGCCTGCTCCCCCGCTCCCCCTGCAGCGTCTCCACGGTCACCCCCTGCCTGTCTGCCCTGCTCCTCCTCGCCCTGCAGCCCCCGCGCCGCCTGCTCCCCCGCTCCCCCTGCAGCGTCTGCACGGTCACCCCCTGCCTGCCTGCCCTGCTCCTCCTCGCCTTGCAGCCCCTGCGCCGCCTGCTCCCCCGCTCCCCTGCAGCGTCTGCACGGTCACCCCCTGCCTGCCTGCCCTGCTCCTCCTCGCCCTGCAGCCCCTGCGCCGCCTGCTCCCCCGCTCCCCCTGCAGCGTCTGCACGGTCACCCCCTGCCTGCCTGCCCTGCTCCTCCTCGCCCTGCAGCCCCTGCGCCGCCTGCTCCCCCGCTCCCCCTGCAGCGTCTGCACGGTCACCCCCTGCCTGCCTGCCCTGCTCCTCCTCGCCCTGCAGCCCCTGCGCCGCCTGCTCCCCCGCTCCCCCTGCAGCGTCTGCACGGTCACCCCCTGCCTGCCTGTCTGCCCTGCTCCTCCTCGCCCTGCAGCCCCTGCGCCGCCTGCTCCCCCGCTCCCCCTGCAGCGTCTGCACGGTCACCCCCTGCCTGCCTGCCCTGCTCCTCCTCGCCCTGCAGCCCCTGCGCCGCCTGCTCCCCCGCTCCCCCTGCAGCGTCTGCACGATCACCCCCTGCCTGCCTGCCCTGCTCCTCCTCGCCCTGCAGCCCCCGCGCTGCCTGCTCCCCCGCTCCCCCTGCAGCGTCTGCACGGTCACCCCCTGCCTGCCTGCCTGCCCTGCTCCTCCTCGCCCTGCAGCCCCTGCGCCGCCTGCTCCCCCGCTCCCCCTGCAGCGTCTGCACGGTCACCCCCTGCCTGCCTGCCCTGCTCCTCCTCGCCCTGCAGCCCCTGCGCCGCCTGCTCCCCCGCTCACCCTGCAGCGTCTGCACGGTCACCTCCTGCCTGCCTGCCTGCCCTGCTCCTCCTCGCCCTGCAGCCCCTGCGCCGCCTGCTCCCCCGCTCACCCTGCAGCGTCTGCACGGTCACCCCCTGCCTGCCTGCCCTGCTCCTCCTCGCCCTGCAGCCCCTGCGCCGCCTGCTCCCCCGCTCCCCCTGCAGCGTCTGCACGGTCACCCCCTGCCTGCCTGCCCTGCTCCTCCTCGCCCTGCAGCCCCCGCGCCGCCTGCTCCCCCGCTCCCCCTGCAGCGTCTGCACGGTCACCCCCTGCCTGCCTGCCTGCCCTGCTCCTCCTCGCCCTGCAGCCCCTGCGCCGCCTGCTCCCCCGCTCCCCCTGCAGCGTCTGCACGGTCACCCCCTGCCTGCCTGCCCTGCTCCTCCTCGCCCTGCAGCCCCTGCGCCGCCTGCTCCCCCGCTCCCCCTGCAGCGTCTGCACGGTCACCCCCTGCCTGCCTGCCCTGCTCCTCCTCGCCCTGCAGCCCCTGCGCCGCCTGCTCCCCCGCTCACCCTGCAGCGTCTGCACGGTCACCTCCTGCCTGCCTGCCCTGCTCCTCCTCGCCCTGCAGCCCCTGCGCCGCCTGCTCCCCCGCTCACCCTGCAGCGTCTGCACGGTCACCCCCTGCCTGCCTGCCCTGCTCCTCCTCGCCCTGCAGCTTCTGCCTGGCGGGGCTTCGGATGCTCAGCTGGGACCGGGGCGGCTCGGGTCCCTGCAGCCCCCACCCCGCCCCGCAGCCTCCTTCCTGCCACCGCCAAGTACGTTCCCCGGCCTGTCTGTCCCGCTGGAAACAGCTCCCGCGGCGCTTGGTTCCGATCCGCACGGGGCTGGCGGGGCCGCAGGAAGGGTCAGCGGGGGGAGCTGGGCTGACTCCGTCCCCAGGCCACCTGGCCTGTATTAAGGGGCGCCCTTTTGGGACCTATGTCCTTCACCGAGGTGGTGCGTTAGGACGCTGCTGCCAATCAAGTGTTTGACCAGCTCCAGCGCTTGGGGGGAGCCTGTCTCTGTCTGTGCTGATCAATGTGGGGTTTGCCCTTGACTGCAATAGGGGAAGGGGCAGGATTACACCTTTCCTGGTTTCTGAGCAGTGCCTGTGACTTACCACACAACATCTTATGGTGCCAAGTCTCCAAACAATAATCTTTGTCCTTGATTTTTCAAAGGGATATATCCTGGATGGCCTTGAAAAGCAGGTGATTCCCTTACTAGTGCTAATGCCAAGCACTCAAAAAATCATGAGGCAAGCCCCCAAATATCCTGGCTTAAAAATCATGAGATTTTAAAATATAATACAATTGGGGTTCTTTGTATTTGCCTTCTGGTTTTTGAGCTTTTAGGGTTCCTGTTGTCCAGCTTTGCCCCTCTCCCATGAGTGCTAGTATCTTGTATTTGTTGTTGTTAATGATAGCTGAGATTCTCACATACTCACGGGCCTCTAAGAGGTGAGGCTCTAAAAAGAATAATAAATGTCGCTAGATCAGTGCTTAATTCGTAATGAAAGGTGCCAGGGCTCAAGCAATTTTTTTTCTTTCATAACTGACGCAGCAAGCCCAAAGGTACCAGGGCTATGAATTGCCAAGCCTACAGGGGTTGGGACTCAGCCTTGGCAAACCCTTGCACAAATTAAGCAGTGTGTGTACAGCTTAAATTGGTTAAAAACCCTAACTTTCAGTACTCAGTGTTTCAAAAATGTTAGACTGCCAACCTGTGTCATAGAGATGTCTTTTGTTTAAAAAAAACCCATGAATAAAGCTACTTTAAGGGAAATTACTGCTTTGGCCAACCCTGAAGAGCTATGAGATCTTTGTTCACCAATTCTCAGAAAACTTGTATTTGTCATGTGTTTTTGGTGACGTTAGTATTACCATCTATTATAAATAAAGTGCATTTCATTGATTGATTTTAAAATGAAATGAGTAACTGGAAAAAATGGCCAGTATTTTTTTAAAACCTGTGACAATTATAAACTACTGTAATCTGTCATTTACTTTCTAGAATCTAAAACAGGGGTCGGCAACCTATGGCACGCGTGACAAAGATGGCACACGAGCCGATTTTTAATGGCATGCTGCTGCCTGCCGGACCAGCGTGCCATTAAAAATCCTGCCCTGCCCGGCCCAGCCCGCTCTTCTCCGCCCCCCACTCCTCCGCGGGGGAAGGGAGCAGAAGCATAGGCATGCGCACGGGGTGTGCCCAGGCACACCCTAATGCAGGGGTGGGCAAATGGCCCCACTCTTCCGGCGCGGCAAGCCGCGGGGTCTGCGCTTCCGGGCCGGAGCGCCCGGCCGAGCACAGCAAGCCGCTGGCCCCTTCCCCGCCTTCCCCCCTCTCTTGACTCTTGCACCCCACACATCCCCACCCCCACCCTGAGCACCAAATGGGAGCTCCTGCACACACACACCCACATTCCCACCTGCACCCCTCGCACCAAATGGGAGCTACCCAGGTAAGTGCCCCGCACCCAAACCTCCTGCCCCAACCCTGAGCCCCCTCCCTCATTCTAGCTCCTGGCCAGACCCTTCACCCCCAGCCCTGTGCTCAGTGCACTCCCACCCTCAGCTCAGTGCAGAGAGAGGAAGAGAATGGGCCAGAACCAGGGAGAAGGTAGGTACCCACTGTATGTGGGCAGGGCCAGGACCCCAGACCGGCAGCGGGCTGAACGGGTCCGGCAGCCAGGATCCCAGCTGGCAGGAGCCGGCGGATGGAACCCCTGAGCGGAAGAGGCCTGAGCCGCTCAGCCCACTGCCGGTCTGGGGTCCCGGCCGCTGGCCCCGCACAGCCCGTTGCCAGTCTGGGGTCCTGGCTGCCAGACCCTTGCCAGCTTGGGTCCTGGCCGCAGACCCCACTCAGCCCGCTGCCGGCCTAGGTGAACAGAACCCCAGACCAGCAGCGGGCTGGCGGCGTAAGATCAACATTTTAATTTAATTTTAAATGAAGCTTCTTAGACATTTTGAAAACCTTGTTTATTTTACAATACAACACTATAGACTTATAGAGAGACCTTCTAAAAAACATTAAAATGTATTACTGGCACGCGAAACCTTAAATTAAAGTGAATAAATGAAGACTCGGCACACCACTTCTGAAAGGTTGCCAACCCCTGATCTAAAGTATATCTAAGTATAATCTAAAGTTCTCCTGCAAAATGCCGGCTGTGCAAACCCTTCCATGGCTGGATCATTCTTGTGTTTTTATTTTAAGTACAAAATAAATATGTATAACAAATTAAAAGTATGTAATTAGTAATTTGATATGTCGGGTGGCGCCTTTTTTTATGTGTTCGCTCCCCCTGATGTTAGAACCTGGCTACGCCACTGGTCCCAGGTGCCTCGTCCCTGTTGGAACCGGGGGTCTTCAAGCATGAAAGATTCACGAAAGATCAGATGAGCTAATATCAAATGTCCCTAGCTCCACTGGTGTAATTGCACCAGTCTCCTCCAGCTGGTGTATATCAGCCGTAGCTCCACTAAGGTGAGTGAAGAGGGGTCGTTGTTGCCCTGAGGGATTCGCTCCTGGTGTCACTGAAATTTTTTTCCATTGATTAAAAAAAAAATATATATATATATAATGGAGATATCCTATCTCCTAGAACTGGAAGGGACCTTGAAAGGTCATCAACTCCAGCCCCCTGCTTTCACTAGCAGGACCAAATACTGATTTTGCCCCAGATCCATAAGTGGCCCCCTCAAGGATTGAACTTACAACCCTGGGTTTAGCAGGCCAATGCTCAAACCACTGAGCTATCCCTCACCCCTCATCATCTGATAGAAACAGAGAAGTTCCCTGATGTCTCCTAATCCAACCCCACGTGCACATGATCTTCTCAAACTGCCTTGATCTTTTTGCCAACTGCTCCCCTCCCTTCCCTCCACTTTGTCCCCACCCCAGGGCTCCAGGCCAGTCACTGGATCACTGGTCCCTCGGAAGGACTCCCCGGGCACAGACATCTTCCGCAATGACAATGGAGACTGCATCGTCCGTTCCGACCTGGGCTGCTACCTGCAGACAGAGCTCCTCGAGAACGGGCGCAACATCAAGATCCAGAGACTACACCCTGCATGCCGGGGTGGGGATCACTACATGGGCTGCGTGGGGGACCCCAATATCTACATCCTCAAAGACGGCTCCTACCGGGTGGTGAAAGACCTGAGCATGGATGAGAAACCCCAGGTCTTTGACTTGCATCCCAGGTGCCGCAGCGGGGACCACTATGGGAAGACTAGATCTCAATTCTTCATCATTTTCCAAAACCAGGGTGAAATGCGGTGGGTGACTGACTTGAGAACAGCTAAAGGTGAAAGAAACGTCGTCCTGCACTCTGAATGCACAAAGGGGCTCTACTACTTTGGGATCGGTAACTTCCTAACCCTGATCCCGGTGGATGAGAAGTGGGGGGCTCAGTTCTACTTGTACGATGAGATGAGTTCTGCCAGCCTCAATTCCGTCTACTCCATCCACCCTGACGTGCTGAACTTCTTCCCCGGGGGGGTGACCCTCACCGAGGGCATCTTCTCTGCCGGCTGGGAGTGCATAAAGATCCTGTACAATGACTCCGACTCCCCCATCACCTGGTCCGACAGGGTCACCCACAAGGTGGGCTTTGCTAAGCAGCAGATGTCCAGCACTGAGCACAACTGGAGCATCTCCGCTGAGATGTCCATTAAGGCCGGAAAGCTCATCGAGCTCATCACCAAGTTCCAGTTCTCCCTCAAGGCTGAGTACGGCGGGAGAAGCATCCGCACTGAGCAGGAGGACTGGAATGAAGCCCGAGAAGAAGAGGAGTCAATCCAGGTGACCCTGGAGCCCCAAAAGAACCTGTACATCTGGCAGTACCAGCTCAGCATAGGCCAGGAGCCCATCTTGTTCTGCAGAGCCATCCAGTTCAAGAAAGAAAATAACCCACCCGACCGCATCCCTCTGCCTCTGGTCACCTGAGCCTCTGTGAGAATGGAGGATGCCAGCACCATGATGATATTCTGGATGTGTGCATGTGAGCTTCTTTGCCCTAGTACTGCCGCTTCAGATCTTGCCCCAAGCTGCCCAAAATTTCTCCCAGAATCCCCAACATTCAACTCCTGTTTTTCATCTGTTCCCAGCTTTACCCAAAGCTTGTTTGCAATGTAGATGGTTCCATTAAATGTCCTTTTCTTCCTATTATTATTATTATTACAGCTGGTCTGAAAATGGGGTTTGAGTTTCTTGTGCGAAATTTGGATTCTCTATTGAAAAACCAAAACAACAACAAAAAAATGGACTAAAAGCTGCTGAAACCTCAGAAAATTGGACAGAAAAGAGCTGAAACCTGAAAAATTTGGCAAAAACATGCCCCAAACTGAAAAGTTCTTGGCAAAACACTGCCAAAGGAAACAAAAATATATTTGCTGAAAACTGGACAGTGTTTTATTGGTAGCCAAGCATTTTCAGGTCTTCTGACCAAAAAAATGACCCTGTTTTTGAGGGAAGCTGACGCTTGCTGGGAATATTTTCCTTTTGCAAAACAATCCAATTTTCCCTCAAAACCAATATCTCAACCAGCTTTAATGATGAGGACACACGGCCGGCCCAAACTTCTCCCCCTGCCACTTGTCCATTCTCCTTCCTCCACCTCCTTCACAGCCTTTCCCAAACCTCCTTCCCAATCTCGTCTGTAATGTCAGTGATTGAATGACATGTTCTCTGTCCAGTTGTTACTGTTAGTCACAGCCCAGAATTTGCTTTGGGCTCTTTCAGAATCGAGTGTCCAGTGGAAACCAGAGGAATCCCTAAAGTGTTGTAAGTGAGAACGAGGGTCAATACCATGGATTTGCCAAGGTGCCAGAGTAGATATGAAATATGAAATCTAGCAAACTGCATTTGCTGTCCATGTCTGAATGAAATTTAATTAGGGTTACCCTGTATTATTGAGTCCAGGGAGCGTTAGTGTTCTCATTTTAATGCTTAACTCTTCTCAGGTCTATTTTCACCCTGGAAAGTACTTCTAAAGTCAACAAGGTTTATAATCATCAGCTTTACAGATCAAACATTAGCTACACCAACTATCCTAGGGATGTACTGAACCCAAAATACACACGCAGTCTGGCACTCAATGGCCATAGATAGACCAGTGTTGGGGCCCAGGACTTATACCACAGACCAATCACTTAGTTGGCTTAATGACATAGTTATACTAAAGTAAGTATGTAGTGTCGACCAAGCCTATTTTATAATCATCAGTTCTTCAGTCTCTCCAATGCATTTGTCACACCTTAAGTAATTCTCTGAAGCACTTTGTCTGAAGGCATCCTACTAACCTGGTCCCTGTGCTTTCTAGTGTGTGTGTGTGTGTGTGGGGGGGGGGGGGTTGAAAGGCACTAGTATGAACTAGCAAAAGCAGTTGCTTAGTTTATTTTTGGTGGTTCTCTGAGGCCATTGACTTGGGCTGAGGAAGGAGAAACATGCTAATGGCATTGCTTAGTTAAAATGCAAGATACAGTTCCTCCACGATGTGCTACGAAGAGAGCAGACACAGCACGGGAACTTTCAGATACTGAGACTAAAGAAACACCAAGTGATACAACCTCCAAAAGGAAGTCTCACCACTTCTTCTCATCAGGGTACGTCTTCACTACCCGCCGTATTGGCGGGTAGCAATCGATTTATCTGGGATCGATATATTGATCCCCAAACGCGCTCACCGTCGACTCCGGAACTCCACCAGAGCGAGCAGTGGTAGCGCAGTCGACGAGGGAGCCGCGGCCGTCGATCCCGCGCCGTGTGGACCCCAGGTAATTCGATCCAAGATACTTCGACTACAGCTACGCTATTCGCGTAGCTGAAGTTGCGTATCTTGGATCGACCCCCCCCCCCCCCCCAGTGTAGACCAGCCTGGCACAGGAGAACGTGGGACACATGGTTTGTCTAAGTTTCTGGCAGCACTTCTAGATTTACCAGCTTCATTGGTGGGTTCAGCAAAACTCTGAGGTCCACCATGATGACCCCAGTTTATACACCCTGTGTTGGGGTTCATTGGAGGATGACAATCTTCTTATTTTCTACTGGACACTTGCTGCAGCGCTCAGATTTCTGGTCTGTTACTTTCTCTGCTGCTTCCATCATTATTCAGTAGATGCTCATCCACATTTTCTGTCATTCTTTGCTTATCTGAGGCTCTTTGTTTTATTCATTTTTAACACTGCATTCCTGTATTAAAACAGCCTATTAATTAGGTTCCCCCCTTTTTAAAGCAATTTCTTTTAATCTTTCAAAGTCACACATATGTCGGATGCTTCTGCCTTCATTCATTTTCCTTCCTGTGCCAGACAATTAATTCCATGAGGCAACAATCAGTCTGAAAGAAAACAGACAAAATCTTGTATAGTTCTTCCAAACATAGCAGACAAGGGGCCAGCTTTTAAAAGGTATTTAGGTGCCAGAAGGAGTCGGGTGGTGCCTAGTGGGCAGGGCCGGCTCTGGCTTTTTTGCCGCCCCAGGCAAAAAAGCCTCCGGCCGCCGCCCCCCCCCCCCCGCGGGGGGGGGGGGGGGGGGAGGGCGGCCGGAGCCCCGGGGGGAGGGCGGCGAGCCCCGGCGGGGGCTCCGCTCTCCCCCCGGCGGCCGGGGGGAGGGCGGCTGGAGCCCGGGGGGGAGGGCGGCTTGAGCCCCGGGGGGAGGGCGGCAAGCCCCGGCGGGGGCTCCACTCTCCCCCCGGCGGCCAGAGCGCCGGGGGCAGGGAGGCGAGAGGGCGGCGAGCCCCGGCTGGGGCTCGGCTCTCCCCCCGGCGGCCAGAGCGTAGGGGGCAGGGAGGCGAGAGGGCGGCGAGCCCCGGCTGGGGCTCGGCTCTCCCCCCGGCGGCCAGAGCGTAGGGGGCAGGGCGGCGAGAGGGCGGCGAGCTCCGGCTGGGGCTCGGCTCTCCCCCCGGCGGCCAGAGCGTAGGGGGCAGGGAGGCGAGAGGGTGGCGAGCCCCGGCTGGGGCTCGGCTCTCCCCCCGGCGGCCAGAGCGTAGGGGGCAGGGCGGCGAGAGGGCGGCGAGCTCCGGCTGGGGCTCGGCTCTCCCCCCGGCGGCCAGAGCGTAGGGGGCAGGGCGGCGAGAGGGCGGCGAGCCCCAGCCGGGGCTCGCCGCTCTCCCCCCGGCGGCCGGGGGGAGGGCGCAGGGGGAGAGGGCGGCCAGAGCGCCGGGGGGAGGGCGGCGAGCCCGGCTGTGGCCCTGCTCTCCCCGGCGGCCGGAGCACCGCGCCGCCCCCCTCCAGGTGCCGCCCCGAGCACAAGCTTGGTGGGCTGGTGCCTGGAGCCGGCCCTGCTAGTGGGGATTTTATGGGTGTCTGCAGGAGCGAGAGATTCTTGGGTTGAGTCTTGCATTGACCTCCTGGAAATAGATAGGATCAAATCAGTCCCTTCAAATCCATGCTTAGTGCTTCCCAGTGCCCTCCTCCCAGCTTGCGAACACAGCTCATCCGCTTCCCGTTCCCCTGCTTCTCTCCAAATCTAGTTAGCAAAGCAGCTGATTTCATTTCATCATCTTCTTCATCTGTCTTTTCTCATTATAATCTGCAGCCTGAATTCTGCTTTGGGATCACTGAGGGGTTGAATCTGCTGCCGAAACGCAACGCATGTATCAAGCTTAAATAAAGAACTGATTTTTCAGCATTCACCAAGTTGTTGGCATTGAATTTCTTTTATTTTCTCCTTGATCTGGGGTCTATAGAAAGGTAAAAAATGGAGGCAAAAGAAGGCAAGCAGGAGGGGGCGAGGAAGGGCCTGGAAGTTGGGGTCTCTGTGGAGACAATGGGGGGTTGTTTCCCTTTGGGGACAATGTTTTCATTGGAAATGTTCAACCGGCTCCAGTGGGGAGAGATTTAGCTCCTGGGTTGAGGCTGGAACCCCGGGCGGGGGGTGAGGGGGATTCGCTGGCCTGTGTTATGCGGGTCTCAGACTGTTCATAATGGTTCCTTCTGGCCTCATCAGGCACAGATGTTAAGATGTGATGGTTCTTGGGGTGCTCAGGCCTGTGTGTCACCCGGTTACCCCCTGTCTCCGGAGAGAGGGAGCCTTGCCTGTACCACCGCCAACCCCTGATGACGGGATCCCCATGGAAATGCCAGTCTTTGGGCACCCAAAGGAACGGTGTATCCCCAGTTCACCTGTTTTACCTGAGCCCCCACCCCTGTGTCACGCCCACCAGTAGAGTTCAATTACAAAACAGAAGGAAATGTGTTCAAGAAAGACTAGAGAGTCAAATAAGAAGCGAGAGATGGGGACAAATGGCTAGATGTAACACAAACATCATCACACGCTTTCTAGAGACCACATTTCACTCACAACTTCTCCTCCTGGGTAGAGACGCTTATCACACCCAACATCATCTCCAGCGTTTTCAACCAGGCCCATTTGAAATCCCTTCTTCATGACGCGAATTCGCTGTTTACTTCCCAGGTGACGGATGCCAGGGTGTCTCTCTGCCCCCATAATAGACCAGACAGACCTTTGATTTTCACCCCAGGGTAGCCCCACCAGCGCTGTTGACCTCTTCTGTTAGTTTCCTTCTCAAGTCTCCGCCGGCTCTTCATTAGCAATGTGAATTCACCAATACCAAGGGACCATTGTGATCATCTCGTGTTGACCATAACTCAGGTCAGAGAACATCCCCAAAATAATTCCTTGAGCAGATCTTTTTAAAAAAAAAAAAACATCCAAACCTGATTTGGAAATTGTCAGTGATGGAGAATCCACCATGACCCTTAGTAAATTGTTCCATTAATTAATTAGTTTCAAGTGCTACCTTATTTACAGTCTCAATTTGTCTAGCTTTACCTTCCAGCCATCTGCTCGTGTCAGACCTTTTGCTGCTAGACTGAAGAGCCCATTATCAAATATTTATTCCCCACTTAGGTACTTATAGACTGTGATCAAGGCTTCCCTTAACCTTCTCTCTGTTAAGTTAAATAGGTCAAGCTCCTTGAGTCTGTCCCTATAAGGCAGGTTTTCTATATCTAACAGACTCCGACTGTATGACATGGTCTCCCCTGGACATAAGTGTCTCCGATCCCATCTGGAGGAGTTTGTCTCAAGAAAGGCTCCCTTTGACTGACCTGTTTTTAGCTACAGACAGACAGGACATAGTTTTCTGCATATCTACATAACTCTTCCCCTATTTTCTATACATTCATCTCAGAATAGTTATGATTATGAGTGCAACAGGCTTTTCATGACATTTTGGGGAGATCTCTGTACTCCTGGGTCCTCTGCCAGTTGGCATCCAGAGGTCCTTGCCTCACAATAACACCTTTGTATCAGCCCTTTTATATATAGCTTTAGTTAGTTAGTTATCTGAGCTCTTGTGGTCACCAGCAGAGAACAGGAGGAAATGAGGGGCACCAATGCCCAAGCCCCCTGCAATGGCAGGGGACTGATTCAGTGAGAGATGATCCCAGTAGGTGACCCACCCCCCATGCCGCAAAGGAAGGTGACCCACTCAGGTCCCCTGCCAATCTGACCTGGGGGGAAAATTCCTTCCCCATGTCGAACATTATGATCCATTGGACCCTGAGCGTGCCAGCCTGACCCACTGGCCTGGCACCTGGGCAGAGGTTTCTCAGTCCCACCTCAGAGCCCTGGTCTACCCCATTCCATTTCCAGCTGTGGACAATCCCTGATGCTTCAAAGGAAGGTGAAAAAAATCCCAGAATACAGGGAGCCAATGGGGCAACAGGGTAACTCTTCCTGCCTGACCCCTGCAGGGGATGCCCTGAAGCATGAGATTGGATTATAATAATTGTCCTCATACAGAGCTGCAAGTGTTAGGACCATTTTGAGTTGCAGTGGTTTAGATTATATTCCCTTCCCCCAGTTCATCTAGCAGGGAAAGGCCCCATGTCCCATTCCCAACTCCCTACACCACCAACCCCTATACCCTGGGGGTGGATCGGAACCAGCACCCCCTAGAGGGGAAAGGCCTTGTGACACATTCACCAACCCTCTCACAAACTGGAGAGTCTTCAGCCCCAGGCTCTGCCCATGGGAAATGCACAAACTGCTGTAGACATTGCAGGGCTGGTTTTGCTCTTCTCTAAGGTCCCATCCATCTCGGTATGGCCCAGGGACTCTCTCCTTTCCCCAAGGGCAGCTGACATCAGCCAAGGGCATCTACCAGGTGGGAATGTCAACTGGAGCTGTGGGGGTGGGGTAGCTCAGGGCTGGGATAGCAGGGTCTGTGAGTCGGGATTGAGGGGCACCGGCAGAGCTGCAGGGGGTTGGACCCCAGGCTGGAATAGCAGGGGCCTGCGGGTCGGGATTTTCAGTCTCTGAAAATAATCCAGTTTGGGATTTTCAACTTCAAATTGACATCTCCCATGATCAAATAAGAAACCGCTTCCCACCCACTCTACCCAGTGCTCCCATCCAGGTTGGTCACTGTGGCAAAACCATGCTGGACAATCAGAGTAGGAAGATAAGGAATGCCAGACAACAAGATTTAATTTAAACCCCTTCAAACCCCCATGTGGATGCACTTATATTGGTATAAAGCTGGCCCTGTGGAGTTAGCCAGCCCTCATGCTATAAACCAGGTTTCAATTCACATCAGGGTGTCCACACACATAGGTGTACCAGTTTAAGTAAATATGGGGTTTTAAATCAGTGTCACTAAATCAGCCCTGGTCTACACTATGAGTTAGATCTAGCAGTGCTCGTGGCTGGCGACCACACAGTAATTCAAACGGAAGGAATTTGGTTGAGGACTGTGGAACCTCCGAAATGGCTAGCCACAGGGGTGGGAGAAGCTGATACCACTGGCGAAGTTCCCCTGGGGGGAACGTCCATAGCGTGTCTTTGAGGGTTCGGTTGAACCACTCTACCAGCCTGTCAGGCTGGGGGTGGTAAATAGACGTCGGCAACTTCTTGATCCGTAAGAGATCACAGACCTGTTGGAGCAGCCTTGAGGTAAAATTCGCACCACAATCCATTAGTATTTCCCAGGGGAGGCCCACCCGGGCAAAGACTTTAATTTGTTTCCCAGCAATGGTTCGGGCTGAGATATTTCAGCTTCCGGAACCAGGTGGCATAATCGAGGATGATGAGGATATATTTGAACCCGTGGCACTCTTTGTGAGGGACCCCATGAGATCCATAGCGGCCCTCTTGAATGGGACCCTGATCCCCGGCAATGAGATGAGGGGGGCTTGTGGCACTCCCTGCAGTGCCGTGAGTTAACACTTGGGGCACGAGTTGCTGTAGTCCTTTACGTCCCGGTGTATCCCCAGCCAGGAGAACTGGGTCAAGATCTGGACCAAGGTCTTTTCGTGCCCTAGATGTCCCGCCACAGGGATATCACAGGCCTATTTTAGGACCGCGTGTCGGTGGCACCGCAATATGACCGACTGGGTCTGGGTGCCTCGGGTCCGGGGTGTCATGGTCGATGCGATAGAAGCGGCCACCTGTCAATTCAAAAAGGGAGTGCTGGGTCCCTCTCTGGGGTTCCGTCACTTCCTTGTTGACACAGGCCAACTGCTCGTACGCCCAGCTAAGTGTGGCGTGTTCCCGCTGAGCCTGGCTGAAATCAGTTCCCAAAGCTGGGGCCTCTTCACAAGCCGGTAACGTGGGGGTTGGCAGGTCGTTCAGGTCAGAGCCTTTGGGCGGCTTGTCCACTCTGTGGAGGGAATCTCCCTTGAAGACCATCCCAGCACGGGAGGTCCCAACGTTTGCAGCACTCAGGACTTCTGCGAACTCCCCCCAGTCCCGCCCTAGGATGATGGGGTATGCCAGCCTTGGTGCCAAGCCCAGCAGCATGGCCTGGGTCACCCCATTCATCGTCATAGTGGCCTGGGTGCTGGAATAGGGCTTCACTTCCCTGTGAATGCACTGGAGCCGAATAACCCCAAGCGCCAGGTCAGACGTGACGAGCCCTTGATGGACGCGAGTCCGCCCACAGCCAGAGTTGACAAGGGCAACATCCTGTATTCCGCCTATGTCCACGGGGATTGTCACCTTACTGGCGGGTTGTTTTGGGGCATGAGATTCCCCAGTCCAGACCTCTCCAAAGCTGCAGTCCACCATGGGACCTCATGTTGCAGGTGTTTGAAACGACCACAGGTGCAACAGGGACCAAGTTCCGAGCATCCAGGCCAATTTTCCGAGTTTGACAAGTGCTCTGGCTGGCCCGGGTTTGGGGACCTCCCAACCAGGTCAAGGCCTCTGAGTGCTCCTTGAAATGCTGGTGCTGCATGACAAGGGTTGATAATATCTCACCCTTTGGGATGTCTCGGGTCGGGAGATGTTCTTTTGACTGCAAGTCCTCTCTTCCTACGGCAGGGTCATCCCCGGTGTTGCAGTCCTGGCTCTGAGCCTGACCGGGGTCTCTGTGGCCAGAAAGTCCTGCATAAGGGAAACTGCCACACTCATCATTGCCAGCCAGTGGCAGAGGATCCAGGCCCTGCCCCAGGGTGGGAGAATGTGTATAAATTGTTCGAGTGCCACGTGCTCTGCAACTTCAGCAGCAGAGCACCACTCAGGCTGCAGTCGCCTCCTTGGTTGGGCGCCAGGTGGGTAGGTCCTTCCCCGGAATCATTGTCGAAAGATTTTGGGCATGATGTTGAGTGCATCAAGAATCACCCCTTTCACCTGCCCGTAGTGTTGGACCTGAGCTGTCTTTATACTACCTGTTCTGCCCCTTTGCTTCCAGAGCAGGGGTTGAGGGGAGCTTGGCTCCACCCACCAAGGGATGTGTAATGGTCCCTCTCTTTCAGGCTCGGAGGGAAGCCACTCTGCCTCACTACAGCCTACTAAAACCTCAGGAGATCAATCTCCTTGGAGCTCTCCCACCAGGCAGGATCTCCAGATCTCAGCTCGTTCTTGTAGCTCTTTCCAATTTGCCAACATCCTGTTGGAGATGTGGACATCAGAGCTGGACACAGTCTCCAGTTATAGTTCAACCAAGACAATATTCCAAGATGACCCCACCTCCCTGTTCCTACTTGATATCCCCTGGCTTATACACCCAAGGATCACGTCCGCCCGCCTAGCTCCAGCATGGCGCTGGGAGCGCTTGTATTAATTTAGATGGACTATATGGGCCAAAGGTTTTAACATAACCCAGCCACTGTCCAACATTAAACAGTGTTTGAAAGGTCCAGAGTTTGGTGTACAGAGACCTCAGCCTGCTTAGGACCACGGCAAACACACCATTAAACGTCCTTTTAACCTTTTATTAAAGATAAAGAAACAAGGGAAAACACTTAAAGCCTTTGAAATGTAAAGTATTAAGTGAGGCTCTCATTATAACAACATCCCATTTCCTTGTTCCCTGTCCCTGTAGCTGGAGAGAGTTTTCAGAAGGAAAAACCCCTTTGTCTGACAGACTCTTAGATAACATCAAAGATGGTAGTAACTGTCCTTTGGGGGAAAGAGAAGTTAGCTGAGACTGGCTGGAGCTGTTGTTGTTAAAGTCTGATCCCGTTTGATCCCAGGTGGAGTTTGGGATTCAGCTGGAGCTGGGAGGGGTGATGATATGATCTGGGTACCTCTCTCTGGCCAGTCTGGTCTCAGGATGTCTCTCAGGATAATGAAGATCCAGGGTCCCAGGAGATGGGGGCGGGGTGTGGCAACCATAATGGTGAAGGTTACTTCAGTAACCTCTGTCTGTTCTTTCCTTCTGTTCCTTTTTTGTTCTTTCCTTTCCTGCTTTCCCCTCCACCCCCCCAAAAAATATTTTTCTTTAAGGACCCAAAAAGGGCAGTGTTGGGTGGAATGGCCCATCCCCTTATTATTTTGTCCACCAATTAGGTCTAAATTCCAACACATCAATTTTGGGTCATTAACTTCTGGCTCCATGTCATCTGGTTTTAACAAGCATGATTTCAGCACGGTCCTTGGGTTATATCAAAGTGGCCTTTCTGATTTAGACTGATCCAGTTTCTCTGTCTGGTTTCCTTGCGCCTTCCCCATCAACATTTGCTATTGTTGGTTATTGCAACGTAGGGTGACCAGACAGCAAATGTGAAAAACTGGGACAGGGGGTGGGGGATTATAGGAGCCTATATAAGAAAAAGTCCCAAAAATCGGGACTGTCCCTATAAAATCGGGACATCTGGTCACCCTATTGCAACGTCTTATGAGCTTCACTCACTCCTCCCAATTCAGCTCCCAATTCGGATAACTTTGTCGGCCCAGTTAGCACAATACAACCCATCTCTTTTATGAAGCAGTTCCACCTAGGATTGGACATTTCTTCATAAAACCACAATTACAAAAGCCAAAATCTGATTTCAGTTTAAGTATTTAGAGGAAGGGGAGAAAAATACTTGATTATATTTTAAGGGTGGCAAACTCCTTATCCTAAAATTGGGATTTACACATCTTAACTTGATTCAACATTAAAAAAAATGACTGTTAGACCTTTCAGATATTAACAAAGCTTTCAAACTTACAACTCACTTCCTTTGTAGCTAAAACGAAACGGAAAACTGCTGCTGTTATATGGTTGTAAGATATTTAAGAACAAATCAGCTCTTATCCCTGCCTTGGCTGTATGCCCGGAATGGGTAAAGATGGAAAAACTTCCCCCCTCTTTACCATGTATGCAATTAAAGCGGGGCATTTGCACAAAGGATGAAAATTGAGCGCATTAGTGGTTAAGCTTGCTGACTTGGAGAAAAACGTCAGCCCCGGGCGCATTCTTCCTCAAGCGTGTTGCCGCTTTTAAAAAGAAGCAACAAAATGATGTTCTTTTGGAACCACTTTTGCTGTCATGAACCAGTCGCAACACGCAAAGCTGGTAAGAAATCCCAGGCCTTTTCAGTCTCTCTTACACCTCTTTTACCACCACCTTTTATGAAGACAACTTGGCCCATCATGGGATCTCCCCTGCGTCCCCAGCACTGTTAGAGCTGCCAACTTTCTAACTGCACAAAACCGAACACTGTTGCCCCGCCCCTTCCCCGAGGCCCTGCCCCACACACACTCCAGCCCCCCATCTTTCCGTCACTCACTCTCCCCAACCCTCACTTACTTTCACTGGGCTGGGGCAGGGGGCTGGGATGCGGGAGGGGGGTGAGAACTCCAGATGGGGGTACAGGCTCTAGGGTGAGGCCAGAAATGAGGGGTTCAGGGTGCAGGAGGGGCTCCAGGCTGGGGCAGGGGGTCGGGATGTGGGAGGGGGTGAGGGTGCAGGCTCCAGGAGGGAGTTTGGATGTGGGAGGGGGCTCAGGGATGGGGCAGGGGGTTGGGGTGTGGGGTGCGAGCTCTGGGAGGGGGTTTGGCTGAGGGAGGGGGTTGCGACCTGGGGCAGGGGGTTGGGGTGCAGGAGGGGGTTCTGACCTGGTGCAGGGGGTTCAGAGAGCAGGCTCCGGCCAGGTGGTGCTTACCTCAGGCGTTCCCGGGGGGTGGCGCAGCGGGGCTAAGGCAGGCTCCTCCCAGAAGTGGCCAGCATGTCCGGCCAATGGGAGCTGTGGAGGTGGCACTTGGGGCAGGGGCAGTGCGCAGAGCTTCCCTTATCGCACATGCACCTCGGGTCCGGGAGATGCACAGAGCCAGGGCAGGTAGGGAGCCTGCCTTAGCCCCGCTGCACCACCAACCGGACTTTTAATGGCAGTGCTGACCAGAGCTACCAGGGTCCTTTTCTACCGGGTGTTCCAGTAAAAAAACGGACACTTGGCAACCCTAAGCACTGTGCCGTCCTACATGCAGAGAACAACTACAAAAACTATTGGACACTATCACAAAAAGTCAGGTGTTGCAACAGCCCCTGGTTCTGTTGATTTGAGATTAAATTCACAGTCAATGCAGTTGCAGGCCTGAATTCAACTGATATTCTATTAACAAGAGGGGGTTACCCAAGATGTCATTTCAGTGAAAGTCTGTTTTAGCCACGTTACCTTCAACAATTTAAAACACTTGGTTTTTACAAGTTTTTTCCCTTAAAAATACCCTGTCATTAACCCTCCAAAACTATTACCAATCACAGAAACCACCTGTTATATATCAGAGGGGTAGCCGTGTTAGTCTGAATCTGTAAAAAGCAACAGAGGGTCCTGTGGCACCTTTAAGACTAACAGAAGTATTGGGAGCATAAGCTTTCGTGGGTAAGAACCTCACTTCTTCAGATGCAAGTGCAAGTGCATCTGAAGAAGTGAGGTTCTTACCCACGAAAGCTTATGCTCCCAATACTTCTGTTAGTCTTAAAGGTGCCACAGGACCCTCTGTTGCTTTTCACCTGTTATATGTTATTGTGACGTCTTATGAACTTCCACTGACTTTTCACAGTTAAACTCACAATTAGGGTAAATGTGTAGGCCCTGTTATCACAACGTATCCTGGGAATAAGCATAAGGGAGTTGTAAATTGCTGTGACATGGTTCTTCAATTGTCCACCTCTGGTATTCGTTCTGCAGAGTTGGCTAAAAGTGTGAATGTAAGCCAGGATCTCCAGCCTCCTGGATCTTCTAGCTCCAAGGGCCAGTGTGTACTGAGGCACTGCTTGAAGAGGGTAGAGGGATGGTGGCGTGGTTCAACCTTACCTGGGCCTTTCCTGGTTTCCTGAAGTTTGAGTTTTGCTCAACTCACTGTTCTGCCATGGGGCGACAATACCACCAAGCAACCTTCACGCTGCATTAACCTTTTTTTGCCATTGAACGGCCTAGTTTTTTTAACAGGAGAAGAGATATTGTTGTTAGGCGTTAGTGGTCAACTAGGCTGTTGTACATATCGTGTCCTGCAATTTGCATACCGAGCCAGCCAGCCCCCCCACACACATCAGCTGGGCCCCACCAGCCCTGCTTCAGCACACCTCCCCAGCCAGGCCCCTGATCCTTTCACTGCGTCCCCTCCTTCAACCTGGCCTCCTCCCTACTACTATACCCAGCTCCCCACCACCCATCACCATAACCAGGGAATGTGTCTCCCTGAAGTCTTCCCCACTCCTGTAACCTGATTCCCATGCATTTGGAGTGTGAGCAATTGTGTGAGCGTGGCTCACAACTGTGTGAGCGTGGCCTGCTGTTTTGGGTCGTGTGTCACAATGGGTGGGTGGGGGCTTTGTGGCAGGGCCGTTGAGAGAAATCAGAGACCGGTTTTGTTCCAAAACACGGACAGTTTTATGTTTGAATTATCCTCTGACCCCAGCCCAATAGACGTACCCCGTCTCCGAGCAACAGGCAGGTGCCAGAGTTTGTGTTAGTTCCGTACAGCACGTGGTCAGCCGTGAACCTTTCGATTTCTCGACTAACCTTCTCCCATCTGAGGGGGGATTTGATAGCTGCTTTCAACTACCTGAAAGGGCGTTCCAAAGTGGATGGTACTAGACTGTTCTCAGTGGTACCAGATGACAGAACAAGGAGTAATGGTCTCAAGTTGCAGTGGGGGAGGTTTAGGTTGGATATTAGGAAAAACTTTTTTACTAGGAGGGTGGTGAAGCACTGGAATGGGTTACCTAGGGAGGTGGTGGAATCTCCTTCCTTAGAGGTTTTTAAGGTCAGGCTTGATAAAGCCCTGGCTGGGATGATTTAGTTGGTGTTGGTCCTGCTTTGAGGAGGGGGTTGGACTAGATGACCTCCTGAGGTCCCTTCCAACCCTGATATTCTATGATTCTATGATTCTATGAACACTGATAAACAGCTTTCGTGTTGTCGTTGCGGTGATTCAGAGGCTCAGACAAGTCAGAGAAAACCATCCCAGGTCCTGGACACCGATGTCTGACGCCGTCCGCATCTGCTCACATGTATTCCATGGGGTGAGCCAGGGCCGGCTCCAGCTTTTTTGCCACCCCAAGCAGCGAAGCCAAAAAAAAAAAAAAAAAAGACAAAGCCGCGATCGGCGGCACTTCTGCGGCAGCTCTACCGCGCCGCTTCATTCTTCGGCGGCGGGTCCTTCCCTCTGAGAGGGACTGAGGGACCCGCCGCCGAATTGCCGCCGAAGAGCCGGACGGACCACCCCTTTCCATTGGCCGCCCCAAGCACCTGCTTGCTGCGCTGGTGCCAGGAGCCGGCCCTGGGGTGAGCACTGGGAAATAGGCCCAGAGCACACCCAAGTGTCCGGTAGATCACAACCTTAGATGCTGTAGAGTTGGCTAAACATGATACCAGCACAGGCTGCTTCTCTCCACCCAGACCAGCCTGTCATCAGGAATCCCCTTCTCATGGGCCACTCCCCCCCGCCCCCCCCAAGCAAATAAAATACAGATTTTCACACACAACTGATCCAAGGCTTGCCAACCCCCGTCCTCATTTGTCACCCCATCCACAGCCACAACCCTTCTCCCTATACCTGTGCCCCCCCCATCCACACCCACCCACAATTCTGGAGATTCCCTACCGAATGTAACAGCTGCTGTATGGAACAACTGAGGACTATTCTGCTGTGCGCCCAGAAAACCTCCCCATAAAATAAACAGATGTTATAACAGAGACAACTGGGAAGAAGCAACAGGCGTTATTCAGTGGTGGGGAGCAGGGCCGGCTCCAGGCACAGCAGAGGAAGCACGTGCCTGGGGCGACATTCCGTCCATTCTTGGGGCGTCACAGTCCGAGCAGCTTTTTATTTATTTTTTTTGCTTCGGCAGTCCGGGCGGCTTTTTTATTTTTTTATTTTTTGCTTGGGGTGGCAAAAATGGTAGAGCCGGCCCTGGTGGGGAGTGAGGCTTCCTGGGACGCAGTGAGCAGGGTGGGGAAGGGGCGGTTGATTTGCTTCTATTGACTTTTGCTCAGCTTGTGGATCTGGGTTTCCTCTGGGGTGTCACCTGTCAGAGCAGCAGAGAGCTCAGCACAGGGATGGGCGGCTGTGCCCTCTCCAGCTCTCTGGGTCCAGACCCCACCCCATAGAGCTGCTGTCTTGGCCCCGCCAGGGCGATGGCTCCTCAGGCCAGACCTGTCTCAGCTCCGTCACCTTGGCTGGTAAGTGACCCCTCTTCTCCCGGATGCCTGGGTCCCATTCCCCATCCCCATCTCTCTAGTCCTGCAGCAGCTCATCATTGTTTCAAGCTCAGCTCCCCGCAGGCGGCCCCCGGTCTGCCCAGGCGGCTGAGTGTGGCGCGGGTGAATGACCTGGTGCTCTCAGCCTCTGACAGCAGCACTGACAGGCTGGCTCGTCGCCATGGCTACACCCCGGGCAACCAGGACAGCTACCAGGTCTGGAAAGTGGGTAGCTCTGATTGCCTGGCCTGGGCCTCTTGGGTGGAGACCGAGTACCAGGCCCTGGCGCAGGCGATGAACGCCAGCTCCCCAAAGCGGCGGAGCACTGGAACCGGGAAGGGGAGACTCCTAGCATCACAGAAATTCAGGTTCTTGATCGGGATCACCGTGCCATTCACCACCCAGAAGACAGGTGACAGATCTATCAGTGCCCCTCACTCCTGACCCGCAGCCCCCTGCTAGCCCAGTCCTGGGATCCCCCTCACTCCTGACCCACAGCCCTGATGTCCAGCCCTGGGCTCCCCCCCAGCTCTACCGGTGCCCCTCACTCCTCACCCACAGCCCCCTGCTGGCCCAGAGAGAGAGAGGTCATAGGGGGAGGGGTTTTGGGAGGGCTCAGAGGGGCGGGGAGGCTGAGAAGGGGTGTCTAGCTGCAGGGCAGACATATGAGGGGACGGGTGGCTGGGGGGGGGGGGGCAGACCAGCTCAGAGCTATTGGGCAGAGAGCAGATGCAGGGCAGGCCCCAGGGGAGGGGAGCAGGAGCTTGTGGGGGCCCATGGCTCAGTCTGTCTCGGGGCATTTCCAGATTCCCAGGCCACAGGCCAGGCTGGTGTCCTAGTGATTGTTGCTGGCTACATTCTCGCTGTGCTGGGAGTCAGGGCCCTGGGCTGGTACCTGAGGAGGAGGCCAGGTGAGTGATGCCCCCTGCAGCACAGCACCCCCTAGTGCCCCCCAGAGCCTCCCAGCCCAGCCCCTGCAGCACAGAGCCCCCAGGACTGCATTGGAGTCAGCACTAACTGGCAGGGAAGAGCGCCCCCTGCTGAGCTCCTACCCCGCAGCTCTTGGTTTCCCAGCCAAGTACCAAGCCAGCCTGGCCCTGCTTAGCAGGAGATCCCAGGGGCTTCGTGCTGAGGCCTGGCTGGATATAGGGGTTGTGGCTGTGGGAAGCCGCTCCCCCCCCTGAGCTGTGATCCCTATTCCCCCCTCAACACACACACACACACCCTGGCTGAAAGAGGGCAGGAGTGAGCCCCAGGTGGCAGGGTCTCCAGGTGACTCAATTGGGCTTCCCCTGCAAGGGGGCAGAAGGGGCCGTATCACCCGGCGCAGACACAGCCAGGGACCCTCAACTCTGCTCTGGCTATGGCTGAGCCAGTAGGAGGCACCTCGTCCACACAGGGCCGGCTCCAGGGTTTTGGCCGCCCCAAGCAGCCAAAAAAAAAAAAAAAAAAAAGCCGCGATCGCGATCTGCGGCGGCAATTCGGGGGAAGGTCCTTCGCTCCGAGCGGGAGTGAGGGACCGTCCGCCGAATTGCCGCCGAACAGCTGGAGGTGCCGCCCCTCTCCCGAGCAGCCGCCCCAAGCACCTGCTTGCCAAGCTGGTGCCTGGAGCCAGCACTGCACCCACAGCACCTTCTTGCTCAGAAGCGACCGAGTGACCAGATGTGGATCCGGTGAGCGGCTGTCCCAGGGCCACCAGCTTAGGCTGGAGACGCATGGACCACCCCTGGCAAAGGGGTGCAGGGAGGGGTTGAACCTCTGCTGAACCTCCATCCCATGCTCCTCCCCACCCATCAACCATCCTGGTTCCCCATAGCTCCCAGCTTCCCCTAAAACCTCCCCCCGTTTCCATTTTCTGTCCCCACCCAGGCGGCCCCTCAGTCGTTCTCCACTGGGGAATTTGTGGCACTTTTTGATGCATGACCCATCAATAAGGCTATGATTCTGTCACAGAAGTCACAGGCTCCATGACTTCCCCTCAGCTCCCCTCTGCCGTGTGAGGTAGGGGGACCCCCACAGCTCCCCTCCACCGTGGGGAAGCATGGAGACCCCCGGAGCCCCGGCCACCACAGGGGGTGCAGGGAGACCCCCGCAGCTCCCTAATGTGGTGGCAGCAGGGGGATTCCTGCAACTCCCCACCACTGGGGAGGGGACAGGGGGATTCTTCAGCTCCCCTCCACCGCGGGGGTCAGGAGGACCCTGGAGCTCTGAGCCCCCACGCATGGTGGGGACCCCAGAGCTCCAAGCCACCCTGCAGCTGCCCAGTCCCTTCCCATTTTATCATGGCTATTTTTAGTAAAAGTCAGGGACAGGTCACGGGCTACCGTGAATTTTTCTTTATTGACCGTGACTTTTACTAAAAATATCCATGACAAAATCTTAGCCTTACCCATCAATATAAATTTCACTTCACAAAGTTTTTTATCGGATCCACATCATGGCCTCAGTTTTCTCGGGTGCTACCCACAGCTTCCTCTGTGCACCTCTGGAGTCTGCAGATGTGGGTAGCGCCCATGTCATTGTTTTAGCTTTTTGCCAGTCATGGTAGGAAAATCACTGTATTTTGTACATTTAAAAACATTTGCAGCATTGTATGGATACAAAACCGTTAAAAGCTTTTTATTGATAAAGTTTTTGCTTTGTTGCTTTTCAGAATACGATACTTTCGATGCTCATTCGGGCTGAACGCCTGCTCATGTAATGGATCGAGTACTTCTGCTGCTCGCTTCTGTTGAAAGGCTTGGTCATGTTCCCACAGCATCGCTGGCAGGCTCATGAATCTTAAAAGTTTCCTGGCATCCCCGCTCAGAGAGGGGGAGGATCTGGGGAAATAAGGGGGCACACTAAGAATGGGGCGACACCCCGGAGCCAGGATTTGGGTGCGGGATCTGAGAATGGAGGGAGAGGGTTTGAAATTTGGGTGACTCCTCCCAGAGAGGGGCCAGGTGAGCCGGGGGTATAGCTGGGGAGTGAAGTAAGCATGGGACGATGACCCCCAGGGAGGAGTTGGGGGTGTCAAGGGGGAGGAGGAATTGGAGGGGTCAGAAGGGAGCCTTCCAAATTCAGCCTAAGAGAGCCAGGGGGCTCAGCACTGGGTGATGGGCTGCGGGAGCCAGAGATGGGGCCCTCAATGGTGTGACCCCTAAAACAGGGAGATCTTTGCAGGGGGGAGGCTTTCAATGGGACGACCCACAAAATTGAAGATCTCTGGGGGGGCTCTTAATGGGGTGACCCCAGAACAGGGGGACCTCTGGGGTGCAGCCAGGGGCTCAAAGGGGTCCAGCCCCCCGGCCCAGCCCCTCAGGATGGGACATCCCTCAGGGCCGTGGGCAGGGTGGGGCAGCCGTTCTCCAGGGTTTGTTTTGGCGCCAGCTGCTGGCCTTCCGGCAGCATGATGACCCGCTCAGCCCTGAAGACACCCTGCACCACCCAAACGTTGGAGGTGGTGGGTAAGGCGGCAGAGACCCCATTGAGCACCTCGCTGATGCCCTCCTCGCTTCCAGCCTTGATCCCATGTTTCGTTCCCCACCCCCCTGAGCCAGCCAGGAGCCAGTGCCCCTGGAGGGCCAAGGCCCTGGGCCCCATCATTTAAAATTCCCACATAGCCTGATTTGCACCAGCTTCACTGTTTCACACTGGTTCCTCATGGAAATTTTGTTCCCACGCTCCACGTACTACTTGGGATGCAATAAAACACCTGATGCAGCAGCCTCTGCTTACTTGTGGGGGTAGGGAGCCTGGATCCGCCTGTAACTACCCTGACTGGAGCTCTCTGCACGTCTGCCCCCTGAATGCTGGAAAGGAGAGGAGATACTGCCCCATCCCAGCCTAGCCCCCATCATATGGACACAGTAGGGATTGAGACCTTTCTGTTCTAACCCACTGGACCCTCCTCCCCTCCCAGATCTAGGGTAGAACCCAGGAGTTCTGGCTCCCAGCCCCCCTGCTCTAACCTACTAGACCCAATTCCCCTCCCAGATCTGGGATAGAACCCAGGAGTCCTGGCTCCCAGCTACCATTGTTTAGGGCACTCCAACAGTTTGGCTGTGAGACTTCTCAATCCCCTTTCACTCTCAGCTACACAGAGGAATCACACAGAGTTCAGAGGGATCTTTCTTTGACCCAGCAGTGCAGACCAGCATCCTGGACATAAAGAAAAGCCATTGACAATCAAGAGAAAAATGTTGTCCAGTACTGAGAAGAGAACACACGAGTCCTGCCCCCCCAGCTCTAACCACTAGACCCCACTTCCCTCCCCGAGCTGGGATAGAACCCAGGAGCCCTGTACAGTTGATATTTTCAATGTTAATTTTCCTGTTTTATTTCTCTCTCTGGTTCTGTCACCTCCAGGGCACCAGAGCCACCTAGTGGAGGTTATGGTTATTTTTATTAGCCATATTTGCAACACAGAGCAACTAGAGGCCCTAACTGAGACTGGAGCTGAGTGCTGCCCAGACCCTGACCGAGATCAGGGCCCCATTGTGCTGGGTGCAGCAGTCACATTATGAGAGCCAGTCCCTACCCCAAAGAGCTCACACAATTCATAGCCGAGACAAACACACAATGGATTCTTATCCCCATTGTACTGATGGGGAAACAAGCCCAGTGGAAGCTGGATTTTCACAGACACCCGAGGGATTTGGGCACCTCACTCAACCCAATGGGATTTAGGCACCTATTTGCCAAGCCCAGGCCAAGTGACAGAGCTGGGAATGGAACGCAGGGGCACAAGCCCACCCGTCCTCTCTCGCTTGGTTCAGCCTGGCCGCCGCAGCAACAGCGCCCAGTTCGAGGCTTGGCCAGTTCATTCATTGCCTGGGAAGGTGACACGTTAATTGTGTAACTTTCTTTGGGGTCATACAAGGCAGGGCGTGGACTGAACCAGCAAACACTGCGGGGCAGACGGGGGATGGGACAAGGACAGTTCTGACTGGGGGGAGATCTCACAGCAGGCTCAACATGCTGTTTGTTCATTTCTTTGGAACACCAGTAGCTTTCTGTCCATCTTTCCTCTGCAACATCCAGCTGTCTGTCTTCTTATCTGCCACATCCATCCATCCATCTATCTATCTATCCACCCTTCTGCAATGTCCATCCATCCACCCATCCTCCCTTCTGCAACGTCCATCATCCATCCATCCATCCATCCTCCCTTCTGCAATGTCCATCCATCCACCCATCCTGCCTTCTACAATGTCCATCATCCATCTATCCATCCTCCCTTCTGCAATGTCCATCATCCATCATCCATCCTGCCTTCTGCAATGTCCATCATCCATCCATCCATCCTGCCTTCTACAATGTCCATCATCCATCTATCCATCCTCCCTTCTGCAATGTCCATCATCCATCCATCCATCCTGCCTTCTACAATGTCCATCATCCATCTATCCATCCTCCCTTCTGCAATGTCCATCATCCATCATCCATCCTCCCTTCTGCAATGTCCATCATCCATCCATCCATCCACCCTTCTGCAATGTCCATCATCCATCCATCTATCCATCCATCCTCCCTTTTGCAATGTCTATCATCCATCCATCCATCCTCCCTTCTGCAATGTCCATCATCCATCCATCCATCCATCCATCCTCCCTTCTGCAATGTCCATCATCCATCCATCCATCCACCCTTCTGCAATGTCCATCATCCATCCATCTATCCATCCATCCTCCCTTTTGCAATGTCTATCATCCATCTATCCATCCTCCCTTCTGCAATGTCCATCATGCATCCATCCATCCATCCTCCCTTCTGCAATGTCCATCATCCATCCATCCTCCCTTCTGCAATGTCCATCCATCCATCCATCCATCCATCCATCCATCCATCCATCCATCCATCCATCCTCCCTTCTGCAACGTCCATCATCCATCTATCCATCCTCCCTTCTGCAATGTCCATCATCCATCCATCCATCCTCCCTTCTGCAATGTCCATCATCCATCATCCATCCTGCCTTCTGCAATGTCCATCATCCATCATCCATCCTCCCTTCTGCAATGTCCATCATCCACCCATCCATTCATCCATCCACCCTTCTGCAATGTCCATCATCCATCCATCTATCCATCCATCCTCCCTTTTGCAATGTCTATCATCCATCCATCCATCCATCCATCCATCCTCCCTTCTGCAATGTCCATCCTCCATCCATCCATCCATCCTCCCTTCTGCAATGTCCATCCATCCATCCATCCACCCTTCTGCAATGTCCATCCATCCATCCATCCTCCCTTCTGCAATGTCCCTCATCCATCCATCCATCCTCCCTTCTGCAATGTCCATCATCCATCCATCCATCCATCCTCCCTTCTGCAATGTCCATCATCCATCCATCCTCCCTTCTGCAATGTCCATCCATCCATCCATCCATCCTCCCTTCTGCAATGTCCATCCTCCATCCATCCATCCATCCTCCCTTCTGCAATGTCCATCATCCATCCATTCATCCATCCTCCCTTCTGCAATGTCCATCCATCCATCCATCCATCCATCCATCCATCCATCCATCCATTCTCCCTTCTGCAATGTCCATCACCCATCCATCCACAATACCAAGCCAGCCAGTCAGCTGTCCCACTGCAATACCCATGTATTGCTCCAGTCACACTAGAGGAGATGGATACTCCCCTCTAAGGCCTCAGCTTGTGCAGAGTTTTCTTGACCCAGCATATGTATTTGGAGACTCTGGTGAACACCCTGGGTGCTGACCCATCAGCGCGGCCATGGGAGACAATGCCTTGGACCAGGGGGGCCCTAGACTCACCCTGAGACGCAAACAGCAGGCGCGGGGTTACACATGTCCAAGCAAAGGGAGGGCTGCTTTCTGTATTCAAGTTCCTGAAATCCACCTCTGTACCCCACTTCCTGGGGACTCACGGTCAAGTCACTCCCGGGACCTGCTCAGGACTCTCACCCCACAGTCCAGGGACTCAGCTGGCCCCTATCCCTGATTTCTAGGATCTGGCCAGTTCTAGTTCCTCATTTCTACCCTCCATCTTTGGGTCCTAGGCTCTAGTCAGTTTGGTACCTGGCTCCCAGGATCTGCCTGGCTTACCATGGATCCTGGCTCTCCCCATTCTGCTCAGCCCCGTCAGTCTCCTGTTCTAGCAGCACCTTGTCCCGGGCACTGTGTGCCCCTGTCCCACACTCACCCGGAACGACGCCTTCCTCTCCTGGGGCCCCCCCACGCACAGCGTCCTGGACGGGGCATAGTGCCGATACGGCTGAGGCAGACACATAACCTTGCCCATAACCTTCAGTTTCACCTCCTGCAGGGTTGGGGTGGGCTGGGCATTTGCCTCGGTATTTGTCAGGCCCCAGCCGGCCATGCAGCACACAGCCCCCCGCTCACCTCTCGCTGGGGCAGGGGGATGGTGCCCACAGCCTGCATCAGCTCAGCCTTGTGCCTCAGCTGTGATGGGGGAGAGAGAGAAGGGAACTCAAACTTCTCTTGGGGGATGGATCTGCCCCGAGGGGATGGGTCCAGATGGGACCAGATGGGGCATCCCCATGAAAACTGTGCAACACTGTGATGCCATGTGCTCACTGGGATGGGGGGATGGGATGGGGGCGGTAGCTGCAGCTGTGAGGTCACTGGGGGCAGAGGGATGGGATGGGGGCGGCTGTCCCAGGCTAAAGCTTCGGCCTTTTGCTCTGGGTGCACGCCTGATGACTTGATCTTGCTGCTGATGTTGCACAATTTGTTGAGGTTCAGAAGGTTTTAGCAGATCAAAGCAAGTGCGCAGCTGTCGTCCCATCATTAGAAAGGCCAGGGATGCCTTGGTCATAGCATGAGGTGTGTTTCTGTAGGATAGTAAGAAGGTGTCCAGACGCTTTTGAATGGATAATTGTCCCCTTGCTGATTTCAAAGCTTGTTTCATTGTCTGCACAAATCTTTCAGCTAATCCATTGGTGGATGGATGATATGGTGCTGAAGTGATGTGGTGTATCCCATTTGCCTTCATAAAATTTCCAAACTCCTGAGAGATGAACTGCGGTCTGTTGTCGCTCACCAGTTGTTCTGGCAGACCGAAACAAGTAAAGAGTCCCCATAGTTTTTGGATAGTACTCTCTGCAGTAGTGGACTGCATTATAGAGACTTCTAGCCATTTAGAATGGGCATCTACCACCATTAAGAACATGCTTCCTTCAAGGGGGCCAGGGAAGTCAATGTGAATACGTTGCCACAGGTTTTCAGGCCAGTCCCATGGATGTAGGGGTGCCCACTGGGGTGCATTCCTCACACCCTGACATGACATACAAGCTCTTGCCTTCTCTTCAATAGCAATGTCCAATCCAGGCCACCAGAAAGAGCTTCGTGCCATTTCCTTCATGCGCACTATTCCACAGTGACCGGAATGTAGCTGTTCTAACATCTGTGATCTCAGTGGTGGTGGGATAATGACACATCTCCCCCACAACAAACAACCAGAATGGTCCGATAACTCCGTTCTCCTGGATATGTAGGTAACAAGGTCGGGTGAGACCGGACAGGTTCGTCGAGATGTTCCATGCATCACCAGGTCCATAACTTGGGACAATACTGGGTCAACATGAGTTGCCTTCTTTACCTGAGTAGCGGTGATGGGTGTGTTCTCTACCTGTTCAAAGTAAAAGATTTCCTTCTGGGCAATATCTCGATGTTTGACTAGGAAAGGCAGCCTTGAGAGACCATCCACATTGCCATGCAGAGTGGATTTACGATATTGGATTTCATATGTGCGCGCGGAAAGCAACAATGCCCACCGTTGCATATGTCTAGCAGCTAATGAGGAATGCCTGTGTGTGGTCCAAAAATTGAAGTCAGAGACTGATGGTCTGTGAGAAGTGTAAACTTCCGTCCGAACAGGTACTGATGAAACTTCCAAATTCCGAAAACGATTCCTAATGCCTCACGTTCGATTTGGGCATTGTTAGTTTCTGCTTTGCTCAGGGTGCGTGAAGCAAAAGCAATAGGTCTCTCTTCTCCCGAAGGCATAATGTGTGACACGACTGCTCCCACTCCATAAGAGGAGGCATCGCAGGCCAACTGTAGGGGTAAGAATGGAACAAAGTGCGTCAGAACTTCAGAATTTAGCAATGCATCCTTAGCTTTGTTAAATGCAACATCACAGGCTTCAGTCCACTTCCAGGCCTTGTTCTGCCCAAGGAGTTCGTGAAGTGGTTTTAGCCGTGTGGCTAACTGTGAGATGAACTTTCCATAGTAGTTCAATAGTCCTAGAAACGAGCGAAGCTGGCTAACATTTCGAGGAGGGGGAGCCTCCACAATAGCCTTAACCTTGGCAGGGGCCTTACAAAGACCTGTAGCATCAATGATGTGTCCCAAATATTTAACAGAGGGCTGGAAGAATTCACACTTGTCTTTGCGGACTCGTAGGCCATACTCTTCCAGTCTTTGTAGGGTAGCCTCTAAATTCTTTAGGTGATCCTCCTCATTTTTTCCAGTGACCACGATGTCGTCCAGATAGCACTGAACTCCTGGCAAGCCACACAAGATCTGGTCCATAGCTCTCTGGAACAGGGCGGGAGCAGTCGTTATTCTGAAGGGTGGGCGACAGTATTGATAAAGCCCCTTATGAGTCACAATCGTCAACAGCTCTTGGGACTTTTCATCAATGTGCATCTGTAAATACGCTTGACTAAGATCAATCTTACTGAACTTTTGACTTCCAGCCAGGCCTGTGAAGAGGTCATCGATGCGAGGAAGTGGGTATTGCTCTGCACACAACACCGGGTTGACAGTGACTTTAAAATCTTCGCAAATCCGGAGGGAGCCATCTTTCTTCACTATTGGAACAATAGGAGTTGCCCATGGGCTATGGGTAACTGGTATTAGGACTCCATTGGTGACCAGGCGCTCCAGGTCCTCTTCAACTTTCGCCCTGATGGCATATGGCGCAGTTCTGGCTTTCAGATATTTTGGTTGACTGTCAGGTTTAATGTTCAATGTCACCGTGATTCCCTTCATACTTCCCAGATCCTCTCCAAACACAGCAGCATGTCTCCTTAGTACAGTGCTCAGACCGGTTTCTTCTTTAGTCATTTGGTGCACTTCTGCCCAGTTCAGCTGGATCTTCCTAAGCCAAAACCTACCCATTCAGGCTGGGTAATTACCTCTCACCACAAACAGTGGCAATTTAGCACCTGTTCATTGAGCTCCACCTTAACATCAATAGTGCCCAGCATGGGCACAGCTTCTCCCGTATATGTCTTAGCACTGTTTTTGTTGCCTTAAGTGGAAGATGCTGTAGCTTTTCTTTATACACTGTCTCTGAGACCAGCGAGACGGCTGCACCGGTGTCCAGTTCCATGCGTATAGGTTTGCCGTCCATCAACGGGGTTCCCACTATTCGTGTGAGCCCACTGCCAAAGACAAAACGTGGAGTGGCTCTTCTTCTTGTGAGGAGGTGTCTCCTTGGCCATCCTGGGTCTGCTCTAGGGTATGCAGATTTCCCTTTTTGGTCGGCCAGACCACAGGCCTCTTTTTCTTTTGTTTACAGGCACACACAATGTGTCCCTTTTTGCCACAGTGTCGACACACCAGGTCCTTACACCAGCATTCTGATGCAGGGTGACCCGGCTTACCACAGCGGTAACATTGCTGACTCCCCACAGTTTTGTGGGTAGGTTCTTGTGACACCTTATGCACCCTAGGGGATGCATCAATGTATTGCGTCTCCTTTGTAGCCAGTTCCATGGAGACCGCAATATCAACGGCCTTCTGTAAGGTAAGCTGAGCCTCTGTCAATAGGCGCTTCCGTATAGCTTCACTGTGCAGGCCACACACTAACCTGTCACGTAGGGCGTCATTTAATATCTCCTTAAATTCACAGTGTTCCGCAAGCTTTCTCAAAGTTGCTACAAATTGTACAACTGTTTCATCTTCTTTCTGGTCTCTTTTGTGGAACCTAGATCGTTCAGCAATTACCAGTGATTTGGGAGAAAAATGGTTCCCCAGGATTTCCACAATGTCACTGTAAGATTTGGTCTCTGGCTTAACAGGGTGGAGTAAGCTGCGTAGCAGGAAGTAGGTCTTAGCCCCTACAACACTTAAGAATATTGGCACCGTCTTCTCTTCCGTAATGTCATTAGCAATAACAAAAAGCTCAAAATGCTCAGTATATATGGGCCATTGCACTATAGTCTCCTCGAAAGGTTCCAGTGGCCCTATAAGTGTAGCCATGGTTTTAGTTTCAGTTTGCACAGTCAGTGCAAACAAGCCAGTTCTCACCCCCTTCCAGCAGCAAAAAAGGTTTTATTTTATTCTATTATTTATTTATTTTTTAACCTTGACTTCTACTTTCTTCTGTTGCTGGGGCAGCACAGGGATCCCATCTTCCTCGCCACGTTGTTGTATCCTTGGGGGCAACAGTTTTAGGAAGAAATCACTTGAGATGCAGAGAGCTGTAAACCTTGAAAAGCAGCCATTTATTGCCACACACTGAACTAACCATCCCCCATCAGCACCTCCGCTGATTGGGCACCCCAGCCTCTTTGGGGCGCCCATCTTAGCTGTATCCTCGCTACAGGCACTTTAACCCGGGGGATCCGAGCACCCCCCTCAGAGTTAGGTTTGCAATGGCCACTCCCTGGTCCGGGCCCACCCCTTCGGCCGTGCCAGCGTCACCTCAGCGTCCGTGTCCCATTGCCCCTGGATTTCCCCCCCACTACTTCTTGGGAGGATGAGGTGGCGATTGCCCCATCGGGCTCTGCCCTGCACTCCCCCTGCCGGCGGAGCCCTCCCCAATCCTCCCCATGTCTGCACAGGCATCTGAGCCATAGGCAGGGCAAATGGTTTATATTTGGGAGCCTTCCCCCTAGTTACACGGCCCCTCAGCAGCCAGTGGGGTTGCCCCACACTGACAAGGGTCTCTTGCTCCCAGAATCTCTCCACCCCATGACTGTCTCCCCGTTGACCCCCACCTTCTGCTCCCACTGGGGATCACAGGGGCCTGCGCCCAGGAGAATACTGCTGGGCTTGGGGTGGACGCCCGTCTGGCTCTCCTCCCCTCCCCGGCCAGCTCTGCAACCAGACCCTGGCTGGGTGGCTGCTTCTCCCAAGGGATAAACACACAGCCCCATTCTGAGCCTGCCTTACAGGCTGTCTTCCCTTGGCCACATTAACCGTTCGAGGGTCTCCTGGGCGAAGATTCCCTGTGTCTTTGGGTATGGCACCGCCTGGTGTCCATTTGCCCGCTGTAATTACATCTCAGGTCCCATGGAGGGGGTCTGCCTGCTCTGACATTCATGGGCCCCCTGCATGGGGCTTGCTAGTGTCCCCCCTTGCAGAGCTACTTCCCCCAGCTGGGTGGTGACCTCCTCGTATGTGATGCCTGGGGGCTGCTTGTACACCCCGGAATCTTTTCCTATCTGCCTCCGGGGTCCATTCAGACTTAAGCGGCAAAGTCTCTCCACTGTCCATTTGGCTCAACACCCCTATGGCCTTGGGACCAAGCCGGGGGTTGGACAGCGGAGCCTGTCCGTGGGGTCAACCCAGCTCAGGTCACAGGCCTTCTCACAGACAGTGAGGTCGGCATCACTATCACTCCGGGGAACACTTTAGGATTTAGGTTCCCTGCAGAATTGGCATCTGGGGGCATAGGCGCCAACTTTCCCTGGCGCCGGTGGGTGCCCGCGCCCCCCCGCCCCTTTCCCCGCCCCTACTCCACCCCATCCCCGCCCCCGCCCCCGCCCCCATTCCAACCCCATCCCCAAAGTCCGCGCCCTAACTCCGCCCCCTCCCTGTCCCTATTGGATCCCTTCCCCAAATCCCCGTCCTGGCCCTGCCTCTTCCCCCAGCGTGCCGCGTTCCCCCTCCTGCCCCTCCCTCCCTGCCCCACGAATCAGCTGTTTCGCGGCGCAAGCGCTGGGAGGGAGGGAGGAGAAGCAGGACACGGCGGCGCGCTCGCGGAGGAGGCGGAGGCGGAGGTGTGCTGGAGCAGGGGGGCGGGGCAGGGCCATGGGGAGCTGCTGGTGGGTGCTGACCACCCACCAATTTTTTTCTATGGGTGCTCCAGCCCCGGAGCATCCATGGAGTCGGCGCCTATGTCTGGGGGTCCTTCCCCATGACAGGTCCCCTTGGCCGCCTCTCCTCCAACTCCAGTTTGTGTTTTTGCTGCTCCAAGCGGTCTGCTAACCTCCAACTCCTCTGGCTCTAGCTCCCTCACTCTCAGCTCCAGTTTCCATCTCTTCACCTCCACCGGGGGTGGGGAGACCCAGGTTGTCCCCCTCCTGGCTGGGGAACCGGGTCCGGTGGCCCCTCTGTTACTCCCAGGCTCTCCAGGTGCCCCGCTGGGATCTGGAACTTGCTCCTCGGACTGGTCACTCTCTACCAGCCGGGCAATCGGCTGCCCCTGGGTGAGCTGTGCAAAGAGGCTCAGCCCTCTCTCCCTGCACAGAGGGGCAGGGTGCCTGTTAGGGAGCTGGTTCTAGGCCATTTCCTTGCTGGGTCCTTTAATTCCCTTGTTTTATCGCTGGCAGCCACTCGCTGCAGAGCCCCTCCGCTCACAGCCAACTGTCTACAGTGTGCATCTGCCAGCCATCTTCTGCCACCAAGTTGTCCCAGACTCAGGATTCATGCTCCTCGGCTCCGCAGGGCCCCTGGGAGTAACCCTCCTTCGGCGTGACCGCCTTGCATAAAGGCAGCACTCCCTCTCGCTGGGGTTAGGCCCTTTGGCCCTGCCGCTTCCTGGGGCCATACCTCTGAGCCTTAGCACGCCTGTCGCTCGCCATGGGCCCCCTCGGGGCATCCATTCGCTCTGCCCCCCCCGGGCCTCTATGCCCAGAGGCAATAATGCAACCCTGATCCCTAGACCGGAGCGACTCTCCGCCAGCGTCAAGCAGGAGGTTTAGCGAATGTCTGAACCCAGCACAGGAAACTCTCCGGGCCCTCGGGCCTAGCAACCCTCAGCCCAGTTCATCTCGCTCTCTCCTGCATCCAGGGGGGCTCTGGCTGCTCTGTCTCTCCAGTCCAGCTGCCCCCTCCTTCCTGCCGATCATCCTATCTCAGTGGTTCTCAACTAGGGGCTCACATACCCTTGGGGGTACGCAGAGCTCTCCCGGGGGGGCATCAACTCATCTAGATCTTTGCCTAGTTTTAGAACAGGTTACATACAAAGCATTAGCAAAGTCCCTGGCTGGAACTGGCTGGTCAGGTCGCTGGGGTCCTCTCTCCTCAGCCCATTGTCCTCCCACTAGCCAGGACCGGCTGCCTTCCAAGTTGGGCTGGGCATCCCGGTCACCAATTGCCGGGGTACCCAATCTCCTGGCCATTGTCCAGGGTCCTGGCTGCTGGGCCTGGTCCTCGGCAACAACAAACCCCCTCTCCCACCCCCTCGTTACACACGCAGCACATGGGGAAACTGAGGCACACACAGTGTTCCTGCAAAACACTAAGAAAATCCCCCACTTCGTCACAGGTCGTTAACCTCGCTAAAGTGGGTGGGTGTAGACGCTGCCTGGCACTCAGGCTCAATGTACAGAAGCCAGCACTCCAGGGTCTTTCCCCTGCAGGGGCGCCGGCTTTGACCTGGCCCCAGGGCGTGGAACTGGCTGGCTCAGGGACAGGGGATCTTGCATTTCTTAGGGCAGGTTGCAGTTACAATGAGCCGCATGCACCACCACGTCCTCCCGGATCAGGAACCCTCCACACCTGCTTCCTCGATTTCGTCTTATCTCTCTGCTCACGCAGGCCATGTAGGGTCTGGAGTGAGGCCGGGCTTCCCGTCCCCCGATGATCTCCCCTGGCAGAGCCCCCAAGAGGAGATAGTTCAGGCCCCTGATCCAGCCAGCTGGTGACCGAGATCAGGGCCCCGGGGGCTGGGCACATTTGGAGCACTGATGCCCCCTCCCCCCCCACCAGCCCCAGGGAGCAGAAGTAGGAGCAGCACTGTCAGGGCCCAGCTGGAAGGGGGGACATCTGCCTGGGAGGTGGGTTCCAGGCCTGTCTGTGCAGCGGGGATGCAAGGCAGGAAACCTCAGGGCCATGCGCTCAGGAGTGGGGGACCTGCCGTCTCAGCGCTTGGACCGCCCACCACGCCAGCCGGGGAGGAGGGTGGAAAAGGGGAGTCACCATCTGGGGCCCATCAGGCGCTGAGTCCATCCTTGTGGGGCATTGCAGGGCTGCGCTCACCCTGGGCAGTGCCCTGCAGCCCTGCTGAGCGGGGGGAAGTAGCTCAGATGCTCAGAGAAGGGGCCCAGTCTGAGGCCCAGGCTGTGGTTAATCCGGCCTCATCTCAGTGTGCCTCTTCACAAGCCCCAGACTCACAGACTCGCTGGCCTGCTGTCCGGCAAAGCAACGCCGCCCCCGCCCCTCTCCCGCCCAGGTGAAAGAGCAGGAGGAAGGTTCCTCTGCAGCCAGGCGCCCTCCACAGCTGGGGCACATCTGGGCACTGGCCCCGCCTGGCCGTGCACATCTGGGGTGGAGCTGAGCCCTGATGCACCTTGCACAGCCCCTCCTCCCCCTGCTCCATGCACTTGCCTGGTGGGGTATGGGGCTAGGGCTGAGTCAGGTGCCAGCGGCGGAGCAGAGATGGGGGTTGGGGGATGTGATGTGGCCATCTCCGTTCCTGGAAACCCCACCCCACACAGTGGGGGAGCGGGGAGGATCAGGCCCAGCTGGGTCACGCCCCCCACCCCCCAGCTCTGCCCCCCAGAGCCCTGCCCATCTGGGGGCTGCCTGCTCCGAGGCAAGGCACAGCTGGGGACAGACCTATCTGGGACCCCCCTCTGCCTCCGGCAGCTGTGCACCATTGGATACCGCGCACATCTGGAGCAGAGCTGGGGGAGGGGGGTCAGCAGCTCTGCTAATCCCCTCTTGCCCCACCAGGCAGCATTTCAGCCCCTCGGTGGAGATGGGGGAGAACAGGAGCGAAGCCCAAGGAGGTTGGAGGGATCCTCCCCAAACTGGCCCCGCCCTGCTCTGCCGAAGGCGAGCTCTGCCCTGCTCCTTGGCGGGGCCCTGGGGTCAGGGAGCAGCCGGTGCAGGGCTCAGCAGCAGGAAGGAAATCTGGAGCCATGGGTCTGCGCCAGCTCGGGGCGCGGGCGCTTATCGGCCAGCCAGGCCCTTCCTGTGACGTACGGGAAACTGGCAGGGGAATCAGGGACCGGGTGGGACCCTCAGTCCCGAGCCACAGCCCCCTGCTAGTCCAGCTCTGCTGGTGCCCCTCACTCCCAACCCGCAGCCCCCTGCCAGCCCAGCCCAGCCCTGCCCGTGCCCCTCACTCCCAACCCGCAGCCCCCTGCCAGCCCAGCCCAGCCCTGCCCCCCCAGCTCTGCCGGTGCCCCTCACTCCCGACCTGCAGCCCCCTGCTAGTGGGAACAATGCCAGCCCTAGCTGGCAGCTCATTACCAGCCCCAGCGGCTTGGCAGATTCTGGCTGTGATTCCCTGGGGATCTAGTGAGAGAGTGGGCATGGCAGATGAGGGCCAGGAAGGGCAGTGGGGGAGGGGGTTCTGGGGACGTGCCCTCTAGGGGGACCCCGATCCCTCTATAAAAGGGGATACAAGGAAGAGTTGGGAGGGGAGGAGGGGCCCATGGGCGGCAGGGAAGGGGGATTGCCCCGGGCGCTGAGCTAAGAAGAACCAGCCCAACCAGCTTTTCAGCTCCGGAACAGCTTCCTTTCAGCCTCGCTCCTCCCCAGGACCTTCCTCATTCTGCCCATCAGGCCTGGCCTGGATTTTCTGAACCCAGCGCCCTGCTCAGCAATGGGACTAGAACCCAGGAGTCCTGGCGCCCAGCCCCTCCTCCACTCTAACCACTAGACCCCACTCCCCTCCCAGAGCCAGGGATAGAACCCAGGAGTTCTGGTTCCCAGCTCCCCCTCCCCAGCTCTAACCACCAGACCCAGGGATAGAACTCAGGAGTCCTGGCTCCCAGCCCCCTTGCTCTACCCCACTCGCCTCCCAGAGCCAGGGATAGAACCCAGGAGTCCTGGCTCCCAGCCCCTCTGCTCTAACCACTAGACCCCACTCCTGGCCAGTTTACCCAGCCAATTGGTTTACCCAGTACAATGGCCTTGTCCCCATGTAGGGGGCTGGGCCTGGGTGAACAAACCCGCCCCCTGGGGGTTAAATGGGGAAGAGGCGCTCTGCCTAGCCTGAGTCACGAATTGGACTCCATTAGAGGACTCCCAATGGGATGGTGAATTTCCAGGAAACCATTCTAGCCCAGTGGCTGCCTCCCCTAAGTGGGGAGTCGATCGCTCTGAATGGGCTAATCTACTCCGAGCCGCAGAGAGACAAATGAGTCTGCTGGGCCTCGGCCAACTTGCTGGAGGATGGGAGAATCCGGCTGGGATGGGCTGCGCGTCGAGAGTGAGGGGCACGGGCAGAGCTGGGCTCTCAGGGGGCTGATGTTCCCCCTGGGGATTGAGGCTGTAGGTCATTAGCTGACACGACCCATCCCAGCACTTTCTCTTCCTACGGTGACTCTTCCCATTGCCCATCTCCCAGCCCCATTTGGGCGGGAGGGGCTGTGGGGCCCAAGGGGTTTAGGCACCAGGCTCCCATTTATTGTAATGAGATTTTGGTTTCTGGTTCCCCTAAGGCCTTTTATCCCCATAATCCATAGGGGGAAACAGAGGCCCTTAGAGTGGTAGCAACTGGCCCAGTGTGACAGAGTCTCCAGTGCCCACCCCCCAACCACTAGACCCCACTCTGCTTCCAGAGCTGGGGCTAGAACCCAGGAGTCCTGGCTCCCAGCCTCCCTGCTCTAAGCACTAGACCCCAGTCTAGAGTTCACAGACCCAGCTGGACCCAGGGCTGGGCTAGCAGGGGCTGCGGGTCGGGAGTGAGGGGCACCAGCAGGGCTGGGGAGGTCGCTGGGACTAGCACCCCACCCCCCTTACCTGACTCTTGGTCCTGCAGGGAACAGCCGGTTGGGGGGGAGGGGCAGATGATTTCCGCCCCTCCCCCAGTCAGTTAACCCCACGGAGCCTGGGTCACAGCGAGCCGCCCCAAGCGGAGGTGGGGTGAGCACTGCCACCCCGGACTCCTGGGTCCAATTCCCCATCTTCGTTCCCCCCCCCCCCAAGATCTGAGGGGGTTCCGGGGGCTCCCTCCTGGACACCTGGGTCCAATTCCTGCTGGGAGCCGAGAGCGATGGGGCCCCTCCCGGACTCCTGGGGCCCCTTCCCCCTCCTGGTTTCTTCCCCAGAGAACCCGGACTCCTGGGTCCTCTTCCCGATGTTCCTTTCTCCCCCGTGACATCTGAGGAAGTTCTGGGGGCTCCCTCCCGGACGCCTGGGTCCCCTTCCCCATGCCGGTGTCTTCCCCAGCTGACCCGGACGCCTGGGTCCCCGTCCCCGTCCCCGTGCCGGTCTCTCCGCCCCGGCCGTGAAAGCGTTAAGCCTGAGGGATGGGTGGGGGGGGGGGGGGGGGTGGGAGGGGATCCCGGCTGCTGCCGCCAGGCACCAGGGCGGAGAAGCTGCAATCTCGGTCTTCCCCGAGCTGGAGCCGCCAGGTGAGGGGGCAGGAGACCGGGCCGGGGTGCCCCATAGGGAAGCAGGGGCGGGGGTGTGGGTGTAATCTATGGGGGGATGTCTCCTTAAATAGGGGGGCTGGGGGCCCCAGACCCTATGCACCCCCAAGCTTAAACCCCCCCCCCCCAATCTGGGCAGCCTCCCGAGGAGGCAGAGAAGGGTCCAACGGTCTCCATTGTGCAGGTGGGGAAACTGAGGCATGGGGGGGGGCGGAGCTGGGAACTGAAGCCAGGTCACTGCCTCCTAACCACTGGGCCATCCTTCGTCAGACAGACAGACGGGTGTAGGGATGGACACATAGATAGAGCGGTGCGTGTAGCGAAAATGGGGATATCTGTCTGTCTCCTAGGGCTTTAGAGAGACACGGTGGGGCAAAGGCTGAGCGGGGGGAGCAAGGGGGGGCTGGGCTAGCAGAGGCTGCAGGTCGGGAGTGAGGGGCATCGGCAGAGCTGAGCGGGGGAAGCCCAGTGCTGGGCTAGCAGGGGGCTGTGGGTCGGGAGTGAGGCGCATTGGCAGGGCTGGGGTGGGGGAGGGTTGGACTAGCAGGGGCTGCGGGTTGGGAGTGAGGGGCACCGGCAGAGCTGAGGGGGAGGGAGCCCAGGGCTAGGCTGGCATGTGTGGGGTTTTGGCTGCGGGTCAGGTGACATTAACTTTTTCCTTTCCTTCCCCAGACTGGCGAAGAACCCCTCCCCCTCGCCGAATTTCCTGAAGATCCCCCCCTTCTGCACCCCCAAAATTCCCTAGTAGGGGCCCCTCCCCCTTTGCCTTCAGGACTTTCTGAGCGTAGTCCCTAAAGGGTGACATTGGCCCCCTGGATAGAGGGAGGGAAGCCAGTTAACCCTTTCACGCACGGGCGGGGGAGCCGGGGAAGGGGTGAAGAGGGGGGACCCCAAAGGGGATCCCCGAGGGAGGGAAAGGGGGTGAGGGAACCCAACAGGGAGGGAAGGGCCAGTTAAGGGGTGATCCCTAGGGGGATGTGAAGGGGGGTCCCCGAGCAGCGGTGAGGGTGGGGTATCCCAGAGGGGTGTCTGGGGGGGTGCCCGGGGGCTGGGGAAGGGGGGTCTCCCCGGGACAGGATGGGCTGTCGCCGGCGCCCCCCGGCCCAGCGGGAAGACCTGTTCTACGAGACCTACTACAGCCTGAGCCAGCTGTACCCGCTGCTGCTGCTGCTGCTGCTCATCGTGCTGGGCGCCTGCCTGGCCCTCCTCACCATCCACCTGGCCAGCGGGAGGGTGAGTGGCCCGGGGAGGTGCTGGGGGGCTGGCATGTGGGGAGGGGCCTGGAGAGCTGCGGGGCTGGTGTGTGTGGAGGGCACTGGGAGAGGAGCGGCCCGGGGAGGTGCTGGGGGGCTGGCATGTGGGGAGGGGCCTGGAGAGCTGGGGGGCTGGTGTGTGTGGAGGGCACTGGGAGAGGACGGGCCCAGTGGGTGCTGGGGGGCTGACATGTGGGGAGGCTCTGTGGGAGAGGGAGCAGGAAGAGGGGCACTGGGAAAGGATGGGGCACTGCCCCCTAGTGACCCATAGTGGAATCTACTGCCAGGGGTCTTATGACAGCTACCAGGCCCCATTCATGACCCCCTCCCTTTTGCTGCCCCTCTGGGATATGTTGCTCCTGCCCCCTCCGCTTTCATTCCCACTGCCCCCTCCCCAGAACCCCCTCCCCTCTACCCTCTTTCCCCCACTGCCCCACCATGTCCTCCCTGCTCCCCCACTCAGCCCCCTCCCACCAACCCTTTCTCCAATCTAAGCCCTGGTGGTCCCTTGGCCCCAGACCCCTCCTCCCCATCCCCCCGCTGTCCCTAACCCCCAACCCATCGCAACACTGTCCCAGCCCATGACCCGTCCCCCTGCTGTCCCCAGACCTCTGAGCCATCCTCCACAATCCCCATCCCTTCCACACCTCTTTTCCCCATCCCCTGACCCCCAACCACACCTCCCACCCCACTCCCCCATCCATTGACCCCCAACCACACCTCCCACCCCAGTCCATCCTCTGAGCTTGTGGAGGCCGGGGGAGGCAGAGGATGAGGGGGATTCACGGAGACGGAGCCAGATGACCTGGTCAGGCTGGTTAAACCTGGCCAGCCCCCAGAGATCTTTAGCTGCTCCCCAGTGGCCAAAGACTGCAGCTACACACCCTGCGGCTCGGTGCCTCAAAGGGGCGTTGCGGTGATTGGAATTTCACTCCGCCATGTTTTTGATCACCAGGAATTCTCCTCCAACCTGAGCTTCCTCATCACCTTATTCGTGGCCCTGGCTGTTTTCTCCCTCATCCTCATCCTGGTCTGCATCGAGAGCATCTTCCAGGAATGCACAAGGGTCTTCTCGGCCATCATCTGGGCTTGTCTCCTAGCCATGGGCTACATCTTTGTATTCACCAGCGGAGTGGTCAGTGCCTGGGACCAGGTGAGACCTAGGGGCGGCTGTACTGTATAATGGGCACTAGGGGGCAGCAGAGGGTGGGGTGGGGAAGGGGCAGCTATACTGCATAATGGGCACTAGGGGCAGTAGAGGGTGGGGTGGGGAAGGGGCAGCTATACTGTATAATGGGCACTAGGGGGCAGCAGAGGGTGGGGGTGGGGAAGGGGCGGCTATACTGTATAATGGGCACTAGGGGCAGTAGAGGGTGGGGTGGGGAAGGGGCAGCTATACTGTATAATGGGCACTAGGGGGCAGCAGAGGGTGGGGGTGGGGAAGGGGCAGCTATACTGTATAATGGGCACTAGGGGCAGCAGAGGGAAGGGGTGGGGAAGGGGCGGCTATACTGTATAATGTAAAAAGCAACAGAGGGTCCTGTGGCACCTTTAAGACTAACAGAAGTATTGGGAGCATAAGCTTTCGTGGGTAAGAACCTCACTTCTTCAGATGCAAGTAATGGAAATCTCCAGAGGCAGGTATAAATCAGTGTGGAGATAACGAGGTTAGTTCAATCAGGGAGGGTGAGGTGCTCTGCTAGCAGTAGAGGTGTGAACACCAAGGGAGGAGAAACTGCTTCTGTAGTTGGATAGCCATTCACAGTCTTTGTTTAATCCTGATCTGATGGTGTCAAATTTGCAAATGAACTGGAGCTCAGCAGTTTCTCTTTGGAGTCTGGTCCTGAAGTTTTTTTGCTGTAAGATGGCTACCTTAACATCTGCTATTGTGTGGCCAGGGAGGTTAAAGTGTTCTCCTACAGGTTTTTGTATATTGCCATTCCTGATATCTGACTTGTGTCCATTTATCCTCTTGCGTAGTGACTGTCCAGTTTGGCCAATGTACATAGCAGAGGGGCATTGCTGGCACATGATGGCATATATAACATTGGTGGACGTGCAGGTGAATGAGCCGGTGATGTTGTAGCTGATCTGGTTAGGTCCTGTGATAGTGCTGCTGGTGTAGATATGTGGGCAGAGTTGGCATCGAGGTTTGTTGCATGGGTTGGTTCCTGAGTTAGAGTTGTTATGGTGCGGTGCGTGGTTGCTGGTGAGAATATGCTTAAGGTTGGCAGGTTGTCTGTGGGCGAGGACAGGCCTGCCTCCCAAGGTCTGTGAAAGTGAGGGGTCATTGTCCAGGATGGGTTGTAGATCACTGATGATGCGTTGGAGAGGTTTAAGCTGAGGGCTGTAGGTGATGGCCAGTGGAGTTCTGTTGGTTTCTTTTTTGGGCCTGTCTTGTAGCAGGAGGCTTCTGGGTACACGTCTGGCTCTGTTGATTTGTTCCTTTATTTCATTGTGTGGGTATCGTAGTTTTGAGAATGCTTGGTGAAGATCTTGTAGGTGTTGGTCTCTGTCTGAGGGGTTGGAGCAGATGCGGTTGTACCTCAGTGCTTGGCTGTAAACGATGGATCGTGTGGTGTGTCCGGGGTGGAAGCTGGAGGCATGAAGGTAGGCATAGCGGTCGGTGGGTTTTCGGTATAGGGTGGTGTTAACGTGGCCATTGCTTATTTGTACTGTGGTGTCCAGGAAGTGGACCTCCCGTGTAGATTGGTCCAGGCTGAGGTTGATGGTGGGGTGGAAGCTGTTGAAATCATGGTGGAATTCTTCCAGGGTCTCCTTCCCATGGGTCCAGATGATGAAGATGTCATCAATGTAGCGTAGGTAGAGAAGGGGCGTGAGTGGACGAGAGCTGAGGAAGCGTTGTTCCAGGTCAGCCATAAAGATGTTGGCATATTGTGGGGCCATGCGGGTGCCCATAGCGGTGCCACTGGTCTGGAGGTATATATTGTCACCAAATTTGAAATAATTGTGCGTGAGGATAAAGTCGCAGAGCTCGGCAATAAGTTGTGCTGTGTCATCATCAGGGATACTGTTCCTGACAGCTTGTATTCCATCTGTGTGTGGGATGTTTGTGTAGAGAGCCTCTACATCCATGGTGGCTAGGATGGTGTTTTCTGGGAGGTCACCAATGCATTGTAGTTTTCTCAGGAAATCTGTGGTGTCACGGAGATAGCTGGGAGTGCTGGTGGCGTAGGGTCTGAGTAGGGAGTCCACATATCCAGACAGTCCTTCAGTGAGAGTGCCAAGGCCCGAGATGATGGGGCGTCCAGGATTTCCAGGTTTGTGGATCTTGGGTAGTAGATAGAATAACCCCGGTCGGGGCTCTAAGGGTATGTTGATTTGTTCCTGTGTTAGTGTAGGGAGTGTCCTGAGTAGATGGTGCAGTTTCTTAGTGTATTCCTCAGTGGGATCTGAGGAAAGTGGCCTGTAGAATTTGGTATTGGAGAGTTGTCTGGCGGCCTCCTTCTGGTAGTCAGACCTGTTCATGATGACAACAGCACCTCCTTTATCAGCCTCTTTGATGATAATGTCAGGGTGGTTTCTGAGGCTGTGGATGGCATTGCGTTCTGCACGACTTAGGTTATGAGGCAAGCGATGTTGTTTTTCCACAATTTCTGCCTGTGCACGTCGGCGGAAGCATTCTATGTATAGGTCCAGACTGTCATTTCGACCCTCAGGAGGAGTCCATGTGGAGTTCTTCTTCCTGTGTTGTTGGTGGGAGGGTATCTGTGTATCAGTGCGCTGTTCAGTGTTATCTTGAAAGTATTCTCTGAGTCGGAGGCGGCGAAAGTAGGCTTCCAGATCACCGCAGAACTGTATCATGTTCGTGGGGGTGCTGGGGCAGAAAGAGAGTCCCCGAGATAGGACAGACTCCTCTGCTGGGTTGAGTGTGTAGCTGGATAAATTGACGATATTGCTGGGTGAGTTAGGGGTACCCCTGTTGTGGCCCCATGTGCCAGGTAGGATTTTAGACAGCTTACGGTCCTTTTTCCTTTGTAGAGAGGTGAAGTGTGTAATGTAGATCTCCTGTCTTATTTTAGTAAAGTCCATTTGTGTGGAGGGTTGGTTATTTATGAAAGTCTCCAGGTTGGAGAGCTCTTTCTTGATGTTTATCTGTTTGCTGTATAGGATGCTGATCAGGTGGTTCCTCAGTTTCTTTGATAGTGTATGGCATAATCTCTCACTGTGGTCTGTGCAGTATGTAGATAGCAATGGATTTTTCACCTTCAGTCCATTTGGTATGATGTCCATCCGTTTGCATTTGGAAAGGAAGATGATATCTGTCTGTATTTGTGCAAGTTTCTTCATGAGGTTGATAGATTTCCATTCCATACGGCTAAATGCAGTGCCTTGCATGGTGTCAAGTATCAGAGGGGTAGCCGTGTTAGTCTGAATCTGTAAAAAGCAACAGAGGGTCCTGTGGCACCTTTAAGACTAACAGAAGTATTGGGAGCATAAGCTTTCGTGGGTAAGAACCTCACTTCTTCAGATGCAAGTAATGGAAATCTCCAGAGGCAGGTATAAATCAGTGTGGAGATAACGAGGTTAGTTCAATCAGGGAGGGTGAGGTGCTCTGCTAGCAGTAGAGGTGTGAACACCAAGGGAGGAGAAACTGCTTCTGTAGTTGGATAGCCATTCACAGTCTTTGTTTAATCCTGATCTGATGGTGTCAAATTTGCAAATGAACTGGAGCTCAGCAGTTTCTCTTTGGAGTCTGGTCCTGAAGTTTTTTTGCTGTAAGATGGCTACCTTAACATCTGCTATTGTGTGGCCAGGGAGGTTAAAGTGTTCTCCTACAGGTTTTTGTATATTGCCATTCCTGATATCTGACTTGTGTCCATTTATCCTCTTGCGTAGTGACTGTCCAGTTTGGCCAATGTACATAGCAGAGGGGCATTGCTGGCACATGATGGCATATATAACATTGGTGGACGTGCAGGTGAATGAGCCGGTGATGTTGTAGCTGATCTGGTTAGGTCCTGTGATAGTGCTGCTGGTGTAGATATGTGGGCAGAGTTGGCATCGAGGTTTGTTGCATGGGTTGGTTCCTGAGTTAGAGTTGTTATGGTGCGGTGCGTGGTTGCTGGTGAGAATATGCTTAAGGTTGGCAGGTTGTCTGTGGGCGAGGACAGGCCTGCCTCCCAAGGTCTGTGAAAGTGAGGGGTCATTGTCCAGGATGGGTTGTAGATCACTGATGATGCGTTGGAGAGGTTTAAGCTGAGGGCTGTAGGTGATGGCCAGTGGAGTTCTGTTGGTTTCTTTTTTGGGCCTGTCTTGTAGCAGGAGGCTTCTGGGTACACGTCTGGCTCTGTTGATTTGTTCCTTTATTTCATTGTGTGGGTATCGTAGTTTTGAGAATGCTTGGTGAAGATCTTGTAGGTGTTGGTCTCTGTCTGAGGGGTTGGAGCAGATGCGGTTGTACCTCAGTGCTTGGCTGTAAACGATGGATCGTGTGGTGTGTCCGGGGTGGAAGCTGGAGGCATGAAGGTAGGCATAGCGGTCGGTGGGTTTTCGGTATAGGGTGGTGTTAACGTGGCCATTGCTTATTTGTACTGTGGTGTCCAGGAAGTGGACCTCCCGTGTAGATTGGTCCAGGCTGAGGTTGATGGTGGGGTGGAAGCTGTTGAAATCATGGTGGAATTCTTCCAGGGTCTCCTTCCCATGGGTCCAGATGATGAAGATGTCATCAATGTAGCGTAGGTAGAGAAGGGGCGTGAGTGGACGAGAGCTGAGGAAGCGTTGTTCCAGGTCAGCCATAAAGATGTTGGCATATTGTGGGGCCATGCGGGTGCCCATAGCGGTGCCACTGGTCTGGAGGTATATATTGTCACCAAATTTGAAATAATTGTGCGTGAGGATAAAGTCGCAGAGCTCGGCAATAAGTTGTGCTGTGTCATCATCAGGGATACTGTTCCTGACAGCTTGTATTCCATCTGTGTGTGGGATGTTTGTGTAGAGAGCCTCTACATCCATGGTGGCTAGGATGGTGTTTTCTGGGAGGTCACCAATGCATTGTAGTTTTCTCAGGAAATCTGTGGTGTCACGGAGATAGCTGGGAGTGCTGGTGGCGTAGGGTCTGAGTAGGGAGTCCACATATCCAGACAGTCCTTCAGTGAGAGTGCCAAGGCCCGAGATGATGGGGCGTCCAGGATTTCCAGGTTTGTGGATCTTGGGTAGTAGATAGAATAACCCCGGTCGGGGCTCTAAGGGTATGTTGATTTGTTCCTGTGTTAGTGTAGGGAGTGTCCTGAGTAGATGGTGCAGTTTCTTAGTGTATTCCTCAGTGGGATCTGAGGAAAGTGGCCTGTAGAATTTGGTATTGGAGAGTTGTCTGGCGGCCTCCTTCTGGTAGTCAGACCTGTTCATGATGACAACAGCACCTCCTTTATCAGCCTCTTTGATGATAATGTCAGGGTGGTTTCTGAGGCTGTGGATGGCATTGCGTTCTGCACGACTTAGGTTATGAGGCAAGCGATGTTGTTTTTCCACAATTTCTGCCTGTGCACGTCGGCGGAAGCATTCTATGTATAGGTCCAGACTGTCATTTCGACCCTCAGGAGGAGTCCATGTGGAGTTCTTCTTCCTGTGTTGTTGGTGGGAGGGTATCTGTGTATCAGTGCGCTGTTCAGTGTTATCTTGAAAGTATTCTCTGAGTCGGAGGCGGCGAAAGTAGGCTTCCAGATCACCGCAGAACTGTATCATGTTCGTGGGGGTGCTGGGGCAGAAAGAGAGTCCCCGAGATAGGACAGACTCCTCTGCTGGGTTGAGTGTGTAGCTGGATAAATTGACGATATTGCTGGGTGAGTTAGGGGTACCCCTGTTGTGGCCCCATGTGCCAGGTAGGATTTTAGACAGCTTACGGTCCTTTTTCCTTTGTAGAGAGGTGAAGTGTGTAATGTAGATCTCCTGTCTTATTTTAGTAAAGTCCATTTGTGTGGAGGGTTGGTTATTTATGAAAGTCTCCAGGTTGGAGAGCTCTTTCTTGATGTTTATCTGTTTGCTGTATAGGATGCTGATCAGGTGGTTCCTCAGTTTCTTTGATAGTGTATGGCATAATCTCTCACTGTGGTCTGTGCAGTATGTAGATAGCAATGGATTTTTCACCTTCAGTCCATTTGGTATGATGTCCATCCGTTTGCATTTGGAAAGGAAGATGATATCTGTCTGTATTTGTGCAAGTTTCTTCATGAGGTTGATAGATTTCCATTCCATACGGCTAAATGCAGTGCCTTGCATGGTGTCAAGTATCAGAGGGGTAGCCGTGTTAGTCTGAATCTGTAAAAAGCTGTATAACATTATACTGTATAATGGCACTAGGGGCAGCAGAGGGAAGGGGTGGGGAAGGGGTGGCTATACTGTATAATGGGCACTAGGGGCAATACAGGGTGGGGAAGGGGCAGCTATACTGTATAATGGGCACTAGGGGCAGCAGAGGGAAGGGGTGGGGAAGGAGCGGCTATACTGTATGATGCGCACTAGGGGCAGCAGAGGGAAGGGGTGGGGAAGGAGCGGCTATACTGTATAATGGGCACTAGGGGCAGCAGAGGGAAGGGGTGGGGAAGGAGCGGCTATACTGTATAATGGGCACTAGGGGCAGCAGAGGGTGGGGAAGGGGCTGTTATATGGAAATAATGCTCCATGCTGAGACGTGCCTGGCCTGACTCCCCTTCTAGGTCTCATTCTTCCTCTTCATCATCTTTACCGTGTATACCATGCTGCCCGTGTGCATGCGGGATGCCGTGGTCGCTGGCCTTGCCTCCTCCCTCTCCCACATCATTGTTTTGGGCGTCTACCTGTCAGCTGGGCGGGGGTCACGGGCTGAGCTAGCTGTGCAGGTGAGACCCCCCTACCTGCTGCCCCCCTGGGGTCCTTTGTTCCCCCACAGCAACACCTTCCCTCTCTGCCCTGCTGCCCTCTTGCCTTGATTCTTCACTGCCCCTTGCTGACCCTTAGCCCTGTTCCTACCCAGCCCGTGTCCTATTGATGTCCCGCATTTCCCAGAAACCCCCTTGTCTCCCGACCCCCTCCTTCTAGCTTCCCTGTCTCCCCATAATGACCCCTTTCCCTAGCTGCGTCCCATCCCCTATCCCCACAAATTGTCCTGTAGAGGCTGCCCCCCCACCCTCATCCACTCATCCATCGCCTCTCCCATCCATCCACCCCCAGTTGCCCCATAGATTCCCCAATGCCATCTCCCTTTTCATGCCCCCCTCAGAGCCCCATCTCATCCTCCTCTCTACCCCCCGCCCCCCACAGCTGCTGGCCAACACGGTGATCTTCATCTGTGGCAACCTGGTGGGAGCCTATCACAAGCACCTGATGGAGGTGGCTTTGCAGGAGACCTTCCAGGAGACCTTCAAACTCATCCAGTCCCGAGTCAAGCTGGAGTCTGAGAAACGGCACCAGGTGAGGAGGGGGACACCTGGATATTTGTCCCTTTGTCTCACCTTCGCATACCCACTCTGTCCTTCCATCCATCTGATTTCCACATAATCCCTCCATCTATCCATCCACCGATATGCCAGACACAGCCCTTCCATCTCTCCCCTTCTTCATCCATCCCATCTCCAGAGTCGTAGATTCATACCTTGCAAGGCCAGAAGGGACCATTGTGACCATCTTGTTTGAACTTCTGTTCAACACAGGCCAGAGACCTACCCCAAAATAATTCCTAGAGCAGATCATATAGAAAAAACATCCCATCTCGATCTAAAAATGGTCACTGATGGAAGTCCCCCTTGCCCCTTGGTCAGTTGTTCCAGTGGTTAATTACTCTTACCTTTTAAAATCTACGCCTTATTTCCAGTCTGAATTTATCTAGCTTCAACATCCAGACATTGGATCATGTTAGACCTTTGACTGCTAGTCTGAAGAGCCCGTTATTAAGTGTTTGTTCCCCATGTAGGTACTGATAGACTGTAACTGTGTCACCCCTGAACCTTCTCTTTGTTAAACTCAATAGATTGAGCTCCTTGAGTCTATCACTCAACGGCAGGTTTTCCAACCTTTGAATCATTCTTGTGGCTCTTCTCTGAGGCCTCTCTGACTTATCACCATCCTTCTTGAATGGTGGGCATCAGAACTGGACACAGGATCCCAGTAACGGTTGCACCAGGGCCAAATCCCGAGGTAAAATAACCTCTCTACTCCTACTCGAGATTCCCCTGTTTATGCATTCCAGGATTGCATTAGCTCTTTTGACTATCCACCACAACCCCTAAATCCTTCTCAGAGTCAGATCTGTGCATCCATACTTCCAGCGTCCATATACTGCCCTTCCTCCCCACCCCCATCCATGGACCCACCCACCCATAGCTTTCCTTCTGTCCATCCATACCCATACCCATCTGTCTATCTAATCTTCATACATACCCCTCCCTCCCTTGTCCAGCCCATACACATCCCTCCCGCCGTCCCTCCCCATATCCACTCACCCACGCTCCCATCCATCCCTTCCCATCCCCATGCCCATTCGTCCACCCACCCATACCTTTCTTTCCCTTTCATCCATCCATCCATCCATCCATATACACACCCATCCATCCATCCAACCCCATCCCCATAAACACCCATCCATCCATCCATCCATCCATCTATCCATCCCCATAAACACCCACTGACCGTCCGTCCATCCATCCATCCATCCATCCCCTAAACACCCATCCGTCCATCCATCCATCCATCCCCATAAACACCCATCCATCCATCCATCCATCCATCCATCCATCCATCCATCCATCCATCCATCCATCCATCCCCATAAACACCCATCCATCCATCCATCTCCACCCACCCCTGATGCCTCTCACTCACTCTCTACACCCTCCCTCCCCCCCAGGAGCACCTCCTTCTCTCCATCCTGCCCGCGTACATTGCCATGGAGATGAAGGCCGAGATCATCGAGCGGCTGCGGGATGGGGGGCATCAGGAAAGTCCAAACAATTTCCACAACCTTTACGTCAAGCACCACAAGAACGTCAGGTACCGAACCCCCATCTCCACCCCACGCCGTGAGGGGGCAGCAGGGCGTGGGGGGGTGGGGGGGTGAGTGTTGTGAACCCATGATCCCCTTTTATAAGCACCCTATTTGCTGAGGGCTGCCAGGGCGGTGGAGCAGGGTTAGGGGGTGTCTCCCCGACTCTCACCCCTGCGCCCAGGACCCTGATGCTGTCTCCCCCCTTCCTAACCCCCCCCCCAGCATCCTGTACGCCGACATCGTGGGGTTCACAAGGCTGGCCAGCGAGTGCTCCCCGAAAGAGCTGGTCCTGATGCTCAATGAGCTTTTCGGCAAGTTTGACCAGATTGCCAAGGTAAGACAGCCGGATCTCCCCTCCCCTCCCCCCAAAACCCCCCTCCAGCCTCCCAGAAGCTCCTTACACCTCTGCACCCCTCATCAGGAGGCCCCTGCCCCCAGCACCTCCCTGGGACACCTCCACCCCACTGGGGACCCCCTCCTGCATCCTGTGGGACCCCCACCCCCAGTACCTCCAGAGACACCCCTCAAACTCCACAGGGATCCACCTCCTACACCGTCCCAGAGATCAGCCCCCTTCTGTGCCATCCCTACCCCCTTTCATTCCACAGGGTGCCCTTGTACCCGCATGGGAACCCCTCCGCTCCCTCCCCCCAGGGGGAGATGAGGACCCCTGCCTTCCAGAGACCCACTGTCTCAGACTGAGACCCCTTAGGGATCCCATGCCCCCTCCAGCCCAAAGACCTCCTACTTTCTCCTGGGGGCTTCCAGGGGACCCCCTCTCCCCTGCCCGAAGCCCAGATCTCCAAGGATCGGCCAGAGGTCGCAGGAGGGAGAGATTTCATATCACTGTCATAGACTCATAGACCTGAAGGGACCATTGTGATCATCTAGTCTGACCTCCTGCACATCTCTGTAGTGGCTCAGAGCCCTCCCCATCTCTGGACATTGGAGATATTGCCAGTAGCTGACATGGATGAGGCCGTATGCCATCGGACGCAACCTCATCAGACCATCTGTGAGTCCGTGACACCATCCCCTCCAGAAACTTATCCAGCTCAGTCTTTAAGCCAGTTAGGTTTTTTCCGCCCCCACTTCTCCCCTTGGGAGGCTGTTCCAGAATTTCACTCCTCTGATGGTGAGAAACCTTCATCTAATTTCAAGCCTAACTTTGCTGATGGACAGTTTAGATCCATTTGTTCTCATGCCAGCTTTGGTCCTGAATGTCAATAACACCTCTCCCTCACCTGGTGTTTATCTCTCTCTCGTGAGCGCTGACCGAGCAGACCAGCAACTCAACACGAGCTCGCAATGCAATGCTGGGGCAAAACAAGCGAACACGATCCTTGGACGTAGAGCAGCAGAGCGGCGAGCGGGGGAATGGAGGTGATTTTTACCTCACTGGGGAGAGCGCCACTGGGACACCGCATCCAGTTCTGGTGCCGCCTCTTACAAAGGACATTGGGAGCTTGGAGCAGGGGTAGAGAAGAGCCACAAAAATAATTTGGGGGCTGGAGAAAATGCCTGAGACTTAAAGAGCTCGTTCTGTTGAGCTTGTCAACAAGAAGACTGAGATGTGCAAGGACCTCCCTGGGGAGAAAATGCTGGGCACTAAAACCCTGTTTCATCTACCAGAGAAGGAACAAGAACCCATGACTGGAAGTTAAAGATGGAGAAATTCAAATTGGAAATAAGGAGGTGATTAACCAATGGAACAAACTCCCAAGGGAGGTGGTGAGGGGCTTCCCCATCTCTTAAAGGCTTCAGATCCAGGCTGGAGGCCACTGTTTTGGCCAAACCCAAGTGACTGGGTCACTACAGGGGGAACTGGGTGAAGATCCCTGGGTATACAGGAGGTCAGACTGGGTTATCCTATGGTCGCTTCTCGCCTTAAACTCTGAATATGGGAGGAGAGGACCAGAATGGCCTTGTCACGAAGGACGGACCCTCTCTTCCCTCTCTCTCTCTAGGACAATGAGTGCATGCGCATCAAGATCTTGGGTGACTGCTACTACTGCGTCTCGGGCCTGCCAGTCTCGCTCCCCAACCACGCACGCAACTGTGTCAAGATGGGATTGGACATGTGCCGGGCTATCAAGTGAGTGCGGATGGCTGCCAAGAGAGACCCACACCTCTGGGAGTACTTGACGCAGGTGGCCCAGCCTTGGGTTGCCATGACGGGCTTCAGAGCCTGCTCTAATGGGCTGCGTCCCCCACCTCTTGTCCTCCCCCAGGAAGCTACGGGATGCCACCGGTGTGGACATCAACATGCGGGTTGGGGTGCACTCGGGGAACGTGCTGTGCGGGGTCATAGGGCTCCAGAAGTGGCAGTACGATGTCTGGTCCCACGATGTGACGCTGGCTAACCACATGGAGGCTGGAGGAGTGCCAGGGTGAGAGAAGGGCGTGGGGGTGCCCCCAATGGTGCATGATTCATGGGTGTTTGTGTGTGTTGGGCCACCACCGGATGGTGCATGGAGGTACTCCATATAGTATGTGCGTGTATTTGTGTGTGTGTTTAATCCCCTGATGGTGAATGGAGGAACTGCATATCTGTGTATGTTGTGTTGTGCTGCCCCCTTATGAGGAATGGAGAAAGTCCATGTAGTGTGTTGTGTTATGTTGTGCTGTCACCTAATGGTTCATGGAGGAACTGCATATCCATGTGGCACTGCCCTCAAGTGGCATGTGGGGGAATTATATGCCTTTGTGCTGCTGCCCTCTCTTGGAGATGGAAGGACTATCCTGTGTCTCTGAGGGGGGTGCTGCCCCCTGCAGGGAAAAGAAGGAATTATGCCTGGAATTTTCAAAGCCTCTCCAGGAGAAACGGGGCATCAGCTTGGAACATCACAGCCTGCATATGTGTGTGTGGAGGGCTGCCCCCTACTGGTGCATAGAGGAATTGAACATTTGTGTGGCGGGCTGCCCCCTACTGGTGCACAGAGGAATTGCATGCCCTCTCTTCCACAGGAGGGTGCATATAACAGAGGCCACCTTGTCTCACCTGGGAGGGGTCTATGCTGTGGAGGAAACCTGTCGCTGGCAGCGTGACCCCTTCCTGAAGGAGAACAAAGTAAAGACGTTCCTGGTCATTGACCCCTGGGTGAGTTTATGGTGCCAACAGGACACTTAACTGGTGCTGATGCAAAGATTCAGCGCACAAAGGGTTAATGGTGGGGGTGCGGGGTGGGAAATGGGATAGGGGCCTTTCTCCTCTAGGGGGCGCTGGTTCCCATCCAGCCCCTAGGATGGGGGACGGACTGGCTCAGGGGGGCAGGGAATGGGATAGGGGGTGAGTGTCTCTCTCTCTCTGGCTGTTTTGTTGTTCTCCATGGCACCAGGCGGGAGCGGAAAGCTGCGACACCCTGTCCCCGGTGCCCGGGGAAGGCCCGAAGATGAGGGCGTCGGTCCGTATGACCCGCTACCTGGAGTCCTGGGGGGCCGCCAAGCCCTTTGCCAACCTCAAGCACCTCGATACCATCCCAGCTGATCAGCCAGGATTCACCAGGAACAACCATTCGGTGTGTCCAGCAGGGGGAGACGTTTGACATGGAGTGAGCCCTGCCGAGCCCCTTCCAGACCCCAGCCCTACTCCCTGCAGCACGGCGCCCCCGTGCCGAGCCCCCTCCACACCCCAGCCCTACTCTCTGTGGCACGGCACCCCCCGGCGAGCCCCTCGGTGCCACTCCCTGCAGCACGGCGCACCCGCCGAGCCTCCCCGCCCACTCCCCGCAGCACGGCGCCCCCTGCCGAGCCCTCCCCCCCCCCCCCCGCACTCCCTGCAGCACGGCGCACCCGCCGAGCCTCCCCCCCCACTCCCCGCAGCACGGCGCCCCCTGCTGAGCCCTCACCCCCCGCACTCCCTGCAGCACGGCGCCCCCTGTCGAGCCCTCCCCCCACACTATTTAATCAACCGAGCCCCAGTTCTCAGTTCCTTCACACATCACTAGGGGGCAGCAGCACAGACTGACACATGCCATGCTTTAAAGGGGTAGCGCAGCCACCCACAAGTGGGAGCTGTCTTTCCCTGAGTCCCCCAATCGGGGCAGCACAACACCCCATAAATCTGAGCCACCCTTCCCTTTTCTCTCCACAGGATAGCTCTCTGGGGTCCCTGAACCAGTCAAAGACCATGGAGCGGTGAGGTGTATCCCTTCCCTGTCCCTTACAATGTCAGGGGGGCATGAATATCTTTGGGGGGAGGCAATGAGGGATGGGATCCTTGCTTGGCCCATAGACCCCTCCCCCTATGAATCAGCGAACCCCAAATTGTGATGCTCATTCTTCTTCCCCCGCCTTGGTGGATTTGGGGGTCTTGGTTCCAAGGGGTAGAAATGGGGGTGGCTGTGGGGGGGTTGAGGGTGTTGGGTTCAGTGGGGTTTGGAGGGTCAGTGGGGGGGTCACTTTGGGGGTCAGGCTGTGGGGAAATGAGGAATTGGGAGTCAGTGTGGGGTGATTTTTGGGGGGTCAGGCTGGGGGAAGCTGGCGAATTGCGGCAGTGTGGGGGAGATATTAAGGGGTTGAGGCTGGGGGCACAGTGGGGATTTTTAGGGGGTCAGTGTGGGAGGTGATTTTGGAGTAGTGGGCTGCATTTGGGGGTTCCCTGGCACTGGTCCCCTATGGTCATATTGGGGCGCACCCCACTACTGCCTCCTGGGGTCACTGTCCCCTACAGCAGCGGTTCTCAACATTCTGAGCCCCCCACATGTTATAAAAACTTCAGGGCCCAGTGGGGGAGGGGGGACTCTGGGGTGGGGGGGCTCAGGCATAGGTGTAGTTTGACTTCTGTTTGGGCAGGGGGGGTAGGGACCAGCGGGGCTCAAGCCAGCTCCACCTGGCGGGGTCTGGGAAGGGAGCGCCACCTCCACCCACCGACTCACCTCAGCAGGCCACCCAGCCTGTCTGGGGTGGGGTGGGGGTGCAACCAGAAATTATAACTGAAAGGTGGGGGGCTTAGCTCAAAAACTTTGAAAATAGCTCAGGGTGCAGGGAGGGGGTAGTTAGGGGCTGTGTGGGTGGGGGGGGTAGCTCAGGGTGCAGGGAGGGGGTAGTTAGGGGCTGTGTGGGTGGGGGGGGTAGCTCAGGGTGCAGGGAGGGGGTAGTTAGGGGCTGTGCGGGTGGGGGAGTAGCTCAGGGTGCAGGGAGGGGGTAGTTAGGGGCTGTGCGGGTGGGGGGGTAGCTCTGGGTGCAGGGAGGGGGTAGCTAGTGGCTGTGTGAGCAGGGGGTAGCTCAGGGTGCAGGGAAGGGGTAGTTAGGGGCTGTGCGGGTGGGGGGGTAGCTCAGGATGCAGGGAGCGGCGAGCTAGGGTGTAACCGGGCCTTAGTGGGTCACAACTGAGGATGCCAAATTCAGGACGAACTGCTGAGAAATAGGCAAACAGAACCAAAAACTGGTGGTTATTCGTTTATAAGATTTACCAAACCAGCCACAAAAGTAAACTCCTGGTTCACCACACTGGCTAACAAGAAAACATAAAGGCAGTTTCCTCAGGCATTCCAGTTCTTATATCATCACCACAACCACTGGATTCAGGGATGAGTGGTTCTTTACAACCAGTCTCAGCAAATAATAGCTTCTTCTGATCCCAAACGACCAGCCACACACCCAGGTCAATATATAACTTAGATCTTACCCAAAAATCACGCTGGTGCCTATCCTTTAGTATCTAAAGGTTTATTCATAAAAAGGAAGGAAGGAAGGAAGGTGAAAGTTACAATTGGTTAAAGGAATCAGTTACATCCAGTATTGGCAAAGTTCTTGGTTCAGGCTTGTAGCAGTGATGGAATAAACTGCTGGCTTAAGTCAAGTCTCTGGAGTAGGTCCCCAGCTTGGATGGGTCATTCAGTTCTTTGTTCAGAACTTCAGTTTGTAGCAAGGCCTCCAGAGATCAGAAGCAGGATTGAAGACAAAATGGAGAAGATGCAGCTGCTTTTAAAGTCTTTTACCCTGGGGCCAGTGCTCCCTTAAGCTTAGAAGCCTTAGCGTTCTCTCCATGGGCATGTCCCTGAATGCCTTGCTGAGTCACAAGGTGTATCTGCCTTCTCTCAATCGGTCAATTGTGTAGCTGATGGTCCTTAATGGGCCATCAAGCAGGCTAGGCAGAGCTGATGCCAAACTGTCTGGGGTGTCACCCAGAAGCATAGTACAAGTTTGAAATACAGACAGACATACAGATCTATAACTCATAGTACAAAGGTGATACAAACATATAAACAAGATGATCATATCTGCGAAATTATAACATTTTTGCAGATATCTTACATGGCATATCCATGTAAGTAGTAGCTCAGGGTGCAGGGAGGGGTATCTAGGGGCTGTGTGTGGGCAGGGGAGTAGCTCAGAGTGCAGAGAGGCGGTACCTCGGGGCTGTGTGCCGGGAGGGCTGCCCTGCGGTCCCTGTTCCCCGAGGGCTCTGCCAGCCAGGGAGCCGGGTCCCCCACCCAGGCAGCTCTTACGGGCTGCAGGAGCAAAGGGGGCTGGGAGCTGAGGAGCAGCTTCAAAGCCCAGCAGCAGCGGGAGCTGAGGGAACGCGGTCCCAGTGGGGGCTAGCTGTGGTCACGCAATTAGGGTGAACTGCAAAGAATGGGGCAGATAATCCCCATAAAACTGGTGGATAGTCCAATACTTATAACTTCACATACAAGAATGACACACGCATACAGATTGCATAATCGTAACCAGCAAATCATAACCTTTTCATAGACACCTCACGCAACAACCTTTGTACAAGATTTCCTGCAACTATAGAATTGTGGTTGAAACAATGATCTATATGGTCATATTCTAATCAGATAACGTCACACGGGTAGCTCAGGGTGCAGGCAGGGGGGTAGCTCAGGGTGCAGAGAGGGGGTAGCTCAGGGTACAGAGAGGAGTATCAAGGGGCTGTGTGGGGGCAGGGGGGTATCTCAGGGTGCAGGGAGGGGGTAGCTCAGGGTGCAGAGAGGGGGTATTTAGGGGCTGTTTGTGAGCCAGGGGTAGCTCAGGGTGAAGAGAGGGGGGTAGCTCAGGGTGCAGAGAAGGGTATCTAGGGGCTGTGTGAGAGCAGGGGGGTAGCTCACGGTGCAGGGAGGGGGTATCTAGGGGCTGTGTCTGAGCAGGGGGGTAGCTCAGGATGCAGGGAGGAGATAGCTCGGGGCTGTGTGTGGGTAGGGGGTAGCTCAGGGTGCAGGGAGGGGTATCTAGAGGCTGTGTATCGGCAGGGGGTAGCTCAGGGTGCAGAGAGGGGTATCTAGAGGCTGTGTATCGGCAGGGGGTAGCTCAGGGTGCAGAGAGGGGTATCTAGGGGCTGTGCATGGGCAGGGGGGTAGCTGAGGGTGCAGGGAGGGGTATCTAGGGGCTGTGTGTGGGCAGGGGAGTAGCTCAGAGTGCAGAGAGGCGGTACCTCGGGGCTGTGTGCCGGGAGGGGTGCCCTGCGGTCCCTGTTCCCCGAGGGCTCTGCCAGCCAGGGAGCCGGGTCCCCCACCCAGGCGGCTCTTACGGGCTGCAGGAGCAAAGGGGGCTGGGAGTTGAGGAGCAGCTTCAAAGCCCAGCAGCAGCGGGAGCTGAGGGAACGCGGCCCCAGTGGGGGCTAGCTATGGTCACTCAATTAGGGTGAACTGCAAAGAATGGGGCAGATAATCCCCATAAAACTGTTGGATAGTCCAATACTTATAACTTCACATACAAAAATGACACACGCATACAGATTGCATAATCGTAACCAGCAAATCATAACCTTTTCATAGACACCTCACGCAACAACCTTTGTACAAGATTTGCTGCAACTATAGAATTGTGGTTGCAACAATGATCTATATGGTCATATTCTAATCAGATAACGTCACACGGGTAGCTCAGGGTGCAGGCAGGGAGTAGCTAGGGGCTGTGTGCAGGCAGGGGGCTAGCTCAGGGTGCAGAGAGGGGGTAGCTCAGGGTACAGAGAGGAGTATGTAGGGGCTGTGTGGGGGCAGGGGGGTATCTCAGGGTGCAGGGAGGGGTATCTAGGGGCTGTGTGTGAGCAGGGGGTAGCTCAGGGTGCAGGCAGGGAGTAGCTAGGGGCTGTGTGCAGCAGGGGGCTAGCTCAGGGTGCAGGGAGGGGGTATCCAGGGGCTGTTTGTGAGCAGGGGGGAGCTCAGGGTGGAGAGAGGGGTATCTAGAGGCTGTGTATCGGCAGGGGGTAGCTCAGGTTGCAGGGAGGAGATAGATCGGGGCTGTGTGTGGGCAGCGGGTAGTTCAGGGTGCAGAGAGGGGGTATCTAGGGGCTGTGTGTGAGCAGGGGGGTATCTCAGGGTGCAGAGAGCGGTATCTAGAGGCTGTGTGTGAGCAGGGGGTTAGCTCAGGGTGCAGGGAGGGGGTATCTAGGGGCTGTGTGTGAGCAGGGGATAGCTCAGGGTGCAGAGAGGGGTATCTAGAGGCTGTGTGTGAGCAGGGGGGTAGTTCAGGGTGCACGGAGGGGGTATCTAGGGGCTGTGCGTGAGCAGGGGGTAGCTCAGGGTGCATGGAGGGATATCTAGGGGCTGTGTGTGGGCAGGGGGGTATCTCAGGGTGCAGGGAGTGGGTAGCTCGGGGCTGTGTGTGGGCAGGGGGGTAGCTCAGGGTGCAGGGAGGGGTATCTAGAGGCTGTCTATTGGCAGGGAGGTAGCCCAGGGTGCAGAGAAGTGTATCTAGGGGCTGTGTGTGAGCAGGACGGTAGCTCAGGGTGGAGAGAGGGGTATCTATGGGCTGTTGTGAGCAGGGGGGTAGCTCACCGTGCCTTGAGGGGGTATCTAGGGGCTGTGTGTGAGCAGTGGGTAGCTCAGAATTCAGGGAGGGGTATCTAGGGGCTGTTTGTGATCAGGGGGTAGCTCAGGGTGCAGAGAGGGGTATCTAGAGGCTGTGTATCGGCAGGGGGTAGCTCAGAGTGCAGGGAGGGGGTATCTAGGGGCTGTGTGTGAGCAGGGGGGTAGCTCAGGGTGCAGGGAGGGGGTATCTAGCGGCTTTGCATGGGCAGGGGGGTAGCTCAGGGTGCAGGGAGGGGGTAGTTCGGGGCTGTGTGTGGGCAGGGGGTAGCTCAGGGTGAAGAGAGGGGGGTAGCTCAGGGTGCAGAGAGGGGTATCTAGAGGCTGTGTATCGGCAGGGGGTAGCTCAGGGTGCAGGGAGGGGGTATCTAGGGGCTGTGTGTGAGCCAGGGGTAGCTCAGGGTGAAGAGAGGGGGGTAGCTCAGGGTGCAGGGAGGGGGTATCTAGCGGCTTTGCATGGGCAGGGGGGTAGCTCAGGGTGCAGGGAGGGGGTATCTAGGGGCTGTTTGTGAGCAGGGGGTAGCTCAGGGTGCAGAGAGGGGTATCTAGAGGCTGTGTGTGAGCAGGGGGTAGCTCAGGGTGCAGGGAGGGGGTATCTAGGGGCTGTGTGTGAGCAGGGGGTAGCTCAGGGTGCAGGGAGGAGATAGCTCGGGGCTGTGTGTGGGCAGGGGGTAGCTCAGGGTGCAGAGAGGGGGGTAGCTCAGGGTGCAGGGAGGGCTATCTAGGGGCTGTGTGTGAGCAGGGGGTAGCTCAGGGTGCAGAGAGGGGTATCTAGGGGCTGTGTGTGAGCAGGAGGGTAGCTCAGGGTGCAGGGAGGGGTATCTAGGGGCTGTGCGTGAGCAGGGGGGTATCTCAGGGTGCAGGGAGTGGGTACCTCGGGGCTGTGTGTGGGCAGGGGGGTAGCTCAGGGTGCAGGGAGGGGGTATCTAGGGGCTGTTTGTGAGCCAGGGGTAGCTCAGGGTGCAGAGAGGGGGGTAGCTCAGGGTGCAGAGAAGGGTATCTAGGGGCTGTGTGTGAGCAGGGGGGTAGCTCAGGGTGCAGGGAGGGGGTATCTAGGGGCTGTGTGTGTGAGGGGGTAGCTCAGGGTGCAGAGAGGGGTATCTAGGGACTGCGTGTGGGCAGGGGGTAGCTCAGGGTGCAGGGAGGGGTATCTAGGGGCTGTGCATGGGCAGGGGGGTAGCTGAGGGTGCAGGGAGGGGTATCTAGGGGCTGTGTGTGGGCAGGGGAGTAGCTCAGAGTGCAGAGAGGCGGTACCTCGGGGCTGTGTGCCGGGAGGGCTGCCCTGCGGTCCCTGTTCCCCGAGGGCTCTGCCAGCCAGGGAGCCGGGTCCCCCACCCAGGCGGCTCTTACGGGCTGCAGGAGCAAAGGGGGCTGGGAGCTGAGGAGCAGCTTCAAAGCCCAGCAGCAGCGGAAGCTGAGGGAACGCGGCCCCAGTGGGGGCTAGCTATGGTCACTCAATTAGGGTGAACTGCAAAGAATGGGACAGATAATCCCCATAAAACTGTTGCATAGTCCAATACTTATAACTTCACATACAAGAATGACACACGCATACAGATTGCATAATCGTAACCAGCAAATCATAACCTTTTCATAGACACCTCACGCAACAACCTTTGTACAAGATTTGCTGCAACTATAGAATTGTGGTTGCAACAATGATCTATATGGTCATATTCTAATCAGATAACGTCACACGGGTAGCTCAGGGTGCAGGCAGGGAGTAGCTAGGGGCTGTGTGCAGGCAGGGGGCTAGCTCAGGGTGCAGAGAGGGGGTAGCTCAGGGTACAGAGAGGAGTATGTAGGGGCTGTGTGGGGGCAGGGGGGTATCTCAGGGTGCAGGGAGGGGGGTAGCTCAGGGTGCAGGGAGGGGTATCTAGGGGCTGTGTGGGGGCAGGCGGGTAGCTCAGGGTGCAGGGAGGGGGTAGTTCGGGGCTATGTGTGGGCAGGGGGTAGCTCAGGGTGAAGAGAGGGGGGTAGCTCAGGGTGCAGGTAGGGGGGTATCTCAGGGTGCATGGAGGGCTATCTAGGGGCTGTGTGTGAGCGGGGGGTAGCTCAGGGTGCAGAGAGGGGTATCTAGGGGCTGTGTGTGAGCAGGAGGGTATCTCAGGGTGCAGGGAGGGGTATCTAGGGGCTGTGCGTGAGCAGGGGGGTATCTCAGGGTGCAGGGAGTGGGTACTTCGGGGCTGTGTGTGGGCAGGGGGGTAGCTCAGGGTGCAGGGAGGGGGTATCTAGGGGCTGTTTGTGAGCCAGGGGTAGCTCAGGGTGCAGAGAGGGGGGTAGCTCAGGGTGCAGAGAAGGGTATCTAGGGGCTGTGTGTGAGATGGGGGGTAGCTCAGGGTGCAGGGAGGGGGTATCTAGGGGCTGTTTGTGAGCCAGGGGTAGCTCAGGGTGCAGAGAGGGGGGTAGCTCAGGGTGCAGAGAAGGATATCTAGGGGCTGTGTGTGAGCAGGGGGGTAGCTCAGGGTGCAGGGAGGGGGTATCTAGGGGCTGTGTGTGTGAGGGGGTAGCTCAGGGTGCAGAGAGGGGTATCTAGGGACTGCGTGTGGGCAGGGGGTAGCTCAGGGTGCAGGGAGGGGTATCTAGGGGCTGTGCATGGGCAGGGGGGTAGCTGAGGGTGCAGGGAGGGGTATCTAGGGGCTGTGTGTGGGCAGGGGAGTAGCTCAGAGTGCAGAGAGGCGGTACCTCGGGGCTGTGTGCCGGGAGGGCTGCCCTGCGGTCCCTGTTCCCCGAGGGCTCTGCCAGCCAGGGAGCCGGGTCCCCCACCCAGGCGGCTCTTACGGGCTGCAGGAGCAAAGGGGGCTGGGAGCTGAGGAGCAGCTTCAAAGCCCAGCAGCAGCGGAAGCTGAGGGAACGCGGCCCCAGTGGGGGCTAGCTATGGTCACTCAATTAGGGTGAACTGCAAAGAATGGGACAGATAATCCCCATAAAACTGTTGCATAGTCCAATACTTATAACTTCACATACAAGAATGACACACGCATACAGATTGCATAATCGTAACCAGCAAATCATAACCTTTTCATAGACACCTCACGCAACAACCTTTGTACAAGATTTGCTGCAACTATAGAATTGTGGTTGCAACAATGATCTACATGGTCATATTCTAATCAGATAACGTCACACGGGTAGCTCAGGGTGCAGGCAGGGAGTAGCTAGGGGCTGTGTGCAGGCAGGGGGCTAGCTCAGGGTGCAGAGAGGGGGTAGCTCAGGGTACAGAGAGGAGTATGTAGGGGCTGTGTGGGGGCAGGGGGGTATCTCAGGGTGCAGGGAGGGTGTATCTAGGGGCTGTGTGCAGGCAGGGGGCTAGCTCAGGGTGCAGGGAGTGGGGTAATTAGGTGCTGCGTGAATTGAGGGAAGTAGCTCAGGGTGCAGAGAGGGGTATCTAGGGGTTGTGTGTGACCAGGGGGGTAGCTCAGGGTGCAGAGAGGGGGGTAGCTCAGGGTGCAGGGAGGGGTATCTAGGGGCTGTGTGGGGGCAGGCGGGTAGCTCAGGGTGCAGGGAGGGGGTAGTTCGGGGCTATGTGTGGGCAGGGGGTAGCTCAGGGTGAAGAGAGGGGGGTAGCTCAGGGTGCAGGTAGGGGGGTATCTCAGGGTGCATGGAGGGCTATCTAGGGGCTGTGTGTGAGCGGGGGGTAGCTCAGGGTGCAGAGAGGGGTATCTAGGGGCTGTGTGTGAGCAGGAGGGTATCTCAGGGTGCAGGGAGGGGTATCTAGGGGCTGTGCGTGAGCAGGGGGGTATCTCAGGGTGCAGGGAGTGGGTACTTCGGGGCTGTGTGTGGGCAGGGGGGTAGCTCAGGGTGCAGGGAGGGGGTATCTAGGGGCTGTTTGTGAGCCAGGGGTAGCTCAGGGTGCAGAGAGGGGGGTAGCTCAGGGTGCAGAGAAGGGTATCTAGGGGCTGTGTGTGAGATGGGGGGTAGCTCAGGGTGCAGGGAGGGGGTATCTAGGGGCTGTGTATCGGCAGGGGGTAGCTCAGGTTGCAGGGAGGAGATAGCTCGGGGCTGTGTGTGGGCAGGGGGTAGCTCAGGGTGAAGAGAGGGGGGTAGTTCAGGGTGCAGAGAGGGGTATCTAGAGGCTGTGCATGGGCAGGGGGGAGCTCAGGGTGCAGGCAGGGGGGAGCTCGGGGCTGTGTGTGGGCAGGGGGTAGCTCAGGGTGAAGAGAGGCAGTAGCTCGGGGCTGTGTGTGGGCAGGGGGGTAGCTCAGGGTGCAGGGAGGGGGTAACCCGGGGCTGTGTGTGGGCAGGGGGGTAGCTCAGGGTGCATGGAGGGGTATCTAGAGGCTGTGTGTGAGCAGGGGGGTAGCTCAGGGTGCAGAGAGGGGTATCTAGGGGCTGTTTGTGGGCAGGGGGTAGCTCAGGTGCAGAGAGGGGTATCTAGGGGCTGTGTATCAGCTGGGGGTAGCTCAAGGTGCAGAGAGGGGGGTAACTCAGGGTGCATGGAGGGGTATCTAGGGGCTGTGTGTGAGCAGGGGGGTAGCTCAGTGTGCAGAGAGGGGTATCTAGGGGCTGTGTGTGAGCAGGGGGTAGCTCAGGGTGCAGAGTGGGGTATCTAGGGGCTGTGTGCAGGCAGGGGGTAGCTCAGGGTGCAGAGAGGGGTATCTAGGGGCTGTGTGTGAGCAGGGGGTAGCTCAGGGTGCAGGGAGGGGTATCTAGGGGCTGTGTGTGGGCAGGGGGTAGCTCAGGGTGCAGGGAGGAGGTAGCTCACAGATGTATGTGGGCAGGGGGGTAGCTCAGGGTGTGGGGAGGGGTATCTAGGGGCTGTGTGTGAGCAGGGGGTAGCTCAGGGTGCAGGGAGGGGTATCTAGGGGCTGTGTGTGGGCAGGGGGTAGCTCAGGGTGCAGGGAGGAGGTAGCTCACAGATGTATGTGGGCAGGGGGGTAGCTCAGGGTGTGGGGAGGGGTATCTAGGGGCTGTGTGTGAGCAGGGGGTAGCTCAGGGTGCAGGGAGGGGTATCTAGGGGCTGTGTGTGGGCAGGGGAGTAGCTCAGAGTGCAGAGAGGCGGTAGCTCGGGGCTGTGTGCCGGGAGGGGTGCCCTGCGGTCCCTGTTCCCCAAGGGCTCTGCCAGCGAGGGAGCCGGGTCCCCCACCCACCGCGGCTCTTACGGCTCTTACGGGCTGCAGGAGCAAAGGGGGCTGCGAGCTGAAGAGCAGCTTCAAAGCCCAGCAGCAGCGGGAGCTGAGGGAACGCGGCCGGCTGCCCCATGGCACCAGCTGCCCCGCACTGCCCAGCTCTGGCTTCCTGCCTCCCACCGGCCAGGGAGCGGGAAGAGAAGGAGGTGGACCAGGGGTGTGGAGCTGCCCCGGGACTGCCCTGCTCTTGCACTGTAGCTTGGTGGGGTGCAACACCTCCGTGTCTCCCCAACTCTGCCCATGGGCTCAGGGCTTCTGCCCCGTGGTGCTTGGGGCTTGGGAATTCAGCCCAGCTGCTCCCACCTCCAACCCCGCGGCTCCTGGCTCCAGCCCTGGGGGGCTTGGGCTCTGGGGTTTAGCCGGAGGGCCCTGCGGACCCCTGTCGAGAACCGCTGCCTTATAGGGTGCTCTCTCCCCTCCCCCACGTCTCACCCTCCCCCCCGTTCCATTTTCAGGGTTCGTTCCCCCAAGGGGCCGGATGAGGAGCTCGATGGGGTGGATGAGAAATTCTTCCAGGTGTTGGAACAGCTCAACTCCCAGAAGTAGGGTTCTGGGTGTGGGGGGAGGGGGGTACGGGGGGGGGGGGGGCTGGGGGTAGATGGGGAGAAAAGGGTGCGGAGGGGAGAGGGAGGAGGGTCTGGGAGTAAATGCAGAAGAGGGGCTGGGGAATGGGGGTCTGGGGTATTGGGGAAGAGCGTGGGGGAAGAAAGAGGGAGGGGTCCCAGGAAGCAGGTGGGATGTAAGTGAAGGTGCCATGGGGGGCAGGACACAGGGGGTGAGGAATCAGGGCAGGGGAAAGGCAGAGGGGGAAGGGTGCAGGGGGGGGAGGCAAGAGAGGAGCAGCGAGGAAGAGGAGGGGGGCAGAGCTGGGGTTGGGCAGTGGGGCCGGGGTACGTGTGTATGGGGGGGGTCCCAGATCCCGCCCACTCCCCTCTCTCCCCCCTGTTTCAGACAGTGGAAGAAGTCGGAGGATTTTAACCGCATCACCCTGTACTTCAAGGAGAAACTCATGGAGAAGGAGGTGAGCTGGGCTCCCCGGTGGGCGAGGGGGCACTGCTGGGGGGAAGCTCGCAGCCCCAGGGCGAGCAGGGCACCAACCCCCTGGAAACAGTTCATGGGTGTGACGGCTGACTCGGGACGTTCTGCTGCATGGGGCCCCCTGGTGGCCGCGGTCCCTCATTGCAGCTCTCTCTGTCTCACCATGTAGTATCGACTCTCCGCTCTGCCTGCCTTCAAGTACTACACGGCCTGCACCTTCCTGGTCTTCCTCTCCAACTTCCTCATCCAGATGCTGGTGGCCCACAAGTGAGGATGAGAGAGGGGTTGGGATCCCCTTGCCCCCCGACCCCAGCTCTGCTGGTGCCCCTCAGTCCCGACCCGCAGCCCCCTGATAGCCCAGCCCTGGGCTCCCCCCTCCACAGCTCTGCCGGTGCCCCTCAGTCCCGACCTGCAGCCCCCTGATAGCCCAGCCCTGGGCTCCCCCCTCCACAGCTCTGCCGGTGCCCCTCAGTCCCGACCCGCAGCCTGGGCTCCCGCTCCCCCCACCATGGCACATGGATTTTATGAGACAACCTGAGTCATGTCCCAGCCCTGAGCCAAGGCTCAGCAGAGTCATAAATCATGCAACTGGTGCTGATGGGGCAGAAACGTCTCCTGAACTCGTCATCACCTGGGCTTCGCTCCCCGCTCCCCCCTCTACAGCTCTGCCAGTGCCCCTCAGTCCCAACCCAGACCCCCTGCCAGCCCAGCCCTGGGCTCCCCCCTCCACATCTCTGCCAGTGCACCTCACTCCCAACCCGCAGCCCCTGATAGCCCAGCCCTGGGCTCCCCTCACCCCCAGCTCTGCCGGTGCCCCTCAGTCCCAACCCGCAGTCCACTACTATCCCAGCCCTGGGGGTCCCTATTATTTCTAGTTTGCCTTCCGTTCTCCTCCAGGACCCCAGCTCTAGGAATCTCCTACGGCATCTCCTTCTTCCTCTTCATCCTCCTCCTCTTCATCTGCTTCGCTGGGAACCTGGCGGTAAGTGAGATGGGCAGGTCACTGCTGTGGGGAAGCTCACAGCTCCAGAGTTGCTCTTGTATTCCCCCCCCCCACACACACAACATGCCCCAGCTAGGGGAAGCTCTCGTCCCTGCAACCCTTGGCTGGGGGCAATCTAACCTTCCCCTCCCCCCACCCGCACCCTGCCATCTGCCTGCTCTCCCAGAAGTGCTTCCAGAAAGGCCCCAAGATGCTGTACTGGGTGCCCTCCCTCTCCACGGCTGTCTGCACCCAGCCCTGGCTCCGGGTCACCCTGGGCGTCACCACCATCCTGGTCGTCCTCACCATGGCGATGTTCAACTTCGTGAGTAACCAAAGGAGGGGGCGTTCTCTCCCCAGCCCTGGGAGGGGAGGGGAGGGGGGTCTAGTAGAGCAGAGGGGCTGGGCTCCATGACTCCTGGGTTCTCTCCCCAGCCCTGGGAGGGGAGTGGGGTCTCGTAGCGCAGAGGGGCTGGGCTCCAGGGCTCCTGGGTTCTCTCTCCAGCCCTGGGAGGGGAGTGGGGTCTCGTAGAGCAGAGGGGCTGGGCTCCAGGGCTCCTGGGTTCTATCCCTGGCTCTGGGAAGGGAGTAGGGTCTAGTGCAGGGGCGGGCAAACTTCTTGGCCTGAAGGCTACATCGGGTTTCCAAAATTGTATGGAGGGCTGGTTAGGGGAGGCTGTGCCTCCCAAACAGCCAGGCGTGGCCCGGCCCCCACCCCCTATCCTATTCCCCCCTGCTTCTCGCCCCCTGACAGCCCCCCCCCCGGGACTCCTGCCCCATCCAACCCCCCCTGTCTCCTGACAGCCCCCGGACCCCCCGCCGCCCCATCCAACCCCCCCTCTCCTTCTTGGCTGCCCCCCTGGGACCCCTGTCCCATCCAACCACCCCTTCTCCCTGACCGCCCCCAGAACCCCTGCCCCTGACTGCCCCCCGCCGCCCCATCCAACCCCCCCTCCTTCCTGACTGCCCCCCTGGGACCTCTGCCCTTGTTCCCCACCCTCTGATTGCCCCGACCCTTATCCACACCCCCGCCCCCTGTCCACCACCCCGAACTCCCCTGCCCTCTATCCAACCCCCCCTGCTCCCTGCCCCCTTACCGCACTGCCTGGAGCACCAGTGGCTCCAGCCACGCCACCGCGCCGCCCAGAGCACCAGGACAGGCGGCCGCGCCGCCCGGCTGGAGCCAGCCACGCATCGTGCAGCACAGAGCACCGGGTCAGGCTGGGCTCTGCAGCTGTGCTGCCCCAGGAGCTCACAGCCCCGCCGCCCAGAGCATTGTGGGGGAGGGGGAACAGCAGGGGAGGGGCTGGGGGTAGCCTCCCAGGGCAGGAGCTCAGGGGCCGGGCAGGAGGGTCCCAGGGGCTGGATGTGGCCCGTGGGCCATAGTTTGCCCACCTCTGGTTTAGTGGTTAGACTGGGGAGGCTGGGAGCCAGGACTCCTGGGTTCTATCCCCAGCTCTAGGAGGGGAGTGGGGTCTAGTGGTTGGAGCAGAGGGGGCTGGGAGCCAGGACTCCTGGGTTCTATCCCCAGCTGTATCCCTCTTGCTGCTTACAATTACCATCCTCCTCTTTGAGCAGTTCTTCATACCCAGGCCCTGGTGTCCTCCACCATCCCATAATCCCACGGTGCCAGTGAATGCCACACGAGAATCTCCCTCGACCGATTCCTTATTCAGCATTCCGGTAAGCTTCACGCACCAGTAGGATGCTGTTGGTGTTGAAGGTGGACTTGGGAAGGTCTTTAACTCACTGCCCCCTTTCTCCCTTGCCCTGCCCCCTTCCCCTATGCCCCGCCCCTTCCCCACATGCCCCTCCCCCTTGCCTCCCCAGTACTACGTTTACTGTTGCATCCTGGGACTCCTCTCCTGCTCACTCTTCCTCCACATGAATTTTGAACTCAAGTTCCTGATGCTGACACTTTGCCTGGTGATCTACAATGTCCTCTTCCTCCGCAGCCACGCCTGGCTCTCCGACTGCTACGTCGGGCGCCTCTACCCCAACCAGACCGTGCTCAGGTAACCGCTGGGGAGGTGCCCCTGCAGCGCCCCCTAGGGACAGCACTGACTGCTGGGGGAGAGCGCCCCCTGCTGAGCCCGCGCCTGGGTCCTTGCAGCACAGCGCCCCCTAGTGTCGCACTGGGGCCGGCACTGACTGCCAGGGTAGAGCGCCCCCTGCTTAGCCCCTGTCCCAGCAGAACCCAGAAGTCTCCGACTCAAACACAGCACAGTCTTGCTTAGCAGGTCCGAGCTGGGCCCAGGTCTGCTCTCCGCTTAGGGTTACCAGATGCCCAGTTTTCTACCGGAAAGATGTACTGACTGGACACTACAAGTCCAGTTAGCCCTGGCGGGCAGCAGGGAGGGGAGGTGCCAGGTCATCAATCCGTGCCAGCCCCTGCTCAGCCAGGGCCACCTCCTATGTCTTGTGAGCAGGCAGGCAGGTAGGCTCCGCGTCAGACTGCAGCTCCGGAGCAGAGGGCGCCCAGGGAGGGGAGGCAGTGGAGATGATCCAGTTAGGAGGAAGTGGAGGGGAGAGGGGAGCGAGCAGGGGGCAGGGCCTTGGGGGAAGAGACAGAGAAGTGTGCAGGGCCTCGAGGGAAAAAGCTTGCAGGGGCATGGGCGGGGTTTCGAGGAAACACATGGAGGGGGGCCTCGAGGGAAGAGGCGGGGCATGGGGCGGGGCATGGGCTACTGGTTGTCAACAATTGGAAAGCTGGCAACCCTCTCTCTGCTACCTGGTCTCTCTCCTTCTGTCCGCAGGCCGGGGGTCCTGAAGGAACCCAAGCTGATGGGAGCCGTTTCCTTCTTTGTCTTCTTCTTCACCCTGCTGGCCCTGGCTAGACAAGTGAGTCACAGGGACCCCTAGGGGTGAGGCACTGCCATCCCAGACACCTGGGTCCTATTCCCCCTCCTAGTTCCTCCCCCTGTGGGGCTGAGAGCTGCAGGGCCCACTGGGGACTTCCCTTGGGTTCCCTTCTCCATCCTAGTCAGTCCTGCTGCGGTGCCCCTGGGGGTGAGCACCTTGTACTGCTATCCAGGACACCTGGGTTCAATATCCCATTCCAGTCTGTTGTGGTGCAAGCCCCCTAGAAGAAAGTGTCCTGTGCTGCTGTCCCGGACACCTGGGTCCCACTGTCTCCCTGGGTGCTGGGAGCTGCAGTGCCCCTACAGGTGAGTGCCCTGCACTTCCATCCCAGGGGCCTGGGTCCCGGGTCCCATTCCTTGTCCCAGGCTCTCCCCCCAGGTGCTGGGAGTTGCATGCTATCCTGGATGCCTGGGTCCCATCCCAGTCACTCCTACTGGATGCTGGGAAGTGCAGGGACCACTAGGGTGAGAACTGCCCCTCTCCATTACTGGGGGGTCCTGATGGGCTGGGCCCCTCTATGTCTCTCTCGAAGAACGAGTATTATTGCCGCCTTGACTTCTTGTGGAAGAAGAAGTTCAAGAAGGAGCGTGAGGAGATCGAGACCATGGAGAACCTGAACCGTGTCCTGCTGGAGAATGTGCTCCCGGCCGACGTGGCGCAGCAATTCATTGGCCAGAACCGGCGTAACGAGGTCAGGCCGGCTGTGTGCCTCCCCTTTAACAGGGGAATTTCTGACTGCCGCCATTCAACTCTCCAATGCTGCCACCCGGTGGCCAAGCTGGGGACTGCAGCCAGAAGGAAGTGGGCTAATGATTCATAGAATTTCCCTGAGTTTAAGGCCAGAAGGGACTGTTAGGTTAGCTAGTCTGATTTCCCGTGGAGCACAAGCCATGGATCTTCACCCAGGTACCCCTGTACTGAGCCCAGCTTGGGTTAGACCAAAGCGTTTCAGTCCTTGGGAGGCTAAACTGTTGTGACCACTGGAGAGATTGAGGTGCTGCTGATGCCCAAGGACCCGGCAACGCCAGGAATTTATTGGGTGACACGAGCCCAGGTGATTCCAGCAGGCGTCCCACACCCCATGCCTCAGAGGAAGGTGGAAACTCGCCCCAGATCCTTGCCAATCTGACCTGGGGGAGGTTCCTTCCCCACCACAAATCTGGTGACCCAGAGCATGTGCTCCAGACTGACCAGCCAGGCATCTAGACGGAGGGTTCTCTGAACCATCTCAGAGCCCTGGTCCACCCCATCCAATGTCCCATCTCCAGCTGTGGCCAATCCCTGATACTTCAGAGGAAGGTGAAAAAATACCATGGAATGCATCTGGCCAATTATGCATTGAGGGGGAAAAGAATCGGTGACCTCTGCATTCCCCATCCTGGTCCCGTCTCGCTGGGGCTGAGAGCTGCGGGTCCCATAGGGATGTCAGTGTGGATGTCTGGGTTCCATTCTCCATCCCACTCCCCCTGTGGGGCTGAGAGCTGCGGGACCCATGGAGATGTCACTGTGGATGTCTGGGTCCCATTCTCCTTCCCACTCCCCCTGTGGGACTGAGAGCTGTGGGACCCATGGGGATGTTGTCCCGCAGATCATGGGTCCCATTCCCCATGCTACTCCCTCACCTGTGGTGCTGAGAACAGCAGGGCCCCTCTGGGTCCTCCTGGATGCCTGGGTCTCATTCCTGAGATCCTGACATGGCGTGTGTCCATATAAGTTTACTAAGATTGCCAACATATGGACACTCAGTTCCCATTGAAATCATTGGGATTTAGGACCGTAGGACTGGAAAAGGCCTCCTGGGTCACCAAATGTGGGTCCTGTTACCTCAGATAGCCCTGTCTTCCCTATCGAGCACCATCCTCACTCTACTATAGGGTTTTCCCACCGCCACCACTCCTATTAGAGACTGTTCCAGAACCTCCTTTGTCTGATGGTCAGAAACCTTCTTATCTTCTCCAGCCTCAGTTGCTCCCTGGTTAGTTTATCCCATTTGTTCTCATGCCAGCATTGTCCTCTAGTTTCATGAGCTCTTCCCCCTCCCTGGTGTTTCCCCCGATGTATTTACAGAGAGCAGTCAGCCTGTGGTTTCAAGCTAAATAAGCCCAGCTCTTTTTCCTCTTGTCAGACTGGCTCTCCATTCCCCCGATCATCCCTGCAGCCCTTCTCTGCATCTGGTCTAACTTGAATGAGTTTGAGCTACCGAATCACATTGGCTGGTTTGAGCATCTCAACAGCTGCTGTTGAATTGCTCTTGTGGGGTCTGTGTGTCATGGTGTAGTGGAATCTTTTTGGTGTGATGTTGTGGAATGGGGAAGTGGTTGGGTTCGGTGGATTGTAATATTGATTGTGTTGGGTTTTGTTTCGTGTGAGGTGATGGATGGGTTCAGGAGGATGTGGTGGTTGGGATAAATCATGGTGGTCTGATGGGGTTTTGCTTTGGGTTGTGGTGTAGCTGGGGCTGGTTGGTTGGTGGTTGGGTTTAGTGATGGGCGGGTTGTCTGGGTTTGGGAGGTAGTGTTGGTTGGGGGCTGGTTGGATTTCACTGACTGTGTTGGTTGGATTCAGTGCACTGTGTTCGTTGGCGGGGTTTGGGTTTGATTGGTTGTGATGGTAGGTGTGTTCGCTGGAGCTGGTTCGCTGGAGTGGGCTCTGCCGGCTGACTGGGGTGGGCTGTGTTTGGGTTAGTTGGATGGGTTTCATGACTGCTATGTTGGTTGAAAATGTTTGGGTTTGGTTGGCTACGGTGATGCCTGTGTTGGTTGGGGGTGTTTGGGTTTGGCTGGCTGTGGTGAGGGATGTGTTGCTGGAGTTGGCTGACTGTGGTGGGTTGTGTTGACTGGGGTGGTTGGGTAAGTGTGTGATGGCTGTGTTAGTTGGGGATATTTGGCTTTGATTGGCTGTGCTATCAATACATTGGTTGGGTTTGGATAGCTGTGTTGGTTGGAGGTGGGGTCTATACTCGACTGTGGGAATGTGGTTTGGTAGGCTGTATTGTTTGGGAGTGGTTGGGTTTGTATGGCTGTGCTGATGGCTGTGCTGTTTGGAGTTGACTGACTGTGGTGGGATCTGGCTGGCTCGGGTGTCTGTATTGATTGTGGTGGTTGGACAGGTTTGGTGTTGGTTGGGGGTGGTTGGGTTTGGTTGGTGGTAGGGTTGGCTGTGGTTTGATTTGCATCTATCTGCCATGTCCACACTCTGTGTGAAGTTATCAGAAAGTGACGCGCTGTCTCTCTCTCCCACCCACCCTCCCATCCAGGACCTTTACCATCAATCCTATGACTGTGTCTGTGTCCTCTTCGCCTCCATCCCCGACTTCAAGGAGTTTTATTCCGAGTCCAACGTCAACCACGAAGGGCTGGAGTGTCTGCGGCTGCTCAATGAGATCATTGCGGATTTTGATGAGGTCTGAGGGGGTTCAGATGAGATCGGGGCACTGGAAAGCGGGCAGCATCTCAGCACATTGTTAATGGGTCATGGGGCCGATCTGGGGCAGAGGGGTGCTGTCTCGATAGAGCTGGTTGGGCTGAGGATCCAATCCAGGGCAAGTAGGGGGAGTGAGATGGGGCTGAATGGACCAATGACTTGGTTATTTCTAATCCTGCAGCTGCTCTCGAAGCCAAAATTCAGTGGTGTGGAGAAGATCAAGACCATTGGCAGCACCTACATGGCAGCTACGGGATTAAATGCCACTTCTGGCCAGGACAACCAGCAGGTACCTCCTTTCTCTCTGCTTGCTGGAGCTCCAGCCAAGTGTTCCCCAGTTTCCCAGAACCCCTTGGGGCTGGGTGACAGCTCCTGAGCTTACCCTGTGTCCCATCTCTCTCAGACACTTGCTCATCTCCTGGACATATGCCCTGATGGTGGGTTGACTGCTTTCTCATTGGTTGTGGGTGGGATTAGACATTGGTTCCCTGGTTGTGATTGGTGGATTTTCCTCCTCTCCCATTGTGGCGGTGGTGGGGTTTACCCTTCAGGATGCCGAGAGGAGCTACACTCACCTGGGCATCATGGTGGAGTTCGCGGTGGCCCTGATAGCCAAGCTGGATATCATCAACAAACACTCCTTCAACACCTTCAAACTCCGTGTGGGTGAGTTCCCTCCAACCTAGATGCAGGAACAATCACCCCCAGGCTCTGCAACCTTTGCTGTCCATTGGATGTGGCCAGCATTGTTGACACTGCTGGTTGACCATGGCTGACAGCCAATGCAGGGCCTGCTGGTTGGCCATGGCCAATGGCCAACATTGGCCTTGCAGACTGGGCACACCAACTATGGCCAACGTTGACCTCACCCGACTGGCCGTGCTTCCCCAATTTCCAGTGATGACCCCACCCGCTTGAGCACATGCGCAGTGAGCAGTGTTGACCCTGCTCAGATGACTGATTTGGGGACATGTGATTAGGATTGGGGAGGAGCAATGTAGGGATTTGGGGGAATGTGTTTGGTATTTGGGTGTCAGGATTTCAACACTGGGGGTGCTGGAATTCTGGAGGTGCCGAGCTGGGATGTTGATGTTCGATGCTGGGATTTCAGGGCTGTTCCAACAGACTATGTCATGCCAGGTAATTTTTGAGGCTCTCATGAAATGTTCACATGGTCTCACCCTGCAGAAATCTTACTAGCTGTGTCCCCCATCCTCCTACATTTGTCTCTCTCCCACCTTCCCACCTCCTTTCCAGGTATAAACCATGGCCCCGTGGTGGCTGGTGTGATCGGAGCCCAGAAACCCCAATATGACATTTGGGGAAACACGGTGAATGTGGCGAGTCGCATGGAGAGCACTGGGGTGCTGGGGAAGATCCAGGTATGAGGAATGACGCCGTGTTGCCAACTTAGCGACTTTGTCACCAGATTTAGTGACTTTTTGGTTTCCCTAGCGAGAAAATAAGTGTCCAAGTGACCAGTGACAAATCTAGTGACTTTCACTGCCAATTGCAGTGGCATTCAGAGAAAGACGTCACCAATGTGTATAGTCACAAAATCATTCACAAGCAGCTCAGTAGTGTTAATAAAATCCATTCCGTGCTCTTCTTACTACATTCTGTTGCACACCACGTCAATGTCATCATGTCTCAACGGAGCACGTGCTCGGAAGGAATCACATTCCAGGGCTCCTTGGGCTGAGATCACTATAATCTGCAGGCGAGGAAAAGAAGTTTGTGGAGGCTAATTAAATCCTTGGCTAAAGCCAGGTGCACTTTGGTGAGAGCAGCACATTAGCCAGGCCCTGCTCGTACCCAACGTGTTCTTTCTCGCTGCTCCGTCGTAGGTAGCGCACCCTGGGGTGCAGAGAAAGCCGGCTGATGAAGTGAGCAGGGTGGGGGAGGCAGGTTAGCCAGTGAGGAGAGCCGCACGGATGGAAGATGGGGTGGGATGGGGCCATGTGCCCCAATGGGGCGAGGGAGCACCGTTGCCTTCAGGGATGAAGCCCTTACTACAGGATCAAAAGTGGAACTAGCTTAATTTTGGTTCCTTTTTACTCCTTCCCCTGGCGTGGCCTGGGGTTAGCTGCCCAGGCGGTTTCAGAACTGGAACCCTGGCAGCGGGGGGGAGGGGACTTTTGTTTTTAAAGCTACTTTCTTGGCTCCCTGCAGAGCTGAGGTCAGGGCAGGCGAATGTCCTCTTCCCCCTGGCTCTGGGCTCTGCCTTTCACTCACCTGTCGGCTCAAATCCGGGCTGGCAAGACAAGGCTCAGCTGAAATGAACCAACCCCAGCCGACCTGGGCTGCCCTGTACAGAGCGCCTTTCCCAGTGAGCAGAGGGCGCCCGCCTGGTGAGGAGAATGTACTGGTGTAGTGCTGCTGGTGGGCAGCCGAACAGAGTCAGAAGAGCACGGAATGGATTTGATTAACACTATGGAGCTGCTTGTGAATGATTTTGTGACTATACTCGCCTGTGTGTGTGTGTGTAATTCGTGTGTCTGTGTGTGTGTGTGTAATTCGTGTGTGTGTGTGTAATTCGTGTGTGTGTGTGTGTGTGTAATTCATGTGTGTGTGTGTGTAATTCGTGTGTGTGTGTGTGTGTAATTCGTGTGTGTGTGTGTGTGTGTGTAATTCGTGTGTGTAGTTCTCTCTTGAATTCTCTGGAAATTTTGTTCGGTGACATTCTTGACTCCTTTTGAGTGCTTAAACAGCTACATCTAGCGACCAGGGCCGGCTCTAACTTTTTTGCTGCCCCAAGCAGCAAAAAAAAGCGCCGCCCCCCCAGCCCCCCCCCCCGCCGAGTGCCGCGCCGCCGGAACCCCCCCCGAGCGCCACGCCCCGCGCCGCCCCCCCGCCGAGCGCAGCGCCGCCGGAGCCCGCCCCCCCCCCCCCCCGCCGAGCGCCGCGCTGCCGGAGCGCCTCCTGCCGAGCGCCGCGCCGCCGGAGCCCGCCCCCCCCCGCCGAGCGCCGCACCACCGGAGCGCCCCCGCCCCCCCCCGCGGAATGCCGCGACGCGCTGCCCCCGCCACCCCAAGATTGGCCGCCCCTTACCAGGTGCCGCCCCAAGCATGTGCTTGGTTGCCTGGTGCCTGGAGCCGGCCCTGCTAGCGACTTTTCAGGGGTATCCTGGTGACTTCCTGCTATGTGGAGCTGGCAGCACTGTCGTGGGGGCGCTGTTGTGGGGTATCTCACAGCACTTGGGTCCCTCGCTGGGCATGCAGTGGGGAAGCTCACAGCTCACACTGGAGGGAAGGAAGTGGGGGGAGCAGGGTGGAAGTGTGGTCCCCAACCTCACCTAGGCCCTACCTGTCACGACCTACTCAGGGACCATGGCATCGCTGTGGGAAGCTTGCAGCACCAGAATCCCCCCAACCTGAGAGCTAGGAGGGCTGCTGACATTACAAGGTTAATTTTCTTCCTTCTCTCCTTTACTCCTCCTCCCCCCAGGTCACAGAGGAGACAGCTAGGGCCCTGGAGACCCTGGGTTACACCTGCTACCTCCGTGGGGTTATCAAGGTCAAGGGCAAAGGCCAGCTACGGACCTACTACGTCTGCACCGACCTGTCCCGCTGTGGCCTGCAGGCCCCCATGCTCAGCTGAGAGCTCCCCCCTGGACAAATGGACACAGCCCAGCCTACAGAGGGCTGGTCTCCTTCCGTCCCACTGTAGTACTTCCTCTCCAGCACTCGGGGGAGCCGGCACAGGAGCCTGATGGCTTTGCATTCATCCACTCATGTCACGACTTGATGCCTGGACTCAGTCTTTCACAATGGGACAAGCAAAGGGCTGGGGGGAGATTTTGGGGGGTGGCTCAGAGGGTGATGAACCCCACCTGAAGGAGGCATGGAAGGGGGGGCTGGTTTGAGGTGGATGGGGTTCAGAGGGGAATGACACCCCTGAAGAGCTGGGTGAGTCAGGATGGGCGAGTTAATATGGGGGTACATGGAGAGCTCGGAATAACATGATCCCCCTCAGTGAGGGGCTGGGGGAGCCAGATAAGGAGAGTCCCCCCTCTCCCCCTTTAATCCCTCTTCCTTGAAGGCCGCCCACCCCCCCGGCCTCCAGGCCCCGGATGTGCTGTTTCTCAGCCTCATGTGTGTATGTGCTTCCTGTTACCCAAGATCAGTGGCAGGAAACCGCAGCTTCCGGAGAGACCAGAACTGGCTTCCCCGGGAAGATCATCCTTCCCCAGGGTGTGCCAGAGCCTGGGGGGGATGTTGAAGGTGGGATTGTGTGTGCAGAGTAGGGAGGGAGGTGTGTGTGTGTGTCTGTGCACGCACGTGTGTGTGTGTGTGTGTGTGTGTGTGTAGGGGGAATTCCCTATAGTTTTAATATAGGCAGGGCCATTAGTCAGCCTACTGATTGCCTGGCAGCTCCCATTATAAGACCTTGTTTTCTGATAATCTCGCTGAACTCAGGCTGAAATTTCCCATGCCAGGTGTCTGCCTCAGACTGATTGTTTTTTCTGGAACGTTTGAGACGAATACGTTCAGCCGTTTCGCAGGGCGAGGCTAGTGAAAAATCCCCTGGTTTGCCCAGGTGGACTTCTGGCGAGCTTCTCTTTCAGCAGCCCTAGTGCCCCCTTGCGTCCGAGCAGGAACGTGGCAATTTGGCAGCGAAGAGCCTCGGAAGCTTCGCTCCGTACCTGAGGCTCAGCAGGGCTTTCCCTGCAGGTGCAGCGCTGGGCCGAGGACAAGCACTGGGAGCAGGGCTCTTGGCTCACTTCTGCTCTCAATGCCCCTCTGCCGGGCCCAGGAGACGGACGCTGCCTGATTGGAATGAAGCGGGGAGAAAATTGGGTGGGGGGAGTTAGGCAAGGGGAATGAGGAGCCTGGGAGGGCAGGGGAGGGGGCACAGCTTGGAGGTGGGCAGAGTATGGCACTAGGAGCTGAGAAGGGATTGGGACTGTCTGGGACCAAGAAGAGATGGGGGCTGTCTGGACAACGAGACTAGGGCTGTCTGGGCGGGGAGCCTGGGACTGGCTGGGGAAGGAGACTGGGAGCTAAGAAGAGACAGTGGGGCTGGGAGCTGCTGGGGTGGGGGATTTTTAGGCCAGAAGTGGGCAATAGATCATTTAGTCTGACCTCAGAGGACACTGGGTCTGGCTGGACAAGGAGCCTGGGATTGGAAGCCAGGGAGAGAAATGGAAAGTGGGGTGAGGGGGCTGGGAGCCAGGAGGTGCTGGGGTGGGGAGACTGAGTGCAGACGAGGCACTGGTACAGGAGCAAACAGCTGTGCAACCGACGCTTGTTCCCCTCTAGTGCAGGACCACATAGAGGATGACAACCTACTACTGCTACCAGTTATTCTGCAGATCTCTGTGCGGTGGATCCAGTGATTCCAGCCCTGCTGAGGAGCCATGTGGGTGTCAATATGATGCCACATGGGGGGATTTCGGTGTGGGGTTTTGTTTTTTCAGTTTGTTTTTGTAAAAACCCAGGAAATCATCCACAAAAGCTACATTAAAAGAATATTATTAAGGTTACAAAGCTGAGCATGCCCAAGGGAGGAAATGCCCAAATTCAGGGGGGCCTGTGCAAAACGGACTTTGGTAATGGTCTTTTCACGTAGCTTTTGTGGATGTAATTATTCTATTTAAGGTCATGTAGGAATACACAGCATTACTGATTTGTAACCGGCGTCTCTGTGGCTATCTGTTACTCGCCGCACACAAGCTGAGCAGGTTTCTCCCTCCCCTCCCCCCCTCCAGAGCAGGGGGTGGCAGGGACACACACACACACACACACACACACACACACGGTGCAGGTCTGATCCCCTGCAGCAGGGGGACACACACATCACACAGCAGGGCTCATTTCCTCCAGCAGGGGGCAGCAGCAGGGGCTAGTGGGTCTAAGGGCTAACAACAACAGAACCAACCAGAACGCTACCGCGGGTGTGAAGGAGTCACAGCTTCCCTGGGCCAGCGATGGTAACAGGCTACAAAGAAACTTTCCTTTAATTAAGCAAGATAACACAGAGGGTGAATTCGCACGCTGAGGGCTGGGTTGGAGCCAGCGCCCCCTAGCAGGGATAGGCCGTGTGTCCCGTTCCCCACCCGCTAAGCCAGCCGGTCGTCCCCCCGCCAAATCGGGGCTGGCGCCCCCTAGAAGGGATGACTCACATACGGCCTATCCCTGCTTGTACCCTAGCTGGCCACTGGGAGCAGCCAACCACACAGCGCAGATGGGAGGTACGAAACCTTCCTGGTGAAATCCCAGATTCCCTTTTTATCTGGCTGTGAAAATAGACTTAGGGGAAGGATGGTCTTGTGGTTCAGAGCCCTGGACTGGGTCCCTAGACACCCCCAGGCTGTTCCTTGCTCTGCCACAGACTCTCTAGATCACCTTTGACAAGTCGCTGCACCTCCCACATGCCTCAGTTTCCCCGTTTGCAAAATAGGGATAATAATCCTGTCTTTGCCCATTTAGACTGCAAGTTCCTAGAAGCAGGGGCTGTCTCACTGTGGGTTTGTGCAGTGCCTGGCACAACAGGGGCCCTGTTCTCGGATGGGGTCAGTGCAGCCTCAAGCACCTCTTGTAACTTCCTGAAGACATGGACTCGCCCAGCCTCAGCCTCTCAACGTTCCCTCCATCCCTCTCGCCCTCACCCTGTTTCTCTCCATCTCTTCCCCCACCACCTGCCTCTGTCCCGCAACCGGTCTCTACCCCTCCAGCTTTCACTTTCCCGTCACCTGAGCAGACAGGCCACTTCCTCTCCACAGTACAATGGTAGCGCCTTGACTCCCTAAATCATCGATCCCCATTCAGGCTTGAGTCCCTTTTCCATATTTACACAAAGTCCAATTATTCTCCTTGTGTAGCTGGGCCAGTCCCCGTTGGTGTCAAGGTGGAGATATTGGAGCCTGGGTTTGTTCCCACAAAGTCACAGCTGGAGAGGAAGGGGAAAATGGGTGTTGCGGGCAGGTTGTTCAGACCAGGACAACCCCCAAATAAGAAGCAAATGAGCACTCCCCGAGCAAATTCTTGATAGTTTCACCATCACTCCATGAAGGAGTCAGTTGGGGCCTTGCACCATCGTCTTCTGGGCCTCCCAGGAAGATTTTTCCCATTCTTGTTCCACATGGCCCCAGGGCTAGCCCAAGATGTTGGTGGATGAGGTGGGATTGTTGCAGCTCCTGTCCCACGTGCCCTAGTGCTAGTCCAGGGTGTTGGTGGATGAAGTGGGATTGTCGGAGTGCCTGTCCCACATGGCCGAGGGCTACTCCAGCGGGTTGGTGGAAAGGGTGATGCTCTCTGGGTTCCCATCCTGCACCATCTCCAACTTGGCCTCCTCGCGCCGCTGGATGGTCCGCCCCGTCCCAATCCGCGTGCTGGACATCTCTGAGGCCGTCCCCTCAAAGAGCTTGGCCATGAAGCCTATGCCAGCCGACTTGATCAAGGCACCACCGGTGAAGGCATAGAGGATGGGGTTGACGCTGCTGCTGAAGAAAGCCAGGGCCGTCAGGGTGGGCCGGGCCATCTTCCCAGCCACGATGAGTCCCTTGGAGTGGCTCAGCGCCCCAACCACGTCTAGGATGTTCACCACGTGGAAGGGTAGCCAGAAGAGGGCGAATGCGGCCACAATCAGCACAATGAGCCGGTTGGTGCGGCGCTTCCTCCGGAAGCGGGTCTCCTGCAGCCTGCGCCCGATGACACAGTAACTCCAGATGATGGCAGCGAAGGGCAGCACAAAGCCAGTCAGGGTCTCAAAAAGGTTGTGGAAGACGAGGTGGCCAATGGTGGGATGGGACAGGTCGCAGAGAAGGTGCCTGCCCCTAAGCACCAGCTTGCGGTAGAAAATGACCGGCACGGCAAGGAGGAAAGAGACCATCCAGATGGCCAAGACCAAGGACCTGACCACCATGGCAGTCCGGATCTTCTGGGAGATGAAGGGCTTAGTGACAGCTAAGCAGCGGTCCAGGCTCATGAGAGTGATGAGGGAGATGCTGGCGTACATGCTGACGCCGCAGACATAGTGGCACAGCTGGCAGACCACGGAGCCGAACTCCCACTTTCCGGCGCTCAGGAGCCGAAGAAAGAAAGGGGAAGTGAGCAGCACGGCGCAGTCGGCCAAGGCCAGGTGGAGGATGAGGAGGCAGGTGACCGTACGCTTCTGGACACGCCAGAGAGCGCTCCACACCACGAAGATGTTGCCGGGGAAGCCCAGGATGAAGGCCAAGGAGAGCACGGTCAGCCCCAGCTTGGCGCCAGGCAACGGGGGCAGCGCGCCTGGCTGGGCGGTGGTGTTGAAGGTGGCGTTGGTCATCAGGGCGCGAGAAGGGCCTGGAGGACAGGAAGGTTAGTGAGAACTACAGTAAGGACTTTATAGTGCTTCTCCTGCCTCAGTTTCCATAATCCAAAATACAGCCCTGCCTCCCCCCCACCTCTCTACCCATTCCCATATGCACCCCCTCCATCCCCCCACATACACTGCTCTATCCCCCACTCCTCTGTCTATCCATCCCCATAAGCACCCCTCTATACACCCCTCCATCCCCCCACATACACCACTCTATCCCCACTCCTCTGTCTATCCATCCCCATAAGCACCCCTCTATATACCCTATACACCCCTCCATCCCCCCACATACACCGCTCTATCCCCACTCCTCTGTCTATCCATGCCCATAAGAACCCCTCTATACACCCTATACACCCCTCCATCCCCCCACTTCTCTGCCTATCCATCCCCATAAGCACCCCTCTATACCCCCTCCTCTGCCTATCATCCCCATTCACACCCTCCATCCACTATACACCCCTTTGTCCCCCCCACTCCTCTGTCTATCCATCCCCATAAGCACCCCTCCATCTCCCCACATACACCGCTCTATCCCCCCACTCCTCTGTCTATCCATCCACACCCCTCCATCCCCCACCTACACCCCTCCATCCCCCTCCTCTGTCTATCCATCCCCATTCACACCCCTCCATCCCCCACCTACACCCCTCTACCCCCCCAACTCCTCTGTCTAGCCATCCCCATTCACACCCCTCCATCCCCCTATACACCCCTCAACCTCCTCATTCTTCTGTCTATTCATCCCCATTCACACTCTCCATCCCCCAACTACACCCCTCCATCCCCCCACTCCGCTGTTTATCCATCCCTATTCACACCCCTCCTTCCCCCCCAATTTTTCTGTCTATCCATCCCTATTCACATCCCTCCATTCCCCACCTATACCCCTCCATCCCCCCCATGCCTCTGTCTATCCATCCCCATTCACACCCCTCCATCGCCCACCTATACACCCCTCCATTCCCTCACTCCTCTGTCTATCCATCCCTATGCACATCCATCCACACCGCTATCTACTCCATACATATCCATCCCCACATACCCCCTGTCTATCTCCACATCCACTCCTCCATCCACCCCACCCCGTTGTCTGTCCATCCTCGTGTACATCTATCCACCTCCATCCACACCCCTCCATCCACCCCCACTCGTCTATTTATCCCCATATACATCCACCCCATCTATCTATCTATCTACTCGCCCTGAGTTTCCCTTGGCGGGAGGATGGAGGGGTGGCTCTCAAGGCGGGAAGAGGTGTATGGTTTCCTGAGGACAATGTGGGTTGCTGATGGGGCAACTTCCTCCCTGCGCTTGCACCGTTCGGCGCTAATTCCACCCGTCATTTCACAGCAAAGGGGGGGGGGGAGATTGCGGGAAGGGGGGAGAGGGAGACACCTCCCAGTGAAAGAGCCGACAGGGGACTGGAGGGCAATGGGGCTGGCAGGAGTTTGGCAGCACCACAGGACCCAGTGACCCAGCTGACCTCCACCCCCACTGACTTAGATGATGTGGTTCCCCCACATATACCCCCCAGCTCTGCCGCCGACCCACAGCCCCTGCTCTGCCAGTGCCCCTCACTCCCAACCTGCAGCCTCCTGCTAGCCCAGCCCTGGGCTCCCCTCCCCAGCACTGCCAGTGCCCCTCACTCCCGACCCGCAGCCCTTGCTAGCCCTGCCGCCCCCATCCTGCCAGTGCCCCTCACTCCTGACCCATAGCCCCTGCTAGCCCGGCCCTGGGCTCCCCCCAGCTCTGCCGGTGCCCCTCACTCCCGAACCACAGCCCCCTGCTAGCCCAGCCCTGCCCCCCAGCTCTGCCGGTGCCCCTCACTCCCGAACCACAGCCCCCTGCTGGCCCAGCCCTGCCCCCCCCCCCCCAGCTTGGCATGAACCGATGCTTACGGTTAATCCGTAGGACCTTCTTGCTCTAGTCCAAGCTTCCTCCAGCCGCGTCAGCTGTCGGGCGTCTCTCAGAGCCACCCCAGCTGTCTGGCTGCTCCGAGGGGGCTGAGTCAGCGGGTACGAGCATCCAGCGGAAGCTTCAGCAGCGTTGGGTAACCCACAGGCAGATCCGCCCCGCTGGGTGTCTCGGGGGAGGTGACCTAAAAGCAAGTGGGAGAAATGGGGACACTTTGTTTTTGGGGTTGGGAGGTGGTAGTTGCTTGTAGAAGACAAAGCCCCCTACTAGCAGGACGTCGGGTCACCCTAGGGGGAGGGGAGAAGGGACCAGGCTTCTTGGGACCCAGGCGTACGGCTCTGCTTCCCCTCCCCATTTCCCCAGAGTGGAGCCCATTGGGAGGGAGGCGAAAGGGAAGCTGGAAACCTCTATCCCCCTTCCCCCCCCACCTCCCCGGAGCCCTGGCCTGGATTGGGGAGTGAAGTGACCCCAGCCCTGATGCTGGAGAACAGGTTCTCACATGATGATCACACCTTTTGTTGAGTCACACACCCTGCAATGACTGTGGGGGGAGAGCCCCCTCCCTGCAGCACAGCGCCCCCTAGTGCCGCACTGATTGTGGGGGAGAGCGCCCCCTACTGAGCCCCCACTCCCTGCAGCACAGCGCCCCTATTGAGCCCCTTCCTCGCAGCACAGCACCCCCTAGTGCCGCACTGATTGTGGGGGAGAGCGCCCCCTACTGAGCCCCCACTCCCTGCAGCACAGCGCCCCTATTGAGCCCCTTCCTCGCAGCACAGCACCCCCTAGTGCCGCACTGATTGTGGGGGAGAGCGCCCCCTACTGAGCCCCCACTCCCTGCAGCACAGCGCCCCTATTGAGCCCCTTCCTCGCAGCACAGCACCCCCTAGTGCCGCACTGATTGTGGGGGAGAGCGCCCCCTACTGAGCCCCCACTCCCTGCAGCACAGCGCCCCTATTGAGCCCCTTCCTCGCAGCACAGCACCCCCTAGTGCCGCACTGATTGTGGGGGAGAGCGCCCCCTACTGAGCCCCCACCCCCTGCAGCACAGCGCCCCTATTGAGCCCCTTCCTCGCAGCACAGCACCCCCTAGTGCCGCACTGATTGTGGGGGAGAGCGCCCCCTACTGAGCCCCCACTCCCTGCAGCACAGCGCCCCTATTGAGCCCCTTCCTCGCAGCACAGCACCCCCCTAGTGCCGCACTGATTGTGGGGGAGAGCGCCCCCTATTGAGCCCCTTCCTCACAGCACAGCGCCCCCTAGTGCCGCACAGGGGTCAGCACTGACTGCCAGGGGAGAGCGCCCCCTACTGAGCCCCCACTCTCTGCAGCACAGCACCCCCTATTGAGCCCCTTCCCCACAGCACAGCACCCCCTAGTGCCGCACTGATTGTGGGGGAGAGCACCCCCTAATGAGCCCCACCCCTCCTCACTCCCTGCAGCACAGTGGCTCTACTGCCACACTGGTGCATTGGGGCCAGCACTGACAGCCAGGGGAGAGCGCCCCCTAGTGAGCCCCCAACCCTGCTCCCTGCAGCACAGCGCCCCCTACCGACGCACTGGGGTTAACACTGACTGCGAGCTCTGAATCAGCTCAACGAGGAGTCCCAAGGCACCTTAAAGACTAACAGATTTTTTGGGGCATAAGCTTTTGTGGGTAAAAAATCCACTTCTTCAGCTGCATCAGCTCTGTCACTTCCCATAGCACTCACTGACCTACTTCACCTTGTTTGCTTGTGTGGGCTGAGGAGGGCCCAGCCCTGCACATTTCTAGAAGAGTAGAAATGTGGGGTGGGGAGGGACCTTGAGAGGTCACCGAATCCAGCCGCTGCATTCAAGTTTGTGATGCCTCAAAAGCAGATTGGCACCCCGGAGTCCTGACTCCCAGCCTCCCCCACCCCCAACCTCTAGACCCAACTCCCCAAGCGAGCCAGGATAGAACCCAGGAGTCCTGGTTCCCAGCCCCCCTTCCCCGCTCTAACCACTAGACCCCACTCCCCGAGCCACAATAGAACCCAGAAGTCCTGGCTTCCAGCCCTCCCCCCCAACCCACTAGACCCCCACTCCTCTCCCAGAGGCAGGGATCGAATCTACCTTTCATTGACCCAACCCAACTAATAAACGTTTGAAAGCTTTTCATGACTTCCTGAAGTTGAACAGGAACTCTGGGTGTCAAATGAATTTTCCACACCTATGAAGTGGTTTATTGCAACTAGTTCCATGTAACATAGTCATGGGCTGTTAACACACCAACGATCGATTTATCTACAGATCTACCGACCAAAGAATGAGTTTGATGGTATGTAACCCTCAACCCATCGCCTCATGTGGGTGTTTTTTGAGCAAAGATCTTGTTGCCCTGCGGTTCAGAGACAAGATGGTATCAGGCCATGAATTCAAAGGATGATATTTTTAGTACTATCAGCATAAGCCTGAGTCAGATCAGGCCTCCCTGGTGTGCCAGATGCTGCACAGACCCCAGCCAAGATCGGGGCCCAGATTGTGCCAGGTGCTGCACAGACTCCGGCCGAGATCGGGGCCCAGATTGTGTCAGGTGCTGCACAGAGCCCGGACGAGATTGGGGGCCCTCCTTTGTGTCGGGTGCTGCTCAGACTCAGAATGACAGCCAACCCCTGCCTTATTTACAAACTAAATAGACAAGGGATGGGAGGAGAAACTGAGGCACAGAGAGAGGAAGTTTCTTACCTAAGGACTCATGGCAGATCAGTGGCAGAGTCAGGGATAGAACCCAGGAATCCTGGCTCCCAGCCCCCCTGCTCTAACCACTAGACACCACTGCCCTCCCAGAGCCGGGGATAGACCCCAGGAACATCGACTAGGTAGTGCTACCCATATAACAACCTTTATATTACATCAGGTGAGGAGCTGGCCTGGCCTGTCTTCTGCACTGCCTGTGGGATAAGAGGCGGTTATTGGGCAGATCTGGTGCTGCTCTGTATTCACGGCACCTACAGTTGGTAACCGTATGAGTCCATGGGGCAAGGGACAGCGGCGTGTGCCCTGGGCCCCACCCAGCGGGGCCATGGGGCCCGTCTGGGAGCAGGGCAGTTCCTATGTCTTTCTAGTCTATGACCTGGAATCGCAATGCCCACATTTCACCACAAGGAGGCAGCAGTTTACTCCCATTAATACAGCATGGGAATGGGAGTCCAGCACGAAGACATTCCCCTTTAAATGCCCTTTGAAGGGAAAATGACCCTGAAATTTGGACTCTGGCAGTGAGAAACAGTATCCTTAAAGGGGATGTTTCCCTGAGGATCAGAGTCTGGCAGTGAGAAATTCCACCCTTAAAGGACAAGTCTCCATGCTGGATGGAGTCTGGCAGGGATAAACTGCACCTGTGAAGGGCGTGTCCCATGACACAGGAGGGGCACAAGAACGCAAGGCAGCAGTGTTTGGCAGTAAGAAATTCCCCTTTAAGAGCAAATTAAAGGGGAAGCACCTATGAGGACCAGAATCTGGCAGACAGAAATGTTTGGAAATGAAAAATTCCTCTTTAAGAGCAAATTAAAGGGGTAGTGTCCAGGAGGACCAAAGTCTGGCAGTGAGAAACTCTGCTCTTAAAGGGGAAGAATCCACAAGGACCAGAATCTGGCAGTGAGAAATGTTTGGCAGCGAGAAACTCTCCTTTAAGAGCAAATTAAAGGGGAGGTGTCCATGAGGACCTACTCTTAAAGGGAAAGTGTCCATGAGCGGGAGTCTGACAGTAAAACACTGCTCTTAAAGAGCAAGTATCCATGAGAAACCATGTTGGCAGAGAGAAACTCCACCCTTAAAGGGAAAGCACCCGCAAGGGCAGTGAACAAGTAGTACTGCATCAGTGAGGGCTAAGGGGATGCAGCTTGGTATGGACCCTGTCCAGGGGGTGTCAATTGCCCCACGGCCCCGTCCTGCTTGGCCCCCTCCCCTCCTGCCTGCAGCTGCCCTATCTCCACACCCTCCCCTGCCACTGTGTCCTTGTCCAGGTCTCTCTGGGAGGGTGACTTCTTGTGCACCTCCCCGGAGGCCCCCTCGAAGAACTGGGCGATGAACTTGGCCCCTGAGGTCTTGATCAGATCCCCGGCGGCGAAGACGTAGAGGACAGGGTTAATGCTGCTGCTGAGGAAGGCCAGGGCAGTGGCCCCCGCCCGGCCAGCCTTCCACGCATGGCCCAGGATCTCTGCTGCCCTCCCCGAGGCCATGTTGGAGGCCACCTGCAGCACGTTGACCACGTGGTAGGGCACCCAGAGGGCGGCGAAGCAGAGCACCACGGCGGCGATGAGCTTCCCTGTCCGTGCTCCCCGGCGGTGCCACCGCCGCCCCCGCAGCCGCACCAAGATGGTGGAGTAGCAGCCCACAATGACTGCAAAGGGCACCACAAAGGCCACCACTGTCTCCATGGTGAAGTGGAAGACAGCCAGGCCCGGCGTGGCGTGGCACGGCTCACAGATCTGCCACCGCTCGGACGGGTCCGACAGCAGCTGGCGATACACGAAGGCCGGGATGGCCAACAAGATGGCCGCTGCCCAGAGGGCGGCCAAGATCTTGACCACCAGGCGCTTCTTGCGGATGGCTTGGGAGAGGTAGGGCCGGCTGACGGCCAAGCACCGGTCCACGCTCATGAGCATGATGATGAAGATGCTGGCATACATGTTGACACAACAGAGGTAGTAGACGCCTTTGCAGACGGCGAGGCTGAAGAACCAGGTCTTGAAAGTGAGGAAGAGGATGAAGAAGGGCGTGAGCAGGAGGACGGCTCCGTCAGCCATGGCCAGGTTGAGGACCAGCAGGCAGGTGACCGAACGGCTGCTGGGCTTCATCTTCCACAGGATGCTCCACACCACAAAGAGGTTGCCCGGCAGTCCGATCAGAGCGGCCAGGAGGAGGAAAACGATTCCGGTCATGCTGGAGACCGAGGACGTCAGGAGGGTGACATTGCTGGAGGTGTGCAGGCAGTTGTTCATGGTGGCATCGGGCGTGGGGCCAGGACAGATTTCTCTGGGGGGGAGGGAGGAGCTGAGGTTAGAAGGGCTGAGATACAACAGAGGGGGTGGCATCTAGTGATAGATAGATAGATAGATAGATAGATAGATAGATAGATAGATAGATAGATAGATAGATAGATAGAGGGGGTGTACAGGGATAGATAGATAGATAGATAGATAGATAGATAGATAGATAGATAGAGGGGGTGTACAGGGATAGATAGATAGATAGATAGATAGATAGATAGATAGATAGAGGGGGTGTACAGGGATGGATAGATAGATAGATAGATAGATAGATAGATAGATAGATAGATAGATAGATAGAGCGTATGGGGATGGATGGATGGTAAGAAAGAGAGACAGGTGTTTATGGGGATAGACTGATGGATAGATGGAAGAACACAGGAGGTTTGTATGGGAAGACAGATTAGAAACAGAAAGTGTATTTTCCAGAAAGAAAGAAAGAAAGACCTGCAGATCTGCCAATGCCCCTCAATCCTGACACGCAACCCCCTTCTATCCCAGTTCTGGGCTCCCCCCCGCAACTCTGCCAGTGCCCCTTACTCCTGACCCACAGCCCCCTGCCAGCCCAGCTCTGCCGGTGCCCCTCACTCCCAACCCAACGTACCCCACTGAGAGGCCTCCAATCCAGGCGGGTTGGGGCTGGCTGGAAGTTCGGCACGTCTGGACTGGAGCCGCTGAGTAATGGGGCCCCGGAGCACAGGGCTGGGCCGAGGAGCAGGCAGGCGGGTTGGCAGGATCCCCCCAGCCGATCCCGTAGGCTCCCAGGGAGGGAAGGGTCGGGTGGGGACACACCTCGGAGCGCCCAGAGCTGGAAGAAGTGGCTTCTGGAGACTCTGTCATTCCTCCTGTCCCCGCCCGCTCCCGACACCCACAGGGAAAAGATGACAGCGCAGGATGGGTGCTGGGGGCTGATAAGGTCCCCGCAGCCCTCTGCGAGAGAAAAACTGGAGGGCTCTGAGAGCTTCCACACGCCTCTGCCCCTCACTCCAGACCCGCAGCCCCTGCAAGCCCAGCCCTGCCCCCCCAGCTCTGCCGGTGCCCCTTACTCCCCAACCGCAGCCCCCTGCTAGCCCAGCCCTGCCCCTCCCAGCCCTGCCGGTGCCCCTCACTCCAGACCCGCAGCCCCTGCTAGCCCAGCCCTGCCCCCCCAGCTCTGCCGGTGCCCCTTACTCCCCAATCGCAGCCCCCTGCTAGCCCAGCCCTACCCCCCCAGCTCTGCCAGTACCCCTCACTCCCGACCCGCAGCCCCCTGCTAGCCCAGCCCTGCCCCCCCAGCTCTGCCGGTGCCCCTTACTCCCCAATCGCAGCCCCCTGCTAGCCCAGCCCTACCCCCCCAGCTCTGCCAGTACCCCTCACTCCCGACCCGCAGCCCCTGCTAGCCCAGCCCTGCCCCCCACAGCTCTGCCGGTGCCCCACTCCCAACCCGCAGCCCCCTGCTAGCCCAGCCCTGCACCCCACAGCTCTGTGGTGCCCCTCACTCCTGACCCACAGCCCCCTGCTAGCCCAGCCCTGGGCTCCCCTCCCCAGCTCATGGAAAATGATCCTATTAAAGAGGTTTCTCTCAGAGATCTCAGGCCTCTCTGCCAACATGGTATTTCAAAAATAAGGGATTGTTTTCCTAGCACCCCCACCCCACCCCTCCTCCCGATATTATTATTGTTAATACTCATGAGCAGGACTCACCTACATTCGCCAGGGGTGTTTCCTGCTGCTGTTTGGAGCCCTCAGCAACCCCCAACCTTGTTGCACAGCGATGAAAAGAGAAGGGAGGCCCCTTGTAATGAGGCCACCGTGGAACATTTGCGTCTGTAATTATTAAGCTGAGGCTCCTTCTTTGGGACACCGACGAGCCCCGGCTGACACGCTCCGGCGGGAGAGTCCGTGACCTGCCCGCAGACTGTAGGGCCCACCGATGTTCCTGAACGAGACTCCGCACCTGGCTATTCCACCCACACACGCCTCAGTCCTCAGCCGGATTGGGTGCTCCAGGCAATGTCTGTTCCCTTGTCAACTCCCCTGCCAGGCGTGCTGAGACTGGAGATAGCAGAAAACCCTGGATTCCTGCTGGCCTGATCTAATCCTTAAAATCTTTGCCACGCCCTGAGCTGGGGAGAGAACCCAGGAGTCCTGGCTCCCTGCCCCCCTTGCTCTAACTCACTAGACCCCACTGCCCCCCCAGAACCGGCAGTAGAACCCAGGTGTCCTGGCTCCCAGCCCCGGACCTCAGCTCTAACTCACTAGACCCCTTTTCCTCCCCTCTCAGAGCTGGGGATAAAACCCAGGAGTCCTGGCTTCCTGTTGAGTTATGTGATTGCACCACTGAGGCTGGAAAAGAGGCCCCCAGGGTGCTGAGTCACCCGCCTGCTCCCTGCATCATGGCATCCCCTGATTGCGAGGGGAAAGCGCCCCCTACTGAGCCTCCCAGCAGCACAGCGCCCCCTAGTGCTGCCCTGGGGCCAGCACTGCCGGCAAGCGCTGACTCAGCTCCGTCACTTCCCATAGCGTTCACTGACCTCCCTCACCCTGGTTTGCTTGGGTAGGCTGAGGACAGCCCTGCAGCGCATGTTTATAGATGAATAGAAATGTAGGGCTGGGAGGGACCTTGAGAGATCACCAAGGTCAGCCCCTGCACTGACGTGTGGGATGTCTCAGAATCAGATTAGAACCCAGGAGTCCTGGCTCCCAGCCTCCCCCTAACCCACTAGACCCCAGTCCCCTCCCGGAGCTGGGGATAGAACCCAGGAGTCCTGGCTCCCAGCCGTCTGCTCTAACCACTAGTCCCTAATCCTCTCCCAGAGCTGCGATCGAACCCAATGTGACAGATTTGTGTTACTAATTTGCCTGGAACGTTAGTTGATTAGGCTGATGCCGCAGGATTTTTGGGGGGGAGGAGATGACGAGGCAGGCACACCAAGGGTTTACATTTTAAAGCTTTATTGATAAAATAATAAAATGACAGCAGAGAGTGCTGGGACCGTTCCCACGTCACTCAGGGGAAGAAAGAAAGCGTTAATGCCCCCAGGCCCTAACCCACTTTTCTACTTATATATGCACTGCCCAGACTTGGCCAGGTCTGGGTGTAATGTCAGAAGAAAAGAAGGGGAAGGTGGACAGGAGTGCTGTCCTGGGCCCAGGGCGTTTAAGAATCTGCTGTGTTCTCCAAATTGCTTTAGCTTTTAGGAGGGTTTTAAGTTTTGGGTGTGTTTTTGTTTTGGCCCTCTGTTCCGGTGCTTTGTTGACCAGTTTGCACAGGCCTGTGGCCTCCCCAGTTTCTAAGACATTCCGGCTTCGAAGACTGGGGTGTTTTTTGTTTGTTTTGGCCTTTACTGGTTTTGCCATTATTTATAGCTTTGTGGTTGTTTAGTTGAGAATTTTTTTTTTATGGGGCCCTCATTTTTCTTGGCTGTTAGCCAAGTCTTGGCTGTGGGCAGTGACCTTGGGCGGCAGCCAGCGTTTTATTTTTGGGCTGAGTTCACCTGCTGCAGTGTTGAGTTTACCCCGTTCTTTGCTTTTCGTTTCCTCCCCCTTCGGCCTCTCGTACCTACAAAGGAAACTTTCACTCTCCACTTACACCCCTTTAACCCTCCGCTTGCCACCGCGTTAGCAATATACAGTGCTGATTTACCTTCCCGGGGGGCTCCCTATGGGGAGGGGGCCCTGGGGGTGTGACAGTCCCCCCCCCTTGACCCCGAAGCAACCTTTTGTTGGGAGGGGTCACCATTTAGGTTTCCACCCTCCCTCCGATACGATGGCCAGGGTTACTATTGGTCTTCTACATAAGCAGCAATACACCATGCACCAAATTATTAAAACAGCAACAATTGCATACACTAGCCAATTAGTGACATAGCGTAACACGTCCCCCTGCTGGAATAGATGCCCCACTCGGATGGCTGTGGCAAGGGCAGCTTTCTTTAGATTCAATACTGTAAGGGAGGAGGCATCTGTCTGGAATACGGTTAGTCGTTTCCGGGTGTGCATTAAGGGCAGGAAAACATTGGGTGTAATTTATGAAAAATTAAACACCACATAGTTAGAAATATTAACAGTTTGTTGCATAACAGTGGGCCAATGCCCTGAAAACTGTTGTGTTTGTGATTTTAATCGTAAGTAGAGAGGCACCCTGGGGTAGGTGGTTCTCCAAACACAGGCAGAGGTATTGGTAAACACATGGGCCTTAGCGGGGACATATTCCAATGCCTCCCCGTCCCAGCAGAGGTGTTGACCTACCCAGTGATGAGCTCCCAAAATCCTAAGCACCGGTTCCCTACCGGGTCCTTGGCGGCACTTCAGCGGCGGCGGCGGGCGGGGGGGGGGGTGTCTTCACTCGTTCTGGGTTTTTGGCGGCATTTCGGCGGCAGGTACTTCACCCGGAGTGAGTGAAGACACCCCCTCCCCTCGTTGCCGAAGTACCGCCGAAGACCCGGTAGGGAACCGTGCGGTGAGTACGAGCCCCACGTGCCTGTCTCCCCCCCATCTGACCCCAACCCACGTCCTGACCCCAACTGCCCCCTCAGAACCCACAACCCATCAACCCCCCACTCCTTGTCCCCTGACCACCCCCTCCCAAGACCCCCCACCCTAACTGCATCCCAGGACCCCACCCCCTATCCAACTCGCCCCGCTCCCTGTCCCCTGACTGCCCCGACACCATCCACTACCACCCCGACAGACCCCCAGAACTCCCACGCCTACCCATCGCCCCACCCGTTCCCCTCCCCTGACGGCCCCCCCAGAACCTCCGCCTCCTCCAACCGCTCCCTGCCCCTTATCCAACCCCTCCTCCCAGCCCCGGCCCGGCCCCCTTACCATGCTGCTATGTAAGGATGCCGCACAGCCGCTGGAGCTCGCAGCCCCACCCCCTTACCGTGCCGCTCAAAGCGGCAGGAGCTGCAGAGCTGACCAGAGCGCTGGCGCCGGCACCGGCAGCGCAGTGCGCTGGGGCTCTGCGGGAGGGAAGCGGGGGGTGGGCCGGGCAGGATGGTCCCGCGGACCGGAGTTTGCCCACTCGCCCGCCCCTTTAAGAACTGGTTCTACACCGGCTTCTAAATTTAATAACCGGTTCTTGCGAACTGGCTCCAGTTCACCATTGGACCTACCTTATAAAAGCGGCCTGGCACTGCCCTCTCTGTACACACCATTTGAGGGGGCTTTATAGGCCAGAGCTGCCAGGTGTTGCCCTTTGCAATGTATCTGTGCTGATAGCCCGGGGACGCAGTCACCCCGTATCGCTTAGCCGTGTCATTAGGGGGAGCCACCACCTCCCCCACGTCGCGATGGACCACCCAGTCCCCGAGGCAGCCTTCCCAGAGGCCCGGCTGGTTTTCATGGCAGGGGCCCACACTCCTTTCATGGGGCCAAAGCTGTGAAGGAACAGGCTGTGCGGTGCACTGCCAATTAGTGAGCCTCCAGCAGTGGCGAAAAGGCCATTTGGGGGGGGGGATTTTGAGTGGGGATGGATTTTACGGGGATGATTTGGGCTTTATGGAGCACATTCCTCTGGATGCTACGGATTTGTTGGGTTAAATATTGTTGGAGCGGGGAGCACACCGAATTTCATGCTAGTTGGTTTTCGGCCTTAATTTTGGTTTTAATTAATCCCTGCACGGTATCCCGCATGTGGAGGCCCAATTTGGCAGCGTGGTGGAGGGCGGGTGGGGGAGATTTGCACTTGTGACCAGTTTTATGGCCTTTTTTAATTGTTCCAACCGTTTGTTTTTTATGGCCCCTTGCTGAATATTTTAAATACTCGCTGCCGTATTGCCCTGTTTTACAAGGAGCCCACTAGGGTCTGCCTTTTCTGGGGGGCGGGGGGAGAACCACATTTGGGTAAGGAAGGCAAGTTGGAGGGTGGCCCCCCTGGTACAATTGGGGAGGAAGGTTGGGACTTGGAAGTGCTTTAAAGGCAAATGATTTCCAATGCTAGGTGACTGCCTCCCATTTGGTGATTGATAAAATTTGCCACCATACATACATTGTATTACAATGAAGGATTCTGCAGGCCTGCACCAGCAAGAGCGGTTTTACCACTCCTGTTCAGGGTGTCCCTGGGCTCTCGCTATTACTGCCTTGTCCTGTTAACAAAGCAAAAGGAAAACAAAGAGAACCACATACATGCACCTTATTGGGGAAACTGAGGCACTGATGAAATATTTTTAAAGTTATCATAGAATACCAGGGTTAGAAGGGACTTCAAGAGGTCTAGTCCAGCCCCCTGCTCAAAGCAGGACCAATCCCCAAACAGATTTTTGACCCAGCTCCCTAAATGGTCCCCTCAAGGATTGAGCTCATAACCATGGTTTAGCAGGCCAATGCTTAAACCACTGAGCTATCCCTCCCCTGTTTCATTGCAGCCCTCCCTGGCTTTTGTTATGAATGTCGCTTGCCTGGTTTAGGAGGTTACAAAAACTATATTACATTCCAAAATTAGTAATTGCTATTGCTTGCTAAAGGGCTTTTTATTTGACTTTTACTTTAGGCTATAACAGGAGGAACAGGGTTTGTTTTTATGGGATTTAGGGGAGGTCTGGGGCCACCCACCAGGTATTTTGCTATGGCCCTGCTGTGTGTATCTGGACTATGCAGTGTTTTTAAGGCACCTTCCCTTATGTTTTTAACGATGATTCTTTTACACTTGGCCTTTTTTTAAATTTAAAGCGGCCTTTACAGCGTATGGGTTTTACATAGCTTTTTTTTTAACTGGGCAAAGTTGAGACTTTTTGGTTGTGGTAAACAATAAATGTGATTATTGGTAAACACAGTACACCTCTACCCCGATATAACGCGACCCGCTATAACATGAATTCGGATATAACGCGGTAAAGCAGCGCTCCAGGTGGGCGGGGCTGCGCACTCCGGTGGATCAAAGCAAGTTCGATATAACGTGGTTTCACCTATAACGCGGTAAGATTTTTTGGCTCCCGAGGACAGAGTTATATCGGGGTAGAGGTGTAGTTACATTACATTTACATTTATTTACTAGCGGGTTGCTAACATTTTTATTTTTTAAAAACTTTTTTTTAGGAATTAATACATACACATTACTTATTATACAGTATTTTGGTTTTATTATTTAATTGATTTTACATACAGGATTTTAGTGAAATGTTTTTACTACAGGGCTTTGGAGCAACAGGCAAGGACAAGCACACCCACTTTTGAGGAGTCCACTTGGTACAACCTCTGGTATTTAATAGCTTTTTTCCCTCCCCAGCCCACTGGCTTGAGGTCCGAGGTATCCAGAAGGATTTTATGTGTAATATGGGGAGTGGGCTAACTTTTTATATTTTTGCTTTTAGAGCCTGTTGGTGTGCGATTTTAACAACAATTTTTTTTAATTAAAAGGTTTGGCCTTACTATGCTAGAAACATACTGCATTTATTTGTAGTGATAAGTATTAAACAGTAATTTTTTGCTTTGCTTTAACAAGTGTATTAAAACTTTAGTGTTTTTTGATATTACTTAAAACATTTTGTGTTTTAAGGTGGACAAAGCAAGTATTTACATTTTAGTACATTCTCTAGCTATAACAGTATGTTTTTTTATTTTTATTTGTTTTTGTATTAGGCTGTTCTGTAGCTGGGACAAAGAGCTTAATTTATTTTTAATTACCTTTAGATTTACAGTATGTATAATTTTTGCTTTAAAACCAATTTTTTTTAATATGTTGTTTGCTGCCGGAGGATGTTTTTTTGCAGCATTTGATACACAACCATGCTAGCAACAAAAACAAACAACCAAGACAAAACACAGAACACAAAACACAATTTTTATTGTGACAATAGATTTATGGTATTTTTTTGGGTTGCATTTTAGCTGGTATTAGCTTTTTTTGATTTTTTGGAAGACAAAAAGAACATGTTTTTACCCCTTTGGGGGTGGCAGATTTTTGCTTAATATATATATATATATATTACAAATACCGTTGCTGATTGCAGGCAAAACAGAGGAATTACCCCCATATTTTCCCATGTTTGTTTTATAGGCAGGTCAGATTTAAATGGCTTTAACCTTTATTAGTTTATGATAGTTTGCATTAACACAGATGCTTTTTAGCTTGCTTTTGGATTGAAGGTTATTAGCAGCTTAGAGACTTTGTTTTAAAAGGGACACAATTAACTTTTACCAGAGTTTTGATTATTTATAACTTTTAACTTTTGCTTTTAAAACACACAGTGATTTGAAAAAGAAAACACAACCTATTGTGGCCCTCTTTGGCAAAGTGACAGTTTGATTACACAGAGCCACCTGAAGACTAGTGTGGGGCATATATATATATATATTTTACTACAGCTTTTATTTGCTTTTTTTTTTAAAAACAGATTTAATTTTTTTTATTCTTCTTCTGGCTTTGACTGTCCTGCTGCAGCCACGACTTTGGTTTGTATTTAAAAACATTTTAAATATTGTAAAGCATTGAGTTACCTTAAGGGTTAAATGCTAAATACCAAAATTAAACAACACTGGTTACCTGTGTTTGGCAAAAAGTGTTTCTCGGTTTTGAATGGAAGATTTAAATGGATTTTAGTGGTATTATTTAAAACAACACCAATTTTTTTTAAACCTATAACACAAAGATTATACACACCAGGAGTGTTTTTTTAGCAGATTCGACTAACTTGTTTATAGTTAAATGATTTTACTAAGATAACCTCTTTGCCTGGTATCAAGTATCCAGCTGTGTTAGTCTGGATCTGTAAAAAGCGCAGGGCCGGCTCCAGGCACCAGGCAACCAAGCTGGTGCTTGGGGCGGCACCTGGAGGGGGGCGGCGCGGCACTCGGGCCGCCGGGGAGAGCGGGGCCACAGCCGGGCTCGCCGCCCTCCCCCCGGCGCTCTGGCCGCCCTCCCCCCCCCCGCGCCCTCCCCCCGGCTGCCGGGGGGAGAGCGGCGAGCCCCTGCTGGGGCTCGCCGCCCTGCGCTCTGGCCGCCGGGGGGAGAGCCGAGCCCCAGCCGGGGCTCGCCGCCCTCTCGCCGCCCTGCCCCCGGTGCTCTGGCCGCTGGGGGGAGAGCCGAGCCCCCGCCAGGGCTCGCCGCCCTGCCCCCGCCGAGGCTTGCCGCCCTGCCCCCGGCGCTCTGGCCGCTGGGGGGGGGGGAGCCGAGCCCCCGCCGTGGCTTGCCGCCCTCCTCCCAGGGCTCCGGCCGCCGGGGGGAGAGCGGAGCCCCCGCCGGGGCTCGCCGCCCTCCCCCCCTGGCGCCCTGCCCCCGGCCGCCGGGGGGAGAGCGGAGCCCCCGCCGGGGCTCGCCACCCTCGCCCCGGGGCTCCGGCCGCCCTCCCCCCGGCGGGAGAGCGGAGCCCCCGCCGGGGCACGCTGCCCTCCTCCCAGGGCTCCGGCCGCCCTCCCCCCTGGCGCCCTGCCCCCGGCCGCTGGGGGGAGAGCGGAGCCCCCGCCGGGGCTCGCCACCCTCGCCCCGGGGCTCCGGCCGCCCTCCCCCCTGGGGCGGCAAAAAAGCCAGAGCCGGCCCTGAAAAAGCGACAAAGAGGCCTGTGGCACCTTAGAGACTAACAGATGTATTGGAGCATAAGCTTTCGTCAGGGCCGGCTCTAGGATTTTTGCCACCCAAAGCAAAAACAATTTTGGTTGCCCCACCCCCGTTTTTTAATTACCCCACCCCCGGCCCCGCCTCAACTCCGCCCCTTCCCCAAATCCCCAGCCCTGCCTCCTCCCCCCAGGCTCTCAAGCCTAGGAGGGAGGGGGAGAAGCGGCGCCTGCGCCGGGGCCACTCGGAGTCTCCCCCTCCCTCCCAGGCTCTCAAGCCTGGGAGGGAGGGAGGGAGGGGGAGCAGCGGCGCGCGAAACGGCTGTTTTACGCGCTGCGGCCGCTCGGGATCTCCCCCTCCCTCCCAGGTTTGAGAGCCTGGGAGGGAGGTGGAGACCCCGAGCGGCCTTGGCGCGCGAAACAGCTGATTTGCACGCCGTGGCGCGCGAGCGGCAGCAGCAGCGGAGGTGAGCTAGGGCGGCCGGGGCACATTTTTAGGGGCGGCATTCTGGCGCCGGCCATGCCGCCCCTAAAAATGTGCCACCCCAAGCACCAGCTTGTTTTGCTGGTGCCTAGAGCTGGCCCTGGCTTTCGTGGGTGACTGTCCACTTCGTCAGATGAATTGCCTGGATTATTTACAGACATTTCTTTGGAAAAGGGCCCATTTTCCTTTAGAATAGCTGCAAAGAAACCAAGGTGTTGTTTTTTTTAATACTTTTATAACATTTTACTGCTTTGGGTTTTTTAGCCTTTGCAGAGTTAATTTTTTATTTTATTTTAAATTACTTGCTTATTTTTTTAAATGACACCTTAATTAACTTAGATTTTACCATTTTAAGTACTATTTTAGGGATTTAAATTTTTGATGTTTGCTTTTTTTTTTTTTTTTTTTTTGCTTTTGCCACTATGCCCTTAAGGCTGTTTTTTAATTTTTTTATTTGTTGCCTGCCTGCTTGTCTGGGCCCGATTCTTTTTTTTTTTTTTTTTTTTGCTGCACTGTTTCTTTCTATGGGCACAGGCTTCGTTTTACTACCAATTTAGCAAGGAGGGTGGGCTTTTTAACTAGCCCCACCCCTCCTGGTCATTTTCCTTTTTGTAATCACCCCACGGGGTGCTCTCCTCGTAGATGGGGGTGCCGTACATACGCTCTTCTCCCCCCTTCACCCGCTGGACCTCTTCTCAGTCTTATTGAGGGCCGCTATAGGGGTGCAACAGGGTTTTGCACAAAATTGAGGATCCTCACAAAGGGAGAGATTAAAGCCAGCCACAAGAGTCACCCGAATCCTCCCCCGTGAGGCTCGCCGCCTGGACCGAACGCACGGTCAACTGACATTTTAACTGTTTAATTTATTTTTTATGGACACACTGCCATTGAAGGACTGGTATTTGCTTAGCCATTGCTTCCAGGCGAGTGCGTTCCGCCTTTTCCGCGTGGAAGTCCTGTCTCAAGGCCTGCAACTTGTCCTGGGCATAGGCTTGGGTTGCAGCCTGGTTAATACTTTGCGCTTTTAGTTGCTCAGTTTTCATTACCTGTCAGGTACACACCTCCTCCCTTTTCCCCAACTTCCTTTTTTGCCCCGACAACATCCGATACCACATGGCTGCTGCAGTTCAAATTAATCCCACACCTGCCCCTAGGTTTTTACCCTTTAGTTTTTATACACCTCTACCCCAATATAACGCTGTCCTCGGGAGCCAAAAAATCTTACTGCGTTATAGGTGAAACCGCGTTATATCGAGCTTGCTTTGATCCGCTGGAGCGCGCAGCCCCGCCCCCCCGGAGTGCTGCTTTACCGCGTTCTATCCGAATTCCTGTTATAGCGGGTTGAGTTATATCAGGGTAGAAGTGTACTTGGCAGACAGGTTTAACAAATCGAGACCATTTAAATCAAGATGGGAATTTTTCCTAGCTCAACCAGGGACTGATTCCGATTTGATCCAGTTTCTCAGCTGTTGGCAGCTTGTCCTGACAGACTGAGGGAACGCCTGGGAGGTTCATGTGTACCCCAGCTGTAGTCCCAAAAGTTCATTGCTTCACCCCCGGTGGCTTTTTTTCCCTCCTCCATCCTGTGTCATCCACTGATTTGTTCAGCCCGCCAATGGGCATTCAGCGTGAACGATACAAGACTCCGTGTATGCGTGATGAGCCAGAGTGAGCTAAGCATCTCCTTGCCTGCCAGGAGTATGTGGATTACTTTTGAGTGACCCAGAGAACATCATTTTCATCACAGCTACATAACTCTCTCCATATTTTCCATACACGTATCGCAATGCTTACGATGACCAGTGCGACAGGCTTTCACTAGATACCTTACGGGAGGTTCTTTGGTGAACCCAGGGGATCCCTTTGTCAGCTGGCATCACGAGGTCTTTGGGTCACAGCATGGGCACCATGGGGGGAAGATTTCATCAGCGATGATGGAAAACACGTTGGGGGAAATGAGTGAAACAGCTACGCCGACAAACAGAGAGGAAGCCGTAGATAACATCAGTGCACTGACAGCAAGATGGTGTTGATACCACAAGAATGATGAGATAGTCGGGCCAAACAAGGGGTTTGCAGGATAATAAGAACAGTGTTTACCCTTCCCCGGACCCTGCCGTTATGAGAGGGTGGCCGAGACTTTAGCCCGTGTGAAATGACAGCACCACAAGCCTGCAGAGGGGAAACCGAGGCATAGCCATGGCCAGTGACCTGCCCAGCGAGGGGACTAGAAGCCAGGAGTCCTGACTTCCACCCTCCCCTGCTCTAACCCATGAGTTCCCACTTCCCTCCCAAATCTGGGGATGGAACCCAGGAGTCCTGGTGCCCAGTCCCCCAGCCCTAACTCACTAGTCCCCACTCCCCTGCCAGCATAGGCGCCAACTCCATGGGAGCTCTGGGGCTGGAGCACCCATGGAGAAAAAATGGTGGGTGCTGAGCATCCACTGGCAGCCCCCTTATCAGCTCCCCCTCAACTCCCTAAGCGCCTCCCATCCGCCAGCAGGCCTCGCAGATCGTCGCCTCCCCCTCCCTTCCCGCGCCTCCCAACTGCTGTCATCAGCTGTTTCGTGGCATGCCGGAGGCTGGGGGGTAAGGGAGAGGAGCAAGGAAGCCGCACACCTGGTAGAGGGGGCGGAATTGGGCGGGAAGAGGTGGGGCCGGGGTGGAGCAACATGAGATATTACCTGTAATCAGGGTCACTCTGTAGAGCAGCTGTAAGAGAGAAGGGAAGGGAGGGGATGAGCGTTCCGGGGCTCGGGATGAAGGGAGGATGGGGCTGCTAAAGAAAAGGAGAGAGAGAGAACATCAAATAGAACCCAGGAGTCCTGGCTCCCTGCCTGCTCTAACCCACCAGACCCCACTCCCCTCACAGAACCAGGGATAGAACCCAAGATCCTGAATCCCAGCCCCCCTAGCACTACCTCACAAGATCCCATAGCCAGGGATAGAACCCAAGAGTCTTGGATCCCAAACCCTTTTGTTCTCCTCAACAAGAGATACAAACATAGGATGTCCAGGGGAAGGTCACTTACCCAGAACAGGCAGAAGGAGAGTTAGCACCACGCTGAGCTGCTTCCCCGGGGCTCTGAGCTGGGTTCTCACCTCAGCCACTGACCCGGTCTCCGCCCAGGAAGAGTGACCAACCCTTCCCGTCTGACCAGCCCATAAGAGCTGTGATATTTTTATGAAGCCGACGCGTGCCTCAGTTTCCCCCTGTACTTTGCATTACTCCCCAGTGGGATTAAGTTTGCTCTCAGGGCCGACTGAGAGACATGAGGGTAGGGTGTCACCTTGCTGTCTGAGTGGACTGTCTGGGTCATTAAAGGGACATCCAAGGCCCATCCCATCTCAGTGGAGAAGACAGGGGAAAACCCACCGCCCAGCACCAGACGGATTTCCCCGCTTCTCAGCAGGGAAGCTGAGCGGAGACCCCCGCTCAGGAACAAAGGATGGAGAGGGGTTGGGTGTGTGTTTCCTCTCTACTGGGGCTGAGGAAGGGGGTCAAGGAGAGACAGAGCTTGGGGGCTCTACAGCTTGGGGTGAATTCCTGGGGCTTGACCAGCACAGAGCGGGTGTTAGCTGTTCTTTCTCTTGGGTGGGCTAAGACTTTCCCCTGGTGAATTCCCACTGACCACTAAACCCAGCTCTGTTTGGGAACCGCTGCTGGGTGTCACTGCAGAGAGGGGGCGCCCGGGTCACTTCTCTGCCGTGGGGACTGTCTCGTCTGGACTCGCTGGGCAGAGCTCGTGGTGCGAAGCAAGAGGGCTGGGGTGTGGAAGGGGGAGTGGGACCCCTCGGTGTCAGGCACACTGCTGGGGGTCTGCCAAAAGAGGGTTTCAAAGCCAGGGTGTAGCACGGAGCCTGTGGAGCTGTGACAACATGGCTTTCTGGCTGTATTTCTCAGCAGCAGCTCTAGACTCCGCTCCCCTCCTAGAGCTGCGGAGAGAACCCAGGAGTCCTGGCACCCAGCCCCTCTGCTCAACTCCCCTCCCCTCCCCTCCCCTCCCAGAACTGGGCAAAGAACCCAGGAGGCCTGTCCAGTCCCTTTGCTCTAACCCAGGGGACCTCATTTCCCTCCCCGAGACAGGGATGGACCAGACAGGCCATGATAGTGTCAGCTCCCCATGTATGCCCCAGCCCGCCACGTAGGGGAGACAGAGGAGGGTGTGTGTGTGAATGAATGAATGACATGGATGAGGAGACGGGGGCAAAAGGGAGTTCAGTGTCAGGTTTGGGGGCAGGATTGGGGCACTGAGTATCACTGAGATGACGGGGACTGTAGCAGGCCTGCCCCTACCCCCTGTGGGCTGCCTCTCTCTCTGACCTTCAAACTTCAGGGCTAAGTGGCATTTTTCTGCTCCACTGGGTGGCTCAGCAATTGGTGGAAACTGTTGGCCTCAGCGTGACTCAACAGGGGAAGGAGTTGCAGTTTGCGGAACGAAGGAGAATCACCTTTCTGTGTCAGTAGTGCAGGGCCAATGACACACACCGTGTGGGGGACAAAATAACCACAGTGAAGGAAACAAGAGTCAGAGACAAGAAGGGGCTAAAAAAAAGGTTTAATTAAAAGCTGGAGATGGGGGAATTTACAGGGATTCATACAATCTTGAATATACATAGAGTAGGAATATCCGAGGAGAAATGAGAATAGAATCTTTCTTTCTTTCTTCTCAGTCACATTTTCTCCAGTTGAGCTGCGGAACTGGCCAGCCATCTGTGAACAGGGGAGGAATATTCACAGTCAGTATCTGAGCCTTCGCATCTCTTCCTGGTACTCATTATTCCCACGGGACTGGGGCATGGGGCTGGAGACGTGGTTTGCCTTGGCGGTCGCAGAATGACCAGACTGACCAGTGACCAACTGAACCAGGACTGAGTAATAATCTGATTGAAATGGGTCTGAGCCGCTTGTGTGCTCCTCCTTGGAACCTGAGAATGAGAAAAGCACATGGCAATGCTCAGATCACAAAGAAATAAAGAAAGAAAGAGGCTTGGGGCACATTTTGAGGGGGTATCTTTTTGGAGCAAGCAAAGTGATGAAGCCAGTAGGGGGTGACTGTGGGGTCTCAGTAGTGGGCGCTGTTCTGCAGGGCGCAGGGAAGGGAGCTCAGTAGGGGGCGCTCTGCCCTCACAATTAGTGCTGACCCCAATGCCCCTGTATAGCACTAGGGGCGCTGTGTTGCAGCTAGAGGGATGCGTGACCCTTCAGGGGGTCCTGTCCCCTCAGTGATCATGCTGGAGCTGTGGATGAGATGAGGAGCTGCTGCAGCTTCCCTGGGAGTCTGCATTCACATTTCTTTCTGGCCTGCAGTGCTCTACCATGTGCTAAACAGCTGCCGCAGGCCGCCCCAGAGATGGCTGCATCTGGAGGAGCGATCCCTCTGTGGCATTACACTGCAGCTGCCCACCAGCTGCCACGCCCCACCCGAGAAGCAGCTGCCATTCAGCCTTGGGGATTCCTAGGCAGTGTTACTGGGTGGCGGTTACCCAGGTGCCCCTCCCCAGAGGCGGCTGCATTTCAGGAGGTGGAGCCGAGGGGTCAGAAGAGGAGATATAACGGTGTAGCTGGTGGCAGATATCTTCGCAGTGTTGTTTACAGCAGCAGGCGCTTTGTCGGGTGAGACTCAGGAGGAGAAATTTCAGGGTTCATCTGTTTAAGCTACTCCAAGGTCCTGCGAAAGCAGGGAGAGGGGAGGGAAATGTGCAATTACCTTTGCCCTTCAGGCAGAGGTGGGAGATGAGGAAGATGAGGCCATTAATGGTGAAGAAGGACCCACCCACAGCGAGCTCCCGGACCCAGGAATGGCTGTGTGCTGCGAAAAGGAGGAAATCGCTAAGAAATATTACACTGGCAGGAGTGTGTGTCCCTGCTGCCCCCTGCTGGAGGGAATGAGACCAGCACAATGTGTGTGTGTGTGTGTGTGTGTGTGTGTCCTGCTGCTGCCCCCTGCTGGAAGGGATGAACCCTGCTCAGAGTGTGTGTGTGTTTTTAAGAGGGAGAGGGAGAGAGAGAGAGAGGGAGAGATTGCTGCCCCCTGCTGGAGGGAATGAGAGCTGCTGTGTGTGCACGTGTGTGTGTGTGTGTGTGTGTGGTTGCTGGCCCCTGCTGGAAGGGATGAGCCCTGCTCAGTGTGTGTGTGTGTATGTTCATGACTTCTGCCCCCTTCAGGAAGCATTAAATATATCTTAAACTGGTGAGTCTGGGGTAACTTCTCCTGTCATGGTAACATTCACAGCCAACCTCCACGGTGCCTGGTTTTATTGGCCTGTCAATCCCATTTTCCACGCCAAGCTCCAGCCCTGCCAGCACCATTCTTCTATGATGAATGTTGCTTCTCCATGCGCTTCTGAAGGACACAAGATTTTTTGTTTGTTTTCTTTTTCTGTCGCCATGATGACGGATGTTACCAGCTGTTACGCCCCACCCAGAGGTGGCTGCATTTTGGCGCTGGGTGACCGAGCCCCGTGCTGTGCTGCTGTGTGTCTATTAAGCAGCTGTCATGCCTGTACCAGGGTGGTTTGCCCAGGGGGCTGGAGAGCCTGGGACTAAGTCAGCCCTGACTACAAGAGTCACACCTCAGAGGAATCAGGTGGTGCCCACAGAAAAGGCTGCAGGTGTATGCCTGAAGGCTCGGTGTCTGCTGAGCAGAATAAGATCTCTGTGGGCAACAGTGCATCGGAGATGAGTATGACCTACAGGGGTTTGCATCTGGGACACTCTTTGGAATTACGTCGGGCTACTGACCCAGCCTGAGGGCAGGGATGGTGAGAAACTAGAGGAGAGAGGGAGGGCCCTGCAGAAACACCTCTTCCCACAAGGGGGCACCTGGCATGTGGCCACCCTCTCCAGAATGCCCCACCCCCAGAGGCGGCTGCATTTCAAGGCTGTGGGGTGTGAGTCACTGCAGGGCTGTTAACCGTCCCAGGGGATGGCGTGACATGACAGACATCAGGCAGGCGGACGTATCTTTGAAGCCAAGATACCCACTTTATAAACGTCGCCTGCATTCTGCTGAGCCGGGCACTGGAAGCAGGAAAACTTCATTGACTCTTCTGTTGAGATGTTCTAGGCACCATGGGCCTGCAAGAGTATTCATAGACCTCTGTATCAATTATTGGGGTGTGTGTGCGTGTGTTTTCCCTGGATGGGTTCCATGTGAAGCCACTAGGAGGCGATAAAAGGGGTGATTAGACTGCACCAGGATGGGGAGGGACAGAGAGAGGTGACGGACAAAGAGACAGAGGGCCCTGCAGACGGCCGGAGCCCTACAGAGATGTTCCCTGATCAGAGGATAGAGATGCGGGGGTTCAGAGATTGTGACAACGCCCCCTAGCACCACGCTGGGGCATTGGGGTCAACGCCAACTGTCAGGGGAGGGCTCCCTGCCACACAGCGCCCCCTAGCCAATATCAAGGAGGAGGTGGAACTGACAGCCACTCACCCAGCACCAGCACCTGGGCAGAGGCACTGACCCTGGAGGGGACGTCCCCCCCGGCTGCATCGCCTTGTAGTACAGATGTAGAAGCCGGCCACGGCCAGCTCGGCCTGGAGTCCTGCCTTGAGTGCAGGGGACTGGATTAGATGACCTCTTGAGGTCCCTTCCAGTTCTATGATTCTATGATCCACGAGTCCCCCACATTCTTGACCTCTATCCATGAGCACCTTGGTCTTCCAACAGAGGGTCTTCTTTGGATGAGAGAGTTTGATCCCTCCAAGCAGGAGTGACGGGAATTCCCCATGGACACTGTTAGAATATAAATATTCAGGCCTGCCTGCAAAGACCTGTACTTTAAGAACTTAGGTGTATTTTTATCACTTAGGTAGTTAGAGGGGTATAAAAACAAAGAATCAAAATCACAGTCTGCCTGTGTGTGGGCCTTCTCTCACTAGGATAGTCTGAGGCCTGGTTCTTAGGCTAAGGCCTTTGGCTAAGCAGCAGGGGCAGCCATAAGGTGGGAAGCGAACGGTCACATCCTCACATCCCAAACCCATCACACTGAAATAAGGTGGGATTGGGCTGTTAGGAAGACAATCCTGTCCTGATAGTGCCCATCACCACCAGATAAAGAAACAGATCTTAAGATGGTTAAAGAGAACTTAGTTTGATAGCATCCGGTCTGGCAAGAAATCACTTATCAGCGGTTGTGGTTGTGAAACCCTCATTTCTGTATGTTTTATCTTTATGGCCCCCACTTTTCCGTAGTTAATCCGTCTGGTTCTCTAATTGTTTCTGTCTGCTGTCTAATTAATTTCCCCTCTCTTGATATTCACTGGGAATTCGCTGGGAAGGCGGACACGGGGTAAACCTCTGTGGCATCACAGCTGGGAAGGGATCACTGGGGAACAGACTCTATTGGCGTATAGAGATAAGCCCGACTGGTGGGAAGGGCTTGGGAATATGCTTGCTTAGAAACTAACCCCAATAAACATTGCAGTGTCTGCGCTTCGGACTTCTGGTCTTTTGCTGCTTGCTGTCTGCGTGACAAGAACCAGGGAAGTGGGAGGGTGAAGGGAAAACCCTCTAACATCTTGGTGCCATGACTCAGATGCATCACGCTGGACAGGTGAGTAGCAGCCAGGTAAGTCCCCCTCCCCAACTGTCCGCGGAGCTGCTTGGTGGGGATTATGGCAGGCTCTCACGATGGTAGTTGTGGGTCCTGGAGAGCTGGGGAATGGTCTTTTTGGATAAGTGGATACGGAAGAATCAGGGCCCATTTCAGGTGTGGGGGTCAACCTGGGATGAGATTAAGAAGGAAATGGAGGCAGTGTTAAGGGACTCAGAGGGGTGGGGGCTGGCTGAGGAGCCCCCCCTCCTTGGTAAATGGGTAGCGGAAGGAGGTCTGTGCCCATGGGGACAGTGTGCCTTCCAGGGAAAGGAGGCACTTTATTCCGCTTGTAAGAGGTTTGAAGTAAAGGCAGCATTATGGGAAGCTGCCAGTAATCTTTCAAGTTTGGTGCTACTCCAGTGAAGGCTACTGGAGGATTGTAAATTAGACTTAGAGGCGGTTAAAGATGATTTGGCACAACAGGGTTTGGAGTCAAAAGCACAGTTAACAGACCAGTGTTAAGAGCCAGGAGCGGGGACTTGGTCCTAGGGGAGTGGAGCAAAAAAAAGTTTTGAAATGAAAAACGTCTGAGTTTGCAGGAGCGGGTAACAACCCCCACTGTTCTCCCAGAGTCAGGATACAAACCTGGGGGGAAGGGTTCCCAACTGTTTAAACTTAGGGAGCCTACCCTGTGCTCAGAGCTAACTAGATCCTTTTCTTCTTCTTCTTTTTCTTCTTCTCCTCCACCTCAGTTTGCTTAATTTGCTGCTGTTAGCCTGTACTTTAAAATAACTTCACAGGGTTAATAGGTTGCTTTCCACCCCACCCCCCTCTCTCACACTTTTGGTTTTTCTGGAGTTTTAATGGCGGGTACTATAGATATTCATGTGCAATGTTTGTGCTTTTTGGAAAAAGCATGACAATCGTCTGCTGGATTCTGTTGAAATTTTTGGAGTAAAAGTTCCAGGGGAGACCATGGAGATAAAAGTTTTTTACTGCCTTTTTGACCAATCCCGAGATAAAGGCAGCCCAGGGTAAAAGGCAGTTGTTTGCAGAAATTAATACTACAGCGTGTGGGTGGAATTTGGAGGGAAGTAAATGGATGAGAGATGTGGAAATGTTAAAAGGTAACGGCTGTGAAGATGTTAAAGAGCAACAGTTGTGGTGGTATAAAAAGGAAGTTTTTGGTTTGATGATAAAATCCAGTTATGTAAATGTAACTATATGTGCAACTCTGGGCAGTCACATTGGGTGAAAGCTCGGTAGTTAAATTATATGTAAGCAGAGTCAGAATGAGCTCTGCCCTGACATCTGGTGGTGAGCTGTGGAAAAGGACTTCAGGGGCTGATCTCGTTTGCATGGGCACACCCGCCCCACCTAGCATGATGGACTGTTTGCCCAAATGGTCACTTTGGCTGCTGTGGGATCCCCAGTCTCTTTGTTATTGGGGCAGGAGTAATAAAGGGTTGTTATCCTGGTTACGTGAATCAAGGACAGTAGAACTGTACTTGGCATTTTATGACGGAGGGACTTGCCCTCAACTAAGTAGCACTCGCTGGGCCAGGAACATGGGTTGCAAAACCCAATGAGTTGAGAGATGGTTGACATGGGCACTTGCACTGGATAGGGGTAGTGGTTTTGTCTGAGGGTCTGACACACCACTGTGATTGTGCCTCTCTTCATGGTGTAATAACAGGCTTAATTTTGGCTTCATTAGGAGTCTTGTTACATGCTCTAAAGCTGAAATCACTGATATCTAGGTCTAAGCATTAGATCTACTTTGGTCTAGTGCAGGGGTAGGCAACCTTTCAGAAGTGGTGTGCCAAGTCTTCATTTATTCACTTTAATTTAAGGTTTCGTGTGCTGGTAATACATTTTAACGTTTTTAGAAGGTCTCTCTCTATAAGTCTATATTATATAACTAAACTATTGTTGTATGTAAAGTAAATAAGGTTTCAAAATGTTTAAGAAGCTTCATTTAAAATTAAATTAAAATGCTGATCTTATGCCGCCAGCCTGCTCAGCCTGCTGCCAGCCTGGGGTTCTGTTCACTTAGGCCAGCAGCAGGCTTAGTGGGGCCTGCAGCCAGGACGCCGGCTGGCAAGGGGCCGGCAGCCAGGACCCCAGACCTGAGGGGGAGGGTTCAGGGGTGAGGGCAGAGGGATGGGGGCTGTGGGGGTGCAGGGCAGAAGGCTGGGTGTGTGTGTGGGGGGTTCAGGGGTCAGGGCAGAGGACAGTGGAGGTGTGGGGGGGTTCAGGGGTCAGGGCAGAGGGCTGTGAGTGTGGGGGTGCAGGGCAGAGGGCTGGGTGTGGGGGGGGTTCAGGGGTCAGGGCAGAGGGCTGGGGGAGTGTGGGGGGTGCAGGGCAGAAGGCTGGGGTGTTTGGGGGGCTCAGGGGTCAGGGCAGAGGGCTGGGGGTGTGTGGGGGTGCAGGGCAGAAGGCTGGGTGTGGGGGGGTTCAGGGGTCAGGACAGAGGGCAGTGGGCATTGGCGGGTTCAGGGGTCAGGACAGAGGGCTGGGGTGTGTGGGGGGTGTAGGGCAGAAGGCTGGGTGTGTGTGGGGGTTCAGGGGTCAGGGCAGAGGGCTGGGGTGTGTGGGGGGGTTCAGGGGTCAGGGCAGAGGGCTGGGGGTACAGGGCAGAAGGTTGAGTGTGGGGGGAGTTCAGGGGTCAGGGCAAAGGGCTGGGGTGTGTGTGGAGGTGCAGGGCAGAAGGCTGGGTGTGTGTGGGGGGGTTCAGGGGTCAGGGCCGAAGGCTGGGTGTGTGTGTGGGGGTTCAGGGGTCAGGGCAGAGGGCTGGGGTGCTCGGCTCGTGGGGGTGCTCCCAGCCCCCTGCCCTGAGCGGCTCACGGCAGGGGGCTGGAAGGGATATGCCCTGTTCCACCCCCTTCCCCAAGGTCCCGTCCCTACCTCTTTTCTGCCTCCTCTACGGAGCAGCGAGCACGCTGCCCCTTGTCCCCCTCCCCCTTCCAAGGGCCATCAGCTGATCGGCGCAGGGAAGGAGAGGAGGAGAGGCAGGAAAGCACAACGCTGGGGGAAGAAGTTGGGGAGAGGGGAAGCTTGGCTGCTGCAGGACCAAGCTTCTGCCTCCTGTCCCTGCAGGGAAGAGCGGTGGGCGGGGGGGCTGAGTGGGGCTGGGGGCCGGGACCGCGGCAGGCAGCAGCGTGCCACTCAAAATCAGCTTGCGTGCCGTGTTTGTCACACATGCCATAGGTTGCCGACCCCTGGGCTAGTGGTTCTAAGTGCACCAAGTGCTTTGGATTCTTGGACCATGGGATGGTGTGCCAAGAAGGATTGCTAGGCAGAGACTGGCTCCACCTAGCGAAGAGAGGGAAGAGCATCTTCGCAAGCAGGCTGGCTAACCTAGTGAGGAGGGCTTTAAACTAGGTTCACCGGGGGAAGGAGACCAAATCCCTGAGGTAAGTGAGGAAGGGGGATACTGGAAGGAAGCATGAGCAGGAGAGTGCAAGAGGGGAGGACTCCTGTCTCAGACTGAGAAAGCGGGACAATCAACGAGTTATCTTAAGTGCCTATACACAAATGCAAGAAGCCTGGGAAACAAGCAGGGAGAACTGGAAGTCCTGGCACAGTCAAGGAACTATGATGTGATTGGAATAACAGAGACTTGGTGGGATAACTCACATGACTGGAGTACTGTCATGGATGGATATAAACTGTTCAGGAAGGACAGGAAGGGCAGAAAAGGTGGCGGAGTTGCATTGTATGTAAGAGAGGAGTATGACTGCTCAGAGCTCCGGTATGAAACTGCAGAAAAACCTGAGAGTCTCTGGATTAAGTTTAGAAGTGTGAGCAACAAGGGTGATGTCATGGTGGGAGTCTGCTATAGACCACCAGACCAGGGGGATGAGGTGGACGAGACTTTCTTCCGGCAACTAGCAGAAGTTACTAGATCGCAGGCCCTGGTTCTCATGGGAGACTTTAATCACCCTGATATCTGCTGGGAGAGCAATACAGACAATCCAGGAAGTTTTTGGAAAGTGTAGGGGACAATTTCCTGGTGCAAGTGCTGGAGGAACCAACTAGGGGCAGAGCTCTTCTAGACCTGCTGCTCACAAACCGGAAGGAATTAGTAGGGGAAGCAAAAGTGGATGGGAACCTGGGAGGCAGTGACCATGAGATGGTCGAGTTCAGGATCCTGACACAAGGAAGAAAGGAGAGCAGCAGAATACGGACCCTGGACTTCAGAAAAGCAGACTTTGACTCCCTCAGGGAACTGATGGGCAGGATCCCCTGGGAGAATAACATGAGGGGGGAAAGGAGTCCAGGAGAGCTGGCTGTATTTTAAAGAATCCTTATTGAGGTTGCAGGAAAAAAACATCCCAATGTGTAGAAAGAATAGTAAATATGGCAGGCGACCAGCTTGGCTTAACAGTGAAATCCTTGCTGATCTTAAATGCAAAAAAGAAGCTTACAAGAAGTGGAAGATTGGACAAATGACCAGGGAGGAGTATAAAAATATTGCTCAGGCATGCAGGAGTGAAATCAGGAAGGCCAAATCACACTTGCAAGTGTAAGCAGAGTCAGGATGAGCTCTACCCTGACATCTGGTGGTGAATTATGGCGAGTGTGGAAAAGAACTCCAGGGGCTGATCTTGTTTGCATAGGCACACCCACTCGCCTGGCATGGAACAACAGCAACTGAAAGTGGTTACTTTGGCTGGTGTGGGATCCCCAGTTTCTCTATTATTGGGGCAGGAAGAATAAAGTTTTGTTACCCTAATTCTGTGAATCAAGGCCAGTGGAACTGTTGTATGACAGAAGGACTGAGTGAGTCCTTCACCATTACCTAAGTAGCACTTGCTTGACAAGGGGCATGGGTTACAAAACCCAGTGAATTGAGAGAGGATGGGGACAGGTATTTGTACCTGATAGTATGGGCCCCCTCTGAGGGTTTGAAACACCAATTGCAGTACCTCCTCTCTCCACTGTTGAATGTCAGAGCTAACTTTGATTCCATTAGGAGTCTAGTTACAGGCTGCTGAGCTGAATTCACTTTGGGCCAATGGTGCACCAGCACTGGGGTTCCCCTACTATTCAGCTGAAATCGCTAAGAGCTGAACTCACAAAAGAGCTGATGTTATTAAGAGCTGGGATCACTGAGTGCTGTGTTAACTAGTGGGGGAGCCTGAAGCTATATTGCTCAGCAGCTGGCAGAGCAATTTGTGGGGACGACTGGAGGAGCGGCGTGGAGCCTTGCGGGGCCGGTTGGAGTGGCCCAAGGAACGGCGAGCGGAGCTGTTTGCGGGGACGGCTGGAACGGCTCACAGGTCGGTGAGCGGAGCGGAGCAGCTTGTAGAGCGGAGCAGTTCGTGGGATGGCAGGAAAGTGGACTGGCTCGTGGTGAAGGCTGCGGCGGAACCCCCACGGAGAAACAGACGGCTGGCCAGCCTCGGATCACGTAAGGTGCCCCTTAACACCCTGCATGCCCCCCCCCTTTTACTCTGGGGCTGCACTGACCAGGGACAGAGACTTTGGGGGCTGTTGGACTTTTGGGACTTTGGGTGGTTGCTGGACCCAAGAGACTTTGGGGGTGTTGGACTTTGGGGACTCTGGGTGATTTTTGGGTTGTTGGATTCAAGAGCCAAAGGGAAAGGACACAGCCCAATTTGCTGGGGTGGGTTTTGCTCATGGTTTGTGTTATGAATCCTGTTTGTGGTGTTTTTCCAATTTTATGCTGATGTCGTTTACCTCATGTTATTAAACATTTTCTGCTACACTCAGACTCCGTGCTTGCGAGAGGGGAAGTATTGCCTCTTAGAGGTACCCAGGGGGGTGGTATGTAATTGTCCCAGGTCACTGGGTGGGGGCTCGAGCCGGTTTTGCATTGTGTTATTGAAACGGAACCCCTAGATACAGAACCCGGCCCTTGTTGCTGCCAACTTAGATGGGCAGAAGGGTTACACAAGAGATGTTAAGAGTAACAAGAAGGGTTTCTTCAGGTATGTTGGCAACAAGAAGAAAGTCAAGGAAAGTGTGGGCCCCTTACTGAATGAGGGAGGCAACTTAGTGACAGAGGATGTGGAAAAAGCTAATGTACTCAATGCTTTTTTTGCCTCTGTCTTCACAAACAAGGTCAGCTCCCAGACTGCTTCACTGGGCAGCACAGTATGGGGAGGAGGTGACCAGCCCTCTGTGGAGAAAAAAGTGGTTCGGAACTATTTAGAAAAACTGCACGAGCACAAGTCCATCTTGAAGACTGCTGCAGAACCACACAGAGAGGTGTGGCAATTGGCTGTTGACTGAAGCAGTGGAGCATGTATGGTGCGCCCATACCTCCCCCTTCTACCCAGGCTGGGAGGTAAACTCTGCAGATGGACTTCTGAACTCGGGGGGGGGGGGGGGCTGCACTGACCAGAGACAGAAACTGACTTTTGGGTTGCTGGACTCAAGAACCAAAGGGAAAGGACACGGCCCAATCTGCTTGGGGGTGGATCTTCTAGTTCATGGTTTGTGTTTATGAACCCTAGTTGTGGTGTTTTCCCAATTTAATGCTGAGTTGATTACCTCTTGTTATTAAAGATTTTTGCTACACCGAGACTCTGTGCTTGCGAGGGGGGAAGTGTTGCCTCTTTGAGGCACCCAAGGGTGTGTGTGTAATTTTCCCAGGGCACTGGGTGGGGGCTCGAGCCGGTTTTGCATTGTATTGTTGACAGGGAACCCCTATGTACTGAACCTGGCCCTTGCTGCTGTCAGCTTGGCCTGGCAGAAGGGTTACGTATACAAGGGGGTCAAGTAAAGTGGCTACTGCCACCACCACTATCTTTTTGTCCCCGGAAGCCTTTGCAGCTATTCTGAAGGGAAATGGGCCCTTTTCCCAAAAGAAATGGTCTGTAAAGGACTGCTGCAGGCTGCAGGCAGCCAGATACTCTGATCTATATTATTTGACTATTGATGAGTTAATCAAAATCACTAAAGGAATGTAAGGGGTTTCTATTGGAACTTAACTTGACTGTCTCTGATTGTACAAGATGGGAGTGTAATCGGGGTACAGTGGTGTAAAAAATAATAATAGCCATGCAAGGAATGTTAAGAACAAGAATATGTATGTATCTCTCTGTGTGTAAATATATATTGTGTAAATATGTGAGGTTTTAAGACCCTAAATCAACACTCCTGGTTTGTAAAACTCTTGTTTTGTAGGTTTAAGATGAATTGGTTTGGTTTGGTTTTTAAAGAATACCACTAAAAATCCATTTGAATCTTTCATTCAAAGTTGCAAAACCGATAGACACTTTTTACCAGACACAGGTAACTAGTGTTGTTTGGCTTTGGTATTTAGCATTTAACCCTTAAAGTACCTCAATGCTTTATAAAGTTTAATATGTTTTTAAATAAAGACGAAAGTGGTGGCTGTGGTGGGAGGCGGCTGGGGCCAGGGGATGGGGGAGACATTCTGGATCTTTTTTTGTGTGTGCACAGGAAAAGAGAAGGAAAAGGGGAGCAATGTTGGGAACACTGAGCCTTGGGGTGGCTCTGGGTGATCGGACTGTCGCTTTGGTGGGGGTGCATGAGAACTCTGTGGGCGCGGAGGAGTCAGTTACACCTTGTGTGGAAGTTGATGTGGCTAATAGAATGTTGTGGAGTTGTACTGTGGAGGGAGTGTGCATTTTCCCAGAACACGTGCAGTGTATATTGCAGAAGGGGTAAAAGAAATGCAAACAAAACATGCTACTTAATTAAAATCCTATTAGGGCTCCAAAAGGAGCCACATTAGGTTGTGTTTTCTTTTTCAGATCTGTGTGTGTTTTAGAGCAGGAGATGAAAGTGGAAAGTAATCAGAACTCTGGTGGAAGTGGAATGTGTCTCTTTTAAAACAGTCTCTGAGGTGCTGATAGCTTTGGATCCAAAAGCAAGCCAGAAAGCCTGTGTGGATACAAATTACCTTGCTTATAGGGGAAGGAGAGAACTGCCCATGAATGGCAGCACAAAGGAGCTGCAAATAATAAATACACCTGGTCAGCAAACAAGCTACCCCTCTACCCCGATATAACGCGACCCGATATAACAGGAATTCAGATATAACGCGGTAAAGCAGTGCTCCAGGGGGGCGGGGCTGCGCACTCCAGCGGATCAAAGCAAGTTCGATAGAACGCGGTTTCACCTATAACGTGGTAAGATTTTTTTGGCTGCCGAGGACAGCGTTATATCGAGGTAGAGGTGTACCTGTAAACAAGAAAACTCAGATTATGGCCCTCCAGGAAAGGGAGGTGGGAAAACAAGTCAAGCCTGAAAATAAGAGGGAACAGGTTAACCCTAAGTATTCCTTTTGTGTGTGTGTGTGGCTAAAATCTGAAGACACATACAAAAGGAGTCTGCTTACATGCACAACACCCCTACCTTGTAATTCACCAAAACCCCATGGATATAATTAAATTAAAGCCTATGCAAAGATTTCAAAAGGGTAATGAACACACTGGCCTCAAAGACAAATTGTCTAAATAAAAGGCTTGGTATAACAAGATAATTATAAACACCCACTGGTAATAGATTTGATGCTAATATTATTGTTAGTTCATATGGAAATAATGCTTCTCACCTATTACCTGTGAATAAACTTAAAGCTAGGCACAGCAGAGAAACCATTACAAACGTGGTCTGTTATACAAGAGGGGAAACTGAGGTACATCACCTCATGAATTTCATAAATGAACGGTGGGATAATTCACTGGCCTGCCTATTGAACAAAATAAGGACAGTGTGGAGGTAATTCATCTGTTTTTCCTGCAATTAGCAAGGAGATTTGTAAAAGGCAATAATCTGTCCCCACTAGGGGGCTGGGAAATGTTTCTTTTGTTTTTTCAGACACTCTACAAGCAAACTGGCACCAGAGGAAAAATAACCCAGAGCACAAGGGGTCTACAGTTGCAACGAAGATTGTGTTGTGTGTTTCTGTTGTTTCTCTTGTTGTTATTGTTATTTTGGTGTATACTGTACAAGGAGGGTTAACACATATAGAAGCAAAGGTCAACGCATGGTATGACCTGACTGGGAAGCACGGTCTACCCAAGCTGGGAAATCAAGTGCAGATAAAAAGCCACAAAATGGGGGTTAAGAAAGAGGACATATAAATTGTTACATGCATATTACAGGTGGACCTACAAAGGGGAACCCAAGGATTCCCTGGCCTGGAATGGAACAATCATTGTTACTAATCACAATTGTCACTATTGTAAACCCTGCCCAGATCCTGTGATGTGAAGTGGCGAAAGGAGGGAACACATGGACTGCTACACCCCAAGTTGTGGTAATAAGGCAGATAAGGACCTTAACGATCTACTCATAGAAAACTGTACCACTGATCCCACCCATGGGAATTTGGCAATGTCGGTATGTGGTGTACAGATTGGAAGGGGAGGGGTCCTAACCCGGTGGAGAATATCAAATTTATCAGGAAATAATGCATGGTATTCCTTAGGATATGTCGTGATCAATGACAGTGGGAAACACTGGCCATGTGGTTTGTCATGGAGGGTCCCCCAAGCCCCTCCAACATATAATCCTCTAGTCTCTGGGGGTGTTTGGGTTATGGGATCCCACAATTAGGGTGTGATGTGTACTCATAATGGTCCCTGCACAGAGGAAGATCCCTGAACGTGAAGTTGTTACATACACAGTCTCCCCTGCGACGCTGGGTATGACAAGTTAACGCTTTGCAGAATGTAACCCTACAGGTAATATGGATGCCAAGCTGGAAGAATCCTGATCTAAGCTGGCTGCAGCTTGGAGCCGGAAAAACTTTCTGAAGGGCGAATGTGTGGGAGCCACTGTGGGAGCGGGTGCAACCAGCGTTTTTCAATGTGTCTTTCCAGTCCATAACATGGGTGGTACACCCCCCAAAATGGTGGGTGGACCGGGTACACCCCAACTGCAGTTCATGCATAGAAGGGTTCAAGCAACAATTTAATTGGGGGGTGTCAAGGTTCCTTCCCCACTCTGAACTCTGGGGTACAGATGTGGGGAGCTGCATGAAAGACCCTCTAAGCTTATTTTTACCAGTTTAGGTTAAAAACTTTCCCAAGGCACAAATTCCACACTATGCTGCCACCACCAAGTGATTTAGACAAAGAATCAGGGAAAGGACCACTTGGAGTCCTATTCCCCCAAGCCCTGCACCCCCTTTCCTGGGGAAGGCTTGAGAATAATATCCTCACCAATTGGTGCAGGTGAACACAGACCCAAACTCTTGGATCTTAAGAACAATGAAAAAAATCAATCGGGTTCTTAAAAGAAGAATTTTAATTAAAGAAATGGTAAAAGAATCACCTCTGTAAAATCAGGATGGTAAGTACTTTACAGAATAACAAAAGATTAAAAAACACAGAGGATTTCCCCTCTAGGCAAAACTTTAAAGTTACAAAAACAGGGATAAACCTCCCTCTTAGCACAGGGAAAATTCACAAGCTATAACAAAAGATAACCTAATGCATTTCTTTGCTATTACTTACTATTTCTGCAATATTAGATGCTTAGTTTAGATATGGCTTAGGGAGATGTATTTTCCCTGCCCTGGTTCCTTGTTGACTCCGGGAGACACAGACAAAAAACCTTCCCCCACAGTTTTGAAAGTATCTTCTCCCCTTATTGGTCCTTTTGGTCAGGTGCCACCCAGGTTATCTGAGCTTCTTAACCCCTTACAGGTAAAAGAGGAATTAACCCTTTACAGGGTAAAGAGGGATTTTATGCTACCCTTAGCTGTATGTTTATGACAGCGGGTGAGGGGACATACATGGAATCGTCACTGGAAAAGGAATTTGTGGGTAGCAGGAAACACAGGGTTGGATGTATGAAATCTGGGGGACCGTTGGGTAACTAAGTAACTGATAAACCAGAATGTAAAATTGCAGCAGCAAATCAATGAGCTACTGGCACAGCAGCCCAACTGGTGGGAAGGGCTTCGGAATATGCTTGCTTGGAAACTAACCCCAATAAACATTGCAGTGTCTGCGCTTCAGACTTCTGGTCTTTTGCTGCTTGCTGTCTGCGTGACAAGAACCAGGGAAGTGGGAGGGTGAAGGGAAAACCCTCTAACAGACACCCCATTGCTGGGCCTCCAAACCCCACTGTGGGAGCAGCAGAGGGTCCCCTGCCCACAGCCAGCCTCACCCCAAATGGGGCATCTCAGCAAGGCGAGAAGTTGGCATTATGTGCAGGGGACACCGGCCCAGGAGGACTCTGCAGGGCAGCTGTAAGAGAGAAGGGAAGGGAGGGGATGAGAATTCCGGGGCTGGGAACGAAGGGAGGATGGGACGGCTTAAGGAAAAAGAGAGAGCGAGAGATGGGAGAACTCCAGAGAGAGGAGAACATCAAATAGAACCCAGGAATCCTGGCTCCCAGCTTCTCCCCCCTAACCACTAGACCCGACTCCCCTCCCCGAGACAGTGATGCACCAGACAGGCCCTGAGAGTGTCAGCTCCCCATGTATGTCCCAGCTCGGCACATATGGGAGACAGAGGAGAGGGGGGTGAATGAATGAATGACATGGATGAGGAGATGGGGGGCAAAAGGGAGTTCAGTGTCAGGTTTGGGGGCAGGATTGGGGCCCTGAGTATTACTGAGATGACGGGAACTGTAGCAGGCCTGCTGCAATGACCGGTCCATACCCCTCGTAGGCTGCATCTCTCACCCTCTAACTTCAGGGCTTGGTGGCTGTTTTCTGCTCTACTGGGTGGCTCAGCAATTGGTGGAAACTGCTGGACGCAGGCCCTCTCAACAGGGGAAGGAGTTGCAGTCTGTGGTCTGAAGGAGAATCGCCCTTCTGTGACAGCAGTGTAGGGCCAATGACACACAACATGTGGGGGACAAAATAACCACAGTGAAGGAAACAAGAGTCAGAGACAAGAGGGGTCTAAAAAAAGGTTTAATTAAAAGCTGGAGATGGGCGAATTTACAGGGATTCATACAATATTGAATATACATAGAGTAGGAAGATCTGAGGAGAAATGAGAATAGAATCTTTCTTTCTTTCTTCTCAATCACTCTTTCTTTCTTTCTTTCTTTCTTTCTTTCTTTCTTTCTTTCTTCAAAACACACCCATCTGGCTTCTCCCAGCTTTGTAGCAGAGAAAGCGACACACAGTAACATCTTGGTTTGTCTGTAATATTTCAGGAGCAGAACATTCTTCCTTAAACCCAATTGAGCTGCGGAACTGGCCAGCCATCTGTGAGCAGGGGAGGAATATTCACAGTCAGTATCTGAGCCTTCACATCTCTTCCTGGTACTCGTTATTCCCACGGGACTGGGGCATGGGGCTGGAGACGTGGTTTGCCTTGGCGGTCGCAGAATGACCAGACTGACCAGTGACCAACTGAACCGGGACTGAGTAATAATCTGATTGAAATGGGTCTGAGCCGCTTGTGTGCTCCTCCTTGGAACCTGAGAATGAGAAAAGCACATGGCAATGCTCAGATCACAAAGAAATAAAGAAAGAGGCTTGGGGCACGTTTTGAGGGGGTATCTTTTTGGAGCAAGCAAAGTGATGAAGCCAGTAGGGGGTGACTGTGGGGTCTCAGTAGTGGGCGCTGTTCTGCAGGGCACAGGGAAGGGAGCTCAGTAGGGGGCGCTCTGCCCTCACAATTAGTGCTGACCCCAATGCCCCTGTATAGCACTAGGGGCGCTGTGTTGCAGGGAGCAGGAAAGGAGCTCAGTGTGGGGCTCTCTGCCCTCACAATTAGTGCTGACCCCAATGCCCCTGTATAGCACTAGGGGCGCGGTGCTGCAGCTAGAGGGATGCCTGACCCTTCAGGGGGTGCTGTCCCCTCAGTGATCATGCTGGAGCTGTGGCTGAGATGAGGAGCTGCTGCAGCTTCCCTGGGAATCTGTATTCACATTTCTTTCTAGCCTGCAGTGCTCTACCATCTGCGTCCAGTTGCTAAACAGCTGCCGCAGGCCGCTCCAGAGATGGCTGCATCTGGAGGAGCGATCCCTCTGTGGCATTACACTGCAGCTGCCCACCAGCTGCCACGCCCCACCCGAGAAGCAGCTGCCTTTCAGCCTTGGGGATTCCTAGGCAGTGTTACTGGGTGGCGGTTACCCAGGTGCCCCTCCCCAGAGGCGGCTGCATTTCAGCAGGTGGAGCCGAGGGGTCAGAAGAGGAGATATAATGGTGTAGCTGGTGGCAGATATCTTCGCAGTGTTGTCTACAGCAGCAGCCTCTTGGCCAGGTGAGACTCAGGAGGAGAAATTTCAGGGTACATCTGTTTAAGCTACTCCAAGGTCCTGCGAAAGCAGGGAGAGGGGAGGGAAATGTGCAATTACCTTTGCCCTTCAGGCAGAGGTGGGAGATGAGGAAGATGAGGCCATTAATGATGAAGAAGGACCCACCCACAGCGAGCTCCCGGACCCAGGAATGGCTGTGTGCTGCGAAAAGGAGGAAATTGCTAAGAAATATTACACTGGCAGGAGTGTGTGTCCCTGCTGCCCCCTGCTGGAGGGAATGAGAGCTGCTGTGTGTGCACGTGTGTGTGTGTGTGTGTGTGTCTGTTCATGACTTCTGCCCCCTTCAGGAAGCATTAAGTATATCTTAGACTGCTGACTCTGGGGCAACTTCACCTGTCATGGTAACATTCACAGCCAAGCTCCTTAGGGACAGAATCCACCTCCCGCTCATGTTCTGCTCGTACGCACAGGTGAATTCCCCAGCGCTGTTGGGACCAGCTCGCGGGATGTTGAGCATCATAGATCCGGTCCTGGTCTCTGTGGTGCTGACCTCAGACCCCACGTCCCCGGGGATGAGTTCAGCTCCTTCCTTGTAAAAGTGAAACCTTCGCTCACCAGCATTGCTGGGGGCCGTGCAGGTGATGAGCAGGGGGAGCCCTTCGCTCACCACTCCGGACGGAGGATCCACACTCAGCGCCGGCCAGGGAGGGAAGTCTGAAGGTAGGAGAGGCAACAAGAATGAATCGGGGGTGGGGTGGGGGGTTGACATGGGGGTAAAGCAGAGATGTTGCCCCAAACTTAACACTGGTAAGATTCAAACTGATACCTCATGAGGACCTTTGCGTAACTGCGAGTGAGAGCCCAGGGTTTATTCCTTCCTCCAGGTTCTATAAGGTGAGTGTTGTTAGCCATTAGTTTGTCATGTTGGGGAACAGGTTCTGGGAACTTAGATATCATAGACTCATAGGACTGGAAGGGACCTCGAGAGGTCATCTTGTCCAGTCCCCTGCACTCATGGCAGGACGAAGTATTATTTAGACCATCCCTGACAGATGTTTGTCTAACCTGCTCTTAAAAATCTCCAATGACAGAGATTTCACAACCTCCCTAGGCAATTCATTCCAGTGCTTAACCTGACAGTTAGGAAGTTTTTTTCCCAATGTCCAACCTAAATCACCCTTGCTGTGATTTAAGCCCTATTGCTTCTTGTCCTATCCTCAGAGGTTAAGAAGAACAATTCTTCTCCCTCCTCCTTGTAACAACCTTTTATGTTCTTTATGTATCAGGTTGTGCTGAGTGTGGGGCATATGCTGGATCTCCATGCTATTGACAGTCAAGTAGTTATGTTGGGTGCCATGTTATTGGCTGTTGGGTAGGCATGATGAGTCTCATGTTGCTGGCCATTGGGCAGCCATGTTGAGCAGCCATGTGAGGCGGCCATACTGTCAGCTTTTTGTCAGCCATGTTCAGTGACCCTGTTGTTAGTTGGGAAGGCATTTCGGATGTCATGTTGTTGACTGTGTCTGTTGCATTGCCATAGTGTTTGGCCATGTTGTTTGTAGTTGGATAGCCATACTGGGTTGCCATTTTGTTGATAGTTTGGCAGCCATTTTGGTTTCCCTTATGTGGGAAGTGAAGGGCATGTTTGGTGACTATTGTTGGCAGCCTGATTTCCATAATTTGGTATAGTATTTATACAATGGCTGAGGGTGTTCCCAGCTTTTGGATAAGCATGTTAATGAGTCACGTTTCTGGAAGCCTGGAGATTGTGTTGTCAATTGGTCAGACATGTTGGTAGATTATATGTTGGCAGTCATGGCTGGGGGTGGGGTTTAGTCAGTAGTTCGGAAGCCATATTTCTGAAAGCTGAGATGTTTGATATCAGTTTTGCAGCTGTGTTGGCTGCCCATGTTAGTGGCAGTAGGTTGTTGTCAGCAATTGGGTAGCAATTATTATTTATTTGTATTATCATAGTGCCTAGGAGCTCTTGTCCAGACCCAGAATTCTAGTGTGGTAGGCAACCAATATTGGATGGCCATGTTGTCAGTAGTGGGGAAACCATATTGGAGGGCCATATAGTTGGCAGCTGGTCAGCCATGATGGGTGGCCATGTTGTTTGTAATGGGGTAGCCATGTTGTTGGTAGCTGGGCAGCCATGTTGGGTGGCCATGTTGTTGGCAGTTGGTCAGCCATACTGTGTGGCTGTATTCACTGAGGGATTAGCCATGTTGGGCAGCCGTAGTTGGGAACTGAATGGCATGTTGGGGGACTGTGTTGTTGGTTGGTTCCTTGCCATACTTTTGTCCACTTATGCCTTTATGCATCTTGGAAGTGTTCACCTCTGACCCTAAGGAATGGTAGAGATTGTGCAGAGCTCACCTTTTACTCTGATGAGGACAGCGTCACTCCTGCTGGACCTGTTCCAAGAACCGGCTTGGCCTATCCAGTAGTCGCACTGGTACGACCCCCCATCCTTAGGCCCTGTGAGGTTTATGTTGTAAGTATGGCTTCTCCTGGATGAAGCTGGGACTGAGATGGCCTTTCCGATATCGCTGTAGTACTGGAATCCTTCAACTCTATCCACCGAAGGAGGAGCAGAGCACTTGATTTCAACAGTGTCTCCGGGGAAGTACTCCTGCTTCTGGGGGTTCAGGGACAGGGATGGGGCCGCAGGAGCACCTGGGAAAGAAAAGCTTCCCATTGGCATTGGGAAGGAAGACAGAAGCAGCAGCCAAGAGAGAAGCCCACAGATGCCCCACATCCAACCCTCAGACACGGGCTACCACCAGACCAGGCCAAAGAATTAGGACCCGCCCCCCTGGAGCATACAGGCACAGAACTGGGGGGGCGGGGGCAGGAGAAGAGGTGGATGGGGGTGGGACAGGAGGAGAATGTTCTGCAATGATGAGGCGTGTTCCTAAACTGGCCTTTCAAGACTTCAGGGGATGATACCCCCAAAAAAGCACACCATCACCTGCTGATGTACCCTCCCCTCCACACCAGGGGGCAGCAGGGTACCCATCCAGCCTCTGGATTCCCTGGGCTGAGACCCCACCAACTTGTCTCACCTATGGGCCGCTCTGGGGTGGGGCTGGCATTGGTGCTGGGCTGGACAAAGTGGGAGCTTGGTGTGTCCAAGGGGGGGCTAACAGGAGATCCCCACAGACCCAACCCCATGGGATTCCAAACCCCAGCACAGGCGAATTCTCCTCTAGAGACAACCCCACCCCAAAATGAGTCATCTCAGTGAGCACAAGAGTCGGCATTACCTGCAGGGAGCACTGGCCTGGGGAGAATCTGGAGAGCGACTGAAAGATAGAAGCGAGGATGAGTCAGAGATCTGGGGAGGGAGGAGTGTGATGGGAGTCAGGAATGCTAGGAGAAAGGCAGGGGGGTAGAGGGAGAATGGGGAGTGGGATGTGTGTTGGACTCCGCCCCCCGGGGGGCCACTTGGAACTTGGGTACCACTGAGCCCACCTGACCCACCAGCCTGGGCTCCCTTTACACTGTAATGCTGAGGCAAGCCAGCTAAGCCCTCCCTCAGGCTTCAGACTGCACTTTACCAGCACACATACAGGTAGGGACACACCCAGCTACAGCTACACACAGATGCTGAGATCAGCCCTGCATGAGAAGGCTCAGCCAAGGAATTGCCCAGTACTCAAGTGCCCACCCCCATCTAGAGGCTAAGCCCAACATTGTACCGTCTTGCGCTGCCCAGAGAACTCTACAGCGTAAGTTCATGAAATTTGTCCCCTCCCTCAATGTGGAGAGGGACATGCACAGCTTTCTGCCCCAAGTTATAATTTCCACACACACTGTTTTAGACAAAACAAACAAGTTTATTAACTACAAGAGAGAGATTTGAAGTGATTATAAGGGATAGCAAATAGATCAAAGTAGATTACCTAGCAAATAAAAAACGCAATGTAAGCTTCATATACTAACAAAATTCGATATGAGCAGCAAATTTTCACCCTAAATGTTGTTTTAGGCAGAAGAGATTCTTGAAGCCAAGCTGCACTTGCTTTCAGCTTTAAACTCCAGTTATTCCTTTCACAGGCTAGACAACCCTCTAGCCTGGGGTCATCAGCCCTTCTCCCCTAGTTCAGTCTTTTTGTTTCTCAGGTGTTTTCTTCTTTCTTGGGCGGGGAGGCAGTGAAGAATGAGCCACGATGATGTCACTCCCCTGCCTTAAATAGTTTTTGCATATGGCGGGAATCCTTTGTCCCCCCCCCCCCAGTGAGTGGAAAAACACTAGTATTATCATGGAGTCCAGTACCAGGTGACTTGGTTACATGACCCTGCAGCCATAACTCAGGGTATGGCTACACTTGCAGCTGTACAGCGCTGTGAGTTAAACCTGCCTTCGTACAGCTGAGTAGGGAAAGCGCTGCAGTCTGTCCACACTGACAGCTGCCAGCGCAGTGGCGTGGCCACATTTGCGGCACTTGCCGTGGCATTGGGAGCGGTGCATTATGGGCAGCTATCCCACGGCCGTCCCACAGAACACCTCTTCCCATTCTGGCGCCGTGGGTTGTGGGAAGGGGGCATGGGTGCGGGGCATTCTGGGTCCTGTCCCAACGCCCCGTGATGCATCACATCGCATCCCAGAAATCCCTGTGTTTCCATCCACATTTGGCACCATTTGGCGCCATCTTTCAAAGCCATCTTTCAACGGTTTCTGTGCAGCGCGGTCTGTGTTCCATTTTGGTCTGAGGGAAATGGAGCCCGAACTGCTGAGGAGTATGCTGACGAGTCTCACCAGCATGTCACGTTTGGCAGTCGAGCTATTCCTTAAGATCCAAAGTGAGAGTGAGGAGTCCGACGATGATATCGAGTCATGTAACGCGTACGACATAAGATTGCTTGTGGCATTCACGGACATGCTCAGCACCATGGATCACTACTTTTGGGCTCGGGAAACAAGCACTGAGTGGTGGGATCACATCGTCATGCAAGTCTGGGATGACGAGCAGTGGCTGCAGAACTTTCGGATGAGAAAAGCTACTTTCATGGGACTGTGTGAGGACCTCGCCCCCACCCTGCGGTGCAAGGACACGAGATTGAGAGCTGCCCTGCCAGTGGAGAAGGGGGTGGCTATTGCAATCTGGAAGCTGGCAACTCCAGACAGCTACCGATTGGTCGCGAACCAGATTGGAGTGGGAAAGTCGACCGTTGGAATCGTGTTGATGCAAGTTTGCAAGGCCATTAATCGCATCCTGCTCAGAAGAACCGTGACTCTGGGTAACGTGCAGGAAATAGTGGATGGCTTTGCACAAATGGGGTTCCCTAACTGTGGAGGGGCGATAGATGGGATGCATATTCCTATTCTGGCACCACTCCACCTAGCCTCCGAGTACATTAATCGGAAGGGATATTTCTCTATGGTTCTCCAGGCGCTTGTGGATCACCGTGGGCGTTTCATTGACATTAATGCAGGCTGGCCCGGAAAGGTGCATGATGCACGCAGCTTTCGGAACACCGGCCTGTTCAGGAAGCTGCAGGCTGGGACTTTTTTCCCAGAGCGGAAGATCACAGTAGGGGAAGTCGAAATGCCCATTGTGATCCTTGGAGACCCCACTTACCCGTTAATGCCGTGGCTCATGAAACCCTACACAGGGAGCCTTGACAGCAGCAAGGAACGGTTCAACTATAGGCTGAGCCCAGTGCCGAATGACTGTGGAGTGTGCTTTTAGCCGTTTAAAGGGCCGCTGGCGATCTCTGTATGGGAAACTGGACTTGGCCGAAAACAGCATCCCCGCGGTTATATCCACGTGCTGTACCCTCCATAATATTTGTGAAGGGAAGGGTGAAAGATTCAGTCAGGCATGGACTGTCGATGTTCAACACCCGGAGGCTGAATTTGCACAGCCAGAGAGCAGGGCTCGTAGAGGGGGCCAGCATGGGGCTTCAAGGATTAGCTAAGTGGTTTGAGCATTGGCTTGCTAAACCCAGGGTTGTGAGTTCAATCCTTGCCACTTAGGGATTTGGGGCAAAATCAGTACTTGGTCCTGCTAGTGAAGGCAGGGCGCTGGACTCAATGACCTTTCAAGATCCCTTCCAGTTCTAGGAGATAGGATATCTCCATTCATTCATAATTCAATTCATGCCTTGAGGGAGCAATTTGAGGCTGAAAACCAGCAGTGATGTCTGGTGCCCTGCATGGGACAGAAGTGCAGTGGTTCCAATGTTAGTAGGAATCTGCATTTGCTAAGCTGACTTGCAGGGCCTGTTTCTTTCCTGGGCTACGGTATCTTTTACTTTATGCAATAATAAAGAATGTTTTCAAAGCCAAAAAATCCATTTATTGAAAAGAAACACAACTGCTTGGGAAACAGAAAGGGCAAGGGGGTGGGGTGGGGAACGGTACAATCACAGATTTGCGTATGTCCTGTCTGGAGTGCTGTGCGATGAGTGCTGCACTTCAGGATGGCTGTACTGCATGGTGATGGGGGTTGAGTGCAGTGGGTAAGGGTCGTAGTTCTCAGCGCTGCTTGGTGAAGATACAGGTGTTGGAGGCAGCTGGTGGCGGTAAGAACCCGGATGTTGGGGAAAGTGGGTTGGAGGTGACATGGGGGCACAAGGGAAAGAGTTTTGGGACAAGGGCTGCAGGGGGGGCGAGCGCGGTAGTGCTCTGCCTGCATGGCTACGAGCGCCTGGATAGAGTCCGCTTGGCGCTCCATGATGCTTATCAGCTGATCCGTGCTTTGCTGCCGGTGCTCCGTGCTTCGCCGCCGGTGTGCTGCATTTTCCTGGCGGATCCTGCTTTTGCTCTCCCTCCACTCCTGCGCTTTTTGATTCTCTGTAAGAGATTGATGCATCACTTCCTGCAGCATGTCTTCTTTGCTTTTTCGCAGTCTCTTCCGGAGTTTTTGCAGTCTCTCAGTCGGTGATAACACGGACGGCTGAGATCTCAAGGTTGCATCTGTAATGGCAAAATACAACACTTAACAGAGGCAGCATTGTTTATACCAGACAGAGTAATGATTCCCCCGCACTTAAGGAGGGCACACACAGTCTACACAATAGCATAATTTTCCCATCCCAAAGAGAGCGCACAGAACCCACGGGAGCCCCAAAATGGTGAGTAAGGGGGACTGATTGTTTCAGGGCTGTACTGTCCTCTGAGTTTCTGTGCCTTGGGGAGAGCCAACAGCTGCAGGGGGCACCTACACTGAACACTGTCCCAACATTTTCCACAGGAGTTCATCCTGGAAGATATCTCGCTGCTGAGGGTGACCTGGGAAGCAAGGGAGGGTCTTCTACTGCAATGCAGCTTCTGTCCTGGCCCATATGCAGCTTGCCTGTGTGCAGCAATGGTCCCCCCACCCCTCACGGCACAGTGGCGCAGACACGTTAATCTGACTGGGACAAGGATCATGGTGGCTCTCCCGATAAACCTGCGCAAGCGCATTGCACACGTTCTGGATGAGACTTTCGAAGAGATTACCAAGGCCGATTACCGCGATGTGATAGACCACATCAATGCGCTATTCCACATCTAGGCATGCATGCAGCCCTAACCCTCCTCTCCCAAAGAGCCCGCACCGAAAAAATTCCTTCCTGAAAAACAACTTCCCGAAAAAAAAGCCGCTTACCGGGAACCTGCTCTTCTGTTTGTCCTCCACCAAGTACCGGCCGCTGCGACTGGCTACCTTCCTCCTGGCTCGAGAAGAGCTCCTGACTGCATGCCTCCAGGGATTCCGGGGTGTCTCCCCCTGCCCCAGCACCCTCACTCCAGCTTTCCTCTTCCTCCTCCCCCCGCTCTGAAGTGTCCATGGTGGTGCTCGGAGTGGAGGTGGGGTTAACCCCAAGTGTCGCATCCAGCTCTTTGTAGAATCGGCAGGTCGCGGGGGGAGCACCCGAGCGGCCGTTTGCCTCGCGGGCTTTGCAATAGGCACTCCGCAGCTCCTTCACTTTAATCCTGCACTGCACCACATCCTGGTCATGGCCCCTTTCCATCATGGCCCTTGATATCTGCCTGAAGGTATCATAATTCCTACGGCTGGAGTGCAGCTGGGACTGGACAGCTTCCTCCCCCCAAACACTGATGAGGTCCAGCAACTCGCCATTGCTCCAAACTGGGGCTCGCTTGGCGCGTGGAGGCATGGTCACCTGGAAAGATTCGCTGAGAGCACTCCACGCCTGGCTGAGCAAACAGGAAGGGGATTTTTAAAATTCCCGGGGAATATAAAGGGTGGGTCTGACGGTTGGTCACCTGAGGCCAGGGCAGTAGAGTTCAAACTGATGACCAGAGTGGCTAGAACAGGCATTGTGGGATACTGCCGAATACTTCTGGAGGCCAATCAGAGCGCATTGGGGGGCCACACTGGCACTGCAGCATCGGCAGCGCAATACTCTTTATTCCTCTCGGGGAGGTGGAGTACAAGCAGCGCTGTAGCCGTGGAGATACAGCGCTGTATGTGCCTTGCCAGTGTGGACGGGGAGTGAGGTACTGCGCTGTGGGCAGCTTTATTGCGCTGTAACTCGCAAGTGTAGCCAAGGCCTCAGAGGCTGTTTGCAGAGTTCCCAGGAAAGCTTCTCAGTGGGTGGGAAGCATTCTCTAAGATCTATTGTTTTCTCTAACAGCCCTTCCCAGTGAGACATCTAGACTGATTGCATTCTGCCTAGTGGGCGTTCCCCAGGTGTAAGGACATTTGTAATAGGTGCATAGACAATATTAATAACTTCAGGTATAAAAATGATACATGCATACAAATAGGATAATCATATTCAGTAAACCATAACCTTTTCAATAATACCTCACATGACCTCTCTTGTATAAAATACATCATAGTTATGCCATAATCATATCATAACAATATCTCTATGAAGAATATGGGGTCGTAGTGTCACAGGACAGTACAGCTCAGATGAGAAGGAAAGCAAGAAAAAGCAAGCAAGCAAGAAAAGAGACAGAAAGAGAAAGAAAGCAAACAGGCAAGCAAGAAAGAAATATAGACAAGAGACAGAACGAGAAAGCAGAAAAACAAGCAAGAAAGAAAGAAAAGCAAGAGAGAGAGAGGAGGATGGAATGCAAGCAAGACAGAAAAGAGACAGAAAGAGAATGCAAGAAAACAAACATGCAAGAAAAGAACGAGAAAGCAAGACAGCAATCAAGAAACAAAAGAGATAGACAGAAAAAAATAAGAGGTTGAAAGAAAAAGCAGGAAAGCAAGCAAGAAAAGAGAGAAAGCAAGCAAGAAAGAAAAGCAGTAGAAGAGACTAAACGAGATAGAAAGACAAAACAGGAAAGCAAGCAAGCAATCTAGAAAAGAGGAATCAGAAAAGCAAGCTAGAAAGAAAAGCCCTAGCAAGAGAAAGAAATTAAAGAGATAGAAAGAAAAGGCAAGAAACAGAGAAAAGCCATAGAAAGAGAAAAGCAAGCAAGAAAGACGAAAGTAAAAGACGGAAAGAAGGATGGTGAGCAAGCAAGCAAGGAAAGAGAAGCAGGAAAGCAAGCAAGGCAGGAGATAGCCCAAGAGAGGAAGCAGGCCCAGGGAGGCTACTTACTCAGCAGTGGCAGAAGGAGAGTTAGCTCCATGCTGAGTGAGCTGATCCGTCTGGGGCTGAGAGCTGGGTTCTGAGCCATCAGCACTGTCTCTGCCCAGGGAGTAGGCTGGCTCCCTTCCTGTCAGCTGAACCCCGGTGTGGACGTGACACCCAGCCTCCACTTCCTCTGTGATGTGGGAGATATCCTGGCATCCCAGTGGAGGTCACATGCTGGACTCTTGGGCAATGTGACAACAGTTGCTGACCACAAACTGAGGCCCTCCTCCCTGCATTTCCCCCCTTCAGCATTTTGCAAAAGCAACACGGCCCTGGGCCAGCTCAGCTCAACGCGGTGTTACCCACCCAAAGGGCCTTTTCCAGCGGTTTGGGGAAACTGAGGCACGGCGCAGGCAAGGTGGGTGATGCACCAGCCTTCATACAGTCTCTACTGAGAGTCAGATATTTGCAGTGGCCAACGCATAAGAAAATAATTATTTCCTCCCGTTTGCATTGACATTTTTCACCCTGATTTTCTAAGCAGCTCAAACTTGCCTGTTTATGCTGAGGCCTAAGGGGGTTGAATGCCCATAAATGAGGATGGGAATTGGGTGTCTGAATCCCTTTGGCCATCTCAGTTTTGGATTGAGGCTCTTATGGGCAGCAACTGGCTCTGGGCTCTGGGGTGGTTGATGCTAGTAATCTCATGATAAAGACCAGAGGCCAGGAATTTCAGGGGTGCCTAGAGATTCTATCTGGCTTGCCGGGAAGCTGCCCTCAGAGGATCAGGGCCTTTCCAGATCCCAAGGACCCACAATCCCTAGTCACCTTTGAAAATGTTGGTTGCATGTCTTCCCAACTGATAGGAATCATGCCCCTTCTTGGAACTGAGAGGGGAACCCAGGAGTCCCCCCATGCCATGCCCAGAGCTGGGGCGAGAACCCAGGAGTCCTGATACCCAGCCCCTCCCACTCCAAACACTGTACCCCACTGCTCTCCCAGAGCTGAGGTGAGACCCTACGAGTCCTGGCTCCCAGCCCCCCCTGCTGCAACCACTAGATCACACTCCCTGCTCAGAGCTGGAGTGAGAATCTAGGAATCCTGTCTCCCAGCCTCCCTGCTCCAACCACTAGACACCATGCCCTGCCCAGAGCTGGGGAGAAAACACAGGAGTCCTGGATCCCAACTCCCCTGTGCTCCAAATACTAGATCTCACTCCCTGCTCAGAGCTGGGGTGAGAACGTAGGAGTCATGGCTCCTAGCCAGCCACCCCCCATCCGCTCAAATTACTAGATCCCACTGCCCTATCAGAGTTGTATAGAGAACCCAGGAGTCCTGATACCCAGCTCCTGCCCCCCCTCCAACCACTAGACCCCACTGCCTGCTCAGAGCTGAGGGTAGAATCTAGGAGTCCTGGCACCCAGCCCCTCCTGCTCTAGCCACTAGATCCCACTCCCCTCCAAGAGCTGGGAATGGAGAAGATGGGCTGCGGCAGGACAGTCTCCCCAGAAAGATCAATATGTCCCTGCTCTGCATGGAACAGGGGATTAGAGTGAATGATGACTTATGGACGAGGAGGTTGAAGAAGGGGTGGCTGGGCCATGTCTACAGGGAGGGTCAGGGGCCAGGATTGGGCCCTGAGTATCACTGAGCTAATGAGATGACAGGGACTGGAGCTGAAGGAACTGAATTCAGCTCACTGTGGGCTGCCGCTCTCTGAGCCCGCAGCCTCATGGATTCAGGGCAAGGTGGCTTCTCCGTGATAGTGGGGCTAATGGTGGGTGCACACAGCCAGCCACAGCCCAGATCAGCAGGGACAGGAGTTCTAAGGAGAATCTCCCTTCTGGGTCAGCAGTACAGGGCCAATGACACACACCACAGCGGGGAGGAAATAACCACAGCAAAGGAAATAGAGAAAGAACAGGTTAAAGAATATTTAGAGACATTAGATGTATCCAAGTTGGCAGTGCCTGATGAAATCATCCTAGGGTACTTAAGGAATAAGCTGAAACAACCTAGAATCATCAGCAATTATCTTAGAGAAGCCATGGAGCAAGGGTGATATTCCAGAGAGCTAGGGAAGGGCAAACATTGTAGCTATCTTTAAAAAGGGGAAGAAGGAAGACCTTCGTTATTATAAACCAGTCAGTCTAACTTTGATACCTGGAAAGATACTGGAACAAGTTAATAAACAATCAATCTGTGAGCACCTAGAGGATAAGAAGATTATAAGAAAGAGCCAGCATGGATTTGTAAAGAACGAATCATGCCAAAGCAACCTCATTTACTTCTTTGGCAGGGTTACTGGCTTCGTGGATGGGGGGAAGCAGTAGACGTGATGTAGCTTGATTTTAGTCAGGTGTTTGACAGTCCCACACGACATTCTCATAAGCAAACTAGGGAAATGTGGTCTAGGTGAAATTATTATAAGCTGGGTGCACAACTGGTTGAAAGACCATCCTCAAAAAGTAGTTAGCAATGGTTTGCCATTAAAGTGAGAGGGCGTACTTAATGGTGTCCCACAGGGCTCAGTCGTGGTCTGGTACTAGTCAATATTTTCATGAATGACTTGGAGAATGGAGAGTGGAGAATAGGGTTATAAACTTTGCAGAGGACACCAAGATTGGAGGGGTTGCAAGCACTTTGGAGGGCAGGATTAGAATTCAAAACGACCTTGACAAGTTGGGGGAATTGGCCTGAAATCAACAGGATGAAATTAAATAGAGACAAGTGCAAATGCAATGAGGAATCTGGTGGCACCTTAAGGTGCCACCGGACTGCTCATTGTTTTTGTGGATACAGACTAACACGGCTACCCCCTGATACTTGAAGTGCAAATAATTTCACGTAGGAAGGGAAAATCAAAGGCACAGCTGCAAACTGGGGACTAACTGGCTAGGAGTGTCGTACTGCTGACAAGGATCCGGGGTTAGGGTGGATCACAAATTGCAGATGAGTCCCCAATGCGATGCAGCTGTGAGAAAGGCTAATATCATTCTGGGGTGTATTAACAGGAGTCTTGTATGTAACACACGGAAGGTCATTCTCCTACTCAACTCGGCATTGGTGAGACGTCAGCTGGAGAACTGTGTCTAATTCTGGGATTTTAGGAAAGATGTGGACAAATTCAAGAGAGTCCAAAGGAGAGCAACAAAAATGAACAAAGGTTTTGAAAACCTGACCTATGAGGAAAGGTTTTTTAAAAAAACGGGCTTTTTTAGTCTTGAGAAAAGAAGACCTGATAACAGTCTTCCAATATGTGAAGGGCTGTTACAAAGAGGGCGGGGATCAATTGTTCCTCATATCCACTGAAGTTAGACAAGCATCTGCAGCAAGGGAGATTGAGGTTAGATATTAGGAAAACGTTTCTAACTGTAAGGGTAGTTAAGCTCTGTAATCGGCTTCCAAGGGAGGTTGTGGAAGCCCCATCACTGGAGGTTTTGGAGACCAGATGGGACAAACACCTGTTGGAGATGGTCTACATGGTCCTACCTCAGTGCACAGGGCTGGACTTCATGACCTCTCCAGGTCCCTTCCAGCCTGACATATCTCATTTTATAGAATCATGGGGGGGGGGGGGGGGATGGAGGGGCAGAAAGACTATAGGAAGTTAAAGGGGGGTTTAATGACAAACAGGAGACAGGAAATTTACAGAGATTTACATCAGCTTGAATGTTCCTGGTAAAGGGGAGATTTGCTGAGAAGTTAGGAGAATAGAAACTTCTTCCTTCCTTTCAAACAGTCCCAGTATCTCTGCAGCAGGCAAAGAGACACAATCACATCTCCGTTTTGCCGGGGATGTTTTCAGCTGGAGGCCTGGTGTGTGCCCGCCAGCGTGAAGGAGACCTTGGGAGGATATGCACGGTGAGTGTGGTAAGCTTCACAGATCTTCATTGGTCCTATGATGTTGCAGGGGACATGGAGGCAAGGAGCTGAGGGGGCTGTTAAAGAGTGTCTGGGTTGATCATTGCTAGAGGCATAGGTGAGTAACTGCTGATAAAACCATCGTTCTGGGCTCTCCTCCTCCGCTCCCACTTGGAACCTACCAATGATAAAAGCAAATCAGTCACATCACTAACGTACCTGGGGCATTTCATAGTGTGTTTCTATTCCACGTTAGGGCTCTGGCTCAGAAGGGGAAAGGGTGGGGTGCACTTAGATGGGAGACCAACAAGGGATAGCAAAGCAAGGAATCCAGGAAGGGGCATTGTGGATATCTCAATAGGGGGCACACTCCCCTGGGAAAGAGTGCTGTCTTCAATACCCCCATGCATCACGAGGGGGTGCTATGCTGCAGGGAGCGGCGGCTCAGTAGGGGCCGTTCTTGCATCTTAATCAGCACTGACTCCAATGCACCAGCATAACACTAGGGGGTGCTGTGATGCAGGGAGCGGGGGGCTCTCTCCCGATAGTCAGTGCTGACCACAGTACCACAGTGTGGTGCTAGGGGGAGCTGTGCTGCAGGAAGTGGGGTGAGGGGGCTCTCCCCCGATAGTCAGTGCTGACCACAGTGGCACAGTGCGGTGCTAGGGGGCGCTGTGATGCAGGGAGTGGGGCACAGGGGGCTCTGCCCTGACAGTTAGTGCTGAGCCCAGTGCCCCAATGTGATGCTAGGGGGCGCTGTGATGCAGGGAGCGAGGCAGGGCTCAGTAGGGGGGGCTCTCTCCTGCCAGTCAGTGCTGAGCCCAATGCCCCAAGGTGGCATTGTGCTGCAGGGAGCAGGGCGGGGGCTCAGTAGGGGGTGTGTCACAGCAGAGAAACCATAATAAACCTGGTCTGCTGCATGGAAGGGGAAATTGAGGCACACCACCTCAGGGCATTGCTGGCTAAATGCCAAGTTACCTACACACTAGAAAACATTAATATCTGCATTGAGTTAACACCAGATGGAAAAGCAGAAGGGTTAACAATACTGACCAGATACAAAGAGATGCTTTCTAGCATCCCAGAGGAGGCACACTGGCTCACTTCTGAAATGACCAGACCGATCCACAAAGGGTTAAAAGCTACACAGAACTTTACAAGAGCTCCTGGGGGGAACACGACAATGTTTAGCAACACTTGGGAGCTGTATGGTCAAAACCTAAAGAGGATCTTGGGCCCACTGCCTCCGCATTGGTCAGTGACTAAAACTCCTGCAGTGAACTGAGAGGGACGGGATGATGCTCTGTACCTCAGAGTAGCACCGTGGAACCCCCATATTCACCACTCTCATACAGTTAGGATATGTTTGGTACAACGTGTGCCTTGTGAGGTATCATTTTTAAAGTCTTCATCCGTTGAACATTGATGTCCTGTTGGATTGCATGTGCTGTCATTGTATGGGAAGTTATGAAGTATTGCTGTATATCAGGGATCGTCAACCTTTGGTATGCGGCTCGCCAGGGTAAGTAAGTACCCTGGTGGGCTGGGCTGGTTTGTTTACCTGCCACGTCTGCAGGTTCGGCCGATTGCAGCTCCCACTGGCCGTGGTTCACCGCTCCAGGCCAATGGGGGCAGCGGGAAGCAGCGGCCAGCACATCCCTCATCCTGCACCGCTTCCCGCAGCTCCCATTGGCCTGGATCGGCGAACCACGGCCAGTTTGAGGGGGGAGGGATAGCTCAGTGGTTTGAGCATTGGCCTGCTAAACCCAGGGTTGTGAGTTCAATCCTTGAGGGGGCCATTTAGGGAACTGGGGTAAAAATCTGTCTGGGGATTGATCCTGCTTTGAGCAGGGGGTTGGACTAGATGCCTCCTGAGATCCTCTCCACCCCTGATATTCTATGATTCTATGAACCGAGGCCAATGGGAGACACGATCGGCCAAACCTGCAGATGCGGCAGGTAAACAAACTGGCCCGGCCCGCCAGGGTGCTTACCCTGGCGAGCCGCGTGCCAAAGGTTGCAGATCCCTGCTGTATATGTTACTGAAATATGTTGTGAGGTTGGGAACACCCACAACCAGCCTTTCAGGTACAACAGTGGAGTTAGCCAGGCCGCATTAATGGCTCATCAAGGAAAGAATCCACTATCCATAGACTGTATACAATGGAGACTGCTTGAGCAATGGGGACCACCTGATCCCCACTGCACAGCAAAGATCTTAGCAAGAAAGTATAAAAAAGGGGAAGTGACATCATCACTTGGCCTCACTCCCCCCACAACTCAACACCTGGAAACACATTTGGAGGACAAAGACTTTCAACTGGGGGAGGCAGGTCCCAGGCTGGAGAAGAGTCCTAGCCTGTGTATTGAGGACCTGTAAACTGCTTGTACCGTTTGTCTAGGTGAGACACTGCTTGATTCAAATCCTGTTTAGTTTGTAGAACTTAGACTGTGAATTTATTTATTTTTTCTTAAGGAACCAACTTTGATCTCTGCGCCTGCTCCTTATAATCACTTTGAATCTGTCTTTCTGTCATTAATCATCTGTTCTTTATTTTATCTAAAACAGTGTGTTTTGGTTGAAGTGTTAGGGGAATCTCAGCTCAGGTTACAAAGGCTGGTGCATGTCCACTTCTGTTGATGAAGTGGTGGACTAGGTAATGAGCTTACCCTGGCCAGGCTTCTGCCCAGTGAAAGATGGCACATCTCTGGGGTGGGGGAGCTGGGGGAATTGGCTGGAGCCTCCCTTTTGATGTTTCGTGAGTGCCTGGGAGATCATTCATGTACCTCAGCTGGGCATGTCCCTGCCTGTGGATGGCTGTGTAAGTGCAGTGCCTATCAGAGGTTTGTGGTTTGACAACAGCATCACAGTGTGAGAGAGTGTGATGTTCAGTACCTCATGGGAACACCCTACACCCCAATGTTCATCTTTGTAAAATGATTGTGTGGTATCCAATGCAAAGTTTGTCATGTTGGGTGTCTTCGGAAGGCTCATGACGCACTGAGCATTGTTGTTATAGTGATGTTATAGTAATTGTTACAGTAATGTTATAGTAATGTTACAGGTTATAATTTCATGTCTATAGTTATGAGGCTGAAAATGTATCCTCATGGCTTAAAGAAAGCCAAGGCAAAAACTCTCTAAGGGCAGAGGGGCAGTTCACACCTCATCAAGGCATGTATGGGACAAACCAGCCCAGCCTCACAGGAACAAAGGACGCTGGCCTAGTAACAAAAGGATCTGTTGGCCTCTCGAGTGACTCTCCCCCTTCCTTTGGGCAGTTTGGGACTGCGATGAGGTAATGCTCACCTGACTCTGAAGGGGGGAGGCAGAGCAAAGAGGGAAGAAAGAACATGATAAAAGGGAGAGACATTTGCCATGCTCTTCCTCTCTCTTCCACCTACATCTACAGACACGACCACCAAGCGACTGAAGCACTGAACAAAGGGGAGAGCCTGATTGAAGGGCAAGCAGCCAGCCTGTGGTGAGAAGCACTAAGTTTGTAAGGACATTGAAAGTGTTAAGATCAATTTAGAATGTGTTTTGCTTTTATTTCATTTGACCAAATCTGACTTGTTATGCTTTGACTTATAATTACTTAAAATCTATCTTTTATAGTTAATAAATCTGTTTGTTTATTCTACCTGAAGCAGTGCGTTTGGTTTGAACCATATCAGAGATTCCCCTTGGGATAACAAGCCTGGTACATATCAATTTATTTGTTAAATTTGTGAACTCATATAACCTTGCAGCATCCAGTGGGCATAACTAGACACTGCAAGATGGAGCTTCCTAGGGTTGTGTCCGGGACCGGAGATATTGGCTAGTGTCTTTCGGTTGCGCAATCCAAGGAGCAGCTTACATGCCAGAGGCTGTGCGTGAACAGCCCAGGAGTGGGGGTTCTCACAGCAGTGCAGGGTAAGGCTGGCTCCCAGAGTCAAGGACTGGAGAGGCCTAGCCGATCACCGGTCCAGATAACACCAGAGGGGGACGTCACAGAGAGATACCCCAGGTTGGTGGGACAGATAACACCAGAGGGGAACATCACAGAGAGATACCCCAGGTTGGTGGGACAGATAACACCAGAGGGGAACATCACAGAGAGATACCCCAGGTTGGTGGGACAGATAACACCAGAGGGGAACATCACAGAGAGATACCCCAGGTTGGTGGGACAGATAACACCAGAGGGGGACGTCACAGAGAGATACCCCAGGTTGGTGGGACAGATAACACCAGAGGGGAACATCACAGAGAGATACCCCAGGTTGGTGGGACAGATAACACCAGAGGGGGACGTCACAGAGAGATACCCCAGGTTGGTGGGACAGATAACACCAGAGGGGGACGTCACAGAGAGATACCCCAGGTTGGTGGGACAGAGGGCTCAGCAGTCGCAGGGGACCCCATCTCCGGGCGCTCTTCCCTTGCAGTCACTCCCTGTCCTTATGCCCCAGCATGGCACTACAGAGCGGGAAGGAGATGGAGGTGCCACAGCTGCTGTCTATGGATAAGTCCCATCCCCTCTTCATTATTACTGTTGTAGCACCCAGGAGAAACCCCTCATGGTGAAGAACCCCAATGTGCTAGGCGCTGCACAAACACTGAACAAGACGGTTCCCAATAACACTCCCTCCTTCCTCCCGCCCCCCACTCTATGTAGTTTGCCCAGGATGCTGGCCATAAACTCAGGTATATCCCCAGACCTGCTGACCTGATTCTGTTGTCCTAAATTCCTCCACCCCGGCTGCTTCCATGAGATCTAGCATCTGCTTTTGCCTTTCCATTCATCTGTGCAACTGATTGCAAGCTGCTGTGTTCCACCCTAGAGGTGGCTGCATCTCAGCCTCGAGCAAGCGATTAGCGGGTGACATCTCAGTGCACCTGTCGGCCCAGCTACCCGACCCCAGAGTTGGCTGCATTTCAGCACCAGTCATGTGATCTCCTGGCAGTATTGCTTGAATGCCCACCATTCCCCACCCTGAGCTCTCCCCGCAACCTGGGGGCTGGGAGCTGCAGGGCCTCATATGGGTGAGCTGTGTGCAAGGTCATCCTGGATGCCTGGGTCCCATCCCCATCTTGGCATCTCACCCCTGAAACCACAATTCTTTGCACCTTGTAACTACACAATTACCCATGATCCATTGCAGCAGAGTCTCCCTCCTGTAAACTCCCCAAAGTCCTTTACTTCAAATTACCCACCGTCCTTTGCACTGAAGTCCTGTATTACTAAATCACCCATGATCCCGTGCAAGGCAGTCCTGCTCTAGAGAATTACCCACAGTCCTTTGCAATAAGGTCTTGCGATCCTAAATTAATCTTGGAGGTGGGAGGGGGCGAGTGCTCCAGAATCCCCTAGGATTTGGAAACTTGAATGGTCATCCTGGATGCCTGGGTCTCATTCCCCATCTCAGTCTCTCCCTGACAGGGACTGAGAGCTGCAGCACCACAAAGGGGTGAGCGCCCTGTGCTGCCTACACAGATACCTGGGTCCCATTCCCCATCCGCCTCACTACCTCCCCACCCACCTTTCTTCTTCCTCTTGTAGAGACAGATGAGAAGCAGCAGCAGAACCAGACCCACGGCAGCACCAGCGCACCCAGCCACCAGGGGAATGGGCAGAGACGAGATAGCTAAGAGATGGAGAAAAAGGGGAGCTGTTAATAACCAGGAATCATAGGGACAGGAGAACAGTGAATAGGGATCTGCTACCTCCACTATACCCCAGCCAGGGCAGGGAACTATGGGTGCCCTCCCCATTAAGGGAAGATTTTCTGCCTGCCAGATGCTTTCAGTATCAGCCATGGTGAAATGCTGCCACCTGTGGGTTAATCAGGGATACTGCAATGGGGGGGGGGGCATGGGTCTTCTTATTGTCCCCTTTAAAGTTTGTAGCCAAGGTCTCTCTTTGAAGGTATCAGGGGGCTGCTGGTATGACCCTGCGGTGGCTTTATTTTGGGGGGATGTAAGGGGCATTTGGGGGCCTCACCCTTCATGGTGATGTTCACAGGCCAGCTCCTGGAGGATGGGACCCACCTCCCATTCACGTTCTCCTCGTATCTATACTGTATGATGGGCACTAGGGGCTGCAGAGGGTGAGGGAATGGGAGAGGAAGGGGCAGCTATACTGTATAATGGGCACTGGGGCAGCATTGGGTGGGGGGGAAGGGGCGGCTATACTGTATAATGGGCACTAGGGGGCAGCAGAGGGTGGGGGTGGGGAAGGGGCGGCTATACTGTATAATGGGCACTAGGGGGCAGCAGAGGGTGGGGATGGGGAAGGGGCGGCTATACTGTATAATGGGCACTAGGGACAGCATGAGGAATGGAGGTTGAGTTAGGCAGCCATTCATTACACGGCTGCATCATGTCAACAATCGTTGTCCATCAAAAGACAGCTGTGTGTGTGTGTTTCCCTGTTCTCCCCACTGCAGGACTACGGAGTGTATCTTTGATGGCATTTGGAGGTTTAGGGGCAGCCTCACCGTTCATGGTGACGTTCACAGCCTGACTCCTGGGGGACGGGATCCACCACCCGCTCACGTTCTCCTCATAGCCGCAAGTGAATTCCCCTGTGGTCACAGGACCAGCCCGTGGGAAAGTGAGCATCATAGAGTCGGTGCTGGACTCCCTTGTGCTGATCTCAGACCCCATGTCCCTGGGGATAATCTCGGCTCCGTCCTTGTAGAAATGAAATCTCCACTCGCTGGCATCTCTGGGGGCCTTGCAGGTGATGACTAATGGGACCCCCTTGCTAACCACCCCAGATGGGGGATCCACGCTCATCAAAGGCAAGGGCAGGGGATCTGAAGGGAGGAGAAAGTGGATGGGTCAGCAGGAGATCCAGATTGGGGAAACTGGTAAAAGGTCCACTATACTATATAATGGGCACTAGGGGCAGCAGAGAGTGGGGGCGGGGAAGGGACTGCTATACTGTATAATGGCCACTAGGGAGCAGTAGAGCATGGGGGCGGGGAAGGGGTGGCTATTCTGTATAATGGGCATTGGGGCAGCAGAGGGTGGGGAAGGGGCAGCTATACTCTATAATGGGGATTAGGGGGCAGCAGAGGGTGGGGGCGGGGAAGGGGCGGCTATACTGTATAATGGGCATTGGGGGCAGGAGAGGGTGGGGAAGGGGCGGCTATATTGTATAATGGGCACTGGGGGCAGGAGAGGGTGGGGATGGGGAGGGAAGGCTCTACTGCATATGGGTAGTAGGGGCAGCAGAGGGTGGGGGTGGGGAAGGAGCGGCTATACTGTATAATGGGCTGTCATAACTATAAAGGGAAGGGTAACAGCTCTCCTGTGTACAGTACTAAAATCCCTCCTGGCCAGAGACTCCAAAATCCTTTTACCTGTAAAGGGTTAAGAAGCTCGGGTAACCTGGCTGACACCTGACCCAAAGGACCAATAAGTGGACAAGATGCTTTCAAATCTTGGGGGGGGGGGGAAAGGCTTTTGTGTGTGCTCTTTGTTTTAAGGGGTTGTTCGCTCTTGGGACTGAGAGGGACCAGACATCAATCCAGGTTCTCCCCATCTTTCTAAACAAGTCTCTCTTATTTCAAAATTCTAGTTAGAACGTCTCTGTTAACTCAGCAGCTGCCAGAGCTGAGTACATCCCAGTTTCAGTCAACTGCAGAGGGGTGTGACCCAGCACAAGAAAACAGGAAAATGACTACCAAAGAAGAAAAAGCTAAAGAGGAGGCCCACAAAAGAGCTATGGAGCTGAAAGAAAAAGAGATAGAGCTGAGAGACAGAGAAGAGAAAGCCAAAGAGGGGGCCCACAAGAGAGAGATAGAGCTGAGAGACAGAGAAGAGAAAGCCAAAGAGGAGGCCCACAAGAGAGAGATGGAGCTGAAAGAAAAAGAGATGGAGCTGAAAAAAAAAGAGATGGAGCTGAAAGAAATAGAGATGGAGGACAGAGAAAAAGAAAGGAAGCATGAACTGGAAGTAGCAAAGGCTAAGCCGGATACAACAGGCCATCCCAACAACCCCTCTCCCATGGGCACTAAGGGCAGCAGAGTGTGGGGGTGGGGAAGTGGCGGCTGTACTGTATAATGGGCACTAGGGGGCAGCAGAGGGTGGGTTGGGGAAGGGGCGGTTATACTGTATAATGGGCATTGGGGCAGCAGAGGGTGGGGTGGGGAAGTGGCGGCTGTACTGTATAATGGGCACTAAGGGCAGCAGAGGGTGGGGGTGGGTAAGGGGCAGCTATACTGTATTTTGGGCACAGGGGGCAGCATGAGGAATGGAGGTTGAGTTAGGCAGCCATTCATTACACGGCTGCATAATGTCAACAATCGTTGTCCATCAAAAGACAGCTGTGTGTGTGTGTTTCCCTGTTCTCCCCACTGCAGGACTACGGAGTGTATCTTTGATGGCATTTGGAGGTTTAGGGGCAGCCTCACCGTTCATGGTGACGTTCACAGCCTGACTCCTGGGGGACGGGATCCACCACCCGCTCACGTTCTCCTCATAGCCGCAAGTGAATTCCCCTGTGGTTGCAGGACCAGCCCGTGGGAAAGTGAGCAACATAGAGTCGGTGCTGGACTCCCTTGTGCTGATCTCAGACCACGTGTCCCCGGGGATAATCTCGGCTCCGTCCTTGTAGAAATGAAATCTCCACTCGCTGGCATCTCCAGGGGCCTTGCAGGTGATGACTAATGGGACCCCCTTGATAACCACCCCAGATGGGGGATCCATGCTCAGCACCGGCAAGGGCAGGGGATCTGAAGGGAGGAGAAAGTGGATGGGTCAGCAGGAGATCCAGATTGGGGAAACTGGTAAAAGGTCCACTATACTGTATAATGGGCACTAGGGGCAGCAGAGGGTGGGGGTGGGGAAGGGGCAGCTATACTGTATAATGGGCATTAGGGGCAGCAGAGGGTGGGGGTGGGGAAGGGGAGGCTATGCTGTATAATGGGCACTAGGGCAGCAGGGGATGGGGGCAGGGAAGGGACTGCTATACTGTATAATGGACACTAGGGGCAGCAGAGGGTGGGGGCAGGGAAGGGGCGGTTATACTGTATAATGTGCACTAGGGGCAGCAGAGGGTGGGGGGCGGGGAGGGGTGGCTATACTCTATAATGGCCACTAGGGGCAGCAGAGCGTGGAGGCGGGGAAGGGGTGGCTATTCTGTATAATGGGCACTAGGGGGCAGCAGAGGGTGGGAGCAGGGAAGGGCGGCTATACTGTATAATGGGCATTGGGGCAGCAGAGGGTGGGGAAGGGGCAGCTATACTGTATAATGGGGACTAGGGGGCAGCAGAGGGTGGGGGCGGGGAAGGGGCGGCTATACTGTATAGGGCTTTGGGGCAGCAGAGGGTGGGGAAGGGGCGGCTATATTGTATAATGGGCACTAGAAGCAGAAGACGGTGGGGAAGGGGCGGCTATACTGTATAATGGGCACTGGGGGCAGGAGAGTGTGGGGGTGGGGAAGGAGCAGCTATACTGTATAATGGGCACTAAGGGCAGCAGAGGGTGGGGGTGGGGAAGTGGCGGCTGTACTGTATAATGGGCACTAGGGGGCAGCAGAGGGTGGGGGTGGGTAAGGGGCGGCTATACTGTATAATGGGCACTAGGGAGCAGCAGAGGGTGGGAGCAGGGAAGGGGCGGCTGTACTGTATAATGGGCATTGGGGCAGCAGAGGGTGAGGAAGGGGCGGCTATATTGTATAATGGGCACTAGAAGCAGAAGACGGTGGGGAAGGGGCGGCTATACTGTATAATGGGCACTGGGGGCAGGAGAGTGTGGGGGTGGGTAAGGGGCAGCTATACTGTATTTTGGGCACAGGGGGCAGCATGAGGAATGGAGGTTGAGTTAGGCAGCCATTCATTACACGGCTGCATCATGTCAACAATCGTTGTCCATCAAAAGACAGCTGTGTGTGTGTGTTTCCCTGTTCTCCTCACTGCAGGACTACGGAGTGTATCTTTGATGGCATTTGTTGGTTTAGGGGTAGCCTCACCCTTCATGGTGACGTTCACAGCCTGACTCCTGGGGGACGGGATCCACCACCCGCTCACGTTCTCCTCATAGCCGCAAGTGAATTCCCCTGTGGTCGCAGGACCAGCCCGTGGGAAAGTGAGCATCATAGAGTCAGTGCTGGACTCCCTTGTGCTGATCTCAGACCCCATGTCCCCGGGGATAATCTCGGCTCTGTCCTTGTAGAAATGAAATCTCCACTCGCTGGCATCTCCGGGGGCCTTGCAGGTGATGACTAATGGGACCCCCTTGATAACCACCCCAGATGGGGGATCCACGCTCAGCACCGGCAAGGGCAGGGGATCTGAGGGGAGGAGAAAGTGGATGGGTCAGCAGGAGATCCAGATTGGGGAAACTGGTAAAAGGTCCACTATACTGTATAATGGGCACTAGGGGCAGCAGAGAGTGGGGGTGGGGAAGGGGCAGCTATACTGTATAATGGGCACTAGGGGCAGCAGAGGGTGGGGGTGGGGGAGTGGCGGCTACACTGTGTAATGGGCACTAGGGGCAGCAGCGGGTGAGGGTGGGGAAGGGGCGGCTATACTGTGTAATGGGCACTAGGGGCAGCAGAGGGTGGGGCTTGGGGAGGGGTGGCTATACTGTATAATGGGCAGTGGGGGCAGCAGAGGGTGGGAGTGGGGAAGGGGCGGCTATACTGTATAATGGGCACTAGGGGCAGCAGAGGGTGGGGGTGGGGAAGGGGCGGCTATACTGTATAATGGGCACTAGGGCAGCAGGGGGTGAGGGGTGGGAAAATGGCGGCTATACTGTATAATGGACACTAGGGGGAGCAGAGGGTGGGGGCGGGGAAAGGGTGGTTATTCGGTATAATGGGCACTAGGGGTGTGGGAAGGGAAGGTGCAGCTCTACTTTATAAAAGCCACTACGAGACAGCATAAGGAATGGTACTTGAATTGCGGGGCCTTCTCCTTCAAAAGGCAGCTGAGTATGTGCACAGGTGCCCATGTGTGTCTCTTTGCTCCATCTATCAGGAAGTACTGAATATCTCTTGAATTGAATTTGAGCCTCTAGGGTATCCTCACCCTTCACGGTGACGTTCACAGGCCAGCTCCTGGGAGATGGGACCCACTTCTCATTCACGTTCTCCTCGTACCCGCAGGTGAATTCCCCGGCGCTGTTGGGACCAGCCCGTGGGATGCTGAGCACAGAGACATTCCTAGAGCTGGTGCTAGACTCCTTGATGCTGATCTCAGACCCCGCATCCCCGGGGACAATCTTTGCTCCGTCTTTGTAGAAGTGAAACCTCCATTCGCTGGCATCCCCGGGGGCTGTGCAGGTGATGAGCAGGGGGAGCCCTTCGTTCACCACTCCTGATGGGGGATCCATGCTCAGCACCGGCCGTGGAGGGGGATCTGAGGGAAGCAGCAACAAGGAGAGGTTAGCAGGGGAACCCCAGTGCTGAGTGTGGGAAAGCAGTGGCTATACTGTATAATGGGCACTGGGGCAGCATTGGGTGGGGGGGAAGGAGCGGTTATACTGTATAATGGGCACTAGGGGGCAGCAGAGGGTGGCAGTGGGGAAGGGGCGGCTGTACTGTATAATGGGCACTAGGGGCAGCAGAGGGCGAGGGTTGGGGAAGGGGTGGCCATGCTGGGTGGTAGTGTTTGAGAGCTGAATGCTTTGTTGCCTTACTGAGTTGTTGGTTGCTCTCTTTGTGTGTGTGTGTGTGTGTATCCATGCTGTAGGAAGTGGTGATTGTATGTAGGGGTGGATTTTATTCTCTAGGGCAACCTCACCTTTCAAGGTAACAGTCACAGCGTGGCTCTTGGTGGACATGATCCATCTCCCACTTTCTTTCTCCTCATACCGGCAGGTGTATTCCCCGGTGCTGTTCGTGTCAACCCGTGGGATGCTGAGCTCAGAGACTGTCATTGAGCCGGTCCTGGGCTCCACGGTGCTGATCTCAGACCCAACATCCCCAGGGACGATCTTGGCTCCATCCTGGTAGAAGTGAAACCTCAGCTGTGTGGCGTTCCCGGGGGCCGTGCAGGTGATGAGCAGGGGGTGCCCTTCGCTCACCACTCCAGATGGGGGATCCACACTCAGCGTTGGCTCGGGAGGGGGGTCTGAAGGGGGCAGCAAAGGGTGGGGGTCAGCCAGGGCAGGAGATGGAGGAAAGTGGAAATGTGGTTCAGAGAATGGAATGGATGCATCTTCCCTCCCTCCAGGACTTTGGACAAGTTGTTGGAGCTGGAATTGGGAATTCCTTCCCAAAAAGCTGCCCTGGGGTGTTGCTAGCCATTGGGTTACCGTTTTGGGCAGCCATGCTCCTGGAACCCTATGGGTCTTGGTTTTCATTGGACAACCATACTGGTGGCCATGTTGGCAGTTATGTTTGGGCAATTAGGCTCTTTTCAGTTGGGTAGGAATGTTGGATTGCCATGTTGGCAGTTGAAAAGCTATGTTGGGTGGCTATTTTAGTAGTTGGGCGGTAACTTGGGTGACCATATTGTTGCCAGTTGGGCGGCCATGTTTATTTTGTCGAGTGTGAGCAGCCATTTTGGATGGGCATGTTAGTATTTGGGCTGCCATATTGGGCAGCAAAGTTGTTGCCAGTTGACTGGCCGTATTTACTGGCCATTTTGCTGAGTGTGAGGATGGGCATGTTTGCCTGCTAGTGGGCAGCCATACTGTTGCCAGTCATACAGCCATGTTGGGTGGCCATGATTTGGGAGTGAAGGGCTGGGAAATAACCCATGGCAGCTAAACCATGGCATAGATTACCTGCTCCTGAAAGACAATGGAGCAGACAGACCCTCCTCCATAACGGCATGACTTTGACAGTCATTGACCTTCAAAAGATAAGTGTGTGTGTTGAATGTATAAAAGCATTCACAACAACAGTTGGAGTGCTGGGAGCCCCTAATGGAGAAGGAGGTCTCTTGATATTTAAATAGCTACATTGTGGTGTACAGAGATAGATAGAGGGGGGGGGGAGGGTATGGAGAGAAGGAGAGAGAGACAGAGAGAGAGTATGGGGATGGATAGATAAATAGATAGATACAGAAACTCTTCGCTTAACGTTGTAGTTATGTAACTGAAAAGTGCTTCTTTAAGTGAAAAGATGTTAAGCGAATCCAATTTCCCCATAAGAATTAATGTAAATAAGGGGGGTTAGGTTCCAGGGAAATTTATTTTGCCAGACAAAAGACTATATATATATATATATATATATATATACACACACAGTATAAGTGTTAAACAAACAATTGAATACTGTACACAGCAGTGCTGATTGTGAAGCTTGGTTGAGGTGGTGGAGTCAGAGGGTGGGATATTTCCCAGGGAATGCCTTGCTGCTAAATGATGAACTAGCACTCGGCTGAGCCCTCAAGGGTTAACACATTGTTGTTAATGTAGCCTCACCCTCTACAAGGCAGCAGAGACGGAGAGAGGAGACACAATAGACCAGGAGTCGGCAACCTTTCAGAAGTGCTGTGCCGAGTCTTCATTTATTCACTCTAATTTAAGGTTTTGCGTGCCAGTAATACATGTTAATGTTTTTAAAAGGTCTCTTTCTATAAGTCTATAATATATAACTAAACTATTGTTGTATGTAAAGTAAATAAGGTTTTAAAAATGTTTAAGAACCTTCATTTACAATTCAATTAAAATGCAGAGCCCCCGGACCAGTGGCCAGGACCCAGGCAGTGCGAGTGCCACTGAAAATTAGCTCGCGTTCCACCTTTGGCACTCGTGCCATAGGCTGCCTACCCCTGCAATAGACGCATGGCAGTGGCTGCAAACATTCCCTGCGGAAACTGAATGTGATGATGAACCCAGGCTATCCTACTGGAGCGCACCACTCCTTCCACTTTCCAAAGTGCCGGGGTGTGTGTGTGTGCATGCGTGTGTGTGTGTGTGAGAGAGAGAGAGACACTGTGTGTGTGTGTGTGTGTGTGTTTGTGTGTGTGTGTGAGAGAGAGAGATGTGCATTGCCCCTTTAAGTAAGCAGACCCCACTCTAAGTACATTGCCTTTTTAAGTAGATCAGCAAGTTGAGACAGCAACCACTGCCAGCAAGCTCCCTCTGTCCTGAGCCCTGTCGTGTCTCCCCCTCCTCTGTGGAGATGGGGTACAGGAGCGGGGGAAGGGGGACACCCTGACATCAGCACCCCTCTCCCCGCACTCCCTGCACATCAAGCAGGAGGCTCCCGGGAGCAGCGCCAAGGCAGAGGGCAGGAGCAACTCACGGCAGCGGGGGGAGGGACACCTGAACTGCCCGGTAATTGATAGCCTGCTGGGGGCTGCCCCACAGAGAACTTAGGGGAGCTGATAAGGGGATTGCTGGTCCACCCTGGTTCCAATCCCCCACCAGCTCCAACAGCTGCTCTTCCTGCAAGCAAAGCAGGCGGTTGCCAAACAACGTTATAAGGGAGCATTGTGCAACTTTCAGTGAGCATGTTCTCTAATAGGTCAGCGATGTAACAACGTTAACCAGGGACAGTCAGTGAGGAGTTACTGTAGATCGGGGTCTCAAAGTCCCAGCCCACGGGCCATCTGCGGCCTGAGAACCTCCCCAATGTGGCCCGCGGGGCTCCAGCAATTTTGGGGCCGAGTCGCTCCCTTGGCCCCTCCTGCCGACCCCAGGTGCTCCCCCCCCGCGTGTCCCCCGGGGAATTTAAAATGGCCTGGGGCCCCACCCACCATCAGCAGTGTGGCAGAGCTGAGCGGTTTCTTGCGCACTCACTCCACATGTCTGCCGGACCCTCCCTATGGCCCTGGGGCCAATGGGAAGCTGCGGGGGAGGTGCCTGGGGGCAGCAGCACGCAGAGATCCCCAGGCCAACCCCGCCTTGGAGCCCCAGGTAAGCGCCGCACCCCCTGACCCCCTCCCAGAGCCTGCACCCCTCCGCCTCCTCCTGCACCCCCATCCCCTGCCCCAGCCCTGAGCCTGCACCCAGCACCCAATGTCCATCCCAGAGCCTGCACCCCAGATCCCCTCCCCTACCCTAACTCCCTCCCAGAGCCCAACCTCTCACCCCTTCTGCACCCAAACTCCCTCCCAGAGCCTGCACCCTGCACCCCTCCTGCACCCCAATCCCCTGCCCCATCCCAGAGCCTCTACCCAAACTCCGTCCCAGAGCCCAAACTCTCACCCCTTCTACACCCAAACTCCCTCCCAGAGCCTTAGGCAGGTGGGGGGCGGAGTTTTGGGCGGCATGAGTGACATTATTGGCCCGCTGGGAGGATTTGAGGACAGGCACTGGCCCTAAGGTAAATGGAGTTTGAGACCCCTGCTGTAGATAGGTGACAAAGTCAGGCCGGACGGCTGCAGGAGGGGCTGGGAAAACAGGTATGTTAGCCCTAGAATGCTAAAGGCCCTTCTTCCTACAAGCTGGAAAGGGGATGCTTCAGGTCAATTAGGGACACCCGAGTCCAAATAAGGGCTGTCTGAAACCTGTTAAAACCTCTCTCCGGGGAGGGGGAGAAGACAAACTGCTGCAAGGCTGGTGGCGGCAGGGAGATCGGCTTCTCCAGTGTGAGAGACTGCGCCCCACCCCATAGGGGAGACACCCAAACCCAGTGCCTGTTTAGGGGAAGGACTGACACCCTGGGGCCAGGGACAGGACAACACCTACCACAGCGAGGGGGCCAGGGAAAGGTATTTCCCCTTTTGCTTCCATGCATTAGAGACTTGTTTCCCTTTGTCTGGCAGAGGAGCACTCCTCAGGCCGGCCCCGAGGCCTACCGGGAAGGCTCTGAGAAACAAACCCTGAAGAGGGAAGACAGACGCGCCCCAGAGTGGGGCTGATTTATGCTAGGCCCTGTCCCTGCCAGAGGAGGGAGCACTAAGTCTGGCAAGGCAAAAGGGGTGCCTTGCCACAATAGATTGTTAGATAGCTAGATAGATAGATAGGGATAGATAGACAGACAGACAGACCTCACCTTTGACTCTGATGCTGATATGGTTGCTCTCATAGGACTGGATGAAACCAGTGTTGCCCGTGTAATAGTTACAGCTGTACAAACCCGCATTCCGCGGCTCCGTGATGTTGAGGTTGTAGGTGTGTTTCCACCCGGAGGACACCCTGGCTGAAACAGCCCATCCCCTATTGCTGTAGTATTGGAATACCGACACCCGATCCCTCGCAGGGGGAGCAGAGCATGTGAGGCCCACGGTGTCTCCAAGCAGGTATTCAACCTTCTGGGGATGCACGGAGAAGGCTGGGGCTGGGTGTTTAGCTGGGGAACCAAGGTTCCATTAGCACCAACTCATAACCACACAGACCCGGCCACAAATAGAAACCCTCACATTTGTCCTGCACCCACCCCTCCAACATGGGAAGGATCAGCTGGAGGCTGTGGTATCACAGCCCTTCTCTTAGGGCTTTGGCTTCTGGAGTCATGGGATTCAAGCAGAATCTCAGCGTTGGTTATAAACAGTCAGCTTCCAGCAGTTGTGGTGAAGGAGGAAATCTCAAGGTGGTGACTTGAGTGTGACCTTCCTGAGTCTGCCCAGAGCCTGAGCCCCTCGCTGTGAGACGGGGCAGCTGCCCTGCATGTGACAAGGCTGAGGTGAACACTGCACAATCTCTCCCCCTTGGGAGATTGGAGGGGGGCCATCCCTGCATCAGCTTCCCTCAGGGTTGCCCCATGACGTGAAGGGGTACAAGAGAAAGAGGAGTTGGGAACTCCAGGGAGATGTGGGGTCAGGCCATTTCCTCTCTGAGCGGAAGCGTTCACAATGTGCAGTTTCATCCACCAGGGAAAAGTGCTGGCTCAGCTGTTCCCAAAACTGAGCTTATCATCATTAGCCCTGAGTTCCTCTCCACCCACGTACACACAACCCTCCCCCTGCCAATGTATGGCTCCCTCCTCTGCAGAGGGAAGAGGGGCACTTGTCTTCCGTAGCTTCTCTGCTGGGACCTGAGACCCACCCAACTCATCTCACCCGCTCTGGGATGGGAACGGTGTTAGGTCAGAATGAACTGGGGCTGACCAGGCATAAGGAGCAAAGAGGGAGTTGGAGACCTCCGAACTCAGATACCCCCCACCTGCACTTCCACATCCCACAGCTTCAATGGGGGGAAATACCCCACCCCGGCTCCCAAGACAATCCCACCCCCAGCAGTGGCATCTCAGCGAGGACAGGCATCAGCATTACCTGCAGGGAACACCGGCCGGGGAAGGAGGGAGGCTGAAAGAGAGAAAAGAGTTGATGAGACCTCCAAGTACACACGAGATGGGATGCTGGGGAGAATGGGGGAGGTGGGTAACAGGAGAAGACAGACAGACAGGCAGACAGAAAGGGACATCACTCACCCAGCACGAGCAGAAGGAGAGTTAGCACCATGCTGAACTGGTCCCTCTGGGGCTGGGAGCTGGGTTCTGAGCTCAGCCACCAGCCGGGTCTCCCTCCAGAAGGGTGACTGACCCTTCTGCTTTGTCCGTCCCACGAGATGGACAATCCCATGACAGGATGCGTTGCTCATCCCTCGGCCCTCCCTCCCTCCCTCCCATGATCTCTGAGAAGTCATGGGCTCCCACCCACCACAGGAAATCCTGGAGCGACCACAGTCTCGGGCTCTTCCCCTCCACAGCCCAACTATTCGCCTCCATGGCCACAAATGCCACTGGCCCTTGTTCTGTGGACCATCCACACACCTTTTCCTGCTGCCCCCTCTGAGTTCGGCGCTCCTGTGCTTCTATTTCCCGCCCTGTGATACAGCAAGGGTCCCTGCACTAGGCTCCCAGCTCCTCAGCCGTCACCTCTCTTGGGTGGAGACGCACATCTCTCACCCTCCTGTGTGGGGATTTTCCAGGCTGCAAAGCATCCTGCCTTCACTGGGACTTCTCCGGCGAGTCCCTCCGTCTATACCGGTTTGCTTTGCCATCCCCTCAGAGTCTATAAACAACACAATTGCTTGTGGTTTCCAGTGACCACACACTTTCTAACCAAGCCCACTGAGTCCTGAGGGGGAAGCACTACGGGGGAAACATATCAAAGAAAGAAAAGAACCTCCACACATGCTAATAGGCTCACTGGAGACCAACCCACCCACCCCCACCCTGGCTCTGGCCAGTGTCAGTCTTTCCAGCCCTCAGATCCTTGGCCTGGCCTCTCTGCTGGGACCTGGATTGGGGCCCTCCATGGACTGGAGCTCCTCTCCGTTAGCTGGGGCAGAACCAACTAAGCCCCGAGCCTGTTGAAAACCAGGCTATTTATCCACTGTCCTTTCTTTGTAGGCTCATCTTGGGAGAATCCAGTTTGAACCAATATTTGGGAGCATCTCCTGGGCGGGGGGTGTTAATGTCTCTGGAGTTGTTACAACCTGTTCTTAGTTCCTGGGCGAGCTGTGGTTACCCCTCCCACCATGGGACTACCCACAGTGATAGCTCCCAGAGATAGAGCAGGAAAATGTCCCATTTCCATCTCCGCAGCGCCCAGGCCCCTTACCAGTAATGATCCGGCCCAGATCAGAAGACATCAGGAGACGGATGTGGAAGAAAATGAAATCCTCACTCTCAGGTTGGAAGCAACAAAATCAGAGACAGCTTTAATCAGGACATGCAATTGCAAGGGAAGAACACAGCTGACAGAGAGCATCTCTGCCTCAGTTTCTTCAAAGTACAAGCAATATCACACAAGCATTTATACATTTTAGTGGCATGCATGTTAAAAACATCTGCAGTTTGTTTATGTTATGTCCTGCCCATTCCTGTATTTTCTCACGTCTGTTCTCAAAACATCGCTATCTCAAGGCTGAGTCACGCTGACTCTACTCTGCTATCTTCCCACCCGCTTCTAACGTGAGCCCTGCTTCTACAGGTTCCGCGATATTAAGCTAAGACTTAGCATGCCAGTTGCTCTGTTTCTTACAACTGAGGCTACGTCTACACTACCCGCCGATTCAGGAAATCGTTCTCTCGGGGATCGAATTATTGCGTCTCGTCGGGACGCGACAATCGATCCCCGAATCGATGCTTGTACTCCACCAGCGGAGGGAGGAGTAAGCGCCGTCGACGGGGGAGCCGCGGAGGTCGATTTGCCGCCGTCCTCACAGCGGGGTAAGTCGGCTCCGATACGTCGAATTCAGCTATGCTATTCGCGTAGCTGAATTTGCATATCTTAAATCGAACCCCCCCCCTCCCCGTAGTGAGGACGTAGCCTGAGAGGCCTATATTTAAACCCTTTAACCCTGTTTCCACATGGAGAATTGACCTCTTCCTTTAGGAGTGTGTTCTAATGGCTGATCTCCCTAAGCGGTGCCTTATTTCCAATTTGTATTTATCTGGTTTCAGCTATTTAGAAAAGCTGGACAAGCACAAGTCCATGGGGCCGGATGCTAAAGCAGTTGGCGGATGTGATTGCAGAGCCGTGGGCCATTATCTTTGAAAACTCATGGCGATCGGGGGAGGTCCCAGATGACTGGAAAAAGGCTAATGTAGTGCCCATCTGTCATAACTATAAAGGGAAGGGTAACAGCTCTCCTGTGTACAGTACTATACAATCCCTCCTGGGCAGAGACTCCAAAATCCTTTTACCTGTAAAGGGTTAAGAAGCTCGGGTAACCTGGCTGACACCTGACCCAGAGGACCAATAAGGGGACAAGATACTTTCAAATCTTGGGGGGGGGAAAGGCTTTTGTGTGTGCTCTTTGTTTTAAGGGGTGGTTCGCTCTTGGGACTGAGAGGGACCAGACATCAATCCAGGTTCTCCCCATCTTTCTAAACAAGTCTCTCTTATTTCAAAATTGTAAGTAAAAGCCAGGCAAGGCGTCTTAGATTTACTTTGTTTTCTCAACTTGTAAATGTACCTTTTACTAAAGTGCTTATCTTGTTTGCTATACTTTGAACCTAAGACAGAGGGGATTCCTCTGAGCTCTTTAAGTTTGATTACCCTGTAAAGTTATTTTCCATACTGATTTTGCAGAGATGATTTTTACCTTTTGCTTTAATTAAAAGCCTTCTTTTTAAAAACCTGATTGATTTCTCCTTGTTTAAAATCCAAGGAGTTTGGATCTGTATTCACCAGGGAATTGGTGAAAGGTTTCTCAAGGCTTCCCAGGGAGGGAATTCTTAAGATGGTGGCAGCGGACCAGAGCTAAGCTGGTAGATAAGCTTAGAAGTTTTCATGCAGGCCCCTACATTTGTACCCTAAAGTTCAAAGTAGGGATACAGCCTTGACATGGTGGCGCAGCGGTGGGATCGTTTTAAACCCAAAAGCCAGTAAGATTTTTATTTCCTTCTAGCTGCTTGGAAAGCAGAGCTGAAGGTAGATGCATATCTTATCTCTCCTTGCCTGAAGGCAGAGCCTCTCAGCTCTTCTAACCGATCCCGGTTTGTTGTAGAACAAGGACTTTTATACAAGGAGACTCTTTCTGGTGGGCACCAGGAAGACTGGCATCCTCAAAGACAGCTGGTAGTTCCCACTAAGTATCGGGTAAAGCTCTTGAGCTTAGCCCATGATCATCCCAGTGGCCATTCTGGGGTGAACAGAACCAAAGACCGGTTGGGGAAGTCCTTCCACTGGGAGGGAATGGGCAAGGACGTTGCTAATTATGTCCGGTCTTGTGAGGTGTGCCAACGAGTGGGAAAGCCCCAAGACCAGGTTAAAGCCCCTCTCCAGCCACTACCCATAATTGAGGTCCCATTTCAGCGAGTAGCTGTGGATATTCTGGGTCCTTTCCCAAAGAAGACACCCAGAGGAAAGCAGTACGTACTGACTTTCATGGATTTTGCTACCCGATGGCCGGAAGCTGTTCCCTTAAGCAACACCAAGGCTAAAAGTGTGTGCCAGGCATTAGCAGACATTTTTGCCAGGGTAGGTTGGCCCTCCGACATCCTTACAGATTCGGGAACTAATTTCCTGGCAGGGAACATGAAAAACCTGTGGGAAGCTCATGGGGTGAATCACTTGGTTGCCACCCCTCATCACCATCAAACCAATGGTCTGGTGGAGAGGTTTAATGGAACTTTGGGGGCCATGATACGTAAATTCGTAAATGAACACTCCAATGATTGGGACCTAGTGTTGCAGCAGTTGCTTTTTGCCTACAGGGCTGTACCACATCCCAGTTTAGGGTTTTCACCATTTGAACTTGTGTATGGCCGCGAGGTTAAGGGGCCATTACAGTTGGTGAAGCAGCAATGGGAGGGGTTTACGCCTTCTCCAGGAACTAACATTCTAGACTTTGTAAGCAACCTACAAAACACCCTCCGACACTCTTTAGCCCTTGCTAAAGAAAACCTAAAGGATGCTCAGGAAGAGCAAAAGGCCTGGTATGATAAACATTCCAGAGAACGGTCCTTCACAGTAGGAGACCAAGTCATGGTCTTAAAGGCGCTCCAGGCCCATAAAATGGAAGCGTCGTGGGAAGGACCATTCACGATCCAGGAGCGCCTAGGAGCTGTTAACTATCTCATAGCCTCCCCCACCTCCAACATAAAGCCTAAGGTATACCATGTTAATTCTCTTAAGCCCTTTTATTCTAGAGAATTAAACGTTTGCCAGTTTACAGCCCAGGAAACTGATGACGCGGAGTGGCCTGCAGGTGTCTACTATGAAGGAGAAAGGAATGGTGGCGTGGAAGAGGTGAACCTCTCCACGACCCTGGGACGTCTGCAGCGACAGCAGATCAAGGAGCTGTGCACAAGCTTTGCACCAATTTTCTCAGCCACTCCAGGACGGACCGAACGGGCATACCACTCCATTGACACAGGTAATGCTCACCCAATTAGAACCCCACCCTACCGGGAGTCACCTCATGCCCAAGCTGCTATACAAAGGGAGATCCAGGACATGCTACAGATGGGTATAATCCGCCCCTCTACCAGTGCATGGGCATCTCCAGTGGTTCTAGTTCCCAAACCAGATGGGGAAATACGCTTTTGCGTGGACTACCGTAAGCTAAATGCTGTAACTCGTCCTGACAACTATCCAATGCCACGCACAGATGAGCTATTGGAGAAATTGGGACATGCCCAATTCATCTCTACTTTAGACTTAACCAAGGGGTACTGGCAAGTACCACTAGATGAACCCGCTAAGGAAAGGTCCGCCTTCGTCACCCAGGCAGGGGTGTATGAATTCAATGTACTCCCTTTCGGGTTGCGAAATGCACCCGCCACCTTCCAAAGACTTGTAGATGGTCTCTTGGCGGGATTGGGAGAATCTGCAGTTGCCTATCTCGATGATGTGGCCATTTTTTCTGATTCATGGACAGAACACCTGGAGCACCTGAAAAAAGTCTTTGAGCGCATCCGGCAGGCAGGACTAACTGTTAAGGCTAAAAAGTGTCAAATAGGCCAAAACAGAGTGACATACCTGGGGCACCAGGTGGGTCAAGGAACTATAAATCCCCTACAGGCCAAAGTGGATGCTATCCAAAAGTGGCCGGTTCCAAAGTCAAAGAAACAGGTCCAATCCTTCTTAGGCTTGGCCGGATATTATAGGCGATTTGTACCACACTACAGCCAAATCGCCGCCCCGCTGACAGACCTAACCAGAAAGAAACAGCCAAATGCAGTTCAGTGGACTGATAAGTGTCAAAAGGCCTTTAACCAGCTTAAGGCAACACTCATGTCTGACCCTGTGCTAAGGGCCCCAGACTTTGACAAACCGTTCCTAGTAACCACAGATGCTTCCGAGCGAGGCGTGGGAGCAGTTTTAATGCAGGAGGGACCGGATCAAGAATTCCATCCTGTCGTGTTTCTCAGCAAGAAACTGTCTGAGAGGGAAAGCCACTGGTCAATCAGCGAAAAGGAATGCTACGCCATTGTGTACGCGCTGGAAAAGTTACGCCCATATGTTTGGGGACGGCGTTTCCAACTACAAACAGACCATGCTGCGCTACAGTGGCTTCATACCGCCAAGGGAAATAACAAAAAACTTCTTCGGTGGAGTTTAGCTCTCCAAGATTTTGATTTTGAAATACAACACATTTCGGGGGCTTCTAACAAAGTGGCTGATGCACTCTCCCGGGAAAGTTTCCCAGAGTTAACTGGTTAACAATTGTTCTTGTAATGAAACATATTGTTAGTTTTTATATAATCAGTAGTATGTCTAAAGGTACATGTGTCTTGTTAACTCTGTTTTCTCCTAGAACTCCAGGAAGAAATCACAGCCAGTGTGGAACCGAGCGTCCAACACTATCTGTGATTTGGGGGGCGTGTCATAACTATAAAGGAAAGGGTAACAGCTCTCCTGTGTACAGTACTAAAATCCCTCCTGGTCAGAGACTCCAAAATCCTTTTACCTGTAAAGGGTTAAGAAGCTCGGGTAACCTGGCTGACACCTGACCCAGAGGACCAATAAGGGGACAAGATACTTTCAAATCTTGGGGGGGGGAAAGGCTTTTGTGTGTGCTCTTTGTTTTAAGGGGTGGTTCGCTCTTGGGACTGAGAGGGACCAGACATCAATCCAGGTTCTCCCCATCTTTCTAAACAAGTCTCTCTTATTTCAAAATTGTAAGTAAAAGCCAGGCAAGGCGTCTTAGATTTACTTTGTTTTCTCAACTTGTAAATGTACCTTTTACTAAAGTGCTTATCTTGTTTGCTATACTTTGAACCTAAGACAGAGGGGATTCCTCTGAGCTCTTTAAGTTTGATTACCCTGTAAAGTTATTTTCCATACTGATTTTGCAGAGATGATTTTTACCTTTTGCTTTAATTAAAAGCCTTCTTTTTAAAAACCTGATTGATTTCTCCTTGTTTAAAATCCAAGGAGTTTGGATCTGTATTCACCAGGGAATTGGTGAAAGGTTTCTCAAGGCTTCCCAGGGAGGGAATTCTTAAGATGGTGGCAGCGGACCAGAGCTAAGCTGGTAGATAAGCTTAGAAGTTTTCATGCAGGCCCCTACATTTGTACCCTAAAGTTCAAAGTAGGGATACAGCCTTGACACCATCTTTAAAAAAGGGAAGAAGGAGGTTCAGGGGAACTACAGGCCAGTCAGCCTCACCACAGTCCCTGGAAAAATCATGGAGCAGGTCCTCAAGGAATCAATTCTGAAGCACTTAGAGGAGAGGAAAGTGATCAGCCTAACTTAATTGCCTTCTATGATGAGATAACTGGGTCTGTGGATGAGGGGAAAGCAGTGGACATGTTATTCCTTGACTTTAGCAAAGCTTTTGATACTGTCTCCCACAGTATTCTTGCCAGCAAGTTACAGAAGTATGGGCTGGATGAATGGACTATAAGATGGATAGAAAGCTGGCCAAATCATCGGGCTCAACTGGTAGTGATCAATGGCTCCATGTCTAGTTGGCAGCCGGTTTCAAGCGGAGTGCCCCAAGGGTCGGTCCTGGGGCCGGTTTTGTTCAATATCTTCATTAATGATCTGGCGGATGGCATGGACTGCACTCTCAGCAAGTTTGCAGATGACACTAAACTGGGAGGAGTGGTAGATACGCTGGAGGGTAGGGATAGGATACAGAGGGACCTAGACAAATTAGAGGCTTGGGCCAAAAGAAATCTGATAAGGTTCAACAAGGACAAGTGCAGAGTCCTGCACTTAGGACGGAAGAATCCCATGCACTGCTACAGACTAGGGACCGAGTGGCTAGGCAGCAGTTATGCAGAAAAGGACCTAGGGTTACAGTGGATGAGAAGCTGGATATGAGTCAACAGTGTGTCCTTGTTGAAAAGAAGGTTAACTGCATTTTGGGCTGTATAAGTAGGGGCATTGCCAGCAGATTGAGGGACATGATCATTCCCCTCTATTCGGCATTGGTGAGGCCTCATCTGGAGTACTGGCTAGTTTTGGGCCCCACACTACAAGAAGGATGTGGAAAAATTGGAAAGAGTACAGCAGAGGGCAACAAAAATGATTAGGGGACTGGAGTACATGACTTATGAGGAGAGGCTGAGGGAACTGGGATTGTTTAGTCTGCAGAAGAGAGGAATGAGGGGGGATTTGATAGCTGGTTTCAACTACCTGAAAGGGGGTTCCAAAGGGGATGGATCTAGACTGTTCTCAGCGGTAGCAGATGACAGAACAAGGAGTAATGGTCTCAGGTTGCAGTGTGGGAGGTTTAGGTTGGATATTAGGAAAAAAACATTTCACTAGGATGGTGGTGAACCACTGGAATGGGTTACCTAGGGAGGTGGTGGAATCTCCTTCCTTAGAGGTTTTTAAGGCCTGGCTTGACAAAGCCCTGGCTGGGATGATTTAGTTGGGGATTGGTCCTGCTTTGAGCTGGGGGTTGGACTAGATGACCTCCTGAGGTCCCTTCCAACCCTGATAGTCTATGATTCTATGATTCCAGCTGTTGTTTCTTTCCCCTGTAGATTAAAAAGCCCTTTAGTAGCCAGTATTTTCTCCCAGTGAATGTCCTCATGCATCCCTATCCATCACCTTTCTCTCTTATTGATAAGATAAAGAGATTGAATCCCCTGCTCTAACCACCAGACCTCACTCCCTTCCCAGAGTTGTCTATAGAAGCCAAGAGTCCTCACACCCAGCCCCTCTGCTCTAACCCACTAGAACCCACTCTCCACCCACAGCCAGGATTAGAACCCAGGAGTCCTGGCTCCTAGACCCCCTGCTTTAACCCACTAGACCCCATTGTTACATCCAGACCACTGGGGGGTTGAGTGTCCCCTGCCTTGCAACATCAGGTGCCATACAATGCCTTGCTGAAGTACTCCCACCAGGCTCGCTCACAAACCGCCTTCCAGCATGCAAACCACACTCTGTCTCATTAGCCTGGGTTATACTGGCAGGGTGACCCCAGCACATCCCCAGTCCCAGATCTTCCCCCAGAAATGTATGTCTTGTCCTGCCCAGGATTGGATAAAACAGTAAAACATGATTATTAACTACAATGAGACAAATTTCAAGAGACTATGAACAATGAAGCATCAAAGTCAGAAATTGTTCCAAGAAAAATGAAGATAAAATGCTTCCTAGTATCTGCTTAAGAAACTACTGGAGTTGCAAAACAAACTTTCTCACCCTGTACTCCAGCAGATCACATCAGGACTCCTCCCCCAGAGTCCAACAGCTGTTTCCTTTGTCTTCTCAGATCCAGACAATGAGGTGGACAGGGAGAGAGAGAGAGAAGTGTCCTGGGGTGTTTGTCCTTCCTTTTGATAGTTTCAGTCCCTCTCTTGAACAATGTTTCTAGCTGAGACCCAGGAGCCAAAGAGTCTCTGTGAAAGGATTTTCCCTGCTGGGTTTTTCACTAAACACTTCTGTAAAATCAGGATGGAAGATAGCTTTACAGGGTAACAAAAAGATTCAAAAGACAGAGGATTTCCCCTCTAGGCAAAACTTTAAAGGCCACGTCTACACTACCCGCCGAATCGGCGGGTAATAATCGATCTATCAGGGATCGATTTATTGTGTCTCGTCTAGACGTGATAAATCGATCCCCAAATCGACGCCTGTACTCCACCTCGGCAGGAGGAGTAAGCGAAGTCGACGGGGGAGCTGCGGCAGTCGACTTGCCGCCATGAGGACGGCAAGGTAAGTCGAACTAAGATACTTCGACTTCAGCTATGCGAATAGCGTAGCTGAAGTTGCGTATCTTAGATCGATCCCCCACCCCAGTGTAGACCAGCCCATAGTTACAAAAACAGAGATAAACCTCCCTCTTACCACAGGGAAAATTCACAAGCTAAAACAAAAGATACTCTAACACATTTCTTGGCTATTATTTACTATTTCTGCAATACTAGATGCTTAGTCCAGATATGCTTAAGGAGATGTATTTTTCCAGCCCTGGTTCCTTGCTGACTCGAAGAGAACAACACAAAGACACAAACAAAAACCTTCCCCCACAGATTTGAAAGTATTTTCTCCCCTTACTGGTCCTTTTGGTCAGGTGCCAACCAGGTTATCTGAGCTTCTTAACCCCTTACAGGTAAAAGAGGAATTAACCCTTTACAGGGTAAAGAGGGATTTTATGCTACCCTTAGCTGTATGTTTATGACACCTCCCTGCTTGATGATTCTGTTTACTGCTTAAATGCAAATTAAGGCAAGCACGCCTTCCTTCCTTTGGTTGGGACAGACCTACCTGGGCAGGGCTGGGGTTTGGAGCGTGTGTTAATCTTGTAATGTCATATACAGCAGTGCCACACATAGTTTACCAGGACAATAATGGCCAGAAAAGTATGAAAACAACAAGGAGTCTGGTGGCACCTTAAAGACTAACAGATTTATTTGGGCATAAGCTTTCGTGGGTAAAAACCTCACTTCTTCGGATGCATAGAGTGAAAGTTACAGATGCAGGCATTATATACTGACACATGGAGAGCAGGGAATTACTTCGCAAGTGGAGAACCAGTGCTGACAGCGCCAATTCAATCAGGGTGGATGTAGTCCACTCCCAATAATAGATGAGGAGGTGTCAATTCCAGGAGAGGCAAAGCTGCTTCTGTAATGAGCCAGCCACTCCCAGTCCCTATTCAAGCCCAGATTAATGGTGTTAAATTTGCAAATGAATTTTAGTTCTGCTGTTTCTCTTTGAAGTCTGTTTCTGAAGTTTTTTTGTTCAATGATAGTGACTTTTAAATCTGTAATAGAATGACCAGGGAGATTGAAGTGTTCACTTACTGGCTTATGTATGTTACCATTCCTGATGTCCGATTTGTGTCCATTTATTCTTTTGCGGAGGGACTGTCCGGTTTGGCCAATGTACATGGCAGAGGGGCATTGCTGGCACATGATGGCATATATAACATTAGTGGATGTGCAGGTGAGTGAGCCCTTGATGGTGTGGCTGATGTGGTTGGGTCCTCTGATGGTGTCGCCAGAGTAGATATGGGGACAGAGTAGGCAACGAGGTTTGCTACAGGGATTGGTTCCTGGGCTGGTGTTTCTGTGGTGTGGTGTGTAGTTGCTGGTGAGTATTTTCTTCAGGTTGGGGGGTTGTCTGTAAGCGAGGACTGGCTTGCCTCCCAAGGTCTGTGAGAGTGAGGGATCATTTTCCAGGATAGGTTGTAGATCATGGATAATGCGCTGGAGAGGTTTTAGCTGGGGGCTGTATGTGATGGCCAGTGGTGTTCTGTTATTGTCCTTGTTGGGCCTGTCTTGTAGTAGGTGATTTCTGGGTACCCATCTCGCTCTGTCAATCTGTTTCCTCACTTCCCCAGGTGGGCATTGTAGTTTTACGAATGCTTGATAAAGATCTTGTAGGTGTTTGTCTCTGTCTGAGGGGTTGGAGCAAATTCGGTTGTATCTTAGGGCTTGGCTGTAGACAATGGATCGTGTGATGTGTCTTGGATGGAAGCTGGAGGCATGTAGGTACGTATAGCGGTCAGTAGGTTTCCGGTATAGGGTGGTGTTTATGTGGCTATCACTTATTTGCACTGTAGTGTCCAGGAAGTGGATCTTTTGTGTGGACTGGTCCAGGCTGAGGTTGATGGTGGGGTGGAAATTGTTGAAGTCCACCTGGACTATGCTTTGTACGAAGATTATTACAATAATGTGTAGGGCGTGAATACAGGGGTGTATTATATCATACACCTTCCCCTCCCAGCAGGGCCGGCTCTGGCTTTTTTGCCGCCCGGCGGGGAGCGCGGCAGGGGAGGGCGCCGAGCCCGGCCGTGGCCCCGCTCTCCCCGACCCAGCCGGAGCGCCGGGAGGAGGGCGGAGAGCCCAGACGCGGCCCCGGTCTCCCCGGCCGGCTGGAGCACCGGGAGAGGGCGGCGAGCGCGCCGCGGCTCCACTCTCCCCGGCGGCCGGAGTGCCGGGGGGAGGGCGGCGAGCCCGGCCGGGGCCCCGCTCTCCCCGACCGGCCGGAGCGCCAGGAGGAGGGCGGAGAGCCCGGCCGCGGCCCCGCTCTCCCCGGGTGAGCGCCGCCCCCCTCCAGGTGCTGCCCCAAGCACATGCTTGGAGGGCTGGTGCCTGGAGCTGGCCCTGCCTCCCAGAGCCAGGATAAAATCCAGGAATCCTGGATCCTAGCCACTTGCTGTAACCCACCGGATCCCACTTCCCTTCCCGAGCTAGGATAGAACCCAGGAGTCCTGGCTCCCAATACTCCTTCTGTGATCGCTGGACTAGTACCTCTAGCCAATGCGCACAGATTGCAACAGAGAATTTCCGACAGTCAACAAACACAGTCAATGTCTGAGAAATAGCTCATTGGCACCAGCTGGGGATCTGGCCAATGAACTCCAATGTCGCTATGACTGATTGACACTAGCTGCACTGAAGTTAATGGATCAGATGCCCAGCCAATCTACAAGAAGGCCATATTGGTTAAAAACCTGAACTGGTTTAGAGGGAAAGTGAAAAAAAGAATCCAGAGGAGAAAATTATAGAAAATTGATAAGAGAAGCAAAAGGAACACAAGGAGAAATCTATGGCCAGCAGCGTTAAGGACAATAAGAAGGAGGTTTTTAACTATATTAGGAACAAAAAGAATCCTGACAATGTTATTGGGCCATTACTAGATTGAAAGGGTAGAATTATCAATAATAATGCAGAAAAGTCTGAAGTGTTCAATAAATATTTCTGTTCTGTATATATACAGATGATGTAGTCTCCTCATATGATGATGATAACACTCTTTCCTTTCCACTAGTATCTCTGGAGGGTGCTAAACAGAAGCTAGTAAAGTTAGGTATTTTTAAATCAGCAAGTCCAGATAACTTGCAGCCAAGAGTTTTAAAACAGATGACTGAGGGGCTCGCTGGACTTGACTGACTGGATACTTTTCTAAAAGATCCACTCTTAGGCTTTGGCTACATTGGTGCTGTACAGCGCTGCAACTTGCTGCGCTCAGGGGTGTGAAAAAACACCCCCCCGAGCGCAGCGAGTGCAGCGCTGTAAAGCGCCAGTGTAATCAGTGCCTGCAGCGCTGCACGCTCGCTCGCAGCGCTGCAAGCTACTCCCCTCAGAGAGGTGGAGTACATACAGCGCTGCGAGAGCTCTCTCGCAGCACTGGTGGCGCGACTACACTTGCTCTTCACAGCACTGCCATGGGTGTAGCCAAGCCCTAGGAATTATTTTCAGAACGCCCTATGGCCTGTGTTATCCAGGAGGTGAGACTAGATGACCACAATGGTTCCTTCTGGCCTTGGACTCTATGAATCTATGTGGGAAAGAATTTGCTGGTCAAAGTGGGGGGAGAATCACCCCATCTGCTGGCAATGCGGAGGATATGACACAAACCATGTGAGAGAGCACACAAATACCAGGTCCATCGATGAGACAGAGACTGAAGTGGGTTGGAGTAAAATTTAATTATGAAGGAGGAAGGGAGGGGAGTTTACAGGAATTCATACAGCTTGGAAACAAGCGGCAGATTGGATCTGGAAAAGGAGAAGAAAGCTTTCTTTCTTTCTTTCTTTCTTTCTTTCTTTCTTTCTTTCTTTCTTTCTTTCTTTCTTTCTTTCGTTCCTTCGTTCTTTCGTTCTTTCTGTTTAGAAGAGGCTCCCACATCAGCAGTGGAACCAACGGCAATGATGTGACATGGAAGATTACAGCAGCAGGCTAAAATATATTTTGTGTTGCATTCCTGGTGCTGCACATGACCAGGGAAGAGACCTGCAGAATATTCAAAGCAAATATGTTAAGCGTCACAGCACCCCGCATGGAAGATGAAGATCATGAACACCATTTGTCAGGTAAGGAAACTGAGGCAGGGGACAGGGATGATTGATTGGGCCTCGGCATCACAAACAAATTGGAAAGATTCATGCTAAAGACCTTTGGAGGTTCTTCTTCGGGCTTGGATCTCCATCCTGTGATTCTCCTAGGAACCTGCAAACAAAAAGTGACAACACTGGAGTCTATACCATGCTTCAGTCCCACCTGTTATTTAGATCTCTAGCTAAGGGTGGGGGAGGACAAGTTCTGAGGAAGGAGGGATGAAACTGCAGGGGGAACAACCAGTGGCTGACTCACCGATGCTCTCCATGGGGCTAGGGGCCCTGTGCTACAGATAGCAGGGTGAGCAGGTCACTAGGGGGTGCTCTCCCCCTTGGAGTCAGGGGTGACCCCACTTCCCCAGAGCTGCAATACGGGGCCCTGCGGTGCAGGGCACGGGGCGGGGCGGGGACTCAGTAGCTGGTGCTCTCCCCTGGCAGTCAGGGATTGACTTCGATATCACAGGGAGGCTCTAGGGGGCACTGTGCTGCCGGGAGCCCCACGACCGACTGCTGCAGTGTGACCCCCAGCGATCAATCCCAACACAGCTGATTCCGCTCTGCCTACCCCCTTCCCACCCCAGCCATTTCAGTGCAGTTCAGGAGCCTCCTTTGCTCCCCATCCAAAATGATTGGGCAGCTGTCATGCCCCCAACACACCCCGCCCCAGAGGTGGCTGCATGTCAGCCGATGTCTGAAGAGCTGCCCATGGGAACAGAGCCTCTGACATACACGATACCGAGCCAACTGCGGTACTGGTAGGTGCAACCATCCCTCTGCAACTAACCTTGTGTAGGCTGAGAAAGAAAAGGGGAGAAATTTCAGCCTTGGTGGGTCGTTTTGAGTTCAGGGACAAGTCCCCAGGACCCTGCCAATGAGAGCTGCCTGCCCCGGAAGAAGCCAGTTACCTTCGCGCTTCATCAGGAAGTAGGTGACGAGGAAGATGAGGCTGTTGAGGGTGAAGAATGAGCCCCCCACGGCCAACTCCCGGGACCAGTTGCCTGCGTGGGCTGTGGAGAGGAAACGTGATGGTGACGGAGGGGCAATGCACTGCTCAGTGTGTGTGTGTGTGTGTGTGTGTGTATGTGTGTCCCTGCCGCCCCCTGCTGCAGGGGGTGAGCCCTGCTCTTTGTGTGTGTCTGTGTGTGTGAGGGCTGGGGATCATATGTTCTGGCAGCTGCTGGGAAAGACAGAAAATGAAGATCCAACGTATGAAACAAAACAATATAATAATTCTTTGGGGTCACTTGATTGTAATAATAAACAAATGAAAAACAACAACAACCTCAAAATTTAACTGTTGCTTTGCAGGTACGGGTACAAAAGATCTCCGTTATTCCCCAATGTTTCTGTTGGTCTTATTTATTTAGTAGTCCACTGACTGTGGGGAAAATAATGCCGCACAACTTGTGTTTGTGCATAACAAACGTTTCCCCTGAGAAAGCTAAACAACTCATAGGCGCCAACTCTGTGGGTGCTCCGGGGCTCAAGCACCCACCAAAAAAATAGGGGGTGCTCAGCACCCACGGGGCTAGATTAATCTTTGGTGGGCCCAGCATCTGGACCGTGGCCCGCTCCCTGCTCTGCCCTGAAGCCCTGTCCCTACTCGGCCTCTTCCCTCTTCCTACTGACACCCCACCCCCACTTAGCCTCTTCCCCTTGAGGTCTCGCCCCTGCTCTGCCCTAAGGCCCCGCCCCCACTCTGCCCCAAGGCCCCGCCCCCACTCTGCCTCTTCCCTCCATGGCCCACCTGCCACTCACATGGGGGGAGGGGGCGGAGAAGAGCTCCCACCAGAAAAAAACAAAAGTCAGCACCTGTGGGACAACTAAAAGAATGGCCACCTACAAAATGGTTTCACTAAAAAAAAAAAAAAAAAAAGGATCGATATTCCCCTACAAGCCGAGACAGCATGTTTATCCCCAGGCCCTGTATTACATGGTAAACTTTGGACATTTTAGACATAGTCTGCAGACCCCCAGGGGTCCGTGGACCCCAGGTTGAAAACCGCTGCCCTAGAACACGGATTTTGGTTATTTTCCCCCTTCGAAAACGTGGGTGACGGCTACAAACAGGCTTTGTTTTAAACGTCTGTGGAAACTTTCCTTGGTTTAACAGCTTTCGAAAAGTAAGTCAGGCTCTTCTCTCTGGTACAAAGGGCGATCAGCTCTTTTAGTCTTTCGAGCAGTTTGGGTTGCTTTTGCATCCTGGGCAAAACTTTCATAAGAACGGCCCTACTGGGTCAGAGCAATGGTCCATCTAGCCCAGTATCCTGTCTTCTGACAGTGGCCAATGCCAGGTGCCCCAGAGCAGGGCCGGCTCCAGCATTTCTGCCTCCCCAAGCAAAAAAAAAAAAAAGCCGCGATCGATGGCGGCAGTTCGGCGGCAGGTCCTTCGCTCCTAGAGGGAGTGAGGGACCTGCCGCCCCCGAATTGCCGCAGGTGCCGCCCCTCTCCCTTGGCCGCCCCAAGCACCTGCTTGTTAAGCTAGTGCCTGGAGCCGGCCCTGCTTCAGAGGGAATGAGCAGAACAGGCAATCAGTGAGTGATTCAAGAGCACTGTTTCTACCAAATAGCCCTTGCGGTTTTTATTTTGAAGAAAATATTCCCGAGGTTTGATGTTTTGGTTCAAATGCAGGCAGGGCCGTCGCGAGCGGGTTCAGGCCCCGGTGAAATTTTTTTTCGGGCCTCCCAGCAAGGGCAGACCAGCTAAACAGGGCGGACGAGAAGGTGGGGAAGCCGGACCCTGGGCCACCTTCCGGACCGCTGGGCCCTGGGCCACCTTCCGGACCGCCGGGCCCCGGTAATTTGTACCGGCTTCCCCCCCCTCTCGTCGGCTCTGAACGCAGGGGACAGGGCGGGAGGGCGCAATGCTTGCTGAGAATTGCCGAGCTCCCAGCGGCTTAGCATCCCTAAGTGATCTGGCGTCCGGGCATAACCAGCAACAGCTTTAGAAAACCTATTCTGCTGGGCTCAGCCATGCGGCGGTGGATCCCCGAGACTGCCAGCTCCTCGAATTGCTGGCATTTGTGTGGGGATAGGGACCGCCCTTGGGGTGCGGTGCTTTTTTCTCTCTGCCATTTATTTACCCTGTAACAGGCTTGGGGGGGGGGAAGCTTTCTTGCTGCTCTAAATGTTTTCTCTCACTTGATTTTCTCTCTTTCTGTGACAGGCCGGAGGGCTTTCCTCATGTTCTAAAACTTTTCCTTTCTGGTTGATTTAAAACTCACTCTCTTCCTTTTTTTCCTTTCCTGCAGGTTTAACATTTTCTGTCCTTTCCCTCTTTTGCAGTTTTAAAACTCTTTCCCTGACATTTTCCTTTCCTGCAGTTTTCAGACTTTCTCTCTGACCTTTTTCCTTTCTTGATCACTAGGTGAGAATCCGCTTTCTTTTGTAAATGATTTAAAAGGGGCTCAACCTCCCTTTACTCGCTGTTATTTAAAATGTGTAAACACCTGGTTTTGTTCAAAAAATTTCTAACCTGAACACGTGAAAACACACACACTTCCTAATTCCCAACAGAAAGAAAAATTAAAACATGAATCTTTTCTCCTAAATGCCCAACATGGCAAAAGTGCACACGTCCGTAAATGAGACTGGAAGGTGGAACAAAAAGCAAAAAGGGGACATGGAAACCTGACAAAATTGGTGTGCTGGATAAAAGGTGCAGAAGTACTACACTCTCTCCTCAGGGGTATTACAGACAGGCAGGGCTCACCTCTCATGCTAATGACAACCAGTATGGTACACCCAGTGCTGGGGATTCAAGGAGAGGGATGGGGCTGCATGGGCATCTGGGAAACAACAATTTTCATTGGCACCTATCCATCCTAATGAACACAGGACCAGCATCTTCAATCCCAACCCAGTCCCTTTAGGCTGTGGGGGACCCCTCCCCAGTCTGCGGCCCACCCGTGTCCTTCCTGAGGTCCTCGTCAGAACTCACCGAGAACCCCATGGCCTGGATTAAAAGGGACTCTATATGGCAAATGTAACTGTGGATGGGTTGAGGTGACACTTGATTTAGGCAATACTTTCCCTCTTTCCAGAAGAAGAAACTGATGCCCAGATATTAAGTCTGACATTACTGGCACTAGGAAATTCACCCAGGGCTAAAATGGCTATGTCCATAGTAAGGAACTGTATAAGAAGTTCCCCACCAGAGCTACCACCATTGTAGCTGGGAGTCCTGATGCAGACAAGGTGCTACCAGCCTCTGTCATCGTCAGGTTTAAAGATATGTCTACACAGCAAAAGCTGTGCATTGGCTAGTCTCTCCAAGCTAATTTGAATCCAGCTAGCTTGAGTAACAACAGAAGTGAAGACAGCACAGTCAGGCTTCAGAGTGGGCTAGCAGGCCAAGCATGCACCCAATGATGGGTCTTCCACAATCTCCTTGGAAGCCAATTCGGGAGATCCACTCCCCTTCAAGTTAGAAAGTTCTTCCTAATGTCTAACCTCAATCTCCCTTGCTGCAGATTAAGCCCATTACTTCTCATCCTGCCTTGAATGGACACAGAGAACATATACATTCTATACGTTCTCAGTTTACCTGACTCATGTGTGAAGGACTGCCAGCTGGGAGGACTAACAATTCTTCAAGTCAATATCTCTCAGGGGGTCTTTCTTACCCCACAATCACTCTTCAGTGTTGATTTCCCCAACAGAAAATATCTGCTATAACAAACATTGCTTATTAGGGTATGTCTACACTACGAGAGTACTTCGATTTTAGTTAATTCGACTATGTGGAATCGATATTACTAAGTCGAACGTGTGTGTCCACACTAAGGACAGTAATTCGACTTTGTGAGACTTTGTGAGTCCACACTAACGGGGCAAGCGTCGACATTGGAAGCGGTGCACTGTGGGCAGCTATCCCACAGTTCCCGCAGTCCCCGCTGCCCATTGGAATTCTGGGTCGAGCCCCAAATGCCTTCTGGGTAAAAAAATGTGTCGAGGGTGCTTTTGGGCGCCTGTCGTCATCCATCCGTCACTCCTGCCCCCCCCCCTCCCTCCCTGAAAGCGCCGGCGGGAAATCAGTTCGCGCGCTTTTCTGATTACTGACAGCGCGGACGCCACAGCAGTGCGAGCATGGATCCCGCTGCGACCATCGCTGCAGTTGTGGCAGTACTCAACGCCTTGCAGCTTCTCCTCCACCTGTACCAGAGGCAGCTGCAGATCAATCATGAGAGGAGGCTACGGCACTACCGTGACGGCATGAAGTCGGACACTAGCTCTGACCTCTCTGAGAACATGAGACCCAGCGCCCAGGACATCTTGCTGTCACTGGGTCTTGTTGATACTGTTGAACGGCGATTCTGGGCCCGTGAAACAAGCATGGACTGGTGGGACCGCATAGTGCTGCAGGTCTGGGATGAATCCCAGTGGCTGCGCAACTTTCGCATGCGGAAGGGGACTTTCCTCGAACTGTGTGAGTTGCTGTCCCCTGCCCTGAAGCGAAAGGACACCCGGATGCGGGCAGCCCTGACTGTCCAGAAGTGAGTGGCCATAGCCCTCTGGAAGCTCGCAACGCCAGACAGCTACCGGTCCGTCGCTAACCACTTTGGTGTGGGCAAGTCTACCGTGGGGGTTGCTGTTATGCAAGTAGCCAGGGCAATCGTCAAGCTACTGCTATCTAAGGTAGTGACCCTGGGAAACGTGGAGCTCATCAGAGATGGCTTTGCCGAGATGGGATTCCCAAACTGCGGTGGGGCTATAGATGGGACTCACATCCCTATCCTGGGACCGGACCACCAGGCCAGCCAGTACATCAACCGAAAGGGCTACTTTTCCATGGTGCTGCAAGCACTGGTGGACCATCGGGGACGTTTTACCAATATCTACGTTGGATGGCCTGGCAAGGTTCATGACGCTAGGGTGTTCAGGAACTCTGGTCTGTTTAGACGGCTGCAGGAAGGTCTTTACTTCCCGGACCACAAAGTAACTGTTGGGGATGTGGAGATGCCTACAGTCATCCTCGGGGACCCTGCATACCCGCTAATGCCCTGGCTCATGAAGCACTACACTGGCGCACTGGACTCAGGGAAAGAACTATTCAACTACCGGCTCAGCAAGTGCAGAATGGTGGTGGAGTGTGCTTTTGGCCGTCTCAAGGGGAGATGGAGAAGCCTACTCACTCGCTGTGATCTCAGCGAGACCAATATCCCCATTGTGATAGCTGCTTGCTGTGTGCTCCACAATTTGTGTGAGAGCAAGGGGGAGACCTTTATGTCGGGGTGGGAGGTTGAGGCAAATAGCCTGGCTTCTGATTACGTCCAGCCAGACAGCCGGGCGATTAGAAGATCCCAGCGGGACGCGCTGTGCATCAGGGAGGCTTTGAAAGCCAGGTTCCTGACTGAGCAGGGTCTCCAGTGACTGTTTACTTTGTGGACACAGATGCTGAACCTGCCCCCGTTTCTTTACCCAGTTACTGTTGACTATCCTTCCAAGTTACATACCCCCTTCCCCACCTTCCCAACAAATAAAATCTGTTCCATTTTGTTAATGAACAAGGTTCTCTTTCTTACTGTTTTCGCGGGAATGTTTTAAACCAGGGACGCAGACTGTGGCGGGGGGCGGGTTTAGTGTTTTGATGAAAATGATGCTTCTAAACTCCGGGAATGACAGGCTCCGCAGTGCTGGATTGGTTGTTTCAACGCAGCCTGCCAGCAGTCCTGGGCGGGACTGCATGTATGTGTCGGCCAAGTGACTTTCTGGTAGGGGGCGGAGGGTAACAGATCCCCTGCTGCGTGGCTCTGTGATCCAGGATAAGGACCGCGGCATAAGATCTCTAACTGCCCTCCCCCGCCACAAAGTCACAGATCAACCCCCTTGCACCCCAGAACATGAAAACCGCCTCCCAGACTGACCAGGGTAACTGGTGACTGTACTGTGTATGTGTCCTGATGCTGGACCTGCCCCCGCCTCTGTAGCCTGCTACAGGTGACTGTCCTGTCCAAGTAACAAACCCCTTCCCCACCTTCAGACAGAATCCCCTCTAAAAGACACTCTCGGAAACAGTACTTAACAGAAACAGATGTTTTATTATGAACCGCACATGAAAAGGGGGGGGAGGAAACTTGGACGTGGGCTATTGTGAGATGGGTAGGAAAGGACTTTTCAAACTTTGGAACGAGAGCCTTCCATTGCTGCAGCAGTGTGCAGGGGCCGACTGAAAGTTTTAACGGCCCTTGCCGCCCCTCCTTCTTTGGACTTTTGGTGAGGGGGGTGTGGGACTTGGTGGCGGGGGAGGGCGGTTAGAGATAGACAGCAGCAGGGCTCTGTCCTCCTGCCTCCGGTCTTGCAGAACATCCACTAGGCGCCGGAGCATCTCCGTTTGCTCCCTCATTAGTCCAAGCAGGGTTTGAGTAGCCTGCTGGTCCTCCTGGCGCCACCTCTCCTCCCGTTCCATGACTGCTCTGTGCATTTGTGACAAGTTCTCCCTCCACTGTGTCGTCTGGGCTGCCTGCTCTCATGAGCACTCCATAAGTTCATAAAACATGTCTTCACGCGTCTTTCTCTTCCTTCTCCTAATCTGCGCTAGCCTCTGGGAGTGTGATGCCAGGCTGGGTTGGGAGACAGTCGCAGATGTGTCTGTGGGAATGGGAAAAAGGGAGTAAATTCCTGAGACAGATAAATGAAGTTGCTAACAAAGAACATAGTCTTTCTCTGTGAACAACACCATGCACTGGACCTTTCACATGCGCACTCAGGACAAGGTCGAATTTTCGGCCCTCGCCTTCAGTGCCTGGGGTCCTGCAGTTGCGATCAGAGAAGCGTTGCAGGACACCTCTACTTCTGTTGCAGGAAAGCATGGTAAGCCGTAGACTTGTGGCAGCTTAAAAATGTAATAGTAGCACTGGGCTCCTTTCGCACTGAATGCAAGGCCACTCTCTGCTGGCAGCAATCAGGGAAGCATGAGCTCTGCCCCTGTCCCACCACCTCGCGGCTGTCCCCGGGAAAGCTCCCTGTATGCTGCCCCTCTGCCGCCTCCACCGCGTGGCTGCAAAGCAGTCCCAATACTAACATTCCCCTCCCTAATTTAAAGCAGGGCGTCATGTGTGATATTACTCTCATGAGGATCTCGGAGACCGAGAGGGGAAGGATGCTTCGGGAGACCATGCAGAGGCCAGGGCCGTATGCCGCCATGCTGTGCCGTGCCATGATCCCGGACTACCTGATGGACTCATGGCGTGGGAACGTGTGTTACCATGGTGGACCGAACAAGATCGCCCTGCCGCGGAACCTGATGCGCATGCTTGAGCGGTACCTCCAGGAGAGCTATGCCGAGCTATCCCAGGAGGACTCTCTGTCCATTCCCGGGCACATTGACCGGCTTTTCCTTTAAGTGCAGCATAAGGGACTACAGAGTGGAGCGTCCTGTGGTGGACTAATCGTGAATATCCGGACATTATTTGATTTTTTATACATAGTTAGGACTAAATAGTTGACTAAGCCAAATAAATCATGAACACCAAATTGCTAATATCGTTAATATTACTGTTTTGTTATAAATAAAAGTTTCTATGTTTAAATGAGTGAATGAAAAGCCCATTCTTAACAATATAAATATTCCAGTTATGTTAAAATGAAATGTTTAGATGTTTAAAGCACTCACTGCTTGATCCTTCCCCTGATTCGGTGTCCGGGGTAAGGGCTGTGGACGGTTGGTAGGGGATCTCGGTAAGGGTGATGAAGAGATCCTGGCTGTCGGGGAAATCAGCGGTGCAAGCGCTGTCGACTGCCTCGTCCTCCTCATCTCCTTCCTCATCTTCCCCGTCACCTAACATTTCCGACGAGGAACCGGCCGTGGACAATATCCCATCCTCGGAGTCCACGGTCAGTGGTGGGGTAGTGGTGGCGGCCGCACCTAGGATGGAATGCAGTGCCTCGTAGAAACGTGATGTGTGGGGCTGCAATCCGGAGCGTCGGTTTGCCTCTTTGGTTTTTTGGTAGCCTTGTCTCAGCTCCTTGATTTTCACGCGGCACTGCGTTGCATCCCGGCTGTATCCTCTCTCTGCCATGGCTTTAGAGATCTTCTCGTAGATCTTTGCGTTCCGTCTTTTGGAGCGCAGCTCGGAAAGCACGGACTCATCGCCCCACACAGCGATGAGATCCAAGACTTCCCGATCAGTCCATGCTGGGGCCCTCTTTCTATTAGATTGCACGGCCATCTCTGCTGGAGAGCTCTGCATCGTTGCCAGTGCTGCTGAGCTCTCCACGCTGTCCAAACAGAAAATGAGATTCAAACTGCCCAGACAGGAAAAGGAATTCAAATTTTCCCGGGGCTTTTCCTGTGTGGCTGGTCAGAGCATCCGAGCTCGAAGTGCTGTCCGGAGCTATTACCATCGATTTCCATCCACACCTAGCCTAATTCGATATGGCCATTTCGAATTTAGCGCTACTCCTCTCGTTTTTGAGGAGTACAGAAGTCGAATTTAAAAGAGCTCTATGTCGAACTAAATAGCTTCGTGGTGTGGACGGGTGCAGGGTTAATTCGATGTAACGGCGCTAAATTCGATATAAGCTCCTAGTGTAGACCAGGCCTTAGATTCCCAAGTATTCATATGCTTATGTCAGCATTTTATATATATTTTAAGGAGCTGGTTTCCAAGAATATCTGGAGTTGTATAGAAATGAAGGCACCCCAGAGTTATTAAATACAACATATTGAATAAATTCCTGACTAGGGTTACTTATCAGTCAAGGACCAACGTTCTGGGCATTAGAATTTAGACATACTCTTTTTTGAAGATAAAGATTCTAATGAATAGTTAATATATATAAATATACAGAAAGAACTAAAAGTATAACTATTTACTAACAGGTACTAACACCTCTTTATAACACATTTGAAGACTGTTATCACGTAGGGTTGCCGACATAAGAACATAAGAATGGCCATACTGGGTCAGACCAAAGGTCCATCTAGTCCAGCATCCTGTCGTCCTACAGTGGCCAATGTCAGGTGCCCCAGAGGGAATGAACAGAACAGACAATCATCAAGTGATCCAACCCCTGTCTCCCATTCCCAGCTTCTGACAAATAGAGGTTAGGGACACCATCCCGGTTCATGCTCGCTAATAGCCATTGATGGACCTATCCTCCAGGAACTTAACTAGTTCCTTTTTTAACTCTGTTATAGTCTTGGCTTTCATAACATCCTCTGGGCAAAGAATTCCACTGACTGTGCATTGTGTGAAGAGATACTTCCTTTTGTTTGTTTGAAACCTGCTGCCTATTAATTTCATGTGGTGACCCCTAGTTCTTGCGTTATGAGAAGGAGTATATAACACTTCCTTATTTACTTTCTCCACACCAGTCATGATTTTATAGACTCTATCATTCCAGAACCCTCTGGGATTGTCAAACATGATTATTACCTCTTGCCTTACATATGACGCTCGTCACCATGGAGCATCACCCATGAGAGAGAGAGAGAGAGAGAGCACCTAGCCACAATCTCAGAGAGGGAGTCCGGAGCAGAGCTGGGTAAAAGATGGATTTTTCCATTTGGCGGCAGCTCTGACAAAATCAGGGAAGGGGGAGATTCATTTTCACTTGAGCCAAATAATGAAGTTTTTTGACAAACTGAGAATTTGGGGAGAATAAAAAATCAGTTTGGAATTTCCTTCAAAACAAATTTTAAATGCAAAAACGAGATGGGGGGATTGCTGAAAGTTGCAGTCCAGTTTATTATTTGCACCAGAGGCAGGGGACGCGGAAGACGCAGGGAAAGCATGTAATTAAGAAGTGTTGCTGTAGCTAGATGTGTTCATGGAGGATAGGTCCATCAATGGCTATTAGCCAGGATGGGCAGGGATAGTGTCCCTAGCCTCTGTTAGCTAGCAGCTGGGAATGGGCGACAGGGGATGGATCACTTGATGATTCCCTGTTCTGTTCGTTCCCACTGGGGCACCTGGCTTTGGCCACTGTCTGAAGACAGAATACTGGGCTAGATGGACCTTTGATCTCACCCAGTCTGGCCATTCTTATGTTCTTATGTTGGGCCCAGGATATTCGAGATACATGGTGCGGGGTGGTGATCGCTTTTATTACTAACAAGGGTTGGTCCAATGTAAGCTATTACAGCACTCACCTGGTTGCTGTAATTGAGAAGTCAGGCAAAGGGGAAAAACTATCCTGAAAAGGTCTGTGCGATTGCTGACCCCTGCTGGAGGGGATGAGCCCTGTTCTCTGTGTATGTGTGTGTGTGTATGTGTGTGTCCCCATCCCTGCCGCCCCCTGCTGGAGGGAACAAACCCTGACCAGCGCATGCACAGTAAGCAACTCACAGATTATATCCTCGGCTCTGCCGGGGAACCTTCTGCACATAACCCTCCCCATGCCTCAGTTTTCCCTCCCAGCCATCACCTCTGTTGTGTCTTTAAACTGCCAGGGCTTTGGGGCAAGGGCTGTCCCTCTGGAGGTGAATAGATGGCGCTAGCACAGCGAGGCCCTGCTCTGATCTGGGGCACACCGGCGCCACTGGAACAAGGACGATGCCTGCAAACAGGAGGTTTTCAGTCTCCATGCCCCTGCTTCCTGACGGTCCAGTCCTCACCCCTGTGATCACACGGGGGTGGGGGATGGGGTTATTTTATTTCATTTTCTGGCAGTTGATGACCAAGGGGGTTGCGTTGCCTGGGAGTTTCTTTTTCTAAAGAAAAACAAACGGAACCAGAAAAGAGAAGTCCCCCCCAGAAAAGAGAAGTGCCCCAGATTGTGCTGAGACCAGGAACAGGGAACCAGCTGCCGCGCAAGCGGCCAGGGATGAGAGTAGGGTTGGCTTTGTTCAACGGAACTGGCTCTGGTGTTGGGCCTGTCACGAAGTTGAGGAAAATCAGCAAAATTATTGTGCAGCTGCTGGAGGGGCTGGGACCCACTCTGTGAGTGTGTGTGTGTGTGTGTGTGTTCCTCCCTGCTGCCCCCTGGTGGAGGGGATGGATCCTGCTCCTTCTGTGTGTGTGTGTGTGTGTGTGTGTGTGTGTGTGTGTGTGTGTGTGTCCCTGCTTCCCCCTGCTGGAGGAGATGAGCCCTGCTCTGTGTGTGTGTGTGTGTGTGAGTGTGTCCCTGATGCCCTCTGTTGCCCCCTGCTGGAGGGGCTGAGCCCTGCTGTGTGCTTTCATGTTTGCTGCCACCTACTAGACAAACGCAGGGCATGTTATTTAGACACTGGGACAAACTCTAGGGGCATCACCGTGAGTCTCCCAGCCTAGAGACACCTAATGTGTAGAGGAACTGAAATCTAACATCTGTGGTTGGCTCCCTGCGGTTTCCCACTCAACCCACCATCCCTTGTGGTTTGTTGTCAAACCAGACACCAACACCTGTCTGAGTCATGGAAGAAACCAGCCGGCGTGAGTCCACTGGCTGTGCAGGTGAGGCCCGCTAACCTGGGGCAGAAGCTGGAGAAGAGAAGCACTGGGGGTGGGAATGGGAGTGGAGGGGGGGGGGATTTTGGGACACCACTCACAGCTGAAGATGAATCAAGAGAAGGGGGGATGAAGGAGCACCTAGGGCACTCCAGCAGGAGCTAGGGATGTGGGTTGGAATCCCTTGGGGTGGGTGTTGGGTTCAGACTTCCATCCGTGGCCTTGTAAAGCAGCTGAAGGGGTTTAGGCACCCAAGGGCCAAAGGAAAACTGCTCAGAAAAGGAGACTGAGGCAAAGGAGTGGGGGCGGGATTTAATTGCTAGTGTGAACAGAGGGAATTGGTTCTGTTCGTACAGCACCTGGCACACCGGGAGGCCGGTTCAGGACCACAGTTCCTAGGCACTACAATAATACAAATAAATACAAAAATCACATATACCCAGCTGTCCGGGACTGTATTGCATCAGAGCTGAGGAACCAAGATGGACACTTTTCTTTCTTTCCCTCCCCCTCTTCTGTTCTTCCTTTCTCTCTTCTTTCCCCCTTTCGTTCTTTTCTTCTTCCTCTCCATTTCTTCTTTCCTTCCCCCTCTCTCATCAACCATTCTTCTCCTTTACTTTCTTCCCATGTTTTCCCCTTTCCTTTTCTTCCTCTTTTTCCTTCTTTCTTCCTCTTTCCTCTCCTTTTTCCTTCCTTCCTTTTTTCATCTCTCCTCCTTTCCTTCTTTATTCCTTTTCTTCCTTTCTTCTAATTTAACAGTAATGAATTAGCTGGGGAATGAGACTGGCTCTGTATGTGCGTGAGTGTCCCTGCTGCCCCCTGCTGGAGGGAACGAGCCCTACTCAGCGTCTGTGTATCACTGCTTCTCTTTTGTAGCCGAGCACAGGGGAAAGGGAGAATTTGGGGGGATTTTAAAGATGGGTTTCCCCAAACCCCTATTGGATTTTGATGCCCAATGTCTGGACATATCACCAGGAATTGGGGGGATGGGGCAGATTTTGTGGCTGGCTCTGAAAATTGCACCCTACAATTCTTGGGGGACCTCACCTGTTGTGTTGGTGGTAGCACTTCACCGTGATAGTCCCTTACGATATGAGCTAACTACTTAAGCTGCTAAATGAGTTGGTCAACCTTGTATTTAGCTGTGACATGCTCAGCCCCTTTCTTGGCCTTGAAGAAGAGCTCAGCGTAATCATGAAAATTTGAACCTCCACCATCAGACATGGGTCCACTATATGATATCACCTCAACCGCCTTGTCTCTCTAATATCCAGGGACCAACATGGCTACAACGATATGGTATTACCTGTGACATCCCCAGTGACATTCCCAGCCCTGGGGGATGGGATCCACCTCCCACCCATGTTCTCCTCTTACCTGCAGGTGAATTCCCCAGTGTTGCTGGGACCGGCCCATGGGATACTGAGCAGAGAGACATTCATAGAGCTGATGATGCTGGGCTCCATGGTGTTGATCTCAGACTGTGCATTCCTAGGGACGAGCTTGGCTCTGTCCTTGTAGAAGTGAAACCTCTGATCACCGGTGTCCTCAGGGGCTGTGCAGGTAATGAGCAGGGGGATCCCTTCACTCACCACTCTGGACAGGGCAACCACGCTCAGCACCTGTGGGGGGCGGTCTGAGGGGAGCAGCAGAGGGTGGGGGTGGGGAAGGGGCGGCTATACTGTATAATGGGTGTTGGAATATAGATATGCAGGCCTGCCTGTAAAGCTTATACTTTAAGAACTTAGGTGTATTTTTTATCACTTAGCTAGTTACAAGGGTATAAAACAAAGAATCAAAATCACAGTCCACCTGTGTCTGGGTCTTCTCTCACTAGGATAGTCTGAGGCCTTGTTCTTAGGCTAAGGCCTTTGGCTAAGCAGCAGGGGCAGCCATAAGCCAGGAAGCGAACGGTCACATCCTCACATCCCAAACCAGTCACACTGAAATAAGGTGCTATTGGGCTGTTAGGAAGACGATCCTGTCCTGATAGTGCCCATCACCACCAGATAAAGAAACAGATCTTAAGATGGTTAAAGAAAACTTAGTTTGATAGCATCCGGTCTGGCAAGAAATCACTTATCAGTGGTTGTGGTTGTGAAACCCTTGTTTCTGTATGTTTTATCTTTATGGCCCCCACTTTTCTATTCTTAATCTGTCTGGTTCTGTAATTGTTTCTGTCTGCTGTCTAATTAATTTTGCTAGGTGTAAGTTAATTAGGGAAGTGGGATATAATTGGTTAGAGAATTATGTTACAATATGTTAGGATTGGTTAGTTAAATTTCAGTAAAATAATTGGTTAAGGTATAGCTGAGAATATTACTATATACACTGGGGTCAAACAGGAATTGGGGGGAAGGGAAATTGGAATCATGTTGGCTAAGGGGGGAGAATGGGAACAGGGAATAGGGAACGGGAACAGGGACACAGGCAATGCTCTGTGGGGGGTGTCAGAGCCGGGAAGGGGGATGCGGAGTAAACGCTCTGCGGGCAGTGTCAGAGCTGGGAAGGGAACACTGGGGAACAGACTCTATTGGCGTATAGAGATAAGCCCGACTGGTGTGAAGGGCTTCAGAATATGCTTCTTTGGAAACTAACCCCAGTAAACATTGCAGTGTCTGCGCTTCGGACTTCTGGTCTTTTGCTGCTTGCTGTGTGCGTGACAAGAACCAGGGAAGTGGGAGGGTGAAGGGAAAACCCTCTAACAATGGGAACTAGGGGCAGCAGAGGGTGAGGGGTGGGGAAGTGGCGCCTATAGTGTATAATGGGCACTAGGGACTGCAGAGGGTGGGGAAGGGGCGGCTGTACTGTATAATGGGCACTGGGGGCAGCAGAGGGTGGGGGCGGGGAAGGAGCGGATATACTGTATAATGGGCATTGGGGCAGCAGAGGGTGGGGAAGGGGCAGCTATACTGTATAATGGGCACTGGGGGCAGGAGAGTGTGGGGGTGGGGAAGTGGCGGCTGTACTGTATTTTGGGCACAGGGGGCAGCATGAGGAATGGAGGTTGAGTTAGGCAGCCATTCATTACACGGCTGCATAATGTCAACAATCGTTGTCCATCAAAAGACAGCTGTGTGTGTGTGTTTCCCTGTTCTCCCCACTGCAGGACTACGGAGTGTATCTTTGATGGCATTTGTTGGTTTAGGGGTAGCCTCACCCTTCATGGTGACGTTCACAGCCTGACTCCTGGGGGACGGGATCCACCACCCGCTCACGTTCTCCTCATAGCCGCAAGTGAATTCCCCTGTGGTCGCAGGACCAGCCCGTGGGAAAGTGAGCATCATAGAGTCAGTGCTGGACTCCCTTGTGCTGATCTCAGACCCCATGTCCCCGGGGATAATCTCAGCTCCGTCCTTGTAGAAATGAAATCTCCACTCGCTGGCATCTCCGGGGGCCTTGCAGGTGATGACTAATGGGACCCCCTTGATAACCACCCCAGATGGGGGATCCACGCTCAGCACCGGCAAGGGCAGGGGATCTGAGGGGAGGAGAAAGTGGATCGGTCAGCAGGAGATCCAGATTGGGGAAACTGGTAAAAGGTCCACTATACTGTATAATGGGCACTAGGGGCAGCAGAGGGTGGGGGCGGGGAAGGGGCGGCTATACTGTATAATGGGCACTAGGGGCAGCAGAGAGTGGGGGTGGGGAAGGGGCGGCTATACTGTATAATGGGCACTAGGGGCAGCAGAGAGTGGGGGTGGGGGAGGGGCGGCTACACTGTGTAATGGGCACTAGGGGCAGCAGCGGGTGAGGGTGGGGAAGGGGCGGCTGTACTGTGTAATGGGCACTAGGGGCAGCAGAGAGTGAGGGTGGGGAAGGGGCGGCTGTACTGTATAATGGGCACTAGGGGCAGCAGAGGGTGGGGTGGGGAAGGGGTGGCTATACTGTATAATGGGCAGTGGGGGCAGCAGAGGGTGGGGGTGGGGAAGGGGCGGCTATACTGTATAATGGGCACTAGGGGGCAGCAGAGGGTGGGGGCGGGGAAGGGGCGGCTATACTGTATAATGGGCACTAGGGGCAGCAGAGGGTGGGGGTGGGGGAGGGGCGGCTATACTGTATAATGGGCACTAGCGGCAGCAGAGGGTGGGGTTGGGGAAGGGGCGGCTATACTGTATAATGGGCACTAGGGGCAGCAGAGGGTGGGGGTGGGGGAGTGGCGGCTACACTGTGTAATGGGCAGTAGGGGCAGCAGCGGGTGAGGGTGGGGAAGGGGCGGCTATACTGTGTAATGGGCACTAGGGGCAGCAGAGGGTGGGGCTTGGGGAGGGGTGGCTATACTGTATAATGGGCAGTGGGGGCAGCAGAGGGTGGGAGTGGGGAAGGGGCGGCTATACTGTATAATGGGCAGTGGGGGCAGCAGAGGGTGGGAGTGGGGAAGGGGCGGCTATACTGTATAATGGGCACTAGGGGCAGCAGAGGGTGGGGGTGGGGAAGGGGTGGCTATACTGTATAATGGGCACTAGGGCAGCAGGGCGTGAGGGGTGGGAAAGAGGCGGCTATACTGTGTAATGGACACTAGGGGGCAGCAGAGGGTGGGGGTGGGGAAGGGGCGGCTATACTGTATAATGGGCACTAGGGGCAGCAGAGGGTGGGGGTGGGGAAGGGGTGGCTATACTGTATAATGGGCACTAAGGGCAGCAGAGGGTGGGGGCGGGGAAGGGGTGGCTATACTGTATAATGGACACTAGGGGGATCAGAGGGTGGGGGTGGGGAAAGGGTGGTTATTCGGTATAATGGGCACTAGGGGTGTGGGAAGGGAAGGTGCGGCTCTACTTTATAAAAGCCACTACGAGACAGCATAAGGAATGGTACTTGAATTGGGGGGCCTTCTCCTTCAAAAGGCAGCTGAGTATGTGCACAGGTGCCCATGTGTGTCTCTTTGCTCCATCTATCAGGAAGTACTGAATATCTCTTGAATTGAATGTGAGCCTCTAGGGTATCCTCACCCTTCACGGTGACGTTCACAGGCCAGCTCCTGGGGGATGGGACCCACTTCCCATTCACGTTCTCCTCGTACCCGCAGGTGAATTCCGCGGCGCTGTTGGGACCAGCCCGTGGGATGCTGAGCACAGAGACATTCCTAGAGCTGGTGCTAGACTCCTTGATGCTGATCTCAGACCCCGCATCCCCGGGGACAATCTTTGCTCCGTCTTTGTAGAAGTGAAACCTCCATTCGCTGGCATCCCCGGGGGCTGTGCAGGTGATGAGCAGGGGGAGCCCTTCGTTCACCACTCCTGATGGGGGATCCATGCTCAGCACCGGCCGTGGAGGGGGATCTGAGGGGAGCAGCAAGAAGGAGAGGTTAGCAGGGGAACCACAGTGCTGAGTGTGGGAAAGCAGTGGCTATACTGTATAATGGGCACTGGGGCAGCATTGGGTGGGGGGGAAGGGGCGGCTATACTGTATAATGGGCACTAGGGGCAGCAGAGGGTGGGGTAGGGAAGGGGTGGCTATACTGTATAATGGGCACTAGGAGGCAGCAGAGGGTGGAGGCGGGGAGGGAAGGCTCTACTGCATATGGGTAGTAGGGGCAGCAGAGGGTGGGGTTGGGGAAGGAGCGGTTATACTGTATAATGGGCACTAGGGGACAGCAGAGGGTGGGGTTGGGGAAGGAGTGGTTATACTGTATAATGGGCACTAGGGGGCAGCAGAGGGTGGGGTTGGGGAAGGGGCGGCTGTACTGTATAATGGGCACTAGGGGGCAGCAGAGGGTGGGGTTGGGGAAGGAGCGGTTATACTGTATAATGGGCACTTGGGGGCAGCAGAGGGTGGGGATGGGGAAGGAGCGGTTATACTGTATAATGGGCACTAGGGGGCAGCAGAGGGTGGGAGTGGGGAAGGGGCGGCTGTACTGTATAATGGGCACTAGGGGCAGCAGAGGGTCGGGGTGGGGAAGGGGCGGCTGTACTGTACAATGGGCACTGGGGGCAGTAGAGGGCGAGGGTTGGGGAAGGGGTGGCCATGCTGGGTGGTAGTGTTTGAGACCCTCAGACCCTCAGACCCTCAACAAACTGAATGCTTTGGTGCCTTACTGAGTTGTTGGTTGCTCTCTTTGTGTGTGTGTGTGTGTGTGTGTGTATCAATGCTGTAGGAAGTGGTGATTGTATGTAGGGGTGGATTTTATTCTCTAGGGCAACCTCACCTTTCAAGGTAACAGTCACAGCGTGGCTCTTGGTGGACATGATCCATCTCCCACTCTCTTTCTCCTCATACTGGCAGGTGTATTCCCCGGTGCTGTTGGTGTCAACCCGTGGGATGCTGAGCTCAGAGACTGTCATTGAGCCGGTCCTGGGCTCTACGGTGCTGATCTCAGACCCAACATCCCCAGGGACGATCTTGGCTCCATCCTGGTAGAAGTGAAACCTCAGCTGTGTGGCGTTCCCGGGGGCCGTGCAGGTGATGATCAGGGGGTGCCCTTCGCTCACCACTCCAGATGGGGGATCCACACTCAGCGTTGGCTCTGGAGGGGGGTCTGAAGGGGGCAGCAAAGGGTGGGGGTCAGCCAGGGCAGGAGATGGAGGAAAGTGGAAATGTGGTTCAGAGAATGGAATGGATGCATCTTCCCTCCCTCCAGGACTTTGGACAAGTTGTTGGAGCTGGAATTGGGAATTCCTTCCCAAAAAGCTGCCCTGGGGTGTTGCTAGCCATTGGGTTACCGTTTTGGGCAGCCATGCTCCTGGAACCCTATGGGTCTTGGTTTTCATTGGACAACCATACTGGTGGCCATGTTGGCAGTTATGTTTGGGCAATTAGGCTCTTTTCAGTTGGGTAGGAATGTTGGATTGCCATGTTGGCAGTTGAAAAGCTATGTCGGGTGGCTATTTTAGTAGTTGGCGGTAACTTGGGTGACCATATTGTTGCCAGTTGGGCGGCCATGTTTATTTTGTCGAGTGTGAGCAGCCATTTTGGATGGGCATGTTAGTATTTGGGCTGCCATATTGGGCAGCAAAGTTGTTGCCAGTTGACTGGCCGTATTTACTGGCCATTTTGCTGAGTGTGAGGATGGGCATGTTTGCCTGCTAGTGGGCAGCCATACTGTTGCCAGTCATACAGCCATGTTGGGTGGCCATGATTTGGGAGTGAAGGGCTGGGAAATAACCCATGGCAGCTAAACCATGGCATAGATTACCTGCTCCTGACAGACAATGGAGCAGACAGACCCTCCTCCATAACGGCATGACTTTGACAGTCATTGACCTTCAAAAGATAAGTGTGTGTGTTGAATGTATAAAAGCATTCACAACAACAGTTGGAGTGCTGGGAGCCCCTAATGGAGAAGGAGGTCTCTTGATATTTAAATAGCTACATTGTGGTGTACAGAGATAGATAGAGGGGGGGGGGAGGGTATGGAGAGAAGGAGAGAGAGACAGAGAGAGAGTATGGGGATGGATAGATAAATAGATAGATACAGAAACTCTTCGCTTAACGTTGTAGTTATGTAACTGAAAAGTGCTTCTTTAAGTGAAAAGATGTTAAGCGAATCCAATTTCCCCATAAGAATTAATGTAAATAAGGGGGGTTTGGTTCCAGGGAAATTTTTTTCGCCAGACACAAGACATTATACATACATATATACACACACACACACACACACACAGTATAAGTGTTAAACAAACAATTGAATACTGTACACAGCAGTGCTGATTGTGAAGCTTGGTTGAGGTGGTGGAGTCAGAGGGTGGGATATTTCCCAGGGAATGCCTTGCTGCTAAATGATGAACTAGCACTCGGCTGAGCCCTCAAGGGTTAACACATTGTTGTTAATGTAGCCTCACCCTCTACAAGGCAGCAGAGACGGAGGGAGGAGACACAATAGACCAGGAGTCGGCAACCTTTTGGAAGTGGTGTGCCGAGTCTTCATTTATTCACTCTAATTTAAGGTTTTGCGTGCCAGTAATACATGTTAACGTTTTTAGAAGGTCTCTTTCTATAAGTCTATAATATATAACTAAACTATTGTTGTATGTAAAGTAAATAAGGTTTTACTTTAGGCTGCCTACCCCTGCAATAGACGCATGGCAGTGGCTGCAAACATTCCCTGCGGAAACTGAATGTGATGATGAACCCAGGCTATCCTACTGGAGCGCACCACTCCCTCCACTTTCCAAAGTGCTGGGGTGTGTGTGTGTGCATGCGTGTGTGTGTGTGTGTGTGTGAGAGAGAGAGAGAGAGAGAGACCGTGTTTGTATGTGTGTGTGAGAGAGAGAGATGTGCATTGCCCCTTTAAGTAAGCAGACCCTACTCTAAGTACATTGCCTTTTTAAGTAGATCAGCAAGTTGAGACAGCAACCACTGCCAGCAAGCTCCCTCTGTCCTGAGCCCTGTCGTGTCTCCCCCTCCTCTGTGGAGATGGGGTACAGGAGCGGGGGAAGGGGGACACCCTGACATCAGCACCCCTCTCCCCGCACTCCCTGCACAGCAAGCAGGAGGCTCCCGGGAGCAGCGCCAAGGCAGAGGGCAGGAGCAACTCACGGCAGCGGGGGGAGGGACACCTGAACTGCCCGGTAATTGATAGCCTGCTGGGGGCTGCCCCACAGAGAACTTAGGGGAGCTGATAAGGGGATTGCTGGTCCACCCTGGTTCCAATCCCCCACCAGCTCCAACAGTTGCTCTTCCTGCAAGCAAAGCAGGCGGTTGCCAAACAACGTTATAAGGGAGCATTGTGCAACTTTCAGTGAGCATGTTCTCTAATAGGTCAGTGATGTAACAACGTTAACCAGGGACAGTCAGTGAGGAGTTACTGTAGATCGGGGTCTCAAAGTCCCAGCCCACGGGCCATCTGCGGCCTGAGAACCTCCCCAATGTGGCCCGCGGGGCTCCAGCAATTTTGGGGCCAAGTCTCTTCCTTGGCCCCTCCTGCCGCCCCCAGGTGCTCCCCCCCCCGCGTGTCCCCCGGGGAATTTAAAATGGCCTGGGGCCCCACCCACCATCAGCAGTGTGGCAGAGCTGAGCGGTTTCTTGCGCACTCACTCCACACGTCTGCCGGACCCTCCCTGTGGCCCTGGGGCCAATGGGAAGCTGCAGGGGAGGTGCCTGGGGGCAGCAGCACGCAGAGATCCCCAGGCCCACCCCGCCTTGGAGCCCCAGGTAAGCGCCGCATCCCCTGACCCCCTCCCAGAGCCTGCACCCCTCCCCCTCCTCCTGCACCCCCAACCCCTGCCCCAGCCCTGAGCCTGCACCCAGCACCCAGCACCCAAACTCCATCCCAGAGCCTGCACCCCAGATCCCCTCCCCCACCCTAACTCCCTCCCAGAGTCCAACCTCTCACCCCTTCTGCACCCAAACTCCCTCCCAGAGCCTGCACCCTGCACCCCTCCTGCACCCCAATCCCCTGCCCCATCCCAGAGCCTCTACCCAAACTCCGTCCCAGAGCCCAAACTCTCACCCCTTCTACACCCAAACTCCCTCCCAGAGCCTTAGGCAGGTGGGGGGCGGAGTTTTGGGCGGCATGAGTGACATTATTGGCCCGCTGGGAGGATTTGAGGACAGGCACTGGCCCTAAGGTAAATTGAGTTTGAGACCCCTGCTGTAGATAGGTGACAAAGTCAGGCCGGACGGCTGCAGGACGGGCTGGGAAAACAGGTATGCTAGCCCTAGAATGCTAAAGGCTCTTCTTCCTACAAGCTGGAAAGGGGATGCTTCAGGTCAATTAGGGACACCCGAGTCCAAATAAGGGCTGCCTGAAACCTGTTAAAACCTCTCTCTGGGGAGGGGGAGAAGACAAACTGCTGCAAGGCTGGTGGCGGCAGGGAGATCGGCTTCTCCAGTGTGAGAGACTGCGCCCCACCCCATAGGGGAGACACCCAAACCCAGTGCCTGTTTAGGGGAAGGACTGACACCCTGGGGCCAGGGACAGGACAACACCTACCACAGCGAGGGGGCCAGGGAAAGGTATTTCCCCTTTTGCTTCCATGCGTTAGAGACTTGTTTCCCTTTGTCTGGCAGAGGAGCACTCCTCAGGCCGGCCCCGAGGCCTACCGGGAAGGCTCTGAGAAACAAACCCTGAAGAGGGAAGACAGACGCGCCCCAGAGTGGGGCTGATTTATGCTAGGCCCTGTCCCTGCCAGAGGAGGGAGCACTAAGTCCGGCAAGGCAAAAGGGGTGCCTTGCATCTGAAGAAGTGAGGTTCTTACCCACGAAAGCTTATGCTCCCAATACTTCTGTTAGTCTTAAAGGTGCCACAGGACCCTCTGTTGCTTGCCACAATAGATTGTTAGATAGATAGATAGGGATAGATAGACAGACAGACAGACCTCACCTTTGACTCTGATGCTGATATGGTTGCTCTCATAGGACTGGATGAAAGGACCAGTGTTGCCCGTGTAATAGTTACAGCTGTACAAACCCGCATTCCGTGGCTCCGTGATGTTGAGGTTGTAGGTGTGTTTCCACCCGGAGAACACCCTGGCTGAAACAGCCCATCCCCTATTGCTGTAGTATTGGAATACCGACACCCGATCCCTCGCAGGGGGAGCAGAGCATGTGAGGCCCACGGTGTCTCCAAGCAGGTATTCAACCTTCTGGGGATGCACGGAGAAGGCTGGGGCTGGGTGTTTAGCTGGGGAACCAAGGTTCCATTAGCACCAACTCATAACCACACAGACCCGGCCACAAATAGAAACCCTCACATTTGCCCTGCACCCACCCCTCCAACATGGGAAGGATCAGCTGGAGGCTGTGGTATCACAGCCCTTCTCTTAGGGCTTTGGCTTCTGGAGTCATGGGATTCAAGCAGAATCTCAGCGTTGGTTATAAACAGTCAGCTTCCAGCAGTTGTGGTGAAGGAGGAAATCTCAAGGTGGTGACTTGAGTGTGACCTTCCTGAGTCTGCCCAGAGCCTGAGCCCCTCGCTGTGAGACGGGGCAGCTGCCCTGCATGTGACAAGGCTGAGGTGAACACTGCACAATCTCTCCCCCTTGGGAGATTGGAGGGGGGCCATCCCTGCATCAGCTTCCCTCAGGGTTGCCCCATGACGTGAAGGGGTACAAGAGAAAGAGGAGTTGGGAACTCCAGGGAGATGTGGGGTCAGGCCATTTCCTCTCTGTGCGGAAGCGTTCACAATGTGCAGTTTCATTCACCAGGGAAAAGTGCTGGCTCAGCTGTTCCCAAAGCTGAGCTTATCATCATTAGCCCTGAGTTCCTCTCCACCCACGTACACACAACCCTCCCCCTGCCAATGTATGGCTCCCTCCTCTGCAGAGGGAAGAGGGGCACTTGTCTTTCGTAGCTTCTCTGCTGGGACCTGAGACCCACCCAACTCATCTCACCCGCTCTGGGATGGGAACGGTGTTAGGTCAGAATGAACTGGGGCTGGCCAGGCATAAGGAGCAAAGAGGGAGTCGGAGACCTCCGGACTCAGATACCCCCCACCTGCACTTCCACATCCCACAGCTTCAATGGGGGGAAATACCCCACCCCGGCTCCCAAGACAATCCCACCCCCAGCAGTGGCATCTCAGCGAGGACAGGCATCAGCATTACCTGCAGGGAACACCGGCCGGAGAAGGAGAGAGGCTGAAAGAGAGAAAAGAGTTGATGAGACCTCCAAGTACACACGAGATGGGATGCTGGGGAGAATGGGGGAGGTGGGTAACAGGAGAAGACAGACAGACAGGCAGACAGAAAGGGACATCACTCACCCAGCACGAGCAGAAGGAGAGTTAGCACCATGCTGAACTGGTCCCTCTGGGGCTGGGAGCTGGGTTCTGAGCTCAGCCACCAGCCGGGTCTCCCTCCAGAAGGGTGACTGACCCTTCTGCTTTGTCCGTCCCACGAGATGGACAATCCCATGACATGATGCGTTGCTCATCCCTCGGCCCTCCCTCCCTCCCTCCCTCCCATGATCTCTGAGAAGTCATGGGCTCCCACCCACCACAGGAAATCCTGGAGCGAACACAGTCTCAGGCTCTTCCCCTCCACAACCCAACTATTCGCCTCCATGGCCACAAATGCCACTGGCCCTTGTTCTGTGGACCATCCACACACCTTTTCCTGCTGCCCCCTCTGAGTTCGGCGCTCCTGTGCTTCTATTTCCCGCCCTGTGATACAGCAAGGGTCCCTGCACTAGGCTCCCAGCTCCTCAGCCGTCACCTCTCTTGGGTGGAGACGCACATCTCTCACCCTCCTGTGTGGGGATTTTCCAGGCTGCAAAGCATCCTGCCTTCACTGGGACTTCTCCGGCGAGTCCCTCCGTCTATACCGGTTTGCTTTGCCTTCCCCTCAGAGTCTATAAACAACACAATTGCTTGTGGTTTCCAGTGACCACACAGCACTTTCTAACCAAGCCCACTGAGTCCTGAGGGGGAAGCACTACGGGGGAAACATATCAAAGAAAGAAAAGAACCTCCACACATGCTAATAGGCTCACTGGAGACCAACCCACCCACCCCCACCCTGGCTCTGGCCAGTGTCAGTCTTTCCAGCCCTCAGATCCTTGGCCTGGCCTCTCTGCTGGGACCTGGATTGGGGCCCTCCATGGACTGGAGCTCCTCTCCGTTAGCTGGGGCAGAACCAACTAAGCCCCGAGCCTGTTGAAAACCAGGCTATTTATCCACTGTCCTTTCTTTGTAGGCTCATCTTGGGAGAATCCAGTTTGAACCAATATTTGGGAGCATCTCCTGGGCGGGGGGTGTTAATGTCTCTGGAGTTGTTACAACCTGTTCTTAGTTCCTGGGCGAGCTGTGGTTACCCCTCCCACCATGGGACTACCCACAGTGATAGCTCCCAGAGATAGAGCAGGAAAATGTCCCATTTCCATCTCTGCAGCGCCCAGGCCCCTTACCAGTAATGATCCGGCCCAGATCAGAAGACATCAGGAGACGGATGTGGAAGAAAATGAAATCCTCACTCTCAGGTTGGAAGCAACAAAATCAGAGACAGCTTTAATCAGGACATGCAATTGCAAGGGAAGAACACAGCTGACAGAGAGCATCTCTGCCTCAGTTTCTTCAAAGTACAAGCAATATCGCACAAGCATTTATACATTTTAGTGGCATGCATGTTAAAAACATCTGCAGTTTGTTTATGTTATGTCCTGCCCATCCCTGTATTTTCTCACGTCTGTTCTCAAAACATCGCTTTCTCAAGGCTGAGTCACGCTGACTCTACTCTGCTATCTTCCCACCCACTTCTAACGTGAGCCCTGCTTCTACAGGTTCCGCGATATTAAGCTAAGACTTAGCATGCCAGTTGCTCTGTTTCTTACAACTGAGGCTACGTCTACACTACCCGCCGATTCAGGAAATCGTTCTCTCGGGGATCGAATTATTGCGTCTCGTCGGGACGCGACAATCGATCCCCGAATCGATGCTTGTACTCCACCAGCGGAGGGAGGAGTAAGCGCCGTCGACGGGGGAGCCGCGGAGGTCGATTTGCCGCCGTCCTCACAGCAGGGTAAGTCGGCTCCGATACGTCGAATTCAGCTACGCTATTCGCGTAGCTGAATTTGCATATCTCAAATCGACCCCCCACCCCGTAGTGAGGACGTAGCCTGAGAGGCCTATATTTAAACCCTTTAACCCTGTTTCCACATAGAGAATTGACCTCTTCCTTTAGGAGTGTGTTCTAATGGCTGATCTCCCTAAGCGGTGCCTTATTTCCAATTTGTATTTATCTGGTTTCAGCTTTTTTGGAAAAGCTGGACAAGCACAAGTCCATGGGGCCGGATGCGCTGCATCCGAGGGTGCTAAAGCAGTTGGCGGATGTGATTGCAGAGCCATGGGCCATTATCTTTGAAAACTCATGGCGATCGGGGGAGGTCCCGGATGACTGGAAAAAGGCTAATGTAGTGCCCATCTTTAAAAAAGGGAAGAATGAGGATCGGGGGAACTACAGGCCAGTCAGCCTCACCACAGTCCCTGGAAAAATCATGGAGCAGGTCCTCAAGGAATCAATTCTGAAGCACTTAGAGGAGAGGAAAGTGATCAGCCTAACTTAATTGCCTTCTATGATGAGATAACTGGGTCTGTGGATGAGGGGAAAGCAGTGGACATGTTATTCCTTGACTTTAGCAAAGCTTTTGATACTGTCTCCCACAGTATTCTTGCCAGCAAGTTAAAGAAGTATGGGCTGGATGAATGGACTATAAGATGGATAGAAAGCTGGCCAAATCATCGGGCTCAACTGGTAGTGATCAATGGCTCCATGTCTAATTGGCAGCCGGTTTCAAGCGGAGTGCCCCAAGGGTCGGTCCTGGGGCCGGTTTTGTTCAATATCTTCATTAATGATCTGGCGGATGGCATGGACTGCACTCTCAGCAAGTTTGCAGATGACACTAAACTGGGAGGAGTGGTAGATACGCTGGAGGGTAGGGATAGGATACAGAGGGACCTAGACAAATTAGAGGCTTGGGCCAAAAGAAATCTGATAAGGTTCAACAAGGACAAGTGCAGAGTCCTGCACTTAGGATGGAAGAATCCCATGCACTGCTACAGACTAGGGACCGAGTGGCTAGGCAGCAGTTATGCAGAAAAGGACCTAGGGTTACAGTGGATGAGAAGCTGGATATGAGTCAACAGTGTGCCCTTGTTGAAAAGAAGGTTAACTGCATTTTGGGCTGTATAAGTAGGGGCATTGCCAGCAGATTGAGGGACATGATCATTCCCCTCTGTTCGGCATTGGTGAGGCCTCATCTGGAGTACTGGCTAGTTTTGGGCCCCGCACTACAAGAAGGATGTGGAATAATTGGAAAGAGTACAGCAGAGGGCAACAAAAATGATTAGGGGACTGGAGTACATGACTTATGAGGACAGGCTGAGGGAACTGGGATTGTTTAGTCTGCAGAAGAGAGGAATGAGGGGGGATTTGATAGCTGCTTTCAACTACCTGAAAGGGGGTTCCAAAGGGGATGGATCTAGACTGTTCTCAGTGGTAGCAGATGACAGAACAAGGAGTAATGGTCTCAAGTTGCAGTGTGGGAGGTTTAGGTTGGATATTAGGAAAAAAACATTTCACTAGGATGGTGGTGAACCACTGGAATGGGTTACCTAGGGAGGTGGTGGAATCTCCTTCCTTAGAGGTTTTTAAGGCCTGGCTTGACAAAGCCCTGGCTGGGATGATTTAGTTGGGGATTGGTCCTGCTTTGAGCTGGGGGTTGGACTAGATGACCTCCTGAGGTCCCTTCCAACCCTGATAGTCTATGATTCTATGATTCCAGCTGTTGTTTCTTTCCCCTGTAGATTAAAAAGCCCTTTAGTAGCCAGTATTTTCTCCCAGTGAATGTCCTCATGCATCCCTATCCATCACCTTTCTCTCTTATTGATAAGATAAAGAGATTGAATCCCCTGCTCTAACCACCAGACCTCACTCCCTTCCCAGAGTTGTCTATAGAAGCCAAGATTCCTCACACCCAGCCCCTCTGCTCTAACCCACTAGAACCCACTCCCCACCCACAGCCAGGATTAGAACCCAGGAGTCCTGGCTCCTAGACCCCCTGCTTTAACCCACTAGACCCCATTGTTACATCCAGACCACTGGGGGGTTGAGTGTCCCCTGCCTTGCAACATCAGGTGCCATACAATGCCTTGCTGAAGTACTCCCACCAGGCTCGCTCACAAACCGCCTTCCAGCATGCAAACCACACTCTGTCTCATTAGCCTGGGTTATACTGGCAGGGTGACCCCAGCACATCCCCAGTCCCAGATCTTCCCCCAGAAATGTATGTCTTGTCCTTCCCAGGATTGGATAAAACAGTAAAACATGATTATTAACTACAATGAGACAAATTTCAAGAGACTATGAGCAATGAAGCATCAAAGTCAGAAATTGTTCCAAGAAAAATGAAGATAAAATGCTTCCTAGTATCTGCTTAAGAAACTACTGGAGTTGCAAAACAAACTTTCTCACCCTGTACTCCAGCAGATCACATCAGGACTCCTCCCCCAGAGTCCAACAGCTGTTTCCTTTGTCTTCTCAGATCCAGACAATGAGGTGGACAGGGAGAGAGAGAGAGAAGTGTCCTGGGGTGTTTGTCCTTCCTTTTGATAGTTTCAGTCCCTCTCTTGAACAATGTTTCTAGCTGAGACCCAGGAGCCAAAGAGTCTCTGTGAAAGGATTTTCCCTGCTGGGTTTTTCACTGGTTTGAACTTCCTCTGTTTTCTCTCCTGTCTGGGTTCCTTCCCCACTCTAAACACTAAACTCTAAACACTTCTGTAAAATCAGGATGGAAGATAGCTTTACAGGGTAACAAATAGATTCAAAACACAGAGGATTTCCCCTCTAGGCAAAACTTTAAAGGCCACGTCTACACTACCCGCCGAATCGGCGGGTAGTAATCGATCTATCGGGGATCGATTTATCGCGTCTCGTCTAGACGTGATAAATCGATCCCCAAATCGACGCCTGTACTCCACCTCGGCAGGAGGAGTAAGCGAAGTCGACGGGGGAGCCGCGGCAGTCGACTTGCCGCCATGAGGACGGCAAGGTAAGTCGAACTAAGATACTTCGACTTCAGCTATGCGAATAGCGTAGCTGAAGTTGCGTATCTTAGATCGATCCCCCACCCCAGTGTAGACCAGCCCATAGTTACAAAAACAGAGATAAACCTCCCTCTTACCACAGGGAAAATTCACAAGCTAAAACAAAAGATACTCTAACACATTTCTTGGCTATTATTTACTATTTCTGCAATACTAGATGCTTAGTCCAGATATGCTTAAGGAGATGTATTTTTCCAGCCCTGGTTCCTTGCTGACTCGAAGAGAACAACACAAAGACACAAACAAAAACCTTCCCCCCAGATTTGAAAGTATTTTCTCCCCTTACTGGTCCTTTTGGTCAGGTGCCAACCAGGTTATCTGAGCTTCTTAACCCCTTACAGGTAAAAGAGGAATTAACCCTTTACAGGGTAAAGAGGGATTTTATGCTACCCTTAGCTGTATGTTTATGACACCTCCCTGCTTGATGATTCTGTTTACTGCTTAAATGCAAATTAAGGCAAGCACGCGTTCCTTCCTTTGGTTGGGACAGACCTACCTGGGCAGGGCTGGGGTTTGGAGCGTGTGTTAATCTTGTAATGTCATATACAGCTGTGCCACACATAGTTTACCAGAACAATAATGGCCAGAAAAGTATGAAAACAACAAGGAGTCTGGTGGCACCTTAAAGACTAACAGATTTATTTGGGCATAAGCTTTTGTGTGTAAAAACCTCACTTCTTCGGATGCATAGAGTGAAAGTTACAGCTGCAGGCATTATATACTGACACATGGAGAGCAGGGAGTTACTTCGCAAGTGGAGAACCAGTGCTGACAGCGCCAATTCAATCAGGGTGGATGTAGTCCACTCCCAATAATAGATGAGGAGGTGTCAATTCCAGGAGAGGAAAAGCTGCTTCTGTAATGAGCCAGCCACTCCCAGTCCCTATTCAAGCCCAGATTAATGGTGTTAAATTTGCAAATGAATTTTAGTTCTGCTGTTTCTCTTTGAAGTCTGTTTCTGAAGTTTTTTTGTTCAATGATAGTGACTTTTAAATCTGTAATAGAATGACCAGGGAGATTGAAGTGTTCACTTACTGGCTTATGTATATTACCATTCCTGATGTCCGATTTGTGTCCATTTATTCTTTTGTGGAGGGACTGTCCGGTTTGGCCAATGTACATGGCAGAGGGGCATTGCTGGCACATGATGGCATATATAACATTAGTGGATGTGCAGGTGAGTGAGCCCTTGATGGTGTGGCTGATGTGGTTGGGTCCTCTGATGGTGTCGCCAGAGTAGATATGGGGACAGAGTAGGCAACGAGGTTTGCTACAGGGATTGGTTCCTCGGTTGGTGTTTCTGTGGTGTGGTGTGTAGTTGCTGGTGAGTATTTGCTTCAGGTTGGGGGGTTGTCTGTAAGCGAGGACTGGCCTGCCTCCCAAGGTCTGTGAGAGTGAGGGATCATTTTCCAGGATAGGTTGTAGATCGTGGATAATGCGCTGGAGAGGTTTTAGCTGGGTGTTAGAGCAAAGGTCAACTATTTGCCTATTATCCCAGCTGTTACATCAGGAGCAACGGCTGCTTCTGCAAACACTCGCTTCAGCCTTCTGTGCAGCAAGATTATGTGATAACACAAGGTGGCCAAACCACCAGCCTAGGTGAGACAGATAGGCACTGCTATTTCAGTCTAACATATGCCTCAGAGTGGAGTGCGGGGGGGGGGGGGGTTGGGGGGTGCTGTGGAAAGAGGTGATAAGTTCAAGCAAATGTTAAACCGTATCCTGTTATGTATCCATTCCCTTGCCTCTCTCAATCTGCATACAAGGCCTTTTGAAATGTTCCTTCCGCATACACGTATAAGGTATGCATGCTAAGTTGTTTGTTGCTAGGTATAAAAAGGTTTGCTCTGCGTTTGTAAGGCGCTCTCTCTCTGGCATGAGCCGAGGAGAGCACCCACTCAGCTGACTGGTCAATAAAAACTTAAAGCCGTCTTCTAGACTCCCGTGCCTCCTTGGGGTAATTGGGCAGCTCCAGGGGGAAACGAGCCCATTTGGCTAACAATGGCGACTCCGCTGGGACTTCTCTCCCTGTAGAGGGCGCTGACCGATGGCCGAGGGCGATTCTGAGGAGTGGCCACCTTGAGCTGTTGGTTTGCTCGGGCCTCGGATCGTCACAATCGGCCGGGGCAGCTGCGTCCTCTCTGAAGAGAACTCCGAAGGACACGGCAGCGAGACGGCTTCAGAAGAAGGGGAAGTCTGACTGCCGGACGCGGCCACTTCGGGCGGTAAGTGCGTTTACCTCCTGGGTTTGAGGAATAACGCCCCCGAGGTGTGGGTTGGACGGTGGAAATCCCCTAGGCAGCCTGTATACGGGAAGGTATGTTAACATTGTTGTAGCATTATAAATGTCTTGTTGTTGTGTGTTTGGTTAACGGGTTAGCAAATAACGGCCAATGAGTAACGTCACTAACTCCACAAGTCCATGGGCCGTTTTTAACAATTATTGGGACTTGGAGCAACCTCAGGGATTACTCTTGTTTGTGGGAGGGGTAATCTTGTTTTTCCTCTTAATGGTGTGTTGGAAACCGAGATTGTAACTGATTAAGGGATCTGTGTGAAAGATGAATGAGTGCCGCTCATAGGTCTGAGGCTTCAGCTGACTTCAGTCATCCCAAGACTCCTGCGAGGGGAAACCCGGTGACCAGGATATCTTGATTGCAAGGGGGGTCAGTCAAACCTCGTGACCCAGCGGATATCTGAGTTAGAATTAGACCCCTGCCCCTTCCCCCTCTTGATACCTCTGTCTCAAAAAAACTCTGGGTAAAGTATAATGGGGTCCGGACAAAGCACCTTCTCTGGGACACCCCTGGGATGTATGCTGGATAACTGGAAGGCGTTTAGACGCCAGGCTAATTATGGAATTGTATTATGTAAAGACAATCTTGTAAAATTCTGTACTCTTGAATGGACGACATTCGGGGTGGAATGGCCCAAGGGAGGGACGTTCAAACCAGGGATTGTACAAGCAGTACATAGCATTGTGACCCGGGATGGGCATTGGGACCAATATCCCTATATAGATATTTGGCAGGACCTCGTGGCCAATCCTCCCCCATGATTGCAGAAATGTAGATCATAAGCTATATAATATAAGGCAGGAAAAAATGAAAACCCAGCCGCTTTTTATGAGCGGCTTTGTAATACCTGTAAGAGATACACAGACCTCGATCCTGAGGACATTAATGGGAAACGGGTACTAATCCCCCTTTTCATTGGACAGTCCTATGAGGACATTAGAAAGAAGTTGCAAAAGTTGGAGGGGGCGTCGGGCAAGAATATAGAGGAACTTTTAGAAATCGCCATGAAGGTTTACGATTGGAGGGACAATGAGGAGCGAAAAAAAAGGGGCCCGCGTTTTAGCCATGGCCCTAAGAGAAGGATATGAAGAAAGGGGGGACAAAGTTAAGGGACGGCCGGGGCCACCGGGGAAGGGGAGGGGCCCTCGCCTGGGTTGAAATCAGTGCGCTATCTGTAAGGAAGAGGGACACTGGAAGAATGAATGTCCCCGGCGACAGGCCATGGGAAAGGAATGTAAAGATAGAACCCAGCCCCTTCCCATCCTCTACAACAGTACAGGACTTTCGGGGGAAGGATCTTCCCCATAGGGGGGCCGGGGGACCCAGCGGCCCCTCCTGGCGGCGCAAGCTGCCAGCCTGGATCCCACGGAAAAAATTAAAGTGGAGGGCTGCCCAATTGAATCCCTTATTGATACTGGGGCCACCCTTAGTTTGCTCCTCCTTAATAAGGCTCCCCGAGGTAGAGCTCGGGGACGTGCCATGGTCCAAGGGATAGAGGGACAAACTACAACTTTGGAAAAAACTTTGCCTCTCCTAGTGAAAATAGGGGACCGTCAAATTTCCCACCAGTTTGTTTGCAGCCCCTCTTGTCCCATCGCGCTGCTCGGACGAGATACCCTTACTAAACTACAGGCGGAAATCTCGTTCGATAAAGGGACTATGGAAGTTAGACTCCCTAAGCAGCAGGTCACTTTTCTTGGGTATCATTTGTGCCAAGGAAGTCATAGTCTGGGTAAAGAAAGAATCCAGGTTATACTTAATAGCCCTCAACCCCGGAACCCCTGAGAATTAAGGGCTTTTCTGGGATTGACTGGCTTTTGTCGGCTCTGGATCCCTGACTACGGGGGAAGAGCCAAACCACTGTATGAATCCTTAACTAAAGAAGGTCTGCTCCATTGGACATGGACCAGAGAAATGGAAAAAGCATTTCGAGAGCTAAAAGAAGCCTTGGTTCAGCCTCCTGTTCTAGCTCTCCCAGACCCGCGGAGGCCATTCACCCTATACGTTCATGAGAGGGGAGGGGTGGCTGCTGGAGTTCTGTGCCGAAGGTCGGGACCAACCTGGCGACCCATTGGATACTACTCAAAGGTGCTGGACCCTGTCGCCAAGGGGTGGCATGCCTGCTTACGGGCCGTAGCAGCAACCGCTCTCCTTGTACAGGAGGCTGAAAAAATTGACCCTGGGGGACGACACTGAGGTTGTGGTTCCCCACGGGGTGCCTCAAATACTGGGGACAGGTGCTGGGGATAAGCATCTAAATCCCAGCCGACATACCAGATATGAAGTAGGGCTCTTGCTAGCCCCTAACTTAACCTTTAGGACAGTTAGCTCCCTCAACCCAGCTACCCTATTGCCCGATCCTCGAGTCTCCCATGAGACTAGCCCTACTCATGACTGTATTGAAGTCTTGTAATAGGAAACCAAACCCCGCCCTGACCTCTCGGACTTGCCTTGGCCCAACCCTGAAATTGAAGGGTACGTTGATGGGTCCAGTTATGTGATAGATGGCAAGCGGTATACCGGAGCAGCAGTAGTAATTAAGGGCAAAGAAGTACACAAGTTTAAACTTAGCCCTAATTTGTCTGCCCAAGCGGCGGAACTAGTGGCTCTTATTGAGGCTCTCCGGTTGGGGACCGGGAAAACTATTAACCTGTATACTGATAGTCGCTATGCCTACATGGTGGTACATGCTCACGGGACCCTGTGGAGAGAAAGGGGATTTATCACAGCGTCAGGCCAAAAAAATCGCACATGGGAGTCTCATCAAAACACTTCTTGAGGCCCTGATGCTTCCCCTCCGGGTTGCCGTAATACATGTGCGGGCCCATGGAAGGGCCCCGGAGGCAGAACAGCGTAGATATAATCAATTGGCTGATCAGGCCGCAAAGGAGGCCGCACAGGAAGGGGCCTCATGGCTCCTCTTGGTTCAAGATACAGAAGCTAAAACCCCCCCTCCCGAATACACAGCTGAGGAAGTATGCCACGCGCAGGCTGCGGGGGCCCGGCAGGTTCCCTCTGGATGGTGGAAATTACCGGGGGGGGGGGGGGAAGGGGGAGATTTTTGTCCCCCGACCAGTGCTTCAGGAAATTCTTCGGCACATACATAAGGAGGGACATATGGGATCGGGGGCAATGGTTGATTTGGCCACCCGATCCCTTAAGGGGCTGGGCATGCACATGAAAGCCCAGAAAATTGTTAGTAATTGCCCTGTTTGTCAACGAACCAACCAAAAGGGGTGTGGCCCTCCCGCCCCAATGGGAGGCCGGCCATGGGCCACATACCCTTTCCAGAGGTGGCAAGTTGACTTTGCAGAAATGCCCCTTGCAGGGGTTATAAATACTTACTCATATTTGTGGATCAGCTTACTGGATGGGTAGAGTGTTACCCCACCTGGCATTGTCAGGCCCGGGCTGTCACTAAGGCCCTGTTGCATGAAATACTTCCCCGATTCCACCTCCCCGAAATGATTGAATCTGATCAGGGAAGCCACTTTACCTCACAAGTGGTCCAACAGGTGTCCCAGGCACTCGGTATACAATGGAAGTTGCATACACCCTGGAGGCCGCAGAGCTCGGGTCAGGTGGAAAGAATGAATAGAACTCTCAAGGATACCCTCACTAAACTATGCACAGAGTCTAGTTTAAAGTGGCTTGATGCGCTCCGCTCGCCCTTACCCGCATTCGAAGGGCCCCGCGTAAGGGTCTTAAGCTTTAACCCTTTGAATTGGTCTTCGGGTTCCCTCCCCGAATCCTTATCCCGGTGTTCCGGGAGGATGTAAACTGGGAAATGGGGAAGGACTCCTTATGGAAACAGGTCTTGGGGCTGCAATCTGTTTTGTTACAGCTGCATCGATACGCGGTGCCTTTTCAGGCCCTTCCCTTGGATCAGCCCGTGCACCCGTTCCAGATCGGTGATCAGGTCCTCGTCAAGAAGTGGAAGCGTGACCCCCTCACACCACGGTGGGACGGCCCGCACACTGTCTCGCTCATCAGCCAAGCTGCAGTTAAAGTTCTTGGGAGTGACAAATGGACACACCATACGCGGGTAAAACGGTTTCTGAACCCAAACCCGGAGACTGAATCAGCGGACGAGGACACCAGCCCTCTGCCCGCCCCAGTTCCGGACGCCCGGGGTGGCACAGGCAAAGACTCCGCCTGGGAATACCAACAACTGGACGGACTGAAGGGATTGTTTAGGAAAAAGATAATGAAGTTATTGTTAATATTTCTGTTTATGTACTTCCATCACTATTATGGTTGGGAAAATAGGTTCTTACAACTGGGGGAGACAATAGCAAACTCTTTTAATCTCAGTAACTGTTGGGTGTGTGGAGGCCCAGGAGAATTAAATGAATGGCCTTGGGTAGCCCAGCCGGTGAAGGCTGAGGATTGGGGACCATAAAGCTCTCAAAATGTTTTTAAGGGGGGAGAATCCTGTTAGAGCAAAGGTCAACTATTTGCCTATTATCCCAGCTGTTACATCAGGAGCAACGGCTGCTTCTGCAAACACTCTCTGCAGCCTTCTGTGCAGCAAGATTATGTGATAACACAAGGTGGCCAAACCACCAGCCTAGGTGGGACAGATAGGCACTGCTATTTCAGTCTAACATATGCCTCAGAGTGGAGTGCGGGGGGGGGGGGGGTTGGGGGGTGCTGTGGAAAGAGGTGATAAGTTCAAGCAAATGTTAAACCGCATCCTGTTATGTATCCATTCCCTTGCCTCTCTCAATCTGCATACAAGGCCTTTTGAAATGTTCCTTCCGCATACACGTATAAGGTATGCATGCTAAGTTGTTTGTTGCTAGGTATAAAAAGGTTTGCTCTGCGTTTGTAAGGCGCTCTCTCTCTGGCATGAGCCGAGGAGAGCACCCACACAGCTGACTGGTCAATAAAAACTTAAAGCCGTGTTCTAGACTCCCGTGCCTCCTTGGGGTAATTGGGCAGCTCCAGGGGGAAACGAGCCCATTTGGCTAACACTGGGGGCTGTATGTGATGGACAGTGGTGTTCTGTTATTGTCCATGTTAGGCCTGTCCTGTAGTAGGTGATTTCTGGGTACCCGTCTTGCTCTGTCAATCTGTTTCCTCACTTCCCCAGGTGGGTATTGTAGTTTTACGAATGCTTGATAAAGATCTTGTAGGTGTTTGTCTCTGTCTGAGGGGTTGGAGCAAATTCGGTTGTATCTTAGGGCTTGGCTGTAGACAATGGATCGTGTGATGTGTCTTGGATGGAAGCTGGAGGCATGTAGGTACGTATAGCGGTCAGTAGGTTTCCGGTATAGGGTGGTGTTTATGTGGCCATCACTTATTTCCACTGTAGTGTCCAGGAAGTGGATCTTTTGTGTGGACTGGTCCAGGCTGAGGTTGATGGTGGGGTGGAAATTGTTGAAGTCCACCTGGACTATGCTATGTACGAAGATTATTACAATAATGTGTAGGGCGTGAATACAGGGGTGTATTATATCATACACCCTCCCCTCCCAGCAGGGCCGGCTCTGGCTTTTTTGCCGCCCGGCGGGGAGCGCGGCAGGGGAGGGTGCCGAGCCCGGCCGTGGCCCCGCTCTCCCCGGCTGGCCAGAGCGCCGCGGGGAGTGCGGCGAGCCCGGCCAGGGCCCTGCTCTCCCCGACCGGCCGGAGCGCCGGGAGGAGGGCGGAGAGCTCGACCGCGGCCCCGCTCTCCCCGATCGGCCGGAGCGCCGGGGGGAGGGCGGCGAGCCCGGCCGCGGCCCCGCTCTCCCCAGCCGGCCGGAGCGCTGTGAGAGGGCGGCGAGCCCGCCGCGGCTCCACTCTCCCCGGCGGCCGGAGTGCCGGGGGGAGGGCTGCGAGCCCGGCCGGGGCCCCGGTCTCGCCGACCGGCAGGAGCACCGGGGGAGGGCGGCCCCGCTCTTCCCGGCCAGCCGGAGCGCCGGGGGGAGGGCGGTGAGCCCAGCCGCAGCCCCGCTCTCCCCGGGTGAGCGCCGCCTCCCTCCAGGTGCTGCCCCAAGCACATGCTTGGAGGGCTGGTGCCTGGAGCTGGCCCTGCCTCCCAGAGCCAGGATAAAATCCAGGAATCCTGGATCCTAGCCACTTGCTGTAACCCACTGGATCCCACTTCCCTTCCCGAGGTAGGATAGAACCCAGGAGTCCTGGCTCCCAATACTCCTTCTGTGATCACTGGACTAGTACCTCTAGCTGATGTGCACACATGACAATAGAGAATTTTCGACAGTCAACAAACACAGTCAATGTCTGAGAAATAGCTCATTGGCACCAGCTGGGGATCTGGCCAATGAACTCCAATGTCACTATGGCCGATTGACACTAGCTGCACTGAAATTAATGGATCAGATGCCCAGCCAATCTACAAGAAGGCCATATTGGTTAAAAACCTGAACTGGTTTAGAGGGAAAGTGAAGGCATCTATAGTAGGAATGGAAGAAAGGGAAATTGATAGTAATAAATATAAAACAGAAGCTAGGAATTATAGAAAATTGATAAGAGAAGCAAAAGGAACACAAGGAGAAATCTATGCCCAGCAGCGTTAAGGACAATAAGAAGGAGGTTTTAAACTATATTAGGAACAAAAAGAATCCTGACAATGTTATTGGGCCATTACTAGATTGAAATGGTAGAATTATCAATAATAATGCAGAAAAGTCTGAAGTGTTCAATAAATATTTCTGTTCTGTATATATACAGATGATGTAGTCTCCTCATATGATGATGATAACACTCTTTCCTTTCCACTAGTATCTCTGGAGGGTGCTAAACAGAAGCTAGTAAAGTTAGGTATTTTTAAATCAGCAAGTCCAGATAACTTGCAGCCAAGAGTTTTAAAACAGATGACTGAGGGGCTCGCTGGACTTGACTGACTGGATACTTTTCTAAAAGATCCACTCTTCGGCTTTGCCTACATTGGTGCTGTACAGCGCTGCAACTTGCTGCGCTCAGGGGTGTGAAAAAACACCCCCCTGAGTGCAGCGAGTACAGCGCTGTAAAGCACCAGTGTAATCAGTGCCTGCAGCGCTGCACGCTCGCTCGCAGCGCTGCAAGCTACTCCCCTCAGAGAGGTGGAGTACATACAGCGCTGCGAGAGCTCTCTCGCAGCACTGGTGGCGCGACTACACTTGCTCTTCACAGCACTGCCGTGGGTGTAGCCAAGCCCTAGGAATTATTTTCAGAACGCCCTATGGCCTGTGTTATCCAGGAGGTGAGACTAGATGACCACAATGGTTCCTTCTGGCCTTGGACTCTATGAATCTATGTGGGAAAGAATTTGCTGGTCAAAGTGGGGGGAGAATCACCCCATCTGCTGGCAATGCGGAGGATATGACACAAACCATGTGAGAGAGCACACAAATACCAGGTCCATCGATGAGACAGAGACTGAAGTGGGTTGGAGTAAAATTTAATTATGAAGGAGGAAGCTTGGAAACAAGTGGCAGATTGGATCTGGAAAAGGAGAAGAAAGCTTTCTTTCTTTCTTTCTTTCTTTCGTTCTTTCGTTCTTTCGTTCTTTCTGTTTAGAAGAGGCTCCCACGTCAGCAGTGGAACCAACGGCAATGATGTGACATGGAAGATTACAAAAGCAGGCTAAAATATATTTTGTGTTGCATTCCCGGTGCTGCACATGGCCAGGGAAGAGACCTGCAGAATATTCAAAGCAAAGATGTTAAGCGTCACAGCACCCCGCATGGAAGATGAAGATCATGAACACCATTTGTCAGGTAAGGAAACTGAGGCAGGGGACAGGGATGATTGATTGGGCCTCGGCATCACAAACAAATTGGAAAGATTCATGCTAAAGACCTCTGGAGGTTCTTCTTCAGGCTTGGATCTCCATCCTGTGATTCTCCTAGGAACCTGCAAACAAAAAGTGACAACACTGGAGTCTATACCATGCTTCAGTCCCACCTGTTATTTAGATCTCTAGCTAAGGGTGGGGGAGGACAAGTTCTGAGGAAGGAGGGATGAAACTGCAGGGGGAACAACCAGTGGCTGACTCACCGATGCTCTCCATGGGGCTAGGGACACTGTGCTACAGATTGCAGGGTGAGCAGGTCACTAGGGGGCACTCTCCCCCTTGGAGTCAGGGGTGACCCTACTTCCCCAGAGCTGCAATACGGGGCACTGCGGTGCAGGGCGCGGGGCGGGGCGGGGCGGGGACTCAGTATCTGGTGCTCTCCCCTGGCAGTCAGGGATTGACTTCGATATCACAGGGAGGCTCTAGGGGGCGCTGTGCTGCCGGGAGCCCCACGACCGACTGCTGCAGTGTGACCCCCAGCGATCAATCCCAACACAGCTGATTCCGCTCTGCCTACCCCCTTCCCACCCCAGCCATTTCCGTGCAGTTCAGGAGACTCCTTTGCTCCCCATCCAAAATGATTGGGCAGCTGTCATGCCCCCAACACATCCCGCCCCAGAGGTGGCTGCATGTCAGCCGATGTCTGAAGAGCTGCCCATGGGAACAGAGCCTCTGACATACACGATACCTAGCCAACTGCGGTACTGGTAGGTGCAACCATCCCTCTGCAACTAACCTTGTGTAGGCTGAGAAAGAAAAGGGGAGAAATTTCAGCCTTGGTGGGTCGTTTTGAGTTCAGGGACAAGTCCCCAGGACCCTGCCAATGAGAGCTGCCTGCCCCGGAAGAAGCCAGTTACCTTCGCGCTTCATCAGGAAGTAGGTGACGAGGAAGATGAGGCTGTTGAGGGTGAAGAATGAGCCCCCCACGGCCAACTCCCGGGACCAGTTGCGGGCGTGGGCTGTGGAGAGGAAATGTGATGGTGACGGAGGGGCAATGCACTGCTCAGTGTGTGTGTGTGTGTGTGTGTGTGTGTGTGTGTGTGTGTATGTGTGTTCCTGCCGCCCCCTGCTGCAGGGGGTGAGCCCTGCTCTTTGTGTGTCTGTGTGCGCGCGAGGGCTGGGGATCATATGTCCTGGCAGCTGCTGGGAAAGACAGAAAATGAAGATCCAACGTATGAAACAAAACAATATAATAATTCTTTGGTAATAATAAACAAATGAAAAACAACAACAACCTCAAAATGTAACTGTTGCTTTGCAGGTACGGGTACAAAAGATCTCCGTTATTCCCCAATGTTTCTGTTGGTCTTATTTATTTAGTAGTCCACTGACTGTGGGGAAAATAATGCCGCACAACTTGTGTTTGTGCATAACAAACGTTTCCCCTGAGAAAGGTAAACAACTCATAGGCGCCAACTCTGTGGGTGCTCCGGGGCTCAAGCACCCACCAAAAAAATAGGGGGTGCTCAGCACCCACGGGGCTAGATTAATCTTTGGTGGGCCCAGCATCTGGACCGTGGCCCGCTCCCTGCTCTGCCCTGAAGCCCTGTCCCTACTCGGCCTCTTCCCTCTTCCTACTGACACCCCACCCCCACTTATCCTCTTCCCCTTGAGGTCTCACCCCCGCTCTGCCCTAAGGCCCCGCCCCCACTCTGCCTCTTCCCTCCATGGCCCACCTGCCACTCACATGGGGGGAGGGGGCGGAGAAGAGCTCCCACCAGAAAAAAACAAAAGTCAGCACCTGTGGGACAACTAAAAGAATGGCCACCTACAAAATGGTTTCACTAAAAAAAAAAAAAAAAAAAGGATCGATATTCCCCTACAAGCCGAGACAGCATGTTTATCCCCAGGCCCTGTATTACATGGTAAACTTTGGACATTTTAGACATAGTCTGCAGACCCCCAGGGGTCCGTGGACCCCAGGTTGAAAACCGCTGCCCTAGAACACGGATTTTGGTTATTTTCCCCCTTCGAAAACGTGGGTGACGGCTACAAACAGGCTTTGTTTTAAACGTCTGTGGAAACTTTCCTTGGTTTAACAGCTTTTGAAAAGTAAGTCAGGCTCTTCTCTCTGGTACAAAGGGTGATCAGCTCTTTTAGTCTTTCGAGCAGTTTGGGTTGCTTTTGCATCCTGGGCAAAACTTTCATAAGAACGGCCCTACTGGGTCAGAGCAATGGTCCATCTAGCCCAGTATCCTGTCTTCTGACAGTGGCCAATGCCAGGTGCTTCAGAGGGAATGAGCAGAACAGGCAATCAGTGAGTGATTCAAGAGCACTGTTTCTACCAAATAGCCCTTGCGGTTTTTATTTTGAAGAAAATATTCCCGAGGCTTGACGTTTTGGTTCAAATGCAGGCAGGGCCGCCGAGAGCGGGTTCGGGCCCCAGTGAAATTTTTTTTCGGGCCTCCCAGCAAGGGCGGACCGGCTAAACAGGGCGGACAAGAAGGTGGGGAAGCCGGGCTCCGGGCCCCCTTCCGGACCACTGGGCCCTGGGCCCCCTTCCGGACCGCCGGGCCCCGGTAATTTGTCCAGCTTCCCCCCCCCTCGTCGTCCCTGAACGCAGGGGACAGGGCGGGAGGGCTTGATGCTTGCTGAGATTTGCCGAGCTCCCAGCGGCTTAGCATCCTTAAGTGATCTGGCATCCGGGCATAACCGGCAACGGCTTTAGAAAACCTATTCTGCTGGGCTCAGCCATGCGGCGGTGGTTCCCCGAGGCTGCCAGCTCCTCGACTTGCTGGCATTTCTGTGGGGATGGGGACCGCCCTTGGGGTGCTGTGCTTTTTTCTCTCTGCCATTTATTTACCCTGTAACAGGCTTGGGGTGGGGGGGGGGGAAGCTTTCTTGCTGCTTTAAAATGTTTTCTCTCACTTGATTTTCTCTCTCTTTCTGTGACAGGCCGGAGGGCTTTCCTCATGTTCTAAAACTTTTCCTTTCTGGTTGATTTAAAACTCACTCTCTTCCTTTTTTTCCTTTCCTGCAGGTTTAAAATTTTCTGTCCTTTCCCTCTTTTGCAGTTTTAAAACTCTTTCCCTGACATTTTCCTTTCCTGCAGTTTTCAGACTTTCTCTCTGACCTTTTTCCTTTCTTGATCACTAGGTGAGAATCCGCTTTCTTTTGTAAATGATTTAAAAGGGGCTCAACCTCCCTTTACTCGCTGTTATTTAAAATGTGTAAACGCCTGGTTTTGTTCAAAAATTTTCTAACCTGAACACGTGAAAACACACACAAGCTTCCTAATTCCCCACAGAAAGAAAAATTAAAACATGAATCTTTTCTCCTAAATGCCCAACATGGCAAAAGTGCACACGTCCGTAAATGAGACTGGAAGGTGGGACAAAAAGCAAAAAGGGAACATGGAAACCTGTCAAAATTGGTGTGCTGGATAAAAGGTGCAGAAGTACTACACTCTCTCCTCAGGGGTATTACAGACAGGCACGGCTCACCTCTCATGCTAATGACAACCAGTATGGTACACCCAATGCTGGGGATTCAAGGAGAGGGATGGGGCTGCGGGGGCATCTGGGAAACAACAATTTTCATTGGCACCTATCCATCCTAATGAACACAGGACCAGCATCTTCAATCCCAACCCAGTCCCTTTAGGCTTTGGGGGACCCCTCCCCAGTCTGCGGACCACCCGTGTCCTTCCTGAGGTCCTCGTCAGAACTCACCGAGAACCCCATGGCCTGGATTAAAGGGGACTCTGTATGGCAAATGTAACTGTGGATGGGTTGAGGTGACACTTGATTTAGGCAATACTTTCCCTCTTTCCAGAAGAAGAAACTGATGCCCAGATATTAAGTCTGACATTACTGGCACTAGGAAATTCACCCAGGGCTAAAATGGCTATGTCCATAGTAAGGAACTGTATAAGAAGTTCCCCACCAGAGCTACCACCATTGTAGCTGGGAGTCCTGATGCAGACAAGGTGCTACCAGCCTCTGTCATCATCAGTGTCAAGGCTCCTTCCCCACTCTGAACTTTAGGGTACAGATGTGGGGGCCTGCATGAAAACTTATAAGCTTAACTACCAGCTTAGATCTGGTCCGCTGCCACCACTCCCAATGTGCTAATTCCCTTCCCTGGGTAGCCTTGAGAGACCCTTCACCAATTCCCTGGTGAATACAGATCCAAACCCCTTGGATCTTAAAACAAGGAGAAATTAACCATCCCCCCTCCTTTCTCCCACCAACTCCTGGTGGATCAAGATCCAACCCCCTTGGATCTAAAAACAAGAAAAATCAATCAGGTTCTTAAAAAGAAGGCTTTTAATTAAAGAAAAAGGTAAAAATCATCTCTGTAAAATCAGGATGGAAAATAACTTTACAGGGTAATCAAACTTAAAGAGCCCAGAGGACCCCCCTCTAGCCTTAGGTTCAAAGTTACAGCAAACAGAGGTAAACACCCTAGTAAAAGGTCCATTTACAAGTTGAGAAAACAAAGATAAAACTAACACGCCTTGCCTGGCTGTTTACTTACAAGTTTGAAATATGAGACACTTGTTCAGAAAGATTTGGAGAGCCTGGATTGATGTCTGGTCCCTCTCAGTCCCAAGAGCGAACTCCCACCAAAACAAAGAGCACAAACAAAAGCCTTCACCCCCCCCCAAGATTTGAAAGTATCTTGTCCCCCTATTGGTCCTTTGGGTCAGGTGTCAGCCAGGTTACCTGAGCTTCTTAACCCTTTACAGGTAAAAGGATTTTGGAGTCTCCGGCCAGGAGGGATTTTATAGTATTGTACACAGGAGGGCTGTTACCCTTCCCTTTATAGTTGTGACAGTCAGGTTTAAAGATATGTCTACACAGCAAAAGCTGTGCATTGGCTAGTCTCTCCAAGCTAATTTGAATCCAGCTAGCTTGAGTAACAACAGAAGTGAAGACAGCACAGTCAGGCTTCAGAGTGGGCTAGCAGGCCAAGCATGCACCCAATGATGGGTTTTCCACAACCTCCCTTGGAAGCCAGTTCGGGAGATCCACTCCCCTTCAAGTTAGAAAGTTCTTCCTAATGTCTAACCTCAATCTCCCTTGCTGCAGATTAAGCCCATTACTTCTTGTCTTGCCTTGAGTGGACACAGATAACATATACATTCTATACATTCTCAGTTTACCTGACTCATGTGTGAAGGACTGATTATTGACAGCTGGGAGGACTAACAATTCTTCAAGTCAGTATCTCTCAGGGGGTCTTTCTTACCCCACAATCACTCTTCAGTGTTGATTTCCCCAACAGAAAATATCTGCTATAACAAACATTGCTTATTAGATTCCCAAGTATTCATATGCTTATGTCAGCATTTTATATATATGTTAAGGAGCTGGTTTCCAAGAATATCTGGAGTTGTATAGAAATGAAGGCACCCCAGAGTTATTAAATACAACATATTGAATAAATTCCTGACTAGGGTTACTTATCAGTCAAGGACCAACGTTCTGGGCATTAGAATTTAGACATACTCTTTTTTGAAGATAAAGATTCTAATGAATAGTTAATATATATAAATATACAGAAAGAACTAAAAGTATAACTATTTACTAACAGGTACTAACACCTCTTTATAACACATTTGAAGACTGTTATCACGTAGGGTTGCCGACATAAGAACATAAGAATGGCCATACTGGGTCAGACCAAAGGTCCATCTAGTCCAGTATCCTGTCTTCCTACAGTGGCCAATGCCAGGTGCCCCAGAGGGAATGAACAGAACAGAACAGACAATCATCAAGTGATCCAACCCCTGTCTCCCATTCCCAGCTTCTGACAAATAGAGGTTAGGGACACCATCCCGGTTCATGCTCGCTAATAGCCATTGATGGACCTATCCTCCAGGAACTTAACTAGTTCCTTTTTTAACCCTGTTATAGTCTTGGCTTTCATAACAAGTGGGGGCGGGATTTAATTGCTAGTGAGAACAGAAGGAATTGGTTCTGTTCGTACAGCACCTGGCACACCGGGAGGCCGGTTCAGGACTACAGCTCCTAGGCACTACAATAATACAAATAAATAAAAAAATCACATGTATCCAGCTGTCCGGGACTGTATTGCATCAGAGCTGAGGAACCAAGATGGACACTTTTCTTTCTTTCCCTCCCCCTCTTCTGTTCTTCCTTTCTCTCTTCTTTCCCCCTTTCTTTCTTTTCTTCTTCCTCTCCATTTCTTCTTTCCTTCCCCCTTTCTCATCAACCATTCTTCTCCTTTACTTTCTTCCCATGTTTTCCCCTCTCCTTTTCTTCCTCTTTTTCCTTCTTTCTTCCTCTTTCCTCTCCTTTTTCCTTCCTTCCTTTTTTCATCTCTCCTCCTTTTCTTCTTTATTCCTTTTCTTCCTTTCTTCTAATTTAACAGTAATGAATTAGCTGGGGAATGAGACTGGCTCTGTATGTGCGTGAGTGTCCCTGCTGCCCCCTGCTGGAGGGAACGAGCCCTACTCAGCGTCTGTGTATCACTGCTTCTCTTTTGTAGCCGAGCACAGGGGAAAGGGAGAATTTGGGGGGATTTTAAAGATGAGTTTCCTCAAACCCCTATTGGATTTTGATGCCCAATGTCTGGACATATCACCAGGAATTGGGGGGATGGGGCAGATTTTGTGGCTGGCTCTGAAAATTGCACCTTACAATTCTCAGGGGACCTCACCTGTTGTGTTGGTGGTAGCACTTCACTTTGATGGTCCCTTATGATATGAGCTAACTACTTACGCTGCTAAATGAGTTGGTCAACCTTGTATTTAGCTGTGACATGCTCAGCCCCTTTCTTAGCCTTGAAGAAGAGCTCAGCGTAAGCATGAAAATTTGAACCTCCACCATCAGACGTGGGTCCAGTATATGATATCACCTCAACCGCCTTGTCTCTCTAATATCCAGGGACCAACATGGCTACTACGATATGGTATTACCTGTGACATCCCCAGTGACATTCCCAGCCCTGGGGGATGGGATCCACCTCCCACCCATGTTCTCCTCTTACCTGCAGGTGAATTCCCCAGTGTTGCTGGGACCGTCCCGCGGGATGCTGAGCAGAGAGACATTCGTAGAGCTGAGGATGCTGGGCTCCATGGTGTTGATCTCAGACTGTGCATTCCTAGGGATGAGCTTGGCTCTGTCCTTGTAGAAGTGAAACCTCTGATCACCGGTGTCCTCAGGGGCTGTGCAGGTAATGAGCAGGGGGATCCCTTCACTCACCACTCTGGACAGGGCAACCACGCTCAGCACCTGTGGGGGGCGGTCTGAGGGGAGCAGCAGAGGGTGGGGGTGGGGAAGGGGCAGCTATACTGTATAATGGGTGTTGGAATATAGATATGCAGGCCTGCCTCTAAAGCTTATACTTTAAGAACTTAGGTGTATTTTTTATCACTTAGCTAGTTACAAGGGTATAAAACAAAGAATCAAAATCACAGTCCATCTGTGTCTGGGTCTTCTCTCACTAGGATAGTCTGAGGCCTGGTTCTTAGGCTAAGGCCTTTGGCTAAGCAGCAGGGGCAGCCATAAGTGGGAAGCGAACGGTCACATCCTCACATCCCAAACCAGTCACACTGAAATAAGGTGGGATTGGGCTGTTAGGAAGACAATCCTGTCCTGATAGTGCCCATCACCACCAGATAAAAAAACAGATCTTAAGATGGTTAAAGAGAACTTAGTTTGATAGCATCTGGTCTGGCAAGAAATCACTTATCAGTGGTTGTGGTTGTGAAACCCTTGTTTCTGTATGTTTTATCTTTATGGCCCCCACTTTTCCGTAGTTAATCTGTCTGGTTCTGTAATTGTTTCTGTCTGCTGTCTAATTAATTTTGCTAGGTGTAAGTTAATTAGGGTAGTGGGATATAATTGGTTAGAGAATTATGTTACAATATGTTAGGATTGGTTAGTTAAATTTCAGTAAAATAATTGGTTAAGGTATAGCTGAGAATATTACTATATACACTGGGGTCAAACAGGAATTGGGGGGAAGGGAAATTGGAATCATGTTGGCTAAGGGGGGAGAATGGGAACAGGGAATAGGGAACGGGAACAGGGACACAGGCAATGCTCTGTGGGGGGTGTCAGAGCCGGGAAGGGGGATGCGGAGTAAACGCTCTGCGGGCAGTGTCAGAGCTGGGAAGGGATCACTGGGGAACAGACTCTATTGGCGTATAGAGATAAGCCCGACTGGTGTGAAGGGCTTCAGAATATGCTTCTTTGGAAACTAACCCCAGTAAACATTGCAGTGTCTGCGCTTCGGACTTCTGGTCTTTTGCTGCTTGCTGTCTGCGTGACAAGAACCAGGGAAGTGGGAGGGTGAAGGGAAAACCCTCTAACAATGGGAACTAGGGGCAGCAGAGGGTGAGGGGTGGGGAAGTGGCGCCTATAGTGTATAATGGGCACTAGGGACAGCAGAAGGTGGGGAAGGGGCGGCTGTACTGTATAATGGGCACTGGGGGCAGCAGAGGGTGGGGGCGGGGAAGGGGCGGTTATACTGTATGATGGGCACTAGGGGCAGCAGAGGGTGAGGGGTGGGGAAGGGGCGGTTATACTGTATGATGGGCACTAGGGGCAGCAAAGGGTGAGGGGTGGGGAAGGGGCGGCTGTACTGTATAATGGGCACTGGGGGCAGCAGAGGGTGGGGGCGGGGAAGGGGCGGTTATACTGTATGATGGGCACTAGGGGCAGCAGAGGGTGAGGCATGGGAAAGGGGCGGCTTTACTGTATAATGGGCACTAGGGGGCAGCAGAGGGTGGGGGTGGGGAAGGGGCAGTTATACTGTATGATGGGCACTAGGGGCAGCAGAGGGTGGGGGTGGGGAAGGGGCAGTTATACTGTATGATGCGCACTAGGGGCAGCAGAGGGTGGGGGTGGGGAAGGGGCGGCTTTACTGTATAATGGGCAGTAGGGGCAGCAGAGGGTGGGGGTGGGGAAGGGGCGGCTTTACTGTATAATGGGCACTAGGGGCAGCAGAGGGTGAGGCATGGGAAAGGGGCGGCTATACTGCATAATGGGCACTAGAGGGCAGCAGAGGGTGAGGAGTGGGGAAAGGGAGGTTATATTCTATCAGATAGGGATTGAGTTGTGTGGGGTGTTACTGTCGCTGTCTTGCAATCCCAAAGCGCCTGTCTCACTGGTCCGTTGGTTCCCTGGTGCTCTGCCCACCCAGATATCGCAGTGGGTGCTAGAGCTTGAGAAGCAGAGGATGGGTGTCTGCCAATGGCGTTTTCTCTCACCTGGGCTCCAGGACAATCCTGGTAGGATACGAGGTGCTTTGGGGATGGGGATGATGGGGATGGGGGACGCTCCTCCAAGATCTACCTCTCCCCAAGGGCAACACACCCTAAAGAGGCCCACGGAGACTCACCCACCACAGATACCCAGGCAGCATCACTCTGATTGGATTGGGTGTGTTGCCGGGACTCAGTTCTCCAGTAGCAGCAGGTGTAGATGCCAGCATCTGCCCTGCTTATATACAGCAGTGGTAGCTCTCCTGTGCCACTGGCTGGATAGGAGTTCATTTCATGGCCGCCCCTTGAAAATTGGATCCATGAGGCTGCAGCACCCGGCGGTGCTGAACACCTCAGGGTGACAGTCTCTCCCATGATGTAGATGGGATAGTCCGGGCTCGGGAGATCTGGGATTGGAACAATGAGGCTGGAAAACAAGGGTGGAGCAGAGGGGAGATGGAAGAACTGGGTAGATTTTATTAAAGAAAAATCCTCAATCATGATCAATTCTAATCACCCGTAGCAGCCCTTAGGTCGATTTCTCTAGTTCTCTGACAATATTTTCTTTATGTTGCTGCGTCGGTTAAAACTCAGGGCAGCTCCCCACTCTCACAGCAACAGGATCAGGCTCTCTGCATACTCAGGCAGAGTCACTGCATCAGTGAAAATCCCATTACATTATCAAATTTTTCCTCCCAGCCCAGAGTGCTAGCAACCAACTTTGTTTTTCAATGACGGAGCAGATGCCGCTCTAACCACATGACTTCAGGAGCTGAGTCCTTAGGGAGGGGGCTAGATTGCATCAATCCTTCCCTAAAACCATGCTCGAGGTATAGGAAGCTCACTCCGGTAGCACACACTTACCCATGAAGGACACGGAGGCAGGCCCACTCTCCTGGGATGCGACGTCCCTATCACCCAGTCTCTTTCACAGCAAGGCCGGGATCTGATAACTCTGGGTGTGCTGACCTTTGGCCTCTGGAGAGGCCACTTCCAGCTTCCCTTTGAAGAACTGGAATCGGATCAGTGTCTGGTGCCCAGGGGCCAAACATGTGAAGTTACGAGATTCCCCTGGGAGATACGCCACCTTGGAGGGGTCCCAAGTGAGCGTAGGGCCTGGTGGTGGGCCTGGAAGAGAGACACAGGGGTTAATGCCCAGAGAGAGGAGTCAATAAGAGAGATATGGAGATAGGAACGTGGGACACAAAGGGACCTCCCCAGTCCTTGAGGCCGGGCAGCCCCCATTCTATAATAACATTCACAAATTTATCAAGCTCAGTCTTCATGCTAATCAGGTTGTTTGCCCCCTGCTGCTCCTTCTGGGAGGTTGTTCCAAGCCTCCCTCTTCTGATGGTTAGAAACCTTTTCCTCATCTCCAGCTTCAACTGACCCCTGGCCAGATTTCTTCTTGAGACCTTTTGTTCTCCCCATTTTTTCTCGTGCCTCCTTTAGCTCCAGGAGTATTTCTTCCTCCCAGGGGTTTAGCACTCTAAGGCCTGGTCTACACTAGGAGGTTATGTCGAATTTAGCAGCGTTAAATTGAATTAACCCTGCACCCGTCCACACCACGAGGCTATTTAGTTCGACATAGAGGTCTCTTAAATTCGACTTCTGTACTCCTCCCCGACGAGGGGAGTAGCGCTAAATTCGACATGGCCATGTCGAATTAGGCTAGCTGTGGATGGAAATCGACGGTAATAGCTCCGGGAGCTATCCCACAGTGCACCACTCTGTTGACGCTCTGGACAGCAGTCCGAGCTCAGATGCTCTGACCAGCCACACAGGAAAAGCCCCAGGAAAATTTGAATTCCTTTTCCTGTCTGGGCAGTTTGAATCTCATTTCCTGTTTGGACATCGTGGCGAGCTCAGCAGCACTGGCAACGATGCAGAGCTCTCCAGCAGACGTGACCATGCAATCGCAGAATAGAAAGAGGGCCCCAGCATGGACTGATTGGGAAGTCTTGGATCTGATCGCTGTGTGGGGCGATGAGTCCATGCTTTCGGAGCTGCAATCGAAAAGATGGAATGGAAAGATCTACGAGAAGATCTCAAAAGCCATGGCAGAGAGAGGATACAGCCGGGATGCAACACAGTGCCGCGTGAAAATCAAGGACCTGAGACAAGGCTACCAGAAGACCAAAGAGGCAAACGGATGCTCCGGATCCCAGCCCCAGACATCCCGTTTCTACGAGGCACTGCATTCCATCCTAGGTGCGGCCGCCACCACTACCCCACCACTGACCGTGGACTCTGAGGATGGGATATTGTCGACGGCCGCTTCCTCGGACATGTTAGCAGACGGGGAAGATGAGGAAGGAGATGAGGAGGACAAGGCAGTCGACAGCGCTTACAACGCTGATTTCCCAGACAGCCAGGATCTCTTCATCACCCTCACAGAGATCCCCTACCAACCGTCCCCAGGCGTTAACCCTGACCCAGAATCAGGGGAAGGATCAGTCGGTAAGTGTTTTAAACATGTAAACATTTATTTTGAACAGAACATTCATATTAACAGTGGGTTTTTCATGATTTGTTTGCCCTAGGCGCTTAACGTTTCAGTCCTTGGCAGTGCAACTACTGCAAAAAAATCTAACAATGTCCGGTTTATCATGATTGGTTTGCCCTAGGTGCTCTACTGTTTAGTCCTTGCCAGTGCAGCTACAGTAAAATTCGGTCTATATGTCCGGGGATAGAGCTGAAATCCTCATGGGACATCTCCATGAAGCTCTCCTGGAGGTAATTGGAAAGCCTTTGCATGAGGTTCCTTGGGAGAGCGGCCTTATTGTGTCCTCCATAGTAGGAAACGTTTCCGCGCCAGGAGATCATCAAGTACTCCGGGATCATTGCCTTGCAGAGCAGGGCGGCATACGGCCCTGGTCTTTGCAGGCTTTCCCGAAGCAGCCGTTCTTTCTCGGTCTCTGAAATCCTCATCAGAGTGATGTCGCTCATGGTGACCTGCTTTGAATTAGGTAGGGGAATGTTAGTATTGGCACTGCTTGCCTGTTCCTTTACAGAACTGTAACCGGCGGTTTACAGCCACGCGGTGGAGGCGGGAGAGGGGCAGCATACAGGGATCTTTCCCTGGGACAGCCGCGAGGGGGTGGGACAGGGGCAGAGTTCATGCTTGCCGGATTGCTGGCAGCAGGAACTGGCCAACGCTAGGAGCATTGCTTTGACCGTGAAAGGAGGCCAGTGCTATTATTAAAGTTTTAAGCAGCCACAAGTCTACGGCTTACCATGTCGGCCTGCTACACAAATTCCGGTGTCCTGCCCCGCTTCTCTGATCTGCACTGCAAGACCCCAGGCACTGAATGCGAAGGCCGATAATTCGACCTTGTCCTGAGTGCGCATGTGATAGGTGCTGTGCATGGTCTTGTTCACAGAGAAAGACTATGTTCTTTGTTCACAACAAAATTTATCTTTCTGAGGAATTCACTCCCTTTTTCCCATCCCACAGCTGCGACTGTCTCCCGACCTACCCTGGCATCACACTCCCAGAGGCTGGCGCAGATTAGGCGTAGAAAGAAAAGGACACGGGACGACATGTTCTCAGAACTTATGGGCTGCTCCCGAGCCGAGGCAGCCCAGCAGACCCAGTGGAGGGAGAACATGTCCCAAATCCATCGAGCACACATTGAACGGGAGGAGAGGTGGCGGCAGGAAGACCAGCAGGCGACTCAAACGCTGCTTGGACTAATGAGGGAGCAAACGGACATGCTCCAGCGCCTTGTGGATGTTCTGCAGGACCGGAGGCAGGAGGACAGAGCCCCGCTGCAGTCTATCTGTAACCGCCCTCCCCCGCCACAAAGTCCCATACCCCCCTCACCAAAAGTACCAAGAAGGAGGAGCGGCAGAGTCCGTGAAAACTCTCACTCCACCCCTGCAGACTGCTCAAGGAGCAGAAGGCTGTCATTCCCCAAAATTTGATAAATCCTTTCCTTCCCGCCTCACCCAAGCCCCCGTCCCAGTTTCATCCCCTAACTGTGTAGTTGCTAATAAAAAATACGTTCCTGTTAATTACTGTTTCCATCATGTTCTTTTTGAGGAGAGTCTGTTTGAAGGTTGGTAATTGGACAGGACAGTCACCTTTACCAGGGTACAGACGCGGGGGCAGGTTCAGCAGCAGGTCACACACACATTGCAGTCACTAGGCACCCTGGTCAGTCTGGGAGGTGGTTTTCATGTTCTGCGGGGGGGGGGGAAACTATGTGACTTTGTGGCGGGGGAGGGCGGTTAGAGATCTTATGCAGCGGTCCTTATCCTGGATCACAGAGCCATGCAGCAGGGGATCTGTAACCGTCCTCCCCCTGCCACAAAGTCACATAGCCCCCACACACAGAGTCCCGAACAGGAGGGGTGGCAGGCTCCGTTGAAACAACCAGTCCACCAGTGCGGAGCCTGTCATTCCTCGAGTTTAGAAGCGTCCTTTGCATCACTACACTACACCCGCTCCCCACCACAGTCTGCGTCCCAGTTTCAACACTTTACCGTGAAAACAGTAATAAAGACAACTGTGTTCATTAACAAATTTCCAGTGATTTTATTTTTAAACGTGTGTTGGAAGGGGGTGAACGGGGTGAACGGGGTATGTAGCTGGAGAGGATAGTGAACATTCACTGGGTAAAGAAATGGGGGCAGGTTCAGCTTCTCTGTACAGAAACTTAATAGTCACAGGTTACCCTGCTCACTCAGGAACCTAGCTTTCAAAGCCTCCCGGATGCACAGCACGTCCCGCTGGGCTCTTCTAATCGCACGGCTGTCTGGCTGGGCGTAATCAGCAGCCAGGCTATTTGCCTCAACCTCCCACCCCGCCATAAAGGTCTCCCCCTTGCTCTCACACAGATTGTGGAACACACAGCAAGCTGCAATAACAATGGGGATATTGGTTTCGCTGAGATCACAGCAAGTCAGTAAGCTTCTCCATCTCCCCTTGAGACGGCCAAAAGCACACTCCACCACCATTCTGCACTTGCTCAGACGGTAGTTGAAGAGTTCTTTTTCAGTGTCCAGGGCGCCTGTATAGGGCTTCATGAGCCAGGGCATTAGCGGGTAGGCTGGGTCCCTGAGGATGACTATAGGCATCTCCACATCCCCAACAGTTATTTTGTGGTCCGGGAAGTAAATACCTTCCTGCAGCCGTCTAAACAGACCAGAGTTCCTGAAAACACGAGCGTCATGAACCTTGCCCGGCCATCCGACGTTCATGTTTGTAAAACGACCCCTATGGTCCACCAGTGCTTGCAGCACCATTGAAAAGTAGCCCTTTCGGTTAATGTACTGGCTGGCCTGGTGGTCCAGTCCCAGGATAGGGGCTATGGCCACTCGCTTCTGGACACTCAGGGCTGCTCGTATCCGGGTGTCCTTGCGCTTCAGGGCAGGGGACAGCAACTCACAAAGTTCCAGGAAAGTTCCCTTCCGCATCCGAAAGTTTCGCAGCCACTGTGATTCATCCCAGACCTGCAGCACTATGCGGTCCCACCAGTCCGTGCTTGTTTCCCGGGCCCAGAATCGCCGTTCCACAGCATCAACATGACCCATTGCCACCATGATGTCCACGGCGCGGGGTCCCGTGCTTTGTGACAGGTCTGTGCCACTCTCAGACTTCAGGTCCTCACCGCGATGCCGTAGCCTCCTCGCCCGATTTCTCAGCATCTGCCTCTGGAAAAGGTGGATGATAAGGTGCGAGGTGTTGACAACGGCCATAACTGCAGCGATAGTCGCAGCGGGCTCCATGCTCGCAGTGCTGTGGCGTCCGCGCTGTCACTAACCAGAAAAGTGAGCGAACTGATTGCCCGCCGGCACTTTCAGGGAGGGATGGCGGGAGTGACGGTTGGATGACGACAGTTACCCAAAACCACCCTCGACACATTTTTTTCCCCAGAAGGCATTGTGGGCTCGACCCAGAATTCCAATGGGCAGCGGGGACTGCGGGAACTGTGGGATAGCTGCCCACAGTGCACCGCTTCCAATGTCGACGCTTGCCCCGTTAGTGTGGACTCACAAAGTCGAATTACTGTCCTTAGTGTGGATACACACGTTCGACTTTGTAATATCGATTCCACATATTCGATTTAAGTAAAATCGAACTACTCTCGTAGTGTAGACATACCCTAAAATATTTCTAGAGAGCAATGAGGTCCTGTCTCAGCCTGCATTTGATGCTTTTCACTTTCCTCTCCCATCTTCTGCACATCCCACCAGCCTTTCTTTGAACCTGCTCCAGTTGGAATTCATCTTTCTTGAGCCTGGGTGACCAGAATTGGACAAGCTATTCCGGAGGTGGTCCAAACAGTGCCTTGTTCCATGGCATGAGTGCTTCCACATCTCTCCTAGAAATACCTCGCCTGATCCCATGCCTTCCCATCGCCATAATCGTCACAGTGTCCTATAAGATCCCTGACAAACCTTATTGAACAGGGTTGAATTAAGATTTAACATTGGAGTGAAGTTCTGAAACAGCCTTCCAAAGGAAGCAATGGGAGCAAAAAAACCCTAACTTTTTTCAAGACTGAGCTTAATAAATTTATGGAGGGGATGGTCTGATGACGTTGCCTACGATGGCCCATGGCCCATCTGCAACTGCTATTAGCAAATATCTCCAACAGCTAGAGATAGGGATGGCTCTGAGATACTACAGTGAATTTTGTCCCAGGTGGCTAGCTGGTGGGTCTCACCCACACACTCAGGCCTGGTCCACACTACCCCCCCACTTCGGACTAAGGTACGCAAATTCAGCTACGTTAATAACGTAGCTGAATTCGAAGTACCTTAGTCCGAACTTACCGCGGGTCCAGACGCTGCAGGCAGGCTCCCCCGTCGATGCCGCGTACTCCTCTCGCCGAGCTGGAGTACCGGCGTCGACGGCGAGCACTTCCGGGATCGATTGCCTGCCGTCGGACCCGGAGGTAAGTGTAGACGTACCCTCAGGGTCTAACTGATCACCAGATTTGAGGTCAGGAAGGAATTTTCCCCTTGGTCAGATTGGCAGAGAGGGTTTTTTGCTTTCCTCTTCAGCATGGGGCAGGGGTCACTTGCTGGTTTGTATTGGAGGAAATAGTGGGTTCTCTGGAACTTGAAGCCTTTAAATCAAGATGTGAGGACTTCAGTAACTCAGCCAGAGGCTAGGGGGCTATTACAGGAGCAGGTGGGCTAGGTTCTGTGGTCTGTGAGGTGCAGTAGTTCAGACTAGATCAGAGGTGGGAAAACTACGGCCTGCGGGCCACATCTGGCCCGCGGGACCTTCCTGCCCGGCCCCTGAGCTCCCGGCTGGGGAGGTTAGCCCCTGGTACCTCCCCTGATGTCTCCCCTCCCCTGCAGCCACGCCACCATGCGGGGAGTGCTCTGGCCCGCCGCTCCTGCCGGGCTGTGCGGCTTGCGCCCGCCCACCTCCCAGGCTTTCCAATAAGCCAGACCTGCTGCTCTGAGCAGCAAGGTAAGGGGCGGGGAACGGTCGGATTGGATAAAGGGCAAGGGCTCCTGGGGGGCAGTCAGGGGACAGGGAGCAGTTGGATAGGGGGTGGAGTCCCAGGGGGCGGTTACGGGATAAGGAGCAGGGAGCAGTTGGATGGGGCGGAGGTTTGGGGGGGCAGTCAGGGGACAGGGAGCAGGAGGCGTGGGATAGGCGTGGGAGTCCCAGGGGGCCTGTCAGGGGGTGGAGGTGTGGATAGGGGTCGGGGCAGTCAGGGGACAGGGAGCAGGGGGCGTGGGATAGGCGTGGGAGTCCCAGGGGGCCTGTCAGGGGGTGGAGGTGTGGATAGGGGTCGGGGCAGTCAGGGGACAGGAAGCAGGGGGTGGAGGTGTGGATAGGGGTCGGGGCAGTCAGGGGACAGGAAGCAGGGGGTGGAGGTGTGGATAGGGGTCGGGGCAGTCAGGGGACAGGGAGCAGGGGGTGGAGGTGTGGATAGGGGTCGGGGCAGTCAGGGGACAGGAAGCAGGGGGTGGAGGTGTGGATAGGGGTCGGGGCAGTCAGGGGACAGGGAGCAGGGGGCGTGGGATAGGCGTGGGAGTCCCAGGGGGCCTGTCAGGGGGTGGAGGTGTGGATAGGGGTCGGGGCAGTCAGGGGACAGGAAGCAGGGGGTGGAGGTGTGGATAGGGGTCGGGGCAGTCAGGGGACAGGAAGCAGGGGGTGGAGGTGTGGATAGGGGTCGGGGCAGTCAGGGGACAGGGAGCAGGGGGTGGAGGTGTGGATAGGGGTCGGGGCAGTCAGGGGACAGGAAGCAGGGGGTGGAGGTGTGGATAGGGGTCGGGGCAGTCAGGGGACAGGGAGCAGGGGGCGTGGGATAGGCGTGGGAGTCCCAGGGGGCCTGTCAGGGGGTGGAGGTGTGGATAGGGGTCGGGGCAGTCAGGGGACAGGGAGCAGGGGGTGGAGGTGTGGATAGGGGTCGGGGCAGTCAGGGGACAGGGAGCAGGGGGTGGAGGTGTGGATAGGGGTCGGGGCAGTCAGGGGACAGGGAGCAGGGGGTGGAGGTGTGGATAGGGGTCGGGGCAGTCAGGGGACAGGGAGCAGGGGGCGGAGGTGTGGATAGGGGTCGGGGCAGTCAGGGGACAGGGAGCAGGGGGCGGGGGTTGGATAGGGGGCAGGGTCCCGGGTGGGCAGTGAGGGGCAGGGAGGGTCCTGGGAGGAGGCGGTCAGGGGACAAGTAGCAGGGGGGGTTGGATGGGTTGGGGGCTCTGAGGGGGGCAGTCAGGGGGCGGGAAGTGGGAGGGGGCAGATAGAGGGCAGGGGCCAGGCTGTTTGGGGGGGCACAGCCTTCCCTACCCGGCCCTCCATACCGTTTCGCACCCCAACGTGGCCCTCGGGCCAAAACGTTTGCCCGCCCCTGGACTAGATGATCATGATGGTCCCTTCTGGTGGAGGTCACAGGGCTCCTTCTGCAGTGGAGGTAGCGGTGCCGTTGCCTTTGACCTCACCGTGAAGCCAACGTCTCCGCTAGAGCTGCCTGGGAACCAGGCCTACTGCCCAGTGGTAGATCTGCCTATCGCCATTTTACTTCCCCTTCCCAAACGAAAACCAAGAGTTTCAAAATGCCCCGTGAAATACGATTCTGAGAAGAACTCATCAGCGATGCCAAGAAGGTCACTGCAAGGACCCAGCCTGACCTCTGCTGCGACACACAATTCCGAAAGCCGATCTTTCAGAGAAACATCCCATCTCGATTTTAACATTGCCGGGACAGAGAACCCACCACAGCCTTTGGGATGTGGTTCCAACGCTCAATTCCCCTCACCGTTGAAAATTTGCACCTGATTTTCAGGCTGAATTTGTAAAGCGTCAACTTCCAGCCGTTGGATCATGTTAGATCTTCGTAGGCTGATGGAAGAACCCTCAATTATCCAATTTCTCTTCCCCCCATAGGCACTTATAAATTGTGATCAAGTCACCCCATAATCTTCTCTTTGTTAAGCTAAACAGATCAAGCTCCTGGAGTCTCTCACTCTAGGCAGGTTTCCTAATCCTTGAATCTTTCTCGTAGCTCTTCTCTGTCCCCTCTTCAATTTATCTGCATGATCCTGTGAATCTACAGGGTCCATAATTCAAGATTTCGAGGCTGTTCTGACCATCTAGTGTGACCTCCCGTCTCACTCAGAGCTGGGCACAGGATATCAGTAGCTGTCGGACCAGTGAGTTGAGGGAAGTGTTGTGTTTTGACAAAATCAGAACATTTTTCAGCCAAAAAGGGACTCAGATCTCAGCTCGCATCATCACTTGAAGATTACCTGTTCTGTTCATTCCCTCTGAAGCACCTGGCATTGGCCACTGTCGGAAGACAGGATACTGGGCTAGATGGAGCTTTGGTTTGACCCAGCATGGCCGTTCCTGTTGTCACACCCCAATGGCTCCCTCCCTCAAGGGGTCCCCCCGGGGGAGGCAGATCAGCATTGTATATTGCTAACGCTGTTGCAGGCATTGCAGGGCATTTTGGGGAGGGTCAAAGGTGTGAGTGTGGAATGGAAGATTCCTTTGCAGGGTACAAGAGGCCAAGAGGGGGAAGGAGGAAGAGAGCAGAGAACAGGTTAACTCAACACTGTAGCTAGCTAGCTCAGTCCGACGATAAGACGCTACGCTGGCCCCAGTCCAAGATCACGGCGCTAGACGAGAAATCTGCAGCTGCATGTATCTCTCACTGAGCCACAGCCAGCCATGAGAAAAGAAAACGTACACTGAACCAGGGCTGCAGAGATGGAAAACACAGGTGAGACGACGGGGAGGAGTGGGGGGAGGGGGAGAAGCAGAGCTTTGCATCCCTGAAACTGGTGTGTTTTGGTAAAGTTGAGGAGACCACAGAAAGCCGGTTTGGACTGGTACAAAGGAACAGAGGTTGTGGAACGAAACACCCCCAAAGGAACCGTGGAATTAAAAACCCTCCTGAGAGCTGGAGCAATTCGGAGATCACAGTGGACCCTGGACGACCTGGGCCCAGGACAAGAACTCCCATCCACCCCTCCCCCTCTTCTTCTTACGTTACACCCAGCCTTGGCCAGCCTCAGGTCGTGCGTGTGTGAGTATGAAAGTGGGTTAGGGCTAACGCCTTCTTCCCTCCTCTGAGTGACGTGGAGAACACCCTGCACTCGCCACTGTTATTTTATTATTTTTAGTAATAAAGCTTTAAAACGTAGACACTTGGTATGCGCCTTCATCCCCTCCCCCACCAATCCTGCTGCCTCAGCCTGATCACCTGATGCCTCAGGCAGATTGGTAACAAAAATCTGTCACACTGTCAGCCAGAACAGGGCCAGAAGATTTTGTTTTGATTTTGACTTTTAAAAACCTTTCCATATAGAAACATTTCTGCTGCAACAAGTCGCTCCAAAATGAAAAATCAAAGCGATCGGTTTTGAAAGGGTCCAAACTGATCATCATCAACATGCTTCATTTTGCCAAAATTGATACTTTTTTCTAAATATTTCAATTTCGACAAAACCAGCATGTGTGGAGGAAAATTTTCCAACCAGCTTTGGCCCCCACTGCAAACATGAGTTTTTGATTTGCCGACCACCCTCCTTCACTGAATCAGCCGGTCCCCCTGCCCTGGGGCCAGATTAGAGCCAGCTCCCTGACCAGACCCAGCACCCCCTAGAGGGTAAAGCCCCCATGACCCATTCCCCTGAGCCAGCCAGTCTCCACCTTAGGGACGGATTGCAGCTGGTGTCTCCTAGAGGGGAAAGGCTCCATTTCCCATTACCTGCCCCCCGAGTCAGCCAGCCCCCTGCCCTGGGGCCAGATCAGAGCCAGCATCCTGACCAGAGCCAGTGCCCCCTAGAGGGGAAAGGCCCGTGTCCCATTCCCTGCCACACTGAGCCAACCAGTCAGTCCTCCACACTGGGGACAGATCAGAGCCAGCACCCCCTAGAGGGGAAAGGCCCTGTGTCCCATTCCCCTGAGCAAACCAGCCCCCAACCCGGGGGCCAGATCAGAGCCAGCTCCCCCTAGAGGGGAAGGGCCCCGTGTCCCATTCCCCTGAGCCAGCCAGTCTCCACCCTGGGGTGGATCAGAGCTGAAACGGACTCAGATGAGGGCCTCAGCTTTGAAGCTGAACACATCTGCCCAATCCAGATCACACTCAGGTCCCACTACGGGTGGGTCAGACGTCCAGGAGGTCAGCATTGTCCTGGGGCCCGGTGAGCTGGTAGGTCCACCAGGTTCCACGGCATGGAGCATTTTAAGTTCCTTGATTGGGGCGGGGAGGTTTTTGCAACCGTTTCTGGCTGAGTCACAGTGAGTGATGGGGTGGGGTGAGGAGCAACCCGGCTTCCTTCCCGTTCTCAGGGACCACAGAGGACAAACCTGACAGAGGCTACAGCTAATGTGAGGAGCATGTCAACCACAGGAAAGCAGCCCGGGAGAGCAGAGTGTCTGGCCCGAAACAACGGCACATGCTGTCTGTGGTAGAATGAGCAAGGAGTCGCCCGCAGTAACCAAGAGAATACGCTCCTTTCTAAGGGCTTCTGAGAACCCAGGAGTCCGGGCTCTTTCCCCTCTCTTATTCTCTCTCCCTCCTCTCCTTTTCTCCCCCGCCCCCGGCTTTCCCATTAACCACCGACTCCCATCTCTGGAGGGAAGAAGCTGGGAAGGTTGCAATGGCAGGATCTGAGCGAACCCAGTGGTTCTAGCGTAACAGGGTTGCACTGTCCAGGAGCTGGGAGGGAACCTGAGCAGAAAAGCCCAGCCCCAGTAGTAAAGCATCACAACCTCCCCCATGGGAGGCGGGACTCATGAGCTTCATGTGACTGGTGGGGAAACTGAGGCACACGACGGGGCAGGTGATCAGACACTGGAATTTTTATTTTGCCCTGGGTCCCCATCCTGGGATTAACCTTGGATTTCGTAAATGACAAACTCCCCAGGCTAGTCACTAGCCTGTGTCCATCCTAGCCTGCTTGTGATCACAGCTGTAGTGGAGCAGGTCAGCCAGGGTCAGCGTTTGGCTGGGAGACCTCCCTGGGTGGTGAAGGGGGTGAAACTGATACAATAGGGGGCGCTGTGCTGCAAGGAGCAGGGTGGGGGTCTCAGTAGGGGGCGCTCTCCCCTGTGACTCAGTGCTGACCGCAATGCCCCAGCGCTGTGCTAGGGGGCGCTGTGCTGCAGGGAGGAGGGCACGGGCTCAGCACCTCAGATCCTGCCCTAAGGCTGGGGCAAGCAGTGTGGAAATGTAGGCTGTTAACAGCTGCTGTGCCCTGCTCCAGAGCCAGCTGCATTTCAGTGCTAGGCAATCTAGCCCTGGCCGGTGGCACTGGGTGGCTACTAAACAGCAGCTGCGCCCCACCCCAGAGGCAGCTGCATCTCAGCAGGCAGCTCCAGGGTGGTGAAAGGCGAGGTAGAAGGGGGCTAGTCTTTTTCTCAAGTCTCGCACACCTGGACGCACCCCCAGATGGAGCCTGGCACAGCTGAGAACCAGTTAGAGCAGAGGTCGGCAAACTACGGCCCATGGGCCACATCCTGCCCACAGGACTGTCCTGCCCGGCCCCCGAGCTCCTGGCCCGGGAGGCTACCCCCGGCCCCTCCCCCGCTGTCCCTCCTCCCCCGCAGCCTCAGCTCGCTCACTCCGCTGCCGGCGCAATGCTCTGGGCGGTGGGGCTGTGAGCTCCTGAGGCAGCGCAGCTGCAGAGCCCGGCCTGACCCGGTCTCTGTGCTGCGCGGCGGCGGTGGCGTGGCCCGGCTCCAGTGCCGCCAGCCACTGGTGCTCCAGGCAGTGCGGTAAGGGGGCACGGAGCAGGGGGGGTTCGATAGAGGGCAGGGGAGTTCAGGGTGGTGGTCAGGGGGCGGGGGTGTGGATAGGGGCAGTCAGAGGGCGGGGAACAGGGGTTAAATGGGGGCAGGGGTCCCCAGGGGGGCAGTCAGGAAGGAGGGGGGTTGGATGGGGTGGCAGGGGGTGGCAGGGGGCAGTCAGGGGCAGGGCTTCCTGGGGCAGTCAGGGGACAGGGAGAAGGGATGGTTGGATGGGGCAGGGGTCCGGGGGGGGGGGCATCAGGAATGAGAGGAGGGGTTGGATGGGGTGGCGGGGATCCGGGGATGGTCAGGGGACAGGGAGCGGGGGATGAGGATGGGGCAGGGGTCCCGGGGGGGCTGTTAGGGAACAGCGGGGGTTGGATGGGGCAGGAATCCTGGGGGGCAGATAGGAGGTGGGGGCCGGGCCACGACCCCCTCCCCTAACCGGCCCGCCATACAATTTACGAAATTTGATGCAGCCCTCAGGCCAAAAAGTTTGCCTGCCCCTGAGTTAGAGGAACTAGGGTTTGAACAGGTCCTGCCAGGGGACCCACCATGCCCCGGATAATTGCAAGTGGCAAAGGAAAAACCTCAAGCGGATGTTGGTTGCAAGTCACTTCCTTTGTCTCTGCAGTCGGCAGCTGGGAATGAAGATGATGATGAGGATGATAATGATGAAAGCTGCTTGCAGGGTTAGCTTCCAAAGCCAGGGACAGCGTAGAGCTGGAGAGAGAAACTCTCCTTGATTTGTATTGCCCAGGCTGAGGAATGAAGTCTGGTGTACGTGTTCCTGCTGGCCCCTGCAGGAGGGAATGACCCTCGAGGCTGTGAGCTTCTCCACAGCAGTGCCCAGCCTGGGGACCCCAAGGGCTGTGAGCTTCCCTGCAGCAGTGTCTAGCCTGGAGATCCCTGGGGCTGTGAGCTTCCCTGCAGCAGTGTCCTGTCAACCCCACCAAGGTCCCCAGGGCTGCAAGCTTCTCCCCAGCAGTGTCCCGTCAGCACGGGAAGAGACGGGGAGATGGGGAAGCAAAATCCCAACAAACATTCACCACCCTGCCCAGTATCCGCTGGGCGGGGGAGGCAGATCCCACACCTCTAGTTGCCCAATGGGCACAGCCCTCAGAAGAATGAGGTCGGGGAGATGAGGGTTCCCAGCTGGGTTTCCCCCACCCCATTCGACGGACAGACATTCCCCGGGGGCCATGGAGGTGTCCATCTGGATGGTGCCCAGATGGGATCCTTTGCCCAGCTTCCAGTACCCAGTCCTGGCAGGTGCCCACTCTGGCACCTCAACTACCAACAGCTGTCGGCGGCGGCTGCCCCTGTTCAGCGGCTCTTGCCCATCCCTGAAAACTCTGAACCCCGATACTGCAGCCACCCCAGGTCACAGTCACGACAGGACGTCCCGGTGGGCCAAGACCTCGGGGGCAGGGGAGGCTGGAAAACAGGGAGTTGGGAGGATGACGGGAAAGGCTAGCAGGCTTGGCCACAAGAAATCTCCCCACCAAGGAGAGCATAAAACCCAGAGATGGGGAGTTCCCTACTCCTCCACCCCGCGCCCCCAGTAAATCTGGGTGTTCCCCCCAATCCACCCTCCTGGTCTGCTTCTTGATCCAATGACAGCTCCCTCCTTCTCCGGTGTGTTTTATTGGGGGAGGGTCCGTGCAGAGCCCGGCACAACAGGAGAACCCAAGCTGGGGCAGAGGGGTGTCTGTGCAGTGCCAGGCACAAAGGAGCCCCGGATCTAGGGCAGAGGGGGGCTTACACAGCACCTGGTGCCACAGGACTCCCCGATGTCAGGTGGGACATGCAGCGATCAGGTGCCCTGGCCCCTGGTTCGCCCCACGGGACATGCAGCTCCCTGGCATAAATTCTCCAACCGCCCCGGAAGAACCAGATCCCAGCTCTGGTGGGACCCGTGCCCATTGAGGAGAGTGGGTGCTCTGGAGAGACAGGGTCCATGTGGGGGCTGGAAAACAGAGGATGAAAGGGGGTGAAGGGTCATTTTGGGAGGCTGGCAGAACAGGGAGAAGCTGGGGCAGTGGAGGAGTTGGCCCATGGCCCTGTAACCAGGCAAGGCTGGGCCCCCCGCACTGGTGTAAAATAGCCCCCAGCAGATAAACTACCATGGAGCTCGCATCCCGATAATTCACCCTGAGCTGGGGGAAGCAGTGTCCTCACCATCATATCCCTCTAGGGGGTCAGCTACTCCAGCAGGGGGCAGCAGTGATACAGAGAGAGAGAGAGAGAGAGAGAGAGAGAGAGATAAGGGCTCACCCTCTCCAGCAGGGGGCAGCAGTCACACACACACATACACACACACACAGAGCAGGGCTCACCCTCTCCAGCAGGGAGTAGCAGTGACACACACACAAACGCACACACACACAGAGCTCATCCCCTCCAATAGGAGCCCTCCTTCAACACCCCACCCAGGGCCAGCTCCAGGCACCAGGCAACCAAGCACATGCTTGGGGCGGCACCTGGTAAGGGGCGGCGGGGGGAGCGCGGAGCGGCATTCGGGGGGGGTGCTCCGGCAGCGCAGTGCTCGGCGGGGGGGGGGCAGTCTCGGTGGCGCAGCGCTCAGCGGGGGGGGCGGCGCGGGGCGCGGCGCTGGGGGGGGGGTTCCGGCGGCGCTCGGCGGGGGGGGCGCGGCGCTCAGGGGGGGGCGCTCCGGCGGCACGGGGCTCGGCGGGGGGGGCAGTCTCGGCGGCGCGGCGCTCGGTGGGGGGGCGGCGCGGGGCGCGGCGCTCGGGGGGGGGTTCCGGCGGCGGTCGGCGGGGGGGGGCAGGCTCCGGTGGCGCGGCGCTCGGCAGGGGGGCGGCGCGGCGCTTGGCGCTCGGGGAGGGGTTCCGGCGGCGCTCGGTGGGGGGGGGGGCTCGGGGGGCAGCGCTTTTTTTTGCTGCTTGGGGCAGCAAAAAAGTTAGAGCCAGCCCTGACCCCACCCACGGGAATTCCTTGTGGTTCTCTGTTCATCACAACTTCAGCTCAGAACAAGCTGCCAGGTTTAGGGGGGCCCCACGGGCCAAGTCCTTGCAACCGCACCCTAAGACTCAGTGATCCTCCATGGACCAGGGGCTCTGTCCGTTGGGAAAAAGGCCCAAGACCACTGAAAACCAGGCAGTTCATTTACAAACCCTTCCTTTGCCCGTTGGCTCCCTGGAGAATCCAGTTTGAGCTAATAGACGAGAACCACTCCAAGGGGGTGTCTTCAAAGGGGCTGATAACCGGAGCAACTACATTATCATCCCCTAGTGTGAGCACACAGCCTGATATTAGGGGTTTTGTCTTAGCCAGGCAACTCTACACCTGCTCCGAAAAATAAGTGTCCCAATTTTTCACACTTGCTATCTGGTCACCCTGCAATCCCCCCTCCTAGAGGAGTTACAGACAAGTTCCTTACGAGGAGAGATTAAAAAGACTGGGACAGTCCAGCTTGGAAAAGAGACAACTAAAGGAGGATATGCTAGAGGTCTACAAAATCATGACTGGTGAAGATCAGTGGTTTTCAACTGTTTTTCATTTGCAGACCCCTAAAGAATTCCAAAGGGAGGTTCAGAGCCCTTTGGAAATCTCAGACGTAGTCTGCAGACCCCCAGGAGTCCACAGATCACAGGTTGAAAACTATGGATGTAGAGAAAGCGAAGAGAGAGGTGTTATTTACCCCTTTGCATAACAGAAGAACTAGGGGCCACCCGAAAAAATTAATGGGCAGTGGGTTTAAAACAAACAGAACAAAGTACTTCTTCACACAAAGCACAGTCAACCTGTGGAACTCACTGCTGGGGGATGTTGTGAAGGCCCAAAATATAACTGGGGTCAAAAAAAGAAGGAGATACTCTCATGGAAGATAGGTCTATCAATGGCTATTAGCAATGAGGGTCAGTGATGCAACCCCATGCTCTGGTGTCCCTAAGCCTCTGACTGCCGGAAGCTGGGACTGGGCCACTCAAAATTGCATAAAGTTTATCTGAACACCATAGGGTAAGTACAGGATGTTGTTATATCCGTCACCCTCTCCCACCCTTGAGCTGCTTTATCACAGTACTCACATGCCAGAGACAGATAGGGAGATAGAGGCATTCTTCAAGGACGGGCGCTTCCCCCCCATATAGCTGTGCCAAGTATGTGGAGACGTCTGAGCCTGAGTTGTCCACACCAAGACTAGAGATCTGGTAACCCCATGAGTGCTCCTCATTAGCCCATCGATACGCCACTTCTGTCCTGTCCTTGATGTACTGGAATCAGCTCAGGTGATAGCCCCTGGGTGCCAAGCTGGTGAGCGTAACAGGGTCTCCAGTGTGGGATGGGCACTGGAGACTGATCCCCGAACAGTTGCTTGAGACTCTAGCTTTCCCCGTTGCTCTGAATTTGCATGAATTTGCTGGCTTTTTGGCTTTGCTGCAAAAGACTGGGAGGGTCTTGGAGAAAGTTGAAGGTCTGCTTCCCAGATGATGAAAGGGGGCAGTGACCAGCTGAGCTCCCACGGCACTGAGGATTTCTCAGGGCTGGGATTTAACTGAATTACATTTATTCTGTGGTGAATGCGAGTGGGTCACTCAGAGCCTGGGAGAACATCTTTAGTATTTTAACTAACGACAGGGAAGAATGCACCAGGCATTAGGATGCTCACCTAGGAGTTGGGAGATCCTAGTTCAATTCCCTGTTCTACCACAGACATCTTGTGCCTCACTTCCCCCCCTTGAAAAATGGAGGGGAGTAGCCCTGCCCAATCTCATGGGGGGGCTGTGAGGATGAATTCATTAAAGGTCGGGTGGGTCCCACATACTAGAGTGATGGGAGACAGATAGGGAGGAGAGGGGTAGATTCTATGTTTAAATATGGCCCATGGGTTGGCATATGAATTCAGGGCTTCATAGTATTTCATACCAGTTATTTAGGGGCCCAGTGGGATTCTCAAAACATCAATCTCCCTAAAATTCACTTATGAATGATAATTATTTAATAAGTGGGGTGGGGACTGATGGGAGAGTGGGGCAGGGACAGACGGGAGAGTGTGGTGGGGACAGATGGGAGAGTGGGGCAGAGCGGAGCAGAGACTGACAGGAGAGTGGGGTGGGGACAGACAGGAGAGCGGAGAAGAGACTGATGGGAGAGAGGGGTTGGGAAAGATGGGAGAGAGGGGTTGGGAAAGATGGGAGAGAGGGGTTGGGAAAGATGGGAGAGAGGGGTAATACCTCTCTGGGTACGTCTACAGTGCCAATGGCAGTAGGTCTCACAGCCAGGATCTGGGTTTGAACTACAGGGCTAAAAACAGCAGTGTAGACGGTCCCAGTCGGGCTTGCAGACCCACCCCCCTTTGCCGGGTTTTGGATCCCCAGTGGGAATGTCTAGCCCTGTAGTGTGAGCTCCGTGAGCCTGAGTCAGTTGACTTGGGCTCTAAGATGTGCCACCATGGATAGACGAACCCATTGTCCTTCCCTTTAGGTCAACACTATCTCCACCTTGTGTTTCTCTTCCTTTCCCTTTATACTCTCCTCTCTGACTTCCCGATGAGCGCTCAGGGTCCATTGGAAGCCAGAGCTCCCAGAAGGAATGACTGACCGACACTAGGAAGGTGAAAGCCACAAGACCCCACAAGATGATGTCTCCCATCTGGGATCTTGGGGGTCATCCAAGCTTCTGATGCATCCTCCTCCTTTGCATCTTCAGCTTCATGGTCTACATCCAAATAGGACTTGGGGGATAATTTCCGTTGGCTGGAAGGAGTTACAGGGATTGAGAAATGGGGAACCTCCAGCACAGGTGGGGCCATGGGGGCATGGGGTGGGGAAGGCCATGATTCACTGAATCTAGCCTCCACCGAAAAACACAGTCCTGCCTACCCTGGAAGGACCTCCCTTCTAGGAGGGATATGGTAAGAACATAACCCGTGGAACGTGATGCCCGGGAGTACTGTGAAGGCCAAAAATATAACTGGGTTCAAAAAAGAAATAGAGAAGTTCATGGAGAGTAGGTCCATCAATGGCTATTGGCCAAGATGGTCAGAGATGCAACCCCATGCTCTGGGTGCCTCTAAACCTCCAACTGGCCGAAGCTGGGAGTGGACAACAAAGGATGGATCACTCAATGATTGCCCTGTTCTGTCCCTTCCCTGTGAAGCATCTGGGAACGGCCAGTGTTGGAAGACAGGATACTGGGCTAGCTGGAACACTGACCTGATGGCCTTGTGTTCCCTCTAAGAAGGACATTGTCCATTGCTCACTCTAGCCAGCAGTCATGGAGGGCAGCTGGCGAGTGCCAGGCACTTGTGCCATATGGGCAGCCATTGAACTGGGCCAAGAGCCAGCAAATTCAGTTCACCCAAGGAGCAGCCGGGGAAGTGGGGGAATGACTCTTGGTTACTGCCAATGTGGGTTGGGATTGGAGCCGATGGTGCTAAGAGGAGATGTGATAGGACAGACAGAGCCCTCCATTTGGGGCACCCTGCCACCCTTGTAGGTGAAGGGGGGGGTGACAAACACAGTATCTTGTAGGCTATTGCTTCGAATTTGTCAACGTGATTTACACCTGGTGTGGGCCAGAGATCTCATTCCAACATCATGGGGAAGGTTCGCCGAGTTTCCTTCCCCCTGGGAAAGTGTGAGCTGCAGGATATGAGCTCAGACGAGACCTGAAACCACCAGGAATTGCAGGGGGAGGGAGCCCTGCCCGTAGAGAGGTGAGGTCACACCAGGGCGCTTGAGAAGGTCACAGAACTATCTTCAGAATCACACAGCAACTACTGAAGGGAGATGCCCACAGTCACAGGTCCGTCACCTCATTTCCCACAATGTCTTGCAACGTGGCCCATTCATCTCCGAGACTAGAAAGCCCATCGCTCCGAGTGCTGATCATATCTACCCAGTGTTCTCCACTCCATGAGCTTTCCACCCAGGTCCTGATATGGCCTCCATCGCTGAAGATACTGGATGACTCCCTAATATTTAGGAGATTTGCGCTCACAGATCCCCACTCAGACAAGGGATGTGCGACTTTCTCAACATGACGTGTATTTCCATCAATTCATGGCTTCCGAGTCCAGAAGAGACCACAGGGGTCATCCTGTCCGGCTTCCTGTATAACACAGGCCATAGGACTGCCCTGAATGAATTCCTGCTTCAGCCTAGAGTCGATCGTGTAGAAAAATATCCCGTCTTCATTGAAACACAGCCAGTAACAGAGACCCCACCACGCTCCTGGGGAAATTGTTCCACTGATTAATTACCCTCAATCTTACAAATTTACACCTTATTTCCGGTCCAAATTTGTCAAGATTCAAGTTTCAGCCATTGGCTCATGTCAGACCTTTCTGAGCTAGATTGCAGAGCCCATTCTCACATATTTGGTCCCCATCTAGGTACTCACAAACTTGGATCAAGTTCCTCCCCCCTTAACCTTCTCTTTCGTGAGCTAGAGCGCAGTTGACAAATGGGGAAACTGAATCACAGAGAGTAACAGGAGCATAAAGAAGCTAAGCATCCAACTCCCACTGGATTGCAGGGGGATTTAGGCACTTTGACAACACAAGCTTTTCCCCAGGTCACACTGGAAGTCTATGGCAGAGCAGCAGATGAACCCAGGTCACCAGAGCCCAGCTCCAATCCCTTAAACAAAAACACAACCTTCCTCTCCTCACACAGACAGGCGCTTCGACACTTGCCATCCTCATCTCCCGGCTGTGTCTGCACCAACACACAGAAATAGTCACATAAAAACAAACAAACCACAATGCAGCATTAGCCTGTGGGACTCCTTGCCACATGAGCTCATTTTGAGCCCAGGAGCAAAGCAGCAGTCCAAATAGGGTGAAACACGTCTATGTGAAAGACAAGACTATTACAGCTCTAACTCCTAACAAAATAACCAGCAGCTTTGGAAGGCGTCTGAACTTTGCCGATACTGTTCTAGGGTTGATTTATACTTAAGCTTCAAAGGGTTAGGTGTTTAAATCAATAAACTGCCATGGCTCTGAGAAGGGAGTGTTCTCTACTGGTTAGAGCATGGGAAACTGGGATTCCAACTGGGGGGAGTGGGGATGTGGGGAATGGGGCACAGGGCCTTTCCCCTCTAGGGGGTGCCGGCTCTCATCCAACACCAGGGTGGGGGACTGGCTGGCTCAAGAGATGAGGAATGGGACATGGGGGCTTTCCCCTGTAGGGGCACCCGCTCTGATCCAGCACCAGGGGCAGGGAGACTGGACTGGCTCAGGGAATGAGATATGGGATCTGTTCCTTTTTCTAATCCAGCCCCACCTTGGTGGACCCTGACCGAATTTGGTGTGTGTGTGTGGGGAGATTAGGGTGCACCAGGTCCGGGCTGGGGGGGTGGGGATCAAAGCTGGTTCCAGCTTCTATGACCAGAAGAGACCATTGCTTCACTGCAAGGCTTCGTGGGAGATGGTGCATCATCACTAGCTGGCCTGCCCAGGGTTTTGACATTTCCGAGGGGAAACAGGCGGCTTGGCCTGGCATCTGCATTTCCTGCCACAGGGGATGTGCAGAGGGGATGAGTCTCTGATTGCAGCTTGGAGACGGCACCGGTGGCAGAACGGAAAACCCAGCTCCAGCCCCCGAGCCACCAGCTCTGCATGGCGCTAACTCTCCTTCTTCCCATGCTGGGTAAGTGACCTCCCTCAGGCCTCACCCCGCCTGTCTGTCCTGAGCACATTGCATCCCTCGGTCCCACATCCGGAGCCCTCATCCCCTCTCTTCTCTCTTTCAGCCTGTCTCCAGATCCTCCCCCGGCCGGCGTCCCCCGCAGGTAACTCTCTCTCCTGGAGGGGAAGGAGGGGTTTTCTACCCCGAGCCCATGGCCACCTCTGTGGATGGCTCAAGGGGCCCCATAGGAGCATAGGAACCAAGGTCTGTTGACTCCACTAGCCTGTCCCTGACAGCAGCCAGTGCCCAAAGGCATGGGGTAATCTGACCCTCACTCGAATCTCTCACCTTGATACTTAGTGGGTAGAGACTGGGTTAAAGCTTGAAGCTTGAGGTTTCATACCCCTGGCAACATTTACATTGGCATAAATTCTGGTAGCTTGTGGCAGTCAGATAAACATCCCAGCCCTCTTTGAGTCCTGTTAAGTCCTTTACCTCAACCCACAGGATCACTTGCCTACTCCCCTTCCAAAGTGTCTCCTGTGGAAGCCAACTATCCACTTTGTCCACGCTCAGGAGGTGGCCTCTGAGGGAAATGAGTTGAAGGGTCTCGGGTCATATCACACGTAGTTCCACAGTCTCATTTGCCTTTTACCCGTCTGGTGCGTCTCCTATACCTGCTTCAGTCTAGACTTGCATGATGGCCACTGGGGAAAATGAGTTGGAGGGTCTCACAATTAGATAAAGTCAGGAATTCTCCAGTGACATTTTGTTTTGTTTTTTCATTGAGAAATGGCACTTTGTTGACAGCAAGAGTTTTGTGGGGAAAAAATGGTTAAACAAGTTTTGAGGTTTCGGGTGAAAGTAGTTTTGGCATTGTTGAACCAGAAACTTTCATTTTTCCGAGGTGAACTTTTTTTGGAAATGTTAGTAAATTTCCACTACAAAAGAGTTGGAGAACCAAATGCGGGCCTCTCAAAACCATCATTTCAATTGACCCCCAGCTGGATTGTTGCTCAGATTTTAGATTCACACACTTTGGGAGATTTAGAATTTTCTTCACAATTTGGGACTGGACAAAAATTTCAAAGGGTCACAAATTCTCACATGCTGGGAAAACTGTCTTGCCCCCGAACACCCACCCACCTACCCATGCAATGAGTAGCTGTGATTTCCCCACACACAAACATGCTCAATGGCTGAAGAGTGAGTCACGTAATGGCTCAGTTTTTGGGGTTCTCTGGATGTTAGCAGTATGGCGTACGGAGAGCTCACCCAGCTGACGCCTGTCCTGAGAAGGAGACAGTCTGTTCCTCAGGGGCTGCTAGCACGGCTGTAGAGGAAACGTTTAAAGTGGTTTATGAATAGACTTCCGCTCCCACCCGTCCCCGATCTGCAGTCATGGAGGGAAGCTCATTTGTGCATTGCACTCGCTACTCAGCTTCCTCATTTTTCCTAGTCACGGCCAGGACGAGTAATGACAAATCTGGTACAATGCACAAGACAGGAACTCCGTCCTTAGCCCTGCCCTGCCCTGAGAGACAGGGGCCGCAGGAGTGGGGCAGGGCCTTTCCCCCCGTAAACACACTCACATAAAACTTGTGGTTAGACTGCAGATCTCCTGCCCACAGGATGTTGCAAAGGCCAAGAGTTAGCAAGGTTCAAAGTGGGGAGGGACCTTTATGTGGATTACGAGAGCATCTGGGTTTATCAGGATTAATGTCATTAGATCTTCTTAGACCTTAGTCCTCTAGAGTGAACAGTCCGTTATCACATTTTTGGTCCCCCTGTAGGTACTGATGTCTGGAATCACCTCACCCGTTATCCTGATCTTTGGTAAACTAAATAGATTGAGCTCATTGAATCTCTCATTCTAATCCTTTCATCATTCTCGTAGCTCTTCCCTGACCCCTCTCAATTTATCACCATCCTTCCTGAATTGGGGACACCAGAATTCCAGATCCAGGATTCCGGCAGCGGTCGCCCCAGTCTCAACTACAGGGGCTAATAACCTCTCTAGTCCCATCCAAGATTTCTGTTTATGCCTCCAAAGATCACGTTAGCCCTTTTGGCCACGGAGTCGCAGGGGGAGCTCATGGTTTAAAAGATTACCCACCTTGACCCCACAACTATCGCACTTTCCCTGTTCCAGCCATTGCTCAGTACACCCTCACGGCTCCACTGACCTTATTTTCCTCAGCCTTTGGAGGCAGCTGTGTGTTTGAGAATGAGACATATCAAATTGTAGAGAAGGAGACTGGAATTTTCTCTTCAGCTGGGAGCTACTGTTCTGCCTATCTCATAAGTCTAGCTGATATTTAGTCCTATCTTGAGTGCAGGGGACTGGATTAGAAAACCTTTTGAGGTCCTTTCCAGTCCTACAATTCTATAACCACTCGGGCTGGGCAAAAATTTGCCACAAAGAACATTTTTTCATCCAGAAATGTAGATTCGGTGATGTCAAAACATTTCGCAACTATGTGTGAATTTCATCCTATTTTTCATTTAGGGAAATGAAACAAAATGGAGAGTTTTGATATTTTCTAAATGAAAGAATGTTTCCTTTCAACATTTCCTTCCATGTTATTTTTTTTTAAATGTCAGAAATGTGTTCAAATGCTCAAAGTTAAAACAAGACATTTTGATTTTGTCTAAACTAAATGGTTCCTTCAATGCTAAATGATTTTTTGCTGTTGTTACTTTTTGGTGTGCCACATATTTCAGAAATGTTCAGTCCAACGCAAAACATTTTCTTTTTGACTTTTTGAACAAAAAAAAATCCATTTTTCAAACAGCTCCACTCATAATGCAATAAAAAGAGTGAAACTGATAAAACGGCAAATTCAAAACCAGCCAAAAGAAATATTTTTTTCCCGCACAACAGATCATTGGGCTTTGGAACTCACTGCCACAAGACATGGCTGAGGACACAAGTTTAGCAAGATGCAAAGAGGGGGTTGTATGTTTAACAAGAATAGCCAGAATAATGCTAACAAAAAACACTGGAAGGGATATTAAACTTCATGCTTCAGGGCTTAGGCCAATCAGTAACTCTTAGAGATCAGGAGGAGAGATTATTCCACATCCTCAAGGTCCCATGCAGCTTCTCCTGAAACATCCGCACTGAGACGAGATACTGCGTTGGGTGACCTGGAGTCTGATCCAGGTGGCAATCCCTCTGTTGCTATGGGACTGTGCCCTGGGGTCAGCTGAAGAAGTTCAGTTCCTGGGAAGGTTAGGAAGTGGGCTGGGATGGCTCCATAGACTGCAAGTTTGGGATGGCATGGTGGTAGGGGTGGGCGCGGGGGCATCTAACCTCTATCACACTCTACTTGCTGCAGCTTTTACTAATTTGTGGGTATTGTGGTCTAGAGCTGTCCTGGTCAGCTGCATGACCCGGGACAAGTCATTTCCACACCCCGTGCCTCAGTTTCCCCATCTGTAAAATGGGGATAATGAGACAGACCTCATGCTTGGAGATTGACTGATGAAAAGCGCTAGGAAATATTATTATTAAACCACTTTTTGTTTCCAGATGTAGCTTCCCTGAAGCCATTGCTGACTGTGAGCCCAGACTATTCCACCTACCGTGTTGGCGATTCTGTTACCTTCACATGCTTAACACCCATAGGGCACCAGGCCATGCAATTCCAGTTTCTAAGGGATGGAGCTGAAGTGGACTCTCCAGAGACCCAAAGTCAGCTTCCCTATACCTACAATCTGCCTAGTCTAAATGTGAATGACTCCGGGTCCTACCACTGTAGGTACTGGACACATGGGCAGAAGATCCCGTCCAAACTGAGTGATCCTATCACCCTAAATGTCTACGGTGAGTTGATGTTATCAGGTGGAGAGTCTTCCAGCTACAATGGCCCCATCGCTCAGTGGTTAGAGCCTCGCTCTTATAGACTAGACTAGGTGTTAGCATTTCAATTCTCACTGGGGCTTGGAAGAATATTTTGTGCTCTACCTCAACCACAATATATGGGCTCAATGGATGAATGATTGGGTGGGACTCTCTGGCCTGTGTTATCCTACAGGAGGTCAGGGTAGATGATCACAGAAGGTCCCTTCTGACTGGAATTCTTTGCCAAAGGATGTCGTGGAGACCAAGCTTCAAGGCTTAGGCCAATCAGTAACTCTTAGAGATCAGGAGGAGAGATTATTCCACATCCTCAAGGTCCCATGCAGCTTCTCCTGAAACATCCACACTGAGACGAGATACTGCGTTGGGTGACCTGGAGTCTGATCCAGGTGGCAATCCCTCTGTTGCTATGGGACTGTGCCCTGGGGTCAGCTGAAGAAGTTCAGTTCCTGGGAAGGTTAGGAAGTGGGCTGGGATGGCTCCATAGACTGCAAGTTTGGGATGGCATGGTGGTAGGGGTGGGCGCGGGGGCATCTAACCTCTATCACACTCTACTTGCTGCAGCTTTTACTAATTTGTGGGTATTGTGGTCTAGAGCTGTCCTAGCCAGCTGCATGACCCGGGACAAGTCATTTCCACACCCCGTGCCTCAGTTTCCCCATCTGTAAAATGGGGATAATGAGACAGACCTCATGCTTGGAGATTGACTGATGAAAAGCGCTAGGAAATATTATTATTAAACCACTTTTTGCTTCCAGATGAAGCTTCCCTGAAGCCATTGCTGACTGTGAGCCCAGACTATTCCACCTACCGTGTTGGCGATTCTGTTACCTTCACATGCTTAACACCCAAAGGGCACCAGGCCATGCAATTCCAGTTTCTAAGGGATGGAGCTGAAGTGGACTCTCCAGAGACCCAAAGTCAGCTTCCCGATACCTACAATCTGCCTAGTCTAAATGTGCATGACTCCGGGTCCTACCACTGTAGGTACTGGACACATGGGCAGAAGATCCCGTCCAAACTGAGTGATCCTATCACCCTAAATGTCTACGGTGAGTCGATGTTATCAGGTGGAGAGTCTTCCAGCTACAATGGCCCCATCGCTCAGTGGTTAGAGCCTCGCTCTTATAGACTAGGTGTTAGCATTTCAATTGTCACTGGGGCTTGGAAGAGTATTTAGTGCTTTACCTCAACCACAATATGTGGGCTCAATGGACGAATGATTGGGTGGGACTCTCTGGCCTGCGTTATCCTACAGGAGGTCAGGGTAGATGATCACAGAAGGTCCCTTCTGACTGGAATTCTTTGCCAAAGGATGTCGTGGAGACCAAGACTATAACAGGGTTCAGAAAAGAATTAGATAAGTTCCTGGAGGATAGGTCCATCAATGGCTTTTAGCCAGGATGGGCAGGGATGGTGTCCCTAGCCTCTGTTTGCCAGAAGCTGGGAATGGGCAATCACTTGATGATTACCTGTTCTGTTCATTCCCTCTGGGGCACCTGGCATTGGCCACTGTTGGAAGACAGGATACTAGGCTAGATGGACCTTTGGTCTGGCCCAGTATGGCTGTTCTTATGTTCCTATGTACAAGACTAAGCTATTCACAGTGCTGGCTGGAAAGTTTCAACCAGAGCTGTTTTTATCAAAGTATCTGGTTTTGTCAAAATCAAAACACCCTGTGGGAATGTCCCAATCTCAAGAAGTTTCAAGAGGAAGCAGACAGAACTTTATTGTAGGTTGATTTTAGTTATATTTAAAAAGGACCTTGAGAAATTGGAGAATTGCCCTGAAATCCACAAGGTGAAATTCGATAAAGACAAGTGCAAAGTGCTACACTTAGATAGTCATTAGGAAGGGAAAAAAATAAAATGCACAACTACAGAATGGGGAAATAACTGGCTAGATGGTAGTACTGCTGAAAAGGATCTGGGGGATGTAGTGGATCACGCATTGAAGATGAGTCAAGAGTGTGATGCAGTTGAGAAAAAGCCATATATCATTGTGGGGTGGGCAAATATCATTAAAGGAGGGTCGTATGTAAGACATGGGAGGTAATTATCTTGGTCTGCTCGGCACTGGTGAGGCCTCAAGTGGAGTACTGCTCCAGTTCAAGACGCCACACTTTAGGAGAGTTGTGGACAAATTGGAAAGAGTCCAGAGGAAAGCAACAAAAATGATGAAAGGTTTAGAAAAATTAGATTTAAGAGGAAAGGTTTAAAAAAACTGGGCATGTTTAATCTTCAGAAAAGAGGACTGGAGGGAATGGGCTGGAAATATCTGCAAAACAGATAATCTGTAGCTATGTTATGGGCTGTGCTAAAGAAGATGGGGATCAATTGTTCTCCATGTCCTGTGAAGGAAGGACAAGAAGTTACGGGCTTAATCTGCAGCAAGGGAAATTAAGGTTAAATAGAAGGAAAAAATTTCTAACTCTAAGAGGAGTTAAGCTCTAGAATCGGCTTCCTGGGCTAGTTGTGGAATCCCCATCACTAGAGGTTTTGAAGGTCAGGATGGACAAACATTCACCTGGGATAGTCTAGGTTTACTTGGTCCTGCCGCAGCGCAGGAGGTTGGATTTATGACTTCTCAAGTTTCCTTCCAGCCCAACATTTAGATGATCCTGTGAAATGTTTCATTTCAATAGTTGTACGCAGCGTCGTTGGAGCAGTGTTGGTCCCAGAACACTGGAGAGACAAGGTGGGTGAAGTAATATTGTTTCTTGGATCAGCTTCTGTTGGTGAAAGAGAAAAGCTTTCAAGCTACACAGAGCTCTTTGTCTCTTCCACTAACAGACAATTAGTCCAATAAACGATATTACCTCACCCACTATCTCAGCTAGGAAACCGGGGACTGCAAACAGGGCAGTTTGAGAGGGGGAGAAGGAGATCCCCCAGCTGAATGAACAAGGTGCGAGTACTAACCTTGGGGTGAGTGAGTTTGTTTGACTGCTTGTGTGTTTCTTTCTCTTTCAGGTTATTTCAGTTACTGGGTCAGGTGGGATTGTGTGTGTCTGGGGCCTGTTTGAGCCTTTGTTCCCTGGATCATCCTTGATCATGTTTGATCAGCCTCAATCAACCTTGTGATCACCCTCCCCCTGTGTGACTAACGAGGGGGTAGGGCTGACCTAGGAGAGAAGGCCTTAAAAGCTGGAGGCTAAGCGACCAAGGGGAGCTAGCGCCCAGGGGATTTTGAGAGGGAGGTTGTAGGAGGGAGTTGCAATATAGTTGCTATGGTTAGGAAGGGCCACATCGCCACTGCCAATGCTGCTCCTGTCTCCTCCACCTGCGCCTGTATCCAGACAGACAACCTGACCATGGATACCTCGACCCAGATCCTGGTGTGGACTTGCAGAGACTGTGGCCTGCATTTCCCACTCACAGAAACCCAGGCTGGGGGGAGCATCTAGTGTGAGAGGTGACGGCTGGTGGAATCTCTCAGGAAGCAGGTGAGTGAGCTACAGGAGGAGGTGGCTAGGCTGAGGAGCATCCGTGCCCACGAGGAATTCCTCAAGAGTATTCATATGGAGACATCCAAGGCTGAGGAAGCTCTCCAGCTACAGACGACTGCTGTCACACCACCGGGGGAGGAGGATACGGCTCTGTCACAGGGAGGACACTGGCTGCTGGTTACTTCTGGCAGCAGGCAGTGCTCCACCCATACTCCCAACCCAACCCATCTACCTGCCCTGGCAACGAGAGACAAGGAATCATCCCCAAAAATGGAGGAGGAGAAGCCACGTACCCACAAGGCTAGGAGAATCACAGCCGCCACTCCCAGGAGGAAACGTAGGGTAGTGGTGGTTGGTGACTCTCTTCTGTGGGGGATGGAGGCACCCATCTGTCACCCTGACATGGCATCCCGAGAGGTATGCTGCCTGACAGGGGCCTGTATCTGAGATCTTACGGAGGAATTGTCGAGGATCATGTGGCCCTCTGACTACTACCCCATGCTACTTATCCATATGGGTACTAATGATATTGTGAGGTAGAGACAGATGCATCCTGGAGGTGAATGCCTGGCTGCGAGGATGGTATTGCAGAGATGGGGTCCACCTATCGAGGAAGGGGAAGAGCATATTTGGATACAGATTGGCTAAACTAGTGAGGAGGGCTTTAAACTAGGTTCGAAGGAGGCAGGTGACCAAAACCCACAGGTAAGTCAAGAACATGGAGAGCTGGGAGAAGGTTCAGATTCAGACGGGAGCATGGGCTGTTATAGCAGGGATAAAGGAGATACGAGACAGAACTGGGGGAAGAATCAATTCAGTATCTTAGATGTCTGTATAGTAATGTGAGAAGTATGGGGAAGAAGCAGGATGAGCTCAAAATGTTAGTAAATAAACACAACTATGACACAGTTGGCATCACAGAGACCTGGTGGGATAATACGCATGACTGGAATATTGGTAGAGAAGGGTACAGCTTGCTCAGGAAGGACAGGCAGGGAAAAAAGGGAGGAGGTGTTGCCTTATATATTAAAAATGTATACATTGAACTGAGGTTGAGATGGAAATAGGAGACAGACTTGTTGAAAGGCTCTGGGTAAGGATAAAAGGGGTAAAAAACAAGGGTGATGTCATGTTGGGGGTCTACTACAGACCACCTAACCAGGAAGAAGAGGTGGATGAGGCTTTCTTTAAACAACTAACAAAATCATCCAAAGCACAGGACTTAGTGGTGATGGGGGTCTTCAGCTACTCAGACATCTGTTGGGAAAATAACACAGCAGGGCACAGATTATCCAGTAAGTTCTTGGAATGTATTGGTGACAATTTTTTATTTCAGAAGGTGGAGAAAGCTACTAGGGGAGAGGCTGTTCTAGACTTGATTTTGACAGATAGGGAGGAACTGGTTGAGAATTTGAAAGTGGAAGGCAGCTTGGGTGAAATGATCATGAATGACAGAGTTAATGATTCTAAGGAATGACAGGAGGGAGAACAGCAAAATAATGACAATGGGTTTCAAGAAGGCAGACTTTAGCTAACTCAGGGAGTTGGTAGGTAGAATCCCATGGGAAGCAAATCTAAGGGGAAACATAATTGAAGACACTTGGCAGTTTTTCAAAGAGACATTCTTAAGGGCACAAGAGCAAACTATCCCACTGTGTAGGAAAGATAGGAAGTATGGCAAAAGACCACCCTGGCTAAACCAGGAGATCTTCAATGATCTAAAATAATTTTAAAAAAATGTCCTACAAAAAGTGGAAATTAGGTCAAATTACAAAGGATGAATATAAACAAATAACACAAGTATGTATGGACAAAATTAGAAAGGCCAAGGCAGAAATCAAGATCAAACCTACTAGAGACATAAAGCGTAACAAGAAATCATTCTACAAATACATTAGAAGCAAGAGGAAGACTAAGGACAGGGTAGGCCCGTTACTCAATGAGGGGAGAAAAACAATAACAATGTGGAAATGGCAGAGGTGCTTAATGACTTCTTTGTTTTGGTTTTCCCCAAGAAGGTTGGTGGTGATTGGACATCTAACATAGTGAATGCCAGTGAAAATGAGGTAGGATCAGAAGAGGCTAAAATAGGGAAAGAACAAATTAAAAATTACTTAGACAAGTTAGATGTCTTCAACTAACCAGATGAAATGCATCCTAGAATACTCAAGGAGCTTACTGAGGAGATATCTGAGCCATTAGTGATTATCTTTGAAAAGGCATGGAAGACGGAAGAGATTCCAGAAGACTGGAAAAGGGCAAATATAGTGCCCATCTATAAAAAGGGGAATAAGGACAATTACAGACCAGTCAACTTAACTTCTGTACTTGGAATGATAATGGAGCAAATAATTAAGCAATCAATTTGCCAACATCTTAAAGATAATAAGGTGATAAGTAAGAGTCAGCATGGATTTGTCAAGAACAAATCATGTGAAACCACCTTGATAGCTTTCTTTGACAGGGTTACAAGTCTTGTAGATGGGGGGAAGCGTGGTATATCTTGACTAGACAAACAAACTAGAGAAATGCAATCTAGATGGAGCTACTATAAGGTGGGTGCAAAATTGGTTGGAAAACCATTCCCAGAGAGTAGTTATCAGTGGTTCACAGACATGCTGGAAGAACATAATGATTGGGGTCCCGCAGGGATCAGTTCTGGGTCAGGTTCTGTTCAATGTCTTCATCAATGATTTAGATAATGGCAGAGAGGGTACAGTTATAATGTTTGTGGATGATACCAAGCTTGGAGGGGTTGCAAGTGCTTTGGAGGATAGGATTAAAATTCAAAATGATCTGGACAAACTGGAGAAATGGTCAGAAGTAAATAGGATGAAATTCATAAGGGCAAATGCAAAGTACTCAATTTAAGAAGGAACAATCAGTTGCACACATACAAAATGGGAAATGACTGCCTAGGAAGTACTGCGGAAAGGGATCTGAGGGTCATAGTGGACCACAAGCTAAATATAAGTCAACAGTGTAATGCTGTTGCAAAAAAAGCAAACATCATTCTGGGATGTTGTAAGCAAGACATGAGAAGTAATTCTTCCACTCTACTCTGCATTGATTAGGCCTCAACTGTAGTATTGTATCCAGTTCTGGGTGCCACATTTCAGGAAGGATGTGGACAAATTGGAGAGAGTCCAAGGAAGACTGACTAAATGATTAAAGGTCTAGAAAACATGACCTATGAGAGAAGATTGAAAAAACTGGGTTTGTTTAGTCTGGAAAAGAGAAAATTGAGAGGGACATGAGAACAGTTTTCAAGTATATAAAAGGTTGTTACAAGGATGAGGGAGAAAAATTGGTTCTCTTAACCTCTGAGGATAGGACAAGAAACAATGGGCATAAATTGCAGCAAGAGAGATTTAGGTTGGACATTAAGAAAAACTTCCTACCTGTCAGGGTGGTTAAGCACTGGAATAAATTGCTCAGGGAGGTGGTGGAATCTCCATCATTGGGGATTTTTAAGAGCAGGTTAGACAAACACCTGTCAGGAATGGTCTAAATAATACTTCATCCTGCCATGAGTGCAGGGGACTGGACTAGATGACCTTTCAAGGTCCCTTCCAGTCCTATGATTCAAAGATTCTCTCTCCATACTTATAAATGAGAGTATTCATTTGTGTCTGGAAAACTTTCTTCCAACTTTTGCCCAATGGAAAAAGGTAACGAAGTGGTGAGTTAAGAAAATGTGGAGGAAAACTTAATGGTTTTGAAACAAACATTTTCAAAATATTGGATGTTTTAATACTGATTTTTTTCATTTTGGGGGGAAAAACCCTCAGGTTTTATTTCCAGTTTTTTCCTTATTATGAAATAATTTCAGAAAATGAAAAAAAACATCATTAGAAATTATTTTCTTTCCATTTAAATAAAAAAAAAAACAGCCCCACTTTCCAATGAAAAAAATCCATTCAGTGGAAAATGTTCTACCACGAACCATACTACATATTCTTGAGCGCCATCTAGTGGTGTTTTATCTGTTAACTAACTGTATCTCCAGACAGAGAGTGCTCTGGTAACACTGGTCTACAATTTTTGAGAAGTCGTCTGCTTCAGAGATAAAATGTGCTATTTATTATGTATTTTGATGTGCTGAATTCAAATATGACAATTAAAACAACTGATTGGCTACTGTTTCTAAGATATTTAAGTTTTTACATTTTATGTCTATGTATATTGTGTAGATAGTAGAGTTTTAATCATAAATTGTAAACCTAGGTCTTTTCATGTGTTTATGGTTGCTTTACATGATAATATTTCACCTGTCCTGTTTATGTAACACTTTAAAAATCAGCAAAAGGGTTATCTAAATAAAATTGATTATGAAACAAAAGGCAAAAAACTATTCTGTACATAGTTTAGTCCTATTCAGTGTCTACTCGGCGCTTCTTGGCTTGTCTCTTGTATTCATTAAATGGAGCATCTCTTGTCCCCCTACCAGCACTCTGAAACCTCTCTTGTCACTGTCCAGCAATAGTCTGCAAGTATTGATGGGCTCCATTTGCCCTGATAGCGTTTCTCCATTGTTGCAATGTCCTGGTGAAATCGCTCGCCGTGCTCGTCGCTCACTGCTCCGCAGTTCGGTGGAAAAAAATCTAGATGAGAGTGCAAAAAATGTATCTTTAGTGACATGTTGCAACCAAGGCTTTTGTATGCCTTGAGGAGGTTTTCCACCAACAACTTGTAGTTGTCTGCCTTGTTGTTTCCGAGAAAATTTATTGCCACTAACTGGAAGGCTTTCCATGCCGTCTTTTCCTTGCCACGCAGTGCGTGGTCAAATGCATCATCTCGAAGAAGTTCACGAATCTGAGGACCAACAAAGACACCTTCCTTTATCTTAGCTTCACTTAACCTTGGAAATTTTCCACGGAGGTACTTGAAAGCTGCTTGTGTTTTGTCAATGGCCTTGACAAAGTTCTTCATCAGACCCAGCTTGATGTGTAAGGGTGGTAACAAAATCTTCCTTGATTCAACAAGTGGTGGATGCTGAACACTTTTCCTCCCAGGCTCCAATGACTGGGCCGAGCGCGCCGGGGTGTGGCCAATCTTTCTTGATGTAGTGGGAATCTCTTGCACGACTATCCCATTCGCAGAGAAAACAGCAGTACTTTTTGTATCCAGTCTGCAGACCAAGCAAGAGAGCAACAACCTTCAAATGGCCACAAAGCTGCCACTGATGTTGGTCATAGTTTATGCACCTCAAAAGTTGTTTCATGTTGTCATAGGTTTCCTTCCTATGGACTGCATGACCAACTGGAATTGATGGCAAAACATTGCCATTATGCAGTAAAACAGCTTTAAGACTCGTCTTCGATGAATCAATGAACAGTCTCCACTCATCTGGATCGTGAACGATGTTGAGGGCTGCCATCACACCATCTATGTTGTTGCAGGCTACAAGATCACCTTCCATGAAGAAGAATGGGACAAGATCCTTTTGACGGTCACGGAACATGGAAACCCTAACATCACCTGCCAGGAGATTCCACTGCTGTAGTCTGGAGCCCAACAGCTCTGCCTTACTCTTGGGTAGTTCCAAATCCCTGACAAGGTCATTCAGTTCACCTTGTGTTATGAGGTGTGGTTCAGAGGAGGAGGATGGGAGAAAATGTGGGTCCTGTGACATTGATGGTTCAGGACCAGAAGTTTCATCCTCTTCCTCGTCTGACTCAAGCGAGAATGATTCTGGTGCATCAGGAACCGACAGTCCTTCTCCGTGGGGTACTGGGCGTATAGCTGATGGAATGTTTGGATAATGCACAGTCCACTTTTTCTTCTTTGACACGCCTTTCCCAACTGGAGGCACCATGCAGAAGTAAAAATTGCTGGTATGATCTTTTGGCTCTCTCCAAATCATTGGCACTGCAAAAGGCATAGATTTCCTTTTCCTGTTCAACCACTGGCGAAGATTTGTTGCACAAGTGTTGCAGCATATGTGTGGGGCCCACCTCTTGTCCTGATCTCCAATTTTGCAGCCAAAATAAAGGTGATAGGCTTTCTTAACCATAGTGGTTATACTGCGCTTTTGTGACGCAAAAGTCACTTCACCACAAACATAGCAGAAGTTATCTGCACTGTTCACACAAGTACGAGGCATCTCTGCTCACTTTGGCTAAACAGAAATGTGTCCCTTTGCTAAATCAAACACTGACAAATAAGAGAGCACGACACTGTATGATTTCTAGAGCTGATATAGGGCAATTTGTTCAGCAGAGTGATGTAAGCTTCGTTATGATTGCATCATCCATGACTTCTAGGAATAACATGATGCAATTCATATCATGTATGACGCAATACCAGCTTCAGATTGCATCATTCATTGTTTTGCCTAAAAAGCAAGTACTGTCCAAACCCAGTCATAGATTTATTCATAGATCCAGTCAAAGATGTATTTTAGTCATTTCTGGTTTAAATTGAGATCCCTTCCCTTTATAACTCACTTATCCTCCGCCATTCCCAAGTCAAGGGTCGTATATACTGACCCAATAGCATATCTTGAAAACTAGAGCCAATCAACAATTTTAAGCATCATTTTCGTTCTCAGTGACCCAGAATTAGTAAAGTTTGACTACATTTATTTCAGAAGCATTTTGGCTGTAGAGCAGTGAATAGGAACTGGGGGATGAATGTTTTTCAGAGACAACTTCATGCTCCCCACATCGCTGCTTCTCTTGAGATACATCCCTTGCAGAGGAATCAGCTCCTGTTGAGCTATCACAAGATCTGTTTCTTAGGGGATAGTTCACTGGCTAGGGGGTAGGAACCAAAATGTGGGGTTGTTTGTACCAGTGAATCGGGTATCACTTTGAGTCACTCTCTTTTCACTAACCTCTCTGCTCCTATTCCAGACCGACCACCACCCCCCTCACTCTCTCTGGACCCCCGCTGCCTTGAGTACCTGCTGGGGGAACAGGCAACGCTCAGCTGCATAGATCCCAAAGTCGGGGAGGTGACAGGATACAGATTCTACAATGAAAGAAGTGGGGAGATCTCCAGCTATAAACCTGACCCAAGCGGGGGAGCCAAACTGGTCTTCCTTACACTTCACATGGCTGATGCTGGATCATATACTTGCAAATACTGGAGAGCACAGTCTGGGCAAGAGATACTGTCAGTGGGAAGCCAATCGGTCTCTGTTTCAGTGCTGGGTGAGTCCCCCATTCATGCTGCTCTTTGATGGAGCTGGAGGATGGGTAGGGAAAGCTGATCCCGTTTCACTGAGGATTTCCATAGTTCAAAATCTGGTTTCATTCCAGTTTGGAACAAAAGCCAAGAATTTCAAAGTTCTCCCTTGAAGGGACTGGAGCTGAGACTCTGGGGCAATCCACCGGGTGAGCCCGGAAGCCCTGGGAGCTAAATCTTCCAAGGCCTCAGCTCCTCATTTACCAAGAAGCTGGAGCCCATGCTGGGTGGGAAAACTGGAAGGAAGCCAGGTCATTTCTCATGGAACTCGGCCTGGGTTCCATCAGAACTTGGTTGAAATATAACCGTCTGCGTGAAACATTTCAATTGTGACAAATTGGCAGTTTCCAGTGAAACACCTGTTTAGTTGGAATTCTTCTGACCAGCTGTAGGAGTGAATGTTACTAAGCTGGGGGCATGTCCCATCCAGCACAGTAAGCCTATCTCCATAGCACTAGAGGGTGAGATCATGTTATTGGGGTGAAATTGACCCTGCAGAACTAGTTTCTGCTCATTAGTCTCTCTCCAGAGTTTCTCCTCTTTCCTCTCCAGAACCTGGTAAGAATTCTTTCCTGATCTGTGATTTCCCCCCCCCACTCCTTCCATTCTCTGAGTCTCTCAAATTGGGCCCAAAATAGCCAACATGACCACCTAACAGCCTCTCCATATAGCCAATGGGCAGACCCAAGCCACTTAACATGGCAACGCAACTGCCAACATGATTGCCAAACAACCAACAATATGGCTGCCTAGCATGGCCTTTCAATATGGCCAATGATCAAAATTTGAGGGACATATCATGGAAACGCAACTGCCAACATGGCAACCCAACAGCCAACAATATCGTTCACAAAAGGGACAATGGTCAAAACCAAGCAGCCCAAGATTGGCACCCAAGTGACAACATGACTTGCCAATTTCCAGCAACATTGCTGATCTATATGCTGGCCAATGTCTAGCAATATGGTCTCCAATAGTACCAAAGATAGGGCTGTCTAATGTGACCACCTTAATTGGCTACACCAGCTTACTGCAGAATCCAATAAGACCTTCCAACTGAGAGTCATCCTGGCCACAGGGAGTGGGCCTTATGTATGTGCTCAATGCTTTCCCATCGATGAAGGTCTTCATGGACACCAGGGAGTTGGGCAATGCTGGTGGCAATGGAAAGACAGTGTCTCAGAAGGGATTGCAATTTATTTCCAGTCTCTTGGGTCCCAGAGACCCCAAAGTCCCTCTGAATAAAACCATTTCACCTCTTTAATCTCCTCCACTAGCCTGGTGTCCCATGCCACATGAGACCTGCCTCTGCTAACCCCTTCCTTTTGCTGCTCCCCTCAGATCCTCCTTCCCAACCGGCACTGAGCCTGGATCCCCCGTCTGGCGTGATTAAGGAAGGGCTCCCCCTGCTGATCACCTGCATGGCCCCTAGGGACACCGGTGAGCGAAGGTTCCACTTCTACAAGGATGGAGCTGAGTTCAACCCTGGGAACACACAGTCTCAGATCAGCACCACGGGGCCAGGGCCTGGCTCTATGAATGTCTCTGTGCTCAGCATCCCATGGGCCCGTCCTGACATCACTGGGAAATTCACCTGCGGGTATGAGGAGAAAGTGTGCCGGAAGTGGGTCCAGTCCCCCAGGAGCCAGGCTGTGACCATCACCGTGACAGGTGAGGAAACTCCTGCTTCCTAACTACCAAGATAAAGACTTCCCCATCAATGCCACATGATGCAAATGGAGAGCAGAGAACACAATGAGCGTATTGGGGAAACGTGCAGTATTAGGGACAGAACCTGGCGGCACCCACTGATCCCACAGCATGGACCCCTGCCCTTGTATAACAACGGAAGTCTATTGTCACTGCAGCAGCGTTAATACTTGTATATTCTGTGCGGTCATCCACACCACAGAGTGACTCACACACCTGGAGAGCTGGCTGCATTTCCTCCACCAGGGGGCAGCACGTACCTGCACCTGCACACACACATTGAGGGAGAGAGAGAGAAAGAGTCTCAATCCCTCCTTTAGGGGCAGCAGATAACCAAATACAAGATTCATTGCATCATTTCACAGGGGAATTCTTTTCTCTACTGTCTCTGCAGCGGACAAAGTTTTCCTGCTCCGGTTCCTGGTGGTGGGTGGCTCCTTCTTCATCATCAATGGCCTCATCTTCCTCATCTCCCACTGCTGCTTGTAGCACACAGGTAACTGGTTAAGGCGGCAGCTCTGATGCATAGACTGTTCCCATGAAAATAACCCTTTAGCGGCCTCAAATGTCCCCTCCCCCCGCACCCCTCCAGAATTTCAGCTCAGAGCAGTGGGTTTAAGGGGAAGTCTGGGACCTGTGAGAAATAACCAACCCTCTGACCTGCAGACAATCCTAGTGTCATAAATATAAAGGGAAGGGTAACAACCTTTATGTATGCAGTAATATCAAATCCCACCTGGCCAGAGGTACAGAATCACTTACCTGTAAGGGGTTAATCAGTTCAATTAACCTAGTTGGCACCTGACCAGAAGGACCAATGGGGAAAGAAAATACTTTCAAATCTGGGTGGGGGGGAAAGGTTTTGTTTGTGCTCTCTTTGCTCTCGGGACAGAGAGAGAGACCAAGCAGGTAAACCAGCTTCTGAAGAGATATCTTAAATGTGGCAGCTCTGATGCATGGACTGTTCCCAAGAAAATAAACCTTTAGAGGTCTCAAAAGTCCACCCCACCCCATCTTCAGCTCAGAGCAGTGGGTTTACAGGGGAAATCTGCGACCTGTGAGACATCACCAACCCTCTGAGCTGCAGGCAATCCTAATGCCAGTGACCGAGACATGGGCAGTTGTGGCCAGTGGATAGAGCAGCCATCAGGAATTGGAGGCAAGGGTCAGAACTGGAGTCAGAGGCCAAGGGCAGAGCCAAGGTCAGGAATCGGAGCAGGACCATGCAACAGCCGTGCATGAAATGGGGACATGGAGGCTATTGCATCCATTGGAACCTGGAGGAGGAATTGTCAGGAGACGAAAGCTATGAATGAAAAATGCCAGGGGATCCAGAATGACCATGAGTGGTGGTGAAGGTGGTTTTGCATGGTGAAGCGACTCCCAGCAGCACACTGGGGTATTACAGTCAGGAAGGACTCAACTGGGACAGCACCCCATACCGAGCCCCCAACACACTCCCTGCAGCATAGCGCCAACTAGCACCACAGTGGGGTACTGGAGTCAGCACTGACTCCAAACAGGACAGCACCTCTACTGAGGGCCCCACACTGCTCCCTGCACCACAGCGCCCCCTAGAGCTGCACAGGGGAATTGGGGCCTGAACAGACTCAAAGAAGAGAGCGCCCCTAGTGAGTCCTCCCACACCCTCCTCTCTTCAATTTTTTGCCTCAGGGTGTGGCTCTAGCCAACCCTGTTTAGCTGGGGGGTGTTTCCGAGACCCCAACCCTGGGGAAGGAGAGCAGGAGCTGAAGCGCACTGGGTGGTGGGGCAGAGAGGGCTAAAGAATTCTCATTGCTTCTTGTGTTTGTGTTCCCAGGGTCTGCAGGACGCTCCCAGGCAGAATCGGGTAGGGGATTTTGGATCAATAAAAGGCTCCAGGCCATTCTCAGTCTCTCCGTTTCACGATGCAGTCCGTTTATTTGGTGAATGCCGAGGGCCAAGAATTCTCCATGCTCCCAACTGCGTCCTTCCATGGGTGAAAGGGTTCTTCAGAGGCTGCCCGCCCAGGGGTTAGAGCAGGGGGCAACTGGGAGTCAAGACACTTAGGATCTGTTTCCAGTTCTGTGACAGAAAGGAGGTCTACTGGGTTAGAGCAGGCAGGGCTGGCAGCCAGGACCCCTGGGTTGTGTTCCAAGCTCTGGGAAGGGAATGGGGTCTAGTAGTTGAAGCAAGGGGGGCTGGGAACCAGGATTCCCAGTTCTATCCCGAGCTCTGAGAGGGGCGTGGAGGTCTACTGAGTTAGAGCAGGGGGGTTGGGAGCCAGGACTCTTGGGTTCTATCCCTAGTTGTGGGAAAGGAGTGTTATTCTCTTGGGCTTTTTCGGGGACTCCTTCCTAGCTTTGTCACCAAGAGCTTGCAACTTTGTTTATAGCTGCTCACAGTGATCTATTAATAGCTTCTGTCATCATGGCTGCCTGGGCTCCTCTCATGTGGGCAACACATTTACCACATCACCTGTAGCTGTTTTTGTTTTGCTCTCTGGCAAGAAGCCTGGTTGCTATTGACACCCACCTCCCCCCATCGCAGAACCACCAGCAGCTCAGGAGCAGACAGGCAAAACCTGCAAAAACAAAAACAAAACAAAAAACCCACAGAAATTGGGCTTGTTTCTTCCTTAATTGGCTTGTGAGTTGCTTGTTGGCTATTTTTTGGCTTGTAGCTTGTTGCTTCTTTTTTTTTTTATGAGCTCCCAGCAAGCAGGGGCAAGGAGAGGCGGGGCGGGGAAGAGAGTCAGGGATGCACAGTGGGCCCACCACAGTCCCAGACTGCACGCCAGGGAAATCTAGTCACATACAGTGTTGAGGTTCTTAGGGATTGGCTTGTTTTGGCCTTGTTTTTCCCAGTACCTGCAGTAGGTACTTGGTCACCTAATTGGTCTCAGATGCCCCAGGCTATGGCCCCTGGGTTTCCCAGACACTCTAACAATGGCTGGTTCTGACACACTTTATCAGACCTCTGTCAGGGCTTGGCTACACTTGCAAGTTAAAGTGCATTAAATGAGCCCCGGGCACCCTAACTCCTGAGGTGGCCACACTGGCAAGGCACTTAGAGCGCCTGGACCCCGCGGCTGGAGCGCCCCGGTAATCCACCTCCACGGGAAGCATAGAGCTTGCTGCGCCCTGGCTGGAGCGCCGGGGTGTCAGTGTGGATGACGTGTTGCATTACTGCGCTGTGATTGGCCTCCGGAAATGTCCCATAATCCCTTGAAGTCAAGTGGCCGCTCTGGTCATTGTTTTGAACTCGGCTGCAGGCATGAGGATGTCCCCTTTCAAAGCTCCATTTCTGACAGCCGGCTGCTTATCTGCTCTGGGACACACAGCAAACCATCACTGTGGAATGCTGCTGCTGCTGAGGCAGGCGTTTGTGCATGTGTGTGTGTGAGAGAGAGGTGAGGGGGTGGGGGCTGATGTCAGGGTTTCCCCCTTCCCCCTGCCGTTGTCTGAACTTACAAGACAGCATGCTGACACGCTCTGCCCCCTAAAACACTGTGTCTCTCCCCCCACATACACACAACACACTCCCTGTCACACTCCACTCCGCCATTTGAGAAGCACGCTGCAGCCACTTGCACACTGGAATAGCTACCACAATGCACTGCTCTCTGTAGCGTTAGCAAATTAGCAAGAGCTGCTAATGTGGCCACATCACTGCACTTGCAGCTGACAGTGTGAACACAGGGAAGCGCTCTCCCTGCTGCTGTTTCCAAGGGCTGGTTTAACTCCCGGCGCTCTACATCTGCAAGTGCAGCCATAGCCTTTGACTCAGGAAAATGCTCCCACGAGTTCCCTGGCAGATGGTTCTCTCCCCAGCTCGAGGAGGGGAGTGGGGTCTAGTGGTTAGAGCAGTGGAGGGCTGGGAGCCAGGACTTGGGTATTGCAGGGAACTCCTTCCTCATTCTGCCGCAAACAGCAGATGACCTCGTTAGTGACTAATCACTGAGATCTGTTAATCTCTGAAGCCAGAACAGCCCTTGTCCCTCTCACTTGGCCAACCGCTTTGTGCATTATCCGCAGCCCCTGCTCGGCCTTTGTGTGGCAACGCCAAGAATGAGGCAGCCACCCACACACCTCCCCCATGGTCCTACATAGGCATCTGAGAAACCTTCTCCGGTTAAGGGGCTTGCGAAGGGGTTGACTCACCGCGGGAGCGCCTTCTCATGGCTAGGCGGGGCGTAGCCGCTGCCTGTCACTCTGGCACCCCCTGCTGATGTCCCTTGGCCAGGTCACGCTATTGATGTCCACCCTTTTGGGGGTAACAAGTGGCAGTAACCGAAAGAGCAACCAAAGTAACTCTGAGACCTTATATCTGATCGCAGGTCCCTGTGGTCAGCACATCCCTGCGGGCTCTGGAGTGTGCTTAGCCCCTTAAATCAGGGGTCTTCACGCCACCGTCCCGGGGCTGGGTGGGCAGGCAACCTGGCCCTGTCTGCTGCAAGCCAAGGTCTGCGCCTGTCCAACTCCTTGGGGCTGCTTTCCCACAGGTTTCTTCCTGCCCAGCTTCTCTCCAGCTTTCCTCCCCACGGCTGCTCCAACTTGACCCTTCTTTCAGGATTCCTGGGCTCATTCTCCCCCCTGACCAGGTTTTGGTCCTATCCCTAATGCTGAGAGGGGAGTGGGGTCTAGTGGTTTGAGCACTGAGGGCTAGGACCCAGGCTGCCTGGGTTCTATCCCCACCTCTGGGGAAAGAATGGGGACTAGTGAGTAGAGCGGGGGACCTGGGAGCCAGGCCTTCCAGCTAGCAAATGCAGACTCCCTCCCTACCCACACATACCCCTTCTGCTACAAACAATCTTCTCTTTATACTAAACAGCCTGTTCCTCCCCAGCTGCTTGGCATGTCCCATCAGGCCTGGCTTTGCCCTCCAGGCAGGGCCGGCTCTAGGCACCAGCAAAGCAAGCAGGTGCTTGGGGTAGCACATTTGCAGGGGCGGCAGGGGTCCAGCAAGGGAGCTGAGAACCAACAGGGGGCCCTGGGAGCTGCAGTTCCTTGGTTAGCTCCCTGCCTATAGAGCCAGCCCTGGAGCAGGGAAAGAACTACATTTCCCAGCATTCCCTTGGCAGGGAGTGAGGTAGCTGAGACGTCATGCTGCAGCTTGCTGTGAATGGAGAGCTCACTGCTAGAACGGGGTGACACTGTGAAGGGCAGGGAGACCATATTTTAATATTCAAAAAAGAGAACACTCCATGGGGAGGAGGGGCAGGTAGCCCTGCCCCCTATCCACTCCCTCACACTTCCCACCCCCTGACTGCCCCCCACAGAACCCCCAACCCATCCAACCCCCCTGCTCCTTGTCCCCTGATCGCCCCTGTCACGGAGTCCCCGGGCGATGCTCTGGAACTGCTCCCCACAAAGCCAGTCAGGACTTTGGGGAGCCTCCTCTCCAGTGGAGCAGACCGTCTTCAGGGCAAGAAGCTCATACGTCTTCACCTCCTGGGTTTGAGCTTGGAGCATTCAGCATATGCCCCTCCGTGCACTTCCCACAGCGAGTCCGCCCAGGTGGGGTCCTGGGGAACAGGGCCGGCTCTGGCTTTTTTGCCGCCCCAGGCAAAAAAGCCTCCAGCCGCCCCCCCCAGCACGGGGGGGGAGGGCGGCCAGAGCCCGGGGGGGGGGGCGGTGAGCCCCAGCCGGGGCTCCGCTCTCCCCGGCGGCCGGGGGGAGGGCGCCGGGGGGGAGGGCGGCCGGAGCCCTGGGAGGAGGGCGGAGTGCCCGGCCGGGGCTCCACTCTCCCCGGCGGCCAGAGCGCCGGGGGGAGGGCGGCGAGCCCCGGCGCTCCGGGCTCCTCTCTCCCCGGCGGCCGGAGCTGGAGCCGGAGCACTGCGTCGCCCCCCTCCAGGTGCCGCCCCAAGCACAAGCTTGGTGGGCTGGTGCCTGGAGCCGGCCCTGCTGGGGAAGCCAGAGGTCCTGCACGCACCCCCACTTTGCAGTCAGATGTGACTCTTAGCCAGCCAGTAAAACAGAGGTTTATTAGATGACAGGAACACGGTCTAAAACAGAGCTTGTAGGTACGGCGGCGAACGGGACCCCTCGGCCGGGTCCATTATGGGGTTCAGAGAGCCAGACACCCCCTTCCCCGTTCCCAGCGAGCACCCAACTGAAACAGCCCCCCAGCCCCTCCTTCTCTGGGCTTTGTCTCTTTCCTGGGCCAGGAGGTCACCTGATCTCTTTGTTCACCTTTAGCTAGTCCCTTGCAGGGGGGGAAGGGCCCTGGCCATTTGTTGCCAGGGAGACAGTGCCAGTGATTTATGCACACTGGCCTTTATCCCACCTCCTAGAGACTTAAGAAATGCATAGGGGAAACTGAGGCACCCACACAGTATTCAGAGGAAACATTAAGAGCATTCCCACTTCGTCACATCTCTCCCCCCTTCGAGACCAAACTGAGCGAGGTCACTTTAGCCAGTGACCTGGGGAAGTTCGAACCCACCAATGTTCCCATGGATACCCCATCATCTCTCCCATTCCTTGGTGGGAGTTACACCAGGACATTCCAGTTTCAGGCCCTCCCATGGGTCTGTTGTGCTTGATGGCGCTTGCAGGCTGCATGTGGGAAGGTTTATGCAGCCCGTACCCTTTTTCCACCCCAATACCCCTGGGGTTTAAACTGGGATTGGGTCTTTTCCCAGTGCTCCAGTTTGGAGGGCTGCAATTCGGGTTTTCTTGGTTAAGAGCCCCCATCTTGATCTTTGCCACCCTCTGAACAGGTGTCTCTGTCCCCAGCAGCTTGGCAAAGTCTGGGTTTACCAGATTTACCGGGCCCTGGATTAGAGCCTCCTTCAGTATACAGAGAGCCCTCTGGCACTGTTCGGTCCAGACCATCTTGTCTGGCTTACCCCTCTCATATAGCTCAGGGGTGGGGGCAGCTAGGGGGCTAACGTGGGGTGCCAACCTCTGGTAGCACCCCACCATCCTGACAAAGGCCCGGACTTGTTTCTTGGTCTGGGGAATGGGCCAATCTCTGATCATCTCCACCTTGCACTTTTTGGCTTTTACCATCAGTCCTGCCTCCTTGAGGCAGCCCAGCATCCTCTTCACCTGGGACACCTGTTCCTCCCAGGTCTGGCTAAAGACACACGTCATCGACGTACGCCAGGGCCACGTTCTCCATCCCCCTCAGCTTGTCTAGAATCTCCCCAGGCCGAAGCGAGGGGTGGGCATCGGACACGGTGATGGCGTTAAGCTTCAGATAGTCCCCACAAAACCAGATCATCCTGTCTCCCTTTTGGACCAGCCCCATGGGTAAGGCCAATGGGCTGTTGAACGGCTGGATCACATCTAAAGCCAGCATGTCCTTGACCTCTCTCTCCAGGTTCTGGGCTGCTTTCCCAGTGACTCTGAACGGAGAACACCTGATGGGGAGATTGGCTCCCACCTCAGGGAAGAGATCCACCAGGGGGTCTTCCCCCTTCTCCTCCCAATCCTCCCTTTCAGGTCCAGGGGTCCCCTCACTCTCCTCCCATCCAGCCGCTCGAAAGGGAAGAACCCTGTGGATTCTTGGGGCACCACCAGCTGCCTCCCGATTCCCCACAGTTCTACTTCCCCTTGGGGAGCCCATTCCTGGTACAGGAATCCCTTCTCCCGCGGGACTCTGTCCCTGCAGCCTTCCCCAAGGGGGTTTGCAGCGCTGTGGCCAGCAAGTTCCCTTAGCTTCTCCAAAGAGGGATCCCTCTGCAGCTTGGTCTGGAATTCAGCTGCTGATAGGGTTACCATATTTCCACAAGCAAAAAAGAGGACACCGGGGGGAGGAGCCCCACTCTAGCCCCGCCCCTGCCCCGCCCCATCCACTCCCTCCCACTTCCCACCCCCTGATTGCCCCCCTCAGAACTCCCAACCCCGCCCCACTCCTTGTCCCCTGACTGCCCTCTCCTGGGACCTCTGCCACTAACTGCCCCCTAAGACCCCACCCCCTTATCTAAGCCGCCCTGCTTCTTGTCCCCTGACTGCCCCCTCCTGAGAACCCCCACCCTCACTGCCCCCCTACAACCCTACCTGTCCCCTGACTGCCCCGACCCTTATCCACACCCCCACCCCATATTCACACCCCCGCCCCCAGACAGACCCCCCCGGGACTCCCATGCCCTATCCAACTGCTCCCCGCCCCCGACAGGACCCCCAGAATTCCTGACCCATCCAACCCCCTCTGCTACCTGCCTGCCTCGACCCCTCTCCACACCCCTTCCCCCTGACAGCCCCCCCCAGAACCCCAGACCCATCTAACCCCCCCTGCTCCCTGTCCCTGACTGTCCCAACCCCTCTCCACACCCCTGCCCCCGTGATAGCCCCCTGACAGGACCCCCAGAACTCCCGACCCATCCAACCCCCTCTGCTCCCTGACTGTCCCAACCCCTCTCCACACCCCTGCCCCCCTGACAGCCCCCCCAGAACCCCAGACCCATCTAACCCCCCCTGCTCCCTGTCCCTGACTGTCCCAACCCCTCTCCACACCCGTGCCCCCCTGACAGCCCTCCCAGACCCATCTAACCCCCCCGCTCCCTGTCTCTGACTGTCCCAACCCCTCTCCACACCCCTGCCCCCCTGATAGCCCCCCCCGAACTCCCGACCCATCCAACCCCCCATCCCTGTCCCCTGACCAGGGCCGGCTTTAAAGAGCCCAGGAATCGGGCTGCGCTCTGGCCGGGGTGCGGGGCTTGGGGCCGGGCCGGAGGTGCTCGGCTGGGGCTGGGCCGGCGCGCTCGGCCGGAACCGGGGCCGGCGCTGCTGGGGCCCGAGCCGGGCCGGAACCAGGGCCGGCGCTGCTGGGGCCTGAGCCGGGCCAGGCCGGGGGTGCTTGGCCGGCGCCGGGCTGGCGCGCTCGGCCGGAACCGAGGCCGCCGCCCTGGGGCCTGAGCCGGGCCAGAGCCGCTGGGGCCGCCGGGCGCCGCTCGGCCCAGGCCGGAGGGAGCCGCTCAGCCAGGGCTGCGCCTCCCCGGAGCTCTCCTCCTCGCGCCCCCCGCCCCAGCTTACCTGCTGCTGCCTCCCACCTGCCCCTGCTTCTTTTCAGACTTCCCGCGAAGATCTGATTCGTGGGAAGCAGGGAAGGGGGAGGAGCAGGTGGGCGGAGCGTTCAGGGGAGGGGAGGAGGGGGAAGACAGCTGTGGGGCTGGACAGCGTGGTAAGGCTGCAGGGGATGGGGGGAGCCGGGAAGGGGCTTTGGCTGCCCAGCAGCGCTAGGCCGCCGCTTTTCTGTCTATAAATAGCCGACCGGGGGGGGGGGGGGGAAATCCTGGACATTTTTAGATTTTTAAAAATCCCCCCCGGACGGCTATTTATAGACCGAAAAGCCGGACATGTCCGGGGAAAGCCGGACATATGGTAGCCCTAGCTGCTGGGGAAGGGAGTGGGACCTGCTCCCTCTCACTGGCTGGGCCTGGGGTCACAGCCCCTCTGAGCCCTGTCCCTGGTAGCTTCCTCCCTGCTGTGTAATCACTTCCCAGCAGCACGTCTGGACCAGGCAAACCTGGTTGGCAGCGGACCTGCCCTGCCGGTGTGTCCCCCCGACTCAGCTGGGGTCTCAGCTCCCATCATGCTCAGCGCTGCCCTTGCTGTCCCAGTGGGGCCAGGCAGCGAACTCTCTGCTCTGGTCACAGCATCAGAGCCAGCGTGAGCCCCCTCTCTGGTGTGCAGGGGGCGGGGAACATTTCTCCAACACACTCAGCCCCAGGGGGCTGGTTACAGGTAGGCAGGTACCCTGAGCCCAGCAGCCCCTCCCTCCTGCCAGCCAGGTCATTTGCATTTTCACTGACCATTTCCATCTTAGCCAATTGGTTCCCTGGATTCAAATTTAAATCCTCGGCCGTTACAGGAGCAGGGCCTGGATCCTGTCCCAAAGAGACACAGTCACCCCCCAACAGGACCTCACAGCCAATATCCTGGAGAACCCCAACGACCAGCCAGCCCGACCCCTCCTGGGTCTGCATAGGGATCCAGGCCATAGGCAGAGCGAGGGGCTTCATCCCGGGGACATTCATCCAGGTCACCCAGCCCCTCAGCACCTGAGGCTGCACGACCCGGGGCCTGACAACAGTTCTCTCTGTCCCAGGGTCTCGCCACCCCAGGCATGTCTCCCCACTGACCACCACCTTCTGCTCCCACTGGGGGTTCGAGGGGCCTGAGCCCAGGAGACTCCACGCCGACATATAGACCAGGGCCAGGAGTGGGAGCCTGTCCACCACCCCACCCATCTGGCTGACAGTGTCTATGGCCTTGGGACCCAGCAAGGGAGCTAGATACCGGGGCTTTTCCGCAGGGTCCCCCTGGTTCAAATCACCCGCCTGCGTGAAGGCCGTGCAGTGGGCATCCACATCCCCCCCCCTTAACCAGGGGCAGCAATTTAGTGTCGAGGCTCCCTGCGGAACTGGCACCCCGGGGTCTATCCCCACTCACCCCTGGGGAGCCCCCTATGCCTCTATGTTCCATCATTGCCAGTCCATGCTGCTGCTGCTTCTCCTGCAGCTTTTCCTCGGGCTCTTGCTCTCTCTCACGGTCCTCTCGCTCTCTCGGACTCAGCTCCAATCCCATCCGTCTCCGATCCCCCGATGGGGAACCCGATCGTGAAGACCCCCATCTGGTTGGGGACCAGACTCTTGGGGATGCCTGGCTACTGCTCCTGCTGCTTCCAGATCCTCTTGTAACCCCAGCTGGGTCAGGAATCTGCTCCTTAGAGCGGTCCTCGTCCTCCAGCTGCATGATTAACTGGGCCTTGGTGAACTTCCCAATGCGTACCCCTCTCTTTTTGCACAGGATTACAATGTCCTTCTTAAGGAGATGGTGATAGGCCATCACTTCACTGTTCCCAAGTTGCTTTGGACTCAGAGGCCTGTGTGCTATTAGCTCCCCCATGGTTTCCAGGAAGAACTCCTAGTGTGCCAGCCCTTCTCGAGGTCACCACCTCTTTGCCAGGGTCGAGCTTCACACTCCTCCACCCCTGGGACCGCTCGCTGCAATCCCCAGGGGAACCCTGTTACAGCAAAAGTCCTTCTTTCTCCCAGGGTCGACTGGCAAGCTCCTCCGCCCCTGAGACTGCTCGCTGCAGTCCTCAGGAGGATCCCATTACTCCAACAGTCCTTCTCGCTGGTCACACACTCCCAGAGGTTAATCGCCCCCTGAAACCGTCCTTCTCTGAGCCTTCAGCACGCCTGGTCCTCATTATCCCCCCTTCGTTTTACTGCTTCCCAGTCACTTACTGCAAGAAGCGCCATCCACGGGGTGCAATACATCCCACCGCTACCACCAGTTGTCACGGAGTCCCCGGGTGATGCTCTGGAATTGCTCCCCACAAAGCCAGTCAGGACTTTGGGGAGCCTCCTCTCCCTTGGAGCAGACTGTCTTCAGGGCAAGAAGCTCACACGTCTTCACCTCCTGGGTCTGACCTTGGAGCATTCAGCAAATGCTCCCCCGTGCGCTTCCCACAGCGAGTCCGCCCAGGCGGGGTCCTGGGAAAGCCAGAGGTCCTGCACGCACCCCCACTTTGCAGTCAGATGTGATTCTTAGGGCAGGTCTTCACTACGGGGGGGGGTGTCGATTTAAGATACGCAAATTCAGCTACGCGAATAGCTTAGCTGAATTCGACGTATCGGAGCCGACTTACCCCGCTGTGAGGACGGCGGCAAAATCGACCTCCGCGGCTCCCCGTCGACGGCGCTTACTCCCACCTCCGCTGGTGGAGTAAGAGCGTCGATTCGGGGATCGATTGTCGCGTCCCGACGAGACGCGATAATTCGATCCCCGAGAGATCGATTTCTACCCGCCGATTCAGGCGGGTAGTGTAGACCTAGCCTTAGCCAGCCAGTAAAACAGAGGTTTATTAGATGACAGGAACACGGTCCAAACCAGAGCTTGTAGGTACAGCGGCAAACGGAACTCCTCGGCCGGGTCCATTATGGGGTTCAGAGAGCCAGACACCCCCGTCTGCACTCCCTTCCCCGTTCCCAGCGAGCACCCAACTGAAACCCCCCCGCCCCTCCTTCTCTGGGCTTTGTCTCTTTCCCGGGCCAGGAGGTCACCTGATCTCTTTGTTCACCTTTAGCTATTCCCTTGCAGGGGGGGAAGGGCCCTGGCCATTTGTTGCCAGGGAGACAGTGTCAGTGATTTATGCACACTGGCCTTTATCCCACCTCCTAGAGACTTAAGAAATGCATATTGGAAACTGAGGCACTCACACTGTATTCAGAGGAAACATTAAGAACAGTCCCACTTCATCACAGCCCCCTCCCGGGACACCTGCCCATAACCACCCCCTGGTACCCCACCCCTCATCTAAGCCTCCCTTCTCCTTGTCTCTGACTGCTCCCTCCTGAGACCCTCCCACCCTAACTGCCCCCCCTAGGACTCCACCCCCTACCTGTCCTCTGACTACCCTGACCCCATCCACACCCCCACCCCCTGAGAGACCCCCGGGACTCCCACGCCCCATCCAACCGCGGCCTGTCCCCTGACTGCCCCCCCGCAGAACCCTCGACCCATCCAACCCTCCCTGTCCCTTGACTGCCCCCAGGATCCCCCGCCCCTTCTCCAACCCTCCGGCCCCCTTACCGTGCCGCTCAGACCAGCGTGTCTGGCTCCACGCGGAGCCAGACACGCTGCTGAGCTCCCCCGCGGAGCGCACAGCCCCATCCCCCCAGAGTGCTGCTGGTCTGGCGCGCTGAGGCTGCAGGGGAGGAGAGGAGGGGAGCAGGGGAGGGGCTCTGGCTGCTGGAGGCCCCAATGTGAGTGGCTCAATCCGGCCGGGCCGCCCTGTCAGCCGGGCCGCGATCTGCATTGGGAGGGAAATCCCGGACCTTTTGAGAGTTTTACAAATTCCTCCCGGACGGCTATTTAAAACCCCCAAAGCCGGACATGTCTGTGAAAATACGGACGTATGGTAGGTAACCCTAGAACAGGGAACAAGTACGCCCAAGGAGTAGAAGGCTTTGGCCCAGATAGCCCCTTCAGAAGACATCCCCAGACTGGATTAGGGATACTGGTGTGACCTCACCTTGCAGCCCCCAAAGAAAGAATTGGGTGGACTAAATGGACAGTGCCCCTCTTTATCTGAAGCCTAGCAAGGGAGGTACGTGGATCCCACTAGAATTGAAAATGAAAAGTAAGGGAGGGGAGGCTCTACTAGAGGACCTGGGCAGCTTTAGATACAGTACCAGGCACGTAGGAGGATTTCCACTTCTGAGCCATGGAAGCAGAAATTGACTTTTCCTTTCCAGATTTAGCTACTATTCAGAAAGAGAATCTAGCACCTGCCTTCCAGAATTGAACACCCTCAAAATTCAGGAGTGCTCAAGCTCAATTTGGGCAGCTGTTACTTCATTTCTCCCAAATCAAATATACTGATCCACTGTAACTTGCTGTAGAAAAAGTAGGATAAAATTGAGCAAGAAATGCTTCCCAGTGGTTATTTTCAACAGCCATTGCCATTTTTTTTTTTTAGTTTTAGTTTTGTTTGTTTAAAATGAAGACAGTGATATTGCATTGGCAAATTCCCCATAGAAACAAAGAGTGGAACAAAAGAATAATAAAGGCACCTCAATTTTTCCTCATTTATAATATGCACCCAGATATCCTCCAATCACACAACCTGAAAATTGTTCCACTTTAGTGCAGTTCTGTAACCATATGGGAACCAAACCTGTCTGTGTTCTGTGCACATCCAAAATTCCTGCTGAATGACCTGCCCTGGGAGCGAGTTACCAGTGACCCAGGGCTGGGGCGGCAGGGGGTGCAGGTGGGGGGGAGAGCCTAGGGCTGGGGCGGCAGGGGTGTGTGGATGAGGGAGGCCCACAGTGGGGGCGGCAGGGAGTGTGGGGGGGGGGGAGAGCCCAGGGCTGGGGTATCAGGGGATGAGGATGGGGGGAGCCCAGGGCTGGGGTGGGGGGCAGCCAATTTTTTTTTTGCTTGGGGTGGCAAAAAACCTGGAGCTGGCCCTGCCTCCAGGTGCGGTTAGGTAACATAACCGGCCTGTGTGGGGCAGGCATGCTGTCCCAAGGCTTAAACCTCCCTGGGGTTCTGCTCCCAGACCCTCCAGCACTTGGCACAGGCCTGGCATCTCCCTGGGCCAGGTCACAGGCCTGACATGGGATCTCCAAGATCTGCTCCTAGAGATGCTCACCTGGGTTCTCTCACCTGGGGGCATTTCTAGCTTCTGGGCTTTCCCCTCACTCTGGTTACTGATGCTCTTGTGTTTATTCTCTTCAGTGATGTGCTAACTCCTCCCCACCCCCAGCTCCTGTTAGGTGGAAATAAAGATGATATTGATCAGCTGGTGTCACTTATAAATCACGTTCCTCTCTTGGAGATAGATAGATAGATTAGATAGATTAGATGTGTATGGGGATAGACAGACAGATAGATGGGTGTGTATGGGGATGGACAAACAGATAGAGGATAATCTCACGTGCAAAGCCCTGAACACTGAATCGAAGATCAAAGCTGGGCCGTGAGACACCGCTGGGTCTGAAACAGCTGTTTCATAATGAAGTAAAACGTGATGATTATTTCAATTAATAGATTCAATTAATTGTACGCAAGAAGGTTCCCCTTTGAATCTGGTCCCAGGGGTGGGGATTGACTGGCTCATGGAGTGGGGAATGGGACATGGGGCCCTTTCCCCTCTAGCGGGTGGTGTCTCTGATCTGACTCCAGGGTGGGGGACTGGCTGGCTCAGGGGGTGAGGATGGAGATTTCAGGCTGCAGATGGAGCATTTCAGGACAAGAGAATTCAGGCTGCAGCATCTCCAGCCCCACCCCTTCTTGTGGGCACGGAATGCAAAACCTTTAACAATAGCCCCGAGCCAAAGGGCTCAACTTCCCTGCACAGGGCCAGGGGAGGCAGCTCGGTGGCCAGGGCTGTGGTCGGCCCCCACCACACCACCTCCTCCTTTCGCCGAAGTCTCTGAATAACCAACCCTGGGGGCCTAACAGCTGGGAGGTGATTGTGGCCAGACGCAACTTCCGACCTGTACCTCCCTTGCAGAACAATCCGAGGGTACTGGGCCAAAACCCTTGGCAGGCGGAGAGGGGGCCAGTGGCTGAGCTGAGAACCCAGCTCCCAGCCCCAGAAGGACCAGCTCAGCATGGCGCTAACTCTCCTTCTGCCTTTGTTGGGTAAGTGGCCTCCCTCTGTCTTTCTGTCTCATGAGCTTCTCTCTCTTTTCAATGCATGATGGGTTCCATCCTCGGCCATTCTCGAGCACTCTCCCCGCCCAGACCTGCCCCTGTCCCCCTTCGATCCCGGCCCCTCCTCACTCTTTTCTCTTCTTTCTTCCAGCCTTTCTCCAGATCCTTCCCCAGCCGGCGTCCCCTGCAGGTAATGCTGACTCGCTGAGATGCTGAGGGTGGGGAACAGCTCCCCTTTGCTTAGAGTGCATGGTGTGGCAGGGTGGGGTATCATGTCCTCTTCCAGGGAACGGGTATCCCCAAGATCTCCCCCTTGTCATCCACTGGAGTCTCCTCCTCCTCCTCCGGTGGAATCTGCACCAGCAGCTCCAGTCCATACGGGACTGAAGAGCGGCCCCAGTAGGTGGGTTCCAGCCCAGTTCCTAGCAGGACAGGTCCCATGGATGCTAATCAGCCCCCAGCAGAGAGACCCAGAGGCATGGTGACTAAGCACCCCTGTACCCACCCATAGGTGCCCTAGCACATAGTTGGGGGATTGCATAGTTATTGCAGGGTATTGTGGGGTGTAGCTTAGCAGAAGTGAACAGAACTCCAGGAAAACATGGGTTAAATCAGTTCTTCTAAGTGCCGAGGATTTGTACCATGTGGTATACACTCTCCTAACCTAGCTATCTGTTGGCCAACAAGCAGTTATTTGCAAGGAAGTTATAAATAGATTCCCTTTCACAGAGGAACTTGTGATACTTCCCGTCCTCACATCATCTCTTTTGCTTTAACCCCTGTCACCCAGTGAAGGTGAAGCACAGACGGATTCTGCCCAGGGGCTAGGAGAGGACCCACCACCAAAATGCAGCCCCAGAGGTTTCTTCCTGGGGGTTAGCCAAGAGCCATGCTCTTAGTTTCACAATGTGGGGTGTTTTCCCTGGAGCCCCAGCTGCAGGAGTCGTGGGGTTGAATCACACAAAACAGCCAGAGCGGGAGCTCCCACCTCACTTTTAGTCCAGAGGCCCAGGTACTCCCCGGTTTGAGTTCCCCCTCTGCCTGATGAGGAGCTGGAGTCCTCAAACTTCCCACCTCCTTGTCCCCCGCTATGGAAGAAGGCAAAAAAAACCCAAGGTCGCTGCCAGTCTGACCTGAGGGGGAGATTCCTTACTGACCCCAGGTCAGGGAGCAGGGAAACTGGATTGTGGGGGAGTGCTCTATGCACCAAGGTCATTCCAATGCCAGTGGAACTGCTTCAACAGGAGAGATTGAGAGGCTTCCCCATCAGAATACCCCATAGCTCAGTGGGGGACACTCACCTTGGATGTTTTTCTAAGAGATCTGCTCGAGGAATGATGTTGGGGACGTTCTCTGGCCTGTGTCCCACAGCAGGTCAAACTAAGATGGTCCCTTCTGGCCTTGGAATCTAGGAAAGCTAGGTCTTATTTTCCTCAAAGTTCATGCTTCAGGGTTTCAGTTGGCCATCTGTAAGGGTCAGGAAGGGATTTTTCCCCTCCCCCATGTGTTCTGTTTTTGTTTTTTAATCTTCTTGCTCTGAAGCATCAGGCATGGCCACGGCTGGAGATGGGCCATTGTGGGGTGGGCAGGGCTCTGAGTTGGCACCCAGCATCCTCTGTCTCAGGCGTTCAGCTTGATGCTTCTTGCCCCCATGCTCAGGGTCTCACTGATCACCGCAGGTGGTCGGGAAAGGTATCTCCCCCCAGGTAAGATTGGTAGCAACCTTGTGGGGTTTTTACCTTCTTCCGCAGCGCAGGGCATGGGTCACTTTCTGATTGGAACAAGAGGAACTGGTGGAAGGTGTGAGGACTGTAGTGTCTGGAGTCCGGGGCCTATTGCAGGGGTGGGTGGGTGAGGGTCTGGAGGTCAGATTAAATGATCAGAATTGTCCCTTCTGGCCTTGTAGTCTATGAGGGTTAAGAAGTGGGATGCAGGCTGTGACCAGAGTCCCAGTGAGGAGCAGCTATCGTCACTCAATTAGGGTGAACTGCAAAGAATTGGGCAGCCGAACCCCAAAAAGCTGGTGGCTATTCCAATACTTAGATTTACCAAGCCAGCATAAAACAGCTTCTTTATTACCTTACTGGTTACTCAGAAGTCCAAACAACACAGTTCCCTTAAAGTGATCCAGCCTCAGGCCTCCATCCAGGTACCCACGTCAAATATGATGATTTCTGAAAATCTGATTTTATCATATAAAAGAAAAGGTTCTACCAATCCCAAAGGATCGGACACATTACCTCCCGGTTATTGAATATTCCAGATCTTACACAAATACATGCTACAGCCAATTCTTATTAACTAAAATCTAAAGGTTTATTTATAAAAAGAAAGAAAGAAAAGGTGAGAGTTAAAATAGGTTAAAGGAATCAATTGCATACAGTAATGGTAAAAGTTCTTCGCTCGGGTTTGTAGCAGCGATGGAATATACTGCTGGCTTAAGTCAAGTCTCTGGAATACATCCACAGCTTGGATGGGTCATTCAGTCCTTTGTTCAGAGCTTCAGTTTGTAGCAAAGTACCTCCAGAGATGAGAAGCAGGATTGAAGACAAAATGGAGGTGTTTCCAGCACCTTTTATAGCTTTTGCCTTGTGGAGGGCATCCCATTGTTCTTACTGTGGAAAATTACAGCAACAAGATGGAGTTTGGAGTCACACGGGCAAGTCAGATGTCCATGCATTTCACCTAGTCACAGAAAGAAATTTCATTAAGTGTAGATGGGTATCTCCCATGGTCCATTGTCAGTTGAATGTTCTTTCGATGGGCCACTCAATTTGGATAGTCCCTCCAAGATGTGCTGGCTAATTACTTCGTGGGCGTTACCCCAGGAACAAACATTTGAAATCCAGGTATAGAGCCAATACTTATAACTTCACATACAAAAGTGATACATGCATAGAGATAGCATAAACATAACCAGCAAATCATAACCTTTTCATAGACGTCTCACTCAACAACCTTTGTACAATATTTGCTGCAAATATATAACAGGGGTTGCAACAATGATCTATATGGTCATATTTTAATAAGATAAAGTCACACAGGTGGTCTGGCCAAGTAGTCAGGTGTAGTGGGCACAGCAGGCATCCAGGTGTGGAACAAAGCTGAGGGTCAACACCAGAGTCAATGGCCAGTTAGGAGAGTCAGAGAGTGAAGCTCAGGATTGGAGCCAAGGTCAGATACCAAACACCAGGGACAAGGGTTGAGCCAGAATCAGAAGCTGGAGGCCGGGGTCGGAGCCAGGACTGGGAACTAATGGTTCAAGGCCAGGCATATGGGCAGGAACTGGAGGAGAAGCAAGGATCAAGCAGAGAGCAGGAGGAAGGTGGGAACAGGAGCAGAGCAGGAACAGGGCTGGGTGCAGAAAGCAGGAAATCACACAGCTGCTCAGACAACTTCCTGTGCCTCCTTCTGGCTTAAATAGCGTGGTCAGGCCAATCGGTGGAGCCACGCGATCCTCCAATCAGGGTTCCTGTGGGTGGTGCCTTGGTTGAGGTTCTGGTCCTCCTAGTTTCTGGTGCCACCAGCTGTTAGAGTTCTTGGGTGGACCAGTCTGAGGCAGCTGTCTGGGAATGCCTAGGCCTGGGTTGGAGAGTTGAGATGTCACAGTGAGTCTCCTGGCTTCTTGCAAAAAGGTGCTGAGTGCCCGACTAAGAATCTCAACCAGAGATAGCCACCTAACTCTGGGAGAGGTGGGGTGTTTAGTGTACCTCCATATTCTTTGCATCTTTCATGGGCTAGCTCAGGTGGGGCTGGCCCATGTGACTAGCAGGAGATGTCCCTATCCATTGCACCGGGAGCCTAGCCGGGGTTTTGCTCCTTTGGATCCTCTTCCCCTGGGTTTTTCCCTGTCTGCACTGACCCCCCTGCCTCTCTTCCAGGCCCCCTGCCAGCCCCCACGCTCACGCTTCACCCGCCTCGCTCTGCCTATCACCCCGGGGAGCTGGTCACCCTCAAATGCACGGCTCCCGGGGCCCACAGAGCAACGAGATACAGGTTCTACAAGCTAAAAGGGGAGAAGATCCTGGACGAAATCCCAAACCCGACCCAGCAGGATCTGGTCAAGCTCGCGGCTGCACCTGGACCATACACCTGTGACTTCATCACCTGGCAATCCGCCCAGGAAGTCGTGTCTTTGCCGAGCCTCCCCGTTTTCATACCATTTCTCCTCTTAATATGCAACATTGGGGCCTGGTGGTAGAACTAATCTCCCATTGACTTTTATTAAGGTTTCCCACGACTCCACTTCTGTATTCCTTTATTAGTCCACAGGCCATTTGGGGTTAATTACACTGAAAACACCAACACAGCAGTACACACCCTTCGATTTTATAGCCTACCCACAATATAGTTATAAGTCAAAATACTCATGACAAAATCAAGCTCAGACGATTCCTTCCCATCCTGGCGAATCTCCAAAGGGGCAGAGAAAACGCTTGCACCAAAAATCCTTCGGTTTCATAGAGATAAGACGGGTGAGGTGATATCTTTTATTGGACCAATTTGCGCTGGTGAACGGCTGACAAAGACCCCTGTGTACGGTCGAAAGTTTGTCTCTCTAATATCCGGGGACTGGCATGACTACAGCTACTCTTGCTTTATACCCCTTAAAACAAACAAGTAACGTTATTGCTGGTCATTGGACATTAGCCAATGCCAAAAAAGGGCCAGTTAACTGTATTTTCTGTATTTCCATTACTTTAGCCCAGACTTCAATACACTAACGCTGGTATGTCCAGAAACCTACAAATTGACCACAAACAACTTTGCTTTCTTACGATCTTGGTCACATGTTTTAAGCCCATTACTCATGCTAATGTTTGAACTCGATTTGAAACCATCCTGATACTTCGGACCCATTTAGGCCCATATTCCTACACAAGACGTGGTGTTATATTGGGTGAATATATTGTAATATTCAACTTGCGGTGGGGTGGGACAGGGGTTCCCCATCCTAGGAGAATTTGTGGGGTTTTCTGAAAAGTTTTCCATCCTAGATCAAACTAAAACAGCACCATCTCGTGGATTTTTGGGAACCAAAACATTTCAGTTTGTCTCAATTGAAACATTTTGTTTTCATCATTTCAGCCAGGCTCATTTCAGGCCCGACCTCCCCCCCCCCCGCCTTTTCTTAAACCTTTTTTTAGTCTCAATTACAGATCAGAGAATTCCATTCCTCCTGGGATGGGAGGCAAGGCGTGGGGTTGGGAAACGGGTGTAGATTAAACAGAAAAGTTCTCAGAAAGGATCAGCTTTCGCCAAAGCATTCCATTTGGGGGAAAATTAGACACCGCCAAAATAAAAAAGCTTTGGGGAGTCGGCAGTTTCCAGCCAAAACTCTTCTGGTTTGGGTTTTTTTTGACAAAATTCTAAATTTTGGGGAAGAATTACAACCAGTCCTAGAAGCAGAATACATTTGTCCTCCATAATCCCTTCCCACACTGCTATGCCTCTATTCCAGACTCTCTGCCAGCCCCCACTCTCTCTCCGAACCCCCCATACACTGTGTATCTCCCAGGGGAGCGTGTGAACCTCAGATGCTTGGCTCCGGAGGTCTTGGAGGTGATGGACTACAGATTCTTCAATCAGGAAGGGCAGCAGATCTTCAAACAGATCCCAGATACAAATGGAGAAGCCCGACTGGAGATCACGGCAGAGATGAGGAAGGCTGGGGCATACACCTGTGCATACTGGGCAAAGGAAAACATGCGAGTGACCTCATCTAGGGACAGCAACCCCATCTCCATAACAGTGACAGGTGAGTCCCTGCTTTAACTGCTGTGAGACGGGAGAATCTCTAGGAATCTGCAGCCCCCCCCCCAACCCAGACCATTAACTTCACCCAGTCTCTGATCAGTGTTGTTCTCTGGGTCTCAGACACTCTGTGGGCAGCAGGGGTGCCAGCAGCACCGAGGCAGGTGCCCAGTTGAGCAGTAAAGAGGAGGAATTAACAGGGCACTGCTGTGGGGAAGCTCACAGTCCTGAAGTCCTGGCACTGATGGGGCATCCAGATGCGAATACTTGGCATCAAGCAACCCCAGGGCCATCAACACTTTTTTCGTGGTGGAAAATTGCATTTTCCCTTAGACAAAATCTTCAGTGGAAATTGTCTTGTTTCCCCATTTTTTTAAAAAAAATTTCTTTGGACAATCAAACCCCCCTAAAATGCAAAATTTTCAGTGCTTTTTGGCAGACATGTTGGGTTTCTGTGGCTGAAAACTGCCTGGAAAAAATTCTTTTTAGATTTTGGTTATTTTGACTACAGGTCAGGTTGACCAGTGGAAGTAGAAACGTCCCCCAGCCAGCAAGACGGTGTTAACACTTTCACCCAAGCGGTTAGCCAAAATTTGGGGTCTGCTGTGTTGTTTCTGTTAGGAGAAGAAATTGATGCTGGTGTCAATTATTCCTGTGATGCAATGGTCTTGATTTACAAAGAATGCACAAAATCATGTTTGCCTGAACACAGAAGGACTCAAACAACAGGAGGCAGTTTCTTTCGGCTTCATTTTTTACATTTTGGCTGCACTGAAATGCAACCCCGAGCCTCTTTCAGTCAACACTCTGCCCAACAGCTCTCTCTCTCTCTCGTAGCTTTGTCTCAGGGTCAGGTTACCGGTCCTTCTGTGGGCTGTGTACGGGACTTCCTTCTCTGTCTCCTTCTGTGCTGTGTCATCTGCTTCCTTATTATTGTTTGTATTGTGGTAGCACCCAGGAGCGTCAGTCATGAACCATGACCCCACTGCGTTAGGTGCTGTATAGACCCTGAACAAAAAGAAAATTTCTGCCATGAAGAGCCAACAATCTAAGACAAGCGAAATCAGATGGAGACAGACAGACAGGGGAGTACAAGGGAATAATGAGACGACACTATTCAGCATGACACCCACACATACCTCTGTTAACTCCATGACACGGTCACATCTCTATTAAAACAATATCCACACGTGTGCGCTTTGGGTGGAGGCTGCTCGTTTGAGCTTCCTCATTCTATAAAGGAGATTATTGGCTTCTTACAACTCTGTTCCGTGAAGTGTCGCATTTACACTCATAGCTCTGGATTCAAAGAGGTACAACCCAACTCACAACAACTCCTTCACTTGCATGGACTTTTATATGCAACCTCAGGAATGAATTTCTACCCAGGGAAGGTTATTTAAATTGCCCTTTTTAGTACCCCCCTCCCCCTGCTTTATATTGAGCTCAACAACCCGCCCCTCTCTTCTTAAAGAGCAGGTCGGCTCCAAAATGTGACTTTTTAACACTAGCTTCTTCTGAATCGCAGATCTGCCCCCGGGCTCCACTCAGGGCCTGACTTGTCGCTGTCTAATGCATTGTGAGGTCACCTACCTTCAGGTCAAAGGGTGGGAAACTCATAGATTCATACATGAGACTTGATCAGTGTGTGTGTGTGTGCGTGTGTGTGTGTGTCCATGCTGTCACATTCCAGAGGCAATGAGCCCTGCTCAGAGTGTGTTTGGGGGGGCGGATCTGAAGAATCATACATTGTCAGGTCAGCAAGGAGCAGTCTGATCATCTCACCCGGCCTCCGGCATAACACAAGCCAGAGACCTGACCTGCATCAATTCCTGATGGCAGAAGAGGAGATCTTCCAGCAAAACCTCCCACTGCACCAAACTGCCCCCTACCCAACACCCCCCTCCCAGTGCCTGCTGCCCTTAGAGGGTCCCCCAGCACCCCACATTCCAATCAGTCTGGCCCAGGGGAAAGACCAGCTGGGGGATCCATGGACAGCCAGGCCCGGGGCATTAGCAGTGAAGAGGTGCTGGACACTGTCTGGTCCCACAGTCCCTGGTCCCCTCAGGACCCAGCCCCCAATCCCCACAACCACGGCATCTACCCCGGCTCCATCACACCCCACTGCCACATGAGCCCCTCCGGACCAGGGAGGAGGGGAAGAAGCTGCAGAGAGAGAACCCAGCTCTATTCACGCCATCGTAAGGTCTGGGGATTGTCTGCCTTCCCCGCGCCATGCTGACCAGCCCATGCTGACCCGTCCCTTTGTTGCCTCCCTCAGATCCCCCTCCCCAGCCAGTGCTGAGCATGGATCCCCTGTCTAAGCGGTGAGCGAAGGGCTCCCCCTTCTCATTACCTGCGTGGCCCCCGGGGACGCCAGCGAGAGGAGGTTTCACTTCTACAAGGACGGAGCTGAGATCATCCCCGGGGACGCAGGGTCTGAGATCAGCACCGCGGAACCTGGCACTGGCTCTATGAACGTCTCTGTGCTCAGCATCCTACAGGCCAGTCCCAACATCAGTGGAGAATTTACATGTGGGTACGAGGAGAAAGTGGGCGGGAGGTGGGTCCCGTCCACCAGGAGCCAGGCCTGGAATGTCACAGTATCAGGTGAGGTGGCCCATGGCTGCTAAAGTGTCCCCAGATAAATTCACCCTCCGATCCCCACACACACTTCACAGGAGAGCACCCAGAGCCCCTGATGGCCCAGCTAAGACAGGGCAGATCACAGGGGTGCTGGAGGACAGGCAGACAGGGGAGGGACACACACAGAAGGGAAGAATCAGGGGTCGGTATCGACCAGTCTAAGAGAGAAAGGCTGTGGGTGGTTTTCACATCTCAGCTTGATGGCTCCTGAGATCCAGGGGAGTTTGTCACACGTCCTAGAGGCAAAGACACACCTACATCATCTGGGTCACCATTAGCAGTGATGTTCACCTGCTGGTTCCACTTATGATTCTTCTCTCTCTGCAGGTCGCAGCTTCTTCTGGGTCCGGGAGCTGGCAGTGGGTGGCTCCTTCTTCCTCACCAACAGCCTCATCTTCCTCGTCTCCCACTGCTGCTTCTAGAGCCTGGTAAACAGCCCATCATACTGCATCTCCGAGTCTCCCAGCAAAGTGACCCATGTGGGTGGAAAACTCTCCCTACCATTCTCAGCCAGGAAGGGTTGGTTGGTCCTGGGGAAATCTTGATCAGTGCGAAATTGACACAAGCTGATCTGGAGCTAGCATCATTGGCCTGCTGGGATAGAACTGTGGCCTGGTCTACACTATGGGGTTAGGTCGAATTTAGCCGCGTTAGGTCAATTTAAAAATGACTGTGTCCACACAACCAACCCCGTTCCATCGACCTAAAGGGCTCTTAAAATCAACTTCTCTACTCCTTCCCGGCGAGGGGAGTAGCACTAAAATCGACTTTGCTGGGTCGAATTTGGGGTAGTGGGGATGCAGATCGACGGTATTGGCCTCCGGGAGCTATCCCAGAGTGCTCCATTGAGACCGCTCTGGACAGCACTTTGAACTCCGATGCACTAGCCAGGTACACAGGAAAAGCACCAGGAAATTTTGAATTTCATTTCCTGTTTGGTCAGCGTGGTGAACTCAGCAGCACAGGTGACCATGCAGTCCCCACAGAATCGTACAGCATAGAATGTTTCTACACTCCCCCTATCATCTCCATCCCTGAGGTTATCGCAGATTAGAAGGCAAAAAAACCGCACTCGCGATGACATGTTTTCTGAGCTCATGCCGTCCTCCCGCACTGATAGGGTACAGTTTAATGCATGGAGGCATTCAGTAGCAGAGGCCAGGAAAGAATTAAGTGAGCGCGAAGAGCGGAGGCGGGACGTGATGCTGAGACTAATGGGGGAGCAAGCGGACATGATGAAGCATCTGTTGGAGCTGCAGGAAAGCCAACAAGAGCACAGACCCCTGCTGCATCCACTGTATAACCGCCTCCCCTCCTCCCCATGTTCCATAGCCTCCTCACCCAGACGCCCAAGAACGCGGGGGGGGGGGGGGAAAGGAAGGCTCCGGGCACCCAGCCACTCCAAGCCAGAGGATGGCCCAAGCAACAGAAGGCTGTCATTCAAACAGTTTGATTTTTAGTGTGGCTACAATAAGCAATGTGGTCTTGTCCTTTCCTCCTCCCCCACCCCACCCTGGCTACCTTGTCCGTTATCTCTTTTTTTTTTAATTAATAAAGAAAGAATGCATGGTTTCAAAACAATAGCTACTTTATTTCAAAGGGGGGAGGGTGGTTGGCTTACAGGGAATTAAAATCAATAAAGGGGGAGGGTTTGCATCAAGGAGAAACACACACAACTGTCACACCGAAGCCTGGCCAGTCATGAAACTGGTTTTCAAAGCCTCTCTGATGTGCAGCACGCCTTGCTGTGCTCTTCTAATTGCCCTGGTGTCTGGCTGCTCAAAATCGGACGCCAGGCAATTTGCCTCAAACTCCCACCCCGCCATAAACTTCTCCCCCTCACTCTCACAGATATTATGGAGCACACAGCAAGCAGCAATAACAATGGGAATGTTGGTTGCGCTGAGGTCTGACCTAGGCAGCAAACAGCACCAGCGAGCTTTTAAAGTGCGTGACGGTGAGCTGAGCAGGCTCCAGGCTTGCCATGGTATGGCGTCTGCATGGGTAACCCAGGAAAAAAGGCGTGAAACGATTGTTGCTTTCACGGAGGGAGGGGCGACTGACGACATGTACCCCAAACCACCCGCGACAATGTTTTTGCCCCATCAGGCATTGGGAGCTTAACCCAGAATTCCAATGGGCGGTGGAGACTGCGGGAACTGTGGGATAGCTACCCACACCGCTCCATAAGTCGATGCTAGCCATGGTAGTGAGGACGCACTCCGCCGACTTAATGTGCTTAATGTGGACATACACAATCAACTGTATAAAATTGGTTTCTAAAAATCCACTTCTATAAAATTGACCTAATTTTGTAGTGTAGACATATCCTGAATCTATGATGGGATTTGAAAGCTGTTTAAACAGGCCCAAACTCAACACTACACAGTGGTCTCCCTGCCGGTGCTGAGATGCAGCCACCTCTGGGGTTGGCCATGGCAGATCTGTGAGAGCCACAGGGCAACGCTGTATAAGGGACAAAAGAGGGAGAAGCCCGACTGCAACTGGGGCTTTAGGGGACATTTTCGGGAATCAGCTGGTCACAGAGGTGCCAGGGGAACAATAAAGAACGTGAGTCAAGAGGCAGCCAGATTTCCATCTGAAACGACAATACAGCTCCTGCAGCACAGCGCCCCCTAGCACCACCCTGGAGCAGTGGGATCACAACTGAGTCTGAGTGGAGACCACCCCCTGCTTAGCCCCACACCAAACGTCCTGCAGCACAGCACCCCCTAGTGCCGCACTAGGGTCTGTGCTGACTCTGTGGGAAGAGCGCCCTCTACCACATTCCCTGCAGAACAGTGCCCCTTAATGTGCGCTGCACCAGTGTAGCTAGGGATCTGAAATGTCTAGAAATGTTGAATGCATGGGAAAAAACTAAGTTTTTTTCCAGAAAAAGCAAAAATTTGGGGAGAAATTGAAATATCTGCAGTAGTCACTTGCTTATCAAAACTAACTTTATTGACTTCTTTAAGAATGAGCAATGTAGCATGTGTAATTATTTAGTACATAAATATACCAATCGGTACTCTTTTATGAAATAAATAAGTGTAAATTCTTTAGTTTTGATTCAGATAATACTAGCAAATATACCTAGTATATCTGTGTGATATCCACCTGCCTCAGAAATAGCACAGACCCCACAGCCAAGGAGGAGAGTTGATCTCTGACGTGGTTCCCATCTCCACCAGGAGGGGCCAGCTGCTGTACACAGCTGAGGCAAAGAAACCAGCACCTCAGGCCTGGATAATCCAGGCCAGTCAATGGATTACAGATCAGACTTTATAGATTATGAGGCCAGAAAGGACCACTGTGTCCATCTAGTCTGACCTCCAGCATTGCACAGGCCAGAGAACTAGAGCAGAACCAGCGCTAACGTCCTCTGGCCCCCACTCCTGCCTCTTCTGATTCTGGTTCTGCTTATTATCCTCTCTCCCTCCTTCCCCGCTGGACTCTAGTCTCTGAATTTGCATTTGCTCCTTTTATTCCCCTCCTCTTCTGCCCCCTCTTTGCTCTTTCATGTTCCTGATGAGTCTCACGCCACAACATTCAGGCCCAACAGGCTGCCCAGCATCCTGAGGTGAATCAAGAGGCTCTGGACAGAGAACACAGGTCTTCCATGAATAAATTGAATTCTGGGCACCATCTCCACTTTCTCTCCCTCCATGTCCCTGCTGAACCCTCTCCTTTTTTGATCCCTGCAGATCCCCTTCCCCAGCCGGTGTTGAGCGTGGATCCCCCATCCGGAGTGGTAAGCGAAGAGCTTCCCCTGCTCATCACCTGTGCGCGCCCCCCGCCCCCCCCCCCGGGAACTCTGATGAGCAGAGGTTTCATTTCTACAAGGATGAGGCTGAGATCATCCCTGGGAATGTGGGGTCTGAGATCAGCACCATGGAGCCTGGCACCGGCTCTACGAATGTCTCTGTCTTCAGCATTCCCCAGGCCGGTCCCAACAACATCAGGGAATTCACCTGTGGGTACGAGGAGAATGTGAGCGGGAGGTGGATCCCGTCCCCCAGGAGCTGGGCTGTGAACATCACTGTGAATGTCACCAGGACTGCTGAGACTTCCCTAATTTCTTAATTCAGCTCCTGGGAAAGGGAGGTCACATGAGGTGAGAGATGTCACATTGAGATAGAAAACAAAGTGGAGGTGGAAATTTCCTTTCTTCCCCAGGCCCTTTCTATCTATGATACTTTGATGGCCCAAGTATCTGAGCAGCTTACAATTTGTTAAAGGATATAGCTCCTCCATGCCCATTGTAGAGATGGGGAATGGAGGCAAAGAGAGGGTAAGTCCCACAGGGGGCCTGCGGTACAACAGGGAATTCAACCGCGATACCCAATGCCCCAGGTGAGCCCCATAACCATTGGACCATCCTTCCCCTCTTTGGAACAAGAAGCAGGCTGTTACAGACAGAACGTGCCATAGACACGGTAAAGGGTTGTCACACCAAATTTGTTGCAAATGCAGATTCCTCTGTGGGACCCAGACCTTGTCCCAGGGCTCCCTGGCTGTTCTCATGTCCCCCCCCCCCTCTCTTTTCTTTGTCTCTTGCATAAACAGCCTCACACAATACCCCTGATATTCTGCTGACAACAGGCAGCGTCTTGCTTCTGGTTGGAGGCCTGGCTGCTCTCATCTGCTACTGCATGGAGGAAGCAAAGAGGTGTGTGAAAAGGGGTGAGGGGTTGTGAGTTCCCACCTGCTCCTACGATATTGTCTAGCCAAAAAAACCCTATTCTGTAGTAATCAGTGTAAATAGTTTTAAACCATTAACAACCACAAAGCACCATACACGGTGTGGGTATGGAAACCAAATCTAAAATATGCATCGCAAATGAGGTATTTACCTTTCAATGAGAAGACAAAGTATGATAAGAAGATTGAGTTCTAAAGAAATATTGATAGGCTTTCCAATGTATATTGGTACATGTTCCATTTATTAGCACAGGATGTCAAATAACCAGCTCAGCTGAAGTTTGATTTAAGACAATCAATCAATCCTTAATACAGCGCTACACAGAGAAAAGAAAGTTGTGCAATGCTCCCTTCTAACGCTGTTTGGCAGCTGCCTGCTTCATCCACTGCTTGCAGGAAGAGCAGCCGTTGGAGCTGGTGGGGGCTTGGAACCAGAGTGGGCCGGCAGCCCCCACATCAGCTCCCCTAAGTTCCCTGTGCGGCAGCCGCCCAGCAGGTTATCAATCGCCGGCAGTTCAGGTGTCCCTCCCCTCAATGCCCTGTGCTGCTCCAGCCCTCTGCCTTGGCGCTGCTCCCGGGAGCCTCCTGCTTGCTGGGGGGGGGGGGGAAGAGGGGTGCTGATGTCAGGGTGTCCCCCTCCCCCCCGCTCCTGCCCCCCACTCCTGTACCCCATCACCACAGAGCTGGGGGGGGGGGGAACACATGACAGGGCTCAGGACAGAGGGAGCTTGCTGGCAGCAGCTGCTGTCTCAACTTGCTGATCTACTTAAAAAGGCAATGTACTTAGAGTGGGGTCAGCGTATTTACAGCCAGTGGTGAGCTGGAGCCGGTTCACACCGGTTCGCGTGAACCAGTTGTTAAATTTAGAAGCCGGTTTAGAACTGGTTGTTAAAGGGCTGGGCAAACTCCGGGCCGCGGGCCACATCCAGCCTGCGGGACTGTCCTGTCCGGCCCGCCTGAGCTCCCGGCTGGGAAGGCTCCCCCAGCCCCTCCCCGGCCTTCCCCCCTCTCGCAGAGCCCGGTGCCAGCGCTCCGGATCGCTCCTGGGCAGCTCTGCAGCTCCTGACGCTTTGAGCGGCATGGTAAGGGGGCTGGGCCGGGCCTGGGAGGAGGGGTTGGATAAGGGGCAGGGAGCAGTTGGAGGGGGCGGAGGTTTGGGGGGGCGGTCAGGGGACTGGGAACTGGGGGGTTGGGTAGGCGTGGGAGTTCCGGGGGTCTGTCGGGGTGGTGGTGGATGGGGTCGGGGCAGTCAGGGGACAGGGAGCGGGACAAGTTGGATAGGGAGTGGGGCCCTGGGGAGCAGTTAGGGTGGGGGGCTTGTACCCACTGGGCGGCACTTAATAACCGGTTCCCTTCCGGGTCGTCGTCGACACTTCGACAGCGGGTCCTTCATTCACTCTGTGTCTTCGGCGGCACCGAAGGACCCGCCGCCAAAGTGCCGCCAAAGACCCGGAGCGAGTGAAGGACTTTCCGCCGAAGTGCCACTGAAGACCCGGTAGGGAACCAGTTATTAAGCTTTTGGCAGCTCATCGCTGCTTACAGGGGGAAGGCGCTTCTCTCTCTCTCACTCTTACACACACACACACACACACACACACACACACACACACACACACATTCTGCCATATGACAGTCAGTCCCTTCCTGTTTTTTCAGCCCCCCTCCCAACTCCCCAGCTCACCGTGTTCCTGCAGCAGCCTGTCTACATAACTGGAGAAGCTGTGACCCTGACGTGCTCAGTTGCTGGGTTTGAGTAGTAGCCGTGTTAGTCTGTATCCGCAAAAAGAACAGGAGTACTTGTGGCACCTTACAGACTAACAAATTTATTGTAGTGTAACCCTTCTGCCCCTCTGAGTTGGCAGCAACAAGGGCCGGGTTCAGTATCTAGGGGTTCCGTTTCAATAACGCAATGCAAAACCGGCTCAAGCCCCCACCCAGTGACCTGGGACAATTACATACCACCCCCCCGGGCGCCTCTAGGAGGCAATACTTCCCCTCTCGCAAGCACGGAGTCTGAGTGTAGCAAAAGCCTGTTAATAAAGGAGGGAAGCAATGCGGCATTATGTTGGGGAAACACCACAAACTGGATTCATAACACAAACCATGAGCAAAAGACCCACCTCCAAGTAAGTTTGGCAGTGTCCTTTTCCCCTCAGGGTCTTAAGTCCAATCACCCCAAAGTCCAACAACCCCAAAGCCTCTGTCCCTGGTCAGTGCCGCCCCAGAGTTCAAAAGTTTATCTGCAGAGTTTTACCCCCCAGCCTGGGCGGAAATGGGGGGGGCACACGGGATGTTAAGAGGCACCTTACGTGGCCCGAGGCCGACTGCCCCACCTCTCCGTGGAGTTCTGCTGCAGCCTTTACCACGAATGGCTCCGCTCTACCAGCCGCGCCGCGCTGCTCCGCTCCTCCAGCCGTCCCCGCAAACTGCTCCGCTCTGCTCCCCGTTCCATGGGCCGCTCCAACCGTCCCACAAACTGCTCCGCTCTGCTCCCTGTTCCGTGGGCCGCTCCAACCGTCCCACAAACTGCTCAGCTCTGCTCCCCGTTCCGTGGGCCGCTCCAACCGTCCCACAAACTGCTCAGCTCTGCTCCCCGTTCCGTGGGCTGCTCCAACCGTCCCACAAACTGCTCCGCTCTGCTCCCCGTTCCGTGGGCTGCTCCAACCGTCCCACAAACTGCTCCGCTCTGCTCCCCGTTCCGTGGGCTGCTCCAGCCGTCCCCGCAAACTGCTCCGCTCCGCTCCCCGTTCCGTGGGCTGCTCCAACCGTCCCACAAACTGCTCCGCTCTGCTCCCCGTTCCGTGGGCTGCTCCAACCGTCCCCACAAACTGCTCATCTCTGCTCCCCGTTCTGTGGGCTGCTCCAACCGTCCCACAAACTGCTCAGCTCTGCCAGCCGCTCCACTCCACCAGCCGTCCCATGAACCGCTGCAGCTGCCCCCGCAAATGGCTCAGCTCCGCTCCGCTCGCTGTTCCATGGGCCACTCCAACCATCCCACAAACTGCTCGACTCCGCCAGTTGCTTAGCAATATATCTTCAGGCTCCCACACGGGATAACACAGCACTCAGTGATCTCAGCTCAGCAATTTTAGCTCTTTTAGTGATTTCAGCTTGTAGTAGGGGAGCCCCAGTGCTGGTGCACCATTGGCCCAAAGTGAATTCAGTTCAGCAACTTTTAGTTAGACTTCTAATGGAAGCAAACTTAGCTCTGCTCTTTAGTTCTCACACAGCCACCCACAAGCGCTTTCCAGGCGCAGGGGAGGAAGGCGGTCGTCTTTGGCTTATGTGATAGAGTCTTCTAGCCCCAGCTGTTGAAAAGTTAAGGGGGTCAGGGAGTTGGAGAAGGGGGGCAGTCAGTTGGAGAAGGGGGGAGAAGGGGGACAGGGAGCGGGGGGGTTGGATGGGTCAGGAGTTCGGGGGGGGCTGTCAGGAGGGCAGGGGTGTGGAGAGGGGTTGGGACAGTCAGGGACAGGGAGCAGGGGGGTTAGATGGGTCAGGGTTTCTGGGGGGGCTGTCAGGGGGCGGGAAGTGGGAGGGAGTGGCTAAGGGGCAGGGCTACCCAATGTCCTCTTTTTTGAAAGTTCAGATATGGTAACCCTAGTGTCTGCCCCACACAAACTCGGAGGGGGTTAATGTGGGCCTGGAGGGGCCCATTAACCTAAGACTGGTGCACCTAGAGGCAAACCAGGGCCTAATGGCAGATGCAGCCCAGCTGGGCAGGAGCTGGGCTGGGATTAGAAAGCCAGGAAGCGAGAGCAGGGTGGAGGTCTGCAGTCACTCTGCAGAGCAGCAGTTTTTAAACTTTTTGAGCTGAGCCCCACCCCCCAAGTTACAATTTTTGGTTGCATCCCCGAGACAAAAATAGACCCATGCAAAAGTATGCTCAATAGAGCTGCTCATAAACCTAGCAGAGACCTTCGCGTAGCTTTAATTAAGTTACCTGCACCTGTAAGTTTCAAATACACAGCTGCTTACCAATGGCATGGCCAATGCTTCCTCAGCAGTGGCCTGCTTCTACCTTCCAGCCAGGCAGCACCACTCGGGCAGGGCCAATATCGGCCCCTCACCCCTCTCGGGAAGGCATGTGAGACAGTCTCTGGGAGCAGAGCCAGCGTGGGACGCAGAGACTGCTTGGAGCAGAAATGAGTGTGGCCACGGCGGATGTTGACGCTGACCCACAGGCTGGGTGGCTCACTGAGGTAAGTCTGAGGGGGTGCTCCCTCCCCACCCCCCATAGAGGCTGCCCCAGACCCTGCCATGTGGGGCTGGATGAGCTGCCTGGCATTGCCACTTGCTCCCCCAAATGTTCCTCCATGCCCCCTGAGGGGTGTGTGCCCCACAGTTTGAAAACCTCTGCCTTAGAGGGAAGAGAGTTGGCCAGGGATGGGAGGAGATCAAGCCCTGGGGTCCTGCCCTGGACTAGAGAGTCTGACAAGAGATCTAGGGAGGTGAAGTAGCCGTGGGGAGTGGAGGAAGCTCCTGGGGTGAAGCCAGAGATAGGTAAGGAGACAGAGAGGTGAGGTAGGGAGGAGTCCAGGGAAACAGCAGCCAGCTTGGAATCTGAGCAGACCTGGATTGCCAGTGAGAGGGCCCCTGGGCTGGGACTGGGGCAGGGCCGGTGCTACCATTCAGGCCAACTAGTCGGTTGCCTAGGGCGCCAAGATTTGGGGGTGCCAAAAAGCGGCACCCCCAATTTTTTTTTTTTTTACAGCGGCCGCTGCGCTGGGAGGGAGAGGGAGTCTGAGCCGCCGGCAGGCAGCCCAGGGGTTCCCCTGGGTCAGCGCGCTGCCGGCAGCCCAGGGGTTCCCCTAGGTCAGAGCTGCCGCACGGAGTGGGGAGCTGCCGTGGGGGGGATGACTCAGGGCGGGGGGGGGAGGAGCTGCTGCAGGGGGGGCGTCTCAGGGTGGAGGGGGGCGGGGAGATGCCGCAGGGCTGGGGGGGGGACGCAAGGTGGAAGTTTCGCCTAGGGCGCGAAACTTCCTTGCACTGGCCCTGGACTGGGGTAACAATTGGCCCAGGTTCCCAGTAGCACAGGATCTCGAGTTGGAAGAGGAGACTGTCTGAGACACTGTCTGGACGGCTTGTCCAGTGGGACTTTGTTATCCCAGAAGGGAAAACTATATAGTGACCTGCCCTGAAAGCTGAGCCACAATGAAGTGGACCGAGTCAAGGAGAGAGAGGGGGCCACAGTGTAAGTAAGCGTCGGAAGGGGGTGCTAGAGGGGGCGAAAGCTAAATCCCCAGACCCAGCCACAAGGAGGCACAGTAGCAGTGAGTGGGGAGCCCTTTACAGGCTGTGGCTGTGGAAAACAGCCACAGCACCTTCCCTCACTCATTCCCCCTCAACAGGACCCATAGGTAGGGAAGACAGTGGGTGAATTTAGCTTAGGGCTGGGCTTTTGGTGAGCAACAGTGTTGAAACATTTTTACTCCCACCAAATATGGTTTTGTGTGAGTATGCACAATGTCCGCATAGCATGGCAATGCTGTGACCAATACATTTGCTTGTCTTCACCAGCTGCCATGTGTCAGAGGGAGGGCTGTGTGGGGGGTGGTGTCTCTGATTTGTGCTGACCCTCTGTAAATGATCAGTGAAGTCACATTTGCATAAAGTGTGGTCAGACCATCCCTCCTGAAATTTCACTTCTCTGTGGAATGACTGCTGGTAAAAATTTCATACCTGGAATTTCTTTTCAGATTATTACAACTTAATTATTTTCTCATGCCAGTAAATTTTTTTCACAATTAATAATAATAAAAAACTTGTACTGTGTTTAAACTTCAAAAATATTTTCAGAAATAAAAATAACTGGATAGTGGGTCAAAAAGATGCGTTTTTGTACTTTTTTTTGGTGGGCTTTATTTCCCTGTTTGAAATTCACAATCAATGAAACGTGGTCAAAAAAATCCAAGTTTGAAAAATGTTGACCTGCTCTATTTGAATCCTGCTAGTACCCTAGTTCTGGCTACTGGCCACAGACAACAAGGGCATGGATTGTAAGGCCCTAACCCTGTTGACACTTATGCATATGCTTTACTTTATTGCCATGAGTCGTCCCATTGAAATCAAACACCTGTGTAAGTATTTGCAGGATTGGGGCCTAAGACAAGAAGCGATATAAATGGGGTGGAAAGAGAGATGCAATCATAGTATGCACATTTAACATATTTAAATGCCCCAGCTATATCCAAGTGCCCTATCACCTATCTTATTAATGGATAACTGTTGGTTGCAGGCATTATGGAAGAAAAGGGTCCTGATTTTGCAGTTCAGCTGGGGGGGCAGGGTGTTCCACAGAAGCAAGGTACAAGTAGTAAAGGAAGAGAAGTGCCATAGACATGGCTTCTGAAGAGCACTGGGCAGTAACATGGTAGGTGTGGTAAGGACTGACGCAGGACAGATGAGATTTGCTCAGCCACCGGGAGCATGCTCAGGAAATGTAAGAAACGGCTGAGATCACCGTCTGTTTGGCGACACAGCCAGCTGTCTTACAAGGGAAAGTGAATGTGATTCAATGGAGTCTGGAGGGAGGAAGTTCATATTGATGAAGTTTTTGTCTGTGGGAAGTCTGAGGAAGAATTTAAGATTGAAGTAGGTTCTTAAGGGAGTTGTGTGGCTGCTTGGCTAAAGTGATGAGGAGTGTACGCTGAAGCAAACCCAATGGCATGTTTTCGGGCATGTGCTTGATAGAGGCTGAAGGAAGAGCCAGAGGACTCCTAGAGCCAAGCTATCGGACTGTATTAGAGCTGATGCTGTTTCTAGATATAAAGAGTGAAGGCAAATTTATACCTAACTTATCCTCAAAAGGCCAAGCTATTTATGTGATTCTAAAGCCCTAAGGTGTGAGCCAAGACACCAGAGGAGGATGGTGCAGTGGTTAGGGTGCTAGCCAGAGACCCAGGTTCAAGGCCCTGCTCTGCCACAGCCTTCCTGTGTAACCTCAGACTCTGTGGCTCTGTTCCCCATCTGTGAAATGGAGGGAATACATCCCTACCTCACAGACACATTGGCAGTGGTGTAGATACAATAGTAAGGGGCACCAGAGGATTTAAACAATCTCTTAAGCAGGCTTCTATTGACCATAGCCCCATTACTGGCATTTGATGGTGTTTCCAAGCCTACAGTCATTTCAGCAAATGCCAACCGCTACACCCTTGGTGAGTTGCTACTTTAGTGGCACAGATACGGCTGGCAGCTTATAGCCTATTCTAGGTACTTTTGTCCCCCAAAGAGAGAATGTTTGTCTCTTTAGGGGTGTGCAAGAGTTTAATATGCTACTTGTACAGTCTTGATCATTTCAAGTTGCCCACAACCACAAGCTGCACTTGCCATTAGTAACTAGAAAAGACCTGGCCTCTGCCAGACCCACCACCAAAGATAAAACTGATTAAAATAGCCATTACTGCTGGCACACCCCCTCAACAGTGTGCAATAGACGTTGTGGGACCGTGGCAAGTAACTTGGCCAACATCTAGCTTATGAAATCTATGCTCTGAAGCTGAAGGTCTGATTAAGGATGGTGATATTACTCCAACAGTCCTTGCAGGATACATGATTGAACCCAACTGGCAGTGTGGTGGCCCAGCACAGGGAAGAGCCTAAAATTTAAGATAGAATCACGTAAGTCTTGCAGAATGACCAGGAAGACATCTCAGAGAACTTCATATCTTCCATGTAAGTGTTCCAGACACTGCATATGCCTTTGGGAAAGAATAGCACCAGAGCTGCGTGAAAGGGACGCACCGATGTGGAGTGACAATTGTTTTACATCTGTAGACGTTCTAACTAGACCTTCAACTCTCCGGGTCAGAACATCTTGTCTCATGTGGCATTCTGGAAAGAGAGAGTCCCTGATAATGGACCACTGTTTGCCAGCTCTGAATTCCATGCTTTTGGGAGACTGTGTTATTTCATGCATATGAACTGACTGGTGGAGAGAGCAGTATGACTAGCTAAGAGCGTACAACAAGTCCCTGTATTAGCTCTGCTGAGTGATAGGGCATGGCAGCTGATGATAGGTCCATGGTAACATTTTGATCCAGTGGGAAAAAGTAAATTATCATCCTAAATGGCCTGGCTTAAAGTGCTCAAGGCTGAGCGGTGCCAGATCTGAAGTTTCAGGCTGTCTTCCTTAGCTGCTGGCATGTAGCTCAAAACGTACCCACATTTAAAAGAAAGACACTTAGTCTTGATAAGACTGGATAAGGCAAAACGTTGGCCACCACCCATTGTCACCAGATGTAGCTGTGCTCCATTCCTGGGCCCCATGGGAGTCCATCTGACAGAGACAAATTAAGGTCCTCACTAGAGTTGGCCAGGATTCTTAGATGACCTGTCTTTCTGTTGGAAAATACCAATTTATCAGGAAGATTTCTCGGCTCCATGGTGGAATTTCTGGTGTATGAGAGATGGCAAGCACTGCCTGACAATAGCTTAGTGGCCCTCATTTGGGATGTGTGATACCCAGGTTCAAGTCCTGCTCTGACACCACCAGAGCAGTGACTTGGACTTGGGTCTTCTACATCTCCAGTGAGGGCACTGACAAGGGCTATTCTGGGGTGGCTCACTGATGCGCCATGAAAAAGTTCAAAAGGTCTTGATTTTATCCAAGTGTAAAATGAAACAAAATGCCAACACCCTCAAACCTTTTCATGACTAGAATTCCTGTTTTCCCACCAGCCCGAGTCCTCACTACAGAAGGACCAGGCGGCACCCGCAGCAGGTTCCAAACCCAGCTTGTTTGTGAACCCACGTGCCTCACGGCCAGGGTGAGAAGAGTCCTAACCATACCGAACATGAGTCTCCACTGGTTTGGATTTGTTAAGCGCTGTGAGTCACCTGGACAAAGTCCTCCTCAAGCCTAAATTGTGACTGGATCTCGACCTAGAATTAGTTAAACGTTAATTATTGTTATAGATTATGGGGAAAAGAGGTGGGGGAAAGATGTGAAGTTGCGGGTACTGCTTTGTCGCAGTAAGCTAGAAGCAACAGATGGGCAAAGCTTGTAGGCATAAGTTCTACAGTGAAGTAGAGTCACTTTATTGGAGTACAGGAAACAAGCATTTTTGCTGAAGTTCCTTGTTCAGCGGTAGAAGGAAGAGACTGATTTAGTCATTGTCACATGCAGGGGCGGCTCTATGTTTTTTGCCGCCCCAAGCACAGCAGGCAGGTGGCTTTTGGCGGCACGCCTGCGGGCGGTCCGCTGGTCACGCGGATTCGGCGGCATGCCTGCGGGAGGTCTGATGGTGCCGTGCCACCGGCGTCCCCGCTGCCGAATTGCCGCTGAAGCCGCGGGACCGGCGGACCTCCCACAGGCGTGTTGCCGAAAGCCACCTGCCTGCCACCCTCACAGCGACCGGCAGCCCCCCCTCCCCCTCCGCGGCTTGCCGCCCCAGGCATGCGCTTGCTGCGCTGGTGCCTGGAGCTGCCCCTGGTCACATGGCAGTAATAGGTTGGGACTACAACTCCCATCAGTTCCCTCCCCACTGCACATCCTTCCTGCTGGCTAGGTAATGAGAAAGGTCCTGAAAGTGCCTGGGGTTAGTTGGGAAGTGGCAGCTGGTCTGCGTGGCGTGCCAGGAGCGGCAAAGAACCTGAACGCAAACTGGAGTCCCCAGGAACTGTATGCAGAGCTGCGTGTGGAACAAGGCTGTGAATGCCAGGTGTTACAGATGGGTGCAGGTCTGGGTGAGGCTTATGGGGGAGCAGCAGTGGCTGAGCAGGGAGCCAGTGCAGAGGGGCCCCAATGAGACTGGCCTGGAAACCTACAAGCTCTTATTTGCTGGAAAAAAGACTGGACTGTTTTGGAAGTTTGCCTGAAAAGGGTTGTGCCTAATTCTGCTTTCAGTTAGTATAGAATAAATCAAGAGTAATTCCACTGAATTGAATGGCATGATAGTAGCGTGGACTTGGCTTGAAGTCAGAACCCGGCCAACAGGGCCAAATTCGGCTTGAATATAAACAGTAGTGAAAAGTTATGTCAAGGGTCAGAGAGGGGTAACAGTATCACTTGTATTCAATGGGCATGCAGAATTGGTACCCCTGCATGCAGGTAAATCTTGATCAGCCACATGATGTAATGCCAATGTGACACCAGTGGGGGAACTGCTTCAGCTTTTTCCATCAGAATAGAAATTACCTAGACGGTGCAGTAGGAGGGGCTTTAACTTTTGTTGTCCATTGCTCTTCCTGCTATACTCAACTCTCACTCCCTTGGCATGTAAGTTACCCGTTTTGCACAACCACCGAATACCAAATCAGTGGAAGCGACACAGCTGTATCACTTTCATCCACTTGGCATTGGGTGTTCCATGTTTATTCTTCTCTCCGGGACTGCGGCATATGTAGGTTGTGGTTATTAGCATTTTTTTTAGGATGACCAGACAGCACGTGTGAAAAATCGGGACAGGGGGTGGGGGGGGGGGTAATAGGAGCCTATATAAGAAAAAGACCCCAAAATCGGGACTGTCCCTATAAAATTGGGACATCTGGTCACCCTAACTGTTTTATATGTACTGCTGCATCTTGATATTTTTAAAAGGAGTCTGCCTGGCTGCAGAGGCGACTGGAGCCTGCGGATAGGGAGGGGGGGGCGCAGAGGGAGGGCAGCAGACTTCAGCAGTGTCACTGAGCATGCTCAGTCCGTGTGAGCATGCTCAGTACAAACCAAGTGGCAAATCGGGGGGGGGAGGGCACATGATCCTGCATGTCCCCCCGTCCCCCCGCCCCATGTGTCACATCTGCCTGTCTGACTTAGTGAGGCAAAGTTGATACAGGACGTTAGAGGCGAGAGAGCCACACGTTCACACCGAGATCTCTCCTGGAGACAGCGTTGCAATTTTCCTTATTCCAAGATATGAAAATCAAACTTGTTTTGTGGGAAAATGGAAACATTTCCTGGTTTTGCTCAGACGTACTCCATCTAAATCAACTTTTTGTTCTGTCAGCCTGAAAGTCTAACTGGTCTTGGTGTTGCATAATCTCTCATCACCTGGATAAAGCAGAGGGCTATGATAGATGGAGTTAAGCTGCTATTGTCGTGTACACACCTGTGCATTGGACTTAAAGATTCTATGCCTGGAGGTTAGCCAAGCCAAAATCCAGCTCCCTGTTGCTATATTGGCTCTGCAGGGCTAACAAGTAGTAAAAACCTAGTCCAGTCATTAACAGAGTCAGGAGAGGAGATGCTGACCACACACAGGATGTACATCTGGCGTGTAAGAAGCAGTCAAATTGATGCAAGTTCTTCTGACTCTAATTCCCCTTGAACTCAGTATTATCAGGGCCGCCCAGAGGATTCAGGGGGCCTGGGGCAAAGCGGGGGAGCTGCGGCGCTTGTACTCACCTGGTGGAGGTCAGGGTCTTCTGCGGCATTTCGGCGGCGGGAGGCCCTTCACTCGCGCCACGTCTTCGGCAGCACTAAAGGGCCCCCCGCCACCGAAATGCCGCCGAAGACCCGGACCGCCGCCGGGCCAGGGCTTGCGGGGCCCCTACAGGGCCCGGGGCCTGGGGCAAATTGCCCCACTTGTTCCCCCCTCTGGGCGGCCCTGAGTATTATAGGGGAAAGTCACTTTGCTTGGGGCAGGTTTGTGCTGAGCAATCGCCAAGATGCTATAGGCTCCATAGGAGTCTTTCTATAGGTGCCAAAGGGCTCTGGATCAGGCCCATGTAGAGAAGAATATATGGACTGGTGGAGAGAACTGCACAGGGAAGGTTAACTGAACATTACAATTGCAAGGGCGGTGGTGGTTAATAATGGGAGAGAAGGGTGTGTGTGTGTGGGTACATGCTGCCTGGCACAGCCCTCTTCTTACCCCAGCGTGTTCTGGTTGGTGCACAGATGCAGTGGTGCCAAGCCTTCCTCGCTCAGGAGGTTGGGGTTGGCTCTGTGCTCCAGCAGCAGCTCCGTGCAGTCCGTGTGGCCCCCCTCGCAGGCCTCGTGCAGAGCACTCTGGCCTCCTGGAGCCATGTTGGGGTCTGCCCGCCAGAACAGCAGGTGACGCAGGCAGGCGGTGTGTCCATTTCTGGCAGTGATGCACAGTGGGGTGGTCAGTTCCCTCTTGTATTCGAGGGACCACAGGCCTGTAGGGCAGAGAGAGAGAGAGACGTGAGAAGGCTGGACTTGTGGTTAGGGCACAGGATAGGGACTCCTGAGATCCAAGCTCTGCCACCGGCTTCCTGTGGACCTTGGGCAAGTCTCTTAATTTTTAAATGCCTCCGTTTCTGATCTGCAAAGTGGTAGCCATGCTTCCCTTCCTCCCAGGGCTGAGGATAACTTCATTAGCAGCTGCCCAGCTTTGATCATTACAGCGCCAGGGGGAAGCCAATAAATGACTGGGGTGAGTGGCAGACACAGATGTCAGAGACTTTGCCCTTTTACACCAGATAGACCAGGTGGATGAGATGATCTCTTTTATGGACCAACTTCTGTTGGTAAGAGAGACAAGCTTTTGAGCCACACAGAGCTCTTCTTCAGGTCTGGGAAAGGTACTCCCAGTGTCACAGCTAAACACAGGTTGAACAGCATATGTGCTGCTAACTGCTTCTGCTATGCTAAGGGCCCATTCAAGGTGAAGTGACCTGTTATTTCATACAAGACATACAGTAAATGTTATACTTTTCAGCTGCACAAACTAAGGCCCTGTCTACACTACAAAGTTATGTCAACCTAACTTACGTCGGCACACAGCCCCGGCAGTTATAAAATGGCTTGTGTGAGCACACTTAGCTCCTGGTGTCGGTGGTGTGCAGCCTCACCAGGAGCACTTGTATCAAGAGTGTTGTCAGTGTGGGGCATTGTGGGATGGCTCCCGAAAGGCAGAAAAAGTCGACGTATGCAGTACAGTGTCTACAATGATGCTGCGTTGGCCTGTGTCCATTGACCGTGACTCTACGCCACTCGGGGAGATGGTGTAACTATATCAGCATAGTGTCAAGTATCGGGGGTAGCCGTATTAGTCTGTATCCACAAAAACAACAAGGAGTCCGGTGGCACCTTAAAGACTAACAGATTTATTTGGGCATAAACTTTCGTGGGTAAAAAATATCTGAAGAAGTGAGGTTTTTTACCCACAAAAGCTTATGCCCAAATAAATCTGTTAGTTTTTAAGGTGCCACCAGACTCCTTGTTGTTTAAATCAGCATAGATAGGCAAATTACATTGATGGGAGCCAAATTTAAGTGAAGACATTTCCACAGCGACGTAAGGCAGCTTATGTCGACCTAACCAGGTAGTGTAGACCAGGCCTGACAGCGGGAGCAATTAAAATACAAAGCAAAACCAAGAGACTTGGCACCTGTGGGCCCCCTCCCTTCTCCTGCCTGGCGCACAGTGCACAGGAAAAGGAATTTGAGAAAGTTTTGACCTGCAGAAAATGCCTGTGCGTTTGCAGCTCTTGAATGCACATTGCTCTCGAAAAGGATCACTGGCTCCTCATTCAACACAATTCTGGTTTCTTTCTTTCCCCCTTTCTAGTTCTCTGGGTGCAGCCGTTGCCCTTTTGCTGAATAAAACAGAGCAGTGCACTGGACATTTTTTCGCTCTCTGAAAACGTTGGGGCTTTCGAAAGGCCTGTTGAAGGTTGTTAGCCACTCTGAGCAGTGGTGGCTACAGGGGAAAAGAACATTCCCCAGTGAATGCACATCAATGGGCAGGATTTCACAGGGCAGGAATACCGCCTTATAATGATGGAAGAATCGATATCGTGCCTGTAATGAGCCACAAAGGGTACCTTATTCAGAGACTTAACTTCTTCCCCTGAGCCCATGCAGAGAAGTTTTAAAAGACAGCTCATTAATTACCCACCTGCATCTAATACAGATTTATAACCTGTTGAGGGCCATGCCTGGCCCCTGGGTGTGCAGCTTGCTGTTCATCCAGGGGGAAAGCCTGCATTAGCTGGACATTTAGCGGGCCTGAAGTAACAGAGCCAACCAGGAATTTGATACTACAGTGACCCTGGACATGACAACTGCCCTTGCACGGATAGAGTTTGGATTTGCAAAGAACTATATGTGTGTGTTTCATTCAAGTGGCTGGCTTCTCTGCCTTCTAGCTCCTGTGTGAACCTAGCCATCCGAGATGTGCTGGCTGTTCAGTTCCACTGCCCCCTGCTTGCTTTATGTACACACAATCCCCTAAAGTCAAGATGCTGTCACACATAGCAGGTCAAACCCTGCCTTCTGTAGATCACGAGCTACATATGTTTGGGAGCAGGTACACCCTCTCTCTAGGTACTCCAGTAGCTCTAGAATACCCAAGTCGTGCCACCAAAACATACATAAATAGATTTCCCCAGCATGCTGGTGAGGCATTGGCAAGGGAAGTATTATCCCCTCTTTAGACCTGGGCAACTGAGGCAGAAAGATGAAGTGTGGAGTGATGAAGTTCCAGATCTCACAGGGAGTCTGGGGCATAGTCGGGGTCGCCCAAGTCCCAGGCTAGTGGTTTCCTCTAGTGGTCTAGTGCCACATAACCAGCCTTCCTCCCTATGCACAGGTAGAAACCCTGCAAATTATTTTATCCCCTTCCCTTCAGTTGTAGCCTCAGGATATTAAAATCCAGCGGCCAATGATGCATGCATGTATGGTGTAACTCCTCCCCCAGACCCTTCCATTGCAGGAAGGATGGAGGCTATTGTTTCAGACCGAAGTTTTGGATGGGAAGATTTTGCGATTGCGTTGACTGCCTATTTTGGGACTGCATTTGTCCCAGCTTTTCCCATCCCTTGAACCAAAGGAGGTAAGCGCTATGAAATGTTACCGATCCCTTTCAGTATAGACACAGTGACACATCCCTAGTATCCAAGGAAGCGTTTAAAGAACTGCCTAGACAAATGTCTCCCCTTGAGCCTCTGGGATCGTTCAAATCATATTTCTGACCCCACTCCCCAAGCCACGACACTTAGCACTTCATGGCAACAGCAGAGCGGGAATTCCGATTCGTCTGCTTCAGAAGCCACTTGAGCTAAAGGGGCAAGTACAAGGCCTGTGACCTACAACTGAGCAGTTACGACTCTAGGGGGAGGCCCACGTTCATACTAGTTGTGTGTTTGTTCGTAGGGGGTGACGGCTCAGCCCAGGGGTGAAAGTAACTTAAAGGAGTTACCGGTATGCTGGAGTCCTGAGCGGGGGTGTGGCCTCAACCAGAAGAGGCGGGGCCTTTCAAGATTTAAAGGCCCTGGGGCTCCGGCTGTGGCTGGGAGCCCCAGGGCCTTTAAATCACCCCGGAGCTCCCAGCTGCAGAGACAGCTGGGAGCCCCGGGGCTCAGGGGCGAATTAAAGGGCCCAGGGCTCCAGCCGCCGAGGAGCTCTGGGCCCTTTAAATCAGCGCCGCGGAAGCCGGTCCAGTCCGGCACGGCGTACTGGCTCTTGCCGGTACGCCGTACCGGCTTACTTTCACCTCTGGCTCAGCCTAAAAGTCAAACTCTCGGTTTCTGCATATTTTAATATGTACAGTATAATAAGAGCAATTAAAAATAAACCTCGTTAAAGCAACTTAGCCCCATTCTGACTTGAATGACTTTTTTGTCGATTGAGGCCGTTTCAGTTACACTGGTAGGAGCCCTGCCCTGCTTTTTCAAGCCCTGTCTCAGCACCCATATGCCTCTGCAGTGTGGCCTAGTGGACAGACTGGCACTTGGGAGACCTGAGTTCTATTCCTGGCTGCGGCGGGACTGGGGAGCCATCTCCCCATGTGCGGTGCTGACTGTTGGGCAGAACTGATTAGAAAATGGAATTTCCATCCTGTGGGAAATGGATAGTTTGTTTGTGCCCTGAACTGGGACAAAAACCTGAAATAACGACACTTGTGGCACACTAAGGAGTTCAGAAAGACTTTGATTTGGAAAGGTTGAAATGCCGTGGAGAGGCAGTGGTGCATCATGGGAAATGTAGGCCAGCCAGTGAGCTGGGTTTATAGGGGAGAATGGGAGCATAAGGAATCCAGAAGTACGACTCCCATCAGGCCCCGTGGCAGCTTAGGCGGTCACAGGGATTAACACTGACCTGAAGGAAAACATTTAATTCAATTTTCTCTAATGGAAAATCCTGTGAAAAGCCCTCTCCTTTCCCACGGGAGATTTTGTTTTCAGTGAAGCCCCATTTTCTGACACTCAGGTGTTTTGTTCAGGGTTTTTATCCAGCCCTGGCACTGGGTATATCGTTCCATTGCCCATGATGGGCTAGGTTCAGCCTAGGCATTCTGTAGGTGCGCAGTGGGAGGGAGGAAGCCTGTGCAGAATGGCATTGTGTGCTCTGGGTATTGCAGGCTCTGCTCCCTCTCTACTTCCCTACGGGGTCATAGTGGTAACGAGGGGCTAAGAATAGGCAGAGCCTGGGTGTAAAATGCTGCAGGGATATAGCACATTGCACGCGCCCCCTGTCACTGCAGAGCTCCAGGAAACCTTCCATCTCCCCAGGGCAGGACATCCCCAGAGCGCCCCCTGCTGCTGTGTCGTTCTGCACCCCTTTAGCATCCTGCCCCGAATGCAAAGCTGCCCGTGAGCGGCACAAACTGGCCCCATGGGACTATGCTTGGTAGTAAGCACTGTGGATGCAATGTTCAAACATGCCAAACTGACCCATTAAAAACAAGTTAGGCACTTTAGGCTCCTAAATCACTGAACATTTGTACCCTAGATCTGTTAGTGAGAATTTGCAGAATCAGGCCCTTCGTTTTCCCTGTCTAGAGCACTTGCTAACAGCGAGGCACTGCAAACATTTAGCACAAAGGCTGCATCCACGGAGCATATGGTATAATCATCTCAAAAGAAATCAGACTCCTCGGTAACATATTAGCAGGGTACTTAAAAACAGAGTGTAATTCATTTAATATGAACACACCACACCTTTCTCTCAAGCAGTGTTTAGTAAGTGCCTGTTTACTTTTTAAACTGGTCCTTGAAAGCAAGAGTACCTGACAATCCAAAAGAGGCCAGGCTTTTCACTTGCCATTCCAGCTCATTTTTACTGATCTCAAAAATCAGATTGACGTCTTCATAACATTTATCAGTCAGGACCTTGAGGTTTCTCAGGTCTCCCGTGGCCAGTGCTGTATAGTACTTTTCCGCTGGAGCATGAGCCATTAATGGGTGCTCTGATTCCACTTTCCGAAGGATCTGTAGCTTCTCTGTAACGGGTCCTGGCAGCTCATCTATTGCAATGCACTGCAACTTATTTTAGTACAAGACCTAGCCGTGTGGATAGATGGTCTTTTATAGTTTTCCATTGTCCTGTTACCATTGTCCAATTATAATCCAGTTAGAGCTCTATTGTTGTATTTATAACTCCAGTGGGGTCAGATGATAATGGTTACTTGATACAGTAAGGGTCATATGGACTTCTGGATATAGCAACAGCAAGCCTGCCTAGTTCTATATATACATATGAATGTATGTAATCACAAGGTGATAGCTAAGGTCAAATGTTCACAGTGCAGCTTTGTGTCAGCACCTCTGTGATTAAACTCCTGTTTTAATTCCAGACAGCAGGTTGGCGGAGAAAGAGACCAGTTTAATCTGGGAGGAAAATTTCCCCATAATAAAAGAAACCACTCACCCCAAGGTCTTTAACTTCTTTTTCCCTAGCTGAATGAATTTATATGACTTGTATTCTTCTGGAGTCTGTGTAAAAATACATGTTGTAAGTGGTTTAGCTGGGAGACTGATTTTTTTCAGGACTATGATCCATATTTCCAGCGCAATCCACTGTCATATGCTTTTGAGCACAAAAGAGCCATTAGGTGCAATTGGGTTTCACATTAAGTGATAATACTCTGCTGCAGAAGCCGTGCTCAGAATAGCGTCTTCTGAGTATCTCAAAGCACTTTATAAACATGAATGAATTAAAAACTCACAGCACCTTTTGATCTAAGAATTAATATCCTTGTGCTATGTATAGCAAACAGACAGAACCTGATCCGGTTACCATTTAAATTAACGGCAAAACTCCCATAGACTTCAATGGGGTTGCAAGGATGTGAGGGTCGGTTCAGCGGCTCTCACTGAAGTCACTGGGAGGTTTACAATGGGAGCAGGATCAAGCCCTGACTAATAGACTCAAGCTCACGCAGGGTGACTCTGCAGAGTCAAGAACTGACACTGGATCTCATGACTCCCAGTCCGATGGCTGAAGCCCAAGAACATTCCTCTCAATTAACAGGTTTCATATCATCTAAAACTTTAAGCTCCATGTCCTAACTGCCCCCCCCCCGAGTAAATATCCAGAGAAATCTCCTTGAGAAAACACAATGACCTAAAGAAATTGCAACCTAATGAAGCCAGCAAACAATGTACAAACAATGGAGGAGTTGTGGCCTTGTGCTGAAATTCTATTACAGCTCCCACACTAAATAGGGTCACTAGTTGGATGGAATATTTGACTGAATATGTAGGTGAGGATGGAAGTGATTTTGGTGTTTCTGTAGAGGGTGTTCTCTACAATCTGACAGCTTTCCATTGTTTCCCAGAGTTTGTCAATGTATTGCTTTGTTTTCCTTTTCCCTTCTTTCCCACAGACCCATGTGTATCTCCGCATTCATCATTGTGCTATCATGTCTGCAGTATAGACGCCACTATAGCCTCTTGTGCCACCTCCTCAATGCTACTGCAAAGAATCAGAGGACCTTGTAACGAAGCACGTCGCAAAAGTCACATTGAGCTTCTTCTACACTGCAGCATCTTGAAAGTTGTGCTAGACCCCAGCCAAACTCCCAGATCTGAACACTTTCAATCTTTCGAGGGACGGGTGAATTTGATATCAGATCCGGACCTGACTTTTGTGTGTCAGCCCCACCTGCTAGAAAACTAGAACTAAAATAGAACATGGATTTATTCTAACTGGTAAGGCTTCAACTCCTCAATATTTTATTTTTCCTTTTGGCTTTGATAGAGGGACTCTTCCTGAACCATAAAATGACGTCTCCACGTGTGTCAGCACCTGAAGTTTATCTAAGAACATCCAAAACTTTTAACGTTTTTCTTAATTTTCCTTCTCCCTCCAAATCCAATCAGATTCTTCCTATCCTCTTTTCCACCCTTGCCTCTCCAACCTTCAGCTGATCCTTAGCCTCCAGTGCCTCTTCCTCGTCTCATCCAAGCCTCTGTGCTTGTTGATATTCCGCCGGGCAGGGGAGGTCTCTGGCGATGTGCTCTATTCGTCCTCCATATATTACGTGGTTGACTTGAATGTTGCACCATTGTAATATGGCAGATGTCCCAATAGATCTTGCTGACCCTTCTGCACCCCAGAGGTGTCTTTGAGCAAAGGCAGTAAACTTTTGGGGTAAGTAAGGAAGGTAGGGGCAGGAATGAGTGTATCACTTGAACTGTTTTGAATCTGAATGTACAGTAGTTTGGGCTTGGTTTGAGATTCGGATTGGTGTTTGGTTCATATCGTCTCATAATTTCTCCCAGCAATTAACCTGGTGGTTGCCATAGAGGAAAACTGGGTTTGGCTCCTGATCTTTTATTTCCCACCCCAGGTGCAGCTGGGAAATCAACATGTTCTACTGTAGGAAGGGATTATCTTCTCACCCCACCCCCATGCAAGTTAGGGAGCAGGGCTGATATGTTCAGCAGAGAGCATAGTCCTTCTCGGCCACAAGAACATGAAGTGGGACGTATTGTGAATGGAAAAGAGGGGTGTGAGTAGCACAGGAGTGGAAAGAACGGGGGAGAAAATCCCCAAAACTTAAACAGCCAGAGACAGTGTGTTACAATATTCAGAGCCGCGTTTCATCCCTCCCCCTTTTTATGAGCCATTATTTCCATCCAATTACTCAAATGTTGTGGTCAGTGCAGGGACACAGTTACAATAATAACAGCATTACTAACATGTGAGGCTAAAATTAGCCATGACTGGGAGGATTTTAATAATCCCTAAGTGGGGCATGTAACCAGCACCAGTCTGTCTCGGTTACTTCACTCACATGCTAGCGAAGGCAAGCTGGTTTTCCAACTCATTAGAAGCTACGGTATGAAGCTCAGGATGAAACCATATTTTCATGATTTTAGTTAAATTTAGGGGTAATAAAATTAGCATTGATTCCTGGCAGGTGGATTATTGTGGGTTTGTTGGTCACTTTCTGAAGTCTGTGCACTTCTGAGTGAAATCTTGGATACATAGAAATGCTGCTGGCTAATAAACAGGGAAGAGCAAGGAAGGCTCCCCAGTTGGATTGCTAAAAAAGCCGAGGATATAAACCTCATTGCTCCACGAGAGAAAAGACTGTAACTAACCTGCAGCTTTGGATCTAAAGTTGTCCTAATTTGTTAGAAGTAATGAAGATACTTCATAGTTGTGGCAGAATTTGGATGTATAGTCAATAGATTTCCAAGAAAGGGAACTTCATACAGACACTGTGGGTGAAATCCTCACCCCATTGAAATCAATGGGAGTTGCACCATTGACTTCAGTAGAGCCAGGATTTTAGCCCATATACCTACTACTGGACACTTTGAGTTGCTTGCTTTTGGCCCGTGCACCATCTTCGGATACTCTTCCCTGGGAATCAACTGTTACTGGGTTTCTTTTGTTTTCTATGAATGATATTCAATGGTCTGAAATTACTGTATTTTTAAAACCAAAATCCATTTCAGAAAATAAATAATCCTGATCAAAACTGCAGTAGATATTGTCCTATGCTCCTTAAAATATGCCTTTTTATACTGTTTGCCATGTGCCGATCTCAACATGCTTTACAAAGGAGGCCAATATCAATGATCCCTTTGTACAGATGGAGAAACTGAGGCACGGAATGAGGAAGTGACTTGCCCCAGGTCACCCAGCAAACCAGTGGCGGGGCTCAGAATTAAACTCAAGTCCTAATTCAGTAACCAAGACACTAGGCCGCACTGCCTCCCCAATAGACCACAAATATATGCTCTATGTAACTTGAAGGAGATGTAGACATTCTGTGTACTTCATCATTAAAAGTACAAGATTCTCTTCCTGCCTGCAACCTGGGAACATGTGACACAGCTACTATCTTGCGTTTCAGGTCAGCATGCAGAATGTTAATGATAGTGATCTCTCACTCATGGAGACTTGATATTTGTTCTTTGTGTTGTTTTTCTTAACATAAAATAAGTAATCTAGACTGAAACAGATCTCTTGCTCTAGTTGTATGGGGAAATTAATTTTTGTTATGACTTGGTCAATAATTACATCAGTGATGGTGAAATATCACTCTATGACCTTGGACAAAGCTACGTGCTTTTGCTTGCCTTTATATATTATGTTTTGGATGCTCTTTTCTCCTGTCTATTCATATGCAGAGTAGGAACTGCTGTTGACAGAGGGTCGGTTTCTGATTAGTTGATGGTGATGAGCAGAGCTGAGCAAATAATGCACTTTATTTCGGGCACTTTGTGGGCTAAATTGAAAAAAAATAAAAAATAAAAACCTCCCCAAAAATCTGATTTGATTCAAACTGAAATGATTTTTTTTGTCAAATTGAAAAATTTTGTTTTAAATGGACCAAAACATTTGTCAAAGTTTTCATTTTGAGTCGCCTGTTTTGGGTATTTTTCATCTTTTTTGGTGTGCGTATGGGGTTTTTTTTTTAAGTTGGTCAAATTTGAAATCAAAATGCCATTTCAAAGCAAAAATCAAAACCAAAATGTTTCAAAAAAAAAAGTGAAAAAGAAACATTTTGACTCTTCTGATTTTTTTTTTCCAACTGAAACTATTCTTTGAATTCAACCTGAATTTGGCGAATAGTTTTGGGCCCTCCAAAATGCCCTTTTTGTTTAAAAAAAAGTTGCCCAACTGAAATGATAAGTTACTTATGTCTCATTCTATTGAAACCAATGACACTAGTTGTGGAGTAAAATGCTTCCCTACCTGACTAAGGGAACCACAATCTGTTCCAAAGTAATCTTCCTAGTTTCAGTGTTTTTGTCATTCTTCCTTCCTTTTAATCCTCAAGAGAAAGTCCTTGATATATAGTTTCACTTTATTATTTTGGGTGGGCAGACTAACAAACAGGTTTTAGGTTTAGGGCCTGAGCCGGACAATAATTATGCACGTGAGTAACTCTACTTAATGGACTAACTCAGATCTGTACATTACTCAGGGATGTATTTGCAGGATAGGGCCCATAAAGGTACAGCTCACAAGCATGCCCCCTCCATTAGCAATAGCATTACAACCATTAATTTTTAATACGTTTAGTATCTTACCCTTCTTTCTGAATATGAATGTTTGTAGAGTACACCTCATTTAACAAAACATTAAGCAATTTTACTTCTTCAGATCAAGTGTGTCTATTAATAATGACTCAAATTGTCTGAGCTGATTTCACATTATTAGGAAAACTCATTATTGTCATGTGAAAGAGCACAATATGCAAAACTAAAAAGAGTAAATTGAGAGCATGTTTACTAATTTATTACCCTGAAGCTGCTACATAACAGCTTTGTTAGTTTATAACATTTATATAGGCTTCAAATCATAACTTCCAATACTGTCAACCCCAAGGATTCAAAATCACAAGATTGGCTTAAAAATCAGGAGATTTTTACATATACATTTTGAGGTTTTTAGAATCCAGATGACTTTTAAACCTTTAGGGTGTATTCTGGTTAAGTTTTGAAGCCTTGCTCCACAACCAAGAGAACTAAACATTTTTTTTAATGAAATTTAAGATTCTTACATATTTTAAGAAAAATTCCAAGTAAGCATGAGAATCAATAGTCACAAGAGGTGTCAACACTAATTAATAGTGTCATCTCTAATGATCGTATATTAACAAATTTAAAAGTAAATAACTAATTGTAATTGAGACGTGAGTATTTCATTCACAGTTGTGTAAATACAGAAAAACAAACAAACAATCCCTTCCCCCACAGGAGATATGCAAGTCAACTCTCATTCAAATTCTTAAAAGAGGTAAGATACTCTTTGACCGTGATCTTAGCTCTGATATTTGTAGTCCATGAAAGTACTAGTAAGTGCTAGTACTGACAGGAGTTTTTGTGGAAACAAGAAATTGAGCAAATATTGGAAAATATTCATCATGTAAATCATGCAGTCATAAATATGAGCATTGAAGGGGAGGGATAGCTCAGTGGTTTGAGCACTGGCCTGCTAACCCAGGGTTGTGAGTTCAATCTTTGAGGGGGCCACTTAGGGATCTGGGGAAAAATCAGTATTTGGTCCTGCTAGTGAAGGCAGGGGGCTGGATTCAAGGTCCCTTCCAGTTCTAGGAGATAGGATATCTCCATTAATTTAATTATTAACATACAGTTAAATTTTTTAAAGTAGAAGAATCTCTTCAGAGCTTACCTTCTAGCATTCTTATCAGAACAGTACTTTTATTAGTACTATTGTTATCAGCACTAAAGGTGAGGTAGAAAAGCCTGCATTTTATAGGATCCTAGACTTCTCTTCCCATCATGCTTTGCTAAAAGCAGGTTGACCGAGGCTTCCCTTTTCCTCGCTCTTTCAGAGAGTCATGTCTGCTCTAACCATGTCTTAAGTGTGTTCTCCAGGTAAGAATGAATTTTCTAGGGTCTGCTTCCTCACGTTGTTTTTTCTCTCTCAAACCATTCTGTTCCAGATTGATAACCCTGTGGAAGAAAGAAGGGACCCATTCTTTTTCAGGGCTGCATTCTTAGGCTGTGAACAAACAAAGAGGGAGGATGCATTTATCTTGTTACAAAGCATGGTACCTTTTTCCCTAAGGCCCTTTTCTCATTCCCAGAGACAGTTTGCTTTATTGCAATAGCGTTGCTATGTTTATAATTATTGTACTGCTTATTTACCTGTGGAAATTACTCATGTGACTTAAATATCCAATTAAAACAGCTCATATTTACATATCGGGTTCTTGTAATTGATTGCACACACGCTATAGGCTAAGAACTTACCACTCACATTATTAGGAAATGATGTTGAATCATAAATAAATTTGAGACAACTGCAATAGAGAAAAAGGCAAAGTTTGTCCAATAAATTATTAATGATAAATTATTTGTCCAGCTCAAGCATAAACTTATTGTTCTTGAGACTGATTCTCTGCTGTCTTGTAACTTGTGATTTGGGAGCATTTTGTGCACACTGAGATACGTAAATGAAGGCACAAAGTGCAAGGCAGGGGAGAACCAACACCCTTGGTTAGACTCTGGATCTGACACACAATTATGTAGGTCAGGGAAGAGCAGAGAGGACTGTGAGACTCTCCTGAGAGACCAAGCAAAGCTAAGTGAATGGGCAACATGATGGCAAATGAAGTTCAATGTTCATAAATGTAAAGTAATGCACATTGGAGGGAAAAATTTAAATGACTCGTACACCTTATAACTTTCGGAAGTAACTGTATTAATTCAGGAAAGAGATCTGTCATTGCAGACCGCTCAATGAAGACCTCTGCTCAGTGTGGTTAAATACACAGAGCTGGTCAAAATTATTCCAATGCAACAACTTTCTATTGGAAAATGCGGATTTGACTAAGTTGCCCTGTTTTGTGGGAACATACTGATTTCATCAACATTTTTGAAGGGAAATTATCCAAGCATTTAGATAAGGTCACAATGTTTTGTTTTGACTCGTATCACGTATATCATACATATATATAACAAATTTTAACAGAAAATTCCTGTTCAGCTCCAATAATAGTGTACTGGTGTCCTCTGCTGTCTTTTAAATTTGGTTTGGTGCAGGTAGAAAAATTATAGTTCTTTGTTTAATTAGAAATAAAGACATTCAGATATGGATTTAGTTTTTCACTGGCCAAAGAAAGACCACTTCCTCAATACCTGTGTACAAATTTCATCTGAATCCACATCAAATCAAATTTCCCATGAAGTTGATGTTGGCAAAGAGAACTTTGCCTATTATTTTTTCCCTGTGGCATGCAGCTATGAAATGGTAAGGTGAATAATGGTGTGTGAAGCTTTGGCAAACTGGCCTCATGTCATATGGCTTGTGAAATTCCATCAGTTACAGTAGGTTTGCTGATTAGTACACTCCATAGTGCTCTCACATATACAATGGTCTCTCCCCACTTCTCAGTGACGGCTAAGTACAGTAGTGATGTCTCATGTTACCAAGACTTCATTACTTTCATAAATTGTGCTGGAAGATACTTACTTGTACACCAGGAAGTATCGTAAATAATTTAAAGTAAGCTCCATTTGTCAAAATCAATGCCCAAAGTATGCTAGGATGCATTATCCTTGCTCTCCTCAACGGTGTGTTCCCTTCATGGCTAATCCACAACATCTGGTAACTCACAATGAGGCTTCCAGTCATTAATGTGAATTTTCAAGGTTTTACCGCCTTGTTCAAAGATGCAGCATGACTGTGAGGGCAGAGCTGAAATGTCACCTTTGAACACAGTTGACTTTAAATATGAGGGGAGCAGGGACTTGAATTCTCCTATGTTAGCAACTCCCAGTTTGCTCCCTCTGTCTCTCTAGCAGCTTTTATATGTCCTATTGCTATGTGCCTCACGATTGTTAGTGACTTTATCCCTGCAACACCCTGTGAAACGGGGCGTTACTTCTATTCCTATTTTGCAAAGGTCCAGAGGTACTCAGACTTCTAAGCACCCATATCTCCTCTTGAGGTCAATAGGAGTTGTGGGTGTGTGGCACCTCTGAAAATCAGGTCCTGTGGGACTTGCCCAAGTTCACGCTTGCACCCAATCTCTTGATACCAGGCCAGTGCCTCAACCACTGGCCCATCCTGACTAGTCTTCATTGCCCACAACCTCTGCACTCTGACTCCGCAGACTCCAGGCTCCAAAGGCTAATTCAATACAGGGCATTTAAGCAGCAGATTCTCCACACTGATCCCCCTCAGGCCTGGGGACTGGGCCTAATCAGCAGTCCTCCCAGACCTCTGACAGCACTGCTGCTTCTCCCCAGCTGCTCTCTGTGTGCTTGCTTCATGGCTCTTTCTCTGAATGCTGCACTGCATGGGGAACCAACTTACCTAAAAGGGGAAATTAAAAAGTCTGATTGTTCTCTAGGCTAAGTTCTGTCTTGTATTTGGGGGGAAAAAAACAGTATAAAACAGTTTAAAAACAGAAGAACCAGGAAAATAATGTACCCCCTGCGTGGATTAGACAATGACAGGACATGCTCAGTTGGCTTACTTGGACAAGACTCATCCTTTTCCTCTCTCTTATTCTGCATGACTATTAGAGTTGCAGAGACTATGGCCATGGTGCCTCCAGCATGGCCAAAAGTCCTGAATGCGTGGAAGCCAGTGTGAGCGCCAGTGAAATCCCCTTCCCGTGCACTACGTCCTGAGTCCAAGTCTCTGCCTTCCTCTGAGAAATGGGTATAGGTCACTGTTGGAGCTAGCTCTATATTGTACTTTCATAGAATATCAGGGTTGGAAGGGACCTCAGGAGGTCATCTAGTGCACCCCACTTTTCAAAGCAGGGCCAATCCCCAGACAGATTTTTGCCCCAGATCCCTAAATGGGCCCCTCAAGGATTGAACTCACAACCCTGGGTTTAGCAGGCCAATGCTCAAACCACTGAGCTATGCCCCCCTCACTGAGCTATCCCACTTTGTTCTGTTTCCTGGCTGGACAAAGAGGCTGTGATGCTCAGAAGTGTGTGCATTCTATTTTTCTCACTGTTTCCATGGAAGAGAGGCTCCTATGTTGATACAAAGGCATAACACTTTTGTCTGCACGTTGTCCTCATAAACACGATGCAACGATAACTTCTGCTTGCTTTAATTTTAAGAAATGAAGTACTGTTTGCACTCTGGTATCAAGATTTTCTTTAAAAGGTTTAAGTGTTAATATCGAACTCAAAACAGCTGAAACGAAGGCAAAATAGTTGTGTGGCGGTTGTTTTGGTGCAACACTGCCCCCTAAGGGTGAGAAAAAGTAGCTGTAAAAGCAGTGATGTAATGAATTGTTCAGTGTAATAGAGGAGACTGGGAATGTTGGGGTCAGCACCATGTCATAGGGTGGCTTGCCCCTCTAAGGCCAGAGGCCTGGAAACAATTAGTCTGGGCTAATTAGGTGGCCCACCACAGCTGAGTTGGGATGTGGGTATTAATTAGCTGGCTATAAAAAAGAAGCTGCACGCTAAGGTGGAGATGTTACAGACAGCATCAGGCAGGAAAGCCTGGGACAGAGGCTAAACCAATAGAAGGGACTGCCAAGATGTCCAGCTGGGGAGGCCTAGGAGAGACTCTGACCATCTAAGAGAGAGACTACAGAGCTATCCAGACAGCAGAGACGCCTGGGGCTTACAGTAGCAGGAGCTGCTGCTAGAGGAAGCTGAGACTAATGGCTCAAGAAGCTGCTGAGCTAGCAAGGGAGACTCCTCCTGGCCTAGCTCCCTGAAGAGATTCAGAAACGGTTGTTCTGGGGACTTTGAACGTTTTGCCTGGGCTCTGTGCTAAGGGCCTTTAAACCATTGTGCAAGTGGTCCTTTCAGAATGATTTATTAAATGGAGCGATGCTGAAGTTAGTTAGAGAGTTTGGCTTCTCCTCGACAGGGCTGTTAAAGTGAACTAATTGTTACCTGGTCATAGGGGAAACTGAGGTAGGCCACAGCAGAGCCACACGCAGCCACAGGTGAATGTTTGGGAGGCGACAGTGACCTTTGGGCATACCAGGTAGACAGAGAAGCCAGCAAAACTCAGTAACCTGGAACTTAGAGGCCTGAGTGCTGGGATTGCAAAAGATTCATGTGATTATTCCTGTTAGGGAGTGGATGGCGTACTTAGCTCCGTTAGACAGGCTTTTGTCCAAACTCTAATTTACAAAGAGAGGCAGACTCCAAGAGAGTTAAATTTATGAGCGTTATCTGCCTGGAAATTGTTCTCATGCAAGGTAGGGTTGAGAAACACTCTTCAGTGTGGAGAGCAAATTGATCTTTGATCCTGACCTGATTGCTGCACTTACGGTGGCCTGTCTGCTAGAATAATGTATTCAATTGTTTTAAACATGGCAAACTCTGAGCATAGGGTGGAATACTGGAAAGAGGTGAAACTAGTGTGATGATGATCAAGCTTGGTGCTAGTCTAAAGTGCCAGCTCATAGCATGGAAAACCGGTGCCCTGTTAGACTATATCTAATTTTCAGGTAAACAAAATTTCATCTGTCAATGTCTTCCCATTAAGGAATGCTAGTTCTTCACACAATTAAAATGATAATGACATTTTAAGTCTCTATTTTTGCCATTTAAAAAATATCGCAGTTACCTACTAGCACTAAAGGGTGCAGGTGAGTTTGTGGCTCCTTCATCCAGTCATCATTACAGAGTTTGATGGTGGCATTCACATGTTGAACTTCAGTGCAGATCAAATCCATCACTGTGTTCTCATCCCCGACGTCCAGGGCAGACTTTAATCTCCTCACCAAATCGGAGCTGGCCGGGTGAGCAGGAATACAGTCAAAGCTGGACATTTTCAATTCTTTGCACTTGGGAAGCACGTTTTATTATTTTTAATACAGCGTACAAAGGCGGCCAGTTGTAAATGAGAAGCGTGTGTGCTTTTGCTATAAAAAGACAGCTCTGCTCATATTACACCAGTTGGGGATTACAAGGGGAGAAGGAGCCAGATGTAAGGGAGCCACTGAAAAGAACCATACACAATAAACTATCTTTCAAAAGGTGGAGGTGATTTTTTGTTTGTTTGTTAACTTGGTGTTTATACCAGAAGTGTAGCAGGGGAGAAATTGAGACAGGCCCTCCCAGAGGACTTCCAGAGGAAAAGCTGTTGCATTCAGAACTGTCACACAGAACGAGGAAAAAGAAAAACCCTCACCCAAAACACAAGAAACCCTCTGTATAATGCTTAAAAAATAGTTTGCTGAGATTAGACTTTCGAAACCTCTGCTTAGCAGGAGAGAAGCCTTTTGATATTTCTCTCACTTGAGAGATCAATTCTAGTTCAGCAGGGGGTCAGTCTGACCAGAATGGTCTAATTTTGACAGAACGTTGTTTTAATTTCCAGTTTTCCCTTTGTCTGCTGAAAAGACAATAATCATCCGAAGAAAGAGAGACAAATAAGATAAGGCCATGCTCAAAAAAGAGGTTTGCCGATTAAACAGTGCATCACACATTGGAGCATTTGAACTGTAGGATGGATTTAAGGAAAAATCCTGTATACTGTGTATTAGGCAGAATCAAAAAATGCTTGGGTGGATGGAGAAGTGTTTTCATTAGTGAGGTGAGCTGGTTAATGATTTTGTAGTCCTTGGGGCTAAATTGTGTCCCCAGGCTAAAATCTAGGCTGAACATGGACTGACTAGCTGGGCTGGATGCTGGGAGATGCAGTCAGGAATCTTCCTCCACCCCTGGTCATAGAAGCTGCTTTAGCCCAATGACTGAAGTGGCTTATAGAATTGCACATTTGGAAATGGCCACAGATCGGCCAGCAATCAGTGCAGCTGCATTGGTGCTGACTCTTTGGTATAGGCCTGGGCAAGACAGGGTTTGGACCAAGTGCAAGAGGGATAAACCCCAACTAGCTCAGTGTATGCAAACCCCTACATGTAGAGGTCACCACGAGCTCAGCTACACTGAGCCCTAGCCACTGATTGTTGAGTTGGGGCTACGCCCCAGTATTAACCAGGCCTGGGTGCGGCTCCTATTTGGCTTTCCTGTACTGAGATCTGTGCAGTAATGGACGCACTGCCTCATGCCCTCACATCCAGCTCCCCCATTAAGACAGCAGAACCCCACGAATTGCACAGGTCCCTTGCCCAGCTGCAGAGGAGAGAGCTGGACTTGCTCCGCATTGACTCTGAACATACACTGGGGTAACCCAATAACATCAGTGGAGTTTACTAGAGATTCTCACTGGTGTAAGTGAGAAGAGAATCGGGCCCAACTTTAACACAGTTTTGAATCGGCTAAGCAGGAAACTAGTATTCCCATCAATCCCCTTCCCACTGAGTGATGACCTTCCAGGGTGGAGAGGCAGCCATATACCCCTCTCCTGGTTAATACGGGGAAGTGGTAGAAACTTTTCTATGAAACACCCTGACCCAGGAAATAACTTCCCCCTTGGGAAAGGCAGCAGCCATATGGTGATCAGCTCAGGGCAGCTGACTGCAGGGGAAGCTGCTGTGATACGTGGGGGAGCAGGCTCGGACTGGCAGACGTTGCATCTGGACTCAGGTCTGTACAGAACTTGTTGGGAAGCTGCAGAGACTGGGCAGGGGTCCTGAAACCAGAAGGCTGAGCAGAGAGGGGCCTGAGGGAACTTGCTGGGGTGCAGAACCAGCAGCTGGCCTGGACTCTTAGAGGGACAGGGGCCTGGAGAAGGCTACTTCCAAGGAAGTGCCCTAGACACTGAGAATTAGCTTGGGCAGTGTGCCCGAACTGGGGTTGGTCTCAAGGGACTACCCTTGTAAAGGGCAATTATATACAGCCAGGACAGTGTGGGGTCTTGCAGTCTGGCAACCACCATGGCTGAAGCAGCATGGTGTGTGAAAGATGCCATTTTGTGCTACAAAATGGTGCCCACCATGTGGCATGACCTCTCGAAAGTTCCATAATGTGTCCTGGACCATTCTAGCTCCACTACACCACTGGCCCCGGGGCCCAACAAGGAACCGCCCATATTTACTTTCAATTGTAACTAGTTAAGCTACTGCACATAGGATATTTGCAACCTTCCCCTTTTCTACTAGCCCTATTAAAATATCCTTACGCTTACTTATGTGGGACCCACCAGGGCTATCGTCTATAGGGCCCAGCAGCTGACACACCTTTAGCACTTGCCTCCAAGTCATGGTACATCTGGCCTTAGAGGACAAGTTGTGTACAGTCTCTGAAGAAATGCTGCTTTGTTGTTAGTTTTGTGATGCACGTTCTTTTGGGGAAGCTGTTGCTCTGTGCCAATAATTGACTCTCATTAGAGAGATTAGGACAGAGCTGCTCCCTGAGAACTGTTTGGGCTGAGATTCCTGAAACGGGTTTGCCCATGTGCTGTTTGCGACCACCCCTGTTCAGGGGCTGGTGAACACAGTGTAAATAATGTGATAATGTGCACTAAGAAAATATCCATCCACCACATCGCTAATTTCTCCTTCAATGGGAAACTGACCTGCAAGGCCTGAAACCTGCTTCTATTTGGCATAGGGACTGCCAACAGTGACCTGCTGAGATGATAATGGTTGATCACAGGGGACTGCAGCCCAGGGCCCAGTCTGAGAGTGGGAGAATTGCGTGATTCCACCTTTAGAGAGAGGCCATGACTAGAGGTCTATTCAGGGTGAGGGGTAGGTGTGGGGTTGGTGGTGATGCTTTAAGAGACCAGGAGGGGTCAGAGGTGCAGTTAGCAGGGTAGCTGTGACAAGTATCACTTCCTAAGCACAATGTTAAATCTTAGCCCAGAGTTCCCCTACCCCTCTGAGCAGGGGGTGGAGGGACCCATTGACACCCCCCAATGGAAGGGAGAAAAAGTGTTGAGCCCACCCCACCCCAACAAGAAAATTGTGGAGTGGAAGATGACAAAGAGCAGAAAAAAACTCATTAAAAATCAAAACAAAAAAGACACATTCATTCATATAAATAATATAGTCTCTCGCCGCGATTTCAGGACTGGCATGTTTTGCCCCTCCTCCTAAGTAACGTGCTAACAGCCTACAGGGTAACTGAAAAATCAATTACTTGCTCATCTCTACTGAAGAGTACGCCAGGTAAAGAAATGTGCCATAACTAAAGTGTCTTTAAAGGAAGATAGTAAGGGACTTTGGGCCGAATTCTGGTGTTACATCTGTGTAAATCAACTCAAGTCAGTTACATGGGTTTAACAGAGAGCAGAGTTCAGCCATTTGATTTCACTTCCAGGATTTGAGGAATTCACTTGTCAAGTAGATACAGTCTAGCTTTTACCATTGCCTGGTCTGTTAAAGAAAAATATACCTGGTTGTATTTTTATGGCTGGTTTTAAATTAGTTTGGTTATGATTCAAGGATAATTGACATCTGATTTGCTTCTTACTTTGCATAAAACAGCCGATTGCACTCACTATCCTCTTCAATCCATAGGTACAGCCTGGGCATGCTACAAATCCGGTCATGCAGAGGAACAGTTGTTGTCTCTGTGGCCCACACCTGTCTTTTAAAGAAGGGAGTAGCTACCAGCTACATTGAAAAACTCTGTGCGCTGTGCTTTGGCCAGTGGTTCTCTATAATCTTGGTTGGAAGCAGATTTAAATAAGTTAACTTTTCCACAGAATAAAGGATAAATGTTCTTACGAAAATAGTTTCCAATATTCCCCATTAATATACTTTGTAGAATATTGTTTGCCATATATATAGGCTGACGCGAATAGCAAGTCACATTGTCTTCCCAGCGAGTCTACTTATTATCTAAGGTTTCTAACAGTTTGCACCTTTTGTTGCTTTGCAGTGTTTCAGCTGGGTCTTAATGATTGGATCTGTTCTAGGCAAAGCTGGAGGACAGAGTTCAGTAGCAGTATAGGGTGTGGGCGGAAGTTCTCCCTTTCCCAGTGAGGACTCTGGATTTCAAACACTGTCAGAGGCCTTGTCGTCTATTAGAGAGAGTTTTAGATTGTAGGGATGAGACACAAGATCCAGAGAAAGAAATCTGAACGTATTGTACAGTAATGTGCATTAGTGCCGAGGAGGACTAGAGGCGTCATTGGTGATCGTGATTTTAACTAACATCTTTTGGATGAGATGTATAATTAAGGGCTTGACCCCTTGTAATTAAAACTCTCATGGTGCTTTTCACAAGACCTGGTGTTAGCCCTGACAAATTGAACAAATTCCAGGTTGGAAAAATGTCTTCTAACATGTTTAATTTCCCCCTCAGTATAATATTCGGTTTCTCTCCTAAGAGATTTTTCAATTTGTGAGGGAATTGTAGAGGTGGGAAATGCCAGGGGTGGGTTTGGTTTTACAATTATAAAATTACCCCCTTGTTTTGGTTGTGGATTTACAGTCATGTATAGAAATATGATTATTTTATACTCTGCTGATCAAAGCTACTGTTGCCCTTTTAAATTCTTGTCCTGCTTCTGGGACTTGGACTTTCTAATTGCGCCTGCAAAGTCCATATTGCTTAGACGGGCGCAGTAAGTCAGCATCACTGTGCAAAACTTAAACGGGGGGGGGGGGGGGGAGGTCTTAATATGTCTCCTAGTTTGGCTTAAATAAGCAACCAAAGTTGTGGCTTATCTGTGCTATCGCATTCTACACATGCCCCATCTTGCTATACATCCTCTATCCCCGTGCAAACCTATTTCCCACAATGGGCTGTGCAACAGACTCTCCTCCAAAGTATTCCCTTCTCTCTATTTGGTGTTGTCAGGGTGGCTGGCTGTGGGGAATGTCCAATGAATCTGACCCATGTGGAAAGGACATATATACATGGATAGGATGGGAAATATGATGAGCATGATGATGCTGGTACGTGTGTGTCTGTTGCTCTCATGTGATAGGACACATATAAGGATGGAGAGAAGATACGAAATCAGCCACTTTCATGCTAATTCATGAACATATCAATATACTGACCTCACCTAAGTCCAACATGTAACATTCAAGCTAGTTATATCGCATTCAAATATAGATCACCTATGTTTTTGTTCCAAGTGACAGTGTCCCACTTGAGCATCTTTGGGACAGCAGACCTGGTCGTGCCTTCAGTGTCTTCTGGACGAGGTTTGTCGTTAGGATCCACAGGAGCCAAGGAAGGACTGGAGTGGTAGAGATGGGGCTGGAGCGATGGATGAGTCGACTTTACTCCCACTCAGGGATGGGTGCAGCAAATATCACTTTTTGGACCTAAGTCTGCTATGTCAACTCAAGTTGAGTAGTACCTTGCCCTGAGAATAGTCCCATTGGTTTCACCTACAACTTACCAAGAAAGGTACTGTATAGCATGAGTCAGGGTGGCAGAACCAGACCCTACGTGAACATTTACTCATTCAGAGCTGTACGCACGGGCAAATTTTTAGAAACACATTCAAATAAACAGACCCGTAAATTCCCCCAGATCAACTCAGAGAGGGGTAACATAATCATAAGTGAGATCAATCAACCCTAAACACAAGCCCCAAAGTCTCTGACCTCCCCCACCCCTATCTCCTCAGGAGACCTGGAGAGAAGCTGGACCTTTCTGTGTGCCCTGAGTGCTAACCACTCTGCTAATGGTTGTTACAGGCCTGGGGAGGAAGTGAATTCTAAAGGCCCGTAGCCTTAAGACAGATTGTCCTGCCAGCCAACCCTTTTTTTATACTGAAGGAGCTTCAACTCCAGTGCTTCTGCAGTGTGGCAATGTGTCGCATGAATAGCATAAATGTCACTTCTAGTGTAGAAACAGCAATGGATCCAGGCCTGTAGGAGTTAAGGATCTATGTGGAAAAAACACTTGACTGTACCTGTTTGTGATTATCTTTATTTTAAATCTGGCCTCCCATTGCTCTTAAAAAGAAAATCTCAGACAGATGTGAAATCTGCACGTAGCTTGAGGATGCGAAACGGAACACTGTAACTCTTTCATGCCTGACCAATATGCGTGTGAGTAATCAGCTGTGAAACAAGTGCTTCCAAAAGAACCTACTTCATCAGAAGCATTTTCATTTCCAGAGCGGGGTTGAGCGAGTGGCATACAGATAGAGAGAGCGTCCCGGCCTTCATCTTCCCCAATTTCTCTTTCAGATGCTCCAAGTGGTGGTTATAGATCAGTGTGAGCCCTCTATAATCTCCAGAGCTGCTTACTTGACACACGCCTTTTCGCCCCTAAGAGCAGTTAAAACGAACCCAGAAGCTAAGGAACCGACTGACACAGAAATAGCAACATTTAGAAAGAGGACAAGGGGGAACAATCTGGCAAAGAGCAGCTTAGCTTGTTAAGAAAACTCCATTTAGAATGATCCGTCCTGTCCAAAGCTGCTGCAGGGAAAGCTTCAAGAAACTTGTCAAAATAAGCGACAATGGACCAGCCAATGTCAGTCTTTTACTAGACCCTTTCTGTTCCCTGTGGGTTTTCACAGTGCTTGGAGTCTCTCTGTACTTTGACCTGAAACAACACAAACAGTGTAATATCAAGCACAGGCCTTCCTCAGAACACTGACAGGCCACAGTATCAAGGGGTAGAAAAGGGAACCGAGATGTTTGTTCCCGCTGGCTATTCATAGGCTAACCTGGCTTGAGGGACTCAGGAGTGTAGAAGCAGCCGGTGAGCTAGCAGGTTTTAAACTGTTTTACCAGCCAAAGGCTCAAATGAGTAGTATGTAATCAGGAGCGTCTGGGCCAATTATTTGAACAGAATGTCGCTTAGGTCAGGGCACAAAGGAGGCTCCCCCATCCCCGTCTAGCCTGAGCCATTCTTTGCATGTCCTCTCTGTTGCTACGTGCCGTAAGTTTTCCCTTTCTGAGTATGTTTGATGGAGGGATTCTTTCAGCCGGTCCCTTTTGTGCATCCCGCCACTGCCCAATAGCGTCATCTGTCATGGCAGATGCTCTGGCTTCATTCTTAACACAGGTCCCATATCTTTCCATCTTCTTTTCTGGATAACTCTAGAGACAAGGGGGTGTTGAACTCGGACACAGCTCAGCATTTGTTGTACATTCATTCCATTTAATAGCTAGTGTTCTGCTAAGGCATTTGCTTTCAAAGGCATTTTGGATGTCTGTCTGTACCTTTGGTGGGTTTATAATGGAAACATTTGACACACCTTTAATTAAAGTAGAGCGGTGGGCACAGCTACAAAAACTCTCAGTAGAAAGCAGGAGCTAGCTGTCTGTTCCTCAGCTTTTGCATTGTTTCTTTGTTTGGTTTGTCCAATCTGTTCTTTGCTCCAATTGTTCATAATGAGAATGTGATATTCTACCTAACCTCTGTTTGCTTTATTCAGGGCATGGCCTATAACAACATTATATGCTCTCCGGTCTAACTGCTCCTTTCACAGCTATGATCTTCCCTAGTGCTCTTCGGTTTTTCTGAAATGTTAACCACCCCACTTTGTTTGGTACTTGTTACATTCATGGCATACAAGCAGAGAAGTTAGATAAACAACAGGAAGTACTCTTGCTGGAAGGTTGCAATGTAACACTACTTTATTTTTTAGAATTCAGAACAAGGGAACCCCAAAATAGAGAGAGACAAAGCAGGCTGCTCCCTAGAACATCCAGATTACACTCACCCCCCTTATTCTAGGCTGTTTGCAAACTGATGCTTCCCCACAGAGCCCCCTGCCCTACCCTGCAAGCAGGAAACCCCCCTGAAATTTAAAATGACAGTTTTTACAATTTTAGCATAGCTTTCAAATACACCATAGTACTTCATCTCAATTCAATTTTAGTTAGATACCTAAAGGCTCACTCCTTAAAATAACCTTTATGTGGTCAGATTTGATGCTTTCTCTCCACTTTTTCATATGTTTCACAACAGCTGAGATTCATAGCACAGTTATGGTGCTGTGTGGGATTCAAATACAAGTGTGTTGCTTCTTTTCATTACAAGTTAATTTCTATAAAAATGGGTTCAGACAGCCATATTTTTGGCTTATATTTTGGCAAAACATTAGTGTCCTGTTCTTGTTCTGCATGAAAATATCTGCTTTTGGGTTGAACACTTGGTCTGCATGGCTCTGGAGTGTTAGTCACTTGCCAAATTCCCTCTAGTCGCTTGTGACATAATCAAACTCAATATCTCCATTTCCCCTTTAACTCTTACTCTTCTTCTATTATTGTTAGGGGGATTTAAAAACAACAACTACTCAAGCATCCGTATTACAAATCTATAACACTGTGGTCAAATAATTGTATTCACGAGTCTGTTCAATGATACATGCCAAAGTCCATTGGATAAGGTATTGGGAATGGGTGGTCTAGTCCTACCAGGTGTTGTAGCAGGCAGGCAATAAAGCAACCTCTATAATTTCTCAAATATTCCTGTATAGTGCGGAGAACTCGGCAAACCACCTCAGACTATAGCCAAAAATAAAATGGAAGGCACTGTCCCAGCTCCAGTGTTGCCATATACTTGAAGGAGCATGTGGTAAACAAACCTGCTTTCCCCCCCCCCCCCGAGTTACGGCCTTTTGGGGATGATTTGGGTTTGAGATTTTTATTTGGGCCTCATCTTTAATTTTTATTCTACACTTTCAAAAGATCTGAAGTCAGAACAAGAGACAACCAGAGCTGATTGCCACGGGCACGCAGGGGCGAAAGAAAATGCAGGCCTGTTATTTACCAGGCTGCACGTGGCAATAGACTATATTGGTAAGGGATGCAAGGAGAGTATGGGTCACGCTGCAAACTGCAGACACACACACACACACACACACACACACACACAACTAAAATTAATCAATTTAAAGTTTTATTGGGGATAATTACAAGGGGTAAGGGAGCAGCGTTTGATTAGCTAATAGAGTTAATGAAACTTAAAACACACAATGACTAAAATATCTACTAACAATATTTATAAACAAAGATGCAGCAATTAGTAATAACTGATACTTACAAATACAAACCAACGGATAACGACCGGCAAACGTAGAAACTCTGTTTGAAACACGTGAGCTGAGAGAGAGGCTTCGAAGTGATCAGGCTCGGTTACGGGTGTACACAGGATACACAGGATTAGTTTTTCTTTCTCCTCTCCCTGCCTGCACATGGCAGGCAGCCCATAAAGTACCAACTATGACATCATAGAAGTGTAATAGGGGACGGGGCCCAAAACCTGTTTGTGTTCGTTTCTGATTGGCACAAGCAAAGTTTACACCAAGTAGGGGAGCAGGTGCCTCAAAGTCTGGCTTCGCCCCCAAAAGGTGAGGAAATGCATATTGCTTTAGAATGCGTGCAACACTGAATGACAAAAGAAGACGCCAGGGCAATACCGGTATGGGCAAGTTTTACAGGATGCAGACAGGAACTCATCTCAACACCGCCCTCCCCTCCCCCCCCCCGAGTTACGGCCTTTTGGGGATGATTTGGGTTTGAGATTTTTATTTGGGCCTCATCTTTAATTTTTATTCTACACTTTCAAAAGATCTGAAGTCAGAACAAGAGACAACCAGAGCTGGGTCAGATCCCATAACAGGCCCAAATCTCTTTGTTTGGCACTCCATGGTTTAGACAAATGAATGTAAGAGCTAGGGGAAAGGGGTCGGGGAAATGTATGTAATAGTAATTATTATTGCTATTGTGGTAGTACCTAGGAGCCCAGTCGTGAACCATAACCCCATGGTGATAGGTGCTTTACAAACACAGAACAAAAGGACAACCCCAGCCCCAAAGAGTTTGCAAGGAATCCTAGAAACTAACTAGGAGATAGGTCCTTGGTAAGCACATTCTGTGGCCAGTGTCAGGGATAGGGGTCTCTCGACTTTACCCCCATATCAGATATTATGCTTCAGGTCGTAAGATAGTCACTCCCAGCCTGGGGTTAGGGTAAACTTTCCCCCTTAGGCATTTTATTGCATAATTCTCCATTATGCTCTTAGAACTAAAGTTCATGGAGGGACAGGTCCATCATTGGCTGTTAGCCAGGATGGGCAGGGATACAAAACCATGCTCTTGAAGTGTCCCTAGCCTCTGTTTGCCGGAAGCTGGGAATGGGCGACAGGGGATGGATCGCTTGATGATTACCTGTTCTGTCGATTCCCTCTGGGGCACCTGGCATTGGCCACTGTGGGAGGATAGGATTCTGGGCTGGCTGGACCATTGGTCTGATCCAGTATGGCTGTTCTTATGACCAATAGAGGACAGTCCCCACCAGCAATATTTATATTTGGTGCACTGAAAGGGCTAACTTTCCAAAGATGACCAAAATGATGAGTGAAAGTATTTTGGAGAAAAACACAAAACAGAACAATGTGAATGAAAATTGAGAGCTATTGTTTAAGGAACTTGTTAGATGGGGCATAAGCCACATTGCATAATTAGCTGAGCTTGCAATGGCCTTCCACTCAACTCGCTGACATTTCTCCGTCTGCAAATGTGGGAACCGTTTTAAAATCGAGATCCACTCAATTACAACACCTCAGGGAAGATTCTAGGCATCAATGATCTGATCATTGGGTTGATGGCGGTAAACAGATTCCCAGAAGGCTCCCTCCCTCCCTCTTCCCAAGAGCCACCCTCATCCTCTCTCCCCTTTCTGCTCCTGCATCCTCTGCAAACTTTCGAAGACGGATGCCTCGTGATGGCCTTCGCTTATGGGGATGTTGCCTAGTGGTCAGGGTTTCGACCCTTTCGGGGGGAAGTGCGCGGCAGATGGTGGGGGAGCCCAGGGCTATTGTCCAAAGTTCGCAGTTTATCACAGGAAGCTCAGAAGGGTGCTTGGCACCTCTTCACGGCTGGGCGTGGCATGGCAGCTCTCTCCTTCTTGGGGTGGCAGCTGCCTCTGTAACGCTGACAGATCTCGGTCGGCGACTCGTCGGTGGCCGGGATCGAACCGGAGACCTCTGGAGCTTAGTGCATGGGCCTCTACAGCATGAGCTAAAAGCCACCTGGCTGTTAGCTATGGCTGTAGAGAAGACTCGTTTTATCTCTCCCTCTAAGTGGTCTTGGTGCCACTAGCTGGGACACACCACCACACCCAGAAGGTGTGTGGTTACATACTTCCCCTAGCTGAGGAAGCGCGTCCTGAGTTCCCAGTTGTAATCCCGGACGACCCCTGTAATGATGCGGCCTCTGGCGGGACCCTACTGAGAGTATCAATTCCGGACAAATTGCTTGGAGCAGGGCAGTCACAGCCCAAGGCTGGGTGTTATTAAAGCACGCCACACCAGCCATGCAGAGAGGACTTTGGTTTTACCCCACTGGCTAATCGGACGTCATACAAGCAATTCCTTCAGAGATTCCAGTTCCCTTGTATCACCACCAGCACCACTCCTTATGGGGATGAACGGTTATGAAAACCAAGACCCCAGTAAAAGAAAAAAGGTTCTCTCAAAGGACAAAGCCCCACATCCAGGTTAATAGACAAGTCAGATCTTAGCACAAATCACACTGTTGCCAATCCTTTAGCATCTAAAATCTAAAGGTTTATTCATAAAAAGAAAGAAAGAGAGAGGAGAGTTAAAATTGTTAAAGAAATCAATTACATACAGAAATGGCAACGTTCTTGGTTCAGGCTTGTAGCAGTGATGGAATAAACTGCAGGCACAAATCAAGTCTCTGGAGAACATCTAGAGATTTGGATGGGTCATTCAGGCCATTGTTCAGAGCTTCAGTTTGTAGCAAAGTTCCTCCCAAATGGAGGGGTTTCCAGGGCTTTTTCTATCCTCTGCCGTGGGGAAGGACCCCTTTGTTCTTACTGTGGAAAAGCACAGCAGCAAGGTGGAGTTTGGAGTCACATGGGCAAGTCACATGTCCATGCCTGAGTCCGTTCTTTACAGGTAGAGCAGCCATTGCTCACATGCTACCTTGAACGTTCCCAGGAAGGCTTCTCATACGTGGATTGGAGTCTCCCAAGCTCCATTGTGAGTTAAGTGATTCTTGACTGGGCACTTCATCAGAAAATTCCTTTCTCAAGAAACTGACCAAATGCTTCACGAATGCTACTTAGAACCAAACACATTGCGATACAAGTGTATAGCCAATACTCATAACTTCAAATACAAAAGTGATACACACGTAGAGACAGCATCATCATAACCAGCAAATTACAACCTTTCTATAGACACCGCACATGACCTCCTTCGTACAAGATTTGGTGCAACTCTAGGACCTTGGTTGCAGCAAGGATCGATACGGTCACAGTTCATGTCAATAAAGTCACAACTCCCCACTTAGAACACCGAGAGACCCCGGTCGTCAGCGGGCAGGATCAAACCTGGGGGCTTAGTGCATGAGCCCCTACAGCATGAGCTAAAAGCCAAGTGGCTATTAGCTAAGGCTATGGAGCTGACTCCTTTAATTCTCTCTCTAGGTGGTCTCAGCGCCACTAGCTGGGACAGAACACCACACCCTGGTGCAACAGGAGCAGGTCCTCCCTTCCCTCGGGGCGAGGGACCTTCAGGTAGTTGCTGAGGGAGAGATCCTGCTTCCTTCACTGCTTCTCTCCCGGGTCCCAGCAGGGCTGGACGGCTTTTTCTCCCTGTGCTGTGGAGAGCAGGTCCTGGGGACTCAGGCCTGGTCTACACTACAAGTTTAGGTCGACTTTAGCAGCGTTAAATCGAATTAAGCCTGGACACGTTCTCACGACGAAGCCCTTTCTTTCGACTTAAAGGGCCCTTTAAACCGGTTTCTTTACTCCACCTCCGATGAGGGGATTAGCGATAAAATCGGCCTTAGCGGGTCGGATTTGGGGTAGTGAGGACGGAATTCGACGTTATTGGCCTCCGGGAGCTATCCCACAGTGCTTCATTGTGACGGCTCTGGACAGCACTCTCAACTCACATGCACTGACCAGGTAGACAGGAAAAGGCCTGCGAATGTTTGAATTTCATTTCCTGTTTGCTCAGCGTGGAGAGCACAGGTGCCCACGCAGAGCTCATCAGCACAGGTAACCGTGATGGAGTCCCAGGATCGCAAAAGAGCTCCAGCATGGACCGAACGAGAGGTACGGGATCTGCTTGCCATATGGGGAGATGAATCAGTACTAGCTGAACTCCGAAGCAGTAAACGAAATGGCAAAATATTAGAAAAGGTCTCCAAGGCCATGAAGGACAGAGGCCATAACAGGGACGCACAGCAGTGCCGCGTGAAAATTAAGGAGCTACGGCAAGCCTACCACAAAGCCAGAGAAGCAAACGGAAGGTCCGGGGCAGAGCCGCAAACATGCCGCTTCTACGCGGAGCTGCATGCCATTCTAGGGGGTGCAGCCACCACTACCCCAACCGTGTGCTATGACTCCCTCATTGGAGAAACACACAGGGAAGCAGGTTCGGGGTACGAGGAAGATGAGGATGGAGATAATGTAGATAGCTCACAGCAGCAAGGAAGCAGAGAAACCGGTTTCCCCAACAGCCAGGATATTTGTCACCCTGGACCTGGAACCAGTAACCCCCGAACTCACCCAAGGCGTGCTCCCAGACCCTGAGGGCACACAGGGAACCTCTGGTGAGTGTACCTTTGTAAATATTACACATGGTTTAAAAGCAAGCGTGTTTAATGATTAATGATTAATTTGCCCTGGCAATCGCGGCCAGTACAGCTACTGGAAAAGTCTGTTAACGTGTATGGGGATGGAGCGGAAATCCTCCAGGGACATCTCCAGAAAGCTCTCCTTCATGTACTCCCAAAGCCTTTGCAAAAGGTTTCTGGGGAGGGCTGCCTTATCCCGTCCGCCATGGTAGGACACTTTACCACGCCAGGCCAGTAGCACGTAGTCTGGAATCATTGCATAACAAAGCATGGCAGCATATGGTCCCAGTGTTTGCTGGCATGCAGACAACATCCATTCCTTATCGCTCTTTGTTATTCTCAGGAGAGTGATATCATTCACGGTCACCTGGTTGAAAAGGGGCGATTTTATTAAGGGGACATTCAGAGGTGCCCGTTCCTGCTCTGCTGAACAGAAATGTTCCCCGCTATTAGCCACGCGGTGGGGGGAGGGGTGAAGTGATCATCCCAGAGAATTGGGTGTGTGGGGGGAGGGGGGTTAGTTGGGTTTGTGCTGCATGTTAACCCGGAAACCGCAGCCCCTCCTTTTACATTGCAAACCCATTTTAAATGGCCAACCCAATCGGTGCTTGATATGGGAAATGAGGGCGCTGCTGTTTGAAACCATTCCCACATGTTAAGAAGGTTAAAAAAGCCAAAAGACTGTGGCTTACCATGGCTGCCTGCAAGCCGAAATCTGTTGCCTGGCACTGCATGAGTGATCTCTCACACCAAACCGGCAGGCCCTCAATATAAGAGGAAAAATGCGACCTTGTAACGAAAGCACATGTGCTGTGTAATGTGAACAGCAAAATTTAACGTGAAAGAGTGTACCCATTGTTCTCTAAAATGTGTCTTTTTTAACCACCTCTCCATTCTCCACCAGCTGCAAATGTTTCTCCTTCACAGAGGCTAGTGAAGATTAGAAAGAGAAAACGGAGGACGCGGGACGATATGTTCACGGAGCTCCAGATGTCCTCCCACGCTGACAGAGCACAGCAGAATGCGTGGAGGCAGTCAATGTCAGACTACAGAAAAGCACAATATGAACGAGAGGAGAGGTGGCGGGCTAAATCGCGGGATGAACAGAGCAAGTTGCGGGCTGAAGATGATAGGTGGCGTCAGCTTGCAGACAGAAGGCAAGAGTCGATGCTCCGGCTGCTGGAGCATCAAACTGATATGCTCCAGCGTATGGTTGAGCTGCAGGAAAGGCAGCAGGAGCAGAGACCGCCGCTACAGCCCCTGTGTAACCAACAGCCCTCCTCCCCAAGTTCCATAGCCTCCTCACCCAGACGCCCAAGAACACGGTGCGGGGGCCTCTGGCCACCCAGTCATTCCACCCCAGATGATTGCCCGAGCATCAGAAGGCTGGCCTTCAATAAGAGTTAAAGTTTTAAACTGCAGTGTGTCCTTTTCCTTCCCTCCTCCCCCACCCATCCCGGGCTAACTTGGCAATTATCCCCCTAGTTGTGTGATGAATTAATAAAGAATGCATGAATGTGAAGTAACAATGACTTTATTGCCTCTGCAAGCGGTGCTCGAAGGGGGGAGGGGAGGGTGGGGTGGTTGATTTACAGGGAAGTAGAGTGAACCGGGTGAGGGGGGCGGAGGGTTCATCAAGGAGAAACAAACAGAAGTTTCACACCATAGCCTGGCCAGTCACAAAACTGGTTTTCAAAGCTTCTCTGATGCGCATCGCGCCCTGCTGTGCTCTTCTAACTGCCCTGGTGTCTGGCTGCGCGTAATCAGCGGCCAGGCGATTTGCCTCAACCTCCCACCCCGCCATAAATGTCTCCCCTTTACTCTCACAGATATTGTGGAGCGCACAGCAAGCAGCAACAACAATGGGGATATTCTTTTCGCTGAGGTCTGAGCGAGTCAGTAAGCTGCGCCAGCGCGCTTTTAAACGTCCAAATGCACATTCCACCACCATTCGGCACTTGCTCAGCCTGTAGTTGAACAGGTCCTGACTCCTGTCCAGGCTGCCTGTGTACGGCTTCATGAGCCATGGCATTAAGGGGTAGCCTGGGTCCCCAAGGATCACGATAGGCATTTCAACATCCCCAACGGTTACTTTCTGGTCCGGGAAGAAAGTCCCTTCCTCCAGCTTTCGAAACAGAGCAGAGCGCCTGAAGACGCGAGCATCATGTACCTTTCCCGGCCATCCCACGTTGATGTTGGTGAAACGTCCCTTGTGATCCACCAGGGCTTGCAGCAGCATTGAAAAGTACCCCTTGCGGTTTATGTACTCGGTGGCTTGGTGCTCCGGTGCCAAGATAGGGTTCCGTCTATGGCCCCACCACAGTTTGGGAATCCCATTGCAGCAAAGCCATCCACTATGGCCTGCACGTTTCCCAGAGTCACTACCTTTGATATCACCAGGTCTTTCATTGCCCTGGCAACTTGGATCACAGCAGCCCCCACAGTAGATTTGCCCACTCCAAATTGATTTCCGACTGACCGGTAGCTGTCTGGCGTTGCAAGCTTCCACAGGGCTATCGCCACTCGCTTCTCAACTGTGAGGGCTGCTCTCATCCTGGTATTCTGGCGCTTCAGGGCAGGGGAAAGCAAGTCACAAAGTTCCATGAAAGTGCCCTTACGCATGCGAAAGTTTCACAGCCACTGGGAATCGTCCCACACCTGCAGCACGATGCGGTTCCACCAGTCTGTGCTTGTTTCCCGGGCCCAGAATCGGCGTTCCACGGCATGAACCTGCCCCAGTAACACCATGATTTCCACATTGCTGGGGCCTGTGCCTTGTGAGAGGTCTATGTCCATGTCAATTTCCTCATCACTCTCGTCGCCGCGCTGCAATCGCCTCCTCGGCTGGTCCTGGTTTTGCTTTGGCATGTCCTGGCTCTGCATATACTCCAGGACAATGTGCGTGGTGTTCATAGTGCTCATAATTGCCGCGGTGATCTGAGCGGGCTCCATGATCCCAGTGCTATGGCGCCTGGTCTGAAAAAAGGCGCGAAACTAGTATCTGACGGACCAGGGGAAGGAGGGAGGGAGGGAGGGAGGGGCGGGTGACAACATGGCGTACAGGTACAGGGAATTAAAATCAACAAAGGTGGCTGTGCATCAGGGAGAAACACACACAACTGTCACACAGAATGACCCCCCCCAAAGATTGAACTCAAAACCCTGGGTTTAGCAGGCCGTTGATTTCACGGAGGGAGGGGGAAGCTAATGAATACAGAACAAATCTATTTTTTACATCTTAAGCTGGCAGCCGACGGTGCAGCATGACTGATAGCCACTGCAGTACGATGACGATGGATACCAGTCTCAATATACCATCTTCTACCAAAAGGCAAGGGGCTGCTGCTGTGTAGCAATGCAGCCCCACGTCTGCCAGCCCCACGTCTGCCAGCACCCAGATCGCCCTTGGCCTCTTCTGGGTGCTTAGCAGAAAATACTGGGCGCTTGGCAGAAAATAGCATACTACGACTGATAGCCATCATTGTCAAGACAGTTCAATAGGACTGAGCATGTCTGCCCAGGTGCCTCTGATCGAACCGCAATATGACGACGATGGATACCAGTCGTAATATACCATCTACTGCCAAAAGGCAAAAGGCAAGGGGCAAGGGGCTGGTGCAATGCAGCCCTACGGCTGCCAGCCCCACGGCTACCAGTCATGATGCACCGTCTACCACCAAAAGGCAGTTAGCTGCTGCTGCTGTGTAGCAATGCAGTACCACGTCTGCCGGCACCCAGATGACATATGGTGACGGTGAGCTGAGCTGAGCGGGCTCCATGCTTGCCGTGGTATGTTGTCTGCACAGGTAACCCAGGTAAAAAGGCACGAATCTATTGTCTGCCGTTGCTCTGATGGAGGGGGAGGGGCCTGACGACAGGTACCCAGAACCCCCCGCGACACTGTTTTGCATCATTCAGGCATTGGGATCTCAACCCATAATTCCAATGGGCGGCGGAGACTGCGGGAACTGTGGGATAGCTACCCACAGTGCAACGCTCCGGAAGTCGACGCTAGCCTCGTTACTGTGGACGCGGTCCACCGACTAGAGCACTTAGAGCATTTTATGTGGGGACACACACAATCGGCTGTATACAACCGATTTCTATAAAACCGGCTTCTATAAATTCGACCTAATTTCGTAGTGTAGACATACCCTAACCGTCTGATGACGCTCTCAAGGACTCATTTTTAAACATATTTTGTATCAGTGAATTGGGAGATAACGTATAATCACTGCTGCTAAGATTAGCGGGTGACAAAATACTGCCGAGTGGTAACGACTGATGAGGAGAGCGGGACAGCGAGTTATATTCCCTGCTGGGCTCCACCAATATTTGGACTGGGTCTCCCCCCCCCCCCGGCCTCCCCCCCCCCCGGCCTCCCCTGCCGCCCCCACGCGCCTTCCCCTTGCTGCCCCCACGCACCTCCCTGAGTGCCCCCCGGCCTCCCCTTGCTGCCCCCACGCATCTCCCCGGGGCCCAGGAGCAGAGCGTCTCTGCTTCTCCTGTGCAGCTCCATGCTGGATCAACTGCCGCCTCAGGGTCCTAATGCACCCTTTCTCCCTGAGCCTGCCCCCTTCAGACCCTTCCCTGTTTCGGCAGGACCTTCAACCAGCACAGCCCTTCACCCCCCTGCCCGCAGTCACCGCTCCTGCCCCACACTAAAATCTAAAGGTTTATTCATAAAGAGAAAAAGATATAGATGAGAACTAGAATTGGCTTCTGCGTACAGACAGCGGCTCTCATCTTCCACAATGTGGACTCTGCTCTAACCACTAGACCCCACTCCCCTCCCAAGGCTGGGGATAGAACCCAGGACTCCTGACTCCCAGGCCCCCCTGCTCTAACCACCACTCCCCTCCCAAGGCTGGGGATAGAACCCAGGAGTCCTGACTCCTAAGCCCCTAACTCCTGCTCAAGCTGGGGAGGGAGGGGGGGCTATAAATTCTGATAGCTCAATTCACACCCCCTGGCACTGAAGGACCCCACTGAGCTGAGGCTGGGGGGCCGCAGGGGTGGGCTGGCTCAGCTGAGTGGAACAGCCCCTGGGGCCCTAATAGGGACCAGAACTGGGTTACATTGCAGTTCCTGTGGGCCCAGCAATTGCCAGCCGCTACGGAGCCCCTACAACGGTGGCAGAAATAGAACACCCTGGCAATGACTGACAACGGCCCCGCCCATCACAGCGCGGCAGGCGGGACTGGTAGCCGAGAAAACGCTTTGATTGATAAAAGCTCCCCTCTTCCCCACCCCCCCTCACAGGAGGGAAGCCAGCTGTTTATCCTGCTGCCAGATGTTTCAGGGTGTTTTCCACTGCGAGGGGAGGGGGGAGCACAGGCAGAATGAACGTGTGTGCGTCTGAAGTGCACGCAATCGGGTCCGTACACAGCCAAACACGAGTCCTGACGGTATCAGAACTGGTGTTTCACCCGCGCCCCAGATTCCCGCGTGTGTGTTTTTCACCGAGATCAGGGCCCCCGTCATGCTGGGCAAACTTCCCCCGCCCTCCTCAAGTGAAATCAGTGCCCCCCGCATGCCCCGTACTGCATGGACCCGACTTGCCCTTCCCTGACTGAGACTGGGACCCCCGTCATGCCAGACACTGCATGGACCCCCCCAGCCAAACCCAGATCCCCCACTGCTCCAGGTGCTGCACAGACCCCCCCCTCCCCCCCGACCAAGATTAGGGCCTGCCATTGTTCCAGATGCTGGGCAGACACACAGTGAGAGACAGTCCCTGCCCCGCAGAGCTGACAGTCTAAACAGACAAAGGAGAGTTCTCCCCATTTTATAGATGGGGAAACTGAGGGCCAGATGCAGCATCCGAGGCGGAGCTGGGAACAAAACCAAGATCTCCTGGGTCCCAATCCAGCGCCTCACTACTTGGCCCAGTCCCCACTGGTTCTGTTGACAGGCCAGGGTCATTCCCCTTCTACCTCTCTCTGCCAGTGATAAAGCGTCCGTCACCTCTGCCCCATCCCTGTGTTCGATCTGGCTGTTTGCAGAAGACTGAGGGTACGTCTACACTTATCGGAGGGTCCGGCGGCAGGCAATCAATGTTCTGGGATCGATTTATCGCGTCTGGTTTAGACGCGATAAATCGATCCCGGATCGACCCCGGAAGTGCTCGCCGTCGACGCCGGTACTCCAGCTCGGCGAGAGGAGTACGCGGCATCGACGGGGGAGCCTCCCTGCCGCGTCTGGACCCGCGGTAAGTTCGGACTAAGGTACTTCGAATTCAGCTACGTTATTAACGTAGCTGAATTTGCGTACCTTAGTCCGAAGTGGGGGGTTAGTGGGGACCAGGCCTGAGTAAACTAAACCCTGGTTCTTTCCCTCCGCCCCTCGGAACATTTCCCCCCTCTACTAAAAAGGACAGCAATTCACTCCAGACCCTTCAAAAACATTCTAAAAAGAAGTTTCAAGGGCCTCTAAATGAAATGAAAAGTAGTTTCAAGTGCTCCGCTGTCCTCCAACTGAAAAGTAGTTGTAAGTGCCCCCCCCCAATTCCTTTGCCAAATGTTTGCCATTTTATAACCACATTTCCCTATATTTTGTAAAAAACTCCCCAGTCTCGGTATCTTTACAGTCGCTCCTAGAAGCACTAAAAAAGGATCAACAGCCCACAGCGCCAGGCGCTGTACAAACCAGGGCCAAGACGACAAACCTTGCCTCAGAGCTGAGCAAGAGCTCTGAGCTCCTGCGAAACCACGTTGTAGCCACTTGGCTGGTGGGTCCGGCTCACGGAGGGGCGCCAGATTTGGGAAGAGGAATTCCCCCAGCTCAGACTGGCAGGGACCCTGGGGCAGACTTCACCTCCCTCTGCAGCATGGATCACCTGGGCACATCTCAGCTAATCCGTTCCCTGGCACCGCGAGGGCCTCAGGCATTGGGGCCCCCTCAGTTTTGCCTGTTCTCTGCCTGATCCCACTCAACACAGAGGGAACTGGGTGAAACTGACCGGCCTGCGTTCTCCAGGTCAGACCAGATGATCTCAGGGTCTCTCTGGATCTACCAAACAAACTGGGGGAGCTGGCAACACACAGCACAAAGGGGACAGGCTGGAAACAGAGATGCCAGGTCATCAGCAGGGCTGAGGCAGCAGGAAAGGACTAAGCAGAGAGTGCACAAGCACAGGGCTCTCCCATGGAGTGGGAAAGCACATAGGGCCTAGGAGGCTGGGGTATGCCCCATGGGATAGGCACACAGGGCTGCAGCATGGCATAGTGGGGTGGGCACAGCACAGGGGGCAGCAGGGTGGAACACAGCGCATGGGATTGGGGCAGCAGAGCTATTGCACGGGGGGCTGGGGCAGTTGGGGGATAGTGCACAGGGAGGGCAGGAGCACGGATGTCACTGCACAGGGAGGCTGAGGAAAGGGGGCTATAGCACAGGGGTGTTGCAGTAGGGAGCAGGGGAGGTTCATGCAATGGGAAGCACGGGTCATGCAATGGGGCCGGGCTGTTGCAGTGGGGAGCAGGGGTTCCAGTGGGGCAAAGGAGAGTCATGCACTGGGGCCAGGTGTTGCAATGGGAGGAGGAGAGTCATGCATTAGGGCCGGGGGTTGCAGTGGGGAGAGGGGAGTCATGCCATGGGGCCGGGGGTTGCAGTGGGGGGAGGGGGAGTCATGCCATGGGGCCGGGGGCTACAGTGGGGACCAGCGGTTGCAGTGGGGGGAGGGGGAGTCATGCAGTGGGAAGCATGGGGGGGTTGCAAAGGGGGGAGGGGGAGTCATGCCATGGGGCCGGTGGTGGGGAAGGGGGAGTCATGCCATGGGGCCGGTGGTTGCAATGGGGGAAGAGGGAGTAATGCCATGGGGCAGGGGGTTGCAATGGGGGCAGGGGGAGTCATGCAATGGGGCCGGGGGTTGCAATGGGAAGCAGGGGGGTTGCTCCGAGCGAGGGGGAGTCATGCCATGGGGCGGGGGGTTGCAATGGGGTAAGGGGGAGTCATCCCGTGGGGCAGGAGGTTGCAGACGAGGGGGGGTCATGCAATGGAGCCGGGGGCTGCAATGGGAAGCAGGTGGGTTGCAGAGGAGCGAGGGGGAGTCATGCCATGGGGCGAGGGGTTGCAATGGGGAGAGTGAGAGTCATGCAATGGGGCGGGGGGTTGCAATGGGGTAAGGGGGAATGATCCCATGGGGCAGGGGGTTGCAGAAGAGGGGGAGTCATGCAATGGGGCCGGGGGCTGCAATGGGGGAAGGGACAGTCATGCAGTGGGGCCGGGGGCTGCAATAGGAAGCAGGGGGGTTGCAGAAGAGCGAGGGGGAGTCATGCCATGGGGCGGGGGGTTGCAATGGGGCCGGACCCCCCCGCGCACCTGTAGATGAAGACCTTGGAGCAGCTGACGGAGGGACTCAGGTCGCACATGGCCTGGTCCCCGGGGTCCCGCTCCCGCGAGCTCTCCGCGTGCAGCGCATACAGGGAGAGCGCCAGCCCCAGCGCGCACAGCACGAGCCGCAGCGCCCGCTCCCAGCCCGGCGCCGCCATCGCCTGCTGCCACCGCGCGCCGGGCACGGGTTCGCCCCCACTGGCCCGCGCACCTGCCAATCAGCCAACGGCTCCGGCCCATTGGCTGCCCTTCAGGAGGTGGGACGGGGAAGCAAGGCATTCTGGGACTTGTAGTTTTATGTACCCAGTGGAGGAGAGGGGGAGCTATGGCGCTTGGGGGGGGGGTCTAGTGGTTGGCCCAGAGCCCTGGGGTAGCAGGGGGCTCCGGGGGCTATTTAAAGTGCCGGGGCTCCAGCTACCTCTGCTGCCTCGGTCCTCTAAATAGCCGCGAGAGCCCCGCAGCTTCCCCAGGGCTCCGGCACCTATTTAAAGGGCCAGGGTGGTAGAAGCAGGGGGGCCCCCTGCCCTACCTGCAGCCAGCAGCCCCTGCTGCACCCCCTGCCCTGCCTCCAGCCCCGCACCCCCTGCCCCCACCAGCCCGTCTCCAGCCAGCCCCTGCTACACCCCCTGCCCTGCCTCCAGCCCCGAACCCCCTGCCCTGCCCGCACCAGCCCCTGCCTGCAGCCAGCCCCTGCTGCACCCCCTGCCCTGCCCGTACCAGCCTGCAGCCAGCCCCGCACCCCCTGCCCCTACCAGCCCCTGTCTCCAGCCAGCCCCGAACCCCCTGCCTGCAGCCAGCCCCTGCTGCACCCCCTGCCCTGTCTCCAGTCAGCCCCTGCCCTGCCCCTGCCTCCAGCAAGGAATATATGTAATATATCATTTTGATTTTATTTATAGAGTTATGGAAAGTAAATAATACATGGAAGAAATGAAAGGGGTTTTTTTACGTCTTTTTTTTTAGTCATCCCTGTCGGGGCCCCGCCTAAAATGTTCAAATTGGGCCCCGCACTTCCTAAAGCCAGCCCTGCATACAGTAATGGCAAAGTTCTCGGTCCAGGCTTGTAGCAGTGATAGAATAAACTGCAGGTTCAAATCATGTCTTTGGTGTACATCCACAGCTGGGATGGGTCATTCAGTCCTTTGGATAGAGCTTCCTTTTTTAGCAAAGTCCCTCCAGAGGTATGAAGCAGGATTGAAGACAAGATGGAGACAAGGCATCAGCCTTTTATAGTCTCTTGCCGTGTGGTCTTTGCTTTCTTTGTCCCAAGGACACTCTATCCAGCATGTGGCATAGAAAAACCTTAGAGTTCTGTCCATAGGCAGGTCCCTGCATGCCTTGCTGAGTCACAAGGTGTATCTACCTTCTCTCAATGGGTCAATTGTATAGCTCATGGTCCTTAGTGGGCCATCAAGCAGGCTAGGCAGAACTAACACCAACTTGTCTGGGGTGTTCCCCGGAAGCATAGCACAAGTTTGAAATACAGACAGTATAGAGCCAATATTCATAACGTCAACTACAAAACTGATACACATATACAGATAGCATAATTATAATCAGCCAATCAGAACCTCTCCATAGACCCCTTCCACGACAACCTTTATACAATATTGGCTGCAAATATATAACAGTGGTCGCAACGGTGATCTATACAGCTACAGATTATGTCAATAGCGTCACAGGAGGTGACACGGCATCAGTGAGACTGATATTGGAATACCACATCCAGTTTTGGTGTCCACCTTTGAAAAAGATGTTGTGAAATTGGAGCTGGGGCAGCAAAGAGCCACCCAATGTTCTGAGGGCTGGAGAAAAATGCCTTCTAGTGAGCGATTGAAAGAGCTCAACCTCTTTAGCTTATCAAAAGAAGATCGAAAGGTGACTTCATTGAAGTGTTGAAGTGCCTTAATGGAGAGAAAAGATTGGGTATTAAAGGGCTCTTTAATCGAGCAGAGAAAGGCAGAACAAGACCCAGTGGCTGGAAGGTGAAAAGAGATAAATTCATATTACAAATAAAGCACAAATATACAACAGCGAGAATGATTCACCACAGGAACAAGCTACCAAGAAAAGTGGTGGATTCTCCATCTCCTGATGTCATTGAATGAAGACTAGATGCCTTTCTGGAATGCGTTTGCCCCCAAAGGAGCTATTGTGTCATACAGGAGGCCTGTGACATGCAGGGGGTCAGATTAGATGCTCTAATGGTCTCTTGTGGCCATCAAGTCTACTAATTTCTGAAAAACTGAGTGTAGCATTGGGAGCAGCGTCTGAGGTTTTACCGTCTAGTCGGCTCGCTTCCTAAAATGAACACTCCTTGAGTGGGATGATCCACAGGGAGTAGCTCAAACCTCCAAAGTGCCTGGCCAGGGGCAGGATATTAGCACAGCAAGGGAGGGGCGTGGCAGTGACATCACAAAGGCCTTTTGCAGGACCTCAGACTATTGGTCAAAGGTGGTGACCTCACAGAGAGATACTGACATCAGCCAGGCAGGACAGAGGCGAGTGGCCCGGGAAACCTCAGAGACTCCTGTGGCTTTGCTTCAGCAAGTCTCTGTCTCGAGGTCTCTCTTTGAGGACTGAGAGAACATTCGGGTTCACGTATGTGAGCGGCAGGAGGAACCTCTGTCGAGTTTTCTCCTTCCCTTTCCGTGATTGTACTAGAAAGCAGACGTCCCTGTTTAGAAGGTAAGAGCCTCCTCCAGATTGGAAACCTCTTCAGTCTGATCCATCTGGTGACAGTTGAATTCTAGGCATGGAAAACACCAGCTTAAGGAGGCAGAATTTGATTCCGCACCTGGGATTTTGTCCCTTAGAATCACTGGGGACATTGGGGTTTGTCCTTTTGGTTTCACCTTTTCCTCCATCCATCCCTCCTTTCTTTTCTTCTCTTGCTTCTTTTGTCCTTTCCCCTGTTCCCCTCCCAACACCAGGGGGTGTGTGTTTGTGTGTCGCGGGGGAGCGCTCTGCAGCTCCCACTGTGGGAGGTCCACCCAAAAATGTGGGGCTGAAGTAGTGACCCGGCAGTGATCCCCACCAGTAGCGTAGCTAGGGGGGGTGCAGGGGAAGCAGCCACTTCCCCTCAGCACATTTTCCAAAAGCAGTGCCTTAGTTAGGGGTTACCGTGGCGCCAGCAGGAGGGGCCCACACTCCACTCTGAAGCTTGGCCTGCCCGGCTGGCGCTGACCTCCTGCACGCAAAGGGGGGGCAGCACGGCCAGAGGAGCCATGGGGGGGCCGCGGGGGCAGAATGGCATGGCCGGAGGAGCCATGGGGGGCAGGGCTGGCTCTAACTTTTTTGTTGCCCCAAGCAGCAAAAAAAAGCGCCGCCCCCCGAGACCCCCCCGCCGAGCGCCGCACCGCTGGAAACCCCCCCCGAGCGCCCCGCACCGCGCCGCCCCCCCACCGAGCGTCGCGTCGCGCCGCCGGAGCCCGCCCCCCCCCGCCGAGCGCCGTGCCGCCGGAGCGCCCCCGCCCCCCCGTGGAATGCCGCGCCGCGCTGCCCCCCCGCCGAGCACCGCGCCGCCGGAGCGCCCCCGCCCCCCCGCGGAATGCCGTGCCGCGCCGCACTGCCCCCCGCCACCCCAAGATTGGCCGCCCCTTACCAGGTGCCGCCCCAAGCATGTGCTTGGTTGCCTGGTGCCTGGAGCCAGCCCTGATGGGGGGCCGCGGGGGCGGCACGGCATGGCTGGAGGAGCCATGGGGGGGGGCGGCATGGCCGGAGGAGTCATGGGGGTCGCGGGGGCGGAACAGCACGGCCGAAGGAGCCATGGGGGGGTCCAGAGGAGGAGCGAAGGGGGGGCGCCTTTTTAATGTTTGCTCCCCCTGCTCTTAGAACCTGGCTATGCCACTGATCCCCACCAGTGACCTGGGACATCCTTTGGGCTCTCTGGTGAGAACCCTCAGCCTCCCGTCCTCAGCCTCTACCCTGACTGGCTGAGCAGGGGGTTATTGACAGGGAGGAGTCTCAGGTCCTTGTTCTCTTTTAAGACCAAGTAAATAAGTCATAAGCGGTTCTAGGTTTGATGAATTTTGCTGCATTTTTCTCTGCATTAATTGTCTCTGAGCAGCTCATGATTCTCTCTAACATTGCAGTTCTCCTCAAATACTTGCTGAATAATTACTGAGCACTGTTGTTGGTCTGGAACTCATCTGAGAGCACTTTATTCAGGTCATTCAATGTATGAAATTCAAGATCCGATGGTTAGTTTGAAAATCAGGGCTCTTGGGTCCTAGTCCCAACTCTGCCACTGACTGGCTGTGTGACCTAAGACAAGTCAATTCTCCTTTCTCAGCCTTAGCTTCTCCCTCTTTCAAGTAGGGATAATAATGATCCGCTCCTACCTACCTCACAGTGGGTGGAGGATGGGGATCCATTGGAGAGTGTCACTAGGAGGAGTGCATAATATGAGGTGTCCTAGCACGTTTACTCAGATTAGATTGTGAAATAGTTGAAATAGTCTATTTTATTTGTATTTTTTTATATTGAAATTGATAAGAGCAGCAACTACTTAGCTCAGACTGAGGCATCTTATCTCATTTTCAAGATCTAAGTGTCTCCTCTTGGTGTGCGACGAGACAATTTAACACACTGTGACAAACAGGAGATGCTTTTGTTTTGCAACAAAATATTTTTGCAAAGAACTTTCATCCCACTTGTTATGAATTCAAGAAACAAACTGGTTTAGTCTGAATGGGATTTTCTGACAGAAACGGTTTCAATGAAATTTCCCCACCATCTCGATTCCTGGGCTCTAACCCTGCCCAGGGGTGAAAGGAATTTAAAGGATTTACCGTTACGCCGGAGTCCTGAGCGGGGGTGTGGCCTCAACCGGAAGAGGCGGGGCCTTTCAAGATTTAAAAGCCCTGGGGCTCCAGCTGTGGCTGGGAGCCCCAGGGCCTTTAAATCACCCCGGAGCTACCAGCTGCAGAGGCGGCTGGGAGCCCCGGTGCTCAGGGGCGAATTAAAGGGCCCGGGGCTCTGGCCACCGCGGAGCTCTGGGCCCTATAAATCACCGCGGGAGCCCGGCTGCCGGAGCTCCGGCAGCGCTTTAAAGGGCCCGGGGCGCCCCGCAGTGGCAGAAGCTCCGTCCCTTTAAATCACCGCGGGAGCCCGGCTGCCGGAGCTCCGGACCCTTTAAATCCCCGCCCAAGCCCGGCTGCCGGAGCTCCGGCGGCGCTTTAAAGGGCCCGGGGCTCCCCGCAGCAGCAGGAGCTCCGGCCTTTTAAAGAACCACGGGAGCCCGGCTGCCGGAGCTCCGGCAGTGCTTTAAAGGGCCCAGGGCTCCCAGCAGCAGCAGGAGCTCCGGCCATTTAAATCACTGTGGGAGCCCGGCTGCCGGAGCTCCGGCAGCGTTTTAAAGGGCCCGGGGCTCCCCGCAGCAGCAGGAGCTCCGGCCCCTTAAAGAACCGTGGGAGCCCGGCTGCCGGAGCTCCGGCGGCGCTTTAAAGGGCCCGGGGCTCCCTGCAGCGGCTGGAGCCCTGGGCCCTTTAAATCACCGCCGCAGAAGCCGGTCCCGTCCGGCACGGCGTACTGGCTCTTGCCGGTACGCTGTACCAGACCGGACCGGCTTACTTTCCCCTCTGCCGTGCCTCTGAGGGGTTTGTTGTCCATTAGAACAGGAGTCAGGACTGGTGGCTTCTCTGTCTGGCTCTGCCACCGCCTTGCTGTCTAGGCCCGTGGATAGGTCCCTTCCCTTCTCTGTAGCTCAGGCTCCTCCCCATCTGTCCAATGCGAACAGGGACAAGTCTCGAACTCTGGGCGGTCGTGAGCCTAAGTGAGATAAGGGGCGTTAAAGCCCTCTGTGAAGGAGAAAGGGGAATTTCTCAGTGTTTAGCACCAAGGAATTCTAAAGTTTTCTAAAATATCTAGTCTGCGGAAACAAGAAATGGTCGGGGCCAAATTTTTTAAGCATTGTCTTTTTAAAAGCCCATTCAGGGATGTGAGGCCCTGTCTTTTAGGTACCTGGGGTTCTTTGCCAGCAGGAGAGAAGAGGTTCCTGCCTCCATTTTTGTGGCCTTAACAAACCAGATGCTGTGCCCCAGTTCTCGTCTGCGATCCCTGAAAAAGAACCTCTTCCCATCCATTAACAAGACAGGACCTATCTGTAAAAGGGGAACAAAGAGAACCCTAGGACTTACAGACTAGCCAGCCTCACTTCCATAGCTGGAGAGAGACTGGAATACATCATTAAACAATCCCTTTGTCAGCACCTACAGGATAATTTGGTTCTTAGGACTAGTGAGCATGGACTTGTCAAGAACAAATCATTCCAAACCAATCCTAGCTCCTTCTTTGGCAGGGTTCCGGGCCTAGTGGAGGTGGGTAAACAGTAGATTAGGGTTACCATACGTCTGTTTTTCGCCGGACATGTCCGGCTTTTCGGCAATCAAACCCCCGTCCGGGGGGAATTGCCAAAAAGCCGAACATGTCCGGGAAAAATACCGGCCGGGCACTTCCTCTCCCGCGGCTGCTCTGCTCCTCCCCTGACTCAGACTTCGGCTCTGTTTAAGAGCCAAGCTGCCCGAGCCAGCGCTACCAGCTTCGGGCAGCCCCCTTGCCTCCGGACCCCAGCCGCCGGCCGGGCACTTCCCCTCCCGGGCTCCAGCTGCTCTGCTCCTCCCCTGACTCAGACTTCGGCTCTGTTTAAGAGCCAAGCTGCCCGAGCCAGCGCTATTGGCTTCGGGCAGCCCCCTTGCCTCCGGACCCCGAGCCGCCGGCCGGGCACTTCCCTTCCCGGGCTCCAGCTGCGCTGGGGAAGCGCCGGCCGGGGGCGCAGGGTCTGGAGGCTGCCCGGCAAACCGTGAAGCCGGTAGCGCTCGGGCAGCCCTTTTCGCGTGGCTGGGAGGTAGGAGGGGGAGTTAGGGCGGGGACTTTGGGGAATGGGCTGAGTTGAATGGGCGGGGGTGGGGAAAGGGGCGGGGCCAGGGCCCATGGAGTGTCCTCTTTTTTTATTTTTTAAATATGGTAACCCTACAGTAGATGTGATCTCTCTTGGTGTTTCTAAGGCTTTTGACACAGTCCCATGGGACATTCTCACAAGCGAACGAGGGAAATGTGGTCTAGATGGAATCAGTGGAATGGGAGTGCAGAGCTGGTTGAAAGCCCAGACCCCAAGAGCCCTTCTCCATGTCTGGCTGTCCAACGGAGAGGGTGTACCTACTGGGTCCGGCAGGGATCAGTCCGGGGGCCGGTAGTATTCAATATTTTCCTGAAGGATTTGGAAAATGGAGTGGAGAGCATGCTTCTACAATTTGCAAATGACACCAAGCACTTTGGAGCACAGGATTGGAATTCAAAACGCCCTTAACAAATTGGAGACTTGGTCTTCTTGAGCCAAACTCCATGGCTGGGCCCCTCTCTATAGACTGGGCTGAAGTGAAACCCCAGAGCCAAACACTCCTCCTCCTGGGCAGTGCGCTCCCACCTTCAATGGGCAGATGCTGCTTAGCACTGTCAGAGCAGCTTTTGCTGGGGGCTTCTCCCAGCACTTTCCAATAGTGGGAAAGTATGAAATCCCCATTTGACTGCTGGGGACAGAGCCAGAGAGGGGGGAGCAATTTGCTCAAAGTCCCACAGGGAAAGGAAAACACCCAGCAGTGGAACCAACAGGAAACCCAGCAATGGAACTCAGGAGTCCTGACTCCCAATCCCCTGGTCCAGTCACTCCAGCGGAGCACACTCCCTCTCAAAGCAGGGGGAGCGGACGTGAGGGCCTGCTTGTGATTGCCAGCTGTGGGAGGGAGTGTGCAGCAGTGGTTAGCGAAGGGGCCTGGAAAGAAGGCCTGCTGGGTCCCATCCATTCTTCTGACACTTGGTGTGACCCTGAGCCAGTAGCTTCCCCGCCCCAGGCCTGGTTCTCATCAGTGGGGTTGGGGTCGCAGTCCCGACAGCCCAGGGGGGTTGGGAGGCTCCAGGAAGGTGTGTAAAGTGCTGGGATGTCGGGATCCCGGATGCGCTGTCACCCCCGCACTAGGGCGGTGTCCGGCACCCCCTGCTGCTGGCCGAGTTTCTCTGTCCCTTGGCAATAAGACAGACTCTTGTTTTCACAGCCAGCCGATCGCCCCGTGCCATCACCCTGCCTGCTTGCTGGGCAGGGTAACTCCTCAGGTCACCACCACCCTCTCCAGCCTGCCTTGGGCTTGGAGAGTGAGGAGAAGGGCGAGGGACGACCGTGAACATCCTCCATCCATCGCTCCGTCACCAGAGCAAGTGAGTGGCATTAGGATTCCTCGGTGGCGTCCCCTGTCTGTCCGGGGAGAGGCAGAAAGAGGGGGAGAGAATCTCTCCCAAAGGAGATTGGATTTGCAAACAGCCCCCAGGAACCCCTCGCACTCAGACGGGGGAGGGGCTTCTCCAGAGCCATCTCCAGTGTGTTTGGCAAGGTCCCAGCAATGGGGCTCCCAGCCCTTCCCTTGTGGGAGACTGTTCCCCAGGCTGAGAGTCTCTGAGCTGGGCCAGACCCTGTGAGCTGCTGAGCATGGAAATCAATGAGAACTGAGGGGGCCCTGGCCTTGCTATGCTTAGGGACTTTGAAGTGGGGAATGGTTTCCCAGAAGAAGTCCGGACTCCTGGGTTCAGGGCTGGCTTTAGCAAGTGCGGGGCCCGATTCCTGGGGAGGCACTTTGGATTGCCGGCTGGGGGAGCGGGCCCCGCCGGGCTTGCCGCGCTCCGTCTGGAGGTCTGGCCGGGGTCGCGGAGCTGCGGGGCTGTCACGGTCCAGCCTGGGTCGTGGGGCTGCGGAGCTGCCGCGCTCCGGCCGGGGTCACGGGGTCACAGGGCTGCCGTGCTCCAGCCTGGGTTGTGGGGCTACGGGGCTGCCGCGCTCCGGCCGGCGCTCTGGCCAGGGGAGCGGGGCCCCCGAAGACGACTGCCGCCGGGGTGAGTGCGCAGGGCCCTCTTAGGCGCGGGGCCCGATTCTGGGGAATCGGGCGAATCGGCCTAAAGCCGGCCCTGCCTGGGTTCTGTTCCTTCTCTAGCCTGGGCGGGGGTGGGGGGGTCTGAGTGTGGTCTGGGGTGGCAGGAGGGAGCTGCTTGTCCAAAGTGACCAGTGGTCTTTGTGACTGACCCCAGTGCTCGAAAAGGACGAGACTCCCCGGTTCTTGCAGCCCCAGGGATGACGAGGGGGAGCAGATCATGCAATGAACTCCTGCCGGTGTGTGTAGCTTGCCCTCCCTGCACCCCCGTGGGGGGAGCAGGAGCTGCTCTGGCTGGGGCAGGGATGGGGAGGGAGCAAACAGGCTGGTTAGTGAGAGGCTGCCTTGACCCCAGACTCATGCCTGCTCCCCGCTGGGTTCCAGGATGGCCAGGCTCCTGAGGATGTTCAGGAAGAAGGCTCTGCAGGTGGCCCCAGAGCCTGAGGGAAGCAGCCACCATCTTCCCCAGGAGCGGAGCGGCCCCTCCGTCCCCGCTGGCGGGGAAGGAGCTCCCGGCCGCGCCAGGAGGTGGAAGTGCCCAGCCTTCTGGCGGAGGAAACCCACTCCCGGCGCAGGCGCCGAGGTGGGAGCATCACCTCCCAGGCCAAAATGGAGCTGGGCCAGGCTGCGGCTGGGCAGGCAGGACCCAGCCCAGGGGCGGAACCGGGCAGGGTGGCTCTGGGGCTTGTGGTTGTGTGGGCAGCAGCGGCCCCAGGAGCCCAGCCCCAACTTCCAAGAGGGGGCATCACCCTGCTCGGTCAGTGAGGACCTTCCAGCCTCCCCAGGGCAGGAGGTGGAGGATCCCTCTGCCAGCCCCAGCAGCTCGGGCCGCTCCCCATCCGACAGCAGCAGCGCCTGCGACTCGGACAGCACCCTGGCCGATGGACGCTTCTGCTTTCTTCCAGGTGAGGAGCCAGGCTGGGTTCAGGGAGGAGTGAGGAGGGGGCTGTGAACACCCTGGGCCCAGGCCCTCGAGCAGTGCTATGGGGGTGGGTCTCCAGCCCAGGTGTCTGGCCTGAGCCATGTGAACCCCACCGACACTAGATGCTGCCACTTTGGTCCTTGGTGCTCCATTTTGCGTCGGGGGGGGGGGAGGCACCTCCAAGGGAGTCCAGGACAGTGTGTGTGTGTGGGGTCTCTTTGCTATGGGCTCCTGAAGGAGTTGGGGGCTGACGACATCACTGAGAGGGGGGAGTGTGGGACCCAATCTGCCCTATGTCCCGGAGGTGGGAAGGGGACACATTGTCCCACCATGCCCCTGTCCTTCCCCCGAGTGGCAGCAGGCGTCACCCTGTCCCCTTCTCTCCCTGGTGCAGCGTCCGCCAGGGACTCCGAGGACGAGGAGGAGGAAGAAGAAGGGGTAGACTTGGTAACAGAGGAGGCTGCTCTCATGAACATCCGAGAGCAGCTCCATGGCCGAGAAAAGGTACAAATGTTCCCCAGCTGTGCTGGAATGGAGATTGTCCTGCTCCTTCCCAGCATCCCGACCCCCTGCAGAAGGTCTTGGTCCTATTGGGGACCTTTCTCCTCCATGATCTGGGACCGCCAAGATGGGGGTGTTTGTCACACACCAGCCAGGGTCTCCTCCCCCCACAGGCACTGTCCCAGTTCCTGACCCTGATTGTGGAGGAGTCGTGGGTGATTTGGACAATATCCCACTATCCGCCATTCAGGCCTAAGTCCTGCAGCTGGTGTGGCTGGGGCAGGGAGGTCCCTGGCTAACTGGCTCTCTCTCCCCTAACCCCACTCCTGGTGGGCGCAGGACGAGGCGCAGCAGCTCGAGTTCCTGCACGCCATCTACCCCGCGTGCCTCGCTGCCCAGCAGAGAAGGGAGGACACATTGGAGCCACACTGCTCGAAGGCGGCTGTGGCGGAGAGGATTGTGGTGAGTGAGACACGGCGCCCGGCAGCTGGAGGGTGGACAGAGGCATGGGAGGGGCAGGGGTCTCCCCGGGCCGATGGTTGGGGGATGGCTGGTGCTGGAAGGCAGCTGAGGGCAGGGATTGCTGGGGCTGAAGATTGGGGAGAAGAGACGGGAGAACTAGTGGGCAGGAATCGGAGGAGCGGGAGGCAGCTGGGGGGATCCTGCTGGCTGTGTAATCTCCTCCTTGGGAAGTGTCAGTGAGGCCCAAATCTCACATGCTCCTTTGTCTCCTTTGGGTCTCACAGGAGCTCATTGAGGAGCTTCCTCCTGACTCTCCACCCGGCGCCGTCCTGGCCAACTCCCTCTTTGCTGTGGCCAACCTCAGGTACCGAGACCCTCTTGCCCGGTTCCCCTAACCCCGGTGCTGCTCAGGCCCATGGCTGGGAGTCACTGCCCCTCCCACTCCCAGGTCACCTCCCAAGCCAGGGGGGCTCCTCTGGCAGAGGTGCGGGGAAGGGTCACTCCCTCGCCTGGCTGCTCTGTTCTTTTCACTCCAGTCACATTGCAATGGCTTTGGGGAGAGGCTGACTCCCAGGATCAGATACAGGAGGGGCAGCAGGGTCCAGGGAACAGGCGCTATTCCTGCCCTGCCACTGTCGGTCTGGGAAACCTTGGCCTTATCATTCCCTGGCTCAGTGCCTCAGTTTCCATTCTCGCCAGCCTCTGCCTATTTCCCTGCAGTTTCACGTCCGTGTCGGTGCCAGTCCCACCCCCGCACTGCACAGTCTAATACCGGCTCCACTCTCTTGCCAGCACCATGACACCTGCCCTGGCGCCGGAGCTGGAGACCCACCTCCTCCAAGCCACCCTGCACGCCGTCTTCACCCTGGGCACGGAGAAGGACACCACCCAAGTCCAGGTAGATCAGCTAAATCATGGATTGAAGAACCAGCTGTCATCCTGCCTGAATCCTTGCTAATTGCCTGCAGTGGGATGTGAATGAGAGAGGCCAGGATATGTGTTTGGGGGTCTCACCAGTGCTTCCCAGAGACCCCTCTTCCCATCCTGTGGCAGGTGTAGCCCCAGTTTCCCTAAGTCTGACCCATGGCTCTCCCTTGCTTTGCAGGATCTGCATAGGGTCATACCAGACCTTCTGGACGCCATGCTGGGGAACCTGCTGGCAAAGACCCCAGACATTGACAAGCTCCACTACATCTTGGAGGTGAGCCCGATGAGAGGGGTGGGGGCAATTTGACCTTCACTCTTAGATCCATTTTCCAGTCTGTCCTCCTAGCTGGGCCCCCAGTGGCCGTCCTTGGTCAGGGCAGTCAGTGCAATGCAGGGTCAGGCCCTTCCTCCTTGAAGGACAGAGGAAGGAGCTGGGACTTCACCCAGAGCTCTGCCTGGTTGTGTCGAGCACTAAGCACAGGGCCGCTGGCTGGCTTGGGGAGTGAGAGTCTGAACCCCTCCTGGGAGAGCCAGAAGATGGTCCTCAGAGAAGAGCCACAGCCTCATTCCTAGAGAAACAGGAGGGCCCCAGAGAATCAGCCCTTGTCTCTGACGGGCCCCGAGATTCCTGGGGGGATTGTGCTCACACTCAGTCCCTTCACCCAGCCAAGGACTTGAGAACCAGGGAGGGGGGAGGGGTCTGTCTCCTTCCTGGGGAGCTGTTCAGGAATCAGGAGTTCAGGGAGGATGGGACCAGCCCCGACACCGAGCATTGTCCCAATCTAGAGAGACAATGACAAGCTGTGACCTGCAGGATACAAGCATCGTCCTGGGGGCAAGAGTCCCCTTCTAAAGCTCTGCGGTCAATGAATCTGATATTCCACCCCCACCGCATACAATGTCTTAGCCCCCTGGGGATGGAGAGGGGCCATTAGCACAACACATGCACCCCCCCATCAATCCTGAGCTGCCTCCTTTCCCCACAGCACATTAACTACTGGACCGTGTCCAGGGTGCCACAAGAGAGAGCCAGGGCCATCAGGAGCAGCGCGGCCCTGCTCACGTCCGTCATCCCCCTCCCTGACTTTGACGTAAGTGGCCTCTGAGCCCAGCTTCCTGACTCCAGGCGTAGGGGGGCTGGCTCCAACGGGCTGGAGGAGCTGCTGCTGCAGGGGCTGTGGGCTAGGAGTGGTCCTCTTGGGGAGGCAGAGTCAGAGCAGAGAATGAGCCTGGCTTGAGTCAAGTTCTTCTTGTCCTGGTTAAGTGGCAACTCTCGCTTGTAAGGGGAGCATGCTCCAGGTTCTTGCCTTCTTGTCATCCTGGAGCAGCTGGGGAAGCAAATCCTCATGGAGGGCCCTGCCCGCATCCCTGTTCTCCGGGCTCCCTTGCGGGCAGAGAGAATTAAGGATCCAGCTCTAGCTCCTATCCTCTAGCATCTCCTGCAGAGGGGCTGAGGGGAAGGAGAGTCCTGGCCCAGGCGGGGACTGGGAGCTGACAGGAAAATGCTGATGGAGTCCCCTCTCCCTCTCCCTTCCATTAGAACTCAGCCGAATTCCCCAAGATGGGCCACCACGTGGCACAGCTGGCTCTGTCCATCAGTGACCCAGACCAGGACGTCAGCCAGCAGGCCAGGGAGGGGGTTTACCGGCTCTACCAGCTCCTGCTGCGCCAGAGGGGTAAGGAACCCGGCTGGGAACTGGCACCCGCTAGACGAGTGAGACTGGGACCCCAGCCAATTTCTCTCCGAGTGACCCGGGCTGGCGGATAAGTCTCTCTCGATCTCTTTCTGTGTTCTCCACCACCCCCGCAGTTCTGTTGGGCTCTGCCCACTGTGCAGCCACCAATGGGATTGGAAGGACACAAGCCCTGCAACCCGAATGACAAAGGTGTGTGTGTCTCTCTCTTTCCCAGACCTGAACATCCATGAGGTCGAAGACCTTTGGTGCTGGGACTGGCACCAGGACAGCAGGCTCCTGGGCTACAAGAACACAGCCAGGGTTGGGGAGGTAAGGACACTCTGCCAGGGCATGGCACAGCTCTGCAGGGCAGGTGGCTGCCTCCTGGAGCCACGCGACGGAGTTGCCGTTCTAGGCCAGGATTTGGAGCCTGGTTCTGGGCAATCTGCTGAAGCCTCACATCTGCTTGGTTTCAGGTCTTTGGCAAATTCTTCTGCGAGGGGCAGAGAAGATTCTTCCTGCAGACAGCAGTGCTGGCCATGCACGACCCCCTGCTGCGTGTCAGCCAGGCTGGGCTGCTCCTCACTTACTCCCTCCTGGGGCAAGCCCAGCAGCTGATGGGGAACAAGGTGAGCAGCTGCATTAGACTCAGGAGATTGGGGCGGTGCCCAGGCCTCATTCCCATCCTCTGGCCATTCGCCGGCCTGGCAGCAAGGCGACTGGTGGGGAATGAGAGTGAGAGCAGCTGCTCCTGGGAAGGGAGATGAATTCACCTCCACGAGCAGGAGGGAGCCACCTTGTCCCCGGAGCAGTTCCAGCCCAGCTCTTTAGCAAGGCTAATGAATGACAAGCATTGCCTCAGCACGGACTTCTGTTCTTGGGAAGGGCAGCAGAGTCCTCTACGTGCCCTCTGCGAGCCTCTCCTGTCACCCGCGCCACCACCCAGAGTTGTTCCCGTCACTGGCAGCCTGGGAGGCCAAGGACTGAGGGGTGATGGCGACTGACCGGGCAGTTCTGAGGCACATGGGCGGGGGAAGCTCGTCCTGCTGCCGGCAGGGCTGGACTCGCTCTAGAGAGAACGGGAGGATTCAGTCAGCAGGGGCTGCTGATCTGCCCCATTCAGCAGGGCTGCCATCCTGTGGCTTCAGCCTCAGTGGCTGGGATGACTTGGGGAAAGGTCTCAAGCTCCCCACATCCCACTTCACTGCTGCCAGAATCCCTCTGCCCCCCCCGCTAAAGCCCCCTCCCTGCCCAACCTGGGTGGGGGTGGAGGAGAGTGGTCGGAGAACTTGAGCTGTGGATTGGCGGTGGAACAGCTGTCAGGGGCACTGGGCGGGAGGTGGCAGGAGCTCCCCCTACAAGGAGGGGGGTTGGCACTGGAGGTCCCTAGAAAGACTCCATTCTGGGGGTCAGGAGGGGGACTCCATCCCTCAGAGGTGCGCGGGTGCTGGGTGGAAATGCTGCTGGTCCCAGGTGCCCTTAATTCCCCCTGATTCCGCGGGGCCTCTGAGTCTCTGACAGGTCCTCGTTCCCTTGCAGCAGGAGGACGTCACGGCCAACATAATGGACCAACTTTACATCATCCGGCACTTGCGCCAAGTGCCGGAGGCGCTGCAGGAGTTCTGCCTCCAAGGCCACCAGCAACTCCCGCTCCCTCTAAACGGGGAGTGTAGTGAGACTGAGTGGCCTCCCTCCGAGCAGGAGAGCGAGGGCACCTCTACACGCCCCTTGGAGGGCGGAGACTATATCGCCCCGCCCCCTTCGCCTGTTGGACTGTTTGTTGCCTGGCCACCGGGGCCTCTGGTGCACTCTCTTGAGACTGAGTGGCCTCCCTCAGAGCAGGAGAGCGAGGGATCCCCTACACGCCCCTTGGAGGGCAGAGCCTATAGCGTCCCGCCCCCCTCGCCGTAAGGACCGGGGCGTGGGGCCGGAAATATAAAAGGCCGGCCCTGCACCACAGTTGGGGGACAGCCTGCAACAGAGGAGGACACTTGGCCTGTTCGCCAGAGGCCCCTAACCCTAACCCTAAGCGCAGGCATGGACGAGGCCTGGCCCGGAGTACCCACTGCGGTTTACCCCAAGGAGCCGGAAGAGGCCTGGAGGCCACAGGTACCAAACCCCGGGGAGGCAGGAAGTAGCCCAGGAGCAGCCCGGGAGCTGCTGGCTGCAGAGCCCGGCGCGACTCAGTCGGCGTGTTGCGCCTGGATCCCCGCCGATGCAGGGGCAACCAATCCTGCCCCTGCCAGCGCCTTGGGCTGGGACGCAGGGGAGGAGGGTGGGACCGCGTCCCCCTCCCACCCCACCCCGGGTGGCTGACCCCCTACACGGTGCAAGGAGGCTGTAGCCCAGGAAAGGAACTCTTTGTTGGCTGGCCACCAGGGCCCCGCCCAGGCCTGAGCCACCCCCGATATACTGTGTTGAGGGGCTGACCGCTTGAGCAACCTCAGCCCAGCAGCGGCAGCTCTACCATTTTTGCCGCCCCAAGCAAAAAAACCCCAAAAAAACAACACTTGGACTGCCGCCACCCGAACTGCTGAAGTGCAAAAAACAAAAAAGTCGCCCGGCCTGTGCTGCCCCAAGACTGGACGGAATGCCACCCCAGGCATGTGCTTCCTCCGCTGGTGCCTGGAGCCGGCCCCGCAACCTGGTTGCGACAGCTGATCGCTGAGGTGGGGCGGCTGCTCCACCCCCATGCAAGAGGGTGCTAGAGTAGGCCAGAGCGGCTGCACAGGCTAGCAGCCAATCAGAAAAGGGCCAAATGAGAGCCAATCAGGGCCGAGATTAAAGCCAGCCAATCAGGGCTAAGCTAAGCCCTATATAAAGGCTGCCCAGGCGAGCAGCAGGCAGTCTGTCCCAGACCTTCATGGGAGAAAGTCTGTCTCTAGAGCAGGAGACCAGTATCTTGGAAAGAGCAGTGCTGGGCAGGCTCAAGGGAGCATACTACATCTCCGGCCCAAGACCTGCCAGACTGCGGGCCCTGATAGAAAGGGCCTAGAGGGTCCGGAGGGGAAGTGGCCCAGGGACAGTTGGACAAGGGGAGAGCAGGGAGGCTGCCACTAGAGGATCCCTGGGTTGGGACCCAGGGTAGTGGGTGGGCCTGGGTCCCCCCCTTCCCTCTTGTACTGCACCTGGCCATGGGGTGGCTGAGTCAAACTGCTTCCTCTCTCCTCCCCCCCCGCCCCCGGAAGGAGGTGAGGATTGACTAGGGGGCGCTGCCGGAGGGCAGTGGCCTGAAGAAGGACACCGTCAAGCGGACTAGGCAGATTGTGCCACATTGAGATACAAAATGATGGAGAAAAGAAACTTCTATTGGAGGGCCTGGGTGGCTCGGCTTGCCGAGCAGCAGAGGGAGGAGTTGTGGCTGCTGTGGAGGTCGGCACCCAGACCAAACAAGAGATCTGGCACCAAGGGCGAGAGGCTGGGGCTGGGAACGCTGAACTGCTTCGCCTCTAGGCGATGGGGACACTAAAGGAGGGAGAGTCCCTACTGGGAGGTGGCAGAGAGGCCCCACCCAGAAAAGGCACCCCTGTGAGAGTAACAGGGGCGCCCCCAGCTTGTTGGGTCTGTGGGGAGCCGGGGCACCGGAAGAGAGAGTGCCCCTACAGGACTCCCAAGGCCCGGGCCAGCCCAGAAGGAAGGGCTAGGGCCCAAACAAGCAGGAGTAGGGAAGTGGCAGGGGAAAGACCCAGAAAGACCTCGGGCTGGGCAGTACTGCACGTGGCCATCCGATGGCCGAGACAAATTGTAACCGGCCCTTGAGACAAGGGGCTAGACTTTGGGGGTTGCGGTTGGCCACCGAGGCAGGTGCAAGGACTGTTGCTAACCCCCGCCCCCTGGAATGGGGTGAGGATGGACTAGTGGGCACTGTTGGAGGGGCAGTGGCCTGAAGGACACAGTCAAGCGGTGAGCAACGCGGGTCCAGATGCCAACGGAGGACAAGAGACGGATGGGACGCTGCCAGCAGAGGGCGTTCCCCATGGACTGAGCTAATTCCCGGAGCGACCAGCGGGAGGCGCCATGGTGGTGAGTCCCAACCCCGTCAAAACCGCCCAGCCCTATTGTGGGCCCACTGCTACCCTGCAGACTCTGGTCCGGACCAGACTGGGCCTCCCTCTGGGTGGGAGAGTGAGAAGGAGAGCTAGTGGAAGGAGAAATGGAGCCCCCTGGCACTCACAGAAACTCTCTCCCCTCTCTGTGGAGCAGGGTTCTTCCCTCTGCCCCCCAAATTCCTTCATATGGGGCAGGACCTCTTTCCCTCGCACCCACTCCCCTCCCCCCTTTCCTTGGTCTACCTCCCTCCCATTCCCCATGCGCCCAGGCAGAGCTCTCCCTGCCCCATGTGGTGCAGAAAGGCCCTTGTGTCAGGGCCACTTTTGAGGAGGTGGGGGTGGGACAGAGGCTCAGGGCTAGCTTCATCTCCTGCCCTTTATTCTCCCCTTGGCCCTTCTATGGGGTCTCTAGGTGTGACAGGAATAGGAGCCTCCTTCCCAGCTGTCTTCCAGGCCCTGGGATCTGGCACAGCCTCCCAGACGGGCGCATCCTGTAGCTGAGCCACGTCAGGGAGCAGTGGAGACAGGTCACCTCGTCCCATCCAAGCAGTCCATGGTGGGCTCTCCGACCCTGATGGAAAAGGTTTTGGCGGATGCAGCGGCAGTAGCAAAAAGGCTACAGAAGAAGCTAAAGGCTTCAGAACAGGCTCTGCAAGCAGCTGTTAATGAGACTGAGCGGCTGCAGGAAGAGCGCTGGGATACTGCAGAAGAGGAGGATTGCCTCTCCATTCTGGGGAGCGAGCTGGCAGTGGAGCTGGAGACACTGTGGTTGCAGGTGGTACAAACACGCAGCCGGTGACAGTGACGAGATGCCGAGGGATGAAGCTTGGAGAAGAATAGAACTTGCCCCCATGTGGGCCAGGTTCTAAGGAGGAGCATATATGACAGGGGGGCTTGGCCTGTGGGCAATAAAGCTTGGAGCTAGGCCCAATGGATTACAGAGTGAGCTCCACCTGAGGGGAAAGCCAGGGGAAACCGCAGCAAAGGTACAGGAGCAGGCCTAGCTGTTCGGTACAGGGCCTTGGGGCAGAACCTAGAATCCAGGGTAGGACTGGTTCTCCCATGGTCTCTAAGGAAGGGGACGTACAAGGCCAGAGAAAGGGCTACCAAGGCCGGCAAGGGCAAGTCGAGCCAAAGTCAGGCTGAGGAAAAGCCCCGAAGGGACGGAGGACCTTGTTTTGGTTAAAGACATGTTTGGACTCTTCGTTTGGGACGAGCAACCCAGGAAGGAGTGGACTAAAAGACGGTCACCTGGCTGAAGGGCTGAGTTCCCAGGCAAAAAGCTGCCTGAGTGCCCTAGCGACTCTGGGCGGGGGTGCTAGCCCAGCAGGAAAGCTGTGACCCCAGGCCTGGCCAGGAAGGGGCACCTAGCGGTGAGTGAACTGTTACAAGCCTGCTTCCATTCTGGAAAGAGCCTGGTATTGGAGAGGGGTGGGGATGGCCTAGGAGAGAGGATGGCTGGAGGGGTCCTACAGAAGGGGCAGCAGGGTCCAGTGATGAGAGCAGGGAACAGGTTCTACTGCAGCCCTGCCACTGAGTGGGAACGTGATCCTGGCCAGGTCACTCTCCCCCCTGGTGCCTCACTTTCTCTCTTTGAAATGGGGATCATCCTGTCCCACATGAAGAAAGTGTTTGAGCCTTTGCTCTTGCTTCCCAAATCCCTGCCCTCCTTGCCGCACACAGGCCTCTGCCCTGTTCCTCAAACTTCCCTGACCATGTTAGTGCCTGAGTCGCCCTGCAACTGCCAGGTCTCATGTCCAGTCTCCTGCCAGCAAACTGAAACCACCCCTAGATCCAGAATAGGAATCGCAGTTCCTGTGCGCTGCCCTGAATGGAGTCTAGACCATGGGCTTGGGGAAGGCCAACACTCACATCCAGGTAGAGCCTCAACCTACTCCTCTGTCCCAGGAGCAGGAAGGCCTCTGGTTCCAGCTCTCTTGGTAGCTGGAGCTGCGGTGGGCCATTGGGCCACCCGTGGTCAGGGCAGTCAGTGCAGAGCAGTGTTTAACCAGTTACCAATCCATGAGAGGACCTTATGATGTATCTGTAGGGCACAATAATTCTTCATTGAATCAGCTGATTCAATTGCTTATTCTTGGGGTTCAGACCCTCTGTTCTCCCCCTGAGGTGACAGAACTGATACCAGACACCTCTGTGTTCCTGGGGAACCAGGGTGCAGTATCCAGCCAGACTCATGAAAGAGCCCCCCCCCCCAGCCTCTGCTTAAACCAAAACCCATCAGAAAAAGAAAACTTGCAGAGAGCAGTGAAGGGCGTTGGGAGACACACCTAGACCCCTCCTGACAAGGGTGACAAGATTAAGACATCTCCGTTAGCATACAGAATGGAGAGCAGAGACAACTCCCCTAGCCTCATCTGCATGAAAGATGGGACAGGAAGACATCTCAATTTACATACAGAATGGAGAACAGAGAACCACACTGAATTCTGGGACCAGAAAAAGCAGGGAAGCACTGCATCATGGGAATCTCTGCTCCAGATGCTAATGAACCTACGCCTGCACACACCCGGCTCAGCAGTTATCAGACCAATTCTGTAATGAATCCTTAATTGAGATCCAAATACTGAAGCAGCCTAGTTGCATTGTGAGCTCCCTGGAAGAAAACACCACCCATAGCCAAAAGGCTAGGTCTACACTACCCGCCTGAATCAGCGGGTAGAAATCGATCTCTTGGGGATCGACTTATCGCGTCTCGTCAGGACGCGACAATCGATCCCCGAATCGACGCACTTACTCCACCAGCGGAGGTGGGAGTAAGCGCCGTCAACTGGGAGCCGCGGCAGTCGATTTTGCCGCCGTCCTCACAACAGGGTAAGTCGGATCTGATACGTCGAATTCAGCCACGCTATTCGCGTAGCTGAATTTGCGTATCTTAAATCGACCCCCCCCCTGTAGTGTAGATGTAGCCAAAAGTGATCAGCTCCTGTTGTCTAGTCTAAAGAAAACCCTTGAGTCATCAGCTTACCTATAAACAAATCTAGTGTTCTCCCTTGAACCATTGTAATTTCTCTACAAAAATCCCTACTCACCCTCTAGTCAGGGTTCTGATGCTTAGATCCAAACTATGCATCAGTTCCACTGGAACTCCATCTTCTGACTGATCGTGCTGGGGGCTCTGCCTGTCTCCAGCATTCAGGACCCTCAGCTACCATCACCACCTGGGAACCTCGACCAGTTCAAGCCTGATGGAGTGGGTGAGACCCCCCCCCTCTCTCAGTTTTCCTTTCTACCTTAGGTATTAACCTTTAATCATGTATGTTAGGTTGGTTTAGTCCTCCTTGTGTAGTTATTACTATTATTCAATAAATAACTTCTATGGTTAAGTTGGTTGCTTCTCTCTCTCATGCTGAATTTTACTCGTTTGTGTTTTTAGCTTCCCCCATTCACTCTACAGCAACGCTTCTTTTACTTAAGCTAAAGATCCCTGCAGCGCCCAAAATACTGTGGGGTTTGCTCATCAAGTAGGTTACTGCCAGTACAATTGTGTTGGGTGAGTGGGGATAGGGACGTGCTGAAACTGGGACGCATAAGGGTAACAGCTTCAAAGTGCTGCTTCCTCCAGCCCAGTGAGTCCAGAGACATATAAGGGGTCAGCTTGACAGTGCTGATTGACCCGGTCTGCTCAGACTTGCTCTGTTAATGTATGTGTGGGGGTGTGGGTGTTCATCTGGTTCTGGGGTGGGAGTAACCCAGCCCTAGGGACTCTAGGTCCTGCAAGATAGCTCCATTGGGAGGGGACTTGCAGAAGGGAGAAGTAGAGCTCCATATGTAAACACAAGTGACACAAGCAGTACATTGACAGGATTACAGAACCCCCTTCCCCAGAGGAGTAACCCGAATAAATGAGCGTACCCCAAAGTAATGGGCAAATCTGGTAACAAATTGGTGGAGATACGCGGGCAGCACGTGACTCTAATCACGTGGTAATTGTTGAATAGTTGCTGTGGAGTGGGGAAACTGAGGCACAGACCTGAGTAAGCTTTCTTTCTGTTCTTTTTTCAGACCAAGCTCCTTTAGCAAGGTCTCGCTCTCTCTCATACACTATTTGGTAACCTTCTGATAAGAATTGTGCTTCGAATACCTGTAGAACTGTGAAATAAGGAGTTAAGAGTAGTGCCTTCAAAGTAAAGGTGTTAGAAAGAGCTGTTGGTGGGGATCATTAGTGAAATAAGGAAATAGAGATGGCTGAAAAAGACCTTTTTGCTGCTCGCTTGAGACAGGAGAAAACCGACAGGTTAGAGAGATGGGTAATAAAAAAGGGGAAATGCCCCTGGGAAAGGGGGTGTTTTAAGGGTGAGAATCCCCTGACTGAAGCTAGTCTGAGCTTGGAACAATATTGCACAACCTTTAAGCCGCGTGGTGGTGCAAAGGATGCAGCTGCTGCATGGGCATTATTTTATGCATGTCTGGACATGGTTGAAATGGTAAAGAGAGGGCAGGAACTAGAGCTTGAGAAAAAGCAGTTACAACAGCGTTTGAACAAATGTGAGACAGACAGGTGTGAACTGATAGCAGAAAAGCTCAGAATGGTGACTGTACTCAGAGATACACAAGAGGAGAGAGACAAGGCCAGCAGGAATGCAGAACAGTATCGGAAAGAGTTAACACACACAAAAGTTCTGTTAGAAGAAGCAAGAGCAGCAACTCGCTTCTTGGCAGAAGAGAACAGGGCAGCAAAGGCAGCAGCAGACCGTCAGGAGTGTGAGGCAAAAATTAGTCAATTGTGTGCCCAACTTAGTGCCCATAAGGGGGTGGTAGCAGCTGCAAGGTTGAGAGAAGATTGTGATTTAGAGCCCCCTGGGAAAACAAAGATACCCCCTGATGCTGTCCCCCAAAACCCACTTAACCCCGATTGGCCACACAGGCATCATGTTGCCCCTGTTTCCACAAGGGAGGTTAAGCGCATAGTTTCAGGAGCTGATCTTCCCACAACAGAGCTGGTCACGGATGGTGGTCCCCTAGTCAGGCCAAGGCTATTGCTGAGAGACTGGGGCCACTGAACCGTGACACAGCCGTTGCATGGCTGGCCCGTGTTTGGCAAATGCACCCCTCTGCTGATGGCATGGACTTAACCGAACTGGCTCAGTTATGCGCCTCTCCTTGTGATGCAGATGCTATAGACATAGGCATAGGTTCTTGGGAGCGGACTGCCCCTGGACTCCGGGAATGGATGATAAGTGCTCTTAAAATATTACTGCCTGCATCTTCCCTTAAGAAACTGTATAGAATGGAAGAGCAGAAACCAGGAGAGGCCCCAGAAGCTTACCTAATTCGAAAGAAAATGCTGGCAGCTCTCTCTGATTCATTACCCCAGACGGAAGAGAATGGGATTATCACTTTCCACTATCAGGGACATGAATTAGTACAGAGCACTTATGCAGGACTAAATTCTCAGACAAAATTGACCATGGGGACTGTGGATTTAGAACACCTAACCTGGAGTGAACTAGTGGCAAAAATCAAACAGGCAGGAGATTTGCTGCGAGAAACTGGTGTCTTTAAAAGACAAGTCAGCAAAAAGACTACCTCAGAGCCTGTGCAGGCTATCACATTTACAAATAATGGTCCTCACTCTGCCAGGCACCCTCCCAATCTTAATTCCCCTACCTCCCACAACCCTGGGCAGCGTCGACCCAAGGAGACCCTTAGGAATGTGATTTGGAAGGAGCTGGTGAATTTAGGGGAGGATATGGGAAAATATGATCGCCAGCCCCTCAGCATCCTGATTAATGCTTTGTCTCAGGTCATGCGGAAAACGGAGTTAATGCAGGGAGCTCCCCCACAACCCATTGCCCCGGTACGGAGTCCATCCCCCACATCCACTCCCTGTCAGATCCCTGCCCCCTCTTCTGAGTGGAGGCTCTGGGAGTCTGACGATCAGTAGGGGTGCCCAGTTCCCCACGGGCCTCCCCAGCTGATCGCAAGATGTCAGTGCGATGTATGGAGGAGACCCACTGTGAGGGAACCCAGGGATTTTAGCCCAATTGCCAGCGGACAGGATCTCCGAAGGGAGACCCACCACTAAACAGGTTCAGCTCAACGAGTATGAGGGAGAAACGGTTTTCCGTGGTTTGTCTCTTGGGAGTGGCGATTTGCCGGTTAAGAAAGCCATCCCAATCTCCCAGTGTTTGTCTGTGAAAAGCCATGTGGTCTGTGACAACGGGGAGGGAAGTTCAAACTGTTTGTCTAGTCAGAAAAGCAGTTTAACTGCCGGGGGAGAAACTGTCTCCAGTGTTCTGTCTGTGGAACAGGCAGAAAGTACCTCTCAGTTTATGCTGACTGAGGATTTGTCAGTTGTGCCAGATGTGATTCTGGACTCAACTGAAACCCAGGAAGGAAGTGTTCCTAGGACTGTGTCTGTTGGGGGTAATGACTTGCCCATGGAGGGAGATATCCCAATCTCCAAAAGTTTGTCTGGAAACAAAGGGGAAGAAATTCCAAACCTGGTGACTGTTAAGAATGGCAGTTTATCTGCTGGGGAAGAGTTTGTCTCCAATCTTCTCTCTGAGGAGCAGACAGAATGTGTCTCTCAGCTTATGCTGATTGAGGATATGTCAGTTGTCTCAGAAGTCGTTCTAGACTCAACTGAAACCCAGAAAGATGCTCAGGAAGATGTTTCTGTAGAGCAACCCCTAGCTGAAAAGGGAAAGGACAAAATTTCTGGGGGAAATGAATTATTGCCTAAAAGTACTCCTGAAGGAGTAAAACCTCATGCTAGCTTTTGCAAGCAGTTTGCTGCAACTGAAGGGTGCGGAAGTGAGTTGATTGAGTTAGCTCAGAATGTAGCAAGCAACAGTGTAGGTGCTGAGGAATTTGGTTCAGTTTCTAGTTGCCAAAGTTTCTCAACTTTGTATGAATCCACTGACTTTGTTTTAGAAGGATCCAGGGTGGAAGCCATCCCTACTAAAACCAACACTGCCTCTGTCACTGCTCAGCAGCTCTTTACACACACCTGGGATGGCTGCAGCTCTATTGTGAATTGGGCCAGCCCCAGTGTTTATCAGATAGAAATCCTAAATGGGAGAAATGGAAAACCCTGGCAGAAAGGTTTTCATTCTTCACAGCTCAAAGAATGGAAGGATAAACCACCTGACCCTCAAGACTGTCTCTCCATTCTGTCGGCCACCCTTCTTGGCCAGCAAGAAGGAACGGCTTTGAGCCGTTGGAAAATATGCATCGAGTGGGCTGGTCAGTGCCTACCCCAATGTTGAGACAGGAAAAGGCCAGAAAAATCCTTAACTTATTATGGCCACCCTCACGTAGGTCACTGCTTCATGTTCACCCTGTAATATTGGTCCCCGTCTCTCCCAGTATATACGGGGGGAGTGTAGGAAGTTTTTCTCTCTTCTCTGCCCCCTCACAGGTCCCGTACACGAGCCATGACATCTCACCGGTGCACCAGCACCCTGCTGTTCATAAGTGTCTGGAGTCTGATGCTGTCCAGGCTCTATGCTGTATCTGTGATCCCTCTGAACCTCTGGAGGTGCCTGCCAGCTGGAGCCCAGAAAGTAAAATTGCTGTGCCACATGCATGGATTCTATGGGATTGGGAGCAACCCCCTGGCCCTGCAGCATCGCTACCAGTTCTACGCTGTTGGCAACTCCTCAGGTTGCCCCTGGAAAAGCATTGCCAATTGCACGCAGAGTGCCACCGGAGAGTCACTCAATTTTTGTTATGAAACTAAGACCACTCCAGACTCCACCCCATTCTTCTGTAAGCCGTTGTGGTCTGAAACAGGACGTACACCCTCAAACACACCCAGTGACAGCCTCCTGGGTGCCGGAAGGTGCAGGGTAGCCCTGGTTTCCTCCGCTGTTTGGGGAACAACCATGCCCCTACCTGTCATCATTGTCATTGGAACTCAGACACCTCCATTACCCAGAGAGGAACTGCAGCTGTCTCTGATCACACCAGCAGGCAAGAATATCACACGGTTCCTCATAAACTGGGAACTGCTGAACTGGACTTTAGCTGGACATGACCTGACTCAGCAAGGTCCCCCAGACTGGGTAGTTCCATTAAAGGGGCACACATTGTGACAAGCTCATGCCAGCAATTTGGTTTAAATTCACATTGCACCTGCATGTGCTCCCTTGATTAGAACTAGCCATAAGGGTTGGGATGAATGGGTAACCTGGGAATAAGTCTCAATGTTCCTTAGATGTTATCCAGGAAGGGGGGTCTGTTATTGTCTATGTTGGTAAAGCATGTGTGTGTGTAAGGACAAGATGTAATTTTGTATTAATTAATGGGACATTGGGTCCAACCCATGGTGCCTTATGTTAATCGCTGTTTCTATAATGTAACCACCATTGTTAGTTGTGATATTAAGTTTACTGTGCCTATATGAACTGTACAACATTTTAAATGCCTATCCTGAGCTCTACAAGGAGGTTTCCCCCATTTCACTGGAAATGGGTCTCATTGCCATTAAGGTAAAACACAGGCCATCACTCTTGGTGGGAGACTTTGCTTGGGTGGAGCCCCAGTGCAACAGGTCTTTTGAATATCATGCTTCACCCCATTGTGGTGATCATTGGTTTCCAAATGATACTAGCAATTGGTCTGATTCTGCTAGTTTATTGGATACAACGACTGATGCGGCGGCTGCAATGGATGGAAGATCAGACCCGGTACCACAGAGCAAGGATGTGATGGGGATCCTCGCTCAGCGCAAGCACCCCATCAACGGGGGGACTCGATACCAGACACCTCTGTGTTCCCGGGGAACCAGGGTGCAGTATCCAGCCAGACTCATAAAAGACCCCCCCCACACCTCTGCTTAAACCAAAACCCATCAGAAAAAGAAACTTGCAGAGAGCAGTGAAGGGCGTTGGGTGACACACCTAGACCCCTCCTGACAAGGGTGACAAGATTAAGACATCTCCATTAGCATACAGAATGGAGAGCAGAGACAACTCCCCTAGCCTCATCTGCATGAAAGATGGGACAGGAAGACATCTCAATTTACATACAGAATGGAGAACAGAGAACCACACTGAACTCTGGGACCAGAAAAAGCAGGGAAGCACTGCATCCTGGGAATCTCTGCTCCAGATGCTAATGAACCTATGGCTGCACACACCCAGCTCAGCAGTTATCAGACCAATTCTAGTAATGAATCCTTGATTGAGATCCAAATACTGAAGTAGCCTAGTTGCATTGTGAGCTCCCTGGAAGAAAACACCACCCATAGCCAAAAGTGATCAGCTCCTATTGTCTAGTCTAAAGCAAACCCTTGAGTCATCAGCTTACCTATAGACAAATCTAGTGTTCTCCCTTGAACAATTGCAATTTCTCTACAAAAATCCCTACTCACCCTCTAGTCAGGGTTCTGATGCTTAGATCCACACTATGCATCAGTTCCACTGGAACTCCATCTTCTGACTGATCGTGCTGGGGGCTCTGCCTGTCTCCAGCATTCAGAACCCTCAGCTACGGGGTTTGCTCATCGAGTAGGTTACTGCCAGTACAATTGTGTTGGGGGAGTGGGGATAGGGACGTGCTGAATTTGGGACGCATAAGGGTAACAGCTTGAAAGTGCTGCTTCCTCCAGCCCAGTGACTGCAGGGGCATATAAGGGGTCAGCTTGACAGTGCTGATGGACCCGGTCTGCTCAGACTTGCTCTGTTAATGTACGTGTGGGTGTGGGTGTTCATCCGGTTCTGGGGTGGGAGTAACCCAGCCCTAGGGACCCTAGGTCCTGCAAGATAGCTCCATTGGGAGGGGACTTGCAGAAGGGAGAAGTAGAGCTCCATATGTAAACACAAGTGACACAAGCAGTACATTGACAGGATTACAGAACCCCCTTCCCCAGAGGAGTAACCCAAATAAATGAGCGTACGCCAAAGTAATAGGCAAATCTGGTAACAGAACCCTGACTATCACATCTGTCTTTCAGGCTCTGTCCCAGCCTCTCACACAGATCTATCCTGCAGCCAGCCCAGCTCAGGGAGCAGTGGGGACAGGTCATCTCATCCTGTCAAACCAAGCCACATGGGTCCCATTGAAGCTCAGGTAGAAGATCCCATGCACCTCCTGGAGGTAAGAGCCGTTCACGTGTCCTGCCACTTGGGGCTCTTGCAACAAACGGGGCTCCTGCTACATATCCTGGTTGGGAGCTTTCCCTGTCCCTGGATCCCGGGCCTGGTACAGAGCCCTATTTCTCATCATGATATCATTTTATTCTCAGAGGATGTGTCCAGGATCCTGCTGCAGGAGGTTTGAGCAGGGAGAGAACTCACTGTCACCACCCAGGGGTCTTCAACCCCGGTCTGCAGGGTTCATGGGAGCAGCCACACTCCAACCCTCCACCTGGCAGCCTGCTGAAAATTGCTTACCTCGGACCCATGAAGTTCAGCCCCAGTTTGAGGCTCCACTCCTGAGGTCCTATTGGAGGAGTCCCAGGAAAGCTCACTGGCCCCCTGGCCCTGTGTAAGACAGCAGCAGGAACACGAAGCTGACTGAACACCAGGGCTGCTCCCTGTTCTGGACCGTGTGCTGCCTGGTTCTGCTGCCTCTCCCCTGGCTTGATTTCCTGGCATCTGATTTGTGGTGGTGATCGCAAGTTTGTCTTTTGCTGCTGATCTTCCAGTATCCTGACCCAGCTGACTCTCCACTCCTGTCATGTGAGTGTGGACTCTGGCTCTGACCAGTAGGTCTGGCTGCCCTTGACCCAGCCGTGACATTGACTTTTGTACAATTTCTCCAATGCCCTTTTCTGCTCTCCAGCAAGATACACACCAGTCCCTTGGCTCCCACAGTCCTAGTTGCTGCTAGTCAAGGGCTGAGGGGTAGTGCTTGTATTGCCCCCGCCCCCACCCCGGCTGCTTTTCCTATGGGAATCTCCCTAGAGCAGAGGAGAAATCTGCTCTTCTCTTAGGATCAGTCCCACCCTGGCCTCAGCTCAGCTACCTTGTTTACCTGGGGCCAGGGACCACTTTTGAAGCCCTCAGCTTGTGGGTGGAGGTGGGAGCAGAGGCTGAAGCTCCATCAGTTTCCACCAAAGAACACCCCCCTGTCTTTCTATGGTCCGGCTAGGGCTCCCCATCCATCTTGGAGCTGAACACCAGATGGGAGCTGATAGATTGTCTGGTGGGCCATGTTCTTGTGTGGGATGGAGCTGTGTGCCAGAGGGCCAGGAGCAGATGCACCACGCCTGACCGGGACCGGGCTAAACAGCCTGTAATGCTAGGTGAGTCAAACCATGGCCACAATACAGACCCCCTGGGCATCCATGGAGACTGAATCGGCCCTTCACTACCAAGAGCACAACTCGTTCCAACTTGAGTCATGACGCTGGTGACCCCTGCCAGCCCCTCTGAGGGGGGTCAGTATTATCCCTGTTCGCTGGGGCATAGGGATACAAAGCAACTGGCTGCAAGGTCACACACGACGTTCCTGACAGAGGCAGGAAGGAAGCGTGGGACTGATACCAGTCCAACTCCAACCACTAGACTCCACCCACTTCCAAAGTCAGAGAACCCAGGAGCCCTGACTCTGACACTAGGCCTTAAATGACAAGACCAACCTCCCTCCCACTCAGGAAGCCATAGAAGGGACCATCTGCTGAGCTCCCCTTGGCAATGCTGCTGTCAGAGACCATTTTAGTGGGTGCCAAGTGCCTGAGCAGGGAACTGCTTGAGAGCCTCCTAGAGACTCGCAGGTGTTTGACTGTGACCCTCAGGGAGCCGTGGCAAGAGACTCTCCGGCTCTAACAAAGGGTTTCTGTTCTCCTAGACAGTCAGCCCGTGAGGCCAGTTTGCAGAATGTGGAAGAGCCCTTTGGCGATGGGTTGGAGGATTCACCATGAAGGTGGCAGCAGCGGCAGTGCCTGGGTCCCCATGGGCCAAGCCTCCACTCCTGACACTCCAGGCTAATCTCCCCCTGCTCTCAGTGGGGCTTGGCTTTAGTTGCTGGGCCTGTGAGCCTAGACCAGGGGTCTCAAACTCAAATGACCATGAGGGCCGCATGAGGACTAGTTCATTGGCCCGGGGGCCGCATTGCTGACACCCCCCCCTCGCTGTCCCCAGCCCTGCCCCCAGAGGGGGCAGGAGGGGTGTGGCAGTGGCTCAGGGTGGGAGTTGAGGTGCAGGGGGCTCAGGGCAGGGAGTTGGAGGGGTGAGGCGGGGGTCGGAGTGCAGGGTGCAGTAGGGGGCTCTGGGCAGGGGGTTGGGGTGCAGGACGGAGTGTGGGGTGTGGAAGAGAGTTGGGGTTCAGACAGGGGGCTCAGGGCAGGAGGTTGGGGTGCAGAAGGGGGCTCAGGATAGGAAGTTGGGGTGCAGGAAGGATGTGGGATGCGGCAGGGGGCTGAGGGCAGGGAGTTGGGGTGCAGCAGGGGGTTGAGGTGCAAGCAGGAGGCTCAGGGCAGGAGGTTGGGGTGTGGGGTGCAGGACGGAGTGTGGGGTGTGGAAGAGAGTTGGGGTTCAGACAGGGGGCTCATGGCAGGGGATTGGGGTGCAGGACGGCATTGGGCTCTGGCCCGGAGCTGCTTACCTAGAGAAATAGCCCCGCAGGCCGCGTGTTTCAGACCCCTGGCCTAGAGAGAGCACTCGGGTATTTCCATCAGCCTGCTCAATGGCCAATGCAGCCACCCAAAGAAGTGAAGAAGAATGGAAGTGAAAGAGTAAAGCTGGACCATCCGCTGAGCTGATGCAATCAAGTGAGCAGAGCCGGGGAGAGAAGAGGGAGAACTTGAAGGTGGCTGGCGGCAGTAGGGAGGAGAAGCAGTTTGGGAGCCGGGAGAGGAGAAATAAATCGTTAATGACAAATGCTGCCGGCTCTCTCTTGTGTGGTGAAGGGTTGACAAGGGGTCTCTTTACTATCACGCTAAACTTTAAAATAGCTGTGTATGATGGGGGGGGGGGGGCGATAAAGGTAAGAGGTCACTCTAGGGGCTTGAAGTCCCAGATTCTTGGGCTATTGCCTCCTTCTACCAGCTGATCTCAACCCAGCAACTCCCTCAGATGGTAGCAGTAGTGAGCTCTTGTCCTCCTTTTCTGGACGAGCCACCAGAAAAAGCACACAATACATGTGGCCAAGGCAAGAGAGGCAGTGTTGCCTGATCATATGGCTCTTGTGGGGGAACACGGCAGGTTACTCTGGACTAGGTAGGAGCCACATGTCTCCAAACCTGCACATTCCGAGGCTCCAGAGACCTCTGTCCAGATACCAGAGCTTCCTCAGAGTCCTAAAAAGCCAGATGGAATCTGGCCTCTCCCCACCACCGCAGCAGTCCAGAAAAAGTTCTGTGTAGACATGTTGTGTCCTCTTCTACCACACTCCCCTGTTGGCGACTAATGCAGTCCCAGAGTCCAGGCTCGGTGTCATGCATTCCTCTGGGCTGGGACAAGCGGGAGGACGTGATCTGCAATGGATCCTCCTGTGCATGGGCTGAGTGGGCAACCTCTCTCCTGCCATCTCTGCTTTCCAGCCCACAGGCAGTAAGGAGAAGGTGATGCACTTACCCCAAAGGTGGGGGTGGGAAGAAGCAGAGTGAAGAGGTGATCAGAGCGCCATCCCATAGCATTCCTCCTAGAGTCTCTCCAACCACCACCTGGCTCCTTCCTGCCGTAGGCCGCAGCCCCTAGGCTCCACAGGGAATTTCTGAATTAACCCTCTAGAAAGCTGCCTCTGGCTTCCTACAAGCTCTCCCACGGCCCTGCCACGAGAGGTAAGGATTAAGGTCCTGCCTCCCCCAACTGCTCGGGGGAATCCTCTCCGAGAATCAGTGCAGGGCTTTATGCAGCTCAACAAACAGATCCCTTTGTGTGGTGGTGTCAAGAAGCTGCACCCCCTGGGCAGCTCTTTTTAGAGCAACATTAACTCCCACAGGGATTTCTGCTCTAAATGCTCCAGGCCTGAGGGAAGGATTCTGTGGAAAACAGGCCTTTCCCTTGCTCCAATCCAGGCTCTGCTGTTCTGATGCTGCAGAGGCTTGAGGGTTTCTGGAGAGCACGCTGCAACGCCCGCAATCCCATGGGGCCTCAGCCCTCAGGACATGTTCTCTTTCTCCCCCAGCACCTTGCAACGGAGGGAAGAAAGGGACACGGGAGATGGAGTCTCTCACTGCAGGATGGGTTCTCTGTAAGCCAGGAACACCAGTGTGGACGCAGGGGAATGCTGTGCTGTGGTGTATGTGCCCTGCAGGATATCACTCGTGAAAGGAAGCAACACTGCTCTTGGCAGCGGAATCTGGGCAATAAGGAAGAGGAGTTGGAAATTCTCCCTGGGGAGGGGAAATGGGGAAACCCGGGGGGACGATGCGTATGACTGGAATGTTCCTGTCGCTGGTTACAGCCCACTGAGGTAGGGGAGAGAGGGTACAAAAAGTGGTGAGCAGGGAGGCGGTTCTCAAGCTGTGGGTCAGGACCCCCAAAGTGAGTTGCAACCCCATTTTAATGGGGTCACCGGAGCTGGCTTAGACTTGCTGGGGCCTGGGGCCAAAGTTAAAGCCCAAGCCCCACTGACTGAGGCCGAAGCCAAAGCCGGAGGGCCTCAGCCCTAGGCAGTCAAGCTCAGGTTGCAAGCCCCTTGTCTGGGGCTGAAGCCCTTGGGCTTCGATTTTGGCCTCCCCACGCAGGGTGGGGGGACTCGGGCTTTGGCTTCCCCCCCGCACCTGGGGTTCGAGAGGGCTCAGGCTTCGGTCCCCCCTCCTGGGCTTGTGTAGTAATTTTTGTTGTCAGAAGGGGGTCGGAGTGCAGTGAAGTTTGAGAACCCCTGCATTAGACACATCATTACCTGGTTTACGTTATTGAGAACCCCAGGACCTCGAATGGACAGGGAGCAATCTGCTAACTAACACAGCCCAGCAGATGAACTGGTGGGGGGCTGGCACAGTTCACTGAATCCAAACCAGAGAGCAGGAAATGTTTCTCCTTTTGCACCTGTCTGGGACTTGTGGGAAGAAATTAGGTTAGCCCGGGAGACTTCCTATTGGGAGGAAGGGGGAGACGGGGGAGGTCTCACGTAGCCAGGAGTAAATCGTCCTTGGACATTTTGAAAACTTATAGATACTTTTCTAATACAAAGTTTTGTACCCAACTAGGGGTGACTCTATTGTGGGCCTCCTTGTGGTGGATAACAATGAACTGATCACTGGACTGGATGGCCGTGGTTGCTCTGGGGCCAGTGATCATGACTTGACTATTCTATAAGGAGGTTTTGGAACAAATTGATAAATTAAACAGCACTAAGTCACCGGAACTAGATAGTATTCACCCAAGAGTTCTGAAGAAACTCAAATGTGAAACTGCCGTACTAACTAACTAACTGTGGTATGTAACCTGTCTTTTAAATCAGCTTCCATACCAGATGCCTGGAGGAGAGCTAATATGACACCAATGCATAAAAAACGCTCCAGAGACGCTCCCCGCAATTACAGGCCACTAATGCTAACTTCAGTACCAGGCAAATTGGGTGAAATTATAATAAAGAGCACAATTATTAGACACAGAGATAAACACAATCTGTTGGGGAAGAGAGAACATGGTTTCAGTAAAGGGAAATCATGCCTCACTAATCTACTAGAATTCTTTAAGGGAGTCTACAAGCATGTGGATAAAGGTGATCCCGTGGATATAGTGTACTTAGATTTTCAGAAAACCTTTGACAAGGTCCCACCCCAAAGGCTCTGAAGCAAAATGGGATAAGATGGAAGGTCCTCTCTGGGCTAGGTAACTGGTTCAAAGGCAAGAAAGAAAGGGTCTAAGTGGTCACTTTTCAGAATGGAGAGAGGTAAATAGTGGTGTCCCCCTGGGGTCTGTACTGGGACCAGTTCTGTTCAACATACTCCTAAGTGATCTGGAAAAAGGGGTAAACAGTGAGGTGGCAACATCTGCAGCTGATACAAACCAACTCAAGTTAGTTAAGTCCAAAAGAGAGTGCAAAGTGTGACAAAGGGATCTCACCAAACTGAGTGACTGGGCAACAAAAAGGCAGATGAAATTCAACGTTGATAAATGCAAAGTAATGCACATTGAAAAACATGATCCCAACTCTACATCTAAAATGATGGGGTCTAAATTAGCTCTTACAACCTAAGAAAGATCTTGGAGTCATTGTGGATAGTTCTCTGAAAACGTCCACTCAATGTGCATCGGCAGTCAAAAAAGCGAACAAAATGTTGGGAAGTCATTAGGAAAGGGATAGATAGCAAGACAAACGTAATATTGCCTCTCTATAAATCCATGGTATGCCCACAGCTTGAATACTGGAGCTGGTCCCCCCATCTCAAAAAGATATATTGGAATTGGAAAAGGTACAGAAAAGGGCAACCAAAATGATTAGGGGTATGGAACAGCTTCCATACGAGGGGAGATTAATAAGACTGAGGGGAGTTTTCGCTTGGAAAAGAGATGACTAAGGGGGGATAGGATAGAGGTCTATAAAATGACGGTGGGTATGGAGAAAGTAAATAAGGAAGTGTTATTTACTCCTTCTCATAACACAAGGGGTCACCAAATGAAATGAATAGGCAGCAGTTTTAAAACAAACAAAAGGAAGTATTTCTTCACACAACACACAGTCAACCTGGGGAAACTCTTTGCCAGAGGATGTTGTGAGGGCCAAGGCTATAACAGGGTCCAACAAAGAACTAAAGTTCATGGAGGACAGGTCCATCATTGGCTGTTAGCCAGGATGGGCAGGGATACAAAACCATGCTCTTGAAGTGTCCCTAGCCTCTGTTTGCCGGAAGCTGGGAATGGGCGACAGGGGATGGATCGCTTGATGATTACCTGTTCTGTCGATTCCCTCTGGGGCACCTGGCATTGGCCACTGTGGGAGGATAGGATTCTGGGCTGGCTGGACCATTGGTCTGATCCAGTATGGCTGTTCTTATGACCAATAGAGGGCAGTCCCCACCAGCAATATTTATATTTGGTGCACCGAAAGGGCTAACTTTCCAAAGCTGACCAAAATGATTAGAGAAAGTATTTTGGAGAAAAAACACTAAACAGAACTATGTGAATGAAAATTGAGAGCTATTGTTTAAGGAACTTGTTAGATGGGGCATAAGCCACATTGCATAATTAGCTGAGCTTGCAACGGCCTTCCACTCAACTCACTGACATTTCTCTGTCTGCAAATGTAGGAACCGTTTTAAAATCGAGATCCAATCAATTACAATACCTCAGGGAAGATTCTAGGCATCAATGATCTGATCATTGGGTTGATGGCGGTAAACAGATTCCCAGAAGGCTCCCTCCCTCCCTCTTCCCAAGAGCCACCCTCATCCTCTCTCCCCTTTCTGCTCCTGCATCCTCTGCAAACTTTCGAAGACGGATGCCTCGTGATGGCCTTCGCTCATGGGGATGTTGCCTAGTGGTCAGGGTTTCGGCCCTTTGGGGGGGGGGAGGGCACGGTAGATGGTGGGGGAGCCCAGGACTATTGTCTAAAGTTCGCAGTTTATCACAGAAAGCTCTGAAGGGTGCTTGGCACCTCTTCGCGGCCGGGCGTGGCATGGCAGCTCTCTCCTTCTTGGGGTGGCAGCTGCCTCTGTAACGCTGACAGATCTCGGTCGGCGACTCGTCGGTGGCCGGGATCGAACCGGAGACCTCTGGAGCTTAGTGCATGGGCCTCTACAGCATGAGCTAAAAGCCACCTGGCTGTTAGCTATGGCTGTAGAGAAGACTCATTTTATCTCTCCCTCTACGTGGTCTTGGTGCCACTAGCTGGGACACACCACCACACCCAGAAGGTGTGTGGTTACATACTTCCCCTAGCTGAGGAAGCGCGTCCTGAGTTCCCAGTTGTAATCCCGGACGACCCCTATAACGATGCGGCCTCTGGCGGGACCCTACCGAGAGTATCAATTCCGGACCAATTGCTTGGAGCAGGGCAGTCAGCCCAAGGCTGGGTGTCCTTTAATACTATTAAAGCACGCCACACCAGCCATGCAGAGAGGACTTTGGTTTTACCCCACTGGCTAATCGGACGTCATACAAGCAATTCCTTCAGAGATTCCAGTTCCCTTGTATCACCACCAGCACCACTCCTTATGGGGATGAACGGTTATGAAAACCAAGACCCCAGTAAAAGAAAAAAGGTTCTCTCAAAGGACCAAGCCCCACATCCAGGTTAATAGACAAGTCAGATCTTACCACAAATCACACTGTTGCCAATCCTTTAGCATCTAAAATCTAAAGGTTTATTCATAAAAAGAAAGAAATAGAGAGGAGAGTTAAAATTGTTAAAGGCATCAATTACATACAGAAATGGCAACGTTCTTGGTTCAGGCTTGTAGCAGTGATGGAATAAACTGCAGGCACAAATCAAGTCTCTGGAGAACATCTAGAGATTTGGATGGGTCATTCAGTCCATTGTCAGAGCTTCAGTTTGTAGCAAAGTTCCTCCCCAATGGAGGGGTTTCCAGGGCCTTTTCTATCCTCTGCCGTGGGGAAGGACCCCTTTGTTCTTACTGTGGAAAAGCACAGCAGCAAGGTGGAGTTTGGAGTCACATGGGCAAGTCACATGTCCATGCCTGAGTCCGTTCTTTACAGGGAGAGCAGCCATTGCTCACATGCTACCTTGAACGTTCCCAGGAAGGCTTCTCATACGTGGATTGGAGTCTCCCAAGCTCCACTGTGAGTTAAGTGATTCTTGACTGGGCACTTAATCAGAAAATTCCTTTCTCAAGAAACTGACCAAATGCTTCACGAATGTTACTTAGAACCAAACACATTGCGATACAAGTGCATAGCCAATACTCATAACTTCAAATACAAAAGTGATACACACGTACAGACAGCATCATCATACCCAGCAAATTACAACCTTCCCATAGATACCTCACATGACCTCCTTCGTACAAGATTTGGTGCAACTCTAGGACCTTGGCTGCAGCAAGGATCGATACGGTCACAGTTCATGTCAATAAAGTCACAACCCCTCCCTTAGAACACCGAGAGACCCCGGTCGTCAGCGGGCAGGATCGAACCTGGGGGCTTAGTGCATGAGCCTCTCCAGCAGGAGCTAAAAGCCAACTGGCTATTCGCTAAGGCTATGGAGCTGACTCCTTTAATTCTCTCTCTAGGTGGTCTCAGCGCCACTAGCTGGGACAGAATACCACACCCTGGTGCAACAGGAGCAGGTCCTCCCTTCCCTCGGGGCGAGGGACCTCCAGGCAGTTGCTGAGGGAGAGATCCTGCTTCCTTCAGTGCTTCTCTCCCGGGTACGAGCGGGGCTGGACGGCCTTTTCTCCCTGTGCTGTGGGGAGCAGGTCCTGGGGACTAAGCGTCTGAAGATGCTCTCAAGGACTCATTTTTAAACATATTTTTGATCAGTGAATTGGGAGATAACGTAGAATCACTGCTGCTAAGATTGGCGGGTGACAAAATACTGCCGACTGGTAACGACTGATGAGAGCGGGACGGCGAGTTATATTCCCTGCTGGAGCCCAGGGGCCCGGCTCCACCAATATTTGGGGCCAGGTCTCCCCCCCCAGCCTCACCTGCCGCCCCCACGCGCCTTCCCCGAGTGCCCCCCGGCCTCCCCTTGCTGCCCCCACGCACCTTCCCGGGGCCCCTGTGCAACTCCATGCTGGATCAACTGCCGCCTCAGGGTCCTAATGCCCCCTTTCTCCCTGAGCCTGAGCCTGCCCTTCCCCCTCAGACCCTTCCCTTTTTCGGCGGGACCCTCCACCAGCACAGTCCTTCCCCCCCCCCCCCGCGCCCGCAGTCACTGCTCCTGCCCCACACTAAAATCTAAAGCTTTATTCATAAAGAGAAAAAGATATAGATGAGAACTAGAATTGGCTTCTGCGTACAGACAGCGGCTCTCGTCTTCCACAATGTGGACTCTGCTCTAACCACTAGACCCCACTCCCCTCCCAAGGCTGGGGATAGAACCCCGGAGTCCTGACTCCCAGGCCCCCCTGCTCTAACCACCACTCCCCTCCCAAGGCCAGGGATAGAACCCAGCAGTCTGGGCTCTCAGCCCCAGCCCCCCCACCCCCCCGTTCTAACCACTAGACCCCACTCCCCTCCCAAGGCTGGGGATAGAACCCAGGAGTCTGGGCTCCCAGCACCACCCCGCTTTAACCACTAGACCCCACTCCCCTCCCAAGGCTGGGGATAGAACCCAGGAGTCCTGACTCCCAGGCCCCCCTGCTCTAACCACCACTCCCCTCCCAAGGCTGGGAATGGAACCCAGAAGTCCTAAGCCCCTAACTCCTGCTCCAGCTGGGGAGGGAGGGGGGGCTATAAATTCTGATAGCTCAATTCACACCCCCTGGCACTGAAGGACCCCACTGAGCTGAGGCTGGGGGGCCGCAGGGGTGGGCTGGCTCAGCTGAGTGGAACAGCCCCTGGGGCCCTAATAGGGACCAGAACTGGGTTACATTGCAGTTCCTGTGGGCCCAGCAATTGCCAGCCGCTACGGAGCCCCTACAATGGTGGCAGAAATAGAACACCCTGGCAATGACTGACAACGGCCCCGCCCATCACAGCGCGGCAGGCGGGACTGGTAGCCTAGGAAACGCTTTGATTGATAAAAGCTCCCCTCTTCCCCACCACCCCTCACAGGAGGGAAGCCAGCTGTTTATCCTGCTGCCAGATGTTTCAGGGTGTTTTCCACGGCGAAGGGAGGGGGGAGCACAGGCAGAAGGAACGTGTGTGCGTCTGAGGTGCACGCAATCGGGTCCGTCCACAGCCAAACACGAGTCCTGACGGTATCAGAACTGGTGTTTCACCCGCGCACCAGATTCCCGCGTGTGTGTTTTTCACCGAGATCAGGGCCCCCGTCATGCTGGGCAAACCTCCCCCGCCCTCCTCAAGTGAAATCAGTGCCCCCCGCGAGCCCAATACTGCATGGACCCGACTTGCCCTTCCCTGACTGAGACTGGGACCCCCGTCATGCCAGACACTGCATGGACCCCCCAGCCAAACCCAGATCCCCCACTGCTCCAGGTGCTGCACAGACCCCCCTTCCCCGACCAAGATTAGGGCCTGCCATGTTCCAGATGCTGGGCAGACACACAGTGAGAGACAGTCCCTGCCCCGCAGAGCTGACAGTCTAAACAGACAAAGGAGAGTTCTCCCCATTTTATAGATGGGGAAACTGAGGCCCAGATGCAGCATCTGAGGCGGAGCTGGGAACAAAACCAAGATCTCCTGGGTCCCAATCTAGCGCCTCACTACTTGGCCCAGTCCCCACTGGTTCTGTTGACAGGCCAGGGTCATTCCCCTTCCACCTCTCTCTGCCAGTGATAAAGCGTCCGTCACCTCTGCCCCATCCCTGCGTTCGATCTGGCTGTTTGCAGAAGACTGAGTAAACTAAACCCTGGTTCTTTCCCTCCGCCCCTCGGAACATTTTCCCCCTCTACTAAAAAGGACAGCAATTCACTCCAGACCCTTCAAAAACATTTTAAAAAGAAGTTTCAAGGGCCTCCAAATGAAATGAAAAGTAGTTTCAAGTGCTCCGCTGTCCTCCAACTGAAAAGTAGTTGTAAGTGCCCCCCCCCCCCCGCAATTCCTTTGCCAAATGTTTGCCATTTTATAACCACATTTCCCTATATTTTTTAAAAACTCCCCAGTCTCGGTATCTTTACAGTCGCTCCTAGAAGCACTAAAGAAGGATCAACAGCCCACAGCGCCAGGCGCTGTACAAACCAGGGCCAAGACGACAAACCTTGCCTCAGAGCTGAGCAAGAGCTCTGAGCTCCTGCGAAACCACGTTGTAGCCACTTGGCTGGTGGGTCCGGCTCACGGAGGGGCGCCAGATTTGGGAAGAGGAATTCCCCCAGCTCAGACTGGCAGGGACCCTGGGGCAGACTTCACCTCCCTCTGCAGCGTGGATCACCTGGGTACATCTCAGCTAATCCGTTCCCTGGCACCGCGAGGGCCTCAGGCATTGGGGCCCCCTCAGTTTTGCCTGTTCTCTGCCTGATCCCACTCAACACAGAGGGAACTGGGTGAAACTGACCGGCCTGCGCTCTCCAGGTCAGACCAGATGATCTCAGGGTCTCTCTGGATCTACCAAACAAACTGGGGGAGCTGGCAACACACAGCACAAAGGGGACAGGCTGGAAACAGAGATGCCAGGTCATCAAGCAGGGCTGAGGCAGCAGGAAAGGACTAAGCAGAGAGTGCACAAGCACAGGGCTCTCCCATGGAGTGGGAAAGCACATAGGGCCTAGGAGGCTGGGGTATGCCCCATGGGATAGGGGCACAGGGCTGCAGCATGGCATAGTGGGGTGGGCACAGCACAGGGGGCAGCAGGGTGGAACACAGCACATGGGATTGGGGCAGCAGAGCTATTGCACGGGGGGCTGGGGCAGTTGGGGGACTAGTGCACAGGGAGGGCAGGAGCACGGATGTCACTGCACAGGGAGGCTGAGGAAAGGGGGCTATAGCACAGGGGTGTTGCAGCAGGGAGCAGGGGAGGTTCATGCAATGGGGCTGGGGCTGCAATAGGAAGCACGGGTCATGCAATGGGGCCGGGCTGTTGCAGTGGGGAGCAGGGGTTCCAGTGGGGCAAGAGGGGAAGTCATGCAATGGGGCTGGGAGCTGCAGTGGGGAGAGGGGAGTCATGCCATGGGGCCGGGGGTTGCAGTGGGGGGAGGGGAAGTCATGCCATGGGGCTGGGGGTTGCAGTGGGGACCAGGGGTTGCAGTGGGGGGAGGGAGAGTCATGCAGTAGGAAGCAGGGGGGGTTGCACAGGGGGGAGTCATGCCATGGGGCCGGTGGTGGGGAAGGGGGAGTCATGCCATTGGACCGGTGGTTGCAATGGGGGAAGGGGGAGTAATGCCATGGGGCACGGGGTTGCAATAGAGAGAAGGGGAGTCATGCCATGGGGGAGGGGGTTGCAGTGGGGCAAGGGGGAGTCATGCCATGGGGCGGGGGGTTGCAGATGAGGGGGAGTCATGCAATGGGGGAAGGGAGAGTCATGCAATGGGGCCGGGGCCTGCAATGGGAAGCAGGGGGGTTGCAGAGGAGCGAGGGGGAGTCATGCCATGGGGCGGGGGGTTGCAATGGGGTAAGGGGGAATCATCCCATGGGGCGGGGGGTTGCAGACGAGGGGGAGTCATGCAATGGGGCCGGGGTGTTGCAGAGGGAGCTGGGGTTGCAGTGGGGCAAGAGGGGAAGTCATGCAATGGGGCCGGGGGCTGCAGTGGGGGGAGGGGAGTCATGCCATGGGGCCGGGGGTTGCAACTGGGGGAGGGGAGTCATGCCATGGGGTGGGGGGTTGCAATGGGAGAAGGGAGAGTCATGCAATGGGGCCGGGGCCTGCAATGGGAAGCAGGGGGGTTGCAGAGGAACGAGGGGGAGTCATGCCATGGGGCGGGGGGTTGCAATGGGGGAGCGGAAGTCATGCTATGGGGCGGGGTGTGGCACTTGGGTAAGGGGGAATCATCCCATGGGGCGGGGGGTTCCAGACGAGGGGGAGTCATGCAATGGGGCCGGGGGTTGCAATAGGGGAAGGGAGAGTCATGCAAGGGTGCCGGGGGCTGCAATGGGAAGCGGGTTACAGAGGAGCGAGGGGGGAGTCATGCCATGGGGCGGGGGGTTGCAATGGGGCCAGTCCCCCCCGCGAACCTGTAGATGAAGATCTTGGAGCCGCTGACGGAGGGGCTCAGGTCGCACATGGTCTGGGCCGGGTCCCGCTCCCGCGAGCTCTCCGCGTGCAGCGCATACAGGGAGAGCGCCAGCCACAGCACGAGCCGCAGGGCCCGCTCCCAGTCCGGCGCCTCCATCGCCTGCTGCCACCGCGCGCCGGGCACGGGCTCGCCCCCACTGGGACGCGCACCTGCCAATCAGCCAACGACTCCGGCCCATTGGCTGCCCCTTCAGGAGGTGGGACGGGGAAGCAAGGGATTCTGGGAGGTGTAGTTTTATGTACCCAGTGGAGGAGAGGGGGAGCTATGGCGCTTGGGGGGGGGGTCTAGTAGTTGGCCCAGAGCCCTGGGGTAGCAGGGGGCTCCGGGGGCTATTTAAAGTGCCGGGGCTCCAGCTACCTCTGCTGCCTCGGTCCTCTAAATAGCCGCGAGAGCCCCGCAGCTTCCCCAGGGCTCCGGCAGCTATTTAAAGGGCCAGGGTGGTTGAAGCAGGGGGGGGCCCTGACCTACCTGCAGCCAGCCCCTGCTGCACCCCCTGCCCTGCCTCCAGCCCCGCACTCCCTGCCCTGCCCCCACCAGCCCCTGTCTCCAGCCAGCCCCTGCTGCACCCCCTGCCCTGCCCGCAGCCAGCCCCACACCCCTTGCCCTACCTCCAGTCAGCCCCTGCCCTGCCCCTGCCCTGCCTCCAGCAAGGAATATATGTAATATGTCATTTTGATTTTATTGATATAGTTATGGAAAGTAAATAATACATGGAAGAAATGAAAGGGGTTTTTTTACGTCTTTTTTTTTAGTCATCCCTGTCGGGGCCGCGCCTAAAATGTTCAAATTGGGCCCCGCACTTCCTAAAGCCAGCCCTGCATACAGTAATGGCAAAGTTCTCGGTCCAGGCTTGTAGCAGTGATAGAATAAACTGCAGGTTCAAATCAAGTCTTTGGAGTACATCCACAGCTGGGATGGGTCATTCAGTCCTTTGTATAGAGCTTCCTTTTTTAGCAAAGTCCCTCCAGAGGTATGAAGCAGGATTGAAGACAAGATGGAGACAAGGCATCAGCCTTTTATAGTCTCTTGCCGTGTGGTCTTTGCTTTCTTTGTCCCAAGGACACTCTATCCAGCATGTGGCATAGAAAAACCTTAGAGTTCTGTCCATAGGCAGGTCCCTGCATGCCTTGCTGAGTCACAAGGTGTATCTACCTTCTCTCAATGGGTCAATTGTATAGCTCATGGTCCTTAGTGGGCCATCAAGCAGGCTAGGCAGAACTAACACCAACTTGTCTGGGGTGTTCCCCGGAAGCATAGCACAAGTTTGAAATACAGACAGTATAGAGCCAATATTCATAACGTCAACTACAAAACTGATACACATATACAGATAGCATAATTATAATCAGCCAATCAGAACCTCTCCATAGACCCCTTCCACGACAACCTTTATACAATATTGGCTGCAAATATATAACAGTGGTCGCAACGGTGATCTATACAGCTACAGATTATGTCAATAGCGTCACAGGAGGTGACACGGCATTAGTGAGATTGATATTGGAATACCGCATCCAGTTTTGGTGTCCACCTTTGAAAAAGATGTTGTGAAATTGGAGCTGGGGCAGCAAAGAGCCACCCAATGTTCTGAGGGCTGGAGAAAAATGCCTTCTAGTGAGCGATTGAAAGAGCTCAACCTCTTTAGCTTATCAAAAGAAGATCGAAAGGTGACTTCATTGAAGTGTTGAAGTGGCTTAATGGAGAGAAAAGATTGGGTATTAAAGGGCTCTTTAATCGAGCAGAGAAAGGCAGAACAAGACCCAGTGGCTGGAAGGTGAAAAGAGACAAATTCATATGACAACTAAAGCACAAATATTCAACAGCGAGAATGATTCACCACAGGAACAAGCTACCAAGGAAAGTGGTGGATTCTCCATCTCTTGATGTCATTGAATGAAGACTAGATGCCTTTCTGGAATGTGTTTGCCCCCAAAGGAGCTATTGTGTCATACAGGAGGCCTGTGACATGCCGGGGGTCAGATTAGATGCTCTAATGGTCTCTTGTGGCCATCAAGTCTACTAATTTCTGAAAAACTGAGTGTAGCATTGGGAGCAGCGTCTGAGGTTTTACCGTCTAGTCGGCTCGCTTCCTAAAATGAACACTCCTTGAGTGGGGTGATCCACAGGGAGTAGCTCAAACCTCCAAAGTGCCTGGCCAGGGGCAGGACATTAACACAGCAAGGGAGGGGCGTGGCAGTGACATCACAAAGGCCTTTTGCAGGACCTCAGACTATTGGTCAAAGGTGGTGACCTCACAGAGAGATGCTGACATCAGCCAGGCAGGACAGAGGCGAGTGGCCCGGGAAACCTCAGAGACTCCTGTGGCTTTGCTTCAGCAAGTCTCTGTCTCGAGGTCTCTCTTTGAGGACTGAGAGAACATTCGGGTTCACGTACGTGAGCGGCAGGAGGAACCTCTGTCGAGTTTTCTCCTTCCCTTTTCGTGATTGTACTAGAAAGCAGACGTCCCTGTTTAGAAGGTAAGAGCCTCCTCCAAGTTGGAAACCTCTTCAGTCTGATCCATCTGGTGACAGTTGAATTCTAGGCATGGAAAACACCAGCTTAAGGAGGCAGAATTTGATTCCGCACCTGGGATTTTGTCCCTTAGAATCACTGGGGACATTGGGGTTTGTCCTTTTGGTTTCACCTTTTCCTCCATCCCTCCCTCCTTTCTTTTCTTCTCTTGCATCTTTTGTCCTTTCCCCTATTCCCCTCCCAACACCGGGGGGGGGGGGGTGTTTGTGTGTCGCGGGGGAGCGCTCTGCAGCTCCCACTGTGGGAGGTCCACCCAAAAATGTGGGGCTGAAGTAGTGCCCCGGCAGTGATCCCCACCAGTAGTGTAGCTAGGGGGGTGCAGGGGAAGCAGCCACTTCCCCTCAGCACATTTTCCAAAAGCGGCGCCTTAGTTAGGGGTTACCATGGCGCCAGCAGGAGGGGCCCACACTCCGCTCTGAAGCTTGGCCTGCCCGGCTGGTGCTGACCTCCTGCACGCAAAGGGGGGGCAGCACGGCCGGAGGAGCCATGGGGGGGCCGTGGGGGCGGAACGGCACAGCCGGAGGAGGCATGAGGGGGGGGCCGCGGGGGCGGAACAGCACGGCCAGAGTAGCCATGGGGGGCCGCGGGGGCGGAACGGCACGGCCAGAGGAGCCATGGCGGGCCGCGGGGGCGGAACGGCACGGCCGGAGGAGGTATGGGGGGGGCCGGCGCGGCCGGAGGAGCGAGGGGGGTGCAGCATGGCAGCCCGCAGTGCAGACGGAGGAGCCACGGAGGGGCCGCGGCGGCAGCATGGCACAGCCGGAGGAGCCATGGGGGGGGGGGGCGCGGCGCGGCACGGCCGGAGGAGCCAGCCAAGGGGGGGACGCGGAGTGGCCGCAGGAGGAGCCAAGGGGGGCGTGGCCAGAGGAGGAGCCAAGGGGGGGCGCCTTTTTAATGTTTGCTCCCCCTGCTCTTAGAACCTGGCTATGCCACTGATCCCCACCAGTGACCTGGGACATCCTTTGGGCTCTCTGGTGAGAACCCTCAGCCTCCCGTCCTCAGCCTCTACCCTGACTGGCTGAGCAGGGGGTTATTGACAGGGAGGAGACTCAGGTCCTTGTTCTCTTTTAAGACCAAGTAAATAAGTCATAAGCAGTTCTAGGTTTGATGAATTTTGCTGCTTCTCTGCATTAATTGTCTCTGAGCAGCTCATGATTCTCTCTAACATTGCAGTTCTCCTCAAATACTTGTGGAATAATTACTGTGCACTGTTGTTGGTCTGGAACTCATCTGAGAGCACTTTATTCAGGTCATTCAATGTATGAAATTCAAGATCCAATGGTTAGTTTGAAAATCAGGGCTCTTGGGTCCTATTCCCTACTCTGCCACTGACTGGCTGGGTGACCTAAGACAAGTCAATTCTCCTTTCTCAGCCTTAGCTTCTCCCTCTTTCAAGTAGGGATAATAATGATCCGCTCCTACCTACCTCACAGTGGGTGGAGGATGGGGATCCATTGGAGAGTGTCACTAGGAGGAGTGCATAATATGAGGTGTCCTAGCACGTTTACTCAGATCAGATTGTGACATAATAGAATAGCTGAAATAGTCTATTTTAGTTGTATTTTTTTATTTTGAAATTGATAAGAGCAGCAACTACTTAGCTCAGACTGAGGCATCTTATCTAATTGTCGAGATCTAAGTGTCTCCTCTTGGTGTGCGAGGAGACAATTTAACACACTGTGACAAACAGGAGATGCTTTTGTTTTGCAACAAAATATTTTTGCAAAGAACTTTCATCTCACTTGTTATGAGTTCAAGAAACAAACTGGTTTAGTCTGAATGGGATTTTCTGACAGAAACGGTTGCAATGAAATTTCCCCACCACCTCGATTCCTGGGCTCTATCCCTGCCCAGGGGTGAAAGGAACTTAAAGGATTTACCATTACGCCGGAGTCCTGGGCAGGGGTGTGGCCTCAACCGGAAGAGGCGGGGCCTTTCAAGATTTAAAAGCCCTGGGGCTCCAGCTGTGGCTGGGAGCCCCAGGGCCTTTAAATCACCCCGGAGCTACCAGCTGCAGAGGCGGCTGGGAGCCCCGGTGCTCAGGGGCGAATTAAAGGGCCCGGGGCTCCGGCCACCGTGGAGCTCTGGGCCCTATAAATCACCGCGGGAGCCCGGCTGCCGGAGCTCCGGCAGCGCTTTAAAGGGCCCAGGGCGCCCCACAACAGCAGGAGCTCTGGCCATTTAAATCCACGTCCGAGCCCGGCTGCCGGAGCTCCGGCGGCGCTTTAAAGGGCCCGGGGCTCCCCGCAGCGGCTGGAGCCCTGGGCCCTTTAAATCACCGCCGCAGAAGCCGGTCCAGTCCGGCACGGCGTACTGGCTCTTGCCGGTACGCTGTACCAGACCGGACCGGCTTACTTTCCCCTCTGCCGTGCCTCTGGGGGGTTTGTTGTCCATTAGAACAGGAGTCAGGACTGGTGGCTTCTCTTTCTGGCTCTGCCACCGCCTTGCTGTCTAGGCCCGTGGATAGGTCCCTTCCCTTCTCTGTAGCTCAGGCTCCTCCCCATCTGTCCAATGCGAACAGGGACAAGTCTCGAACTCTGGGCGGTCATGAGCCTAAGTGAGATAAGGGGCGTTAAAGCCCTCTGTGAAGGAGAAAGGGGAATTTCTCAGTGTTTAGCACCAAGGAATTCTAAAGTTTGCTAAAATATCTAGTCTGCGGAAACAAGAAATGGTCGGGGCCAAATTTTTTAAGCATTGTCTTTTTAAAAGCCCATTCAGGGATGTGAGGCCCTGTCTTTTAGGTACCTGGGGTTCTTTGCCAGCAGGAGAGAAGAGGTTCCTGCCTCCATTTTTGTGGCCTTAACAAACCAGGTGCTGTGCCCCAGTTCTCGTCTGCGATCCCTGAAAAAGAACCTCTTCCCATGCATTAACAAGACAGGACCTATCTGTAAAAGGGGAACAAAGAGAACCCTGGGACTTACAGACTAGCCAGCCTCACTTCCATAGCTGGAGAGAGACTGGAATACATCATTAAACAATCCCTTTGTCAGCACCTACAGGATAATTTGGTTCTTAGGACTAGTGAGCATGGACTTGTCAAGAACAAATCATTCCAAACCAATCCTAGCTCCTTCTTTGGCAGGGTTCCGGGCCTAGTGGAGGTGGGTAACCAGTAGATGTGATCTCTCTTGGTGTTTCTAAGGCTTTTGACACAGTCCCATGGGACATTCTCACAAGCGAACGAGGGAAATGTGGTCTAGATGTAATCAGTGGAATGGGAGTGCAGAGCTGGTTGAAAGCCCAGACTCCAAGAGCCCTTCTCCATGTCTGGCTGTCCAACGGAGAGGGTGTACCTACTGGGTCCGGCAGGGATCAGTCCGGGGGCCGGTAGTAGTCAATATTTTCCTGAAGGATTTGGAAAATGGAGTGGAGAGCATGCTTCTACAATTTGCAAATGACACCAAGCACTTTGGAGCACAGGATTGGAATTCAAAACGCCCTTAACAAATTGGAGACTTGGTCTTCTTGAGCCAAACTCCATGGCTGGGCCCCTCTCTATAGACTGGGCTGAAGTGAAACCCCAGAGCCAAACACTCCTCCTCCTGGGCAGTGCGCTCCCACCTTCAATGGGCAGATGCTGCTTAGCGCTGTCAGAGCAGCTTTTGCTGGGGGCTTCTCCCAGCACTTTCCAATAGTGGGAAAGTATGAAATCCCCATTTGACTGCTGGGGACAGAGCCAGAGAGGGGGGAGCAATTTGCTCAAAGTCCCACAGGGAAAGGAAAACACCCAGCAGTGGAACCAACAGGAAACCCAGCAATGGAACTCAGGAGTCCTGACTCCCAATCCCCTGGTCCAGTCACTCCAGCGGAGCACACTCCCTCTCAAAGCAGGGGGAGCGGACGTGAGGGCCTGCTTGTGATTGCCAGGTGTGGGAGGGAGTGTGCAGCAGTGGTTAGCGAAGGGGCCTGGAAAGAAGGCCTGCTGGGTCCCATCCATTCTTCCGACACTTGGTGTGACCCTGAGCCAGTAGCTTCCCCGCCCCAGGCCTGGTTCTCATCAGTGGGGTTGGGGTTGCAGTCCCGACAGCCCAGGGGGGTTGGGAGGCTCCAGGAAGGTGTGTAAAGTGCTGGGATGTCGGGATCCCGGATGCACTGTCACCCCCGCACTAGGGCGGTGTCCGGCACCCCCTGCTGCTGGCCAAGTTTCTCTGTCCCTTGGCAATAAGACAGACTCTTGTTTTCACAGCCAGCCGATTGCCCCGTGCCATCACCCTGCCTGCTTGCTGGGCAGGGTAACTCCTCAGGTCACCACCCCCCTCTCCAGCCTGCCTTGGGCTTGGAGAGTGAGGAGAAGGGCGAGGGATGACCCTGAACATCCTCCATCCATCGCTCCGTCACCAGAGCAAGTGAATGGCATTAGGGTTCCTCGGTGGCGTCCCCTGTCTGTCCGGGGAGAGGCAGAAAGAGGGGGAGAGAATCTCTCCCAAAGGAGATTGGATTTGCAAACAGCCCCCAGGAACCCCTCGCACTCAGACCGGGGAGGGGCTTCTCCAGAGCCATCTCTAGTGTGTTTGGCAAGGTCCCAGCAATGGGGCTCCCAGCCCTTCCCTTGTGGGAGACTGTTCCCCAGGCTGAGAGTCTCTGAGCTGGGCCAGACCCGGTGAGCTGCTGAGCATGGAAATCAATGAGAACTGAGGGGGCCCTGGCCTTGCTATGCCTAGGGACTTTGAAGTGGGGAATGGTTTCCCAGAAGAAGTCCGGACTCCTGGGTTCAGGGCTGGCTTTAGCAAGTGCGGGGCCCGATTCCTGGGGAGGCACTTTGGATTGCCGGCTGGGGGAGCGGGCCCCGCGGGGCTCGCCGCGCTCTGTCTGGAGGTCTGGCCGGGGTCACGGGGCTGTCACGGTCCAGCCTGGGTCGTGGGGCTGCGGAGCTGCCGCGCTCCGGCTGGGGTCACTGGGTCACAGGGCTGCCGCGCTCCAGCCTGGGTTGCGGGGCTACGGGGCTGCCGCGCTCCGGCCGGCGCTCTGGCCAGGGGAGCGGGGCCCCCGAAGACGACTGCCGCCGGGGTGAGTGCGCAGGGCCCTCTTAGGCGCGGGGCCCGATTCCGGGGAATCGGGCGAATCGGCCTAAAGCCGGCCCTGCCTGGGTTCTGTTCCTTCTCTAGCCTGGGCGGGGGGTGGAGGGAGTGTGAGCGTGGTCTGGGGTGGCAGGAGGGAGCTGCTTGTCCAAAGTGACCAGTGGTCTTTGTGACTGACCCCAGTGCTCGAAAAGGACGAGACTCCCCGGTTCTTGCAGCCCCAGGGATGACGAGGGGGAGCGTTGAGGGGGAGCAGATCATGCAATGAACCCCTGCCAGTGTGTGTAGCTTGCCCACCCTGCACCCCCGTGGCGGGAGCAGGAGCTGCTCTGGCTGGGGCAGGGATGGGGAGGGAGCAAACAGGCTGGTTAGTGAGAGGCTGCCTTGACCCCAGACTCACGCCTGCTCCCCGCTGGGTTCCAGGATGGCCAGGCTCCTGAGGATGTTCAGGAAGAAGGCTCTGCAAGTGGCCCCAGAGCCTGAGGGAAGCAGCCACCATCTTCCCCAGGAGCGGAGCGGCCTGTCCGTCCCCGCTGGCGGGGAAGGAGCTCCCGGCCGCGCCAGGAGGTGGAAGTGCCCAGCCTTCTGGCGGAGGAAACCCACTCCCAGCGCAGGCGCCGAGGTGGGAGCATCACCTCCCAGGCCAAAATGGAGCTGGGCCAGGCTGCGGCTGGGCAGGCAGAACCCAGCCCAGGGGCGGAACCGGGCAGGGTGGCTCTGGGGCTTGTGGTTGTGTGGGCAGCAGCGGCCCCAGGAGCCCAGCCCCAACTTCCAAGAGGGGGCATCGCCCTGCTCGGTCAGTGAGGACCTTCCAGCCTCCCCAGGGCAGGAGGTGGAGGATCCCTCTGCCAGCCCCAGCAGCTCGGGCCGCTCCCCATCCGACAGCAGCAGCGCCTGCGACTCGGACAGCACCCTGGCCGATGGACGCTTCTGCTTTCTTCCAGGTGAGGAGCCAGGCTGGGTTCAGGGAGGAGTGAGGAGGGGGCTGTGAACACCCTGGGCCCAGGCCCTCGAGCAGTGCTATGGGGGTGGGTCTCCAGCCCAGGTGTCTGGCCTGAGCCATGTGAACCCCACCGACACTAGATGCTGCCACTTTGGTCCTTGGTGCTCCATTTTGCGTCGGGGGGGGGGGAAGCACCTCCAAGGGAGTCCAGGACAGTGTGTGTGGGGGGGGTCTCTTTGCTATGGGCTCCTGAAGGAGTTGGGGGCTGACGACATCACTGAGAGGGGGGAGTGTGGGACCCAATCTGCCCTATGTCCCGGAGGTGGGAAGGGGACACATTGTCCCACCATGCCCCTGTCCTTCCCCCAAGTGGCAGCAGGCGTCACCCTGTCCCCTTCTCTCCCTGGTGCAGCGTCCGCCAGGGACTCCGAGGACGAGGAGGAGGAAGAAGAAGGGGTAGACTTGGTAACAGAGGAGGCTGCTCTCATGAACATCCGAGAGCAGCTCCATGGCCGAGAAAAGGTACAAATGTTCCCCAGCTGTGCTGGAATGGAGATTGTCCTGCTCCTTCCCAGCATCCCGACCCCCTGCAGAAGGTCTTGGTCCTATTGGGGACCTTTCTCCTCCATGATCTGGGACCGCCAAGATGGGGGTGTTTGTCACACACCAGCCGGGGTCTCCTCCCCCCACAGGCACTGTCCCAGTTCCTGACCCTGATTGTGGAGGAGTCGTGGGTGATTTGGACAATATCCCTCTATCCGCCATTCAGGCCTAAGTCCTGCAGCTGGTGTGGCTGGGGCAGGGAGGTCCCTGGCTAACTGGCTCTCTCTCCCCTAACCCCACTCCTGGTGGGCGCAGGACGAGGCGCAGCAGCTCGAGTTCCTGCACGCCATCTACCCCGCGTGCCTCGCTGCCCAGCAGAGAAGGGAGGACACATTGGAGCCACACTGCTCGAAGGCGGCTGTGGCGGAGAGGATTGTGGTGAGTGAGACACGGCGCCCGGCAGCTGGAGGGTGGACAGAGGCATGGGAGGGGCAGGGGTCTCCCCGGGCCGATGGTTGGGGGATGGCTGGTGCTGGAAGGCAGCTGAGGGCAGGGATTGCTGGGGCTGAAGATTGGGGAGAAGAGACGGGAGAACTAGTGGGCAGGAATCGGAGGAGCGGGAGGCAGCTGGGGGGATCCTGCTGGCTGTGTAATCTCCTCCTTGGGAAGTGTCAGTGAGGCCCAAATCTCACATGCTCCTTTGTCTCCTTTGGGTCTCACAGGAGCTCATTGAGGAGCTTCCTCCTGACTCTCCACCCGGCGCCGTCCTGGCCAACTCCCTCTTTGCTGTGGCCAACCTCAGGTACCGAGACCCTCTTGCCCGGTTCCCCTAACCCCGGTGCTGCTCAGGCCCAGGGCTGGGAGTCACTGCCCCTCCCACTCCCAGGTCACCTCCCAAGCCAGGGGGGCTCCTCTGGCAGAGGTGCGGGGAAGGGTCACTCCCTCGCCTGGCTGCTCTGTTCTTTTCACTCCAGTCACATTGCAATGGCTTTGGGGAGAGGCTGACTCCCAGGATCAGATACAGGAGGGGCAGCAGGGTCCAGGGAACAGGCGCTATTCCTGCCCTGCCACTGTCGGTCTGGGAAACCTTGGCCTTATCATTCCCTGGCTCAGTGCCTCAGTTTCCATTCTCGCCAGCCTCTGCCTATTTCCCTGCAGTTTCACGTCCGTGTCGGTGCCAGTCCCACCCCCGCACTGCACAGTCTAAAACCGGCTCCACTCTCTTGCCAGCACCATGACACCTGCCCTGGAGCCGGAGCTGGAGACCCACCTCCTCCAAGCCACCCTGCACGCCGTCTTCACCCTGGGCACGGAGAAGGACACCACCCAAGTCCAGGTAGATCAGCTAAATCATGGCTTGAAGAACCAGCTGTCATCCTGCCTGAATCCTTGCTAATTGCCTGCAGTGGGATGTGAATGAGAGAGGCCAGGATATGTGTTTGGGGGTCTCACCAGTGCTTCCCAGAGACCCCTCTTCCCATCCTGTGGCAGGTGTAGCCCCAGTTTCCCTAAGTCTGACCCATGGCTCTCCCTTGCTTTGCAGGATCTGCATAGGGTCATACCAGACCTTCTGGACGCCATGCTGGGGAACCTGCTGGCAAAGACCCCAGACATTGACAAGCTCCACTACATCATGGAGGTGAGCCCGATGAGAGGGGTGGGGGCAATTTGACCTTCACTCTTAGATCCATTTTCCAGTCTGTCCTCCTAGCTGGGCCCCCAGTGGCCGTCCTTGGTCAGGGCAGTCAGTGCAATGCAGGGTCAGGCCCTTCCTCCTTGAAGGACAGAGGAAGGAGCTGGGACTTCACCCAGAGCTCTGCCTGGTTGTGTCGAGCACTAAGCACAGGGCCGCTGGCTGGCTTGGGGAGTGAGAGTCTGAACCCCTCCTGGGAGAGCCAGAAGATGGTCCTCAGAGAAGAGCCACAGCCTCATTCCTAGAGAAACAGGAGGGCCCCAGAGAATCAGCCCTTGTCTCTGACGGGCCCCGAGATTCCTGGGGGGATTGTGCTCACACTCAGTCCCTTCACCCAGCCAAGGACTTGAGAACCAGGGAGGGGGGAGGGGTCTGTCTCCTTCCTGGGGAGCTGCTCAGGAATCAGGAGTTCAGGGAGGATGGGACCAGCCCCGACACCGAGCATTGTCCCAATCTAGAGAGACAATGACAAGCTGTGACCTGCAGGATACAAGCATCGTCCTGGGGGCAAGAGTCCCCTTCTAAAGCTCTGCGGTCAATGAACCTGATATTCCACCCCCACCGCATACAATGTCTCAGCCCCCTGGGGATGGAGAGGGGCCATTAGCACAACTCATGCACCCCCCCATCAATCCTGAGCTGCCTCCTTTCCCCACAGCACATTAACTACTGGACCGTGTCCAGGGTGCCACAAGAGAGAGCCAGGGCCATCAGGAGCAGCGCGGCCCTGCTCACGTCCGTCATCACCCTCCCTGACTTTGCCGTATGTGGCCTCTGAGCCCAGCTTCCTGACTCCAGGCGTAGGGGGGCTGGCTCCAACGGGCTGGAGGATCTGCTGCTGCAGGGGCTGTGGGCTAGGAGTGGTCCTCTTGGGGAGGCAGAGTCAGAGCAGAGAATGAGCCTGGCTTGAGTCAAGTTCTTCTTGTCCTGGTTAAGTGGCAACTCTCGCTTGTAAGGGGAGCATGCTCCAGGTTCTTGCCTTCTTGTCATCCTGGAGCAGCTGGGGAAGCAAATCCTCATGGAGGGCCCTGCCCACATCCCTGTTCTCCGGGCTCCCTTGCGGGCAGAGAGAATTAAGGATCCAGCTCTAGCTCCTATCCTCTAGCATCTCCTGCAGAGGGGCTGAGGGGAAGGAGAGTCCTGGCCCAGGCGGGGACTGGGAGCTGACAGGAAAATGCTGATGGAGTCCCCTCTCCCTCTCCCTTCCATTAGAACTCAGCCGAATTCCCCAGGATGGGTCACCACGTGGCACAGCTGGCTCTGTCCATCAGTGACCCAGACCAGGACGTCAGCCAGCAGGCCAGGGAGGGGGTTTACCGGCTCTACCAGCTCCTGCTGCGCCAGAGGGGTAAGGAACCCGGCTGGGAACTGGCACCCGATAGACGAGTGAGACTGGGACCCCAGCCAATTTCTCTCCGAGTGACCCCGGCTGGCGGATAAGTCTCTCTCTATCTCTTTCTGTGTTCTCCACCACCCCCGCAGTTCTGTTGGGCTCTGCCCACTGTGCAGCCACCAATGGGATTGGAAGGACACAAGCCCTGCAAGCAGAATGACAAATGTGTGTGTGTCTCTCTCTTTCCCAGACCTGAACATCCAGGAGGTCGAAGACCTTTGGTGCTGGGACTGGCACCAGGACAGCAGGCTCCTGGGCTACAAGAACACAGCCAGGGTCGGGGAGGTAAGGACACTCTGCCAGGGCATGGCACAGCTCTGCAGGGCAGGTGGCTGCCTCCTGGAGCCACGCGACGGAGTGGCCGTTCTAGGCCAGGATTTGGAGCCTGGTTCTGGGCAATCTGCTGAAGCCTCACATCTGCTTGGTTTCAGGTCTTTGGCAAATTCTTCTGCGAGGGGCAGAGAAGATTCTTCCTGCAGACAGCAGTGCTGGCCATGCACGACCCCCTGCTGCGTGTCAGCCAGGCTGGGCTGCTCCTCACTTACTCCCTCCTGGGGCAAGCCCAGCAGCTGATGGGGAACAAGGTGAGCAGCTGCATTAGACTCAGGAGATTGGGGCGGGGCCCAGGCCTCATTCCCATCCTCTGGCCATTCGCCGGCCTGGCAGCAAGGCGACTGGTGGGGAATGAGAGTGAGAGCAGCTGCTCCTGGGAAGAGAGATGAATTCACCTCCATGAGCAGGAGGGAGCCAGCTTGTCCCCGGAGCAGTTCCAGCCCAGCTCTTTAGCAAGGCTAATGAATGACAAGCATTGCCTCAGCACGGACTTCTGTTCTTGGGAAGGGCAGCAGAGTCCTCTACGTGCCCTCTGCGAGCCTCTCCTGTCACCCGCGCCACCACCCAGAGTTGTTCCCGTCACTGGCAGCCTGGGAGGCCAAGGACTGAGGGGTGATGGCGACTGACCGGGCAGTTCTGAGGCACATGGGCGGGGGAAGCTCGTCCTGCTGCCGCCAGGGCTGGACTCGCTCTAGAGAGAACGGGAGGATTCAGTCAGCAGGGGCTGCTGATCTGCCCCATTCAGCAGGGCTGCCATCCTGTGGCTTCAGCCTCAGTGGCTGGGATGACTTGGGGAAAGGTCTCAAGGTCCCCACATCCCACTTCACTGCTGCCAGAATCCCTCCGCCCCCCCCGCTAAAGCCCGCTCACTGCCCAACCTGGGTGGGGGTGGAGGAGAGGGGTCGGAGAACTTGAGCTGTGGATTGGCGGTGGAACAGCTGTCAGGGGCACTGGGCGGGAGGTGTCAGGAGCTCCCTCTACAAGGAGGGGGGTTGGCACTGGAGGTCCCTAGAAAGACTCCATTCTGGGGGTCAGGAGTGGGACTCCATCCCTCAGAGGGGCGCGGGTGCTGGGTGGAAATGCTGCTGGTCCCAGGTGCCCTTAATTCCCCCTGATTCCGCGGGGCCTCTGAGTCTCTGACAGGTCCTCGTTCCCTTGCAGCAGGAGGACGTCACGGCCAACATAATGGACCAACTTTACATCATCCGGCACTTGCGCCAAGTGCCGGAGGCGCTGCAGGAGTTCTGCCTCCAAGGCCACCAGCAACTCCCGCTCCCTCTAAACGGGGAGTGTAGTGAGACTGAGTGGCCTCCCTCCGAGCAGGAGAGCGAGGGCACCTCTACACGCCCCTTGGAGGGCGGAGACTATATCGCCCCACCTCCCTCGCCTGTTGGACTGTTTGTTGCCTGGCCACCGGGGCCTCTGGTGCACTCTCTTGAGACTGAGTGGCCTCCCTCCGAGCAGGAGAGCGAGGGCCCCCCTACACGCCCCTTGGAGTGCGGAGACTATATCGCCCCACCTCCCTCGCCTGTTGGACTGTTTGTTTCCCGGCCACCGGGGCCTCTGGTGCACTCTCTTGAGACTGAGTGGCCTCCCTCAGAGCAGGAGAGCGAGGGATCCCCTACACGCCCCTTGGAGGGCGGAGCCTATAGCGTCCCGCCCCCCTCGCCGTAAGGACCGGAGCGTGGGGCCGGAAATATAAAAGGCCGGCCCTGCACCACAGTTGGGGGACAGCCTGCAACAGAGGAGGACACTTGGCCTGTTCTCCAGAGGCCCCTAACCCTAACCCAAGCATGGATGAGGACTGGCCCGGAGTACCCACTGCGGTTTACCCCAAGGAGCCGGAAGAGGCCTGGAGGCCACAGGTACCAAACCCCGGGGAGGCAGGAAGTAGCCCAGGGGCAGCCCGGGAGCTGCTGGCTGCAGAGCCCGGCGCGACTCAGTCGGCGTGTTGCGGCTGGATCCCCGCCGACGCAGGGGCAACCAATCCTGCCCCTGCCAGCGCCTTGGGCTGGGACGCGGGGGAGGAGGGTGGGACCGCGTCCCCCTCCCACCCCATCCCGGGTGGCTGACCCCCTACACGGTGCAAGGAGGCTGTAGCCCAGGACAGGAACTCTTTGTTGGCTGGCCACCGGGGCCCCGCCCAGGCTAGAGCCAGCCCTATCAAGTCTGTCTGTTTGCTGGCTGCCAGGGTTCCACCCAGGCCAGGGCCCGCCCTGGAAGTTTGGTTATTTGTGGGGTGCTTGGGCCCTGCCCAGGCCTGAGCCACCCCCGATACACTGTGTTGAGGGGCTGACCACTTGAGCGACCTCAGCCCAGCAGCGCCGGCTCTACCATTTTTGCCGCCCCAAGCAAAAAAAAAACCCCAAAAAACAACGCTCGGACTGCCAAAGCGAGCAAAAAGAAAACCAATAAAACCCCAACCACTTGGACTGCTGCCACTCGAACTGCCGAAGCAGAAAAAACAACAACAACAACGCTCGGACTGCTGCCACCCGAACTGCTGAAGTGCAAAAAACAAAAAAGTCGCCCGGCCTGTGCTGCCCCAAGACTGGACGGAATGCCGCCCCAGGCATGTGCTTCCTCCGCTGGTGCCTGGAGCCGGCCCCACAGCCTGGTTGCGACAGCTGATCGCTGAGGTGGGGCGGCTGCTCCACCCCCATGCAAGAGGGCGCTAGAGTAGGCCAGAGCGGCTGCACAGGCTAGCAGCCAATCAGAAAAGGGCCAAATGAGAGCCAATCAGGGCCGAGATTAGAGCCAGCCAATCAGGGCTAAACTAGGCCCTATATAAAGGCTGCCCAGGCGAGCAGCAGGCAGTCTGTCCCAGACCTTCATGGGAGAAAGTCTGTCTCTAGAGCAGGAGACCAGCATCTCGGAAAGAGCAGTGCTGGGCAGGCTCAAGGGAGCATACTACAGCTCCGGCCTAAGACCTGCCAGACTGCGGGCCCTGATAGAAAGGGCCTAGAGGGCCCGGAGGGGAAGTGGCCCAGGGACAGTTGGACAAGGGGAGAGCAGGGAGGCTGCCACTAGAGGATCCCTGGGTTGGGACCCAGGGTAGTGGGTGGGCCTGGGTCCCCCCCTTCCCTCTTGTACTGCACCTGGCCATGCGGCGGCTGAGTCAAACTGCAACCGGCCCTTGAGACAAGGGGCTAGACTTTGGGGGTTGCGGTTGGCCACCGAGGCAGGTGCAAGGACTGTTGCTAACCCCCGCCCCCTGGAATGGGGTGAGGATGGACTAGTGGGCACTGCTGGAGGGGCAGTGGCTTGAAAGACACTGTCAAGCGGTGAGCAACGCGGGTCCAGATGCCAACGGAGGACAAGAGACGGATGGGACGCTGCCAGCAGAGGGCGTTCCCCATGGACTGAGCTAATTCCCGGAGCGACCAGGGGGAGGCGCCATGGTGGTGAGTCCCAACCCCGTCAAAACCGCCCAGCCCCATTGTGGGCCCACTGCTACCCTGCAGACTCTGGTCCGGACCAGACTGGGCCAGCCGGAGTGGCCTCCCTCTGGGTGGGAGAGCCAGCAGAAGGGGAAATGGAGCCCCCTGGCACTCACAGAAACTCTCTCCCCTCTCTGTGGAGCAGGGTTCTTCCCTCTGCCCCCCAAATTCCTTCTTATGGGGCAGGACCTCTTTCCCTTGCACCCCCTCCCCTCCCCCCTTTCCTTGGTCTACCTCCCTCCCATTCCCCATGCGCCCAGGCAGAGCTCTCCCTGCCCCATATGGTGCAGAAAGGCTCTGTCGCAGCCTCTCACACAGATCTATCCTGCAGCCAGCCCAGCTCAGAGAGCAGTGGGGACAGGTCATCTCATCCTGTCAAACCAAGCCACATGGGTCCCATTGAAGCTCAGGTAGAAGATCCCATGCACCTCCTGGAGGTAAGAGCCGTTCACTTGTCCTGCCACTTGGGGCTCTTGCAACAAACGGGGCTCCTGCTACATATCTTGGTTGGGAGCTTTCCCTGTCCCCGGATCCCGGGCCTGGTACAGAGCCCTATTTCTCATCATGATATCCTCATTTTATTCTCAGAGGATGTGTCCAGGATCCTGCTGCAGGAGGTTTGAGCAGGGAGAGAACTCACTGTCACCACCCAGGGTTCTTCAACCCTGGTCTGCAGGGTTCATGGGAGCAGCCACACTCCAACCCTCCACCTGGCAGCCTGCTGAAAATTGCTTACCTCGGACCCATGAAGTTCAGCCCCAGTTTGAGGCTCCACTCCTGAGGTCCTATTGGAGGAGTCCCAGGAAAGCTCACTGGCCCCCTGGCCCTGTGTAAGACAGCAGCAGGAACACAAAGCTGACTGAACACCAGGGCTGCTCCCGGTTCTGGACCGTGGGCTGCCTGGTTCTGCTGCCGCTCCCCTGGCTTGATTTCCTGGCATCTGATTTGTGGTGGTGATCGCAAGTTTGTCTTTTGCTGCTGCTCTTCCAGTATCCTGACCCAGCTGACTCTCCACTCCTGTCATGTGAGTGTGGACTCTGGCTCTGACTAGTAGGTCTGGCTGCTCTTGACCCAGCCGTGACATTGGCTTTTGTACAATTTCTCCAATGCCCTTTTCTGCTCTCCAGCAAGATACACACCATTCCCTTGGCTCCCAAAGTCCTAGTTGCCCGCTAGTCAAGGGCTGAGGGGTAGTGCTTGTATTGCCCCCGCCCCCACCCCCGCTGCTTTTCCTATGGGAATCTCCCTAAAGCAGAGGAGAAATCTGCTCTTCTCTTAGGATCAGTCCCACCCTGGCCTCAGCTCAGCTCCTTTGTTTACCTGGGGCCAGGGATCACTTTTGAAGCCCTCAGCGTGTGGGTGGAGGTGGGAGCAGAGGCTGAAGCTCCATCAGTTTCCACCAAAGAACACCCCCCTGTCTTTCTATGGTCCGGCTAGGGCTCCCCACCCATCTTGGAGCTGAACACCAGATGGGAGCTGATAGATTGTCCGTGGTGGGCCATGTTCTTGTGTGCGATGGAGCTGTTTGCCAGAGAGGGCCAGGAGCAGATGCACCACACCTGGCCAGGACCGGGCTAAACAGCCTGTAATGCTAGGTGAGTCAAACCATGGCCACAATACAGACCCCCTGGGCATCCATGGAGACTGAATCTGGGCCCTTCACCATCAAGAGCACAACTTGTTCCAACTTGAGTCATGACGGTGGTGACCCCTGCCAGCCCCTCTGAGGGGGGTCAGTATTATCCCTGTTCGCTGGGGCATAGGGATAGAAAGCAACTGGCTACGAGGTCACACATGATGTCCCTGACAGAGGCAGGAAGGAAGCGTGGGACTGATACCAGTCCAACTCCAACCACTAGACTCCACCCACTTCCAAAGTCAGAGAACCCAGGAGCCCTGACTCTGACACTAGGCCTTAAATGACAAGACCAACCTCCCTCCCACTCAGGAAGCCATAGAAGGGACCATCTGCTGAGCTCCCCTTGGCAATGCCGCTGTCGGAGACCATTGCTAGTGGGTGCCAAGTGCCTGAGCAGGGAACTGCTTGAGAGCCTCCTAGAGACTCGCAGGTGTTTGACTGTGACCCTCAGGGAGCCGTGGCAAGAGACTCTCCGGCTCTAACAAAGGGTTTCTGTTCTCCTAGACAGTCAGCCAATGAGGCCAGTTTGCAGAATGTGGAAGAGCCCTTTGGCGAGGGATTGGGGGATTCACCATGAAGGTGGCAGCAGCGGCAGTGCCTGGGTCCCCATGGGCGAAGCCTCCACTCCTGACACTCCAGGTTAATTTCCCTCTGCTCTCACTCAGTGGGGCTTGGCTTTAGCTGCTGGGCCTGTGAGCCGAGACCAGGGGTCTCAAACTCAAATGACCATGAGGGCCGCCTGAGGACTAGTTCATTGGCCCGAGGGCCGCATCGCTGACACCCCCCTCGCTGTCCCCAGCCCTGCCCCCAGAGGGGGCAGGAGGGGTGTGGCGGGGGCTCAGGGCGGGAGTTGAGGTGCAGGGGGCTCAGGGCAGGGAGTTGGGGTGCAGGAGGGAGTGTGAGGTGTGGCAGAGGGTTGGGGTTGAGACAGGGGGCTCAGGGCAGGGAGTTGGGGTGCAGGAAGGATGTGGGATGGAGCAGGGGGCTGAGGGCAGGAAGTTGGGGTGCAGCAGGGGGTTGAGGTGCAGGCAGGAGGCTCAGGGCAGGGGGTTGGGGGGTGGGGTGCAGGAGGGAGTGCAGGCAGGAGGCTCAGGGCAGGGGGTTGGGGTGTGGGGTGCAGGAGGGAGTGCGAGGTGTGGCAGAGGATTGGGGTGCAGGCAGGGGGCTCAGGGCAGGAGGTTGGCTGCAGAAGGGGTGTGGGATGCAGCAGGGGGCTCAGGATAGGGAGTTAAGATGCAGGAGGGAGTGTGGCAGAGGGTTGGGGTTCAGATAGGGGACTCAGGGCAGGAGGCTGGGGTGCAGAAGGGGTGGGGGATGCAGAAGGGGGCTCAGGATAGGAAGTTGGGGTGCAGGAAGGATGTGGGATGCGGCAGGGGGCTGAGGGCAGGGAGTTGGGGTGCAGCAGGGGGTTGAGGTGCAGGCAGGAGGCTCAGGGCAGGGGGTTGGGGTGTAGGGTGCAGGAGGGAGTGCGAGGTGTGGCAGAGGGTTGTGGTGCAGGCAGGGGGCTCATGGCAGGGGGTTAGGGTGCAGTATGGCATTGAGCTCTGGCCCGGAGCCGCTTACCTAGAGAAATAGCCCCGCAGGCCGCGTGTTTGAGACCCCTGGCCTAGACAGAGCACTCAGCTATTTCCATCAGCCTGCTCAATGGCCAATGCAGCCACCCAAAGAAGTGAAGAAGAATGGAAGTGAAAGAGTAAAGCTGGACCATCCGCTGAGCTGCTGCAATCAAGTGAGCAGAGCCGGGGAGAGAAGAGGGAGAACTTGAAGGTGGCTGGCGGCAGTAGGGAGAAGTCTACTTTGGGAGCCAGGAGAGGAGAAATAAATAGTTAATGACAAATGCTGCAGGCTCTCTCTTGTGTGGTGAAGGTTGAAAAGGGGTCTCTTTACTATCACGCTAAACTTTAAAATAGCTGTGTATGATGGGAGGGGGGGGGGTCGATAAAGGTAAGAGGTCACTCTAGGGGCTTGAAGTCCCAGATTCTTGGGCTATTGCCTCCTTCTACCAGCTGATCTCAACCCAGCAACTCCCTCAGATGGTAGCAGTAGTGAGCTCTTGTCCTCCTTTTCTGGATGAGCCACCAGAAAAAGCACACAATACATGTGGCCAATGAAATAGAGCTCCGAGTGCCTTGTGCACATTGTGTCCCATCACAGTAATACTCAGCAGCATCCTCAGGTCTAAGGTTAGTCATATGCAAGTACAACAAGTTGTTGGGATCGTCCCTGGAGATGGTGAATCGGCCTTTCACTGAAGCAGCGTAATTTTTTGTATCTCTGGCCCAATAGCTAATGGTTGATACCCATTCCAGTGCCTTTCCAGGCGTGTTTCCGTACCAGGTCATCCTATAATCACCAAAACTGAATCCGGAGGTTTTGCAGGAGATCTGGAGAAAGTCCCTGAGCATTTTAACTTCTCCACCAGATGCCACAAATTCTAATTTTGACTGGTGTCACAGAGTGTGGGGGAGTCAGGGTCCTGCATCCCTCTTCCTGGGATTCACCGTGACTCTCAGCCAGCCAGTAAAATGGAAGGTTTATTGGACAATAGGAACGCAGTCTAAAACAGAGCTTGTAGGTACAATGAGGACCCCTCAGTCAAGTCCTTCTGGGAGGCAGGGAGCTTAGACCCCAGCCTTGGGGTTCCCTGCGTTCCACCACCCAGCACAAAACTGAAACCAAAAACCCCTCCAGCAGGCTCTCTCCCCCTCCTCTCTGCTCAGTGTCACTCCCTGGGTCTCTGGATCCCCTGGTTTGTTTGGAGGGGGCATAGCTGCTACTTTGGGATTCGGGGGCTGCCAGTCAGTAATAACATTGAAAACTTAGGGAGGTTTAATGAAACAAACTCCAAATCTCCCCCATCTATGGTTTCTGTCAGGTCCTGGTGTCATAGAATCATAGAATATCAGGGTTGGAAGGGACCTCAGGAGGTCATCTAGTCCCACCCCCTGCTCAAAGCAGGACCAATCCCCAACTAAATCATCCCAGCCAGGGCTTTGTCAAGCCTGACCTTAAAGACCTCTAAGGAAGGAGATTCCACTGTTATATTCCTGGGAGCAACAGTTTTAGGAAGAAATCACTGGAGACACAGAGAGCTGTAAACCTTGGAGCAGCCATTTATTGCCACACCAGAACTAGCCAACCGGCAGTCAAAACTGGCTGGGCTATCCCCTAATAATCTAACTCAGTTGCCATAGCAACACAAGATTCTATTACCACAACAACCAAATACACAATATATTCCTCCCCCCTTAATAAGAATGTCCCCTAAATAAAACAAACACTAAACTAGAGAAGGAGAGTAGACTGCCTCCATTCCCGGCTAAACCCTGGGGATTATTTTGCCCTGTAACCATGGGTTTGCCCTAGCTAAAGATCCAGCTGACAAGGAGGCCTTCTGTCTCCAGGTGGATTATGGTGGACTTCTGATGTTGTTGCACCTGAAAGTGTCTTGGGTGTGGGCCTTTCAATGGGCTCAGGGTTTGTAGGGTGAATGGGTGAGGATGGGATATCAGCTCGTGCCGGGCAGAGGGGTATCTCTGCCGCTGGCAGTAATGGAGGGGAAAAGTCAGGAACAGGTGACTCTTGATTTGGTGTCTCACCGGAGGTGGTGAAGTCAGGCAACTCAACTGAAGATGTGTCCTGAGGACTGGTATGACCTGGCAGCAGCTGATCTACATGTTGCCGCCAGGTGAGATCCTCTGCAGTCCGGACTGTGTAGGAAACAGGTCCTGTTTGAGCGATGACAGTGGCAGGGACCCATTTAGCTCCAGAAGTATCATTCCGAGCCAAAACCGGCTGTCCCGGGCTAAAGGTTCAGTCTTTTGCTCTGGGTGCACGCCTGATGACTTGATCTTGCTGCTGACGTTGCACAATTTGTCGGGTTTCAGCAGATCAAAGCAAGTGGGCAGCTGTCGTCCCATCATTAGAAAGGCCGGGGATGCCTTGGTCATAGCATGAGTTGTGTTTCTGTAGGATAGTAAGAAGGTGTCCAAACGCTTTTGAATGGATAATTGTCCCCTTGCCGATTTCAAAGCTTGTTTCATTGTCTGCACAAATCTTTCAGCTAATCCATTGGTGGATGGATGATATGGTGCTGAAGTGATGTGGTGTATCCCATTTGCCTTCATAAACTTTTGAAACTCCTGAGAGACGAACTGCGGTCTGTTGTCACTCACCAGTTGTCCTGGCAGACCGAAACGAGTAAAGAGTCCTCATAGTTTTTGGATAGTACTCTCTGCAGTAGTGGACTGCATTCTGGCCATTTAGAATGGGCATCTACCACCACCAAGAACATGCTTCCTTCAAGGGGGCCAGCAAAGTCAACGTGAATACCTTGCCACGGGTTTTCAGGCCAGTCCCATGGATGTAGGGGTGCCCACTGGGGTGCATTCCTCACACCCTGACATGACATACAAGCTCTGGCCTTCTCTTCAATAGCACTGTCCAATCCAGGCCACCAAAAATAGCTTCGTGCCATTTCCTTCATGCGCACTGTTCCAAAGTGACCGGAATGGAACTGTTCTAACATCTGTGATCTCAGTGGTGGTGGGATAATGACACGTCTCCCCCACAGCAAACAACCAGATTGGATTGATAATTCTGTCCTCCTGGACATGTAGGTAACAAGGTTGGGTGAGACCAGAGAGGTTCGTTGAGATGTTCCATGCATCACCAGGTCCATAACCTGGGACAATACTGAGTCAACTCAAGTTGCCTTCTTTACCTGAGTACCTGATGGGTGTGCTCTCTACCTGTTCAAAGTAAAAGATTTCCTTCTGGGCAATATCTCAATGGTTGACTGGCAAAGGCAGCCTTGAGAGACCATCTGCATTGCCGTGCAGAGTGGATTTCCGATATTTGATTTCATATGTGTGCGTGGAAAGCAACAATGCCCACCGTTGCATACGACTAGCGGCTAATGGAGGAATGCCTGTGTGGGGTCCAAAAATTGAAGTTAGGGGTCGATGGTCTGTGAGAAGAGTAAACTTCCGTCCGAACAGGTACTGATGAAACTTCCGAATTCCAAAAATGATTCCTAATGCCTACATTCAATTTGGGCATAGTTAGTTTCTGCTTTGCTTAGAGTCCGTGAAGCAAAAGCAATAGGTCTCTCTTCTCCCGAAGGTATAATGTGTAACACGACTGCTCCCACTCCATAAGGGGACGTATCGCAGGCCAACTGTAGGGGTAAGGATGGATCAAAGTGTGTCAGAACTTCAGAATTTAGCAATGCATCCTTAGCTTTGTTAAATGCAACATCACAGGCTTCAGTCCACTTCCAGGCCTTGTTCTGCCCAAGGAGTTCGTGAAGTGGTTTTAGCAGTGTGGCTAACTGTGAGATGAACTTTCCATAGTAGTTCAATAGTCCTAGAAACGAGCGAACCTGGCTAACATTTCGAAGGTGGAGCCTCCACAATAGCCTTAACCTTGGCAGGGGCCTTACGAAGACCTGTAGCATCAATGATGTGTCCCAAATATTCAAGAGAGGGCTGGAAGAATTCACAATTGTCTTTGCGGACTCGCAGTCCATACTCTTCCAGTCTTTGTAGGGTAGCCTCTAAATTCTTTAGGTGATCCTCCTCATTCCTTCCAGTGACCAGGATGTCATCCAGATAGCACTGGACTCCTGGCAAGCCACACAAGATCTGGTCCACAGCCCTCTGGAACAGGGCGGGAGCAGATGTTATTCCGAAGGGTGGGCGACAGTATCGATAAAGCCCCTTATGCGTCACAATAGTCAACAGCTCTTGGGACTTTTCATCAACGTGCATCTGTAAATACGCTTGACTCAGATCAATCTTACTGAACTTTTGTCCCCCAGCCAGGCCTGCGAAGAGGTCATTGATGCAGGGAAGCGGGTATTGCTCTGCACACAACACTGGGTTGAAAATGATTTTAAAATCACCGCAAATCCGGAGGGAGCCATCTTTCTTCACTATTGGAACAATAGGAGTTGCCCATGGGGTCTGGGTAACAGGTATTAGGACTCCATTTGTGACCAGGCACTCCAGGTCCGCTTTAACCTTCAGCCTGATGGCATATGGCACAGTTCTGGGTTTCAGATATTTTGGTGGACTGTCAGGTTTAATGTTCAATGTCTCAGTGATTCCCTTCATACTTCCCAGATCCTCTCCAAAAACAGCAGCATGTTCCCTTAGTACAGTGCTCAGACCGGTTTCTTCTTCAGTCACTCGCTGCACTTCTGCCCAGTTCAGCTGGATCTTCCCAAGCCAAGACCTGCCCATTCAGGCTGGGTAATTACCTCTCACCACAAACAGTGGCAAGTTAGCACCTGTCCATTGAGCTCCACCTTAACATCAATAGTGCCCAACATGGGCACAGCTTCTCCTGTATACGTCTTCAGAACAGTTTTTGTTGCCTTAAGCGGAAGATGCTGTAGCTTTTCTTTATACATAGTCTCGGAGACCAGCGAGACGGCTGCACCGGTGTCCAGTTCCATGCGTATAGGTTTGCCATCCATCAACGGGGTTACCCACTATTCATGTGAGCCCACTGCCAAAGACAAAACGTGGAGTGGCACTTCTTCTTGAGAGGAGGTGTCTCCTTGGCCATCCTGGGTCTGCTCTAGGGTATGCAGATTTCCCTTTTTGGTCGGCCAGACCACAGGCCTCTTTTTCTTTTGTTTACAGGCACACGCAACGTGTCCCTTTTTGCCACAGTGTCGACACACCAGGTCCTTACACCAGCATTCTGATGCAGGGTGACCCGGCTTACCACAGCGGTAACATTCCTAACTCCCCACAGTTTTGTGGGCAGTTTCTTGTGACACCTTATGCACCCTAGGGGATGCACCGATGTATTGTGCCTCCTTTGTAGCCAGTTCCATGGAGACCGCAATATCAATGGCCTTCTGTAAGGTAAGCTGAGCCTCTGTCAATAGGCGCTTCCGTATAGCTTCACTGTGCAGGCCACACACTAACCTGTCACGTAGGGCGTCATTTAATATCTCCTTAAATTCAGTGTTCCACAAGCTTTCTCAAAGTTGCTACAAATTGTACAACTGTTTCATCTTCTTTCTGGTCTCTTTTGTGGAACCTAGATCGTTCAGCAATTACCAGTGATTTGGGAGAAAAATGGTACCCCAGGATTTCCACAATGTCACTGTAAGATTTGGGACCGGCTCTAGGCACCAGCAAAGCAAGCAGGTGCTTGGGGAGGCACATTTCCAGGGGCGGCATTCCGGCCAACGTCTTCAAAAATTCCAACATCAAGCCCCAGCTCTCCTCGGGCAACAAAGTGCCCAGCAACTGCCTGGATGTGGCGGGCAGCGGCCCTCCGGGCCACTGCTACAAAGTCTGCCTGACACCGGAGTCCACCAAGAACGACTTCATGTTCCTAAAGCCCTACAGCCCGAGTCCCCCGAGGAACAACGAGAAAGCCGCCGAGAACTTGCCAGGACCCGGAAGGAAGCCCCGAGCAGCCAATAACACCATCAGTGCCGCCAGCCAGGTTACCCTGCGCTGCAGTACAGCCGGTGGGGCTCAGTGAGACGCACCGGGAGAGAGTGCCATGAAATACCCCTTCAAGGGTTAGCCCGGCTTTCCCCTTCTTCTCTCCCTCCCCTGCCCCCTTGGAAATGAATGTGAGCCGGGAGAAAGCCTTTCATTCAGGCACAACTTTTTAAGGATAATGACCCAACCCTTTGATCAAGTGGCAGTGTTGGAATTAGCACCCGTCGGACAGCAGGCAATTCTCCAGCGCGCTCCTCACCCACCTCAGTGAATGATCTGGGGAACGTCAGGCTCATTTGAAATGAGCGAACGTAGCAGAAAGCGCTCCGAAGCAGCAGCCCAGCGCCTAGTAGGACTGAACTACGGAGCGTGCCCAGGAAAGCCAAGGGCTGTCTCAGGAGATAACTGTCCCCTTTTGAGGGCTCTCGCTCAGCCTCCGACTGCGGCTGCACAACCCCGTAGCCTTCCTTCAAGAGACCCAGGCGTGACACCGGGGCAGCAAAGCATGCGGTGATTTAAGCCTCTTGAAATGTCCCTCTCTAGTCTGTATTTCCCCTCGGCACATATCCCAGGCGGCACGAGTTACTCAGGCGCTCTAGTGGCCCATGGGGCTTTTCAGCTCCTCTGTCTCAATAAGAAATTCAGGCAGATACACCCGGCTCAAGCAGATTCCGATGCAGTCGTTGCCCAATGCTGCATCAGTACCGCCCCCAGTCAAACAAAACAAAACAACAACATTGCAAAGTGCAAACGTGTAAAAGCCAAAAATTGGGGGGGGCGGCCAAATTTTTTTTTGCTTGGGGCGGCAAAAGACCTAGAGCCGGCCCTGGTAAGATTTAGTCTCTGGCTTAACAGGGTGGAGTAAGCTGCGTAGCAGGGAGTAGGTCTTAGCCCCTACAACACGTAAGAATATTGGCACCTTCTTCTCTTCTGTAATGTCATTTGCAATAACAAAAAGCTCAAAACACTCAGTATATATGGACCATTGCACTATAGTCTCTACAAAAGGTTCCAGCGGCCCCGTAAGTGTAGCCATGGCTTTAGTTTCAGTTTGCACAATCAGTGCAAACAAGCCAGTTCTCACCCCCTTCCAGCAGCAAAAAGGTTTTTTGTTTTTTTTTGTACCTTAACTTCAACTTCCTTCTGTTACTGGGGCAGCACAGGGATCCCACCCTCGTCGCCACGTTGTTATATCCTTGGGGGCAACAGTTTTAGGAAGAAATCACTGGAGACACAGAGAGCTGTAAACCTTGGAGCAGCCATTTATTGCCACACACAGAACTAACCAACAGCCAGCCAAAACTGGCTGGGCTATCCCCTAATAATCTAACTCAGTTGTCATAGCAACACAAGATTCTATTACCACGACAACCAAATACACAACAAGCCGGGGGCCCTAATCCTGTGATTACACAATACACCAGGTTCCAGGAGAGGCCATATCCATGCTGAGTGACCCTCTCTCAATATCAGTCCAGAATAAGGCCTCTTTCTCTTTGTGTTTAGCCCTGGGGCCGACCTACATGATCTCCTAAATCACACACAAGTCACACGGTACATTGGGTTGCAGGTCAATGCTGTACTGGGTGCAGTGTGGAGATATCTAGGGCTGCAACTTCCTCTCCTATTGGGTTGCAGTAAGATCCTGGGGTGTGGCGTGGTACTAAGTCGGGGTGCAGTGTAATATTGGGGTGTGGTGTGATGCTAGATTGGGATGAAGTGGAATTTCCGGGAGCAACTATTCCTCCTGTGGGATTCCTCCCTCACGCCAGTTAGCCAGTAATAACCTTCTCCCCGGCATCTCCTCCTCCCGGCTCTGTGAGTGCCTTCTCCTGCAGTGAAATCTCACCCGTTGTCTTTTCCAGACACCCCGGTGGCCCCCAACCTGTCCCTGAGCCCCCCCATGCCAGCTGTACCTCACCGGGGAATCTGTTATGTTCACGTGTTCGGCTCCCCCCAGTGATCACACTGTTACAGGATTCCAGTTCTCCAGAGCTGCTGGAAAGATTATCTCATCCGGTAACAGTGACACACACACCCTGAGCTATATAACACAGAAAGACACCGGATCATACACCTGTGCGTACTGGGTAAAGCCATCAGGTGGTAGGATGAAATCTGTGGAGACTTCCACTGTTTTCACCAATGTGACCTCTGAGCTGTCTCCATCTTCTCTTGGAGTTTGTACATTCTCGAGACACCCCATTTCCTTTGGGGAATCCAGGGCCTCCAGCCAATGAGATGAATGTCGCACACACAGAGCAGGACTGATTCCCTCCAGCAGGGGGCAGCAGGGAAAGACACACACACACACACACACATACAAATTCAGAGACACAAACACATGGATCTCTACTGAATGCCAGTCCCCCAAACCCTTTCCCCCACCTCCAGCTGAGCTCTTTTCCCCAACATCCCCAGATGGACAGCATGGGGTGACAAGGACGATGGGAATGGGGCTGTCGGGGTTCCATCAATGATCCTCCCAGCCTCAGCTTCCCAGCCTCTCCCCAGTTACACCTGGCGAGAGAACATAGAGACCTTGGTGGCTGTACAAGGACCATCAAAGGCCCTCCCCATCCCCACTCCTCAGCCACTTCTCCCTGGCAAAATCTACACCAGGGTTTATTTCCTAGAGCAGCCAGGAGCTGGTCACCCACCTAGACACCACAGCGATCAGCATCCCATATACCCCAGCGGTGGCAGATTGGATGTGTGGTTTGGACACTGAACTGAGTCTCAGTGGGTCTGGGTCCAATTTATACTGCTAGGTAGTGCCATGGCAGACATTCTAGGAAGCCCTGAGCCAGATGTGCCTTGACAATTCGACAGTGTGCTGGGACTTGGAGAGGGTCCAGTTCCCAGTCCTGACACAGACTCTCCTCTTGACCTTGGATCAGTCACTTCCCTTGGGGATCTCCAAGGAGAATAAGGGTGTTTGGAGCCAAAATCCCATTGAGATTTGTTGGGGTCCTAACTCCTTTAAGCTCATGATGAACTCTGGGCGTCTGTTTCCCGCATTAGAATGTGGATAATTGCTCCTCCTTGCCTCTCAGGGGTGGGGTGATGGCACATGCACATACAAACATACCAGGGTTCGAGGAGTCATCTTACCTCTGGATTTGGCCCTGCGGCGAGCACTGCTGGAATCCTGAGTCTAGTTCTGGTCTCCACCATTCAAGGATGGAGATAAATTGGAGAGGGGCAGGGCAGGGTTAGGGTTATGATTAAATGGTTGCAAAACCTGCCTTAGAGTGAGAGACTCCAGGAGCTCGAGCTGTTTAGCGTAACAACGAGAAGGTTCCTATCTGGGGAACAGAAATTTGATAATCGACGGCTCTTCAATTGAACAGACAAAGAACGAACACAATCCAAAGGCTGGGAGCTGAAGCTAGAGAGTTGCAGACTAGAAATAAGGAACAGATTTTAACAATGAAGGGAATTAACCCCTGGGAGAATTCCCCAGGGGTCATGGTGGATTCTGCAGTGCTGGCAATTTCTGAATCAAGCCTGAATGTTTCTCTCAGAGATCTGCTCTAGGTCACAGAGGAATCAATTCAGGGAAGTCCTAGGGCCTGGGTGACACAGGACGTCGGAGTCCATGATCACAATGGTCCCTACTGGCCTTGGGATCTATAAAAAGATCTCGGGGGGGGGGGGAGAGAGAGAGAGAGAGACGAGCCATGGTTTATTTGCCGTGGTGTATTTCCCAGCGTGGGGGTGGGTGCTGGGCAGTGAGATGAGGCTGGTTTGTGATCATGTCTGTCCAGGATTCATCTCTTCCCCCTTCTCCTCATTCTATCGTGGCCTCTCCCCCTGCACTGACCCCTCTGCCTCTGTTCTAGATCACCCGCCGGCCCCCACGCTCTCTCAGGACCCCGGGTACACAGTGTATCTCCCAGGGGAGCAGGTTAACCTCACGTGCTCGGCTCCTGGACGTGAGCTGGCTTCAGGATACAGATTCTTCTATCAAAAAAGGCAGTGGGGCTCCGACATAGTCCAACAATCAAATACAAGACACTGGCTGGAGCTCACAGCTGAGAAGGGAAATGCTGGGAGATACACCTGTGCGTACTGGAGATGGGAATCCAATCGAGAGATCTCATCTAGGAACAGCAGCTCCGCCTCCATCTCAGTGACAGGTGAGCCCCTGTTTTTCCTGCTGTTTGATGGGAGAGTCTCTAGGGATCTGAAGCCCACCCTGTGACAGAGCCTCAGGTGCGGTGCTCTAGAGCCGCCCCAACACCTCAGCTTCACCCCCTGTCTCTGGTCAGCCCCATTCCACACATCTCAGCAACTCTGTAGTGGGCTTAGGGTGCCAGCTGATCAGCAAAGACTGGGCAATGTGAATCTTTGGCCCTGCAGCTGCCTGGATTCCTCAGTCATGATTTCTGTCAGGAGAAGGATTGGTTACTATCACATAACCTGACCTCCTGCCAGCACCAGTACGGCAGAATTCCCTACTGCCCATGGAGTCAATGGGGCATATTCCCAGATGGGGTCACTGGGCCGTAGTTCCACTGGAGTCAATGGGGCAGACTCCAGCTGGCGTGTGTGATGCTCCCGGGGGTGGGGGTACCCATGGCTGTGAGGCACGTCGCTACCACCAGTGCAGGGAAGCCTGGTCTGTGCCTGCTGGGGGCAGCTCCCTGACACCCCCAGCCTCAGCCACACAAGCCCTCCCCTCCCAGCCCATGCAGGCTGAGCTGGCCCTGGGCAGGAGCTGCCCCCCTCAGGTACCAAGGAGGGGACACTGCTCCCACGGGGTTTCCCGGCAGTGAGATCTCTGCTGCTCAGTGTTTGCATGGCCCGACGGGGACGTGGTCCCTGGGCACTGAGCTGGGGCTGGCTGGGGTCTGTGTCCAGGATCCCGCCCTCTTCTGCTCTTCACTGGCCCTTCCTCTGCTTCTGTGTCACCAGCCGCCCAAGTAGGAACCGTCTCCTCCCCGACCCCCTTGTCTTTTCCAGACCCCCTCCTGGTTCCCCAGCTCACCGTGTCCCCGCAGCAGCCTGTCTACGTAACTGGAGAAGCTGTGACCCTGACGTGCTCAGCTGCTGGGATGCTCACCATGTCCGGGGTCCGGTTCTTCAGAGACAACCAGAAAATCCACTCCAAGGATCTCCCCTCACCGCCGTACAGTTACACTGACTCGATTCGGCTGTCGGCGGTGGTTATGTTGGACACTGGAGCGTACAGCTGTGAATACTGGAGGGTGTCTGGGCGAGAGATCTCATCAGTGAGGAGCCAGCCCATCTCCATAGCACTGACAGGTGAGACCCCTGTGTCCTGCTGTTGATGGCCCCCTGGTGGGGTATCTCTCTTCCATGCACAGGGTGAGACACCGCCCGGTCACTCAGCTCTGGATAGGGCCACGCCACCCACTGGGTCAATGTCACTCCCTGGCTCTCTGGCTCTTCTGGTGAGTTTTGGGGGAGTGTTGGTGCGACTTTGGGTTTTGAAAACTTGGGGAGGTTTAAGGAAACAAACCCCAAATCTCCCCCATCTGTGGCAGGGGTCAGGCCCTGGTGTCAGACACGCTGTGGGGAGGTCAGGCGCCCCAGCAGTAGGGAGAGGCTCCCAGCTGATCAGTAAAGTTTGGCACTGAGAGGGCACTGCTGTGGGGGAGCTCACTGCACTGTGATCCCACCTGACAGGGCAACCAATTCTAAGGTCCCAGCCCTGCCTCTTTATTCAGACTTGCATCTGAAGAAGTGAGGTTCTTACCCACGAAAGCTTATGCTCCCAATACTTCTGTTAGTCTTAAAGGTGCCACAGGACCCTCTGTTGCTTTTTACAGATTCAGACTAACACGGCTACCCCTCTGATACTCTTTATTCATGATTATTATCACAAGCAGGAGCAGTTACTGATCTTACTCCGACCCCCTGGCAGCGCCAATGCCCTCAGGATCCCCTGCTGCCCATGTGTATGGGAGGAGAAAGTGCTACCCACAGGTATTCAGCACCCAGGGGAAAGCGCCATCAATACAAATTCTTCTCTCAAAGCAGGGATTTGGTCTCTAAAAAGATCTCTGGTCCCCAGTGGAGTGACCGGCTGATGCTCACAGCTGAGACAGAGACCATCTGTCCCTTAAAGCAGTCCAGCCAGGGGATCCCACACAGAGAGTCCCTGCCTCCTGCTGTGTTACATATGGGCACAGTGCAGGGTTGGGGATCAGTGAGGTACAGGGGTGCCGGGAGTTTCCCATGGAGATTTCTCCATCCTCTAATTCCTGAGATGAATGTGACCCGGTAACATCTGTCCCTCACCTCCCAGATCCCTGCCAGGTGTGACCCTTCTTCGGTATCAAAAGCTGACGCCTGTTTTCCAGATCCCCCAGTGGTCCCATCCCTCTCCCTGAACCCTGAGCACCCCAAATAACTCCCCGGAGAGCCTGTTCCCCTCACATGCTGGGCTGCCCCTGGTGTTCACTAAACTGCAGGATCCAATTCGACATGGTGGGCTGATGGAGCATCTCAGCTGGGGGCTCATCCAGGGGCAGCTTCATTCACCCTTAGAGCATCACAGAGCCAGGGGCTCTGGGCCATGCACCTGTCTGCACCAGATATGCCCATCTGGCCGGGAGATCCCAGCTGGGAAGAGCCAGCCCCTCTCCACCAGCCTGGACACAGACCTGGGTATCCAACATGGCCACCTTGCACCTCTACCCTCTGGGACGGTAGAATCCCACCAGGGCCATCCAGCTCTCAGTCTGGCCAGAGGGGGTGGGATTTCCAGACAACCTGAGCCCTCCCTATCTGCCAACGGCTCCATAAATACAAGGGGCTGAGACATTAGTAATGGAGAAGTGACAGGAAATGAGTCACATCCCGGCCACCTTCTCACCCCCACATCACAGCCCCATATTGTATCTGAAGGAAGCTATCCCCACTCCTTAGCCCGGCTCTCACTTATTTCAGTGGGGAGCCCCTCAGGATCCTGACATGAAGCAAGAGGCTCTGGAGAGAGAAAACAGGTCAGCTCTGAATAAATTGAATTCTGGGCAATGCCATGTCCCAGCTGACCCCTCTCCTTTGCTGCTCCCCACAGATCCCCCTCCCCAGCCAGTGCTGAGGCTGGATCCCCCTTCTGGAGCAGTGAGTGAAGGACTCCCCCTGCTCATCATCTGTGCGGTCTCCAGAGAGTGGAGATTTCACTTCTACAAGGACGGAGTCGAGCTCATCCCTGGGGACATGGCGTCTGAGATCAACACCATGGAGTCTGGCACTGGCTCTATGAATGTCTCTGTGCTCAGCATCCCACAGGCCAGTCCCAACAACACCGGGGAATTCACCTGCGGGTACGAGGAGAATGTGGGTGGGAGGTGGGTCCCATCCCCCAGGAGCCAGGCCGTGACTGTCACCAGGAACATCACAGTGTCAGGTGAGGCAGCTCTTGGCTGCTAACTTCTCCCCAGACAAATTCACCCTCTTAGCCCCACACACGTGTACCCAGCTCTCTTGATGGTCAAATGAGGACAGGGCAGGTCACAGCAGTGTTGGAGGACAGGCCGACAGGAGAGGGACAGACACAGAGATGAGAAGAATCAGGGGTCGGTGTCCACCAGTGAAAGAGAAGCTTTATGGCTCCAATGATCCAGGGGAATTCATCACAAGTCCTAGAGGCACAGATACAGGGACATCATGTGCATCACGTTCAGCAGTGATGTTAACCTGCCGGTTCCTCTCATGATTTTCCTCTCTCTTCAGCCCCCAGCTTCCTCTGGGTGCAGAAGCTGGTGGTGGGTGGCTCCTTCTTCCTCATCAATGGCCTCATCTTCCTCATCTCCCATTGCTGCTTCTAGATCCAGGTAACTGGCTTGTTCTGGGAAGGGGGCCCTTCATTCTGTGCCTTGCATTCTCTCCACAAGGTGACCCATTTGGGCTGCAATCACTCCCCTTGAATTTCAGCCGGGGGGGGGAGGAGGGGGAGGGAGGTTCTGGTGGAAAGTCAAAGAGTGAGATCTGAGAAACCTCCACAGGGCTTTAGGCAGCATGAACACTTTAGCAACCAACCAAAATACAACTGCATCTGGGGTGGGGCATAGCCACTGTTTCACAGCTGCACAACCCTTGTGCACAGAGTTTGCTTGCTCGGTGTGAACCCAGGAAGCCCTGTAGTCACACCCCACACACGGCTGCAATGTCGTGTGTACACACTCTGTCTTGCAAGGTATCATTTGAAACTCCCACTACACTGGTCAATAATATCACTGTGGAGTATATGTGAGAACGCGGCAGGTGGAGATATGGCTGACCTCTGTGAATCTGTTTTAAAGCCTGTATTGGAACAAAGGGGAACCAGGTCTGCCCAGGGATTGAATACAAACGAAGCAGGGTGACTGGTGAGAAGAGAATTAGGATTTATATGTCTGGTAAACAAAGCCATGGAGCCACGAAGGAGAAGGTGATGACTCAGCTATCCACGGGGGCTGGAGACGGCACCACCAGGAGACCTTCTTGCTTCCTGAAGCATTGTCAATGAACATAGAGAGACATGCTCTCCTGGACGATAGAGAGAGGGGCAATGAACCCTCAAATTGCCTTCCCCCTAAGACGACAAGGGAAACAAGCACCTCGCACTTTGGTGGAAGTTACTGACCGAGAGGAGCCAGTCAGACAGGCTGGACCAAACGTAATCACAGAGTGAAACCACCTTCAGTGCAGTCTGAGTTTGAGCTTTTCAGCTGTGTGTTTTCACTTGGATTTACTTGTAACCGTCTCTAACTTGGTTTCATTTCACTTGGCATCGCTTAACCCATGGCCTGTTGTTACTAAACTTGGTTTATTTTAATCTAATCCAACCCAGGGTTGGGTTTGAATTTAAGTCACTGGTAATTCCAGTTAACGTGGCGAGCAGCTCGGGATTGTCTCTTTAAAGGAGCAAGTGACTCTTGTTATTTATGTGGATGGTCCAGGAGAGGGCTGGACATTTCTGGGCGGACGGTCTGGGGGAAATTTGGGCCTGGGGGTGTTGGGGTCCCTTGGTTAGCTGTAACCAAGGCTGGGGGAGCCCAGAGCATGGCGGGAGGTACCAAGCAGGCTGCTGGAGGCGGAGTTTCTACACCAGGTCTGTTGATCACACAGACACTCAGTACCAGCTTGTCTCCTGGTCGGGCGCATCGAGACAGAGCTGCAGTAGCCCAGCATTTCAGGGTATCCAGGCTTACAGGGCAGGTGGTTTTGGATCAAAACCCAAATGTTGCAAAGGGAAATGTTGGGTCATACACCTGTGGATCCTGGAGATGGAATCCAGTTGAGAGATCTTATCTAGAGACAGTGCCACCATCTCCACCACAGTGACAGGTGAGCTCCTGTTTTCCTGCTGTTTGGTGGGAGGGTGACTTCGAATCTGAAGCCCAGCCCAATACCCCAGCTTCACCCCCTGTCTCTAGGGAGTGCCACTCCCTGTGTCTCAGATACGCCATGGTGGGCTTGGGGTTTGTGTGTGTGTCCAAGCTAATCATCAAAGACTGGGCACAAGCCGGTCACTGCTGTGGGGAAGCTCATAGCGGTGGCTTCCTGGTTGAGCACTGCTGTGGGGAAGCTCACAGCGCTCCTGTCCTGGCTGGGCACTGCTGTGGGAAGCTCACAGTGCAAGAGTTACAGAGGTTGACTTTGAAATGTATTCTTTGGAAAGTAAATCCAGACAAAGTTCCCCTTCTCCTGCTGCTTGTTCTTCAGGGTTCACAGCCCCTGCATCCTCAGGTCCATTTGCTTTCTTGATTGACTGGGTCCCTTTACAGTAGAACCTCGGAGTTATGAACACCAGGGCTACGAACTGACCAGTCAACCACACGCCTCACTTGCAACTGGAAGTACGCAATCAAGCAGCAGTGGAGACAAAAGAAATACAGTACAGTACTGTGTTAAATGTAAACTGCTTTAAAAAAGGAAAGCAGCATTTTTCTTCTGCAGAGTAAAGCTCTATTAAGTCAATGGTCAGTTTTAAACTTTTGAGAGAACAACCACAACATTTTGTTCAGAGTTACGAACAACCAACCTTCCCTGAGGTGTTTGTGACTCTGAAGTTCTACTATACCTTAGATGCAAATGTTCTGCTGTGGTCCTTTGCCTGGAGTCAAACTGTCACACTGTCTGGACTGGCTCACGATGGTAGATCCCTACCTCAGGGTGTACTGTTAAAAACAGGGCAGACACCCCAAGCTTGTGGTGGGTCCTATTATTCGATGTCACCAAGCCAGAAACAAATGTGATCTCCTGGATCACTGTAACAGCCTTACCATGGAGTGACAGACAGTCCCCTTAAGCTCTGCAATCTGTCTTGCCACCCAGGCACACTGGACTTAGTGGAATGGTCACTTACACCAAAAATCACATCACATTCAGGTTGCTTCCAGAACCAAGAGACCACTCACTTCCCCAGAACAATTGGTACCCTAGATCCTACACCAAAGACAACACCTGTAGCCAATCCTGGAATCAACTATCCAAAGGCTTATTAACCAGGAAAAAGGAATAAGAGAGTTCTCTGCAGGTTAAAGCAAGCAAACAGATACACACCAATGAGTTACCATCCAAACCCGAAGAGTGACAGATTTGTAGTGATCTGTCTATCCGAAGTGTCCAAACTGTCTATCCAAAGCCCCTGGGGATCTCTGGCTTCAGTTCAGAGTCTCTGGCCCTTCTGAGTTCAAATAGCTCAAAAGATGCCATTTCTTCTTGTCAGGAGTTTTCATTCTCTTCCCCCAGATTTCAGGAGGGTTGGATGTGTTCACATGCACGTCTCTTCTTTATGGGAGGGGGGACGAGAGCAACAAAGTGTGTTGTCCTCTGATATTCCACAATCATTTCTCTGGTGTCTATGGGCCTTCTTTTGCTGGGCAGGAAATAACACCTCCTGTGACAAACTCGTATTTCACACTTGGTCATGCTTGTCTCTGGACTGTGGGCGTTTACTGTTTCAGATAAAACACTTAAATATCACCTTATAACATGGGCTATGGACATTATCTGTGAGATTAATTCAGACAGCAACATACAAGCATTTCATAGTCTAAACACTAAAAACATTCTTAGAAGTCCAAGGCCTTGTATACACCACACAATTTTGTTGGCAAAAGGCAGCTTTTATCAACAAAACAATGGAGGTGTACACACTAGAGTGTGCCTCCCACGGACAATACTCTCCTGCTTTGCTGACAAAATAAAACCACCTCGATGAGAGGCGTAGCAAAGTCAGATCGACGAAGTGTCAGTGTGGACACTGCATTCATTATGTCGCTGTAACTGGCCTCCAGGAGGTATCCCACAATGCCCATCGTGGCCGCTCTACTCAGTTTTGAACTCCGCTGCCCTGCATCCAGTGACAGAGGTTCGCGCCCCTCCCCTTTCACAGCCCTAGGAAGTTTTGAAACTGCTCAGCCTGGAGAGCTCCCGTAGCTACTGCCCAGCTGGCCGGCTCTGCAGCAAACGCACTCCTGCCTGGACTACGGGGTGGGGGGTTGGGGTGGATCTCCTGGGTCTGTGGGGAGAGGAGGCTGTGGGAGAACTCAGAGGGAATCATGGAGTCAAAACATTATGGGGGAATCCTGCTCTGCCTGGCCCTAGGAGGGAGGTGGAGGCTGAAGTTGGGGTGGTCCCCTCCCCCCTGCTGATCTACCGGTATCCCCTGAGCTGGGGTGGGGGAGTAGGGGGACACCAGCTGTCTGTGCATCTGCTTCTGCCTCAGGATTGGTTGCTTCTGGCTGCTGTCTGAACTTAAAGAGACAGCGTGCAGACAAACTCACTCTCCCCCAACTCACACTCTCTCCTTCTCTCTCTCACTCACTCACACACATACCCACACACTCCCTGTCTCTCTCTCTCTCACACACACACACGCACGCACACACACACACACACACTGCTGTGGGCTTCTTGTGTTAGTGTTCAGGAATGTCAGCTTGGTCATATTACCGAGCGCTACTTTAAAAGGTGATTTAAAATGTGTTACTTTGGGGCACACACAACAATCGTTACAAGGTTCTTAGCACGGTGCAAACAAACAATGCCGGGCTCAGCACACGACAGCAACACACATTACTGTGGCTCAGGGTTAATATGCTCCTTCAAGGCATCCCTCAGCCAAATAGCCCCCCCCCCCCACTGGTTCCTCTTTTAGCCTTGTGTTCATAACGCACAGCACAGTACTGAAGAGCAGTGCAGGACCCAGGCCTTCTGACAGAGATGGCTGGGTTGCAGGTTACCTGGCCTCTGTTTGCCAGAAGCTGGGAATGGGCGACAGGGGATGTATCACTTGATGATTATCTGTTCTGTTCATTCCCTCTGGAGCACCTGGCATTGGCCACTGTCGGAAGAAAGAAGACCCGGCTAGATGGACCTTTATTCTAAGCCAGTATGGCCGTTCTTATGTTCTTATGTGACCAGGGCAGTTGGAAATGGCTGGCAATCTAAAAGAATGCCTATGGAACGATGGGATTGAGAAACCTGAATCATGTGATGCTGTACCTGCCCCATGAGGCATTGGAAGCCCATCCCAAAGCACCCTGTGGCCAGCTGCACCATGGGATAGCTACCCACAGGACACTGCTCTCTGTGTCGATGTAAGAGCTGCTAGTGTGGACATGCAGCAGTGGTTTAATGACAGCGGAGGCTGTCTGTCCGCATAACTCGAGTCGACAAAACTCTGTAGTGTAGACAAGGCCTAATACTTATTTTGAAGAAAAGTAACACACAGGTGACCTGGTCTGGTCTCCAGCTATTGGATTGTCTGTTCTTAGCTAATGCCTGTAGCCTGGGCAAGAGCTGGAATCTGATCTGCCAGTGTCACACAAGCCAGGCTGTTTTTCTTAGCTGCCATTAGCTTGATCCATGGAGATCATAAATCCACATTTGTTTGTTTCCCAAATACGTTCATTACATATTTCCAGCACACATACATAACTCTTTCTACACAACCCGTATACACATCATGCAGTGATATTCATGAGCAGTGGGTCACCAGTTTTTATATGATACCTGACAAGATGTTGGTTGGCTAATTATTCTGTCAACAGTGTGTTGGCTGTGCCCTTTGCCAAGTGGCACAAAAGGGCTGTTGGGGTATAAAGGGTTAAGGATACAGTTGCCTGGAGGAGGTGGAGAAGATGCAGAGAGACATAGAGAGGGTTCTCCCTCTTTACATAGCTGCCTATCCGGTGTGTGTTGTCACCACCTCGCTATACAGCACATGCTCACCTTCAGCAGGCTTGGCTTTGTTTTTCAACTGGGCTGTGTGGGCCTGTAAAGCTGGGAATACCATGAGCGTGTAGGTGACTTCTGAGACCTGGGAGGGGAGGAAAGAGACATGGTGAGGGGGAGGGGGGCATGGACGCTGCTGCTGAGAAAAAGGATAATATCATTCTTGGGTGTATGAACAGGAGTGTCATATGTAAGACATGGGAGAGAATTGTCCTGCTCTACTTTGCACTGGTGAGGCTTCAGCTGGAGTACTGTGTCCAGTTCTGTGTATCACACATTAAGAAACATGTGGACAAATTGGAGAGGGTCCAGAAGACAGCATGTTTAGTCTAGAGATGAGAAGGCTGAGGGGGGACATGGTAACTGTCTTCTAAGATGACGTTATAATGAGGATGGTGATGAATTGTTCTCTATGTCCACTGAAGGTAGGACAAGATATAATAGGTTCAATCTGCAGCAAGAGAGATTTAGGTTAGATATTAAGAAAAACTGTCTAACTCTACGGGTAGTTAATCTCTGGAATAGGTGACCTAGGGAAGTTGTGGAATCTCCATCACAGGAGGTTTTTAAGACGAGTTGGACAAACACTTGTTAGGATGGTCTAGGTTTAAGTAATCTGACCTCATCACAGGGGGCCAGACTAGATGACTTCTTGAGGTCCCTTCCCAGCCCTATATTCTGTGATTCAATGGAGATTTGGGGTGATGGGGAATTTGATGACCCGTTCCCAGCCCTTCCTCCTGCATTAAAAAACCCTGTGCAGCATCTCTTTGTGGCTTTTATCTGCCTCTCTCACCCCAAAGAGGCAGCTGCATCTCAGGAGTGGGCAAAAGGTTCAGACCGTGCAGTTTCAAGGCAGTTGGACTGTGCTGGGGTTTGAAGCTTAGCCTATAAATCCATTCATGTTATCTGTTGGATCTGGTCTGCTCTGGCACCTGTGGCTTTTGATTCCTTATTATCATGACTGGGATCCAGGTTCCTGGTGCATTCTTTGGGCTCAGATCCCTCTGTTCTTTTCAGAGGCTGTGGAACTAAAACAGAACCAGATGAGAACAGAGCTGAAGTGGGGAGATATCACTGGTCTACAATTTTTGAGAAGTCGTCTGCTTCAGAGATAAAATGTGCTATTTATTATGTATTTTGATGTGCTGAATTCAAATATGACAATTAAAACAACTGATTGGCTACTGTTTCTAAGATATTTAAGTTTTTACATTTTATGTCTATGTATATTGTGTAGATAGTAGAGTTTTAATCATAAATTGTAAACCTAGGTCTTTTCATGTGTTTATGGTTGCTTTACATGATAATGTTTCACCTGTCCTGTTTATGTAACACTTTAAAAATCAGCAAAAGGGTTATCTAAATAAAATTGATTATGAAACAAAAGGCAAAAAACTATTCTGTACATAGTTTAGTCCTATTCAGTGTCTACTCGGCGCTTCTTGGTTTGTCTCTTGTATTCATTAAATGGAGCATCTCTTGTCACTGTCCAGCAATAGTCTGCAAGCATTGATGGGCTCCATTTGCCCTGATAGCGTTTCTCCATTGTTGCAATGTCCTGGTGAAATCGCTCGCCGTGCTCGTCGCTCACTGCTCCGCAGTTCGGTGGAAAAAAATCTAGATGAGAGTGCAAAAAATGTATCTTTAGTGACATGTTGCAACCAAGGCTTTTGTATGCCTTGAGGAGGTTTTCCACCAACAACTTGTAGTTGTCTGCCTTGTTGTTTCCGAGAAAATTTATTGCCACTAACTGGAAGGCTTTCCATGCCGTCTTTTCCTTGCCACGCAGTGCGTGGTCAAATGCATCATCTCGAAGAAGTTCACGAATCTGAGGACCAACAAAGACACCTTCCTTTATCTTAGCTTCACTTAACCTTGGAAATTTTCCACGGAGGTACTTGAAAGCTGCTTGTGTTTTGTCAATGGCCTTGACAAAGTTCTTCATCAGACCCAGCTTGATGTGTAAGGGTGGTAACAAAATCTTCCTTGATTCAACAAGTGGTGGATGCTGAACACTTTTCCTCCCAGGCTCCAATGACTGGGCCGAGCGCGCCAGGGTGTGGCCAATCTTTCTTGATGTAGTGGGAATCTCTTGCACGACTATCCCATTCGCAGAGAAAACAGCAGTACTTTGTGTATCCAGTCTGCAGACCAAGCAAGAGAGCAACAACCTTCAAATGGCCACAAAGCTGCCACTGATGTTGGTCATAGTTTATGCACCTCAAAAGTTGTTTCATGTTGTCATAGGTTTCCTTCATATGGACTGCATGACCAACTGGAATTGATGGCAAAACATTGCCATTCTGCAGTAAAACAGCTTTAAGACTCGTCTTCGATGAATCAATGAACAGTCTCCACTCATCTGGATCGTGAACGATGTTGAGGGCTGCCATCACACCATCGATGTTGTTGCAGGCTACAAGATCACCTTCCATGAAGAAGAATGGGACAAGATCCTTTTGACGGTCACGGAACATGGAAACCCTAACATCACCTGCCAGGAGATTCCACTGCTGTAGTCTGGAGCCCAACAGCTCTGCCTTACTCTTGGGTAGTTCCAAATCCCTGACAAGGTCATTCAGTTCACCTTGTGTTATGAGGTGTGGTTCAGAGGAGGAGGATGGGAGAAAATGTGGGTCCTGTGACATTGATGGTTCAGGACCAGAAGTTTCATCCTCTTCCTCTTCCTCGTCTGACTCAAGTGAGAATGATGCTGGTGCATCAGGAACCGGCAGTCCTTCTCCGTGGGGTACTGGGCGTATAGCTGATGGAATGTTTGGATAATGCAATGCACAGTCCACTTTTTCTTCTTTGACACACCTTTCCCAACTGGAGGCACCATGCAGAAGTAACAATTGCTGGTATGATCTGTTGGCCCTCTCCAAATCATTGGCACTGCAAAAGGCATAGATTTCCTTTTCCTGTTCAACCACTGGCAAAGATTTGTTACACAAGTGTTGCAGCATATGTGTGGGGCCCACCTCTTGTCCTGATCTCCAATTTTGCAGCCCACATAAAGGTGATAGGCTTTCTTAACCATAGTGGTTATACTGCGCTTTTGTGATGCAAAAGTCACTTCACCACAAACATAGCAGAAGTTATCTGCACTGTTCACACAAGTACGAGGCATCTCTGCTCACTTTGGCTAAACAGAAATGTGTCCCTTTGCTAAATCAAACACTGACAAATAAGAGAGCACGACACTGTATGATATCTAGAGCTGATATAGGGCAATTTGTTCAGCAGAGTGATGTAAGCTTCGTTATGATTGCATCATCCATGACTTCTAGGAATAACATGATGCAATTCATATCATGTATGACGCAATACCAGCTTCAGATTGCATCATTCATTGTTTTGCCTAAAAAGCAAGTACTGTCCAAACCCAGTCATAGATTTATTCATAGATCCAGTCAACGATGTATTTTAGTCATTTCTGGTTTAAATTGAGATCCCTTCCCTTTATAACTCACTTATCCTCCGCCATTCCCAAGTCAAGGGTCGTATATACTGACCCAATAGCATATCTTGAAAACTAGAGCCAATCAACAATTTTAAGCATCATTTTCGTTCTCAGTGACCCAGAATTAGTAAAGTTTGACTACATTTATTTCAGAAGCATTTTGGCTGTAGAGCAGTGTACCATGAGGCAATGCCTAGCTCCAATGTGCAACCTTGAGAAAGCAGAAGGTAAACTCAGCTTTTTACCCATTGATTTCAGTGTGTGTGTGATTCTGGGGCTTCTACCAGGGCACAGGGGGAAAACGGTCCCGCAATTACTCTGTATTTGTTTAAATATGTATTTTCCCAGCCCAGAGACATGAAGATGTCTGAACGTTTTAAATTATTTTACCCCTTATTTCACCCTAACCACATCTATAATAGCCTGCTCCTTGTTCCAAAGAGGGGAAGGATGGTTCAGTGATTATGGGGCTGGCCTTGAACATTGGATATTGGGGTTCAATTCCCTGTTCTACCACAGGCCCCCTGTGGGACTTACCCTCTCCTTGCCTCCATTCCCCATCTCTAAAATGGGCACCGAAGGGCTAAATCCATTAGAAACATTGTGAGAAGTTCAGATACTTGGGCCATGAAAGTGTCATAGATAGAAAGGACCTGGGGGGAGAATAGGGTGACCAGATGGGATGAAGAAAATAGCAGGACACATGGGGGGAGGAGGAGGTCCTGCCGGCAGAGAGAGAAAAAAAAAAAAAAGGAGTCCCGTCGGCAAAACAAAAACAGGAGTCCGAAATATCGGGACAAATTGTGTCCTGACCAAACATCGGTCAGAACGCGGGACAAACGCCTAAAAATCAGGACAGTCCTGATTTTATCGGGACATCTGGTCACCCTAGGGGAGAAGGGGGATTTTCATCTCTACTTTGTTTTCTATCCCCATGTGACATCTGTCACCTCATCTGACCTCCCTTTCCCAGGAAAGCTTCTGGGGACGGTTCTCCTCGAATGGGAGCAACACAGGGAGGTGAAATAAGTAATTAGGGAAGTCTGACCTGTCCCGGTGACATTCACAGTGACGTTCACAGCACGGCCCGTGGGAGATATTCACGGAGCTGCTGCCGAGCTCTGTGGTGCTGATCTCAGACCCCGCTTCCCTGGGGACGGTCTCAGCTCCATCCTTGTAGAAATGAAACCTCCGTTCACCAGCATCCCCAGGGGCTGCACAGGTGATCAACAGGGGGAGCCCTTTGCTCACCGCACTGGACGGGGATACACGCTCAGCACTGGCTGGGGAATGGGGATCTGTGGGGAGCAGCAAAGGGGAGAAGTCATCTGGGACATGGCAGTGGGGAATGTGGAGTTGGTGCCTAGAATTGAGAGCTGACCTGTGCTCTCTCTCCAGAGCCTCTTGCTTCACCTCAAGATCCTTAGGGGCTCCCCACAGAAATGAGCAAGAGCCAGGCTAGGGACTGGGAATTGCGTCCTTCAGACATAACATGGAGCTGGGAAGTGGGGTCAGAAGGCAGCCAGGGTCACCAGGAGATGCCTTATTTTCTGTCACCTCTCTGTTACTAATGCCCCAGCGCCTGATATTTATGGAGCCCTCTGCAGATAGGGAGGGCCTAGAGCATCTTGCAATCACACCCCCTCTAGCCAGACTGGCTGAGGGTTCGATGGCCCAGCTGGGTTTCTTCCATCCCAGAGGGCAGATGTCCAAAGCGGCCATATTGGATGGACAGATATGTGTCCACTGGGCAGCTGTTCTTGGCCATGCTGAGCGGACATGTGTTGTGCTGCTCTCTGAAGGGCAGCCATATTGGAAATCTAGCAGCCACAGTGGATAGACTTGTCCTTGGTTGTGTTGAGAAGTCATGTTTTATGGCTGTGTTGACCTCCATATAGCGGCAATGTTGCTGATTGGGTGGGCATGTAGGGTGTGAATGTTGTGTCGTGAGGCTTATCAGGAACATGAAAGAGCAAAGAGGGGGCAGGAAAGGAGGGGAATAAAAGGAGCAGATGTTAATTCAAAGGCTGGAGTCCAGTGTAGAAGGAGGGAGAGAGGATAATAATCAGAAGTAGGAGTAGGGGCCAGAGGGAAGTTAGCTCTGGTTCTGCTCTAGTTCTCTGGCCTGTGTAATGCAGGAGACCAAACTTTCTGGCCTTGTAATCTATGAAGTATGATCGATGAACCATTGACCAGCCTGGATTATCCAGGCCTGGGGCTCTGGTTTCTTTGCCTCAGCTGTGAGCCCCAGCTGGCCCCTCCTGGTTGAGATGGGGACCAGGTCAGAGCTCCTTGGCTGGATGGTCTGTGCCTAAGAGGAATGAGTTGGGGGAAGGGCAAAGCAGAGATGCTGGGGGCTGCTCTGAAGAGCAGAGGGAGGTGAAGACGGTTGTTCTGTGGAGAAGAGCATCTGGGGCAGAGGGGTCAGTGCAGAGAGGAGAATGTCCCAGGCTCTGCTAAAGGGTCTCTGGGTAGCCAGGCTGGGGGGACTGCTGGGGAGAGGCTGGGTGCACTGGGATCATGAGCTGCTGCAGCCCCAGGCCAATTTCTGGCGGTAGCTCGGAAGGGATGGAGAAGGGTCCTCCCCAGTCATGAGCTTCATGTCTCACTTCCACCCTCTGGTGGAAACAGGCTCTCACCTGTTCCAGGCACAGGGACAGGTGGGCTCCTTTGGATGGGATCTGTCGCCCATGATCTATTCTCCAGTACAGACAGGGGTACGCTTTGCTGTCTGCTGCGTAAGTCGTGTTGATCAGCCAGGTGCCCTGGCTGCAGACCCCATTGGCGATCCGCTCCCCTCTTTGATTGAAGAACTTGTATCCCGTTGCTCTCTCACTCGTTGGGCCCAAGCACCTGAGGGTGACTGTCTCCCCTCGGATATAGAAGGGGTGAAGAGGGTCCAGAGAGAGCGTGGGGGGAGGTGAAGATTCTGGTATAGAGAGAGGGAGAGACCCCCACAAACTGAGGAGGGGAGATAGAAGAGCAAAGTCCCTGACACACACACACAAACCACCCGATCTCCCTGCCCAGTGCCACCTCCCCCAGGCTGATGGAGACGCGCTGGTTCTTCCCAGCTTGGATCTCCCGGCTGTACGGGGGCATGACCCAGAGCACATCCAGATCTATGGAAGGACCTGGGAGGTGAGGAGCAGATGTTACCAGGTAACATTCATCTTAGAAATTGGGGGGAGATGGAGAGTTCTCTGGGGGAAACTCCCTGCACCTCTGTACCTCACTGAACCCCAACCCTGCACTGTGCCCACATGTTACCCAGTAGAAGGCAGGGCCTCTCTGTGTGGGATCCACCGGCTGCACTGGATCGCCCAGTCCACAGCAGGGGTGAGGGACGGGTGGTCACTCCACTTGGACAAGGGACCTCTTTAGAGAGCGAATCCCTGACTTGATAGAGGAATTTGTATCCTGTGGTGCTTTTGCTGCCAGGTGCTTGGCATCAGAGTAGCACGTTGCTCTCCGAAACAAAGGGGCAGCAGGGCATATTGGCATATTGGTACCAGCAGGGGGGTGTTGTAAAATGATAGAAACCAAACCTGATTCTGATAGAAACCATGACAGAGGAATCTAGGCGGCTGCAGGGTGGTCCTGACAGTGCCTAGCCACGTCCTCAGTGCTGTGAGCTTCCCCACAGCAGTGCCCGTTCTTTGCTGATCAGGTGGGACCCCCATGCCCACCATGGAGAATCTGAGAGGCAAGGAGTGGCCCTGACCAGAGAGAGGGGGTAAAGTTGAGGTGTTGGGGTGTGTGACCATGTGAGAATTTTCCATAATATTTTCTATGCAGACTGTGCATGCCTCAGGTTCCCCTATGTGTTTCATGGCTAACTAGGTGATGGGAAAAGGTTGTTTACTCTTTGCAGATACCCAGAGATCCAGGTGTGACTGCTGGGACATGGGCCACCATGCCCATGGAGCCAGAAAAGACAATGGGGGGGGGAGGGATAGCTCAGTGGTTTGAGCATTGGCTTGCTAAACCCAGCATTGTGAGTTCAATCCTTGAGGAGGCCACATAGGGATCTGGGGCAAAAATCAGTACTTGGTCCTGCTAGTGAAGGCAGGGGGCTGGACTTGATGACCTTTTAGGGTCCCTTCCAGCTCTATGAGATAGGTATATCTCCATATATATATATATATATATATATATATATATATTTTTTTTTTAATTATCACTCCAATTGCCCGGACATTGGGTGCATAGCAACTAACGACCAGGCATGGCTCACTCTCTGCAGGAAGCCAGTGGGGTCTGAGAAGCTGGAGAACAAAGGGCAAACGAGGAGGCCACGTGACATCTCCAGTACGCACAGGTGTATGACCCAGCATTTCCTTTGTCAGCGGTGAGCGCCAGCTGGGCTCCTCCATTCGGGTGTTGGACTGCGCTGGGGTCATGCTGCTTTTGGACAGAAGAATCTGTATCCCAAAACCAGCTCACGCCCAGGAGCCGAGCACGTGAGGGTAACCCGCTCCCCTGGGAGATACACTGTATATCAGGGGTACAGAGAGTGTGTGGGGCGGGCAGGCGAGCTAGAACAGAGGCAGAGGGATCAGTCGAGAGAGAGAGAGGGCACAATAGAATAAGGAGAAGGGAGAAGGGGGCAGAGATGAGTACTGGACAGACATGATCACAAACCAGCCTCATCTCACTGCCCGGCACCCACCCCCACGCTGAGAAATACACTACGGCAAAAAAACCATGGCCCATCTCTGTCTCTCTCTCTCTCCCTCTGGGATCTTTTTTATAGATCCCAAGGCCAGAAGGGACCACTGTGATCATGGAGACTGACCTCCTTTATCACCTATGACTTCCCTGAATTGATTCCTCTGTGACCTAGAGCAGATCTCTGAGAGAAACATTCAGGCTTGGATCAGAAATCGCCAGTGCTGGAGAATCCACCACGACCCCTGGAGAATTGTCCCAGGGGTTAATTCCCCTCACTGCTAAAATCTGCGCCTTATTACCAGTCTGCATTTGTCTAGCTACAACTCCCAGGCATTTGATCCTGTTAGATCTTTGTCTATTAAACTGAAGAACTATGGGTTATCAAATTTCTGTTCCTCACGTAGGAACTGCTAGACTGTGATCAAGTCCCCACTTAGCTTTCTCTTTGTTACACTAAACACCTCCAGCTCCTGGAGCTTCTCATTATAAGATGGAGCCGCCTTCCATGCAGCTGGGGAAATTCCAGCCCCCCATCTGTGCATCATCACAGCCCCCATCCTACAGCCTGCTCCCCCCAGATAATCCTCCACTGACCCACAATCTGCTGTTCCTCGCTCCTGTGCACAGAGGAGATAGCAGGGTGGGTGGGACCCAGACTGTGCCGAGGTGCAACTCAGGGCCAGGGACAAGGGCAGGAGCCCAGGAGAGAAGCTGCCTTTCCCACCGGGGATTAGAGGCATCAGGAGAAGATCTGGGCTGGGAAGGGTCCTTCATGTGCCTGGGTAGCCCCAGCATACCCTCTCTGTCCATCCAGGGGAGCGGGTGAGGGCATGTTGAGTGTGGGAGGGTCCTTCATCAACCTGGTGCACCCCATGATCACCACACTCTGCATCCGGGGAAGTGGGGTGCAAAAAGGGGGGAGGGTTGTTGATGCAAATGGTTCAACCCCAAGATCCTCATTCCCATCAGGGTATTCACCCCATGTTCTCCATCTGGGGGTAGAGGCAGAAGAGGGGGGAGAACCCATCAGCCGACCAGCAGACCTGCTTATCAGTAGCTAGAAGGTATACAAGAGAAATGAGGAAGCTTGGTCGGATGTGGAGAAGGGAGGGGGGAGTTTTCCCACCCAACGTGTTTCCTCTGGGGTCTCTGCAGAACCTGCTTTTAATGTGCCGCCGGGTGGTGCTGGGTCTGTGCCCCCTGCCCTGAGTCCTGTGTGGGAGCCCCGAGGTGGGGCAGAGAGAGCTCCCCCCCCACACACAGCCCCACCCCGATGGACTTCTGCCCAGGGGGACTCAGTGTAACGAGGAGGTGGGTGCTCAGTCTCCATGGCCCATCCAGCCCTCGCTCTCTCTGCTGAAGCCGCCAGTGAGGGGCTGGGTAGCGCCCATGGGGACGGAGGCATCTTCTCCCCTATGGCCTGGGCTGGGACTTACCAAAGGAACCCCAGGGAGGCATAAGCTGGGGTCACTCTTCTGCCTCCAGCAATGTGGCTCTGGACTGGAGTTGCTGCTGCTGGGGCAGCTTCCATGGGAGACGCCTGTGAACGGGGTGGCCTGACCCAGGCAGCGGATGACACGGAGGCACCCGGGGTTCTCCCCTTCCTTGCAATTCCAAACATCACAGTGTGGGAGGAGGGGGATCCCCACCCCCCACTGTCTGAGACCCCTCCACCACAAGCATCTCAGCAAGGACAAGAGACGCCGTTACCCACAGGGGACACTGGCCTGGGGAGAATCTGGAGAGAGGCTGGAAGAGAAGAGAAGAGAAGAGAAGAGAAGAGAAGAGAAGAGAAGAGAAGAGGGGCTGAGAGCTGTGTGGAGGGAATGGGGCCGAGTGGGATGGAGGGATGTGGGGCAGGGTGGGGGAGGAGTCTCCTGACAGAAAGACACACAGAGGGATGGGGGCTGAGGGAGGTCACTTACCCAGCAGAGGCAGAAGGAGAGTTAGCGCCATGCTGAGCTTGTCACTGTGGGGTGGGAGCTGGGTTCTCAGCTCAGCCAATGGCCCCATCTGGACCCAGGGAGGGGGATGGGCCCCTCCCCTCTGATGGAGGCAGAGGAACCCACAGCCTCAGTCGCAGTCACCACTCAGCTGGGCGGCTGGACAGGCAGCAGCACTCAGGTAAGGAGGGGCTGAGGGCAGCTGAGCATTTCCCACCACCTTCTCCAATGTTTGCTCTGGCTTTTGTACCTTCCATTAGTTACACTGGTTTACACCCACTGGGGAGCTATGGCCCATTGACCCCAGCTGGGGATCTCGCTCATTTGCAGTGATGACTCTGAAACCAGGCCCCTGGTCCTGCTGTGGACTTAGGGTGTGTTTTAAATCATTTGGAGGTTCTGCTGCATCACAGGGAGATTTTGTAGAGATAGGGAGTAAGAGGGCTGGGGAGAGTTTCCAATCCCCAAACCCTGATCCCGTGTGATGGGTACTGCCGCACTGGCATTAGGAGGGGTAACAGGAGCTGGAGGTCCACTGGGAGATGGATCCAAGCTGGGGAAGGGCTGGGTGGTGAACAGAAAGGGAGGCAGGCCAGAAGATATGGGGGCTGTGGGCAGAATGTCTCCCATCTCTCTCTGGTCACTGGAGGCTGGAGGGAAGGACTGGAGAGAAGCAGCTGTGCAGACAGCCCAGGGTGGGGCTGGGGAAAGGGCCTCGACGAAAGCCAAGGTAGGAAGGAGTCTGGGAGGCAGTTGTGAGGCGTCTGAGGAAGCAGATTTTGACTGCTCACCACAGGTCTTGGGACGAGAGCCCAGAGAAGAGTGGCAGGGTTTGGGTTCCCCTCCTTGCTCCCAGGAATTGGGGAAGGGATCCCCTGACACAAAGAGCCGTTTGGGAGAAGGTCTGCAGCAGGAAAGTCCTAGGAGGCGTCACTCGGCAGAAGAGCCAGACGACGACTCTGCCGAGCCCGGGGAGGGATGAAGAGGCTACAGGGGTGGGGGGGCCTGTGGAAAGATGGAGAATTATGTTTATGTGAGTTTAGTCTACTGGCCTTTTCATTTATCCCCACATGGGAGCATCTTTAAAGTGATGTGGCTGGAAGGCTCCATCTTGAGAGGAGAAATCACTGCTGGGCTTGAGCTGTGAAACAGTGGCCGTGCCCCACCCCCAATGGGGTTGCATTTCGATAGGTTACTGGAGTGCTCATGGTGCCTAACACCCTATCACATCCTGTGGAGGTTTCTCAGATCTCACTCTTGGACCTTCCACCAGAACCTTTCCCCTCCAGGCTGAAATTCAAGGGGAGCGATTGCAGCCCAAATGGGTCACCTTGTGGAGACAATCCAAGGCACAGAATGCAGAGCCCCATTCCCAGAACAAGCCAGGTACCTGGATCTAGAAGCAGAAGCAGAAGCAGGAGACAAGGAAGATGAGGCCGTTGATGAGGAAGAAGGAGCCAGCCACCGCCAGCTCCTGGACCCAGAGGAAGCGGCGAGCTGCAGAAGAGAGGAGAATCACAAGTGGAACCACCAGCCAGTGGATGCCACACAGAGAGGACCTTGTCGCCTGACGGTTAGTATATGAGCACAGTGCAGAGTTGGGGTTCAGAGAGGTGCAGGGAGTTTCTCACTGTAAATCCTCCATCCCACTGTAGTTCCCAAGATGAATTTTACATGGTATCATCTGCCCCTCACCTCCCAGTGTTTCCCACCAAAAAAAAAAAAAAAAAAAATTGGATGCACTCCGCCCTACCAAGGGCTCAAGGCGTGACCCAATCAATTTAGGCACCCCCACCCTTTTCCTTCTGAGGGCTCAGGATATAGGGCACCTATTCTTATCCATGGGGCTCAGGAAGAAACCTGGTCAATTTAAGTACCCGCCCTGTTCCTTGGGGACTAGGGCTTTATGGGTCTGCAGAACCTTTTCTTCAGTGAGAGCCTTACACAGCTGCACTCTAAACATTTATTTATTAGCAGCTCACACAGAATACATATACCACGCAAATTTCTTATGCTCACCACTTCCAATATACAGACAAAAGTCACCCAATGGCCAGTCAGGATTGTCTCATCTGGGGGTTCCGGCGATGCCTTTGCCCATCATGGTCATGCAGAGAGGTCAGAGTTCTAGCAGCTTGATGGTAAATTCCAGTCCAGAGATAGTTCCCAAAGAGCACTGTTTTTTTGTTACATTATATAGGTAAAACCAGCTACCTCCTTTGACTATACTAAACCTATCCCATTATTCGGTACCCCTAGGTAACAAAATTTAATGAATCATGCACTGTATTTTCTCCTCCCTGCTCAACTCTTTTTACATTTTATCTCGCATGCCCAAATTTTAACTTATTTATGACCTTCTGTGTTTGTGCAGATGGTCAGCATCAATTCACTGGTCAAAGCTTATTTTATTTATTTTACCAATTTTGGGGGTTGTTTTGTTTCCTCCCTACATTTCCCAGCCCCTGGATGTCTCTACTTTACAACCCTTGGTGTTAGAACTCCTGTTAGGGGCATTGCTGAGGTGGTGGCACCTTAGCAGCAGTGAAGTATTTTCCCCTTAATTGTAGTGGTAAAATCCCTTCATTTCACCCAAGGCTGGTTTAATATGGGGTAAGCTAAATCTCAGGCCATTCCAGAGATTCCTGCCGGGTATGACCCTTCTTCTGTATCTAATGCTGACCCTTGTTTTCCAGACCATGCTGTGGCCCCCTCCCTCTCCCTGAGCCCTGATCTCCTTGGGTACCGCCCTGGACAGCCTGTTCCCCTCACATGCTGGGCTGTCCCTGGGGTCACAACATTTCTGGATTCTGATTCAACATGGTGGGGGGATGCAGCATGTCAGCTGGGGGCTCATCCAGGGGCAGCTCCATTCTCTCCTTGAGCATCACAGGGCCGGGGGACTCTGGGTCATGCACCTGTATGTACTGGATATGTCCATATGTCCAGGAAATTCAAGCAGAGAAGAACTAGCCCCTCTCCATCAGCCTGGACACAGACCTGGGCATCCAACATGGCCGCCTCGCACCTCTACCCTCTGGGACGGTAGGATCCCAGCAGGCCCATCGAACTCTCAGCCAGTCTGGCCAGAGGGGGCGGGATCGCCACATGCCCGGGGCCCTCCCTATCTCCAGAGCCTCCATAAATATCAGGGGCTGGGGCATTAGTAACAGAAGGGTGACAGAAAATTAATCACATCCTGGTGATCCAGGCCACCTCTGGACCCCACATCACCTGCACGGCCCTGCATCCGGGGTGGGGCTTGGTCACTGTTTCACAGCTGCACAACCTTTGTGCACAGAGTTTGCTTGCCCAGTGTGACCCCAGGAAGCCCTGCATTCACACCCTACACATGGCTGCAATGATGTTGTGATGGGTTGGATCACAGAAACCGCTTGGGGCTGCCAACTGATGTGCCAAGACTACTTCTGCCCCTGCTTTCCTGCCCTGCCTGCTTGGGACTTCAGATTATTTAGGTTAATCTTTCTATCTACCCAATGGGACTCAGTGCTCAGTCTAGAAGATGCAATCAGAGATGCTTAGTTTTGAAGTTCTCAAACTGTGGAGTTGTGTCTCCAGAGATAACATGCTTGTTAACAGCAAAAATGTTTTTAAATAAATAATGTATAGAGGTGAGAAATAATAGACCTCAACCCTATTGTCCCTCTGCAAATTTGTGTACAGTCATTCCCTTACTTCTCTCTAAAAGTGCAAAGTTTCAAAAAGTTCAATGAATAGAAGATTGTTGGGGGTGGAATAGATCTGGACAAGGAGAAGAAGTCTGGAGATAAATGTGAGAAAGAAGGGACAGGCAGTAGAAACAAAAGTGAAACTGTTTGAGCAGCATATTCCAGAAGTCTTGAGGTCTTTCTGAGGTAGCCTTCATTGATTTGAGATCTACCATACCATTCTCTCACTAGAAGGGAAAACTTATAATGGCAGCAGGCCATAAAAGAGACCCAGTTTGGGAATATTTTAATGAAGTTCCTCTACCTGTGGGTAAGACAGGCATGCGTGCAAAATGCAAACAATGCAACAAAGAAATGCAAGGCCTGATTGCCCGAATGAAACAACATCATGAGAAGTGTTCCTTCTCAGGAGGAAGCTGCGTTGAAGATGATGAAAGGAATATGCCTGAACATGCAGGATCTTCAGGTTGGTAAACATTTTGATTTCATACTTCTTTCTTAAGGACTGCCAGTCTTCCTTCTGGACTATTCTTGAATTCTCATGTTTGAGCAAAAAATATAGTTGTTACTCTATGGTCCCCAGCCAGGGACCCAGTCCCCTCTTGCCAAGCTCCACACAGCAACAGAACTGGCTGGCTAGATGAGTAGCAGGGCTGCAGACAGCTCACTGCAGAGCACTCACCAGACAGAACTGAACCCAGGGAAGGCTGGATAGAATAGCAGCAGGACCATGAAAAGTTCTTCACGGGTGTAGCTGGGGGTTGATATCTTCAGCCTGATCACTCCTCCTCCTGGCTCACTCCTTTCCCATGATGTGGATCCCAGGAACCAAGCAGCACCTCAGTCATGCTTCAGAGAAGGGAGGTAGTGAGCACTGCTCTGGAGACAGATGATGTCATCTTCTGATTGAACTAACCTCGTTATCTCCATACTGATTCTTGCCTGCATATTGATACCTGCCTCTGGAAATTTCCATTACATGCGTCTGATGAAGTGGGTATTCACCCATGAAAGCTGATGCTCCAACACATCTGTTAGTCTTAAAGGTGCCACAGGACTATAGATATATATAATATCTTTTCTTATAGTTTAAATATTTGGTTTATTGTAATAGGTTTATAGATTTATATTAAAGTAAGTTAGGCCGTAATGCAAGGGACCTACAGGCCATATCCTGTATGTTGAGCTAAGGCAAAGTTAGCATATCTATGTCTGAGACCTTTCACCCAGATAGTGGAAGAATGGCCTAGGGGGTTTCCAAGTCTGTACCCACAGACTTAACAGGTACATCACAAAGAAAGAACCAAAATAACCAGGAGAACAAAAATAACATATGTGGGTATGATCTTATGTCATTAATATGTATGTACATGTCATCAATACTAGCCTATGGCGTAAGTGTACCCTATCCTTTTTGTGGGTGAGGAATGAAGTTTGGGCATAGGAGGAAGGATTTCAGGCACTTGCTAGACTTAGACGTAGACTAGGAGACTTTGACTAATAGGCTGTACTTATTTTTCTTAACTTTTCTAAGTTCCAAGGGGACTAGGCTAAGCTTTGTTTCTCTAAGCTTTCAGTCTTAGTTTTGTTTATTACGTTTTAATTTTAAGTTAGTTAAGTAAACTCTATGTTAGCTTCGATAGCTCTTAGCTCTAGCTTCTTCTCAGCATTGTACCTCTCACTCAAGGATTGAGGAACCTGAACCGTCAGAGGCGAGGCTGGTCCTGTGTCTCTCACCACCGGGTTATCAAGGAAGGGTGTGAGTGTATTAACCAAAGCTTTGGAGCATATAATACCAGATGTACCTTTTGAATAGCAGTAATACAACTGTAATGTTGTAACTCTATTTTACCATTTAATTAGTACTTTGTTTATTTTAATAAGTCTTTACAGCTACATCTGTCTCAGTGTGAGCTTCCTGTCAGACCCCCAAGGGTCCTTTATAAATTCTGTGGAGCCTGATTTGGGACAAGAACTTTATCTTCTGATCAAACAGATTGGCGAGCCTAAAAACCACACTATCCAAATCAATATTATTAATCTCCTAAATCAGGCAACACTTACAAGAAGTAGTAGTAAAAGCTATAACAAACTGTGGGGAAAAACATCAATGTCTAGTACGCAGCTTGGTCACAGACAATGCTGCAATTGTATCCAAGATGAGAAGAAATTTAGAAGAGAGTGAAGAGTCCCATGCTAATAACATATGGTTGCAGTGCTCATTTGATGCGCCTCCTAGCCAAAGACTTCAGTGTTCCAGAAATAAAGGCTAATGTTGTTGAAATTGCAAAATACTTCCGTAACAACCACTTTGCAGCAGCTGCTCTGAAAAAAGGGGGAGGAACCAAACTAACTCTCCCACAAGACGTGCGATGGAACTCAGTAGTGGACTGTTTTGAGCACTACATCAAGAACTGGCCTAATCTGATGACAGTTTGTGAACAAAATCGTGAAAAAATAGATGGCTCTGTCACAGCCAAAGTTCTCAACATTGGGCTTAAGAGAAATGTTGAACACATGCTGAGTACCCTGAAGCCTATTTCTGTTGCCTTGAACAACATGCAGGGAAACAGCTGTTTTATTGCTGACGCTGTTGAAATTTGGAAGGAACTGAGTGAGATCTTAAAAAGAGAAATATCCAATGACAGAGTTAAATTATAAGCATTAAAAAAACGAATGGGACAAGCACTATCTCCAGCTTATTTTCTTGCAAATATTCTCAATAGTCGGTACCAGGGTCAAACCTTAACTGCTGAAGAAGAGGAGTTGGCTATGACATGGACATCCAGCAATGATCCCTCCATAATGCCAACTATAATAAACTTCAGAGCTAAGGGTGAACCATTCAAGAAATATGTTTGCTGATGATGTTTTAAAGAAAGTCACACTAGTGATCTGGTGGAAGTCAGTTTATCACTTCAACAGTCTCCAAATCCAAGTGCTTATCTCACCTTTAACAGCAGTAGCGTCTTCTGCCGGTGTAGAAAGAATATTTTCTTCCTTTGGACTAATTCATTCCAAATTGAGAAATCGTTTGGGAACTGAAAAAGCAGGAAAGCTTGTTTTTCTTTTCCAGATTACTAACCAACAGGAAAATGAAGGCAAAGACGACTGTTAGCTACAGAAGCCAATATTTTAAGTTTCTCATGTTGACCTGGCTGACATAGTGGATTTTAATTATTATTTTTAATATTTCATTTAACTATTTTAGTTAAAACTATTTTAACAAAAACAAACCTGATTTAAAAAAAACTTGAATTTTTAACTGAATTCAAAAATTCATATCCTTGTTTGATTAAAATATTATGTTTGCTGTTTAAGAAAAACATCCAGAATACATAAGGTTGCTGTTTTACTTCAATAAATGTACATGCCTGTCTGGTGATGTTCCTTGGGTAAATGAAATAGCCAAGCAATCATTCATTTTCTGATATAGCTGTAAAACTAATAAGAAAAGTTTTCAAAATAAATCACTTTAAAAATGTATAGTGTGTACCTTCTACATCTCTCTGAGTTGTGAAGAACATGTATTACGGTTATAACAACCAACAAGAATGCACTTTTAATGTAGAGATCCATGATGAAATCAAGTCTTCCTGACTAGTGATTTAAATCAAATCCACCCTGGCCTGAGGGCCGAGTTCTTAGAACGCTCGGTGCCCCCCCCCCCCAGTGCTGAGCCCTAGACAGTTTAGTGCTGAGCCCCTGCCCAAGCGCCTGAGCCCTGAGCCTTTGCTACTTATATCCTGCCTGCCCTGAACATTGGACCAGCTGAAGACTTTGAGCCCTCTCCACCCCGGACTCTCCCACCAAACTCTGCTAATTCCCTGACTGTGGGCGATGCCCACTGACACAGCGAGGCGGAGTGGCTTCCCACTGACCCAGAGGGGGAGGGACCACCCCAACCCACTACAAACTGTCTGCCCTGTTTTGACAGACTGCCCTGAGGTAGGGACCCATGGTGCTCAGCCACTCCGGACAGCATGGCAGCTTGATTCCAAGCATAGGACCAGAGAAGTACATTTGCATCCAAGGTGAAGGGACCAAGCCAATCGAGAACGCAAATGGACCAAACCGTCAGGAGAGGGAGAACTTTGCCTGGGTTTACTTTCCAAAGAATATATTTTAAAGTCAGTCTGTGGAACTCCTGCACTGTTTTCATTTTCACCAAATGAAATTAATAGGCAGCAGGTTTAAAACAAAGTATTTCTTCACACAATGCAGTCAACCTGTGGAACTCCTTGCCAGAGGATGTTGTGAAGGCCAAGGTCATAACAGGGTTCAAAAAAGAACTAGATAAATTCATGGAGGATAGGTCCACCAATGGCTATTAGCCAGGATGGGCAGGAATGGTGTCCTTAGCCTCTGTTTGCCAGAAGCTGGGAATAAGTGACAGAGGATGGATCACCTGATGATTACCTGTTCTGTTCATTCCCTCTGGGGCACCTGGCATTGGTCACTGTCAGAAGACAGGATACTGGGGTAGATGGACCTTTCGTCTGATGCAGTAGGGCCAGTCTTATGTTATGATACCAGCACTGTGAGCTTCCCCACAGCAGTGCCTAGTGGATGTCCAGTCTTTGCTGGTGCCATGGGACACCCAAGCCCACCACAGAGTATCTGAGATGCAGGGAGTGGCACTGACTAGAAACAGGGGGAGAAACTGGGATGTTCAGGTGGGCTTCAGATTCCCAGCAACTCTCCCATCAAACTGTAGGAAAAGGGGGCTCATCTGTCACTGTGAGGGAGATGGGGGCACTGTCTCTAGATAGGATCTCTCCATTGGATTCCCATCTAGATTACGCACAGGTTCATGACCCAGCATTTCGCTTATCTGCTGTGAGCTAAAGCCGGGCTCCTGAGTTTGGGACTATGTTGGGGAGCTGCTGCCTTTTTGGATAGAAGGATCTGTACCCCAACACCAGTTCATGCCAGGGAGCCTCACACCTGAGGGGAACCCACTCCCCTGGGGGTACACTATGCAGAAGGGATCCCAAGAGACTGCTGGGGAAGGCCGGCTAACTACAATAGCGGCAGAGGGATCAATAAACACTCCAGGAACCGACCGAAATGCAGCCGTTTAAGGGGTGGGGCACAGCTCAAGCCCTGGGGTGATTTCTCCTCCCATGATGGGGCCGTCCAGCTGGGTCACTTTAAAGACTCTCCCCTGTGGGGATAAATAAAGAGTCCAGTAAACTGAACTCAGAAAAACATAATTCTCCATCTCTCCCCAGGCCCCCCCGCCCCAGCAGCCCCTTCACCCCTCCCCAGGCTCATCCGGTTCTGGCACAGACCGACGCTTCCTAGGACTTTCCCTCTGGAGACCCTCTCCCAACCTCAGTGGTGCTTCTCCTCCTTGTGTCTAGGAATCCCGGCCACCATTCCCGGGGGCTGGTAGGGGAATGAAAACTGCCACCCTTTCCCAGGGCTCCAGACGCAGACGCTGTGCTGAACAGCTAATACCTGCTCCCTCAGACACCTCACAGGTGCCTCCCGGACTCCTGCCTACCTTGGCTTCCCTCCTGGCCCTTTCCCCAGCTCCTCCCTGGGCTGTCTGTGCAGCTGCTTCTCTCCGGACCTTCACTCCAGCCTCCAGCGACCAGAGAGGTGGGAGAGCTTCTCCCCACAGCCCCACATCTTGTCTGGGCTGCCTCCCTTTCTGCTCACTGCCCAGCCCTTCCCCAGCTGGGCACCATCTCCAACTGGGCCGTGCCCATCCTCCAGCTCCTGTTCCCCCTCTCAGTGCCAGTGCGGAGTCGATACCCATCACACGGGGTCAGGGTTTGGGGACTGGAAACCCTCCCCAGCCCCGTCACTCCCCGTGTGTGCTAAGCTCCCTGCGCCACAGCAGCACCTCCAAATGTTAGATTAAAACACACCCCAAGACCACAGCAGGACCAGAGGGCTGGTTTCCGAGTCTTCACTGTGAATGAGCGAGATCCCAGCTGGGGTCAATGGGCCGTAGCTCCATTGAGTGAATGGGGCCAGATCCCAGCTGGGGTCAATGGGCCGTAGCTCCATTGAGTGAATGGGGCCAGATCCCAGCTGGGGTCAATGGGCCGTAGCTCCATTGAGTGAATGGGGCCAGATCCCAGCTGGAGTCAATGGGCCGTACCTCCATTGAGTGAATGGGGCCAGATCCCAGCTGGGGTCAATGGGCCGTAGCTCCATTGAGTGAATGGGGCCAGATCCCAGCTGGGGTCAATGGGCCGTAGCTCCACTGGAGTCACTGAGCCTAGATCCCAGCGGGTGTGAGCCAGTGTAACTCATCTGAGGTTCCCTTGCACCAGCTGAATCCCTGGCTCACCCCTGGGGGTGTCAGTAACCTGGGGCTGCTGCCCCTCCCCCACACCAATTGTCAGCCCTGATAAATGGCCACCTCCCCTATGCACGCCCTACGCACCAGGCACCAGTGTCTCTCCAGTCCCGGAGCTGAGCAGTGACCACGCCTGAGGCTTTGACTTCCTCTGCCTTCGTCAGAGAGGAGGGACCCATTCCCCTCCCTGCACCCAGACGGGGCCGGTGGCTGAGCTGAGAACCCAGCTCCGAGCCCAGAACGACCAGCTCAGCATGGCACTAACTCTCCTTCTGCCTCTGCTGGGTAAGTGACCTCCCTCGGCCCCCATCCCTCTGTGTATCTGTCCAGTGATACCCCAACCCACATCCCTCCATCCTCATACACCCCCCATCCCCTCCCTGGAGCGCTCAGCCCCTCTGTTCTCTTCTCTTCCAGCCTTTCTCCAGATTCTCCCAAGGACGGTGTCCTCTGCAGGTAACAACATCTCCCATCCTTGCTGAGATGCAGTGGTTGAGGGTGGGGAGGTCTCAGGCAGTGGGTGTGGGGATCCCACTCCTCCCACACTGTGATGTTTGGCATTGCAAGGAAGGGGGGTCCCCGCGTGCCCCCATATCATCCCCTGGGTGGGTCAGGCTGCCCTGTTCACAGGCGTCTCCTGTGGAACCTGCCCCAGCAGCAGCAGTTCCTGTCCAGAGCCATGTCGTTGGGGGCAGAAGAGAAACCTCAGCTGTTGCCTCTCTGGGGGGGTCCCTTTGGTGGGTCCAAGCCCAGGCCATAGGGGAGAAGATGCCCCAGTCCTTCATTGGCAGCCTCAGCAAAGAGAGCGGGGGCTGGATGGGCCGTGGAGACTGAGCACCCACCTCCCCATTTCACGGAGTCCTCCCCATGCATGGGTCCATCGGGATGGGGCTGTGTGTGGAGGTGGGAGATCTCCCTGCCCCAGCTCTCGGCTCCCACAGTGGACTCGGGGCCAGGGGGCACAGACCCAGCACCGCCCAGCGGGATATTAAAAACAGGTTCTGCAGAGACCCCAGAGGAAACGTGGGGGATAGAAAAACTCCCCCCTCCCTTCCCCACATCCGCCTGAGCTTCCTCATTTCTCTTTCACTTTGATGCTTTCTAGCTACTGCTAGGCAGGTCTGAAAGTCGGGTGATGGGTTCTTCCCCCCCCCAGCACTTCTGTCCCCCAGATGGAGGATGTGGGCTGAATACCCTGATGGGAATGAGGGTCTTCAGGTTGAACCATTTGCATCAACAACCCTGCCCCGTTCAATCCCCTCTCTGCACCCCACTTCCCCCATCATGGAAAATGTGGGGCAGTGATAACCCAGCCCCAGAGCTCCCTAGTATGAGCAAGTTACTGGCTGAGACTCCAACACCCATAGGGGAGGAGGGGAAAGTCCAGCAGGGACCGGAGGCTGCTCATTCCTTGGTGGTATCCAATCCCTGGTGTCCCCGGCCCCTCTCCCATCCAGATGGGGTGGGTGTAGGGCTCAGCCACTGGGAGAGGATCCAGCCAGGCTGTGCTGGGCCCAGCAGGTACTGGGAAGAGGGCTCTGTCCCCACTGGTTTACTGGAGAGCTCCCCCATGTATATCTGCCGTGGGTTATTTCACAGTCAGGGGGCAGGAGAAAGGGAGGTGGGACTAGGCTGAAGCCCTGTGTTGGGGCCTTGTTCCCCCACCTGCTCTTCCCCTCTGTAGCAAAGTGAGACTCACCCCTGCGGTGCCTCTTGCCGGTCATCTCGGGAATTAGCTCTTCCAGCCTCTGGAGCACCCTCTGCAGGGTGGTGTCTCACCTGCCACTGGACCCCATGTCCCTCCCAGACCCCAGTGTCCTTTACATTAGAGTTCCACCCCCTAGCAGCAACCCACAAACTCCCCTCCCAGGGGAACCCCCAAACCCCTATCGCCACCTTGTCTCAGTGGCTACTGCCAGTCTCCATTGAGCCCCTGCTCCCTGGGGCAGACGCCGTCTGTAAACCACTCCTCATCGGCAAGGGGGGGTTGGACCAGCTGCCTCTGCCTATTCCCGGGCTGCCCCTCTGCAGCCCTAATCCCCTTGTTGTGGGCCCTTAACTCAGCCTGGGGCTTAGCTAGGCTGGAGCTCCCCAGCTCCCTCTGCCTTCCCCGGCACTGCTCCACCCTAGGTACCCACCTCAGCTCCCAGCAGCCAGGTCCTTCACTCTCTAGCTTCTAGAGAGAGTCTCTCCTACAGCCTCTGGCCCTCAGCCCTCTTGTAGGGCCAGCTGTGGCCTGGTTGGGGCCTGGCCTCAGCTGTGGCTGCTTCTTCAACCAGCCTAGCTTTTTCCAGCCACAGCCCTCTCCAGGGCTGCTTTAACCCCTTCAGGTCTGGAGTAGTGTGACCACCCCGCGACACCCTCACTCCATGGGGGTCTCTCCCCTGCCTCTATTCCAGACTCCCTGCCGGCCCCCAGCCTCAGGTTTCCACCTTCTGCCCAGTTACATCTGGAGAGAGAACGTGGAGATCTTGGTGGCTGTACAAGGACCATCAAACGCTCTCCCCATCCCTGGTCCTCAGCCACTTCTCCCTGGCAAAATCTACACCAGGGTTTATTTCCTAGAGTAGCCAGGATCTGGTCACCCACCTAGACACCACAGCGATCGGCAACCGAGAAACCCCAGCGGTGGCAGACTGGATGTGTGGTTTGGACACTGAACTGGGTCTCAGTGGCTCTGGGTCCAATTTATACTGCTAGGTAGTGCCATGGCAGACATTATAGGAAGCCCTGAGCCAGATGTGCCTTGACAATTCGACAGTGCGCTGGGACTTGGAGAGGGCCCAGTTCCCAGCCCTGCCACAGACTCTCCCCGTGACCTTGGACCAGTCACTTCCCTTGGGGATCTCCAAGGAGACGAAGGGTGTTTGGTGCCAAAATCCCATTGAGATTTGTTGGGGCCTAACTCCTTTAAGCGCCTGATGCACTCTGGGCCTCAGTTTCCCCAATTAGAATGGGGATAATTCCTCCTTCTTGCCTTTCCGGGGTGGGGTGCTGGCAGATGCACGAATGTCCATGGCATAAAAAGATGCCAGGGTGAGAGAAGCCATCTTACCCCTGGATTTGGCCCTGGGCTGACCGCTGTTGGAATCCTTCATCCAGTTCTGGTCTCCACCATTCAAGGATGGAGATAAATTGGAGAGGGGGCAGGGCAGGGTTAGGGTTCTGATTAAACGGTTGCAAAACCTGCCTTAGAGTGAGAGGCTCCAGGAGCTCAAGCTGTTTAGTGTATCAACGAGAAGATTCCTATCTGGGGAACAGATATTTGTTAATTGACGTCTCTTCAATTGAACAGACAAAGAACGAACACAACCCAAAGGCTGGGAGCTGAAGCTAGACAAATTCAGACTAGCAATAAGGTGCAAATTTTAGCAGTGAGGGGAATTCATCACTGGGACAATTCCCCAGGGGTTGTGGTGGATTCTTCATCACTGGCTATTTCTGAATCAAGCCTGAATGTTTTTCTCAGAGATCTGCTTTAGGTCACAGAGGAATCAGTTCAGGGAAGTCCTAGGGCCTGGGTGACACAGGAGGTCGGACTCCATGATCACAATGGTCCCTTATGGCCTTGGGATCTATGAAAAGATCCCATAGGGAGAGAGAGAGAGAGAGACGAGCCATGGTTTATTTGCCGTGGTGTATTTCCCAGCATGGGGGGTGGGTGCCGGGCAGTGAGATGAGGCTGGTTTGTGATCATGTCTGTCCAGGACTCATCTCTTCCCCCTTCTCCCTTTTCCTCATTCCATCATGGCCTCTCCCTCTGCACTGACCCCTCTGCCTCTGTTCTAGATCGCCTGCCGGCCCCCACACTCTCGCTGGACACCAGGTACACATTTTATCTCCCAGGGGAGCGGGTTACCCTCAAGTGTTCGGCTCCTGGGAGTGAGGTAACTTCGGGATACAGATTCTTCTATCAAGGGCAGCAGGACCCCAGCGTAGTCCAACACCCGAATGACAGCGCCCGGCTGGAGCTCACAGCTGAGAAGGGAAATGCTGGGACATACACCTGTGCGTACTGGAGATGGGAATCCAATCGTGTGATCTCATCTAGGAATAGCAACTCCGTCTCCATCCCACTGACAGGTGAGCCCCTGTTTTTCCTGCTGTTTGATGGGAGAGTCGCTAGGGATTTGAAGCCCACCTTGTGACAGAGCCTCAGGTGCGGTGCTCTAGAGCCGCTCTGGAGCAGTCCCTGGGAGGGCCCCTTCCATGTGTCAGCCCCGGTAGGGTCACAGTCTCACTAGGAGCCATTTGGCTGCAGCGCCTCCTGGACTGAACCTTGGAGCCTTCAGCATCCCTGGGTCACGCCTCGAGCTCCCCACAGCGACACCACCTCATTGCACACCTGAGACAGGCACTTGCACACCCAAAGGGAGCAACACGCCCCCACCTTCCTTAAACTGCAGTGACTCTCAGCGAGTGCGGTAACAGCAGGAGGTTTATTGGCTATTTCAGAACCAGCGTAGAAAGTCCTTAGTTACCGTAGAGAAGAGAAAGTTACAGCAAAGTCCATCTGGGTCAGTCTGGAGTCCAGAGTCCTCTGAACCCTTGTGACGGTGCCAAAGGATCAGCCACATACCCACACACACTCATACACCATGTATCTCCTGGGGAACTGCTCACATTCATCTGCTCAGCTCCCAGGCCTGTCCAAAGGATGAAATACAGGTTCTACCGGCACTTGGGTGAAATCCCCAGCCCCAATAACTTCGACCAGATGGAAATCAAGGCTGAGCCAGGGCCCTGCTCCTGTGACTACACAATACACCAGGCTCCAGCTGAGGCGATATCCATGCTGAGTGACCCTCTCTCAATAGCAGTGCACAATAAGGCCTCTTTCTCTTTGTGTTTAGCCCTGGGGCCGACCTACCTGATCTCCTACATCACACACAAGTCACAGGGTACATTGGGTTGCAGGTCAATGCTGCACTGGGGTGATGTCTAGGGCTGCAACTGTGGTGGTGTCTAGGGCTGCAACGTCCTCTCCTATTGGGTTGCAGTAAGATCCTGGGGTGCGGCGCGGGGCTATGTCGGGGTGCAGTGTTATATTGGGGTGTGGTGTGATGCTAGATTGGGGTGCAGGGTCAGGTTGGGGTGCAGTTGAATTGCCGGGGGCAATTATTCCTCCTGTGGGTATCCCTCCCTCACTCCAGTTAGCCAGTAACAACCTTCTCCCTGGCATCTCCTCCTCCCGGCTCACCTGTAGTGAAATCTCACCCATTGTCTTTTCCAGACACCCCTGCAGCCCCCACCCTCTCCCTGAGCCCCCCACACCAGCTGTACCTCAGCTGGGAGTCTGTTACGTTCACGTGTTCAGCTCCTCGAAATGACCACACTGTTACAGGATTCCAGTTCTCCAGAGGTGCTGGAAAGATTATCTCATCTGGTAAAAGTGACACAAACACCCTGAGCTATATAATGTAGAAAGACACCAGAACATACACCTGTGCATACTGGGTAGAGCCGTCAGGTCGCTGGATGAAATCTGTGGAGACTCCCACTGTTTCTATCAATGTGACATGTGAGCTCTGAGATTTCCCCAGCTTCTCTTGGAGTTTGTACATTCTCGGACACCCCATTTCCTCCAGCAGGGGACAGCAGGGACAGACACACACACACCCAGCCACACACACACGGCTCTCTGCTGAATGCCAGTCCCCAAGACCCTTCCCCCACCTCCAGCTGTGCTGATTACCCCAACATCCCCAGATGGACAGCGTGGGGTGACAAGGGCAATGTGGCTGTCAGGGTTCCATCAATGATCCTCCCAGTCTCAGCTTTCCAGCTTCTGCCCAATACATCTGTTAGCCTTAAAGGTGCCACAGGACCCTCTGTTGCTTTATAGAGATCTTGGTGGCTGTACAAGGACCATCAAACACTCTCCCCATCCCCGATCCTTGGCCACTTCTCCCTGGCAAAATCTCCACAAGGGTTTATTTCCTAGAGCAGCTGGGAGCTGGTCACCCACCTAGACACCACAGCGATCGGCAACCGAGAAACCCCAGCGGTGGCAGACTGGATGTGTGGTTTGGACACTGAACTGGGTCTCAATGGGTCTGGTTCCAATTTATACTGCTAGGTAGTGCCATGGTAGACATTATAGGAAGCCCTGAGCCAGATGTGCCTTGACAATTCGACAGTGCGCTGGGACTTGGAGAGGGCCCGGTTCCCAGCCCTGCCACAGACTCTCCCCTTGGCCTTGGACCAGTCACTTCCCTTGGGGATCTCCAAGGAGACTAAGGGTGTTTGGTGCCAAAATCCCATTGAAATTTCTAGGGGGCCTAATTCTTTTAAGCGCCTGATGAACTCTGGGCCTCAGTTTCCCCCATTAGAATGAGGAAAATTCCTCCTCCTTGCCTCTCAGGGGTGGGGTGCTGGCACATACACATATGTCCATGGCATATAAACATGCCAGGATGAAAGGAGCCATCTTACCCCTGGATTTGGCCCTGGGGCGACCACTGCTGGAATCCTGCATCCAGTTCTGGTCTCCACCATTCAAGGATGGAGATAAATTGGAGAGGGGCCAGGGCAGGGTTAGGGTTCTGATTAAACAGTTGCAAAACCTGCCTTAGAGTGAGAGACTCCAGGAGCTCGAGCTGTTTAGCGTAACAATGAGAAGGTTCCTGTCTGGGGAACAGAAATTTGATAATCGATGGCTCTTCAATTGAACAGACAAAGATCAAACACAATCCAAAGGCTGGGAGCTGAAGCTAGACAAATGCAGACTGGCAATAAGGCGCAGATTTTAGCAGTGAGGGGAATTCATCACTGGGACAATTCCCCAGGGGTTGTGGTGGATTCTCCAGTGCTGGCGATTTCTGAATCAAGCCTGAATGTTTTTCTCAGAGATCTGCTTTAGGTCACAGAGGAATCAGTTCAGGGAAGTCCTAGGGCCTGGCTGACACAGGAGGTCGGACTCCATGATCACAATGGTCCCTTATGGCCTTGGGATCTATGAAAAGATCCCATAGGGAGACAGAGAGAGAGAGACGAGCCATGGTTTATTTGCCGTGGTGTATTTCCCAGCATGGGGGGGTGGGTGCCGGGCAGTGAGATGAGGCTGGTTTGTGATCATGTCTGTCCAGGACTCATCTCTTCCCCCTTCTCCCTTTTCCTCATTCCATCGTGGCCTCTCCCTCTGCACTGACCCCTCTGCCTCTGTTCTAGATCGCCTGCCGGCCCCCACGCTCTCTCGGGACCCCGAATATACAGTGTATCTCCCAGGGGAGCGGGTTACCCTCACATGCTCGGCTCCTGGGCATAAGAAGGGTTTGGGATACAGATTCTTCTACCAAGGGCAGCAGGAACCCAGCGTAGGCCAACACCCGAATGACAGCGCCCGGCTGGAGCTCACAGCTGAGAAGGGAAATGCTGGGACATACACCTGTGCGTATTGGAGATGGGAATCCAATCGAGAGATCTCATCTAGGAATAGCAACTCAGTCTCCATCACAGTGACAGGTGAGCCCCTGTTTTTCCTGCTGTTTGATGGGAGAGTCGCTAGGGATTTGAAGCCCACCCTGTGACAGAGCCTCAGGTGCAGTGCTCTAGAGCCGCTCTGGAGCAGTCCCTGGGAGGGCCCCTTCCATGTGTCAGCCCCGTAGGGTCACAGTCTCACTAGGAGCCATTTGGCTGCAGCGCCTCCTGGACTGAACCTTGGACCCTTCAGCACCCCTGGGTTATGCCTCGAGCTCCCCACAGCGACACCACCTCATTGCACACCTGAGACAGAGACTTGCACACCCAAAGGGAGCAACGCGCCCCCACCTTCCCTAAACTGCAGTGACTCTCAGCTAGTGCGGTAACATCAAGCGGTTTATTGGCTATTTCGGAACCAGCGTAGAAAGTCCTTAGTTACCGCAGAGAACAGAAACTTACAGCAAAGTCCATCTGGGTCAGTCCAGAGTCCTCTGGCCCCTCTATAGTCCCAGTCCCAGAGCATCTTCTGCTGCCAGCAGCCCACACTTAGCAACCCCACTTGGCCCCTCCTCGGTCCTTTGTTCTTGTTACTGGGGAAACCTTGTCACCTGACCCTTCTCCTTAGCCCTTTGTTCTCCAGCTGGACACACCCCACTGCCGTCCTGCAGAGGGGGGGCCATCCATGCTCCTTAGTCGCTGGGCATCAAATGTCCAGGAAATTGGAGTGGCCATTGTCTTTTTGGGCTCTTCATGGGCATGGGGCCCAAAGCCCCAGGCCGCTAGGCATCAGCCACACCAGATATCTGGGTCTCTGCAAAGAGGAAACAATCTTTTCCCACCACCTCGTTAGACATGCAGCACATAGGAGAAACTGAGGCATGCACCCTATTAATAGAAAATTGCCATATGGTCACCCCCCCAACACCTCAGCTTTACTCCCTGCCTCTAGTGAGGGTCACTCCCTGGGCACAGGGGTCCCACCTGACTGCAAAGAATGGGCACTGAGAGGGCACTGCTGTGGGGTAGCTCCAGCCCTGGGGTCCCAGGTGGGCACTGCTAGGGGGAAGCTCACACCGCTGGAGACCTGGCTGGGCACTGTCAGGGCCACCCACTGTGAATCTTCATCCCTGCAGCTGCCTGGATTCCTCAGTCATGATTTCTATCAGGAGAGGGATTGGTTACTGTCATGTTACCCTGACCCCTTGCTGGCACCAATACACCAGGATCCTCTACTGCCTTTGTGTATCAGAGGGGAAGGTGCTACTCTGAGGTGCTCGGCATTCAGGGTGAAAGCACCATCGGATACAAATTCTTCTCTCAAAGCAGGGATTTGGTCTCTGAAAAGGTCCCTGGTCCTAGTGGAGTGACTGGTTTATTCGCACAGCTCAGACAGAGATCACCTGTCCCGTACCCCTGCTGTGCAGTGGGCAATCCAGTCCAGCCAGCGGATCCCACACAGAGTGTCCCTGCCTCCTCCTGGGAACCATGTGGGCACTGTGCAGGGTTGGGGCTCAGCAGGGCCGGTGCAAGGAAGTTTCGCACCCTAGGTGAAACTTCCACCATGCCCCCCCCCAGCCCTGCGGCAGCTCCCCACCCCCCCGCCTGCCCAGAGGTGCCCCCCCACGGCAGCTCCCCCCCGTGGAGCCGTGCGGGAGCTCCACAATCCAGCTCACCTCTGCTCTGCCTCCTCCCCGAGCACGCCGCCCCTGCTCTAATTCGCCTCCCCTCCCAGGCTTGTGGTGCCAAACAGCTGATTGGTGCTGCAAGCCTGGGAGGCGGGAGAAGTGGAGCGGCGACCGTGCGCTCGGGGAGAGGGAGTCTGAGCCGCACGTGTTAGCGTGCCGCTGGCAGCCCAGCAACGCTGTAAAAAAAATTGGGGGCACCGCTTTTTGGCGCCCCCAAATCTTGGCGCCCTAGGCAACCGCCTAGTTTACCTTAATGGTAGCACCGGCCCTGGGGCTCAGTGAGATACAGGGGAGCAGTGAGAGGAAACGCGGTGGGTGGAAAAACTCTCCCCTCCCTTCCCCACATCCACCCTGGCTTCCTCATTTCAGCTGTATTGTATTTCCCAGCATGGGGGGTGAATGCCTGGCAGTGATATAAGGCTGGTTTGTGATCATGTCTGTCCAGGACTCATCTCTTCCCCCTTTTCCCTTGTCCTCATTCCATCGTGGCCTCTCCCTCTGCACTGACCCCCCTGCGTCTGTTCTAGATCGCCCGTCGGCCCCCACGCTCTCTCTGTACCCCAGGTACACAGTGTATCTCCCAGGGGAGCGGGTTACCCTCACATGCTCGGCTCCTGGGGATGAGCTGGCTTCGGGATACAGATTCTTCTATCAAGGGCAGCAGGACCCCAGCATAGTCCAACCCCTGAATGAAGGCGCTCGGCTGGAGCTCACAGCTGAGAAGGGAAATGCTGAGACATACACCTGTGCGTACTGGAGACAGGAATCCAATCGAGAGATCTCATCTAGGAAAAGCAACTCCGTCTCCATCCCAGTGACAGGTGAGCCCCTGGTTTTCCTGCTGTTTGATGGGAGAGTCTCTAGGGATCTGACGCCCACCGTGTGACAGAGCCTCAGGTGTGGTGCTGTAGAGCCGCTCTGCAGTGCCTGGGAGGGCCCCTTCCATGTGTCAGCCCCCGTAGGGTCACAGTCTCACTAGGGGCCATTTGGCTGCAGCGCCTCCTGGGACTGAACCTTGGAGCCGTCAGCACCCCTGGGTCACCCCTCGAGCTCCCCGCAGCGACACCACCTCATTGCACACCTGAGACAGGCACTTGCACACCCAAAGGGAGCAACGCGCCCCCACCTTCCTTAAACTGCAGTGACTCTCAGCGAGTGCGGTAACAGCAGGAGGTTTATTGGCTATTTCAGAACCAGCGTAGAAAGTCCTTAGTTACCGTAGAGAAGAGAAAGTTACAGCAAAGTCCATCTGGGTCAGTCTGGAGTCCAGAGTCCTCTGAACCCTTGTGACGGTGCCAAAGGATCAGCCACATACCCACACACACTCATACACCATGTATCTCCTGGGGAACTGCTCACATTCATCTGCTCAGCTCCCAGGCCTGTCCGAAGGATGAAATACAGGTTCTACCGGCACTTGGGTGAAATCCCCAGCCCCAATAACTTCGACCAGATGGAAATCAAGGCTGAGCGAGGGCCCTGCTCCTGTGACTACACAATACACCAGGCTCCAGCTGAGGCGATATCCATGCTGAGTGACCCTCTCTCAATAGCAGTGCACAATAAGGCCTCTTTCTCTTTGTGTTTAGCCCTGGGGCCGACCTACCTGATCTCCTACATCACACACAAGTCACAGGGTACATTGGGTTGCAGGTCAATGCTGCACTGGGGTGATGTCTAGGGCTGCAACTGTGGTGGTGTCTAGGGCTGCAACGTCCTCTCCTATTGGGTTGCAGTAAGATCCTGGGGTGCGGCGCGGGGCTATGTCGGGGTGCAGTGTTATATTGGGGTGTGGTGTGATGCTAGATTGGGGTGCAGGGTCAGGTTGGGGTGCAGTTGAATTGCCGGGGGCAATTATTCCTCCTGTGGGTATCCCTCCCTCACTCCAGTTAGCCAGTAACAACCTTCTCCCTGGCATCTCCTCCTCCCGGCTCACCTGTAGTGAAATCTCACCCATTGTCTTTTCCAGACACCCCTGCAGCCCCCACCCTCTCCCTGAGCCCCCCACACCAGCTGTACCTCAGCTGGGAGTCTGTTACGTTCACGTGTTCAGCTCCTCGAAGTGACCACACTGTTACAGGATTCCAGTTCTCCAGAGGTGCTGGAAAGATTATCTCATCTGGTAAAAGTGACACAAACACCCTGAGCTATATAATGTAGAAAGACACCAGAACATACACCTGTGCATACTGGGTAGAGCCGTCAGGTCGCTGGATGAAATCTGTGGAGACTCCCACTGTTTCTATCAATGTGACATGTGAGCTCTGAGATTCCCCCAGCTTCTCTTGGAGTTTGTACATTCTCGGACACCCCATTTCCTCCAGCAGGGGACAGCAGGGACAGACACACACGCACCCAGCCACACACACACGGCTCTCTGCTGAATGCCAGTCCCCAAGACCCTTCCCCCACCTCCAGCTGTGCTGATTACCCCAACATCCCCAGATGGACAGCGTGGGGTGACAAGGGCAATGTGGCTGTCAGGGTTCCATCAATGATCCTCCCAGTCTCAGCTTTCCAGCTTCTGCCCAATACATCTGTTAGCCTTAAAGGTGCCACAGGACCCTCTGTTGCTTTATAGAGATCTTGGTGGCTGTACAAGGACCATCAAACACTCTCCCCATCCCCGATCCTTGGCCACTTCTCCCTGGCAAAATCTCCACAAGGGTTTATTTCCTAGAGCAGCTGGGAGCTGGTCACCCACCTAGACACCACAGCGATCGGCAACCGAGAAACCCCAGCGGTGGCAGACTGGATGTGTGGTTTGGACACTGAACTGGGTCTCAATGGGTCTGGTTCCAATTTATACTGCTAGGTAGTGCCATGGTAGACATTATAGGAAGCCCTGAGCCAGATGTGCCTTGACAATTCGACAGTGCGCTGGGACTTGGAGAGGGCCCGGTTCCCAGCCCTGCCACAGACTCTCCCCTTGGCCTTGGACCAGTCACTTCCCTTGGGGATCTCCAAGGAGACTAAGGGTGTTTGGTGCCAAAATCCCATTGAAATTTCTAGGGGGCCTAATTCTTTTAAGCGCCTGATGAACTCTGGGCCTCAGTTTCCCCCATTAGAATGAGGAAAATTCCACTGAGTCGATTCGGCTGTCGGGGGTGGGTATGTTGGACACTGGAGCGTACAGCTGTGAATACTGGAGGGTGTCTGGGCGAGAGATCTCATCAGTGAGGAGCCAGCCCATCTCCATAGCACTGACAGGTGAGACCCGTGTCCTGCTGTTGATGGCCCCCTGGTGGGGTATCTCTCTTCCATGCACAGGGTGTGACACTGCCCGGTCACTCAGCTCTGGATAGGGCCACGCCACCCAGTGGGTCAATGTCACTCCCTGGCTCTCTGGCTCTTCTGGTGGGTTTTGGGGGAGTGTTGGTGCGACTTTGGGTTTTGAAAACTTGGGGAGGTTTAAGGAAACAAACCCCAAATCTCCCCCATCTGTGGCAGGGGTCAGGCCCTGGAGTCAGACACGCTGTGGGGAGGTCGAGGCTCCCAGCTGATCAGTAAAGTTTGGCACTGAGAGGGCACTGCTGTGGGGGAGCTCGGTGCACTGTCGTCCCAGCTGACAAGGCAACCAATTCTAAGGTCCCAGCCCCGCCTCTTTATTCATGATTATTATCACAAGCAGGATCAGTTACTGATGTTACCCCGACCCCCTGGCAGCGCCAATGCCCTCAGGATCCCCTGCTGCCCATGTGTATGGGAGGAGAAAGTGCTACCCACAGGTATTCAGCACCCAGGGGAAAGCGCCATCAATACAAATTCTTCTCTCAAAGCAGGGATTTGGTCTCTAAAAAGATCTCTGGTCCCCAGTGGAGTGACCGGCTGATGCTCACAGCTGAGAGAGAGACCATCTGTCCCTTAAAGCAGTCCAGCCAGTGGATCCCACACAGAGAAGCTCTGCCTCCTGCTGTGTTACATATGGGCACAGTGCAGGGTTGGGGATCAGTGAGGTACAGGGGTGCCGGGAGTTTCCCATGGAGATTTCTCCCTCCCCCCTTATTCCTGAGATGAATGTAACCTGGTAACATCTGCCCCTCACCTCCCAGATCCCTGCCAGGTGTGACCCTTCTTCAGTATCTAAAGCTGACGCCTGTTTTCCAGATCCCCCTGCGGCTGCACCCCTCTGCCTGAGCCCTGAGCACCCCAAATAACTCCCCGGAGAGCCTCTTCCCCTCACATGCTGGGCTGCCCCTGGTGTTCACTAAACTGCAGGATCCAATTCGACATGGTGGGCTGATGGAGCATCTCAGCTGGGGGCTCATCCGGGGGCAGCTTCACTCACCCTTAGAGCATCACAGAGCCAGGGGCTCTGGGCCATGCACCTGTCTGCGTGAGATATGCCCATCTGGCCGGGATATCCCTGCTGGGAAAAGCCAGCCCCTCTCCAGCAGCCTGGACACAGACCTGGGTATCCAACATGGCCGCCTTCCACCTCTACCCTCTGGGACGGTAGAATCCCTCCAGGGCCATCCAGCTCTCAGTCTGGCCAGAGGGGGCGGGATCTCCAGACAACCTGAGCCCTCCCTATCTGCCAACGGCTCCATAAACACAAGGGGCTGAGACATTAGTAATGGACAAGTGACAGGAAAGAGTCACATCCTGGCCACCTTCTCACCCCCACATCCCAGCTCCATATTGTATCTGAAGGAAGCCATCCCCACCCCTTAGCCCGGCTCTCACTTATTTCAGTGGGGAGCCCCTCAGGATCCTGAGGTGAAGCAAGAAGCTCTGGACAGAGGACACAGGTCAGCTCTGAATAAATTGAATTCTGGGCACCATCTCCACTTCCCCCACTGCCATGTCCCAGCTGATTCCTCCCCTTTGCTGCTCCCCACAGATCCCCCTCCCCAGCCAGTGCTGAGGCTGGATCCCCCTTCTGGAGCAGTGAGTGAAGGACTCACCCTGCTCATCACCTGCGCGGTCTCCTGGGATGCCAGAGAGAGGAGATTTCACTTCTACAAGGACGGAGTCGAGATCATCCCCAGGGACATGAGGTCTGAGATCAACACCATGGAGCCTGGCACCAGCTCTGTGAATGTCTCTGTGCTCAGCATCCCGCAGGCCAGTCCCAACAACACCGGGGAATTCACCTGCGGGTACAAGGAGAATGTGAGCGGGAGGTGGATCCCATCCCCCAGGAGCCGGGCTGTGAACGTCACTGTGAATGTCATCAGGACTGGTCAGACTTCCCTAATTTCTTAATTCACCTCCCTGTGTTACTCCCATTCAAGGAGAACCATCCCCAGGAGCTCTCCTGGGAAAGGGTGGTCGGATGAGGTGACAGATGTCACATGGGGATAGAAAACAAAGTAGAGATGAAAATCCCCCTTCTCCTCCCAGGTTCTTTCTATCTGTAACACTTCCATGGCCCAAGTATCTGAGCCCCTCACAGTGTTGTTAATAGATTTAGCCCAGAGGTGGGCAAACTGTTCTCCCCGGCCCCCGAGCTCCTGGCCCGGGAGGCTAGCCCCCGGCCCCTCCCCTGCTGTTCTCCCTCCCCCACAGCCTCAGCTTCCTCACTCTGCCGCCATGCTCTGGGCGGTGGGGCTGTGAGCTCCTGGGACAGCGCAGCTGCAGAGCCCAGCCTGACCCGGTCTCTGTGCTGCGTGGTAAGGGGGCAGGGAGCGGGGGGGTTGGATAGAGGGCAGGGGAGTTTGGGGGAGTGGTCAGGGGGCGGGGTGTGGATAGGGGTTGGAGCGGTCAGAGGGTGGGGAACAGGGGTTGAATGGGAGCAGAGGTCCCAGGGGGGCAGTCAGGAAGGAGGGGGGGTTGTATGGGGCTGCGGGGAGAAGTCAGGAGAAGAGATGGTTGGATGGGGCAGGAGTCCTGAGGGGGCTGTCAGGAATGAGAGGAGGGGTTGGATGGGGTGGTCGGGGGCAGTCAGGGGCAGGAGTTCCGGGGGCGGTCAGGGGATGGGAGGGTGGATGGGGCAGGAGTCCTGGGGGGCGGATAGGGGGTGGGGGCCGGGCCGTGACCCCCTCCCCAACCAGCCCTCCATACAATTTCTGAAACCCGATGCGGCCCTCAGGCCAAAAAGTTTGCCCGCTCCTGAATTAGCCCTTCGGTGCCCATTTTAGAGATGGGGAATGGAGGCAAGAAGAGGGTAAGTCCCACAAGGGGTCTGCGGGAGAACAGGGAATTGAACTCCAATATCTAATACCCAATGCCAGCCCCATAACCACTGAACCATCCTTCCCCTCTTTGGAACGAGGCTATTACAGACTGAACGTGCCTTAGACAACAGTGAACAGTTGTCAGAAAGCCCTTGCACCAAAATCTGATTCCTTCGTGGGTTTCAGAACTTTTCTCAGGGATGTCTGACTGTTCTCATGGCCCCTTCCCTCTCTTTTTTTATTCTGCTGCGTGAACAGCCTCTCACAATACCCGTGATATTCTGCTGACAACAGGTGGCAGCTTGTTTCTGGTTGGAGCCCTGGCCGCTCTCATCTGTTACTGCAGGAGGAAGAAAAGAGGTGAGTGAAAGGGGGAGACGCACTGTGATCGCCCATCTGCTCCCTTGACATGGTCTTGCCAATAACTATTCTGTAGTGATCAGTGTAAATAGTTTTAAACTATTAACAACCACAAAGCAATGGGCCATGGTGTGGGTATGGAAACCAAATCTGAACTATGCCTGGCAAATGAGGTATGTACCTTTCAATGAGAAGGCAGTGTTTACAAAGAAAATAGAGATGTAAAAAATATTAGTGGGTTTTCAAATGTATCTTGGTACGTATTTATTTTAATAACACATGTTGTCAAATAACCAACTCAGCTGAAGCTTGATTTAAGACAATCAATCAATCCTTAATACAGCACTCTATAGAGAAAAGAAAGGAAAACATACAAACCCTTCAAGCCGGGAGAAGTGTTGGCAGCTTACTTCACTTCTAACTCAGTCCCCAAAATTCACACCTTATATACTGGTTTAAAACAAAGAAAATCCTGTCTTGTGTTTTGATTTTTTTTTAATTAATAAGCCAGTGACACCTGTGATTCGGGGGAGGGATAGCTTAGTAGTTTGAGCATTTGGCCTGCTAAACCCAGGGTTGTGAGTTCAATCCTTGAGGGGGCCATTTAGGGAACTGGGGTAAAAATCTGTCTGGGGATTCATCCTACTTTGAGCAGGGGGTTGGACTAGATGACCTCCTGAGGTCCCTTCCAACCCTGATAATCTATCACTACTGGGACTGTCTATCACCACAATTTACTTTTAATGAGTTGGACATTAATCAATACATTATTTAATGGTTTGCAGTTATACTGATTATAGAATACATGTGTTATAACAAATATTCCCTGTAAATGTTGGTAACTACTACTATTTTATGAACCACAGTGAGCATTTATAAGCATCCCTTATAAACTACACCAGTTAGTCTATTGCAATGACACGTTATTTACTAGCAGTTGCTTTCTGGATATCTGGGTAGGTCAAAAAGGTTAGAGTAAAAGTAGAGTGGATAACAGGCTGAGTACAGACCGACTATGATTATAGACATTCATTAGTCTAAAACAAAACACTCTTTGGTAGTAGAGTTTAGCTAAAAAGATTCTGAGCTTTTGGGCCTAGGAATAACAAGAGTTGTATATACAAAAAAGAATCATAAAAGATTAATATTTACTACCAATAGTAACATAAATAAACAGGTAAAGAAACAGGCTTTTGAGAGGCAGTAATCTGTGTTTTCAAGCAGCAGATTTTCAGGCATTCAAAAGAGTTGAAAACCGTTAACAGGTTTTGTGCTGGGGACTGAGGGGTTAGTTCAGTGGTTAGTTTTAGGGTTAGGGTTAAGGAGAGGGTAAAGTATAGAACTGGTTGTGACTGGGGCTCCAGAGGGGCCACACTGAGATTGCTCAATCAGGGCAAATGGCAAAGAACTGGGCAGATGATCCCCCAAACTGATGGTTATTCTAATACTTAGATTTACCAAGCTAGCAACAAAACAGCTTCCATGATACCTCACTGGTTACCCAGAAGCGAAAACACCGTTCCCTTAAAGCAACCCAGCCTTGGGCTCCCACCCTCTCACCCCAAAAGTCAAATATTACTGAACATTTTGTTCATCATATAAAAAGCTCTACCAGTCCCCAAGGATTGGACACTTACCCACCAAGTTAATGAATATCTTACCCAAATACAAGCTGCCAGCCAATTCTTATTCACTACACTAAGAGGTATTAAAAAGGAAAAGATAGGGAGAGTATAGGTTAAAAGATCATTGTACATACAGGTATGAATAGAGATCTTAGGTCAGTTTCGTAGTAGAGATGGTGAGCTTTAGAATTCTGAAAGGACTTTTTGGAACAAGTTCCATAGGTTCCAGTCCAGTGTCCAATATCAGGGCGATCCAGAATGGAACTGGAGACCTCAGTCTTGCAACTCAAACGTCCCCTGATGAAGCTTAAGCAGATCTGAGATAACACGATCAGGACCCAAGATTCCTTTTATCCTGTAGTTCTTCTCTTGCAGCCTCTCCACAGCAAACAGTCCTTGGGTGAACAACAGGCAAAGCATTGTCCCTTTGAAGTAGGCCTCTTATTTCCTAAGCATCACTGGTAATTAGCTACATTGATTAGCATAAAGTAATTAACCATCTTCAGGCATTTATGGGTAGTTTACTACAAACTTCAAAGAGAAATAAGAAGGATGATATTACTACATTTGCAGTTCATCTAAGTGTTAACATCTCTTTTTGATCTCTGAACTAACAGAATACAGCAACAGACAGGAACTGTTTGGTTACATTGTCAACCTCTAACAAAATATATGTAAACACACAAAAACCACAATCATTATCTACTAATCTGTCCATAAAGGTTGAATCTGGGTCAATTAGCCTGCAAGTTGTGTAACCTTTTCTGGCCCTATGTCACACTGGGGCATAATTTAAATCTAGGAATTAGGGGATTCATAGAATTCAAGGCCAGATGGAACCATTAGATCATCTACACTCCCCTCCTGTATATCACAGGCTATTAATGTCAACCAGGCACCCCTATACTGATCATCAGTTGTGGTTATGGTTAAGTGAGGGGTAAAATAATTTCAAACTTAGAAATATTTTCATGCCTCTGGGCTGGGAAATATAAACTTAAACAAACAGAGATAAATTGTTGGCTCCGTTTCCACCCTGTGCCCTGGTAGAAGCTGCAGAATCACACACATACAGAAATCAACAGGTAAAAAACGAGTGTAACTTCTTTCTCCAGATTGCACATTATAGCAAGTCATTTCCTCATGATACTCCAAACTTCATCTCCGTTTTTATCTGGTTCTGGTTTAGTTCCAAAGCCTCAGAAAAGCGTTGAGGGATCTGAGCCCGGAGTATGTGCCAGAAACCTGCATCCTGGTCATGATCATCAGGGATCTAAAGCCAGGGTTCCTGGTGCAGAGCAGATGGAACAGGTAACAAAATGGATTTATAGGCTAAGCTTCAAACCCAGGCACCGTCCAACGGCCTTAACATTGCACAGCCTGGATCTTTTCCGCAGTCCTGAGATAGAGCTCCCTGTCTAGGGTGGGGCAGACAGAGAACAGCCACAACGAGATGCTGCACAGGGTTTGTTCATCCAGGAGGCAGGGCTGGGAACTTGTCACCCCTTTCACCATCACCCCAAACCTCCACTGAGTCACTGAAATGTAGGGCTGGGAAGGGACCTCAAGGAGTCATCTCATTAGAAATTTTCTCTTAATATCCAACCTAAATCTCCCTTGCTACAGATAAAACCCATTACGTCTTGTCCTACCATCAGTGGACATGGACAACAATTGATCACTGTCTTCTTTAGAATGTCATGTTAGAAGACAGTTATCATGTCTCCCCTCAGCTTTCTCATCTCTAGACTAAAGATGCCCGATTCTTTCACCCTTTCCACATAGGCCCTATTTCTAAACGTCTTATAATTTTTGTTGCTTTTCTCTGGACTCTTTCCAGTTCATCCACATCTTTCTTAAAGTGTGATGCCCAGACCTGGAAACAGCGCGCCAGATCAGACCTCCCCAGTGCTGAGTAGAGCGGGACAATTACCTCCCATGGCTTACCTATGGGATAGCCGTCTGTCAGCAGCATCGTGCTGTTGCTTCATATGGATTTTGTGCTCCACTAGAACACCTTTCCTGCAATACTCCTGTCACGTCAGTTATACCCCATTTTGTACTGCTGCCTTTCATTTTTCCTTCCTCACTGGAGTACTTTGTAATTCCCTCAATTTCATTTTACAGATTTTAGGGCAATTCTCCAATTTTTTGAGCTCACTTTCATCCTGTCCTCCAATATCCTTGCAACCAGTGCAACCAGTCCGTGCACCCCTCCCTCTCACCCTTTCTCTTTCCTCTCCCACCAGGGCTCTGAAGTCACCTACGCGCTCATGGTATTCCCGGCCTTGGAGGCCCAGGCAACCCAGTCGAAAAACAAAGCCAAGCCTGCTGAAGATGAGCATGTGCTGTATAGTGAGGTGGTGACAACACACACCCGAAAGGCAGCTAAATAAGGAGGGGAAACCCTCTCTATGTCTCTCTGCATCTTCTCCTCCTCCAGGCATCCGTATCCTTAACCCTTTACATCTCAAGATCCCTTTTATGCCACTTGGCAAAGAGCACACCCAACACACTGTTGTCAGACTATTTAGCCAACCAGCAGCTTGTCGGGTATCATATAAAAAGTTGTGACCCACTGCCTGGGAATATCACTGATTGATGTATGTACGGGTTGTGTAGAAAGAGTTACATATGTATGCAGGAAATATGTTGTGGGTGTAGTTGCTAAACAAGCTACAAAGAGTCCTGTGGCATCATATAGACTAACAGACGTATTGGAGCATAAGCTACCACTCTGATACTTGATAAACAAGTTGGCCCGAGACAAAGGAATGTGGACTTATGAGTCTCCATGCATCAAGCAAACTGGCAGATAAGAAAAACAGGATGGCTTGTGTGATGCTGAGAAGTCTGATCTCCGCTCTTGCCAGGCTGCAGGCATTAGCTAAGAACTGACGACCTCGTAGCTGGAGATCAGACCAGGTCACCTGTCTATTCTTTTTGCTCTAAATAGGTAATACTCTTCTACGCATGTCTTTCGTGTTTAGACTCTATAAAAGGCTTGTATGTTGCTGCCTGCATTAATCTCATTCATAATGTCAATATCCCATGTTATAAGGTGATATTTGTTTGCTCTGTAACTGTAAACGCCCACACAGTCTGGAGAGAAGCATGACCAAGTGTGAAATAAAACTTTGCCAGAGGAGGTTTATTTCCTGCCCAGCAAAAGAAGGCCCATAGAGACCTGACACACCATTGTGGAACATCAGAGGATGAAACACTTTGTTGATTGCATCCCCCCACACATGAAGAGGAAACGTGGATGGGAACTCGTCCCATCCTCTTCACATCTGGGGCAAGGGAATAAAAATCCCTGATGAGAAGAAATTGCATCTTTTCGGCTGCCTTCTAGGTCTGACGTTAAAGACTCTTTGAATTGACAGATCACTACAAATCTGTCACTCTTCGGATTTAGATGGTAATTTATTGGCGTGTAAATGTTTTCTTACTTTAATCTGCTGATAACTCTTATTCTTTTTTCCTAGTTAATAAAGCTTTAGATAGTTTATCACAGGATTGGCTACAGGTGTTGTCTTTCATGTAGGATCTAAGGTACCAGTTGATCTGGGGTAAGTGACTGGTCTCTTGGACCTGGAAGCAACCTAAACATGATGTGATTTTTGGTGTAAGTGACCATTACAACTAATTCCAGTTTGTTTGGCTGGCAAGGTAGACTGTAGACCCTAAGGGGACTGTCCTGTGACTCCATGATAAAGCTGGCATAGTGATCCAGGAGTCCACATTTGTTACTGGCTAGGTGAAATCTAATTATAGAACCAATCACCTGTTGGGGTGTGTAGTGAGGCTTATTGGAAAGCCTGGAATGTGAGTGGGTGCAAGCCCGCCCACTTCTAAAGGCCCCTCCCCCAGCCTAGCGGGAGGGACCACTGGACCCGGGTTCCAACTGATTCCTTGGGACAACTAATGAGAAAACAGGTTTGGGAGTGGTGGTCAGAGGTTCAAAACGAGGGTACCGGATGGGGACACCGAGCAGAGGACACCAGACAGCGCCCACTGCTCCTCAAAGCTGTCAAGGACGCTGCCCAGTGGAACTCTGCCCGGAGACATGAGACCAGGGAGGAACGGAAATAGGCTGCACAGTCACAGAGCAACCCCTCATGCAGCATCCTTCTCCTGGTGTTATAGATGGTGACTTTGGCCAGGGCCAGGAGGAGGTTGACGAGGAGGTCTCGTGACATTGTGGGGCCAAGGATAGGGTGTGCGAAAATAAACAGGTGTGGGGAAAAGTGCAGCCAGAACCTCAACAAGAGGTTCTGGAGGAGCCGAAATAGGGGCTGCAACCTGGTGCATTCGAGGCAGGTATGCGTCAGATTCTCCCTCAGGCTGCAGAAGGGGCAGGCCTCAGGAATGGGAGTGAACCATGCCAGATAGATGCCTGTGCTCACGGCTCTGTGAAGGAGCCGCCAACCGATATCCCCGGCGGGCCGTGGGACCAGGGCGGAATAGACAATGGCCCATTGGGGCTCTTCACCCTCCACAGGTGGTAAATAGTCCCACCACTTTGTGGGTGAGGAAATGCAACGTGTGGAGCACGAGCGTGTACAGTTGGTCTCTAGGTGCGGTTCGGAAGCAAACCGGCTGCAGAAGGGATCCCAAGAGACTGCTGGGGAAGGCCGGCTAACTACAATAGCAGCAGAGGGGTCAATGAAAACGCTCCAGCAACCTACCGAAATGCAGCCGTGTCAGGGGTGGGGCGCAGCTCAAGCCCTGGGATGATTTCTCCTCCCATGATGGGGCCCTTCAGCCGCGTCACTTTAAAGACACTCCCCTGTGGGGATAAACAAAGAGTCCAGTAAACTCAACTCAGATAAACATAATTCTCCATCTCTCCCCAGGCTCCCCCCGCCCCAGCAGCCCCTTCACCCCTCCCCAGGCTCATCCGGCTCTGGCACAGACCGACGCTTCCTAGGACTTTCCCTCTGGAGACCCTCTCCCAACCTCAGCGGTGCTTCTCCTCCTTGTGTCTAGGAATCATGGCCCCCATTCCCGGGGGCTGGTAGGGGAATGAAAATTCTGCTGCTCTTTCCCCAACTCCAACTGGGCTGGGCCCACCCTCCAGCTCCCGTTACCCCTCTCAGTGCCAGTGTGGGGTCAATACCCAACACACGGGGTCAGGGATTGGGGACTGGAAACCCTCCCCAGCCCCGTCACTCCCCGTGTGTGCTAAGCTCCCTGCGCTGCACCAGCACCTCCAAATGTTAGATTAAAACACACCCCAAGGCCACAGCAGGACCAGGGGGCTGGTTTCCGAGTCTTTGGTATGAATGAGCGAGATCCCCAGTGGGTGTCAATGGGCCGTAGCTCCACTGGAGTCACTAAATCTAGATCCCAGCGGGTGTGAGCCAGTGTAACTCATCTGAAGCTCCTTTGCACCCTGGCTCACCCCTGGAAGTGTCAGTAACCTGGGGCTGCTGCTCCGTCCCCCACCCACTGTCAGCCCTGATAAATGGCCACCTCCCCTATGCACGCCCTAGGCACCAGGCGCCAGTGTCTCTCCAGTCCCTGAGCTGAGCAGTGACCACGCCTGAGGCTGTGACTTCCTCTGCCTTCGTCAGAGAGGAGGGGCCCATCCCCCTCCTTGCACCCAGACAGGGCCGGTGGCTGAACTGAGAACCCAGCTCCCAGCCCAGAACGACCAGCTCAGCATGGCGCTAACTCTCCTTCTGCCTCTGCTGGGTAAGTGACCTTCCTCGGCCCCCATCCCTCTGTGTGTCTGTCCAGTGATACCACCGTCCCACATCCCTCCATCCTCATACACTCCCCATCCCCTCCCCAGAGCTCTCAGCCCCTCTGTTCTCTTCTCTTCCAGCCCCTCTCCTGATTTTCCCCAGGCCGGTGTCCCCTGCAGGTAACAACATCTCCTGTCCTTGCTGAGATGCTCTCGTTGAGGGTGGGGAGGTCTCTGGCAATGGGATCCCCCTCCTCCCACACTGTGATGTTTGGCATTGCAAGGAAGGGGGCATCCCTGTGTGCCCCTGTATCATCCCCTGGGTGGGTCAGGCCGTCCAGTTCACAGGCATTTCCTGTGGAACCTGCCCCAGCAGCAGCAGTTCCTGTCCAGAGCTACGTCGTTGGGGCAGAAGAGAAACCCCAGCTGATGCCTCTCTGGGGGGTCCCTTTGGTGGGTCCAAGCCCAGGCCATAGGGGAGAAGATGCCCCAGTCCTTCATTGGCAGCCTCAGCAAAGAGAGCGGGGGCTGGATGCGCCGTGGAGACTGAGCACCCACCTCCACATTTCATGGAGTCCCCCCCATGCATGGGACCATCGGGATGGGGCTGTGTGTGGAGGGGGGGAGCTATCCCCGTAACAGCTCTGGGCTCCCACAGTCAACTCAGAGCCAGGGGCACAGACCCAGAACTGCCCAGTGGGACATTAAAAGTAGGTTCTGCAGAGACCCCAGAGGAAACACGGGGGATAGAAAAACTCCCCCCTCCCTTCCCCACATCCGCCTGAACTTCCTCATTTCTCTTTCACTTTGATGCTTTCTAGCTACTGCTAGGCAAGTCTGAAAGTCGGCTGATGGGTTCTCCCCCCCTTGCACTTCTGTCCCCCAGATGGAGGATGTGGGGTGAATACTGTGATGGGAATGAGGGGTCTTCAGGTTGAACCATTTGCATCAACAACCCTGCCTCATTCAACCCCCTCTGCACCCCACTTGCCCCAGCATGGAGAATGTGTGGCAGTGAGAACCCAGCCCCATGACTCCCTAGCATGAGCGTGTTACTGGTTGAGACTCCAACACCCCTCGGGAAGGATGGGAGAGTCCAGCAGGGACCGGAGCCTTCTCATTCCTTGGTGGTATCCAATCCCAGCTGTCCCTGGCTCCTCTCCTGTTCAGGTGGGTGGGTGTAGGGCTCAGCCACTGGGAAAGGATCCAGCCATGCTGTGCTGGGCCCAGCAGGTACTGGGGAGGGGGCTCTGTTCCCACTGGTTTACTGGAGAGCTCCCCCATGTATATCTGCTGTGGGTTATTTCACAGTCATGGGGCATGAGGCAGGAAGGTGGGGTTGGGTTGAAGCCTTGTGTCAGTGCCTCGTTCCCCCATCTGTTCTTCCCCTCACTCTCTAGGGGTCTCCCCGCTATCTCTGTTCCAGACTCCCTGCCGGCCCCCACACTCTCTCTGTGCCCCCCCCCCCATACTGTGTATCTCTGAGGGGAGCCGCTCACCCTCATCTGCTCAGCTCCCTGGCCTGTCTGAGGGACGAAATCCAGGTTCTACCAGCACTTGGGTGAAATCCCCAACCCCAACAACCGGGACAAGGTGGAAACCAAGGCTGAGCCAGGGCCCTACTCCTGTGACTACGTAATACACAAGAGTTCAGCAGAGGCCATATCCTTGCTGAGTGACCCTCTCTCAATAGCAGTGCTGCTCTTTGTGTTGAGCCCTGTGGCCAACCTACCTGATCTCCTACATCACACACAAGTCACACGGTACATTGGGTTGCAGGTCAATGCTTTACTGGGTGCAGTGTGGAGGTATCTAGGGCTACAACTTCCTCTCCTATTGGGTTGCAGTGAGATCCTGGGGTGTGGCGCGGTGCTATGTCGGGGTGCAGTGTAATATTGGGGAGTGGTGTGATGCTAGATTGGGGTGCAGGGTCAGATTGGGATGCAGTGGAATTGCCGGGGGCAACTATTCCTCCTGTGGGATCCCTCCCTCGCTCCAGTTAGCCAGTAACAACCTTCTCCCCGGCATCTCCGCCTCCCGGCTCTCTGAGCCCCTTCTCCTGCAGTGAAATCTCACCCATTGTCTTTTCCAGACCCTCTTGTGGCCCCCTCCCTCTCCCTGAGTCCTGATCTCCCCGGGGACCTGCCCAGTGAGCCTGTTCCCCTCACATGCTGGGCTGCCCCTGGGGTCACAAAGCTGAAGGATCCAATTCAACATGGTGGGGGCAAGGAGCACCTCAGCTGGGGGCTCATTCAGGGACAGCTTCACTCATCCCTAGAGCATTGCACAGCTGGGGGGCTCTGGGTTCGGCACCTGTCTGTACCGGGTACCCCGATCCGGCCGGGAGATCCAAGTTGGGAAGAGCCAGTCCCTCTCCACCAGCCTGGATACAGACCTGGGCATCCGACATGGTCAGTGATCAGCACGACCTACTCAGCAGAGAGCATGTGTGATGCTCCCCGGGGATAACCAGGGCTCTGGGGCACGTTCCTACCACCTACCCTTACCGTGAGGAAGCCTGGTCTGTGCTTGCTGGGGGCAGCTCCCTGACTGCCTGGTCTCAGCTGCACAAGCCCTCCCCGCCCAGCCCCTGCAGGCTGAGCTGGCCCTGGGCAGGAGCTGCCCCCTCAGGTACCAAGGAGGGGACGCTGGTCCCACGGGGTTCCCCGGCAGTGAGATCTCTGCTGCTCAGTGTTTGCATGGCCCGGTGAGTAACATCTGCCCCTCACCTCCCAGGTCCTTCCAGAGATCTCTGCCGGGTGAGACCTTCTTCTGTATCTAACGCTGACCCCTGTTTTCCAGACCTGTCTGTGGCCCGGTCCCTCTCCCTGAGGCCTGATCTCCCCGGGTTCCCCCCTGGAGAGCCATTTCCCCTCACAGGCTGGGCTGCCCCAGGGATCATCAACTTGCAGGATTCTGATGTAACAAGTTCTCCAGCTCCTCTTACCCGTCTTAGTGCCAGTGCGGGGTCAATACCCATCACACAGGGTCAGGGTTTGGGGACTGGAAACCCTCCCCATCCCCGTCACTCCCCGTCGCTCCCTGTGATGCAGCAAAAACATTAGTTAAAACATACCCCAAGGCCCCAGTGGAAACAGGGGGCTGGTTTCAGAGTCTTCACTGTGAATGAGCGAGATCCCAGCTGGTGAGAATCAGCAAAATCTCCAAAGGAGTCTATGGGTTCAGCAAGACCAATGAAAGTGAGCCCGAGCTCCTTTGGAGTCAATGAGGCCAGATCCCAGCTGGCGTGTGTGATGCTCCCCAGGGGGTGCCTGGGGCTCTGAGGCACGTCGCTACCATCTGTCCTTAGTGCAGGGAAGCCTGGTCTGTGCCTGCTGGGGGCAGCTCCCCAACACCCCCAGCCTCAGGTACACTAGTACTCCCCTCCCAGCCCCTGCAGGCTGAGCTGGCCTTGGGCAGGAGCTGTCCCCTCAGGTACCAAGGAGGGGACGCTGGGCCCACGGGGTTCCCCGGCAGTGAGATCTCTGCTGCTCAGTGTTTGCATGGCCCGGCGGGGACGTGGTCCCTGGGCACTGAGCTGGGGCTGGCTGGGGTCTGTGTCCAGGATCCCGCCCTCCTCTGCTCTTCACTGGCCCTTCCTCTGCTTCTATGTCACCAGTTGTCCAAGTAGCCATCTCCTCCCCCGACGCCCTTGTCTTTTCCAGCCCCCGTCCAGCTCCCCAGCTCACTGTGTCCCTGCAGCAGCCTGTCTACATAATTGGAGAAACTGCCTGATTTCCAATCTGGCTGACTTTCAGACAGCAACACAAGATATGGCTGCTCAACTAGCCCAAGAATATACAGATCTGGATATTCAACATGGCCGCCTTGCGCCTCTACCCTCTGGGACGGTAGAATCCCATCAGGGCCACCCAGCTCTCAAACAGTATGTCCAGAGGAGGTAGGGTCGCCAGATGCCCTGGGCCCTCCCTATCTACAGAGGGATCCAGAAATATCAGGGCCTGGGGCATTAGTAACAGAGATATAACAAAAAACAAGTCATGTCCTGGTGACGCCGGCCTCCTTCTGATCCCACATCTGAGACCCATATAGTATCTGAAGGACAAAATCCCCTCCCCCTAGCCCAGTTCTCGCTCATTTCTGGGGGGAGACCCTCAGGATCCTCAGATGAAGAGGCTCTGGAGAGAGGACACAGGTCAGCTCTGAATAAGTGGAATTCTAGGCACCATCTCCACATTCCCCACTGCCATGTCCCAGCTGACCCCTCCCATTTCCTGCTCCCCACAGATCACCCTCCCAGCCAGCACTGAGAGTGGATCCCCCATTTGGAACAGTGAGCGAAGGGATCCATCTGCTCATGATCTGCACAGCCCCCAGGGACGCCGGTCAGCAGAGGTTTCACTTCTATAAGGACAGAGCCGAGCTCATCCCTGGGGACGTGGGGTCTGAGATCAACACGGCAGAGCCCAGGACTGTCTCTATGAACACCTCTGTGATCAGAATCCCACTGGCCAAACAACACCGGGGAATTCACCTGTGGGTACGAGGAGAATGTGGGTGGGAGATGGATCCCGTCCCCCAGGAGCCGGGCCGTGACTGTCACCGGGAACATCACAGTGTCAGGTGAGGCAGCTCTTGGATGCTAACATCTCCCCAGAGAAATTCACCCTCTTAACCCCACACACTCGTGCCCAGTTCCCTTGATGGCTAAATGAGGACAGGGCAGGTCACGGCGGTGTTGGAGGACAGGCAAACAGGAGGGGGACAGACAGGGCCGGCTTTAGGAAGTACGGGGCCCAATTCGAACATTTTTGGCGGGGCCCCAGCATGGATGACTAACAAAAAAAAATGTAAAAAAAGCCTTTCATTTCTTCCATGTATTATTTACTTTCCATAACTATATAAATAATAAAATTATATATTATGTACATTGCATCATATATGCTGTTGATCGGTTATTAATGAGCTCCGTTTCACATATGTGGGTCCCCGCCACTCCCTGGGGGTGTGCTAGGGTGACCAGATATCCCGATTTTATAGGGACAGTCCCGATTTTTGGGTCTTTTTCTTATATAGGCTCCTATTACCCTCCATCCCCTGTCCCAATTTTTCACACTTGCTGTCTGGTTACCCTAGGGTGTGCACATGTGTGGGTCCCAGCTGCTCCCTGCCCCCCTCATTGAAGCAGGTGTGCAGGGTTACTGCCCTGGGAACTGCAGGGCACCACTGGACATGGGGCTGGCTGCAGGCAGGGCAAGGGGTGCGGGGCTGGCTGGAGACAGGGGTGTGTGTGTGGGGCTGGCTGGCTTCAGGCAGGGCCGCAGGGGGGTGCGGCAGGGGTTGGCAGGGTTGGAGACAGAGGAGTGCGGGACTGGCTGGCTTCAGGCAGGGGTGTGTGGCAGGGGGTGCGGCAGGGGTTGGCTAGAGACAGGGCAGGGGGTGCAGGGCTGGTGTGGGCAGCGGTGTGTGTGGGGCTGGCTGGCTTCGGGCAGCGCTGCAGCGGGGTGTGGCAGGGGTTGGCTGGAGACAGGGCAGGGGGTGCGGCAGGGGCTGGCTGCAGGCAGGTCAGGGGGGCGGAGCTGGTGCAAGCAGGGCAGGGGGTGCAGGGCTGGTGCGGGCAGGAGGTGCGGGGCTGGAGGCAGGGCAGGGGGTGCAGCAGGGGCTGGCTGCGGGCAGGGGGTGCAGGGCTGGCTAGAGACAGGGGCTGGCTGCGAGCAGGGCAGGGGGTGTAGGGCTGGTGCAGGCGGGGGCTGCAGCAGAGACAGCTGGAGCCCCGGGCCTTTATATAGCCCCCGGAGCCCCTCACTATCCCAGGGCTCTGGGGGCTATTTAAAGGGCCCGGGGCTCCCCTGCTTCTACCGCCCCGGCCCTTTAAATAGCCGTGGGAGCCCTGGGGAAGCGGTGGGGCTCCAGCGGCTATTTAAAGGGCCGGGGCGGTAGAAGCAGCGGGAGACCCGGACTTTTTAAATAGCCCCCAGAGCCCCACAGCCCTACCCCAGGGCTCCAGCAGTGGGGTTCTGGTGGCAATTTAAAGGGCCTGGGGCTCCAACCTCTGCTGGGAGCCCCAGGCCCTTTAAATTGCCCCCTGGGGAAGCCGGACCACCCCGGTTCGGCGCACCGGCTCTTGCCGGTACACCGTACCGGGGCTTGGGCGCGGGGCCCTCTTAGGGGCGGGGCCCGATTCAGGGGAATTGGTTGAATCGGCCTAAAGCCGGCCCTGGGGACAGACACACAGACTGGAATAATTAGGAATCGGTGTCCACCAGTGTAAGAGAGAAGGGCTGTGGGTGGGTTTCACATCTCAGCTGGATGGCTCCTGAGATCCAGGGGAGTTCATCACAAGTCTTAGAAGCACAGACACATGGACATCATGTGCATCGCGCTCAGCAGTGATGTTAACCTGCTGGTTCCATTCAAGCTTCTCCTCTCTCTGCAGCTCGCAGCTTTCTCTGGGTCCAGGAGCTGGCAGTAGGTGGCTCCTTCTTCCTCATTAATGGCCTCATCTTCCTTGTCTCCCACTGCTGCTTCCAGATCCAGGTAACGGCTTGCTCTGTGAAGGGGGCCCTTCATTCTGTGTCTTGGATTCTCTCCACAAGGTGACCCATTTGATCTGCAATCTCTCCCCTTGAATTACAGCCTGGAGTGTAAAGTCCAGGTGTGAGATCTGAGAAACATCCACAGGATCTGAAAGGGATTTAGGCACCATGAAAGCTTCAGCAACTTACCAAAATGCAGCTTTATTTGGGGTGGGGCAAGGCCGCTGTTTCACAGCTTCACAACCCTTGTGCACAGAGTTTGCTTGCCCAGTGTGACATCCTTTAAGCTGTGAGGTATCATTTGAAACTCCTACCACACTGGTCAATAATATCACTGCAGAGTATAGGTGAGAACGCTGCAGGTGGAGATATGGCTGACCTCTGTGAGTCTGTTTTAAAGTCTGTATTTAAACAAAGGAGAACCAGTTCTCCCCAGGGCTTGAATAGAAATGAAGCCGGGTGACCAGTGGCAAGAGAATTAGGATGTACATGCGCGTTAAACAAAGCCATCAAGCCACCAAGGAAGAGGTGATGACTCAGCTATCGACAGGGCAGGAGAAGGCACCCCCAGGAGACCTTCCTTCCTGAAGCAGCCTCAATGAACACAGAGAGACATGCTCTCCTGGACTATAGAGAGAGGGGCAGTAAACCCCCAAATTCTCTTCCCCCTAAGACAACAAGGGAAACCAGCACCTCGCACTTCCCAGGAAGGTCAGGATCGAGAGCCTGTTGCCCAGGCCAGACCAAGAGTAACCGGAAAGCGAAATCACCTTCAACGCAGACTGTGCCTTGCTGCCTTGAGTTTTAGCCTTTCAGCTGTGTGTTTTCACTTTGATTTACTTGTAACCAACCCTAACTTGGTTTATTTTCACTTGGCATCGCATAACCCATGGCCTCTTGTTAATAAACTTGGTTTATTTTAATCTAAACCAACCCAGGGCTGGTTTTGAATTCAAGGCACTGGTAACTCCAGTTAATGTGGGGAGCAGCTGGGGATTGTCTCTTAAATGGAGCAAGAGAACCTTATTATTTCTCTGGATGCTGCAGGAGAGGGCTGGATATTTCAGGGCAGACGGTTTGAGGGACATTCAGGCCAGGGGGATGTTGGGGTTCCTTGGCTAGCAGTAACCGAGGCTGCTGGGGACCAGGGCATGGGAGGTACCAAGCAGGCTGCTGGAGTTGGTGTTGCTAAACCAGGGCTGTTGATCGCAGACACTCAGTAAATGTTTGTCTGCTGGCCAGGAATGTCCAGACAGGGAGCTGCAGCAGCCGAGCATTTCAAGGCACCCAGGGTTACAGGGCAGGTGGCTTTGGATCAAACCCCAAAACGTGACACCCAGCGCTTCCATTCAGCCCCCCTGCTGTAGGGCATAGCGGCTTTTCTGCCATGTCAGTGAACAGTGATCCCAGCCAACATTGACCCATCCAACCCCCGCAGTGTAGGACACCGGAGCTGTTGTAAAAAGGTGCAGACCTTTATCCATGAGCTCAGCAGAGCAAGATTTCTGTGCCCAGTGGAAGAGGAGGTGGGAATTTTGGGGACAAGATGAGCCAGTGGGTATTTAACGACCCTGCATGTCATTAGCTTCTCTGCACACCTCCCACGAGGTGACAAGTCCAGCAGCACAATGCACCCTAAGGAGACACTCACGCCCCTTCCTGAAGCACAGCGCCCCCTAGCACTATGCAGGGCATGGCAGCCAGCACTGCCTGCCAGGGGAGAGCACCCCCTGCTAATCCCCTTGCTCCTTGTGCCATGGCACCCCCAGGGCAATACAGTGAACATGGTTGGGGTCACCCAGTCTTGCTGAGCATGAGAGATTGGAGTGGATCACAGCTCACAAGGCAGAACATTGTGGGAAATGGAGCCCCAAGAGTTAGTGACCCTTCACTGCTCCTTGTGCTACTGTCTTCTGGGGATTGCAAGAGGCCCACAGGCAGAGCCCACAGGGGCTCTAGGACAACAGTGACATTCTCTGGCACCCTCCATCTCTGTGACACTCCATTGGTTTGACTGAAGGTTCATGATGAAGAGTTGTCTCTGGTCCTCCCGTGTGTTCTTTTGAGACAGCCAGCAGGGGGACTGGGAACCAGATCTCCTGGGTTCTATTCTGGACTCTGGGAGTGGGGTGGAGTCTCATGGGTTCGAGCAGAGGGGAGCTCAGAGTCAGAAAGCTTCTGTTCTAATCCAAGCTCTGGGAGGGAAGTGGGAGCCAGTGCATTGGAGATGGGAATAACACAGTTACTCCGCCTTCAGTTAACCTTTCCAGCCCGCTTTGGTTGCTGTTCTCTTTTATGCTTTTTTCTACTGCAAAATGTCCACAAAGCTTGGGAAATTACATCCATGGTGTTTATGGGCCGTGCAAGGGAAGACAAAGAAAATCCCTAAAGCTCTTTGTCACTGGGTTAATCGAAATCTCTGCCTCGTATGAAGGCTTGAAACACACAAGGCTCCGAGCGCGGAACCGGAGAGTCTGTAAGTCATATAAGGTCCATTTACCCCAACTCAGTCCCTGGCCCAACATCGGAGGTATCAGTCACTTGGGGCTGCTGCTCCGTCCCCCAAACATACAGACAGCATAACCATAACCAGCAAACTACAACCTTTCCATAGACACCCCACTTGACCTCCTATGTACAAGACCTGGTGCAACCATAGTACCCTGGTTGCAACAATGATCTATACAGTCACAGTTCATGTCAATAACACCACACTTACCTAGACACTTCAACACTGGATTAGATAAAACAGTAGAACAAGTTTATTAATTATAACAAAACAAATTTCAAGAAAGTATGAGCAATGAAGCATCAGAGTCAGAAATTTTTCAAAGAAAAATAAAGATAAAACACTTCCTAGTATCTGCTTAAGAAACTACTGGAGTTGAAAAGCAAACTTTCTGACCTTGTGCTCCAGCAGATCACATCAGGACCCTCTGCCCCAGAGTCCAACAGCTGTTTCCTTTGTCTTCTCAGGTGCAGAGAATGAGGTGCACAGGGAGAGAGGGGGGGGGGGTGTCTTGGGGTGTTTGTCATTCCTTTTGATATTTTCAGTTCCCCTCTTGAAAATGTTTCCAGCTAAGACCCAGGAGCCAAAGAGTCTCTTTGGAAGAATGTTCCCTGCTGTTTTTTTTCACCAGTTTGAAATTCCTCTGTTTTCCCTCCCTGCTTGATGACTCTGTTTACTGCTTAAATGCAAATTAAGGAAAACACATGTTCCTTCCTTTGGTTGAGACATGTCAACAGACACAGTCAATGTCTGAGAAATAGCTCATTGGCACCAGCTGGGGATCTGGTCCATAAACTCCAATGTTGCTATGGCCGATTGACACTAGCTGCACTGAAGTTAAAGGATCAGATGCCCAACCAATCTACAAGAAGGCCATATTGGTTAAAAACCTGGCCTGGTTTAGAGGGAAAGTGAAGGCAGCTTTATTACAAATGGAAGAAAGGGAAATTGATAGCAATAAATATAAAACAGAAGCTTGGAATTATAGAAAATTGATAAAGGAAGCAAAAGGAACACAAGGAGAAATCTATGGCCAGCAGCGTTAAGGACAATAAGAAGGAAGGTTTTAAGTATATTAGGAATAAAAAGCATCCTGACAATATTATTGGGCCATTACTAGATTGAAATGGTAGAATTATCAATAATAATGCAGAAGAGGCTGAAGTGTTCAATAAATATTTCTGTTCTGTATATATACAGATGATGTAGTCTCCTCATATGATGATGATAACACTCTTTCTATTCCACTAGTATCTCTAGAGGGTGCTAAACAGAAGCTACTAAAGTTAGATATTTTAAAATCAGCAAGTGCAGGTAACTTGCAGCAAAGAGTTTTAAAAGAGATGACTGCAGAGCTCTCTGGACTTGACTGAGTGGATATTTTTCTAAAAGATCCACTCTAGGAATTATTTTGAGAAAGCCCTATGGTCCGTGTTATCCAGGAGCTTAGACTAGGTGACCACAATGGTCCCTTCTGGCCTTGGACTCTATTAATCTATGTGGGAAAGAATTTGCTGGTCAAAGTGGGGGGAGAATCACCCCATCTGCTGGCAATGCGGAGGATATGAGACAAACCGTGTGAGAGAGCACACAAATACCAGGTCCATCGATGAGACAGAGACTGAAGTGGGTTGGAGTAAACTTTAATTATGAAGCAGGAAGGGAGGGGAGTTTACAGGAATTCATTCAGCTTGGAAACGAGTGGCAGATGGCATCTGGAAAATGAGAAGAAAGGTCAGTTTTCTTTCTTTCTTTCTTTCTTTCTTTCTTTCTTTCTTTCTTTCTTTCTTTCTTTCTTTCTTTCTTTCTTTCTTTCAGTTTCGAAGCGGCTCCCACGTCAGCAGTGGAACCAATGGCAGTGATGTGACATGGAAGATTACAAAAGCAGGCTAAAATATATTTTGTGTTGCATTCCTGGTGCTGCACATGACCAGGGAAGAGACCTGCAGAATATTCAAAGCAAATATGTTAAGCGTCACAGCACCCCGCATGGAAGATGGAGATTATGAACACCATTTGTCAGATGGGGAAACTGAGGCAGGGGGCGGGGAAGATTGATTGGGCCTTGGCATCACAGACAGCTTGGAAAGATTCATGCTAAAGACCTTTGGAGGTTCTTCTTCGGGCTTGGATCTCCATCCTGTGATTCTCTTAGGAACCTGCAAACAAAAAGTGACAACACTGGAGTCTATACCACGCTTCAGTCCCACCTGTTATTTAGATCTCTAGCTAAGGGTGGGGGAGGACAAGTTCTGAGGAAGGAGGGATGAAACTGCTGGAGTAACAACCAGTGGCTGACTCACCGATGCTCTCCATGGGGCTAGGGGCCCTGTGCTACAGATAGAAGGGTGAGCAGGTCACTAGGGGGTGCTCTCCCCCTTGGAGTCAGGGGTGACCCCACTTCCCCAGAGCTGCAATACGGGGCACTGCGGTGCAGGGCGCGGGACGGGGCGGGGACTCAGTATCTGGTGCTCTCCCCTGGCAGTCAGGGATTGACTTCGATATCACAGGGAGGCTCTAGGGGGCGCTGTGCTGCCGGGAGCCCCACGACCGACTGCTGGAGTTTGACCCCCAGCATTCAATCCCAACACAGCTGATTCCGATCTGCCTACCCCCTTCCCACCGCAGCCATTTCAGTGCAGTTCAGGAGACTCCTTTGCTCCCCATCCAAAATGATTGGGCAGCTGTCATGCCCCCAACACACCCCGCCCCAGAGGTGGCTGCCTGTCAGCCGATGTCTGAAGAGCTGCCCATGGGAACAGAGCCTCTGACATACACGATACCTAGCCAACTGCGGTACTGGTAGGTGCAACCATCCCTCTGCAACTAACCTTGTGTAGGCTGAGAAAGAAAAGGGGAGAAATTTCAGCCTTGCTGGGTCGTTTTGAGTTCAGGGACAAGTCCCCAGGACCCTGCCAATGAGAGCTGCCTGCCCCGGAAGAAGCCAGTTACCTTCGCGCTTCATCAGGAAGTAGGTGACGAGGAAGATGAGGCTGTTGAGGGTGAAGAATGAGCCCCCCACGGCCAACTCCCGGGACCAGTTGCGGGCGTGGGCTGTGGAGAGGAAACGTGATGGTGACGGAGGGGCAATGCACTGCTCAGAGTGTGTGTGTATGTGTGTGTGTGTGTGTGTGTGTGTGTGTGTCCCTGCCGCCCCCTGCTGCAGGGGGTGAGCCCTGCTCTGTGTGTGTGTGTCTGTGTGTGCACGAGGGCTGGGGATCATACGTCCCAGCAGCTGCTGGGAAAGACAGAAAATGAAGATCCAACGTATGAAACAAAACAATATAATAATTCTTTGGGGTCCCTTGATTGCAATAATAAACAAATGCAAAAAAACAACAACCACAACATGTAACTGTTGCTTTGCAGGTACAGGTACAAAAGATCTCCGATCTTCCCCAATGTTTCTGTTGGTCTTATTTATTTAGTAGTCCACTGACTGTGGGGAAAATAATGCCACATGACTTGGGGAAGTGTTTGTGCATGTGATAAATGAAGGTGGGGAGGGGTTACTTCCTTTTATGGACACCCAGCCAGCCAGTTAGCTATAAAAACAATGTTAGTAGCTCTTCTCTACTTGCTTTACCTGAATGGGTTAAGAAACCCACAGGTAAAGGGAAGTGAGTGGGCACCTGACCAAAAGAGCCAATGGGAGGGCTAGAACTTTTTAAAATTGGGAAAAGACGCCTTGTGTGTGTGTTGTGGTTCTCTGGAGAAGAGGGGAACAGGGTAGCAGTTGTGCTGTGAGAAGCTTTAAGCCAGGTATGAAAACCCATCAGATCATACCTAGAGATGGCTTATCTCAAACCCCAGACATGTAAGTAAATTAGGGAATGTCTAGGAAGAGGCAATTAGGGTTATTTCTTTTATTTTGTATTGGCTTGTGGACTCCTCTGTGCTAACTCCAAATGCTTTTGTTTTGCTTGTAACCTTTAAGCTAAACCTCAAGAGAGCTAGCTTGATGCTTAATTTTTGAAATTGTTTCTTTTAAGATCTAGCAAAAAGCCTAAGTTTCAGATGTATTTTCTTTCTTTTTTGTTTTTAATAAAAGTTACCCTTTTTAAGAACAGGATTGGATTTTTGTGTCCTAAGAGGTTTGTGCATATCCTGTTTGATTAGCTGGTGGCAACAGCTGATTACCTTTCTTTTCTTTCTCATCTCTTCCCCAGAGGAGGGGTGAAAGAGCTTGAGGGTACCCCACAGGGAGGAATTTCCAAGTGCGCCTTCCTGGGTCCAAAGAGTGTTTTTTTGCACATGGGTGGTGGCAGCATCTACCCAGGGCCGGCTCCAAGCACCAGCTTACCAAGCAGGTGCTTGGGGTGGCCACTTCGGAGAGGGGCGGCACATCCAGCTCTTCGGCGGCAATTTGGGGATGGTCCCTCACTCCTGCTCAGAGCGAAGGATCTCCCACTGAATTGCCGCCGCCGATCGTGATCGCGGCTTTTTGTTTGTTTGGCTGCTTGGGGCGGCCAAAACCTTGGAGCCGGCCGTGCATCTACCCATCCAAGGTCAGAGAGAAGCTGTGACCTTGGGAGTTTAATAGCAGCCTGGAGTGGCCAGTATTAAGTTTTAGAATCCCTGCGGGCCCCACCTTCTGCACTCGCAGTGCCAGAGTGGGGAATCAGCCTTGACAGTGCATAACAAACGTTTGCCCCTGCAAGAGCAGAACAACTCATAGGTGCCGACTCCATGGGTGCTCCGGGGCTCAGGCACCCACCAAGAAAAATAGGGGGTGCTCAGCACCCACAGGGATAGATGACTCTTTCATGGGCCCGGCATCTGGACCATGGCCCACCCCCTGCTTTGCCCCAAGGCCCTGTCCCCACTCGGCCTCTTCCTCCTGATACCTAACCCCCACTTAGCCTCTTCCTCATGAGGTCCTGCCGCCCGCTCTGCTCCAAGGCCCTGCCACCACTCAGCCTCTTCCCCCTGACACCTCACCCCCACTTAGCCTCCTTCTCGTGAGGTCCCACCCCCCGCAATGCTCCAAGGCCCCGCCCCCCATTCAGCCTCTTCCATCCACGGGCTGCCTCCCACTCACATGAGGGGAGGGGGCGGAGAGGAGCTCCCACCAGGAAAAAACAAAAGTCAGAACCTGTGGGACAACTAAAAAAATGGCCACCTACAAAATGGTTTCACTAAAAAAAAAAAAAATGGATCGATATTCCCCTACAAGCAGAGACAGCATGTTTATCCCCAGACCCTGTTTTACATTGGAAACTTTGGACATTTAAAAAATAATCTGGAAACATCCATGGACCCCAGGTTGAAAACCACTGCCCTAGAACATGGTTTTTGGTTATTTTCCCCCTTTGAAAGCATGGGCAACAGCTACAAACAGGATTGGTTATAAAAGTCTGTGGAAACTTTCCTTGGTTTAACAGCTTTTGAAAAGTAAGTCAGGCTCTTCTCTCTGGTACAAAGGGCGATCAGCTCTTTTAGTCTTTAAGTCTTTCAAGCAGTTTGGGTTGCTTTTGCACCCTGGGCAAAACTTTCATAAGAACATAAGAACGGCCATACTGGGTCAGACCAATGGTCCACCTAGCCCAGTATCCTGTCTTCTGACAGTGGCCAATGCCAGGCGCTTCAGAGGGAATGAGCAGAACAGGCAATCAGCAAGTGATTCAAGAGCACTATTTCTACCAAATAGCCCTTGCGGTTTTTATTTTGAAGAAAATATTCCTGAGGTTTGATGTTTTGATTGAAATGCAGGGGACAGGGCAGGAGGACGCGATGCTTGCTGAGAACTGTTGAGCTCCCAGTGGCTTAGCATCCTTAAGTGATCCGGCATATGGGCATAACCAGCAACGGCTTTAGAAAACCTATTCTGCTGGGCTCAGCCATACGGCGGTGGATCCCCGAGACTGCCAGCTCCTCGACTTGCTGGCATTTGTGTGGGGATGGGGACTGCCCTTGGGGTGCGGTGCTTTTTTCTCTCTGCCATTTACTTACCTTGTAACATGCTGGGGGGCAAGGCAGAGCTTTCTTGCTGCTTTAAAACGTTTTCTCTCACTTGATTTTCTCTCTCTTTCTGTGACTGGCCGGAGGGCTTTCCTGATGTTCTAACACTTTTCCTTCCTGGTTGATTTAAAACTCACTCTCTTCCTTTTTTCCCTTTCCTGCAGGTTTAACATTTTCTGTCCTTTCCCTCTTTTGCAGTTTTAAAACTCTTTCCTTGTTATTTTCCTTTCCTGCAGTTTTCAGACTTTCTCTCTGACCCTTTTCCTTTCTTGATCACTAGGTGAGAATCCGCTTTCTTTTGTAAATGATTTAAAAGGGGCTCAACCTCCCTTTACTCGCTGTTATTTAAAATGTGTAAACACCTGGTTTTGTTCAAAAATCTTCTAACCTGAACACATGAAAACACACACAAACTTCCTAATTCCCCACAGAAAGAAAAATTAAAACATTAATCTTTTCTCCAAAATGCCCAACATGGCAAAAGTGCACACGTCCGTAAATGAGACTGGAAGGTGGGACATAAAGCAAAAAGGGGACATGGAAATCTCTCAAAATTGGTATGCTGGATAACAGGTGCAGAAGTACTACGCTCTCTCCTCTGGGGTATTACAGACTGGCAGGGCTCACCTCTCATGCTGATGACCACTGGCTCACTCCTCCTGGCTGGGACATTCCGTCCGGACAGACGTACCCAGTATGAACAGCTGTACGACCCAAATACCGTTGGTCCAGTGATGTTCAAGTTGTAGGTGTAGCTCTTCTTGGATGAAGCCAGCGCTAACACAGCTATTCTATCTCCAAAGTACTGGAAACCTTTAACCCTGTCCACCGAAGGGGGTGCTGAACACACGAGTCCCACGGAGTCACCAGCACGGTACACCGGGCGCCGGGGATTCAAGGAGAGGGATGGGGCCACAGGAGCATCTGGGAAACATCAATGGCACCTATCCATCCTAATGAACACAGGACCAGCATCTTCAATCCCAACCCAGTCTCTTCAGGCTAAGGGAGACCCCTCCCCAGTCTGCGGCCCACCCATGTCCTTCCTGAGGTCCTCATCAGAACTCACCAAGAACCCCATGGCCTGGATTAAAGGGGACTCTGTATGGCAAATGTATCTGTGGTGCTTATAGAGCCAGAGTAGCTGAGTGTCTCCCAGTCTTTAATTCAGGAGGGGGGCAGTGCTGTTACTTCCCCCAGGAGCAACGGGCACTCTCTAAAAGTGGGTGGGCCACAGGCACCCAAACCGTGGCCCTGCCCCTTCTCCCTGAGCCCCCATCCTAGTGTCGCCCCTTCCCCCGAGGCCCTGCCCTCGTGCGGCATCTTCCCCTGAGGTCCTGCTCCCGCGCCACCCCACCTTTGCCATACAGAGACCCCCCACCGCCAGCTCACTCCGCTCTGCCCCCTACCCCTGCCCCCTCGCCCTTACAGCCAGTAAAAATGGGGAGGGCAGAGTCCTCCCACTTATAACAGTGATGGGGCCCTGCCCCCCCCCGTTCTGTCATCCCTGACTCCCCCCCCATAACAGATGCACAAAGAGCCAACGATTGGAGTTAGGTGCCTACATGGCCCAGGCCCTTTGGAAAACCCCACTAGGGACCTAAATGCCTCTTGAGGTGCCTAAATACCTTTGAGAAATGGAGACTATGAATTTCAAAGCTATTTAGATGCCTAAAGACAGAGGTAGGCACCGACCTCCCATGGATTTCATGGCTTCATAGATTCCAAGGTCAGAATGCAGTGTTGTGATCATCTGGTCTGACCTCCTCTATCACCCTTGCCAGAGAACAGCCCTGAAATGATTCCTAAAGTGGCTCTTTTAGAAAAAAGATCTCATCTTGAGTTAAAAATTGTCAGTGGTGGAGCATCCACCATGACCCTTGTGAGATTGATCCAGTGGTTAATTACCCTCACAGTTAAAAATGCATGGTAATTTCCATTTCAGTGGGGGTTGGGTTACTCCATGCTTTTGAAATGCCTGTTAAGGGGGCTGCTCTAACCACTGAGCCATATTCCCTCCCACAGGTAATACAGAAAAGGCCGAGCTAAATTAGGAATTTAAACTCCTCGTTTGAAGGCATTGGTCAGGTTTCTGTTCAGGACCAGGACTGAGAAGAAAGGAAATACCTTCAAAGGATGAACCCAGGAGCTTAAATTCATGACTTTGCTAGACACCCAAATTCATGGACTCAGTAGAGACACTGGATTTATGGCTCGTTGCAACAGTCTCTCACCTACTAACCCTCCTTCACCCTATAACTGCAGAGGTGTTCGCCGCCCTTTTCACCTTGAATGGTCGCTCGCAATGTGCATTAACTCCTAGTGCTGAATAATTGGTTCCATCTTGGATGTAGCCGTTGCGCTGTGACACCCCGAGAACCTTCCCCAGCCCAGAAGAAGAGCTCTGTATAGCCCAAAATGGGGTTGCCAACCCTCCAGGATCGTCCTGGGGTCTCAAGGAATTAAAGAATAATCTCTCATTAACCATGATGTCATGCGATGAAACCTCCAGGAATACGTCCAACCAAAATGGGCAACCTTAGCTCAAAAGCTTGTTGCTTTCATCCACAGAAGTTGGTCCAATCAAAGATATCACCTCCCTGCCTTGTCTCTCTAATATCCTGGGATCAATACGGCTAGGACAAAGTGGCAGATTGGAGGAGGCCCCAGGGGGTGGGTGTGATGTTATCTGATTAAAATATGACCATAGAGATCATTGTTGCAACCACTGTTATATATTTGCAGTAAATCTTGTACAAAAGTTGTCAAGTGAGATGTCTATGAAAAGGTTATGATTTGCTGGTTCTGATTATGCTATTTGCATGCATGGATCATTTTTGTATTTGAAGTTATGAATATTGATTCTATACCTGGATTTCAAATGTTTGCTTCTGGGGTAACACCCACAAGGTAGCACCCAGCACATCTTGGAGGGACTATTCAAATTAAGTGACTCGTCAAGAAAAACTTGGTTGACAATGGACCATGGGAGATGCCCATCTACACTGAGTGGACTGTCGTGTAAACGTGCTGTCTGGAGTGTAGGTAATGTCTTCCTGCAATGACTGAGTGAAATGCATGGACATGGAACTTGCCCATGTGACTCCAAACTCCATCTGGTTGCTGTAATTTTCCACAATAAGAACAATGGGATGCCCTCCATGTGGCAAAAGCTATAAAAGGCCCTGGGAACACTTCCATTTTGTCTTCAGTCCTGCTTCTTACCTCTGGAGGAACTTTGCTACAAACTGAAGCTCTGAACAAAGGTCTGAATGACCTATACACGGTTGCCAACTTTCATGTGGTAAATAAGCACACCGACTTTTCATAATAAGCCAAAAATCAAGCTAATCCCATTTCATAAAAGCTAATCCCATTTCATTGGCCAAAACAAGCCAATCCCTAAGAACCCCAACACACTATGTGACTAGATCCCCCCGGCGTGCAGTGTGGGACTGTGGTGGGCCCACTGTGCTCCCCTGACTCTCTCCCCACCTTGCCTCTCCTTGCCCCCTCTTTCCCCTGCTTGTCGGGAGCCAATCAAAAAAAAAAAAAGAAGCAACAAACAAGCAACAAGCTACTAGCCAACAAGCAACTCACAAGCCAATTAAGCCAAAAACAAGCCCAAATTTTGCAATTTTTTTTGCGGGTTTGGCATGTCTGCATCCAAGCTGTGTATGTATTCCAGAGACTTGACTCAAGCCAGCAGTTTATTCCATCACTGCTACAAGCCTGAACCAAGAACTTTGCAATTACTGTATGTATTTGATTCTTTTAACCAGTTTTAACTCTCAGCTTCCTTTCTTTCTTTTTATGACTAAACCTTTAGATTTTAGATACTAAAGGATTGGCACCAGCGTGATTTTTGGGTAAGATCTAAGTTATATATTGACCTGGGTGTGTGGCTGGTCCTTTGGGGTCAGAAGAAGCTATTATTTGATGAGACTGGTTGTAAAGAACCACTCATCTCTGAATCCAGTGGTTTTGGTGGTGATATAAAAACTGAGGAAGCTCCCTTTATGTCCTCTTGTTAGCCAGTGTGGGGAACCAGGAGTTTATGTTTGTGGCTGGTTTGGTAAATCCTATGGGGGATCAGCCACCAGTCTTGGGGTTTCTCTGCCTTATTTCTCAGCAGTTCGTCCACAATTTGACATCCTCACTTATAACCCACTGAGGCCCGGTTACAGTGGGGGATGAACATGCGAACACAAAGACACACAATAACTCCTCGCTTAACGCAGTAGTTATGTTCCTGGAAAATGCTACTTTAAGCAAAATGATGTTAAGCGAATCCAATTTCCCCATAAGAATTAATATAAGTGGCGGGGGCAGGGATAGGTACCAGGGAAATGTTGCCAGACAAAAGACATTATACATATTTATATATGCACATAACCAGTATAAGTTTTAAACAATTGAATACTGTACACAGCAATGCTGATTGTGAAGCTTGTTTGAGGTGCTGGAGTCAGAAGGTGAGATATTTCCCAGGGAATTCCTTGCTGCTAAATGATGAACTAGCACTCAGCTGAGCCCCCAAGGGTTAATACATTGTTGTTAATGTGGCCTCACCCTCTACAAGGCAGCACAAATGGAGGGAGGAGACACAATAGACACATGGCAGCGGCTGGGGGTGGGGAGCTGCATGTGTGTGTGAGACAAAGACACACACCGTGTGTGTGTGTGAGAGAGAGACAGACAGACACACACACCATGTGTGTGAGAGACAGAGACGTGCATTGCCCCTTTAAGTACGCTGACCCCACTCTAACTACACTGCCTTTTTAAGTAGATCAGCAAGTTGAGACAGCAGCTGGTGCCAGCAAGCTCCCTCCGTCCTGAGCCCTGTCGTGTCCCCCCACCCGCTCTGTGGAGATGGGGTACAGGAGCGGGGTGGGGACACCCTGACATCAGTACCCCTCTTCCCCCCCCCCACCTGCACAGCAAGCTGCCAAACAAGGTTCTAAGGGAGCATTGCACCACTTTAAACCAGCATGTTCCCTAATAAATCACCAACGAAACAACGTTAACCGGGGACGGTAAGTGAGGAGTTACTGTACCCTTCACTTGAACGGAGACCGGCTGGCTCTTCTCAGAGGGGGTTTCTTGCCCGGATGCCCCCCTCCAGTATGCACAGCTGTAGGCCCCGGTGGTGGCCAGCTGAGCTGTGAGATGGAGACGGGCTTCCCTGTAGGGATCAGGGGGTGTTTCGAAGAGCCGCTCCCCACTTTGGTCGAAGAACCGGTACCCCGTCAGCTCTGCAGCCCTGGGCGCCGAGCACCTGAGTGTTAGACGCTCCCCCTCAAAGAACTCCGGGTGTGGGGGGTGCAGCGAGAGTGTGGGGGCTGATAGGGGAGCTGGAATGGAAACACAGAGGTTAGTGCAGAGGGGGAGACCACCGGGGAGTGAGGGGGAGAGGAAATGCAGGAGGAAACCCCGACACAGACCTCCCCCATCCCCCTGCCCATTCCTCCCCCCTCCACACGAGGAAATATCCCAGGGCAGATACAGCACCTCTGGGTACATTAAAGTCCCTTTACCTGTAGGTGACACCAGGCTGGGGAAAATCTGGAGAGAGGCTGAAAAAGAGAAGCGAGGGAGTGAGAATTCTGGGAAAGAAAGAAAGAAAGAAAGAAAGAAAGAAAGAAAGAAAGAAAAGGAGAGCCATTGGAAAGAAAGTCTCTCACCCAGCACAGTCAGAAGAAGAGTCAATTCCATGCTAAGCTGGTTCCTCTGCTGCTGAAATTTGAGTTATCTGCTCAGCCACCGGCCTCGTGTCCTGCCTGGGGCCGTACCAAGCACTTCCCCTCCGCCAGCTGCACAAAGCCCCCCTCTTGCAGATTTCCGGGGCTCAGCCCGGGCACACACCAGGCTCCTGGGCCAGTCTACTGCACCTGCCTGGGGCTCTAGGGATATTTCTTCCCATACCTCTGCTTTTCTCTGGGAAATGGGAAGAATAATACTTGCCTGCCTGCCATATGGGATTATTGTATAAGGATTAGATTGAGATCTGTGGGGCCAGGAACATTACATTTTTAAACCTGAAGTGACTTGCCACAAGATGTCAGAACATATTATTATTAGATCTGGAAATGTCTCTCAGCCCGGATCCCCATTCTGCTCCTCTACCCTCCAGACCACTCACTCTCCTAGCTAATGACTGAGATGATGGAGGATAAGATTCTTCATTGGCATAACTTGTATGTCCAGCCTGACCAAAACAAATGTGGGTTTTTCTCTAAAGTCCAGTTGTGGTTAGAAAAGCGGCTCTGCAAAAACATCACCACAGTCACAGGCCTCTGCTTTCTCTGTTTCAGGTCAAATCTGTTCATTTTATGGGTATAAACATGTTTTTACTCTTAATGGTGCGAGAACCAATATCAGTCAAGGAACACAAGCTCTATTCTGTTTGGCCTCTGACATCAGCAGAAGTGTTGAATGCATTACAGCTGAAGATGAAAGAAGCAGAAAGAACCTAATTTGGCTTTCAGGGTTACGCAAGGGCAGGAATTAAGAAAATTAACGGATCCAATTTAATCTGGAGTCAGAGGAAGAGAAACTATGGGAAAGCAATATTTAAATAGTAAATAAAATATTTAAATATTAAGTAAACGTAAAGTTACAAAGTATTATGTTAATCTGTGAGCATGAGTTAAAAGGAGATAAATGAAGATGAGCTAAAATGAATTAAAAAACAAAGGTTCATTGTTAACCACATTCTAACTGCCATGCCATTGTTCTGTGAGCTCATCTGAGATTTACAATAGACACCTAGTTCCTGGCAAAGACGTCTAAACTTTCACATAATGCTGGGAATTAAAGTGATCTGTGTGGTTACAAAAGTAAAATCCACAGTTTTAGTGCACAATAAAAATATTAACTACAAACATGAGCTCATGAAAGCCAGTAAAGAGACTGGCAACCATTACTAGAACAAATAGAAGAATGCAGTTGATGACCAAGGGGGTTGCGCTGCACAGGGGTTTCTTTTTCTAAAGAAAAACAGAACCAGAAAAGAGAAGTCCCCCCAGAAAAGAGAAGTCCCCCAAATTGTGCTGAGACCAGGAACAGGGAACCAGCTGCAGCACAGAGGCATGGCGCAAGCGGCCAGGGATGAGAGCAGGGTTGGTTTTGTTCAACGGAACTGGCTCTGGTGTTGAGCCTGTCACGAAGTCGACAGTAAAGTCAGTAGCTCAGCCAGAGGCTAGGGGGCTATTAGAGGAGCAGGTGGGCGAGGTCCTGTGGCCTGTGAGGAGCAGTAGGTCGGTAGCTCAGCCAGAGGCTAGGGGGCTATTAGAGGAGCAGGTGGGCGAGGTCCTGTGGCCTGTGAGGAGCAGTAGGTCGGTAGCTCAGCCAGAGGCTAGGGGGCTATTAGAGGAGCAGGTGGGCGAGGTCCTGTGGCCTGTGAGGAGCAGTAGGTCGGTAGCTCAGCCAGAGGCTAGGGGGCTATTAGAGGAGCAGGTGGGCGAGGTCCTGTGGCCTGTGAGGAGCAGTAGGTCGGTAGCTCAGCCAGAGGCTAGGGGGCTATTAGAGGAGCAGGTGGGCGAGGTCCTGTGGCCTGTGAGGAGCAGTAGGTCGGTAGCTCAGCCAGAGGCTAGGGGGCTATTAGAGGAGCAGGTGGGCGAGGTCCTGTGGCCTGTGAGGAGCAGTAGGTCGGTAGCTCAGCCAGAGGCTAGGGGGCTATTAGAGGAGCAGGTGGGCGAGGTCCTGTGGCCTGTGAGGAGCAGTAGGTCGGTAGCTCAGCCAGAGGCTAGGGGGCTATTAGAGGAGCAGGTGGGCGAGGTCCTGTGGCCTGTGAGGAGCAGTAGGTCGGTAGCTCAGCCAGAGGCTAGGGGGCTATTAGAGGAGCAGGTGGGCGAGGTCCTGTGGCCTGTGAGGAGCAGTAGGTCGGTAGCTCAGCCAGAGGCTAGGGGGCTATTAGAGGAGCAGGTGGGCGAGGTCCTGTGGCCTGTGAGGAGCAGTAGGTCGGTAGCTCAGCCAGAGGCTAGGGGGCTATTAGAGGAGCAGGTGGGCGAGGTCCTGTGGCCTGTGAGGAGCAGTAGGTCGGTAGCTCAGCCAGAGGCTAGGGGGCTATTAGAGGAGCAGGTGGGCGAGGTCCTGTGGCCTGTGAGGAGCAGTAGGTGGGTAGCTCAGCCAGAGGCTAGGGGGCTATTAGAGGAGCAGGTGGGCGAGGTCCTGTGGCCTGTGAGGAGCAGTAGGTGGGTAGCTCAGCCAGAGGCTAGGGGGCTATTAGAGGAGCAGGTGGGCGAGGTCCTGTGGCCTGTGAGGAGCAGTAGGTCGGTAGCTCAGCCAGAGGCTAGGGGGCTATTAGAGGAGCAGGTGGGCGAGGTCCTGTGGCCTGTGAGGAGCAGTAGGTCGGTAGCTCAGCCAGAGGCTAGGGGGCTATTAGAGGAGCAGGTGGGCGAGGTCCTGTGGCCTGTGAGGAGCAGTAGGTCGGTAGCTCAGCCAGAGGCTAGGGGGCTATTAGAGGAGCAGGTGGGCGAGGTCCTGTGGCCTGTGAGGAGCAGTAGGTCGGTAGCTCAGCCAGAGGCTAGGGGGCTATTAGAGGAGCAGGTGGGCGAGGTCCTGTGGCCTGTGAGGAGCAGTAGGTGGGTAGCTCAGCCAGAGGCTAGGGGGCTATTAGAGGAGCAGGTGGGCGAGGTCCTGTGGCCTGTGAGGAGCAGTAGGTCGGTAGCTCAGCCAGAGGCTAGGGGGCTATTAGAGGAGCAGGTGGGCGAGGTCCTGTGGCCTGTGAGGAGCAGTAGGTCGGTAGCTCAGCCAGAGGCTAGGGGGCTATTAGAGGAGCAGGTGGGCGAGGTCCTGTGGCCTGTGAGGAGCAGTAGGTCGGTAGCTCAGCCAGAGGCTAGGGGGCTATTAGAGGAGCAGGTGGGCGAGGTCCTGTGGCCTGTGAGGAGCAGTAGGTGGGTAGCTCAGCCAGAGGCTAGGGGGCTATTAGAGGAGCAGGTGGGCGAGGTCCTGTGGCCTGTGAGGAGCAGTAGGTGGGTAGCTCAGCCAGAGGCTAGGGGGCTATTAGAGGAGCAGGTGGGCGAGGTCCTGTGGCCTGTGAGGAGCAGTAGGTCGGTAGCTCAGCCAGAGGCTAGGGGGCTATTAGAGGAGCAGGTGGGCGAGGTCCTGTGGCCTGTGAGGAGCAGTAGGTCGGTAGCTCAGCCAGAGGCTAGGGGGCTATTAGAGGAGCAGGTGGGCGAGGTCCTGTGGCCTGTGAGGAGCAGTAGGTGGGTAGCTCAGCCAGAGGCTAGGGGGCTATTAGAGGAGCAGGTGGGCGAGGTCCTGTGGCCTGTGAGGAGCAGTAGGTCGGTAGCTCAGCCAGAGGCTAGGGGGCTATTAGAGGAGCAGGTGGGCGAGGTCCTGTGGCCTGTGAGGAGCAGTAGGTCGGTAGCTCAGCCAGAGGCTAGGGGGCTATTAGAGGAGCAGGTGGGCGAGGTCCTGTGGCCTGTGAGGAGCAGTAGGTCGGTAGCTCAGCCAGAGGCTAGGGGGCTATTAGAGGAGCAGGTGGGCGAGGTTCTGTGGCCTGTGAGGAGCAGTAGGTCGGTAGCTCAGCCAGAGGCTAGGGGGCTATTAGAGGAGCAGGTGGGCGAGGTCCTGTGGCCTGTGAGGAGCAGTAGGTCGGTAGCTCAGCCAGAGGCTAGGGGGCTATTAGAGGAGCAGGTGGGCGAGGTCCTGTGGCCTGTGAGGAGCAGTAGGTCGGTAGCTCAGCCAGAGGCTAGGGGGCTATTAGAGGAGCAGGTGGGCGAGGTCCTGTGGCCTGTGAGGAGCAGTAGGTCGGTAGCTCAGCCAGAGGCTAGGGGGCTATTAGAGGAGCAGGTGGGCGAGGTCCTGTGGCCTGTGAGGAGCAGTAGGTCGGTAGCTCAGCCAGAGGCTAGGGGGCTATTAGAGGAGCAGGTGGGCGAGGTCCTGTGGCCTGTGAGGAGCAGTAGGTCGGTAGCTCAGCCAGAGGCTAGGGGGCTATTAGAGGAGCAGGTGGGCGAGGTCCTGTGGCCTGTGAGGAGCAGTAGGTCGGTAGCTCAGCCAGAGGCTAGGGGGCTATTAGAGGAGCAGGTGGGCGAGGTCCTGTGGCCTGTGAGGAGCAGTAGGTCGGTAGCTCAGCCAGAGGCTAGGGGGCTATTAGAGGAGCAGGTGGGCGAGGTCCTGTGGCCTGTGAGGAGCAGTAGGTCGGTAGCTCAGCCAGAGGCTAGGGGGCTATTAGAGGAGCAGGTGGGCGAGGTCCTGTGGCCTGTGAGGAGCAGTAGGTCGGACTAGATGATCATGATGGTCCCTTCTGGTGGAGGTCACAGGGCCCCTTCTGCAGTGGAGGTAGCGGTGCCATTCCCATTGACCTCACCGTGAAGCCAACGTCTCTGCTAGAGCTGCATGGGAACCAGGCCTATTGCCCAGGGGTAGATCTGCCTATCTCCATTTTACTTCCCCTTCTGAAACGAAAACCAAGAGTTTCAAAATGCCCCGTGAAATACGATTCTGAGAAGAACTCATCAGCTATGCCAAGAAGGTCGCCACAAGGACCCAGCCTGACCTCTGCTGCGACACATAATTCCGAAAGCCGATCTTTCAGAGAAACATCCTATCTTGATTTTAACATTGCCGGGACAGAGAACCCACCACAGCCTTTGGGATGTGGTTCCAACGCTCAATTCCCCTCACCGTTGAAAATTTGCACCTGATTTCCAGGCTGAATTTGTAAAGCGTCAACTTCCAGCCGTTGGATCATGTTAGATCTTCGTAGGCTGATGGAAGAACCCTCAATTATCCAATTTCTCATCCCCCCATAGGCACTTATAAATTGTGATCAAGTCACCCCATAACCTTCTATTTCTTTATCTCAATAGATCAAGCTCCTGGAGTCTCTCACTCTAGGCAGGTTTCCTACTCCTTGAATCTTTCTCATAGCTCTTCTCTGTCCCCTCTTAGATTTATCAACATCCTCCTGTGAATCTACAGGGTCCATAATTCAAGATTTCGAGGCTGTTCTGACCATCTAGTGCGACCTCCCGTCTCACTCAGAGCTGGGCACAGGATGTCAGTAGCCGTCGGACCAGTGAGTTGAGGGAAATGTCGTGTTTTGATGAAATCAGAACAGTTTTTGGCCCAAAAGGAACCCAGATCACAGATGGCGTCATCACTTGAAGATTATCTGTTCTGTTCATTCCCTCTGAAGCACCTGGCATTGGCCACTGTTGGAAGACAGGATACTGGGCTAGATGGAGCTTTGGTTTGACCCAGCAAGGCCATTCCTATGTTCTTATGACCTCTCAGCTGGAACGGGGAGAAAAGATTTTGTTCTGAGTTTGATTTTTAAAAACCTTTCCGTATAGAAAGATTTCTGCTGCAACAACTTGCTCCAAAATGAAAAATCAAAGTGTTCGGTTTTGAAAGGGTCCAAACGGATCATCATCAACATGCTTCATTTTGGGGCAGGTTTGTTTAGTGACATTTTGCCAAAATTGATACTTTTTTCTAAATATTTCAATTTTGACAAAACCAGCATGTGGGGAGGAAAATTTTCCAACCAGCTTTGGCCCATGATGCAAACACGAGTTTTTGATTTGCCGATCACCCTCCTTCAATGAGTCAGCCGGTCCCCCTGCCCTGGGGCCAGGTCAGAGCCAGTGCCCCCTAGAGGGGAAAGTCCCCGTGTCCCATTCCCCTGAGCAAACCATCCCCCCACCTGGGGGCCAGATCAGAGCCAGCACTCCCTAGAGGGGAAGGAACCTGTGTCCCATTCCCCTGAGCCAGCCAGTCCCCACCCTGGGGCCGGATCAGAGCTGAAACGGACTCAGATGAGGGCCCGAGCTTTGCAGCTGAGCACATCTGCCCAATCCAGATCACACTTAGGTCCCACCATGGATGGGTCAGACGTCCAGGAGGTCAGCATTGTCCTGGGGCCCGGTGAGCTGGTAGGTCCACCAGGTTCCACGGCATGGAGCATTTTAAGTTCCTTGGTCGGGGCGGGGAGGTTTTTGCAACCGTTTCTGGCTGAGTCACAGTGAGTGATGGGGTGGGGTGAGGAGCAACCCGGCTTCCTTCCCGTTCTCAGGGACCACAGAAGACAAACCTGACAGAGGCTACAGCTAATGTGAGGAGCATGTCAACCACAGGAAAGCAGCCCGGGTGAGAAGAGCGACTGGCCCGAAACAAGGGCACGTGCTGTCTGTGGTAGAATGAGCAAGGAGTTGCCTGAGGTAACCAAGAGAATACGCTCCTTTCTAAGGGCTTCTGAGAACCCAGGAGTCCGGGTTCTTTCCCCTCTCCTATTCTCTCTCCCTCCTCTCCTTTTCTCCCCCCCCCCGGCTTTCCCATTAACCACAGACTCCCATCTCTGGAGGGAAGAAGCCGGGAAGGTTGCAATGGCAGGATCTGAGCGAACCCAGAGGTTCTAGCATAACAGGGTTGCACCGTCCAGGAGCTGGGAGGGAACCTGAGCAGAACAGCTTAGCCCCACTTGTAAAGCATCACAACCTCCCCCACGGGAGGCGGGATTCATGAGCTTCATGTGACTGGTGGGGAAACTGAGGCACGGGGCGGGGCAGGTGATCAGACACTGGAATTTTTTTTCTGCCCTGGGTCCCCATCCTGGGATTTTCCTTGAATTTCATAAATGACAAACCCCCAAGGCTGGTCCCTAGCCTGTGTCCATCCTAGCCTGCTTGTGATCACAGCTGTAGTGGAGCAGGTCAGCCAGGGTCAGCGTTTGGCTGGGAGACCTCCCTGGGTGGTGAAAGGGGGTGAAACTGATACAATAGGGGGCGCTGTGCTGTAAGGAGCAGGGTGGGGGTCTCAGTAGTGGGCGCTCTCCCCTGTGAATCAGTGCTGACCGCAATGCCTAGCGCTGTGCTAGGGGGCGCTGTTCTGCAGGGAGGAGGGCATGGACTGAGCACCTCAGATCCTGCCCTAAGTGTGGAAACGTGGGCTGTTAACAGCTGCTGTGCCCTGCTCCAGAGCCAGCTGCATTTCAGTGCTAGGCAATCTAGCCCTGGCCGGTGGCACTGGGTGGCTACTAAAAAGGAGCTGCGCCCCACCCCAGAGGCAGCTGCATCTCAGCAGGCAGCTCCAGGGTGATGAAAGGTGAGGTAGAAGGGGGCTAGTCTTTTTCTCAAGTCTCACACACCTGGACGCACCCCCAGATGGAGCCTGGCACAGCTGAGAACCAGTTAGAGGTACTTGGGAACCCGAGGCTGTGAGCTTCTCCCTAGCAGTGTCCCGTCAGCAGGGGAAGAGAAGGGGAGACGGGGGATCAAAATCCCAACAAACATTCACCACCAGTATCTGCTGATCAGGGGAGGCAGATCACACACGGCTAGTTGCCCAATGGGCACAGCACTCAGAAGAATGAGGTCGGGGGGGTGAGGGTTCCCAGCCAGGGTTCCCTCCCACCCCCATTCGACAGACAGACATTCCCCAGGGGGTACATGGAGGCGCCCATCTGGATGGTGTCTGGATGGGATTCTTCACCCAGCTTCCAGTACCCAGTCCCGGCAGGTGCCCACTCCGGCGCCCCAACTACCAACAGCTGTCGCCGGCGGCTGCCCCTGTTCAGTGGCTCTTGCCCATCCCTGAAAACTCTGAACCCCGATACTGCAGCCACCCCAGGTCACAGTCATGAGAGGATGTGCCGATGAGCCAACATCTCGGGAGAGGGTGGAGTGAGGGAGGAAGGGGGGATCCCTGGCCAGGGGGGCCTGGTTGGGGGGAGGGGGGGTCAGGGGTGCAGGCAGAGGGAGGAGAGATCCCAGGCCGTGGGGGCTGGTTGTGGGGCGTGGGAGCCGGGGCGGGGGCAAGAAGAGGGAGGGGGGATCCCAGGCCGGGGAGGTGCTGGTTCGGGGGAGAGGAGGCTGGGGGGGCAGGCGGAGGGAGGGAGGGGGGATTCCAGGCCGGGGGAGGCTGGTTGGGGGGAGGGGAAGCACTTGGGTCTGCAGGAAGGAAAGGGCTGGGGAAGCCCAGGGCAGGGGGGAGTTCCCCCTTTCCCTCCCCCCGCACATCATCACAGGGGTCCCCCCTGCCGCAGGATAGATGCCATCGACCGGGTTTCTCAGGCGGCTGGAATCTGGATCAACCGGTGCTGGGGGACCAGGGACGTGGTTCGGGGCAGGGGGGAGAACCCCCCTTCCAGTGCCCCCCCCAGCACCTCCTGCTGGGAGAGGCTGAGACTGAAGTAGCCATGAGCCCCCATCCTGCACACAGCGCCCCCTGCCGGGGTGGGGGGGGGAGGGAGGCTGGCTGGCAGCAGAGCCAGCTCCCCCCACCAGGTGGTGCTGCTGCCCCTCACCCTCCCAGCTTCATTTATATTCCAGCCACGCAGTCCCCCCGCCCCCCTAACCCAAAATTGCAGCATCTCCCCCACCCCCCGAGTGCCTGCCACCATCGCGCAGGGGAGGGGAGGGGAGGGGAGGGGAAATGGCAGAGTGAAGGAGCTGTAATTTTTAGAGGCCTGGGATTGCCCCTCACTCTTGACCCGCAGCCCCTGCTAGTCCAGCCCTGGTCCGTCCCCCGCAGCCCTGCCGGTGCCCCTCACTCCCGACCCGCAGCCCCCTGCTGTTCATCTGGCATTGGATTCTCTCTGTTGTTTCCCTCTGTCTGTGCCCGTATCACAGGGGCGGGGGGGGGGCATGCCAGCCCCATCTGTCCTCTCCTTGCCCTCACCACCCAAGTGAATTTGCTTCTCAATGAATTGAATTTCTGTCCCTGGTGCTTTGGGCTGGGGGGGCCGGGGTATTTGGGGTATTTGCGGGGCCTCGCCATTGGGTGCTTTAAAACAAGAGAAAAGGCTGAGGGCATGAAAGCGGTGAGGGCAGCAGAGCAAGGCGGAAGAAAAGGAGCCAGGGAGGGGAAAGCGGGACTGAGGAAGGAATGGGAAATAGAGACAAGGAGGGGGGGGGGATAGCTCAGTGGTTTGAGCATTGGCCTGCTAAACTCAGAGTTGTGAGCTCAGTCCTTGAGGGGGCCATTTAGGGAACTGGGGTAAAAATCTGTCTGGGGGTTGGTTCTGCTTTGAGCAGCGGGTTGGACTAGAACCTCCTGAGGTCCCTTCCAACCCTGAGATTCTATGAGAAAGAGGGGAGGAGAGACATCACAAGGGGCTGAGAGGAAGCAAGAATAAAAGGAAGGGCTGAGGGAGAAGCCAGTGGCTTTTTTGTCTCGTGGGGAGGGGGTCTTCACCTGGCAACGGGAGGCTGAGAGATTATCAGCAAAGGGTTATCTGTACTGCACAGCTACTAACACAGGCCCAGCCAGTCAGTGAAAGAGCCCAGGAGTCCAGGGTCCCAGCCAGTCAGTGAAAAAGCCCAGGAGTCCAGGGTCCCAGCCCTCCTCCCCCACGCTCTAACCACTAGATCCCACTGCCTCCTAGATCTGGGGAATGGAACCCAGGTGTCCTGGCTCCTAGACTCCCCTCCCCTCCCCTCACAGAGCAGGGGATAGAACCCAGGCATCCTGGTTCCCAGCCCCCTCTCCTCTAGCCACTGGACCCCATCATATCCCTCTGGGGGTCAGCCCCTCCTGGAGGGGCTGCAGGGACAAACACACACACAGAGCAGGGCTCATCCTCTCCTGCAGGAGGCAGCAGTGACACACACACACACACACACACACACACACACACACACACACACACACACACACACACCCCTCTCTAACAGGAGCCCTCCTTCAACACCTCACCCACGGGATTTCCTTCTGGTTCTCTGTTCATCACAACTTCAGCTCAGAACAAGCTGCTGGGCTTAGGGGGGCCCCGTGGGCCACATCCTTGCAACCGCACCCTAAGGCTCAGTGATCCTCCGTGGACCAGGGGCTCTGTCCATTGGGAAAAAGGCCACAAGACCAATAAAAACCAGGCGGTTCATTTACAAACCCTTCCTTTGCCCGTTGGCTCCCTGGAGAATCCAGTTTCAGCAAATAGACGAGAACCACTCCAGGGGGGCGCCTTCAAAGGGGCTGATAACCGGAGCAACTACATTATCATCCCCTAGTGTGAGCCCACGTCCTGATATTAGGGGTTTTGTCTTAGTCAGGCAACTCTACACCTGCTCCGAAAAATAAGTGTCCCAATTTTTCACACGTGCTATCTGGTCACCCTACCATCCCCCCTCCTAGAGGAGTTACAGACACGTTCCGTTCGAGGAGAGATTAAAAAGACTGGGACAGTTCAGCTTGGTATAGAGACGACTAAGGGGGGATATGCTAGAGGTCTACAAAATCATGACTGGTGGAGATCAGTGGTTTTCAACTGTTTTTCATTTACAGACTCCTAAAAAATTCCAAAGGGAGGTGCGGATGATTCATTTATGGATGATTATTATTGGTAAAAAGCAGGGCGGGGACAGACAGGAGAGCAAGGTGGAGACAGACAGGAGAGCGGGGTGGTGACTGCCAGGAGAGTGGGGCAGGGACAGGCGGGAGAGTGAGGCGGGGACAGACGGGAGAGCGGGGCGGAGCAGAGAGGAGACTGACAGGATAGCAGGGCGGGGACAGACGGGAAAGTGTGATGGAGCGGGGAAGAGACTGATGAGAGAGTGGGATGGGGACAGATGGGAGAGTGGAGCAGAGCGGGGCAGAGACTGACAGGAGAGCGGGGCTGGGACAGACGGGAGAGCGGGGCGGAGCGGGGAAGAGACTGATGAGAGAGTGGGATCGGATGGGGACAGATGGGCAAGTGGAGCAGAGCGGGGCGGGGACAGATGGGAGAGCGGGGTGGGGACAGCTGGGAGAGCGGGGTGGGGACAGATGGGGGGAGGACACAGATGAGAGAGAGGGGTAATACTCGCTGGGTATGTCTACGCTGCCAATGGCAGTAGGTCTCACAGCCTGGATCTGGGTCTGCACTACAGGCTAAAAATAGCAGTGTAGACGGTCCCAGTCGGGCTTGGAGACCCACCCCCCTTTGCTGGGTTTTGGATCCCCAGTGGGAATGTCTAGCCCTGTAGTGTGAGCTCCGTGAGCCTGAGTCAGTTGACCTGGGCTCTAAGATGTGCCACCATGGATAGACTTACCCATTGTCCTTCCCTTTAGGTCAACACTATCTCCACCTTGTGTTTCTCTTCCTTTCCCTTTATACTCTCCTCTCTGACTTCCTGATGAGCGCTCAGAGTCCATTGGAAGCCAGAGCTCCCAGAAGGAATGACTGACCGACACTAGGAAGGTGAAAGCCACAAGACCCCACAAGATGATGTCTCCCATCTGGGATCTTGGGGGTCATCCAAGCTTCTGATGCATCCTCCTCCTTTGCACTTTCAGCTTCATGCTCTCCATCCAGATGGGACTTGGGGGATAATTTCCATTGGCTGGAAGGAGTTACAGGGATTGAGAAATGGGGAACTCTGGCACAGGTGGGGCCATGGGGGCGTGGGGTGGGGAAGGCCATGATTCACTGAATCTAGCCTCCACCGAAAAACACAGTCCTGCCCACCCTGGAAGGACTTCCCTTCTAGGAGGGATATGATAAGAACATAACCCATGGAACGTCATGCCTAGGAATATCGTGAAGGCCAAAAATATAACTGGGTTCAAAAAAGAATTAGAGAAGTTCATGGAGAGTAGGTCCATCAATGGCTATTGGCCAAGATCATCAGAGATGCAACCCCATGCTCTGGATGTCCTAAACCTCCGACTGCCAGAAGCTGGGAGTGGACAACAAAGGATGGATCACTCAATGATTGCCCTGTTCTGTCCCTTCCCTGTGAAGCATCTGGGAACGACCAGTGTTGGAAGACAGGATACTGGGCTAGGTGGACCACTGACCTGATGTCCTTGTGTTCCCTCTAAGAAGGACATTGTCCATCACTCACTCTAGCCAGCAGTCATGGAGGGCAGCTGGCGAGTGTCAGGCACTTGTGCCATATGGGCAGCCATCGAACTGGGCCTAGAGCCAGCAATTTCAGTTCACCCAAGGAGCTGCTGGGGAAGTGGGGGAATGACTCTTGGTTACTGCCAAAGTGGGTTGGGATTGGAGCCGATGGTGCTAAGAGGAAATGTGATAGGACAGACAGAGCCCTCCGGTTGGGGCACCCTGCCACCCTTGTAGGTGAAGGGGGGGTGACGAACACAGTATCTTGGAGGCTATTGCATCAACTTTGTCAACGTGAGCTACACCTGGTGTGGGCCAGAGATCTCGTTCCAACATCATGGGGAAGGTTCGCTGAGTTTCCTTCCCCCTGGGAAAGTGTGAGCTGCAGGATATGAGCTCAGACGAGACCTGAAACCACCAGGAATTGCAGGGGGACTGCAAATCCCAAGTCCGGAGGGAGCCCTGCCCGTAGAGAGGTGAGGTCACATCAGGGCGCTTGAGAAGGTCACAGAACCATCTCCTGAGCCACACGGCCACTACTGAAAGGAGCTGCCCACAGTCACAGGTCCATCGCCTCCTTGTTTCCCACAATGTCTTGCAACGTGGCCCACTCGTCTCCGAGACTAGAAAGCCCATCGCTCCGAGAGCCAATCATATCTACCCAATGGTCTCCACTCCATGAGCTTTCCACCCGGTCCTGATATGGCCTCCATCGCTGAAGGTACTGGATGACTCCCAAATATTTAGGAGATTTGCCCTCACAGATCCCCACTCAGACAAGGGGTGTGCGACCTTCTCAACATGACGTGTATTTCCATCAATTCATGGCTTCCGAGTCCAGAAGAGACCACAGCGGCCATCCCGTCCGGCTTCCTGTATAACACGGGCCATAGGACTGCCCTGAATGAATTCCTGCTTCAGCCTAGAGTCGATCGTACTGAAAAATATCCCGTCTTCATTGAAACACAGCCAGTGATGCCACCATGTCCCTGGGGAAATTGTCCCCCTGATTAATCATCCTCAGTCTTACAAATGGACACCTTATTTCTGGTCTGAATTTGTGCAGATTCAGCTTCCAGACACTGGCTCGGGTTAGACGTTTCTGAGCTAGATTGCAGAGCCCATTCGCACATATCTGGTCCCCATCTAGGTACTCACAAACTGGGATCAAGTCTCCCCCCCGCCTTAACTTTCTCTTTCGTGAGCTAGAGCGCAGTTGACAAATGGGGAAACTGAATCACAGAGAGTAACAGGAGCATAAAGAAGCTAAGCACCCAACTCCCACTGGATTGCAGGGGGATTTAGGCACTTTGACAACACAAGCTTTTCCCCAGGTCACACTGGAAGTCTATGGCAGAGCAGCAGATGAACCCAGGTCACCAGAGCCCAGCTCCAATCCCTTAAACAAAAACACAACCTTCCTCTCCTCACACAGACAGGTGCTTTGACCCTTGCCATCCTCATCTCCCGGCTGAGTCTGCACCAATACAAAGAAATAGTCACATTAAAAAAAAACTCACAATGCAGCATTAGCCTGTGGGACTCCTTGCCACATGAGCTCATTTTGAGCCCGGGAGCAAAGCAGCAGTCCAAATAGGGTGAAACACGTCTATGTGAAAGACAAGACTATTACAGCTCTAACTCCTAACAAAATAACCAGCAGCTTTGGAAGGCAGCTGAACTCTGCCGATACTGTTCTAGGGTTGATTTCTACTTAAGCTTCAGAGGATTAGGTGTTTAAATCAATAAACTGCCATGGCTCTGAGAAGGGAGTGTGCTCTACTGGTTAGAGCATGGGAAACTGGGATTCCAACTGGGGGGACTGGGTGGTGTGGGGGTGTGGGGAATGGCACAGGGCCTTTGCCCTGTAGGGGGTGCCGGCTCTGATCCAACCCCAGGGGTGGGGAGACTGGCTGGCTCAGGGAATGAGATATGGGATCTGTTCCTTTTTCTAATCCAGCCCCACCTTGATGGACTCTCACCAAATTTGGTGGGTGTGTGGGGAGATTAGGGTGCACCAGGTCTGATCGGGGGGGGGGAATCAAAGCCAGTTCCAGCCTCTATGAAGAGACCATTGCTTCATTGCAAGGTATCGCAGGAGATAGTGCATCACCCCAGCTGGCCTGCCCGGGGTTTTCACATTTCCGAGGGGGAACTGGAGGCTTGGCCTGGCATCTGCATTTCCTGCCACAGGGGATGTGCAGAGGGGACAAGTCTCTAATTGCAGCTTGGAGACGGCACCGGCGGCAGAACTGAGAACCCAGCTCCCAGCCCCCGAGCTACCAGCTCTGCATGGCGCTAACTCTCCTTCTGCCCGTGCTGGGTAAGTGACCTCCCTCGGGCCTCACCCCACCTGTCTGTCCTGAGCTCACTGCATCCCTCGGTCCCACATCCGGACCCCTCGTCCCCTCTCTTCTCTCTTTCAGCCTGTCTCCAGATCCCCCCCCGGCCAGCGTCCCCCGCAGGTAACGCTCTCGCCTAGAGGGGAAGGAGGGGTTTTCTACCCCGAGCCCATGTCCACCCCTGTGGATGGCTCAAGGGGCCCCATAGGAACCAAGGTCTGTTGACTCCACCAGCCTGTCCCTGACAGCAGCCAGTGCCCAAAAGCGTGGGGTAATCTGACCCTCACTCGAATCTCTCATCTTGATCCTTAGTGGGTAGAGATTGGGTTAATGCTTGAAGCTTGAGGCTTTATACCCCTGGCAACATTTGCATTGGCATACATTCTGATAGCTTGTGGCAGTCAGATAAATATCTCAGCCCTCTCTGAATCCTGTTAAGTCCTTTACCTCAACCCACAGGCTCACTTGCCTACTCCCCTTCCAAAGCGTCTCCTGTGGAAGCCAACTATCCACTTTGTCCACGCTCAGGAGGTGGCCTCTGAGGGAAATGAGTTGAAGGGTCTTGGGTCATATCACACGTAGATCTGCCCCATGCTGTGGCACTGAGTTCCACAGTCTCATTTGCCTCTTGCTCTTTCAAAATGTTGTATAAGAAATCAAACTGTCTGCTTCAGTCAAGACTCACATGATGGCCGCTGAGGGACACGAGTCAGAGGGTCTCAGCCCATATCATAGTTAAAGCTGGAACCCCATTGTTTTTTTTTTTCATTGAGAAATGCCACTTTGTTGAAAGCAAATGTTTTGAGGAGAAAAATGGTTAAGCTAGTTTTGAGATTTCGGGTGAAAGTAGCTTTGGCGTTGTTGAACCAGAAACTTTCATTTTTCTGAGGCAAAATTTTTGGAAATGTTAGTAAATTTCCACTACAAAAGAGTTGGAGAACCAAATGCGGGCCTCTCAAAACCATCATTTCAATTGACCCCCAGCTGGATTGTTGCTCAGATTTAGATTCACACACTTTGAGAGATTTTGAATTTTCTTCACAATTTGGGACTGGACAAAAATGTCAAAGTGTCACAAATTCTCACATGCCGGGAAAACTGTCTTGCCCCCGAACACCCACCCACGTACCCATGCAATGAGTAGCTGTGATCTCCCCACACACAAACATGCTCAATGGCTGAAGAGTGAGTCATGTAATGGTTCAATTTTGGGGGTTCTCTGGATGTTAGCAGGATGGTGTACGGAGAGCTCACCCAGCTGTCGCCTGTCCTGGGAAGGAGACAGTCTGTTCCTCAGGGGCTGCTAACATGGCCTGCAGAGGAAATGTTTTAAATGGTTTATGAATAGACTTCCGTTCCCACCCGCCCCCGGTATGCAGTCATGGAGGGAAGCTCATTTGTGAATTGCACTCGCTACTCAGCTTCCTCATTTTTCCTAGTCATGGCCAGGACAAATCTGCTCCAATGCACACGAAGAGCAACTCCTTCCTTAGCCCTGCCCTGCCCTGAGAGACAGGGGCCGCAGGAGTGGGGCAGGGCCTTTCCCCCGTAAACACACTCACATAAAACTTGTGGTTAGACTGCGGATCTCCTGCCCACAGGATGTTGCAAAGGCCAAGAGTTAACAAGGTTCAAAGCGGGGAGGGACCTTTATGTGGATTACGAGAGCATCTGGGTTTATCAGGATTAATGTCATTAGATCTTCTTAGACCTTAGTCCTCTAGAGTGAACAGTCTGTTATCACATTTTTGGTCCCCCTGTAGGTACTGATGTCTGGAATCACCTCACCCGTTATCCTGATCTTTGGTAAACTAATAGATTGAGCTCATTGAGTCTCTCATTCTAATCCTTTAATCATTCTCGTAGCTCTTCCCTGACCCCTCTCCAATTTATCACCATCCTTCCTGAATTGGGGACACCAGAATTCCGGATGCAGGATTCCGGCAGCGGTCGCCCCAGTCTCAACTACAGGGGCTAAATAACCTCTCTAGTCCCATCCGAGATTCTTGTTTATGCCTCCAAAGATCACGTTAGCCCTTTTGGCCATGGAGTCGCAGGAGGAGCTCACGGTTTAAAAGATTACTCACCACGACCGCACAGCTATCGCACTTTCCCTGTTCCAGCCATTGCTCAGTACACCCTCGCGGCTCCACTGACCTTATTTTCCTCAGCCTTTGGAGGCAGCTGTGTGTTTGAGAATGAGACATATCAAATTGTAGAGAAGGAGACTGGAATTTTCCTGTCTTGAGTGCAGGGGACTGGATTAGAAAACGTTTTGAGGTCCCTTCCACTCCTACAATTCTATAACCACTCGGGCTGGGCAAAAATTTGCCACATAGAACATTTTTTCATCCAGAAATGCAGATTCGGTGATGTCAAAACATTTCATAACTATGTGTGAATTTCATCCCATTTTTCATTTAGGGAAATGAAACAAAATGGAGAGTTTTGATCTTTTCTAAATGAAAGAATGTTTCCTTTCAACATTTCCTTCTATGTTAATTTTTTTTAAATGTCAGAAATCTGTAAAAATGCTCAAAGTTAAAACAAGACATTTTGATTTTGTCTAAACTAAATGGTTCCTTCAATGCTAAATGATTTTTTGCTGTTGTTACTTTTTGGTGTGCCACATATTTCAGAAATGTTCAGTCCAACGCAAAACATTTTCTTTTTGACTTTTCGAACAAAAAAAAATCCATTTTTCAAACAGCTCCACTCATAATGCAATAAAAAGAGTGAAATTGATAAAATGGCAAATTCAAAACCAGCCAAAAGAAATATTTTTTTCCCGCACAACAGATCATTGGGCTTTGGAACTCACTGCCACAAGACATGGCTGAGGACACAAGTTTAGCAAGATGCAAAGAGGGGATTGTATGTTTAACAAGAATAGCCAGAATAATGCTAACAAAAAACACTGGAAGGGATATTAAACTTCATGCTTCAGGGCTTAGGCCAATCAGTAACTCTTAGAGATCAGGAGGAGAGATTATTCCACATCCTCAAGGTCCCATGCAGCTTCTCCTGAAACATCCGCACTGAGACGAGATACTGCGTTGGGTGACCTGGAGTCTGATCCAGGTGGCAATCCCTCTGTTGCTATGGGACTGTGCCCTGGGGTCAGCTGAAGAAGTTCAGTTCCTGGGAAGGTTAGGAAGTGGGCTGGGATGGCTCCATAGACTGCAAGTTTGGGATGGCATGGTGGTAGGGGTGGGCGCGGGGGCATCTAACCTCTATCACACTCTACTTGCTGCAGCTTTTACTAATTTGTGGGTATTGTGGTCTAGAGCTGTCCTGGTCAGCTGCATGACCCGGGACAAGTCATTTCCACACCCCGTGCCTCAGTTTCCCCATCTGTAAAATGGGGATAATGAGACAGACCTCATGCTTGGAGATTGACTGATGAAAAGCGCTAGGAAATATTATTATTAAACCACTTTTTGTTTCCAGATGTAGCTTCCCTGAAGCCATTGCTGACTGTGAGCCCAGACTATTCCACCTACCGTGTTGGCGATTCTGTTACCTTCACATGCTTAACACCCAAAGGGCACCAGGCCATGCAATTCCAGTTTCTAAGGGATGGAGCTGAAGTGGACTCTCCAGAGACCCAAAGTCAGCTTCCCTATACCTACAATCTGCCTAGTCTAAATGTGCATGACTCCGGGTCCTACCACTGTAGGTACTGGACACATGGGCAGAAGATCCTGTCCAAACTGAGTGATCCTATCACCCTAAATGTCTACGGTGAGTTGATGTTATCAGGTGGAGAGTCTTCCAGCTACAATGGCCCCATCGCTCAGTGGTTAGAGCCTCGCTCTTATAGACTAGACTAGGTGTTAGCATTTCAATTCTCACTGGGGCTTGGAAGAATATTTTGTGCTCTACCTCAACCACAATATATGGGCTCAATGGACGAATGATTGGGTGGGACTCTCTGGCCTGTGTTATCCTACAGGAGGTCAGGGTAGATGATCACAGAAGGTCCCTTCTGACTGGAATTCTTTGCCAAAGGATGTCGTGGAGACCAAGCTTCAAGGCTTAGGCCAATCAGTAACTCTTAGAGATCAGGAGGAGAGATTATTCCACATCCTCAAGGTCCCATGCAGCTTCTCCTGAAACATCCACACTGAGACGAGATACTGCGTTGGGGGACCTGGAGTCTGATCCAGGTGGCAATCCCTCTGTTGCTATGGGACTGTGCCCTGGGGTCAGCTGAAGAAGTTCAGTTCCTGGGCAGGTTAGGAAGTGAGCTGGGATGACTCCATAGACTGCAAGTTTGGGATGGCATGGTGGTAGGGGTGGGGGCAAGGGCGAGGGCATCTAGCCTCTATCACACTCTATTTGCTGCACCTTTTACTCATTTGTGGGTATTGTGGCCTAGAGCTGTCCTGGCCAGCTGCATGATCTGGGACAAGTCATTTCCCCACCCTGTGCCTCAGTTTCCCCATCTGTAAAATGGGGATAATGAGACAGACCTCATGCTTGGAGACTGACTGATGAAAAGCGCTAGGAAATATTATCATTAAACCACTTTTTGCTTCCAGATGAAGCTTCCCTGAAGCCATTGCTGACTGTAAGCCCAGACTATTCCACCTACCGTGTTGGCGATTCTGTTACCTTCACATGCTTAACACCCAAAGGGCACCAGGCCATGCAATTCCAGTTTCTAAGGGATGGAGCTGAAGTGGACTCTCCAGAGACCCAAAGTCAGCTTCCCGATACCTACAATCTGCCTAGTCTAAATGTGCATGACTCCGGGTCCTACCACTGTAGGTACTGGACAGATGGGCAGAAGATCCCGTCCAAACTGAGTGATCCTATCACCCTAAATGTCTACGGTGAGTCGATGTTATCAGGTGGAGAGTCTTCCAGCTACAATGGCCCCATCGCTCAGTGGTTAGAGCCTCGCTCTTATAGACTAGGTGTTAGCATTTCAATTGTCACTGGGGCTTGGAAGAGTATTTAGTGCTTTACCTCAACCACAATATGTGGGCTCAATGGACGAATGATTGGGTGGGACTCTCTGGCCTGCGTTATCCTACAGGAGGTCAGGGTAGATGATCACAGAAGGTCCCTTCTGACTGGAATTCTTTGCCAAAGGATGTCGTGGAGACCAAGACTATAACAGGGTTCAGAAAAGAATTAGATAAGTTCCTGGAGGATAGGTCCATCAATGGCTTTTAGCCAGGATGGGCAGGGATGGTGTCCCTAGCCTCTGTTTGCCAGAAGCTGGGAATGGGCAATCACTTGATGATTATCTGTTCTGTTCATTCCCTCGGGGGCACCTGGCATTGGCCACTGTTGGAAGACAGGATACTAGGCTAGATGGACCTTTGGTCTGGCCCAGTATGGCTGTTTTTATGTTCCTATGTACAAGACTAAGCTATTCACAGGGCTGGCTGGAAAGTTTCAACCAGAGCTGTTTTTATCGAAGTATCTGGTTTTGTCTAAATCAAAACACCCTGTGGGAATGTCCCAATCTCAAGAAGTTTCAAGAGGAAGCAGACAGAACTTTACTGTAGGTTGATGAAGTTATATTTAAAAAGGACCTTGAGAAATTGGAGAATTGCCCTGAAATCCACAAGATGAAATTTGATAAAGACAAGTGCAAGTGCAAAGTGCAACACTTAGGTAGTCATTCGGAAAGGAAAAAAATCAAATGCACAACTACAGAATGGGGAATAACTGGCTAGATGGTAGTACTGCTGAAAAGGATCTGGGGGATATAGTGGATCACACATTGAAGATGAGTCAAGAGTGTGATGCAGTTGAGAAAAAGCCATATATCATCACGGGGTGGGCAAATATCATTAAAGGAGGGTCGTATGTAAGACATGGGAGGTAATTGTCCTGGTCTGCTCAGCATTGGTGAGGCCTCAACTGGAGTACTGCTCCAGTTCTAGACGCCACACTTTAGGAGAGTTGTGGAGAAATTGGAAAGAGTCCAGAAGAGAGCAACAAAAATGATGAAAGGTTTAGAAAAATCAGATCTAAGAGGAAAGGTTTAAAAAAACTGGGCATGTTTAGTCTTCAGAAAAGAGGACTGGAGGGAATGGGCTGGAAATAACTGCAAAACAGATAACAATCTGTAGCTATGTTATGGGCTGTGCAAAAGAAGATGGGGATCAATTGTTCTCCATGTCCAGTGAAGGTAGGACAAGAAGTAATGGGCTTAATCTGCAGCAAGGAAAATTAAGGTGAAATAGTAAGGTTAAATTAAGGAAACAATTTCTAACTCTAAGCGGAGCTAAGCTGTGGAATCGTCTTCCAGGGCTAGTTGTGGAATCCCCATCACTGAAGGTTTTGAAGGACAGGATGAACAAACATCCACCTGGGACAATCTAGGTTTACGTAGTCCTGCCGCAGCACAGGAGGTTGGATTTGTGACTTCTCAAGTTTCCTTCCAGCCCAACATTTAGAGGATTTTGTGAAATGTTTCATTTCAATAGTTGTACACAGTGTCGTTGGAGCAGTGTTGGTCCCAGGACATTGGCGAGACAAGGTGGGTGAAATAATACTGTTTCTTGGATCAACTTCTGTTGGTGAAAGAGACAAGCTCTCAAGCTACACAGAGCTCTTCTTTGTCTCTCCCACTAGCAGACAATTGGTCCAATAAACGATATTACCTCACCCACTATCTCAGCTAGGAAACCGGGGACCGCAAACAGGGCAGTTTGAGAGGGGGAGAAGGAGATCCCCAGCTGAATGAACAAGGTGTGAGTAGTAACCTAGGGGTGAGTGAGTTTGTTTGACTGCTTGGGTGTTTCTTTCTCTTTCAGGTTATTTCAGTTACTGGGTCAGGTGGGATTGTGTGTGTCTGGGGCCTGATTGAGCCTTCAATTTATTCATAAATGATCTGGAGAAAGGGGTAAACAGTGAGGTGGCAAAGTTTGCAGATGATACCAAACTACTCAAGATAGTTAAGACCAAAGCAGATTGTGAAGAACTTCAAAAAGATCTCACAAAACTAAGTGATTGGGCAGCAAAATGGCAAATGAAATTTAATGTGGATAAATGTAAAGTAATGCACATTGGAAAAAATAACCCCAACTATACATACAACATGATGGGGGCTAATTTAGCTACAACGAGTCAGGAAAAAGATCTTGGCGTCATCGTGGATAGTTCTCTAAAGATGTCCACGCAGTGTGCAGAGGCGGTCAAAAAAGCAAACAGGATGTTAGGAATCATTAAAAAGGGGATAGAGAATAAGACTGAGAATATATTATTGCCCTTATATAAATCCATGGTACACCCACATCTCGAATACTGTGTACAGATGTGGTCTCCTCACCTTAAAAAAGATATTCTAGCACTAGAAAAGGTTCAGAAAAGAGCAACTAAAATGATTAAGGGTTTAGAGAGGGTCCCATATGAGGAAAGATTAAAGAGGCTAGGACTCTTCAGTTTGGAAAAGAGAAGACTAAGGGGGGACATGATAGAGGTATATAAAATCATGAGTGATGTTGAGAAAGTAGATAAGGAAAAGTTATTTACTTATTCCCATAATACAAGAACTAGGGGTCACCAAATGAAATTAATAGGCAGCAGGTTTAAAACAAATAAAAGGAAGTTCTTCTTCACGCAGCGCACAGTCAACTTGTGGAACTCCTTACCTGAGGAGGTTGTGAAGGCTAGGACTACAACAATGTTTAAAAGGGGACTGGATAAATTCATGGTGGCTAAGTCCATAAATGGCTATTAGCCAGGATGGGTAAGAATGGTGTCCCTAGCCTCTGTTCGTCAGAGGATGGAGATGGATGGCAGGAGAGAGATCACTTGATCATTGCCTGTTAGGTTCACTCCTTCTGGGGCACCTGGCATTGGCCACTGTCGGTAGACAGATACTGGGCTAGATGGACCTTTGGTCTGACCCAGTACGGCCTTTCTTATGTTCTTATGTTCTTATGTTCTTTGTTCCCTGGATCATCCATGATCATGTTTGATCTTAGAATCAACCTTGTGATCACCCTCCCCCTGTGTGATTAACGACGGGGTAGGGATGACGTAGGAGAGAAGGCCTTAAAAGCCGGAGGCTAAGTGACCAAGGGGAGCTAGCTCACAGAAATCCAGGCTGGGAGGAGCATCCAGTGTGAGAGGTGACGGCTGGTGGAATCTCTCAGGAAGCAGGTGGGAGAGCTGCAGGAGGAGGTGGCTAGGCTGACGAGCATCCGTGCCCACAAGGAATTCCTCAAGAGACATCCAAGGCTGAGGAAGCTCTCCAGCTACAGACGACCGCTGTCACACCACTGGGGGAGGAGGATACGGCTCTGTCACAGGGAGGACACTGGCTGCTGGTTACTTCTGGCAGCAGGCAGTGCTCCACCCATACTCCCAACCCAACCCATCCACCTGCCCTGGCAATGAGAGACAAGGAATCATCCCCAAAAATGGAGGAGGAGAAGCCACGTACCCACAGGGCTAGGAGAATCACAGCCACCACTCCCAGGAGGAAACGTAGGGTAGTGGTGGTTGGTGACTCTCTTCTGTGGGGGATGGAGGCACCCATCTGTCACCCTGACATGGCATCCCGGGAGGTATGCTGCCTGCCAGGGGTCTGTATCTGAGATCTTGCGGAGGAATTTTCGAGGATCATCTGGCCCTCTGACTACTACCCCATGCTACTCATCCATATGGGCACTAATGATACTGTGAGGTAGAGATAGATGCATCCTGGAGGTGAATGCCTGGCTGCGAGGATGGTGTTGCAGAGATGGGGTCCACCTATCGAGGAAGGGGAAGAGCATATTTGGATACAGACTGGCTAACCTAGTGAGGAGGGCTTTAAACTAGGTTCGAAGGAGGCAGGTGACCAAAACCCACAGGTAAGTCAAGTACATGGAGAGCTGGGAGAAGGTTCAGATTTAGGTGGGAGCATGGGCTGTTATAGCAGGGATAAAGGAGATACGAGACAGAACTGGGGGAAAAATCAAATCAGTATCTTAGATGTCTGTATACTAATACAAGAAGTATGGGGAAGCAGCAGGATGAGCTCAAAATGTTAGTAAATAAACACAACTATGACACAGTTGGCATCACAGAGACCTGGTGGGATAATACGCATGACTGGAATATTGGTATAGAAGGGTACAGCTTGCTCAGGAAGGACAGGCAGGGAAAAAAGGGAGGAGGTGTTGCCTTATATATTAAAAATGTATACACTTGAACTGAGGTTGAGATGGAAATAGGAGACAGACTTGTTGAAAGTCTCTGGGTAAGGATAAAAGGGGTAAAAACAAGTGTGATGTCATGGTAGGGGTCTACTACAGACCACCTAACCAGGAAGAAGAGGTGGATGAGGCTTTCTTTAAACAACTAACAAAATCATCCAAATCACAGGACTTGGTGGTGATGGGGGTCTTCATCTACTCAGACATCTGTTGGGAAAATAACACAGCAGGGCACAGATTATCCAGTAAGTTCTTGGAATGTATTGGTGACAATTTTTTTGTTTCAGAAGTTGGAGAAAGCTACTAGGGGAGAGACTGTTCTAGATTTGATTTTGACAGATAGGGAGGAACTGGTTGAGAATTTGAAAGTGGAAGGCAGCTTGGGTGAAAGTGATCATGAATGATAGGGTTAATGATTCTAAGGAATGGTAGGAGGGAGAATAGCAAAATAAATACAATGGATTTCAAGAAGGCAGAATTTAGCAAACTCAGGGAGTTGTTAGGTAGGATCCCATGGGAAGCAAATATAAGGGGAAAAACAATTGAAGATAGTTGGCAGTTTTTCAAAGAGACATTATGAAGGGCACAAGAGCAAACTATCCGACTGCTCAGGAAAGATAGGAAGTATGGCAAGAGACCACCCTCGCTTAACCAGGAAATCTTCAATGATCTAAAAATTACAAAAATGTCCTACAAAAAGGGGAAATAAGGTCAAATTAAAAAAGATGAATATAAACAAATAACCCAAGTATGTAGGGACAAAATTAGAAAGGCCAAGGCACAAAGTGAGATCAAACCTGCTAGAGACAAAAAGGGTAACAAGAAAACATTCTCCAAATACATTAGAAGCAAGAGGAAGACCAAGGACAGGGTAGGCCCGTTATGCAATGAGGGGAGAAAAACAATAACAGCAAATGCGGAAATGGCAGAGGTGCTTAATGACTTGTTTGTTTCAGTTTCCCCCAAGAAGGTTGGTGGTGATTGGACGTCTAACATAGCGAATACCAGTGAAAATGAGGTAGGATCAGAAGAGGCTAAGATAGGGAAAGAACAAATTAAAAATTACTTAGACAAGTTAGATGTCTTCAAGTAACAAGAGCCTGATGAAATGCATCCTAGAATACTCAAGGAGCTGACTGATGAGATATCTGAGCCATTAGTGATTATCTTTGAAAAGTCATTGTCATAAACAGATAGTTAAGGGTTAATGCCTCTTTTACCTGTAATGGGTTAAGAAGTTCACCTAGCCTAGCTAACACCTGACCAGAGGAACCAATGGGGGGACAAGGTGGTTTAAAAGGAAGGAGGGAATTGCGTTCCTTTGTTTTTAAGTTTCAGTCTGTCTGGAGAGGAAAAGGAATCAGGAATCAAACAGGGTAGTGAGTATTTAGTGAAGGAATTAGCTTTTGTTTATTTTCTTTTTGTAACTTGTCTTGTGCATTAGGGGAATAATCACAATGGGTATTCTTTTTGTGTAACTAAGGTTTTGCCCAGGGGAACATCCTCTGTGTTTTTGAATCTGTTGTCTGTGAGGTCAGCTTGTAAGCTATCTCCCAGAGGTTTTTCTTTTACCTTTCTTTTCTTTAATTAAAAGTCTTATTTTTAAGAACCTGATTGATTTTTCCTTGTTTTAAGATCCAAGGGGATTGGATCTGGACTCACCAGGAATTGGTGGGGGAAAGGAGGGGGGATGGTTACATTCTCCCTGTGTTAAGATCCAAGGGTTTGGATCGGTGTTTCCCAGGAAATTTGTGGAGCTGTCTCTCAAGGCTACCCAGGGAAGGGTTATAATACTTGGGAGTGGTGGCAACAAAACCAGATCTAAGCTGGTAATTGAGTTTAGGGGTTCACATGCAGGTCTCCATATCTGTACTCTAAAGTTCAGAGTGGGGGTGAAACCTATGACAGTCATGGAAGATGGGAGAGATTCCAGAAGACTGGAAAAGGGCAAATCTAGTGCCCAACTATAAAAAGGGGAATAAGGACAACCCAGGGAATTACAGACCAGTCAGCTTAACTCCTGTCCCCAGAAAGATAATGGAACAAATAATAAAGCAATCAATTTGCCAACATCTGAAAGATAATAAGGTGATAAGTAAGAGTCAGCATGGATTTGTCAAGAACAAATCATGTCAAACCACCCTGATAGCTTTCTTTGACAGGGTTACAAGGCTTGTAGATGGGGGGAAGCGGTAGACATGGTATATCTTGACTTTAGTAAAGTTTTTGGTACTGTCTCGCATGACCTTCTCATAAACAAACTAGAGAAATGCAACCTAGATGGAGCTACTATAAGGTGGGTGCAAACTTGGTTGGAAAACCGTTCCCAGAGAGTAGTTATCAGTGGTTCACAGTCATGCTGGAAGAACATAACGATTGGGGTCCCGCAGGGATCAGTTCTGGGTCTGGTTCTGTTCAATGTCTTCATCAATGATTTAGATAATGGCAGAGAGGGTACAGTTATAAAATTTGTGGATGATACCAAGCTTGGAGGGGTTGCAAGTGCTTTGGAGGATAGGATTAAAATTCAAAATGATCTGGACAAACTGGAGAAATGGTCAGAAGTAAATAGGATGAAATTCATAAGGGCAAATGCAAAGTACTGGATTTAGGAAGGAACAATCAGTTGCACACAGACAAAATGGGAAATGACTGCCTAGGAAGTACTGCGGAAAGGGATCTGAGGGTCATAGTGGACCACAAGCTAAATATGAGTCAACAGTGTAATGCTGTTGCAAAAAACAACAACATAAATCTGGGATTTATTAGGAGGAGTGTTGTAAGCAAGACATGAGAAGTAATTCTTCCACTCTGATTAAGCCTCAACTGGAGTATTGTGTCCAGTTCTGGGTGCCACATTTCAGGAAGGATGTGGACAAATTGAAGAGAGTCCAAAGAAGAGTGGTCTAGAAAACATGACCTATGAGGGAAGATTGAAAAAACTGGCTTTGTTTAGTTTGGAAAAGAGAAGATTGAGAGGGACATGAGAACAGTTTTCAAGTATATAAATGGTTGTTACAAGGATGAGGGGGAAAAATTGGTTTTCTTAACCTCTGAGGATAGGACAAGAAACAATGGGATTAAATTGCAGCAAGGGAGATTAAGGTTGGACATTAAGAAAAACTTCCTACCTGTCAGGGTGGTTAAGCCCTGGAATAAATGGCTCAGGGAGGTGGTGGAATCTCCATCATTGGAGATTTTTAAGAGCAGGTTAGACAAACACCTGTCAGGAATGGTCTAAATAATACTTCATCCTGCCATGAGTGCAGGGGACTGGACTAGATGACCTTTCAAGGTCCCTTCCAGTCCTATGATTCAAAGATTCTCTCTCCATACTTATAAACAAGAATATTCATCTGTGTCTGGAAAACTTTCTTCCAACTTTTGCCCAATGGAAAAAGGTAACAAAGTGGCGAGTCAAGAAAATGTGGAGGAAAACTCAATGGTTTTGAAACAAACATTTTCAAAATATTGGATACTGTCGGTGGCAAGCCAACCGGTCTCTATTTCAGTGCTGGGTGAGTCCCTCATTCATGCTGCTCTTCAATGGAGCTGGAGGATGGGTGGGGAAAGCTGATCCCATTTCACAGAGGATTTCCATAGTTCAAAATCTGGTTTAATTCCAATTTGGAATGAAAGCCAAGAATTTCAAAGTCCTCCCTTGAAGGGAATGGAGCCGTGACTCTGGGGCAATCCACCGAGTGAGCCCAGAAGTCCTGGGAGCTAAATCTTCCAAGGCCTGAGCTCCTCATTTACCAAGAGGCTGGAGCCCATGCTGGGTGGGGAAGCAGAAGGAAGCCAGGTGGTTCTGATGGAATTCGGGCTGGGTTCCATCAGAACTTTGTTGAAATATAACCGCCTGCATGAAACATTTCAATGGTGACAAATTGGCAGATTCCATTGAAACACCTGTTTAGTTGGAATTCTTCTGACCAGCTGTAGGAGTGAATGTTACTAAGCTGGGGGCATGTCCCATCCAGCACAGTACATATGGGCCTTTTTGATCAAAGGGAATTAAAGGATGCATGAAGCAGTTACGTTCCCTCAGGCTGTCCTAATAGGAATCATTTTATGGAGAAAAAGCAGGCACATCAGGGTTCGGGAATGGGGTTGGGGGATTTGAGGAGGTCCGTTCGGGCATTCATTTTTCCAATGCCCCTCCTGGCCACAGTAATGGCTTGTATTGTTCCCTGTCGAATCAGGGCTTGAGAGACCTCTCCCTCTTCCTCTTCCCCAACTTTGTCCTCTCCCACCCCTCATTACCCCACAGCCTCTATGTTGATAAGTTTGCAACTGCAAGGCCAGTAGTTTTGTTTCAGAACTTTCTTTCTTCTGCTCTATGCAGGCTGTATAATGGTTGGCAACTGTCAGCAATTCAGAAAGGGGTTTAGTTTGCCAGCTGTTGCAGATCAACTTCAACTGCTGTTGAACCTTTGGCAAGAGTCCTTGGACAAAAGCAGCCCCCACTGCCTCTCTGGCATTGTCAGCCGGCTGGGCAATCCCTGAATATTGTTCAAACTTTTGTCAATTTATCTAAATAATCGGCGGGGGACTCGCCTTTGTTCTGTTTACAGTTGTTGATCATTGTCCAATCCGTTTTCCTAGGGCAAATTTCCGGTATGGCCTCCACAAAGCGATTTCTAGCCTGAGCCAGGGCATCTCCAATTCAGTATCAGAGCTGGGCGAGATGTTGGATAGATCAGGAACAGCCCTCGGCTGCTGATGTGGATAGCGTGGTGGAGGAGGGGGTTCCTCTCCGGAATGAATGGCCTGTCTAGCCGATACGAGTGGTGGTGATGATGGCGCTGCAGCCCGAGGTGCTGGGGGGGAAGATGGCGGCGACTGCTGCCCATGTCCTGCCAAAGGCACAGTCCGCTGAGTAACACCGCTGAAAAAATCCACAATGTCCTCGGCTGTCTCCTCCTCGCTCCCAGTCTTTACTAATTGGGGATATAAAGGAGCTGAGGGGGTTGATGAGGTAGAGGGGTTTGATGAGGTAGTTTGGGTAAGGGGACATCCGGATGTCTTGCATTTAGTTTTTAAATCCTGCATTTGGGTTTTTAACTTTTCCTGGGAGTCCTTTAGACTCCACACTCGAGACTCATGGAGTCTCTTTGTGGCTTCCTCCCACAAATAGACAAATTGTTCCCACTGTATGTCAGGGGTTTTTGGTGATTCAAGAGCTCCTCTGAGATGTATTAACTTATCTAAATCTAAGGTACCTTCTAACAGAAACTGTTTAGATGGATTATCACGCATGTAAAAATTCCAAATATCTAGATACTTACAAGTCCTAGGACCATAATGCACGTACATGTAGTACGCAGGGGTGCCCTTTGGCAGTGCGGGAATATTCTTAGACTGAGCACCACCCATTTTTCAGGCACTCCGGGAAAATTCACTGGGCCACGGGGTTCGGCTGACTCCCCTTGCTTTCAGAACTCCCGCATGGGGTAGTCCTGGGGCGGCTGGAGTCAGCTTAAGTCCCAGACCTGGTCAGCGAACAAGTAAGGGAAGACTTTTGCTCTCTCGCACTCCGGGGACAGGGTCTACTGGGTCACAGGGTTCCACCATTCAGCGGCTTAAGTCCCAGACTTGGTCAGCAGACTTGGCAAGGGAAAGCTTCCACTGGGTCAGAAGGTTCGGCTGACTCCCCTTGCTTTCAGAACTCCCGCATGGGGTAGTCCTGGGGCGGCTGGAGTCAGCTTAAGTCTTTAGACCTGGTCAGCAGCATTCAGTCCTTACTCATTCACTCAGTCTTATTTATTCCCCCCCATACCTGGATGCAACTTGTTTAACCATAATCTTAATTCCTTACGACAGGATTTATCACAACCTTTCCTTATGTGAGGCGGCAATCTCCTCAGCACCGATATGCAGCTGCAACCTGTCTCTTATTTGAGGTGGCAATCTCCTCAGCACCGCTTTGCATCTGACCTTGTTGCAGAATCAATAAGTTTGCAAGGTGTGAGCCCAAAAGGGACAGATGGCCCCACGGGCAGTCCTCCTCTGAACCCCACTAGAGATTTCAAAAGGTCTCTTACCTCTTGTCTGGTACCTTGGGGTTCAAAAGGGAACAGTCCGTAGTGATTGCCGCTGTCTCAGCCGGCCGTTGCCATCCAAGTCACAGCACCAAATTGTGGAAGAAAACAAGTCCTCACTCTGCATTTGTTAGCGACAAGTCAGAGACAGTTTATTATGGGCAATTGCAAGGGAAGACTGCGGTCGGACAGGGGGTCCCCCTGACCTTAGGCAGATCTTCCCCCTACAAGCAGTAAAAGACAAGTATTTATAGGTTCCTATTACATACATCAACGGCTAACGGTTATTCTTTGTTTATACAAACTCCCTCCAGACACTACCTTATCTCAAGGTTTCTGCTTAAGTCAGCATTCCATTCTTATCAACTAAAGCAAGGTGAAAACAGTATCTCTTACAACTCTCCCGTTGTTAGGGTCAAAGTTACCTTTTGCTCAAAGCTTAAAATGGCCTAAAGACATTTACCCCTAAATCCGCCTTTTTCTCTTATTTTCTGCTTCCACACATTGCTGAAGCCTGAGGTAAGGGTGAAGCTGGGAAAAGGGGATCACAGGGAAGTGGCCTAGGGAATCAAAGCAGCGTCAGTGGTGAAGGGGAAGCCACCAACAGCTGCTACCATTAGGGTTCCTGGGCTGGAACCCGGAGTAGAGGGTAGGCCCGGGTTCCCACCTTTCCCCCATGCTCTACAGAGATCCCCTTGAGAGGGGAAGCAGACTTTGGTCCAGGCAGAAGGCTGATCTGCACCTACTGAGCTCTAAGGAGCAACAGAGACTGTGGGCATTCCACCTTCCCACCTCCCATACTGGCCTGTGATGAAAGTAGCTCAATAAGCGGTGACCTTTGCTGCTATACTGAGAAAGGGAGGTCACATTGAGGGCCTCAGCGAGCTTCTGAGGCCACTGACTCCGCCTGGAAGCGCGGGACCCACCAATACAGGCTTGCAGCTTTGTTACACTACCCAATGGGACTCAGTGCTCAGTCTAGAAGATACCATCAGAGATACTTAGTTTTTCAGTTCTCAAACTGGATTTGGGTCTGCAGAGATAACATGCTTGTTAACAGCAAAAACGTTTTTAAATAAATAATATATAGCAGTGAGAAATAACAGACTTCAACCCGATTGTCCCTCTGCAAATTTGTGTACATAGAGTCAATCCCTTACCTCTCTCTAAAAGTGCAAAGTTTCAAAAAGTTCAATGAATAGAAGATTGTTGGGGGTGGAATAGATCTGGACAAGGAGAAGAAGTCTGGAGATAAATGTGAGAAGGGAGGGACAGGCAGTAGAAACAAAAGTGAAACTGTAGAGCATGGGGGAAAGGTGGGAACCCGGGCCCACCCTCTACTCCGGGTTCCAGCCCAGGGACCCTAATGGTAGCAGCTGTTGGTGGCTTCCCCTTCACCACTGACACTGCTTTGATTCCCTAGGCCACTTCCCTGTGATCCCCCTTTCCCAGTGAGCAGCATATTCCAGAAGTATTGAGGTCTTTCTGAGTGTAGCCTTCATTGATTTGAGATCTACCATACCATTCTCTCACTAGAAGGGAAAACCTATAATGGCAGCAGGCCGTAAAAGAGACCCAGTTTGGGAATATTTTAATGAAGTTCCTCTACCTGTGGGTAAGACAGGCATGCATGCAAAATGCAAACAATGCAACAAAGAAATGCAAGGCCTGGTTGCCCAAATGAAACAACCTCATGAGAAGTGTTCCTTCTCAGGAGGAAGCTGCATTAAAGATGATGAAAGGAACATGTCTGAACATACAGGATCTTCAGATTGGTAAACATTTTTATTTCATACTTCTTTCTTAAAGACTGCCTGCCTTCCTTCTGGACTATTCTTGAATTCTCATGTTTGAGCAAAAAATATAGTTGTTACTCTATGGTACTATCATTTTAGATGCAGTTGTGATAAAAAATAAATAGCTGAAATAGGCAGATCTTCCTTTTACAATTTCACCTTCAAAGTAGTACTGAGTGTCAGTGAATGCAATGAGTAATACTAAATGAGCAGTATGGTAATAATAATTAAATAACTGCATTGACTTATTTTGTTTAGGAGAATCCAGCCTCAACATACAGCATTCTGAAGACTATCCACCTTCAAGATCACCATCATTTTCTATAGTTTCAGAGTTATCTGACCATGATAGTGTTTCAGTCACATCATGTATGTCACATAGCCGCAGTATATCACCTGTAGCAAAAAGAAAAAAAAATCTCCCTCATCCAGAAACAACCATAGATATCTTTGTGATGAGAACCAGCAGATTACAAAAAGAGGTAATTGATGAAAAAATTGCTCAGTTTGTTTATGCAACAAACTCATTTTTCCATATGATTGAGAACCCACCACACTTCACTAACATGGTTCAGTCATTAAGACCAGGATACAGTCCACCCAACAGAGCAGATGCTGCAGGCAAATTGCTGGATAAAGTGTATGAAAGATGACCTTTTGCACACTGCTCAGTTTTAGAGGGTGAAATTGTTAAGCCAAGTCTTGATGGGTGGAGCAATGTGTAAAATGATCCTGTTGTATGTGCTTGTGTGACAACAGAAGAAGAGAATGTATTCCTTACAGAAACAATTGACACATCAGGAAATGCTCACACAGCAGAATACTTATGTAGCCTATAGGATTAACCGCATATATATATATATATATATATATATTATAGTTTGAGTATTTGGTTTATTGTAATAGGTTTATAGATTTATGGTAAAGTAAGTTCGACTGTAATGCAAGGGACCTACAGGCCATATCCTGCATGTTGAGCTAAGATAAAGTTAGCATATCTATGTCTGGGACCTTTCACCCAGATAGCAAGTCAACTCCCACACACATGTCTGAGACCTTTCACCTAGATAGATAGATAGATAATGGAAGAATGGCATAGGGGGTTTCCAAGTCTCTACCCACAGACTTAACAGGTATACCACAAGGAAAGAACCGAAAGAACCGAAGAACAAAAATAACATATGTGGGTATGATCTTATGTCATTAATATGTATTGTGACAGACCCAAACCAGTGGGGTACAGGAGTCTGGTAGAGGGCAAATATACTGGTCACTGGATGAGTAGTTTTCTGTTCCCTGAGTGACCAGAGCAGGGGCTGCACTAGAGTAATCAGGAACCTGCTAGAACCAGTTAAGGCAGGCAGGCTAATTAGGACACCTGGAGCCAATTAAGAAGAAGCTGCTAGAATCAATTAAGGCAGGCTAATCAGGGCACCTGTGGGGCGAGTGTGAGAAGCTGGGAGCAAGAGGCGCAAGGAGCTGAGAGTGAGAGGGTGTGGTGCTGGAGGACTGAGGAGCACAAGCGTTATCAGACAGCAGGAGGAAGGTCCTGTGGTGAAAATAAGGAAGGTGTTTGGAGGAGGCCATGGGGAAGTAGCCCAGGGAGTTGTAGCTGTCATGCAGCTGTTACAGGAGACACTATAGACAGCTGCAGTCCACAGGGCCCTGGGCTGGAACCCAGAGTAGAGGGTGGGCCCGGGTTCCCCCCAAACCTCCCAATTGACCTGGACGGACTGTGGGTTCTTCCAGAGGGGAAGGTCTCTGGGCTGTTCCCCAACCCACATGGTGAATCTCTGCGGCAAGAAAATCCGCCAATAAGTGCAGGACCCACCAAGATAGAGGAGGAACTTTGTCACAGTATGTATATGTCATCAATACATACAAACATACTAGCCTATGGAGTAAGTGCACCCTAACATTTTTGTGGGTGAGGAATGAAGTTTGGGCATAGGAGGAAGGATTTCCGGCACTTGCTAGACTTAGGCCTGGTCTACACTAGGAGTTTATGTCGAATTTAGCGCCGTTACATCGAATTAACTCTGCACCCGTCCACACCACGAAGCTATTTAGTTCGACATAGAGGTCTCTTAAATTCGACTTCTTTACTCCTCCCCAACGAGGGGAGTAGCGCTAAATTCGACATGGCCATGTCGAATTAGGCTAGGTGTGGATGGAAATCGACGCTAATAGCTCCGGGAGCTATCCCACAGTGCACCACTCTGTTGACGCTCTGGACAGCAGTCCGAGCTCGGATGCTCTGACCAGCCATACAGGAAAAGCCCCGGGAAAATTTGAATTCCTTTTCCTGTCTGGGCAGTTTGAATCTCATTTCCTGTTTGGACATTGTGGCGAGCTCAGCAGCACTGGCAACGATGCAGAGCTCTCCAGCAGAGATGGCCGTGCAATCTCAGAATAGAAAGAGGGCCCTAGCATGGACTGATCGGGAAGTGTTGGATCTCATCGCTGTGTGGGGCGATGAGTCCGTGCTTTCCGAGCTGCGCTCCAAAAGACGGAATGCGAAGATCTATGAGAAGATCTCTAAAGCCATGGCAGAGAGAGGATACAGCCGGGATGCAACGCAGTGCCGCGTGAAAATCAAGGAGCTGAGACAAGGCTACCAGAAGACCAAAGAGGCAAACGGACGCTCCGGATCCCAGCCCCAGACATCCCATTTCTATGAGGCACTGCATTCCATCCTAGGTGCGGCCGCCACCACTACCCCACCACTGACCGTGGACTCTGAGGATGGGATATTGTCGACGGCCGCTTCCTCGGACATGTTAGCAGACGGGGAAGATGAGGAAGAAGATGAGGAGGACGAGGCAGTCAACAGCGCTTACAACGCTGATTTCCCCGACAGCCAGGATCTCTTCATCACCCTTACAGAGATCCCCTACCAACCGTCCCCAGCCGTTAACCCGGACACGGAATCAGGGGAAGGATCAGTCAGTAAGTGTTTAAAACATCTAAACATTTATATTTTACAGAACAGGAATATTAACAATATTAACAATGGGTTTTGCATGATTACTTTGCCCTAGGCGCTTAACGGTTCAGTCCCTGGCAGTGCAACTACTAAAAAAAATCTAACAATGTCCGGTTTAGCATGATTGTTCTGCCCAAGCCGCTCTACTGTTTAGTCGCTGCCAGTGCAGCTACAGTAAAATCCTGTCTATATGTCCGGGGATAGAGCAGAAATCCTCCATGGACATCTCCACAAAGCTCTCCTGGAGGTAATTGGAAAGCCTTTGCATCAGGTTCCTGGGGAGAGCGGCCTTATTGGATCCTCCGTAGTAGCAAACATTTCCGCGCCAGGAGACAAGCAAGTACTCCGGGATCATTGCCCTGCAGAGCATGGCGGCATACGGCCCTGGTCTTTGCAGGCTTTCCCGAAGCATCCTTTCTTTTTCCGTCTCTGAAATCCTCATCAGAGTGATGTCGCTCATGGTGACCTACTTTGAATTAGGTAGGGGAATGTTAGTATTGGGACTGCTTGCCTGTTCCTTTACAGAACTGTAACCGGCGGTTTACAGCCACGCGGTGGAGGTGGGAGAGGGGCAGCATACAGGGATCTTTCCCTGGGACAGCCGCGAGGGGGTGGGACAGGGGCAGAGTTCATGCTTGCCGGATTGCTGGCAGCAGGGACTGGCATTGCTTTCAATGTGAAAGGAGGCCAGTGCTACTATTAAAGTTTTAAGCAGCCACAAGTCTACGGCTTACCATGTCGGCCTGCTACACAAATTCCGGTGTCCTGCCCCGCTTCTCTGATGTGCACTGCAAGACCCCAGGCACTGAATGCGAAGGCCGAAAATTCGACCTTGTCCTGAGTGCGCATGTGATAGGTGCTGTGCATGGTCTTGTTCACAGAGAAAGACTATGTTCTTTGTTCACAACTAAATTTATCTTTCTGAGGAATTCACTCCCTTTTTCCCATTCCCACAGCTGCGACTGTCTCCCGACCTACCCTGGCATCACACTCCCAGAGGCTAGCGCACATTAGGCGTAGGAAGAAGAGGACACGGGAGGACATGTTCTCGGAACTTATGGGCTGCTCCCGAGCCCAGGCAGCACAGCAGACCCAGTGGAGGGAGAACTTGTCCCAAATGCACCGATCACACATGGAACGGGAGGAGAGGTGGCGGCAGGAAGACCAGCAGGCGACTCAAACGCTGCTTGGACTAATGAGGGAGCAAACGGACACGCTCCGGCGCCTTGTGGATGTTCTGCAGGACCGGAGGCAGGAGGACAGAGCCCCGCTGCAGTCTATCTGTAACCGCCCTCCCCCGCCACCAAGTCCCATACCCCCCTCACTCAAAGTCCAAAGAAGGAGGGGCGGCAGAGTCCGTGAAAACTCTCACTCCACCCCTGCAGACTGCTCTAGTACTAGAAGGCTCTCATTCCCCAAAATTTGACAAGTCCTTTCCTTCCCGCCTCACCCAAGCCCCCGTCCAAGTTTCACCCCCCAGTTTCATGTGTAGTTGCTAATAAAAAATACGTTTCTGTTAATTACTGTTTCCATCATGTTCTTTTAGAGGAGAGTCTGTCTGAAGGGGGGGAAGGGGGTTGGTAATTGGACAGGACAGTCACCTTTACCAGGGTACAGAGGCGGGGGCAGGTTCAGCAGCAGGGCACACACACAGTGCAGTCACTAGTTACCCTGGTCAGTCTGGGAGGTGGTTTTCATGTTCTGTGGTGGGGGGGTGGGGGTTGCTCTGTGACATTGTGGCGGGGGAGGGCAGTTAGAGATCTTATGCAGTGGTCCTTATCCTGGATCACAGAGCCACGCAGCAGGGGATCTGTAACCATCCTCCCCCTGCCACAAAGTCACATAGCCCCCCCACACACAGAGTCCCGAACAGGAAGGGTGGCAGGCTCCGTTGAAACAACCAGTCCACCACTGCGGAGCCTGTCATTCCTGGAGTTTAGAAGCGTCATTTGCATCACTACACTACACCCGCTCCCCACCACAGTCTGCATCCCAGGTTCAACACTTTCCCGCGAAAACAGTAATAAAGAAAACGGTGTTCATTAACAAAATTCAAGTGATTTTACCGGTTGTAAGGGGGGGAACGGGGTATGTAACTGGAGAGGATACTGAACATTTAGTGGGTAAAGAAATGGGGGCAGGTTCAGCTTCTCTGTACACAAACTTAAAAGTCACAGGTTACCCTGCTCACTCAGGAACCTAGCTTTCAAAGCCTCCCGGATGCACAGCGCGTCCCGCTGGGCTCTTCTAATCGCCCGGCTGTCTGGCTGGGCGTAATCAGCAGCCAGGCTATTTGCCTCAACCTCCCACCCCGCCATAAAGGTCTCCCCCTTGCTCTCACAGAGATTGTGGAGCACACAGCAAGCTGCAATAACAATGGGGATACTGGTTTCGCTGAGATCACAGCGAGTCAGTAAGCTTCTCCATCTCCCCTTGAGACGGCCAAAAGCACACTCCACCACCATTCTGCACTTGCTCAGCCGGTAGTTGAACAGTTCTTTTTCAGTGTCCAAGGCACCAGTATAGGGCTTCATGAGCCAGGGCATTAGCGGGTAGGCTGGGTCCCCGAGGATGACTATAGGCATCTCCACATCCCCAAGAGTTACTTTGTGGTCCGGGAAGTAAATACCTTCCTGCAGCCGTCTAAACAGACCTGAGTTCCTGAAAACACGAGCATCATGAACCTTGCCCGGCCATCCGACGTTGATGTTTGTAAAACGTCCCCTATGGTCCACCAGTGCTTGCAGCACCATTGAAAAGTAGCCCTTTCGGTTGATGTACTGGCTGGCCTGGTGGTCCGGTCCCAGGATAGGGATGTGAGTTCCATCTATAGCCCCACCGCAGTTTGGGAATCCCATCGCAGCGAAGCCATCTATGATGACCTGCGCGTTTCCCAGGGTCACTACCTTTGAGAGCAGTACCTCAACGATTGCGTTGGCTACTTGCATGACAACAACCCCCACGGTAGATTTGCCCACGCCAAAGTGGTTCGCGACTGACCGGTAGCTGTCTGGCGTTGCAAGCTTCCAGAGGGTTATGGCTACTCGCTTCTGGACAGTCAGGGCTGCTCGCATCCGGGTGTCATTGCGCTTCAGGGCAGGGGACAGCAACTCACAAAGTTCCATGAAAGTCCCCTTCCGCATGCGAAAGTTTCGCAGCCACTGTGATTCATCCCAGACCTGCAGCACTATGCGGTCCCACCAGTCCATGCTTGTTTCCCGGGCCCAGAATCGCCGTTCCACAATATCAACATGACTCATTGTCACCGTGATGTCCTCGGCGCGGGGTCCCGTGCTTTCTGACAGGTCTGTGCCACTCTCAGACTTCAGGTCCTCACCGCGCTGCCGTAGCCTCCTCGCCTGATTTCTCTGCATCTGCCTCTGGGAAAGGTGGATGATAAGCTGCGAGGTGTTGACAACGGCCATAACTGCAGCGATGGTCGCAGCGGGCTCCATGCTCACAGTGCTGTGGCATCCGCGCTGTCACTGACCAGAAAAGTGCGCGAACTGATTTCCCGCCGGCGCTTTCAGGGAGGGAGGGCGGTAGTGACGGACGGATGACGACAGTTACCCAAAAGCACCCTCGACACATTTTTTTACCCAGAAGGCATTGGCGGCTCGACCCAGAATTCCAATGGGCAGCGGGGACTGCGGAAACTGTGGGATAGCTGCCCACAGTGCACCGCTTCCAATGTCGACGCTTTCCCCGTTAGTGTGGACTCACAAAGTCGAATTACTGTCCTTAGTGTGGACACACACGTTCGATTTTGTAATATCGATTCCACATATTCGATTTAAGTAAAATCGAACTACTCTCGTAGTGTAGACATACCCTTAGACGTAGACTAGTAGACTTTGACTAATAGGCTGAACTTGTTTTTCTTAACTTTTCTAAGTTCCAAGGGGACTAGGCTAAGCTTGGTTTCCCTAAGCCTTTGTTCTTAGTTTTGTTTATTAGGTTTTAATTTTAAGTTAGTTAGCTAACTTAGAGTTTACTTTCGATAGCTCTTAGCACTAGCTTCTTCTAAGCGTTGCACCTCTCACTCAAGAATTGAGGAACCTGAACCGCCAGAGGTGAGGCTGGTCCTGTGTCTCTCACCACCAGGTTATCAAGGAAGACCTGATTATATTAACCAAAGCTTTGTAGCATATAATACCATATGTACATTTTGAATAGCAGTAATACAGCTATAACATTGTAACTCTAATTATTTTACCATTTAATTATTACTTCATTTATTTTAATAAAAAGTCTTTACAGCTATATCTGTGTCAGTGTGAGCTTCCTGTCATACCCCCGAGGGTCCTTTGTAAATTCTGTGGAGCCTGATTCGGGACAAGAACTTTATCTTCTGATCAAACATATTGGGGAGCTCAAAACCCATACTATCCAAATCAATATTAACCTCCTAAATCAGGCAATGCTTACAAGAAGTAGTAGTAAAAGCTATAACAAACTGTGAAAAAAAAATTCAAATGTCTAGTACGCAGTTTGGGAACTGAAAAAGCAGGAAAGCTTGTTTTTCTTTTCCAGATTACTAACAAACAGGAAAATGAAGGCAAAGACGACTGTTAGCTACAGAAGCCAATATTTTCAGTTTCTCATGTTGACCTGGCTGACATAGTCAATTTTAATTATTATTTTTAATATTTCATTTAACTATTTTAGTTAAAACTATTTTAACAAAAACAAACCTGATTTTAAAAAACTTGAATTTTTAACTGAATTCAAAAATTCATATCCTTGTTTGATTAAAATATTATGTTTGCTGTTTAAGGCTCATCCGGCTCTGGCACAGACCGACGCTTCCTAGGACTTTCCCTCTGGAGACCCTCTTCCAACCTCAGTGGTGCTTCTCCTCCTTGTGTCTAGGAATCCCGGCCCCCATTCCTGGGGGCTGGTAGGGGAATGAAAATTCTGCTGCTCTTTCCCCACCTCCAACTGGGCTGGCCTGTTCCCCCTCTCAGTGCCAGTGTGGGGTCAATACCCATCACACGGGGTCAGGGTTTTGGGACTGGAAACCCTCCCCAGCCCCGTCACTCCCCGTGTGTGCTAAGCTCCCTGCGCCGCACCAGCACCTCCAAATGTTAGATTAAAACACACCCCAAGGCCACAGCAGGACCAGGGGGCTGGTTTCCGAGTCTTCACTGTGAATGAGCGAGATCCCAGCTGGGGTCATTGGGCCGTAGCTCCATTGAGTGAATGGGGCCAGATCCCAGCTGGGGTCAATGGGCCGTAGCTCCACTGGAGTCACTGAGGCTAGATCCCAGCAGGTGTGAGCCAGTGTAACTCATGTGAGGTTCCTTTGCACCAGCTGAGTCCCTGGCTCACCCCTGGGGGTGTCAGTAACCTGTGGCTGCTGCCCCACCCCCACACCAATTGTCAGCTTTGATAAATGGCCACCTCCCCTATGCACGCCCTACGCACCAGGCACCAGTGTCTCTCCAGTCCCTGATCTGAGCAGTGACCACGCCTGAGGCTTTGACTTCCTCTGCCTTCGTCAGAGAGGAGGGGCCCATCTCTTTCCCTGCACCCAGACGGGGCCGGTGGCTGTGCTGAGAACCCAGCTCCCACTCCAGAGTGACCAGCTCAGCATGGAGCTAACTCTCCTTCTTGCTCTGCTGGGTAAGTGACCTCCCTCGGCCCCCATCCCTCTGTGTATCTGTCCAGTGATACCCCCGTCCCACATCCCTCCATCCTCATACACCCCCCCATCCCCTCCCTGGAGCGCTCAGCCCCTCTGTTCTCTTCTCTTCCAGCCTTTCTCCAGATTCTCCCAAGGCCGGTGTCCTCTGCAGGTAACAACGTCTCCCATCCTTGCTGAGATGCAGTGGTTGAGGGTGGTGAGGTCTCAGGCAGTGGGTGTGGGGATCCCACTCCTCCCACACTCTTATGTTTGGCATTGCAAGGAAGGGGGGTCTCCGCGTGCCCCCATATCATCCCCTGGGTGGGTCAGGCTGCCCTGTTCACAGGCGTCTCCTGTGGAACCTGCCCCAGCAGCAGCAGTTCCTGTCCAGAGCCATGTCGTTGGGGGCAGAAGAGAAACCTCAGCTGTTGCCTCTCTGGGGGGGTCCCTTTGGTGGGTCCAAGCCCAGGCCATAGGGGAGAAGATGCCCCAGTCCTTCATTGGCAGCCTCAGCAAAGAGAGCGGGGGCTGGATGGGCCGTGGAGACTGAGCACCCACCTCCCCATTTCACGGAGTCCTCCCCATGCATGGGTCCATCGGGATGGGGCTGTGTGTGGAGGTGGGAGATCTCCCTGCCCCAGCTCTCGGCTCCCACAGTGGACTCGGGGCCAGAGGGCACAGACCCAGCACCGCCCAGCGGGACATTAAAAACAGGTTCTGCAGAGACCCCAGAGGAAACGTGGGGGATAGAAAAACTCCCCCCTCCCTTCCCCACATCCGCCTGAGCTTCCTCATTTCTCTTTCACTTTGATGCTTTCTAGCTACTGCTAGGCAGGTCTGAAAGTCGGCTGATGGGTTCTTCCCCCCCCAGCACTTCTGTCCCCCAGATGGAGGATGTGGGGTGAATACCCTGATGGGAATGAGGGTCTTCAGGTTGAACCATTTGCATCAACAACCCTGCCCCGTTCAATCCCCTCTCTGCACCCCACTTCCCCCATCATGGAAAATGTGGGGCAGTGATAACCCAGCCCCAGAGCTCCCTAGTATGAGCAAGTTACTGGCTGAGACTCCAACACCCATAGGGGAGGAGGGGAAAGTCCAGCAGGGACCGGAGGCTGCTCATTCCTTGGTGGTATCCAATCCCTGGTGTCCCCGGCCCCTCTCCCATCCAGATGGGGTGGGTGTAGGGCTCAGCCACTGGGAGAGGATCCAGCCATGCTGTGCTGGGCCCAGCAGGTACTGGGAAGAGGGCTCTGTCCCCACTGGTTTACTGGAGAGCTCCCCCATGTATATCTGCCGTGGGTTATTTCACAGTCAGGGGGCAGGAGAAAGGGAGGTGGGACTAGGCTGAAGCCCTGTGTTGGGGCCTTGTTCCCCCACCTGCTCTTCCCCTCTGTAGCGAAGTGAGACTCACCCCTGCGGTGCCTCTTGCCGGTCATCTCGGGAATTAGCTCTTCCAGCCTCTGGAGCACCCTCTGCAGGGTGGTGTCTCGCCTGCCACTGGACCCCATGTCCCTCCCAGACCCCAGTGTCCTTTACATCAGGGTTCTGCCCCCTACCAGCAACCCACAAACTCCCCTCCCAGGGGAACCCCCAAACCCCTATCGCCACCTTGTCTCAGTGGCTACTGCCAGTCTCCATTGAGACCCCCGCTCCCTGGGGCAGACGCCGTCTGTAAACCACTCCTCATCGGCAAGGGGGGGTTGGACCAGCTGCCTCTGCCTATTCCCGGGCTGCCCCTCTGCAGCCCTAATCCCCTTGTTGTGGGCCCTTAACTCAGCCTGGGGCTTAGCTAGGCTGGAGCTCCCCAGCTCCCTCTGCCTTCCCCGGCACTGCTCCACCCTAGGTACCCACCTCAGCTCCCAGCAGCCAGGTCCTTCACTCTCTAGCTTCTAGAGAGAGTCTCTCCTACAGCCTCTGGCCCTCAGCCCTCTTGTAGGGCCAGCTGTGGCCTGGTTGGGGCGTGGCCTCAGCTGTGGCTGCTTCTCCAACCAGCCTAGCTTTTTCCAGCCACAGCCCTCTCCAGGGCTGCTTTAACCCCTTCAGGGCTGGAGCGGGGTGAGCACCCTGCTACACCCTCATTCCATGGGGGTCTCTCCCCTGCCTCTATTCCAGACTCCCTGCCGGCCCCCAGCCTCAGGTTTCCACCTTCTGCCCAGTTACATCTGGAGAGAGAACGTGGAGATCTTGGTGGCTGTACAAGGACCATCAAAGGCCCTCCCCATCCCCGCTCCTCAGCCACTTCTCCCTGGCAAAATCTACACCAGGATTTATTTCCTAGAGTAGCCAGGAGCTGGTCACCCACCTAGACACCACAGCGATTGGCAACCGAGAAACCCCAGCGGTGGCAGACTGGATGTGTGGTTTGGACACTGAACTGGGTCTCAGTGGGTCTGGGTCCAATTTATACTGCTAGGTAGTGCCATGGCAGACATTATAGGAAGCCCTGAGCCAGATGTGCCTTGACAATTTGACAGTGCGCTGGGACTTGGAGAGGATTTGGCCCTGGGCTGACCGCTGTTGGAATCCTTCATCCAGTTCTGGTCTCCACCATTCAAGGATGGAGATAAATTGGAGAGGGGGCAGGGCAGGGTTAGGGTTCTGATTAAACAGTTGCAAAACCTGCCTTAGGGTATGTCTACACTACAAGAGTAGTTCGATTTCACGTAAATCGAATATGTGGAATTTACAAAGTCGAACGTGTGTGTCCACACTAAGGACAGTAATTCGACTTTGTGAGACTTTGTGAGTCCACACTAACGAGGCAAGCGTCGACATTGGAAGCGGTGCACTGTGGGCAGCTATCCCACAGTTCCCGCAGTCCCCGCTGCCCATTGGAATTCTGGGTCGAGCCCCAAATGCCTTCTGGGTAAAAAAATGTGTCGAGGGTGCTTTTGGGTACCTGTCGTCATCCGTCCGTCACTCCCGCCCTCCCTCCCTCCCTGAAAGCGCCGGCGGGAAATCAGTTCGTGCACTTTTCTGATCAGTGACAGCGCGGATGCCACAGCAGTGCGAGCATGGATCCCGCTGCGACCATCGCTGCAGTTGTGGCCGTTCTCAAGGCCTCGCAGCTTTTCATCCACCTTTACCAGAGGCAGATGCAGAGAAATCAGGAGAGGAGGCTACGGCACTACCGTGAGGGCCTGAAGTCGGAGAGTAGCACAGAGCTCTCAGAAACCACGAGACCCTGCGCCCAGGACATCACGGTGGCAATGGGTCTTGTGGATATTGTGGAACGGCGATTCTGGGCCCTGGAAACAAGCACGGACTGGTGGGACCGCATAGTGCTTCAGGTCTGCGATGAATCCCAGTGGCTGCGAAACTTTCGCATGCGGAAGGGAACTTTGTGAGTTGCTGTCCCCTGCCCTGAAGCGCCAGGACACCCAGATGCGAGCAGCCCTGACTGTCCAGAAGCGAGTGGCCATAGCCCTCTGGAAGCTTGCAACGCCGGACAGCTACCGGTCAGTCGCGAACCACTTTGGCGTGGGCAAGTCTACCGTGGGGGTTGTTGTCATGCAAGTAGCCAAGGCAATCGTCAAGGTACTGCTATCAAAGGTAGTGACCCTGGGAAACGTTGAGGTCATCATAGATGGCTTCGCCGCGATGGGATTCCCAAACTGCGGTGGGGCTATAGATGGGACTCACATCCCTATCCTGGGACCGGACCACCAGGGCAGCCAGTACATTAACAGAAAGGGCTACTTTTCAATGGTGCTGCAAGCACTGGTGGACCACAGGGGACGTTTTACAAACATCAATGTCGGAGGCCGGGCAAGGTTCATGACGCTCGCGTGTTCAGGAACTCTGGTCTGTTTAGACGGCTGCAGGAAGGTCTTTACTTCCCAGACCACAAAATAAGTCTTGGGGATGTGGAGATGCCTACAGTGATCCTCGGGGACCCTGCATACCCGCTAATGCCCTGGCTCATGAAGCCCTATACTGGCGCCCTGGACTCAGAAAAAGAACTGTTCAACTACCGTTTGAGCAAGTGCAGAATGGTGGTGGAGTGTGCCTTTGGCCATCTCAAGGGGAGATGGAGAAGCTTACTCACTCGCTGTGATCTCAGCGAAACCAATATCCCCATTGTGATAGCTGCTTGCTGTGTGCTCCACAATCTGTGTGAGAGCAAGGGGGAGACCTTTATGGCGGGGTGGGAGGTTGAGGCAAATAGCCTGGCTGCTGATTACACCCAGCCAGACAGCCGGGCGATTAGAAGATCCCAGCGGGACGCGCTGTGCATCCGGGAGGCTTTGAAAGCTAGGTTCCTGACTGAGCAGGGTATCCAGTGACTGTTAAGTTTGTGGACACAGATGCTGAACCTGCCCCCGTTTCTTTACCCAGTTACTGTGGACTATCCTTCCAAGATACATACCCCCTTCACCACCTTCCCAAAAAATAAAATCTGTTCCGTTTTGTTAATGAACACCGTTGTCTTTATTACTGTTTTCGCGGGAATGTTTTAAACCGGGGACGCAGACTGTGGCGGGGGGCGGGTTTAGTGTTCTGATGCAAATGATGCTTCTAAATTCCGGGAATGACAGGCTCCGCAGTGGTGGACTGCTTGTTTCAACGGAGCCTGCCAGCAGTCCTGGGCGGGACTGCGTGTATGTGTCGGCTATGTGACTTTCTGGCAGGGGGAGGAGGGTTACAGATCCCCTGCTGCGTGGCTCTGTGATCCAGGATAAGGACCGCGGCATAAGATCTCTAACTGCCCTCCCCCGCCACAAAGTCACAGATCAACCCCCCCGCCCACCAGAACATGAAAAGCACCTCCCAGACTGACCAGGGTAACTGGTGACTGCACTGTGTATGTGTCCTGATGCTGGACCTGCCCCCGCCTCTGTACCCTGCTAAAGGTGACTGTCCTGTCCAATTACCAAACCCCTTCACCCCCTTCAGACAGAATCTCCTCTAAAAGAAAATCTTGGAAACAGTTCTTAACAGAAACGAATATTTTATTATGAACCACACATGAAACGGGGGGGGGGGGGGGAAACTTGGTCGGGGGCTTGTGTGAGGTGGGTAGGAAAGGACTTTTCAAACTTTGGGGAACGAGAGCCTTCTAGTGCTACAGCAGTCTGCAGGGGTTGACTGAAAGTTTTAACGGCCCTTGCCGCCCCTCCTTCTTTGGACTTTGGGTGAGGGGGGTGTGGGACTTTGTGGCGGGGGAGGGCGGTTAGAGATAGACTGCAGCGGGGCTCTGTCCTCCTGCCTCCGGTCCTGCAGAACATCCACAAGGCGCCGGAGCGTGTCCGTTTGCTCCCTCATTAGTCCAAGCAGGGTTTTAGTCGCCTGCTGGTCTTCCTGATGCCACCTCTCCTCCCGTTCCATGATTGCTCGGTGCATTTGGGACATGTTCTCCCTCCACTGGGTCTGCTGGGCTGCCTGGGCTCTTGAGCAGTCCATTAGTTCTGAGAACATGTCTTCACGCATCTTCTTCTTCCTCCTCCTAATCTGCGCTAGCCGCTGGGAGTGTGATGCCAGGCTGGGTTGGGAGACAGTCGCAGATGAGTCTGTGGGAATGGGAAAAAGGGAGTGAATTCCTGAGACAGATAAATGAAGTTGTGAACAAAGAACATAGTCTTTCTCTGTGAACAAGACCATGCACTGCACCTCTCACATGCGCACTCAGGACAAGGTCGAATTTTCTGCCCTCGCCTTCAGTGCCTGGGGTCTTGCAGTTGCGATCTGAGAAGCGGGGCAGGACACCTGAACTTTTGTAGCAGGCAAACATGGTAAGCCGTAGACTTGTGGCAGCTTAAAACTTTAATAGTAGCACTGGGCTCCTTTCGCATTGAAAGCAATGCCAGTCTCTGCTGGCAGCAATCAGGGAAGCATGAGCTCTGCCCCTGTCCCACCACCTCGCGGCTGTCCCAGGGAAAAATCCCTGTATGCTGCCCCTCTGCCGCCTCCACCGCGTGGCTGTAAAGCAGTCCCAATACTAACATTCCCCTCCCTAATTCAAAGCAGGGCGTCATGTGCGACATCACGCTGATGAGGATCTCGGAGAGCGACAGGGGACGGATGCTTCGGGAGAGCATGCAGAAGCCAGGGCCGTATGCCGCCATGCTCTGCCGTGCGATGATCCCAGACTACTTGATAGAGTCATGGCGTGGGAACGTGTCGTACCACGGTGGACCTAACAAGATCGCCCTGCCACGGAACCTGATGCACAGGCTTGAGCACTACCTCCAGGAGAGCTATGCTGAGATCTCCCATGAGGATTTTGTGTCAATTCCCGGACATATAGACCGTATTTTGGTTTAGCTGTACTGGAAGGGACTACAGAGTGGAGCGTCCTGTGGTTGCCTAATCATGAAAATCCGGACATTACTTGATTTTTTTTACATAGTTGGGACTAAATAGTTGTCTAAGGCAAAGAAATCATGAACAACCAATTGTTGATATTATAAATATTCCTGTTGTGTTATAAATAAAAGTTGATATGTTTAAATGACTGAATGAAAACCCCATTGTTAATAATATAAATATTCCAGTTATGTTAAAAATAAATGTTTAGATGTTTAAAGCACTTACTGCTTGATCCTTCCCCTGATTCGGTGTCCAGGGTAACGGATGGGGACGGTTGGTAGGGGATCTCGGTAAGGGTGATGAAGAGCTCCTGGCTGTCGGGGAAATCAGCGGTGCAAGCGCTGTCGACTGCCTCATCCTCCTCATCTCCTTCCTCATCTTCCCCGTCCGCTAACATTTCCAACGAGGAACCGGCCGTGGACAATATCCCATCCTCAGAGTCCACGGTCAGTGGTGGGGTAGTGGTGGCGGCCGCACCTGGGATGGAATGCAGTGCCTCGTAGAAACGGGATGTGTGGGGCTGGGATCCGGAGCGTCCGTTTGCCTCTTTGGTCTTCTGGTAGCCTTGTCTCAGCTCCTTGATTTTCACGCGGCACTGCGTTGCATCCCGGCTGTATCCTCTCTCTGCCATGGCTTTAGAGATCTTCTCGTAGATCTTTGCATTCCTTCTTTTGGAGCGCAGCTCTGAAAGCACGGACTCATCGCCCCACACAGCGATGAGATCCAAGACTTCCCGATCAGTCCATGCTGGGGCCCTCTTTCTATTCTGGGATTGCACGGCCATCTCTGCTGGAGAGCTCTGCATCGTTGCCAGTGCTGCTGAGCTCACCACGATGTCCAAACAGGAAATGAGATTCAAACTGCCCAGACAGGAAAAGGAATTCAAATTTTCCCGGGGCTTTTCCTGTGTGGCTGGTCAGAGCATCCGAGCTCGAACTGCTGTCCAGAGTGTCAACAGAGTGGTGCACTGTGGGATAGCTCCCGGAGCTATTACCGTCGATTTCCATCCACACCTAGCCTAATTCGATATTGCCATTTCGAATTTAGCGCTACTCCCCTCGTTGGGGAGGAGTACAGAAGTCGAATTTAAGAGAGCTCTAGGTCGAACTAAATAGCCTCGTGGTGTGGACGGGTGCAGGGTTAATTCGATGTAACGGCGCTAAATTCGATATAAACTCCTAGTGCAGACCAGGCCTTAGAGTGAGAGACTCCAGGAGCTCAAGCTGTTTAGTGTATCAACGAGAAGGTTCCTATCTGGGGAACAGAAATTTGTTAATTGATGTCTCTTCAATTGAACAGACAAAGAACGAACACAACCCAAAGGCTGGGAGCTGAAGCTAGACAGATGCAGACGGGCAATAAGGTGCAGATTTTAGCAGTGAGGGGAATTCATCACTGGGACAATTCCCCAGGGGTTGTGGTGGATTCTTCATCACTGGCGATTTCTGAATCAAGCCTGAATGTTTTTCTCAGAGATCTGCTTTAGGTCACAGAAGAATCAGTTCAGGGAAGTGCTAGGGCCTGGGTGACACAGGAGGTCGGACTCCATGATCACAATGGTCCCTTATGGCCTTGGGATCTATGAAAAGATCCCATAGGGAGAGAGAGAGAGAGACGAGCCATGGTTTATTTGCCGTGGTGTATTTCCCAGCATGGGGGGTGGGTGCCGGGCAGTGAGATGAGGCTGGTTTGTGATCATGTCTGTCCAGGACTCATCTCTTCCCCCTTCTCCCTTTTCCTCATTCCATCATGGCCTCTCCCTCTGCACTGACCCCTCTGCCTCTGTTCTAGATCGCCTGCCAGCCCCCACGCTCTCTCTGTACCCCAGGTACACAGTGTATCTCCCAGGGGAGCGGGTTACCCTCACATGCTCGGCTCCTGGGCGTGAGCTACCTTCGGGATACAGATTCTTCTATCAAGGGCAGCAGGACCCCAGCGTAGTCCAACACCCGAATGACAGCGCCCGGCTGGAGGTCACAGCTGAGAAGGGAAATGCTGGGACATACACCTGTGCGTACTCGAGATGGGAATCCAATCGAGAGATCTCATCTGGGAACAGCAACTCCGTCTCCATCACAGTGACAGGTGAGCCCCTGGTTTTCCTGCTGTTTGATGGGAGAGTCTCTAGGGATCTGACGCCCACCCTGTGACAGAGCCTCAGGTGCGGTGCTCTAGAGCCGCTCTGGAGCAGTCCCTGGGAGGGCCCCTTCCATGTGTCAGCCCCCGTAGCATCACAGTCTCACTAGGGGCCATTTGGCTGCAGCGCCTCCTGGACTGAACCTTGTAGCCTTCAGCACCCCTGGGTTATGCCTCGAGCTCCCCACAGCGACACCACCTCATTGCACACCTGAGACAGAGACTTGCAGACCCAAAGGGAGCAACGCGCCCCCACCTTCCTTAAACTGCAGTGACTCTCAGCGAGTGCGGTAACAGCAGGAGGTTTATTGGCTATTTCGGAACCAGCATAGAAAGTCCTTAGTTACCCTAGAGAACAGAAACTTACAGCAAAGTCAATCTGGGTCAGTCCAGAGTCCTCTGGCCCCTCTGTAGTCCCAGTCCCAGAGCATCTTCTGCTGCCAGCAGCCCACACTTAGCAACCCCACTTGGCCCCTCCTCGGTCCTTTGTTCTTGTTACCGGGGAAACCTTGTCACCTGACCCTTCTCCTTAGGCCTTTGTTCTCCAGCTGGTCACAGCACACTGCCGTCCTGCAGAGGGGGGGCCATCCATGCTCCTTAGTCGCTGGGCATCAAATGTCCAGGAAATTGGAGTGGCCATTGTCTTTTTGGGCTCTTCATGGGCATGGGGCCCAAAGCCCCAGGCCGCTAGGCATCAGCCACACCCGATATCTGGGTCTCTGCAAAGAGGAAACAATCTTTTCCCACCACCTCGTTAGCCATGCAGCACATAGGAGAAACTGAGGCATGCACCCTATTAATAGAAAATTGCCATATGGTCACCCCCCCAACACCTCAGCTTTACTCCCTGCCTCTAGTGAGGGTCACTCCCTGCATCTCAGACACTCTGTGGTGGGCACAGGGGTCCCACCTAACTGCAGAGAATGGGCACTGAGAGGGCACTGCTGTGGGGTAGCTCCAGCCCTGGGGTCCCAGGTGGGCACTGCTCGGGGGAAACTCACACCGCTGGAGACCTGGCTGGGCACTGTCAGGGCCACCCACTGTGAATCTTCATCCCTGCAGCTGCCTGGATTCCTCTGTCCTGATTTCTATCAGGAGAGGGATTGGTTACTATCATGTTACCCTGACCCCTTGCTGGCACCAATACACCAGGATCCTCTACTGCCTTCATGTATCAGAGTGGAAGGTGCTACCCTGAGGTGCTCGGCATTCAGGGTGAAAGCACCATCGGATACAAATTCTTCTCTCAAAGCAGGGATTTGGTCTCTGAAAAGGTCCCTGGTCCTAGTGGAGTGACTGCTTTATTCGCACAGCTCAGACAGAGATCACCTGTCCCGTACCCCTGCTGTGCAGTGGGCAATCCAGTCCAGCCAGCGGATCCCACACAGAGTGTCCCTGCCTCCTCCTGGGAACCATGTGGGCACTGTGCAGGGTTGGGGCTCAGCAGGGCCGGTGCAAGGAAGTTTCGCACCCTAGGTGAAACTTCCACCACGCCCTCCCCCAGCCCTGCGGCAGCTCACCACCCCCCTGCCTGCCCAGAGGTGCCCCCCCATGGCAGCTCCCCCCCGTGGAGCCGTGCGGGAGCTCCACAATCCAGCTCACCTCTGCTCTGCCTCCTCCCCGAGCACGCCGCCCCTGCTCTAATTCGCCTCCCATCCCAGGCTTGTGGTGCCAAACAGCTGCTTGGCGCTGCAAGCCTGGGAGGCGGGAGAAGTGGAGCGGCGACCGTGCGCTCGGGGAGAGGGAGTCTGAGCCGCACGTGTTAGCGTGCCGCTGGCAGCCCAGCAAAGCTGTAAAAAAAAATTGGGGGCACCGCTTTTTGGCGCCCCCAAATCTTGGCGCCCTAGGCAACCGCCTAGTTTACCTTAATGGTAGCACCGGCCCTGGGGCTCAGTGAGATACAGGGGAGCAGTGAGAGGAAACGCGGTGGGTGGAAAAACTCCCCCCTCCCTTCCCCACATCCACCCTGGCTTCCTCATTTCAGCTGTATTGTATTTCCCAGCGTGGGGGGTGGATGCCTGGCAGTGATATAAGGCTGGTTTGTGATCATGTCTGTCCAGGACTCATCTCCTCCCAACTTTTCCCTTGTCCTCATTCCATCGTGGCCTCTCCCTCTGCACTGACCCCTCTGCCTTTTTCTAGATCGCCCGTCGGCCCCCAGGCTCTCTCTGTACCCCAGGTACACAGTGTATCTCCCAGGGGAGCGGGTTACCCTCACGTGCTCGGCTCCTGGGGATGAGCTGGCTTCGGGATACAGATTCTTCTATCAAGGGCAGCAGGAACCCAGCGTAGTCCAACCCCCAAATGAAGACGCCCGGCTGGTGCTCACAGCTGAGAAGGGAAATGCTGGGATATACACCTGTGCGTACTGGAGACAGGAATCCAATCGAGAGATCTCATCTAGGAACAGCAACTCCGTCTCCATCCCAGTGACAGGTGAGCCCCTGTTTTTCCTGCTGTTTGATGGGAGAGTCTCTAGGGATCTGAAGCCCACCCTGTGACAGAGCCTCAGGTGCGGTGCTCTAGAGCCGCTCTGGAGCAGTCCCTGGGAGGGCCCCTTCCATGTGTCAGCCCCCGTAGGGTCACAGTCTCACTAGGAGCCATTTGTCTGCAGCGCCTCCTGGGACTGAACCTTGGAGCCTTCAGCACCCCTGGGTCATGCCTCGAGCTCCCCGCAGCGACACCACCTCATTGCACACCTGAGACAGGCACTTGCACACCCAAAGGGAGCAACGCGCCCCCACCTTCCTTAAACTGCAGTGACTCTCAGCTAGTGCGGTAACAGCAGGAGGTTTATTGGCTATTTTGGAACCAGCATAGAAAGTCCTTAGTTACCGTAGAGAACAGAAAGTTACAGCAAAGTCCATCTGGGTCAGTCTGGAGTCCAGAGTCCTCTGAACCCTTGTGACGGTGCCAAAGGATCAGCCACATACCCACACACACTCATACACCATGTATCTCCTGGGGAACTGCTCACATTCATCTGCTCAGCTCCCAGGCCTGTCCGAAGGATGAAATACAGGTTCTACCGGCACTTGGGTGAAATCCCCAGCCCCAATAACTTCGACCAGATGGAAATCAAGGCTGAGCGAGGGCCCTGCTCCTGTGACTACACAATACACCAGGCTCCAGCTGAGGCGATATCCATGCTGAGTGACCCTCTCTCAATATCAGTGCAGAATAAGGCCTCTTTCTCTTTCTATTGAGCCCTGGGTCCGACCTACCTGATCTCCTACATCACACACAAGGCACAGGGTACATTGGGTTGCAGGTCAATGCTGCACTGGGGTGAAGTGTGGTGGTGTCTAGGGCTGCAACTTCCTCTCCTATTGGGTTGCAGTAAGATCCTGGGGTGCGGCGCGGGGCTATGTCGGGGTGCAGTGATATATTGGGGTGTGGTGTGATGCTAGATTGGGATGCAGGGTCAGGTTGGGGTGCAGTTGAATTGCCGGGGGCAATTATTCCTCCTGTGGGTATCCCTCCCTCACTCCAGTTAGCCAGTAACAACCTTCTCCCTGGCATCTCCTCCTCCCGGCTCTCTGAGCCCCTTCTCCTGCAGTGAAATCTCACCCGTTGTCTTTTCCAGACACCCCTGCAGCCCCCACCCTCTCCCTGAGCCCCCCACACCAGCTGTACCTCAGCTGGGAGTCTGTTACGTTCATGTGTTCAGCTCCTCAAAGTGATCACACTGTTACAGGATTCCAGTTCTCCAGAGGTGCTGGAAAGATTATCTCATCTGGTAAAAGTGACACAAACACCCTGAGCTATATAATGTAGAAAGACACCAGAACATACACCTGTGCATACTGGGTAGAGCCGTCAAGTCGCTGGATGAAATCTGTGGAGACTCCCACTGTTTCTATCAATGTGACGTGTGAGCTCTGAGATTTCCCCAGCTTCTCTTGGAGTTTGTACATTCTCGGACACCCCATTTCCTCCAGCAGGGGACAGCAGGGACAGACACACGCACACCCAGCCACACACACACGGCTCTCTGCTGAATGCCAGTCCCCAAGACCCTTCCCCCACCGCTAGCTGTGCTGATTTCCCCAACATCCCCAGATGGACGGCGTGGGGTGACAAGGGCAATGGGAATGTGGCTGTCAGGGTTCCATCAATGATCCTCCCAGTCTCAGCTTTCCAGCTTCTGCCCAATACATCTGTTAGCCTTAAAGGTGCCACAGGACCCTCTGTTGCTTTATAGAGATCTTGGTGGCTGTACAAGGACCATCAAACACTCTCCCCATCCCCGATCCTTGGCCACTTCTCCCTGGCAAAATCTCCACAAGGGTTTATTTCCTAGAGCAGCTGGGAGCTGGTCACCCACCTAGACACCACAGCGATCGGTGTCTAATCCCCTTGTTGTGGGCCCTTAACTCAGCCTGGGGCTTAGCTAGGCTGGAGCTCCCCAGCTCCCTCTGCCTTCCCCGGCACTGCTCCACCCTAGGTACCCACCTCAGCTCCCAGCAGCCAGGTCCTTCACTCTCTAGCTTCTAGAGAGAGTCTCTCCTACAGCCTCTGGCCCTAGCCCTCTTGTAGGGCCAGCTGTGGCCTGGTTGGGGCGTGGCCTCAGCTGTGGCTGCTTCTCCAACCAGCCTAGCTTTTTCCAGCCACAGCCCTCTCCAGGGCTGCTTTAACCCCTTCAGGTCTGGAGTAGTGTGACCACCCCGCGACACCCTCACTCCATGGGGGTCTCTCCCCTGCCTCTATTCCAGACTCCCTGCCGGCCCCCAGCCTCAGGTTTCCACCTTCTGCCCAGTTACATCTGGAGAGAGAACGTGGAGATCTTGGTGGTGTCTCTTCTAATATCAATTAGAATGGGGATAATTCCTCCTTCTTGCCTTTCCGGGGTGGGGTGCTGGCACATGCACGAATGTCCATGGCATAAAAAGATGCCAGGGTGAGAGAAGCCATCTTACCCCTGGATTTGGCCCTGGGCTGACCGCTGTTGGAATCCTTCATCCAGTTCTGGTCTCCACCATTCAAGGATGGAGATAAATTGGAGAGGGGGCAGGGCAGGGTTAGGATTCTGATTAAACGGTTGCAAAACCTGCCTTAGAGTGAGAGACTCCAGGAGCTCAAGCTGTTTAGTGTATCAACGAGAAGGTTCCTATCTGGGGAACAGAAATTTGTTAATTGACGTCTCTTCAATTGAACAGACAAAGAACGAATACAACCCAAAGGCTGGGAGCTGAAGCTAGACAAATTCAGACTAGCAATAAGATGCAGATTTTAGCAGTGAGGGGAATTCAGCACTGGGACAATTCCCCAGGGGTTGTGGTGGATTCTTCATCACTGGCGATTTCTGAATCAAGCCTGAATGTTTTTCTCAGAGATCTGCTTTAGGTCACAGAGGAATCAGTTCAGGGAAGTCCTAGGGCCTGGGTGACACAGGAGGTCGGACTCCATGATCACAATGGTCCCTTATGGCCTTGGGATCTATGAAAAGATCCCATAGGGAGAGAGAGAGAGAGACGAGCCATGGTTTATTTGCCGTGGTGTATTTCCCAGCATGGGGGGTGGGTGCCGGGCAGTGAGATGAGGCTGGTTTGTGATCATGTCTGTCCAGGACTCATCTCTTCCCCCTTCTCCCTTTTCCTCATTCCATCATGGCCTCTCCCTCTGCACTGACCCCCCTGCCTCTGTTCTAGATCGCCCGTCGGCCCCCACGCTCTCTGTGTACCCCAGGTACACAGTGTATCTCCCAGGGAAGCGGGTTACCCTCACATGCTCGGCTCCTGGGGATGAGCTGGCTTCGGGATACAGATTCTTCTATCAAGGGCAGCAGGACCCCAGCGTAGTCCAACACCCGAATGACAGCACCTGGCTGGAGGTCACAGCTGAGAAGGGAAATGCTGGGACATACACCTGTGCGTATTGGAGATGGGAATCGAATCGAGAGATCTCATCTAGGAATAGCAACTCAGTCTCCATCACAGTGACAGGTGAGCCCCTGTTTTTCCTGCAGTTTGATGGGAGAGTCTCTAGGGATCTGACGCCCACCCTGTGACAGAGCCTCAGGTGCGGTGCTCTAGAGCCGCTCTGGAGCAGTCCCTGCGAGGGCCCCTTCCATGTGTCAGCCCCGGTAGGGTCACAGTCTCACTAGGGGCCATTTGGCTGCAGCGCCTCCTGGACTGAACCTTGGACCCTTCAGCACCCCTGGGTCACCCCTCGAGCTCCCCACAGCGACACCACCTCATTGCACACCTGAGACAGAGACTTGCACACCCAAAGGGAGCAACGCGCCCCCACCTTCCCTAAACTGCAGTGACTCTCAGCGAGTGCGGTAACAGCAGGAGGTTTATTGGCTATTTCGGAACCAGCATAGAAAGTCCTTAGTTACCGCAGAGAACAGAAACTTACAGCAAAGTCCATCTGGGTCAGTCCAGAGTCCTCTGGCCCCTCTGTAGTCCCAGTCCCAGAGCATCTTCTGCTGCCAGCAGCCCACACTTAGCAACCCCACTTGGCCCCTCCTCGGTCCTTTGTTCTTGTTACTGGGGAAACCTTGTCACCTGACCCTTCTCCTTAGCCCTTTGTTCTCCAGCTGGTCACAGCACACTGCCGTCCTGCAGAGGGGGGGCCATCCATGCTCCTTAGTCGCTGGGCATCAAATGTCCAGGAAATTGGAGTGGCCATTGTCTTTTTGGGCTCTTCATGGGCATGGGGCCCAAAGCCCCAGGCCGCTAGGCATCAGCCACACCCGATATCTGGGTCTCTGCAAAGAGGAAACAATCTTTTCCCACCACCTCGTTAGACATGCAGCACATAGGAGAAACTGAGGCATGCACCCTATTAATAGAAAATTGCCATATGGTCACCCCCCCCCCCAACACCTCAGCTTTACTCCCTGCCTCTAGTGAGGGTCACTCCCTGCATCTCAGACCCTCTGTGGTGGGCACAGGGGTCCCATCTAACTGCAAAGAATGGGCACTGAGAGGGCACTGCTGTGGGGTAGCTCCAGCCCTGGGGTCCCAGGTGGGCACTAGTCGGGGGAAGCTCACACCGCTGGAGACCTGGCTGGGCACTGTCGGGGCCACCCACTGTGAATCTTCATCCCTGCAGCTGCCTGGATTCCTCTGTCCTGATTTCTATCAGGAGAGGGATTGGTTACTATCATGTTACCCTGACCCCTTGCTGGCACCAATACACCAGGATCCTCTACTGCCTTCGTGTATCAGAGTGGAAGGTGCTACCCTGAGGTGCTCGGCATTCAGGGTGAAAGCACCATCGGATACAAATTCTTCTCTCAAAGCAGGGATTTGGTCTCTGAAAAGGTCCCTGGTCCTAGTGGAGTGACTGGTTTATTCGCACAGCTCAGACAGAGATCACCTGTCCCGTACCCCTGCTGTGCAGTGGGCAATCCAGTCCAGCCAGCGGATCCCACACAGAGTGTCCCTGCCTCCTCCTGGGAACCATGTGGGCACTGTGCAGGGTTGGGGCTCAGCAGGGCCGGTGCAAGGAAGTTTCGCACCCTAGGTGAAACTTCCACCACGCCCTCCCCCAGCCCTGCGGCAGCTCACCACCCCCCTGCCTGCCCAGAGGTGCCCCCCCATGGCAGCTCCCCCCCGTGGAGCCGTGCGGGAGCTCCACAATCCAGCTCACCTCTGCTCTGCCTCCTCCCCGAGCACGCCGCCCCTGCTCTAATTCGCCTCCCCTCCCAGGCTTGTGGTGCCAAACAGCTGCTTGGCGCTGCAAGCCTGGGAGGCGGGAGAAGTGGAGCGGCGACCGTGCGCTCGGGGAGAGGGAGTCTGAGCCGCACGTGTTAGCGTACCGCTGGCAGCCCAGCAAAGCTGTAAAAAAAAATTGGGGGCACCGCTTTTTGGCGCCCCCAAATCTTGGCGCCCTAGGCAACCGCCTAGTTTACCTTAATGGTAGCACCGGCCCTGGGGCTCAGTGAGATACAGGGGAGCAGTGAGAGGAAACGCGGTGGGTGGAAAAACTCCCCCCTCCCTTCCCCACATCCACCCTGGCTTCCTCATTTCAGCTGTATTGTATTTCCCAGCGTGGGGGGTGGATGCCTGGCAGTGATATAAGGCTGGTTTGTGATCATGTCTGTCCAGGACTCATCTCCTCCCCCTTTTCCCTTGTCCTCATTCCATCGTGGCCTCTCCCTCTGCACTGACCCCTCTGCCTCTTTCTAGATCGCCCGCCGGCCCCCACGCTCTCTCGGGACCCCGAGTACACAGTGTATCTCCCAGGGGAGCGGGTTACCCTCATGTGTTCGGCTCCTGGGAGTGAGCTGGATTGGAGATACAGATTCTTCTATCAAGGGCAGCAGGACCCCAGCGTAGTCCAACACCCGAATGAAGACGCCCGGCTGGTGCTCACAGCTGAGAAGGGAAATGCTGGGATATACACCTGTGCGTACTGGAGACAGGAATCCAATCGAGAGATCTCATCTAGGAACAGCAACTCCGTCTCCATCCCAGTGACAGGTGAGTCCCTGGTTTTCCTGCTGTTTGATGGGGGAGTCTCTAGGGATCTGACGCCCACCCTGTGACAGAGCCTCAGGTGCGGTGCTCTAGAGCCGCTCTGGAGCAGTCCCTGGGGGGGCCCCTTCCATGTGTCAGCCCCCGTAGGGTCACAGTGTCACTAGGGGCCATTTGGCTGCAGCGCCTCCTGGGACTGAACCTTGTAGCCTTCAGCACCTCTGGGTCACGCCTCGAGCTCCCCGCAGCGACACCACCTCATTGCACACCTGAGACAGACACTTGCACACCCAAAGGGAGCAACGCGCCCCCACCTTCCTTAAACTGCAGTGACTCTCAGCTAGTGCGGTAACAGGAGGAGGTTTATTGGCTATTTTGGAACCAGCGTAGAAAGTCCTTAGTTACTGTAGAGAACAGAAAGTTACAGCAAAGTCCATCTGGGTCAGTCTGGAGTCCAGAGTCCTCTGAACCCTTGTGACGGTGCCAAAGGATCAGCCACATACCCACACACACTCATACACCATGTATCTCCTGGGGAACTGCTCACATTCATCTGCTCAGCTCCCAGGCCTGTCCGAAGGATGAAATACAGGTTCTACCGGCACTTGGGTGAAATCCCCAGCCCCAATAACTTCGACCAGATGGAAATCAAGGCTGAGCCAGGGCCCTGCTCCTGTGACTACACAATACACCAGGCTCCAGCTGAGGCGATATCCATGCTGAGAGACCCTCTCTCAATATCAGTGCAGAATAAGGCCTCTTTCTCTTTCTATTGAGCCCTGGGTCCGACCTACCTGATCTCCTACATCACACACAAGGCACAGGGTACATTGGGTTGCAGGTCAATGCTGCACTGGGGTGAAGTGTGGTGGTGTCTAGGGCTGCAACTTCCTCTCCTATTGGGTTGCAGTAAGATCCTGGGGTGCGGCGCGGGGCTATGTCGGGGTGCAGTGATATATTGGGGTGTGATGTGATGCTAGATTGGGGTGCAGGGTCAGGTTGGGGTGCAGTTGAATTGCCGGGGGCAATTATTCCTCCTGTGGGTATCCCTCCCTCACTCCAGTTAGCCAGTAACAACCTTCTCCCTGGCATCTCCTCCTCCCGGCTCTCTGAGCCCCTTCTCCTGCAGTGAAATCTCACCCGCTGTCTTTTCCAGACACCCCTGCAGCCCCCACCCTCTCCCTGAGCCCCCCACACCAGCTGTACCTCAGCTGGGAGTCTGTTACGTTCACGTGTTCAGCTCCTCGAAGTGATCACACTGTTACAGGATTCCAGTTCTCCAGAGGTGCTGGAAAGATTATCTCATCTGGTAAAAGTGACACAAACACCCTGAGCTATATAATGTAGAAAGACACCAGAACATACACCTGTGCATACTGGGTAGAGCCGTCAGGTCGCTGGATGAAATCTGTGGAGACTCCCACTGTTTCTATCAATGTGACGTGTGAGCTCTGAGATTTCCCCGGCTTCTCTTGGAGTTTGTACATTCTCGGACACCCCATTTCCTCCAGCAGGGGACAGCAGGGACAGACACACACACACCCAGCCACACACACACGGCTCTCTGGTGAATGCCAGTCCCCAAGACCCTTCCCCCACCTCCAGCTGTGCTGATTTCCCCAACATCCCCAGATGGACAGCGTGGGGTGACAAGGGCAATGGGAATGTGGCTGTCAGGGTTCCATCAATGATCCTCCCAGTCTCAGCTTTCCAGCTTCTGCCCAATACATCTGTTAGCCTTAAAGGTGCCACAGGACCCTCTGTTGCTTTATAGAGATCTTGGTGGCTGTACAAGGACCATCAAACACTCTCCCCATCCCCAATCCTTGGCCACTTCTCCCTGGCAAAATCTCCACAAGGGTTTATTTCCTAGAGCAGCTGGGAGCTGGTCACCCACCTAGACACCACAGCCATCGGCAACCGAGAAACCCCAGCGGTGGCAGACTGGATGTGTGGTTTGGACACTGAACTGGGTCTCAGTGGGTCTGGGTCCAATTTATACTGCTAGGTAGTGCCAGGGTAGACATTATAGGAAGCCCTGAGCCAGATGTGCCTTGACAATTCGACAGTGCGCTGGGACTTGGAGAGGGCCCAGTTCCCAGCCCTGCCACAGACTCTCCCCTTGGCCTTGGACCAGTCACTTCCCTTGGGGATCTCCAAGGAGACTAAGGGTGTTTGGTGCCAAAATCCCATTGAAATTTCTAGGGGGCCTAATTCTTTTAAGCGCCTGAACTCTGGGCCTCAGTTTCCCCAATTAGAATGGGGATAATTCCTCCTTCTTGCCTCTCAGGGGTGGGGTAATGGCACATGCACGGATGTCCATGGCATACAAAGATGCCAGGATGAGAGGAGCCATCTTACCTCTGGATTTGGCCCTGGGGCGACTGCTGCTGGAATCCTGCATCCAGTTCTGGTCTCCACCATTCAAGGATGGAGATAAATTGGAGAGCGGGCAGGGCAGGGTTAGGGTTCTGATTAAACAGTTGCAAAACCTGCCTTAGAGTGAGAGACTCCAGGAGCTCGAGCTGTTTAGCGTAACAATGAGAAGGTTCCTGTCTGGGGAACAGAAATTTGATAATCGACGGCTCTTCAATTGAACAGACAAAGATCAAACACAATCCAAAGGCTGGGAGCTGAAGCTAGAGAAATGCAGACTGGCAATAAGGCGCAGATTTTAGCAGTGAGGGGTCACGCTCCCCGCAGCGACACCACCTCATTGCACACCTGAGACAGAGACTTGCACACCCAAAGGGAGCAACATGCTCCCACCTTCCTTAAACTGCAGTGACTCTCAGCTGGAGAGGTTTATTGGCTATTTCGGAACCAGCGTAGAAAATCCTTAGTTACCGTAGAGAACAGAAAGTTACAGCAAAGTCCATCTGGGTCAGTCTGGAGTCCAGAGTCCTCTGGCCCCTCTGTAGTCCCAGTCCCTGAGCGTCTTCTGCTGTCAGCAGCCCACACTTAGCAACCCCACTTGGCCCCTCCTCAGTCTTTTGTTCTTGTTACCGGGGAAACCTTGTCACCTGACCCTTCTCCTTAGCCCTTTGTTCTCCAGCTGGACACACCCCACTGCCATCCTGCAGAGGGTGGGCCGTCCATGGTCATTTGCTACTAGACATCAAATGTCCGGGAAATTGGAGTGGCCATTGTCTTCTTGGGCTCTTCATGGGCATGGGCCCTATGCCCCAGGCCACTAGGCATCAGCCACACCCGATATCTCTGTCTCTGCAAATAATAAACAATCTTTTCCCACCATCTTGTTAGTTATGCAGCACATAGGAGAAATTGAGGTATGCACCATATTAATAGAAAATTGCCATATGGTCACACACAGACGCCCCCGACACCTCAGCTTTACTCCCTGCCTCTAGTCAGGGCCATTCCCTGCATCTCATACACTCTGTGGTGGGCACAGGGGTCCCCCCTGATCAGCAAAGAATGGGCACTGAGAGGGCAGTGCTGTGAGGTAGCTCCAGCACTGGGGTCCCAGGTGGGCACTGCTCGGGGGAAGCTTACACCGTTGGAGACCTGGCTGGGCACTGTCAGGGCCACCCACTGTGAACCTTCATCTCTGAAGCTGCCTGGATTCCTCAGTCATGATTTCTATCAGGAGATGGTTATTGGTTATTATCATGTTACCCTGACCCCCTGCTGGCACCAATACGCCAGGATCCTCTAGTGCCTTCGTGTATCAGAGGGGAAGGTGCTACCCTGAGGTGCTCGGCATTCGGGGGTGAAAGCACCATAGGATACAAATTCTTCTCTCAAAGCAGGGATTTGGTCTCCGAAGAGGTCCCTGGTCCCAGTGGAGTGACCGGCTGATGCTCACAGCTGAGAGAGAGACCAACCGTCCCGTACCCCTGCTGTGCACTGGGCAACCCAGTCCAGCCTTTGGATCCCACACAGAGAGGCCCTGCCTCCTGCTGGGAACCATGTGGGCACTGTGCAGGGTTGGGGCTCAGCGAGATACAGGGGGGCAGTGACAGGAATCGCGGTGGGTGTAAAAACTCCCCCCTCCCTTCCCCACATCCACACTGGCTTCCTCATTTCTGTGCAGTACTTTCTAGCTACTGCTAGGCAGGTCTGATGGTTGGCTGACGGGTTCTCCCCTCTCTTCTGCCTCTGCCCCCAGAATGGAGAACGTGGGGTGAATACTCTGATGGGAATGGGGGTCTTGGGGTTGAACCACTTGCATCAGCAACCCTTCCCCCCTCCAATGCTCTTTCTGCACCCCACTTCTCTCAGCATGGAGAGTGTGGGGTAGTGAGAGCCCAGCCCCACAACTCCCTAGGATGAGCGTGTTACTGCCAGAAACTCCAACACCCACCGGGCAGGAGTGGAGAGTCCAGCAGGGACCGGAGGCGGCTCATTTCTTGGTGGGATCCCAACCTAATTGTCCCCCTCCCCTCTCCCATCCAGGTGGGTGGGGGTTGGAGCTGAGACAGTGGGAGAGGATCTAGAAAGGCTGTGATGGGCCCAGCAGGTACTGGGGAGGGGGCGCTGTTCCCACAAGTTTACTGGAGAACTCCCCTATGTATAGCTGCCATCAAATATGTCACAGGCCCTGGGGCACGAGACAGGGAGGTGGGACTAGGTTGAGGCCCTGTGTTTGGGCCTTGTTCCCCCATCTGCTCTTCCCCTCACTCCCTGGGGGTCTCTCCCCTGCCTCTGTTCCAGACTCCCTGCCGGCCCCCAGGTTGTCTCTGTGCCCCCCCACCTCCCGCCCATATACCATGTATCTCCGAGGGCAGCCGCTCACAGTCATCTGCTCAGCTCTCGGGCTGTCCGAGGGATGAAATACAGGTTCTACCGGCACTTGGGTGAAATCTCCAACCCCAATATCTGGGACCAGATGGAAATCAAGGATGAGCCGGGGCCCTGCTCCTGTGACTACACAATTAGCCAGGCTCCAGCAGAGGCCATATCCATGCTGAGCGACCCTCTCTCAATAGCAGTGCAGAATAAGGCCTCTTTCTCTTTCTATTGAGCCCTGGGTCCGACCTATCTGATCTCCTACATCACACACAAGGCACACGGTACATTGGGTTGCAGGTCAATGCTGTACTGGGTGCAGTGTGGAGGTGTCTAGGGCTGCAACTTCCTCTCCTATTGCGTTGCAGTAAGATCCTGGGGTGTGGCGCGGGGCTATGTCAGGGTGCAGTGTAATATTGGGGTGTGGTGTGATGCCAGATTGGGATGCAGGGTCATACTGGGATGCAGTGGAATTTCCGGGGGCAACTATTCCTCCTGTGTCCCCCCCTCGCTCCAGTTAGCTAGTAACAACCTTCTCCCCGGCATCTCCTCCTCCCAGCCCTCTAAGCCCCTTCTCCTGTAGTGAAATCTCACCCATTGTCTTTTCCACACACACCCGCAGCCACCACCCTCTCCCGGAGCCCCCCACGCCAGCTGTACCTCTCCGGGGAGTCTGTTATGTTCACGTGTTCGGCTCCCCCCGGTGATCACACTGTTACAGGATTCCAGTTCTCCAGAGCTGCTGGAAAGATGATCTCATCCGGTAACAGTGACAGACACACCCTGAGCTATGTAACACAGAAAGACACTGGATCATACACCTGTGTGTACTGCGTAGAGCCATCAGGTGGCAGGATATAATCTGTGGAGACTTCCACTGTTTCCATCAATGTGACGTGTGAGCTCTGAGCTGTCCCCGGCTTCTCTTGGAGTTTGTACATTCTCGAGACACTATTACTATCACATAACCCGACCTCCTGCCAGCACCAGTATGGCAGAATTCCCTACTGCCCATGGAGTCAATGGGGCATATTCCTAGATGGGGTCACTGGGCCGTAGTTCCACTAGAGTCAATGGGGCATATTCCCAGCTGGCGTGTGTGATGATCCTTGGGGATACCCATGGCTGTGAGGCACGTCGCTACCACCAGCACTTAGTGCAGGGAAGTCTGGTCTGTGCCTGCTGGGGGCAGCTCCCCGACACCCTCAGCCTCAGCCACACAAGCCCTCCCCTCCCAGCCCATGCAGGCTGAGCTGGTCCTGGGCAGGAGCAGCCCCCCTCAGGTACCAAGGAGGGGACACTGCTCCCACGGGGTTTCCCGGCAGTGAGATCTCTGCTGCTCAGTGTTTGCATGGGTCGGCGGGGACGTGGTCCCTGGGCACTGAGCTGGGGCTGGCTGGGGTCTGTGTCCAGGATGCCTCCCTCCTCTGCTCTTTCACTCGCTCTTCTTCTGCTTCTCTGTCACCAGCCTCCCAAGTAGGAACCGTCTCCTCCCTGACTCCCTTGTCTTTTCCAGACCCCTTCCCGGCTCCCCAGCTCACCCTGTCCCCACAGCAGCCTGTCTACGTAACTGGAGAAACTGTGACCCTGACGTGCTCAGCTGCTGGGATGCTCACCATGTCCGGGTTCCGGTTCTTCAGGGATGGCCAGAAAATCCAATCCAAGGAACTCCCCTCACCCTGGTACAGTTACACTGAGTCGATTCGGCTGTCGGGGGTGGTTATGTTGGACGCTGGAGCGTACAGCTGTGAATACTGGAGGAGGGTGTCTGGGCGAGAGATCTCATCAGTGAGGAGCCAGCCCATCTCCATAGCACTGACAGGTGAGACCCCCTGTGTCCTGCTGTTGATGGCCCCCTGGTGGGGTATCTCTCTTCCATGCACAGGGTGAGACACCGCCCGGTCACTCAGCTCTGGATAGGGCCACATCACCCACTGGGTCAATGTCACTCCCTGGCTCTCTGGCTCTTCTGGTGGGTTTTGGGGGAGTGTTGGTGCGACTTTGGGTTTTGAAAACTTGGGGAGGTTTAAGGAAACAAACCCCAAATCTCCCCCATCTATGGCAGGGGTCAGGCCCTGGAGTCAGACATGCTGTGGGGAGGTCGGGTGCCCCAGCAGTAGGGAGAGGCTCCCAGCTGATCAGTAAAGTTTGGCACTGAGAGGGCACTGCTGTGGGGGAGCTCGCTGCACTGTCGTCCCAGCTGACAAGGCAACCAATTCTAAGGTCCCAGCCCTGCCTCTTTATTCATGATTATTATCACAAGCAGGATCAGTTACTGTTGTTATCCCGACCCCCTGGCAGCGCCAATGCCCTCAGGATCCCCTGCTGCCCATGTGTATGGGAGGAGAAAGTGCTACCCACAGGTATTCAGCACCCAGGGGAAAGCGCCATCAATACAAATTCTTCTCTCAAAGCAGGGATTTGGTCTCTAAAAAGATCTCTGGTCCCCAGTGGAGTGACCGGCTGATGCTCACAGCTGAGAGAGAGACCATCTGTCCCTTAAAGCAGTCCAGCCAGGGGATCCCACACAGAGAAGCTCTGCCTCCTGCTGTGTTACATATGGGCACAGTGCAGGGTTGGGGATCAGTGAGATACAGGGGTGCCGGGAGTTTCCCATGGAGATTTCTCCATCCCCCCTTATTCCTGAGATGAATGTGACCCGGTAACATCTGCCCCTCACCTCCCAGATCCCTGCCAGGTGTGACCCTTTTTCGGTATCTAAAGCTGACGCCTGTTTTCCAGATCCCCCTGCGGCTGCACCCCTCTGCCTGAGCCCTGAGCACCCCAAATAACTCCCCAGAGAGCCTCTTCCCCTCACAGGCTGGGCTGCCCCTGGTGTTCACTAAACTGCAGGATCCAATTCGACATGGTGGGCTGATGGAGCATCTCAGCTGGGGGCTCATCCGGGGGCAGCTTCACTCACCCTTAGAGCATCACAGAGCCAGGGGCTCTGGGCCATGCACCTGTCTGCGTGAGATATGCCCATCTGGCCGGGAGATCCCTGCTGGGAAAAGCCAGCCCCTCTCCAGCAGCCTGGACACAGACCTGGGTGTCCAACATGGCCGCCTTCCACTTCTACCCTCTGGGACGGTAGAATCCCACCAGGGCCATCCAGCTCTCAGTCTGCCCGGAGGGGGCGGGATCTCCAGACAACCTGAGCCCTCCCTATCTGCCAACGGCTCCATAAACACAAGGGGCTGAGACATTAGTAATGGACAAGTGACAGGAAAGAGTCACATCCTGGCCACCTTCTCACCCCCACATCCCAGCTCCATATTGTATCTGAAGGAAGCCATCCCCACCCCTTAGCCCGGCTCTCACTTATTTCAGTGGGGAGCCCCTCGGGATCCTGAGGTGAAGCAAGAAGCTCTGGACAGAGGACACAGGTCAGCTCTGAATAAATTGAATTCTGGGCACCATCTCCATTTCCCCCACTGCCATGTCCCAGCTGATTCCTCCCCTTTGCTGCTCCCCACAGATCCCCCTCCCCAGCCAGTGCTGAGGCTGGATCCCCCTTCTGGAGCAGTGAGTGAAGGACTCACCCTGCTCATCACCTGCGCGGTCTCCTGGGATGCCAGAGAGAGGAGATTTCACTTCTACAAGGACGGAGTCGAGCTCATCCCTGGGGACATGGGGTCTGAGATCAACACCATGGAGTCTGGCACTGACTCTATGAATGTCTCTGTGCTCAGCATCCCACAGGCCAGTCCCAACAACACCGGGGAATTCACCTGCGGCTACGAGGAGAATGTGGGTGGGAGGTGGGTCCCATCCCCCAGGAGCCAGGCCGTGACTGTCACCAGGAACATCACAGTGTCAGGTGAGGCAGCTCTTGGCTGCTAACTTCTCCCCAGACAAATTCACCCTCTTAGCCCCACACACGTGTACCCAGCTCTCTTGATGGTCAAATGAGCACAGGGCAGGTCACAGCAGTGTTGGAGGACAGGCCGACAGGAGAGGGACAGACACAGAGATGAGAAGAATCAGGGGTCGGTGTCCACCAGTGAAAGAGAAGCTTTATGGCTCCAATGATCCAGGGGAATTCATCACAAGTCATAGAGGCACAGATACAGGGACATCATGTGCATCACGTTCAGCAGTGATGTTAACCTGCCGGTTCCTCTCATGATTTTCCTCTCTCTTCAGCCCCCAGCTTCCTCTGGGTGCAGAAGCTGGTGGTGGGTGGCTCCTTCTTCCTCATCAATGGCCTCATCTTCCTCATCTCCCATTGCTGCTTCTAGATCCAGGTAACTGGCTTGTTCTGGGAAGGGGGCCCTTCATTCTGTGCCTTGCATTCTCTCCACAAGGTGACCCATTTGGGCTGCAATCACTCCCCTTGAATTTCCGCGCGGGGGGGGGGAGGGGGAGGGAGGTTCTGGTGGAAAGTCAAAGAGTGAGATCTGAGAAACCTCCACAGGGCTTTAGGCAGCATGAACACTTTAGCAACCAACCAAAATACAACTGCATCTGGGGTGGGGCATAGCCACTGTTTCACAGCTGCACAACCCTCGTGCACAGAGTTTGCTTGCTCGGTGTGAACCCAGGAAGCCCTGTAGTCACACCCTACACACGGCTGCAATGTCGTGTGTACACACTCTGTCTTGCAAGGTATCATTTGAAACTCCCACTACACTGGTCAATAATATCACTGTGGAGTATATGTGAGAACGCGGCAGGTGGAGATATGTCTGACCTCTGTGAATCTGTTTTAAAGCCTGTATTGGAACAAAGGGGAACCAGGTCTGCCCAGGGATTGAATACAAACGAAGCAGGGTGACTGGTGAGAAGAGAATTAGGATTTATATGTCTGGTAAACAAAGCCATGGAGCCATGAAGGAGAAGGTGATGACTCAGCTATCCACAGGGGCTGGAGACTGCACCACCAGGAGACCTTCTTGCTTCCTGAAGCATTGTCAATGAACATAGAGAGACATGCTCTCCTGGACGATAGAGAGAGGGGCAATGAACCCTCAAATTACCTTCCCCCTAAGACGACAAGGGAAACCAGCACCTCGCACTTTGGTGGAAGTTACTGACCGAGAGGAGCCAGTCAGACAGGCTGGACCAAACGTAATCACAGAGTGAAACCACCTTCAGTGCAGTCTGAGTTTGAGCTTTTCAGCTGTGTGTTTTCACTTGGATTTACTTGTAACCGTCTCTAACTTGGTTTCATTTCACTTGGCATCGCTTAACCCATGGCCTGTTGTTACTAAACTTGGTTTATTTTAATCTAATCCAACCCAGGGTTGGGTTTGAATTTAAGTCACTGGTAATTCCAGTTAACGTGGCGAGCAGCTCGGGATTGTCTCTTTAAAGGAGCAAGTGACTCTTGTTATTTATGTGGATGGTCCAGGAGAGGGCTGGACATTTCTGGGCGGATGGTCTGGGGGAAATTTGGGCCTGGGGGTGTTGGGGTCCCTTGGTTAGCTGTAACCAAGGCTGGGGGAGCCCAGAGCATGGCGGGAGGTACCAAGCAGGCTGCTGGAGGCGGAGTTTCTACACCAGGTCTGTTGATCACACAGACACTCAGTACCAGCTTGTCTCCTGGTCGGGCGCATCGAGACAGAGCTGCAGTAGCCCAGCATTTCAGGGTATCCAGGCTTACAGGGCAGGTGGTTTTGGATCAAAACCCAAATGTTGCAAAGGGAAATGTTGGGTCATACACCTGTGGATCCTGGAGATGGAATCCAGTTGAGAGATCTTATCTAGAGACAGTGCCACCATCTCCACCACAGTGACAGGTGAGCTCCTGTTTTCCTGCTGTTTGGTGGGAGGGTGACTTCGAATCTGAAGCCCAGCCCAATACCCCAGCTTCACCCCCTGTCTCTAGGGAGTGCCACTCCCTGTGTCTCAGATACGCCATGGTGGGCTTGGGGTTTGTGTGTGTGTCCAAGCTAATCATCAAAGACTGGGCACAAGCCGGTCACTGCTGTGGGGAAGCTCATAGCGGTGGCTTCCTGGTTGAGCACTGCTGTGGGGAAGCTCACAGCGCTCCTGTCCTGGCTGGGCACTGCTGTGGGAAGCTCACAGTGCAAGAGTTACAGAGGTTGACTTTGAAATGTATTCTTTGGAAAGTAAATCCAGACAAAGTTCCCCTTCTCCTGCTGCTTGTTCTTCAGGGTTCACAGCCCCTGCATCCTCAGGTCCATTTGCTTTCTTGATTGACTGGGTCCCTTTACAGTAGAACCTCGGAGTTATGAACACCAGGGCTACGAACTGACCAGTCAACCACACGCCTCACTTGCAACTGGAAGTACGCAATCAAGCAGCAGTGGAGACAAAAGAAATACAGTACAGTACTGTGTTAAATGTAAACTGCTTTAAAAAAGGAAAGCAGCATTTTTCTTCTGCAGAGTAAAGCTCTATTAAGTCAATGGTCAGTTTTAAACTTTTGAGAGAACAACCACAACATTTTGTTCAGAGTTACGAACAACCAACCTTCCCTGAGGTGTTTGTGACTCTGAAGTTCTACTATACCTTAGATGCAAATGTTCTGCTGTGGTCCTTTGCCTGGAGTCAAACTGTCACACTGTCTGGACTGGCTCACGATGGTAGATCCCTACCTCAGGGTGTACTGTTAAAAACAGGGCAGACACCCCAAGCTTGTGGTGGGTCCTATTATTCGATGTCACCAAGCCAGAAACAAATGTGATCTCCTGGATCACTGTAACAGCCTTACCATGGAGTGACAGACAGTCCCCTTAAGCTCTGCAATCTGTCTTGCCACCCAGGCACACTGGACTTAGTGGAATGGTCACTTACACCAAAAATCACATCACATTCAGGTTGCTTCCAGAACCAAGAGACCACTCACTTCCCCAGAACAATTGGTACCCTAGATCCTACACCAAAGACAACACCTGTAGCCAATCCTGGAATCAACTATCCAAAGGCTTATTAACCAGGAAAAAGGAATAAGAGAGTTCTCTGCAGGTTAAAGCAAGCAAACAGATACACACCAATGAGTTACCATCCAAACCCGAAGAGTGACAGATTTGTAGTGATCTGTCTATCCAAAGTGTCCAAACTGTCTATCCAAAGCCCCTGGGGATCTCTGGCTTCAGTTCAGAGTCTCTGGCCCTTCTGAGTTCAAAAGATGCCATTTCTTCTTGTCAGGAGTTTTCATTCTCTTCCCCCAGATTTCAGGAGGGTTGGATGTGTTCACATGCACGTCTCTTCTTTATGGGAGGGGGAATGAGAGCAACAAAGTGTGTTGTCCTCTGATATTCCACAATCATTTCTCTGGTGTCTATGGGCCTTCTTTTGCTGGGCAGGAAATAACACCTCCTGTGACAAACTTGTATTTCACACTTGGTCATGCTTGTCTCTGGACTGTGGGCGTTTACTGTTTCAGATAAAACACTTAAATATCACCTTATAACATGGGATATGGACATTATCTGTGAGATTAATTCAGACAGCAACATACAAGCATTTCATAGAGTCTAAACACTAAAAACATTCCTAGAAGTCCAAGGCCTTGTATACACTACACAATTTTGTTGGCAAAAGGCAGCTTTTATCAACAAAACAATGGAGGTGTACACACTAGAGTGTGCCTCCCATGGACAATACTCTCCTGCTTTGCTGACAAAATAAAACCACCTCGATGAGAGGCGTAGCAAAGTCAGATCGTCAAAGTGTCAGTGTGGACACTGCATTCATTATGTTGCTGTAACTGGCCTCCAGGAGGTATCCCACAATGCCCACTGTGACCGCTCTGCTCAGTTTTGAACTCCGCTGCCCTGCATCCAGTGACAGAGGTTCGCGCCCCTCCCCTTTCACAGCCCTAGGAAGTTTTGAAACTGCTCAGCCTGGAGAGCTCCCGTAGCTACTGCCCAGCTGAGCAGGCCGGCTCTGCAGCAAACGCACTCCTGCCTGGACTACGGGGTGGGGGGTTGGGGTGGATCTCCTGGGTCTGTGGGGAGAGGAGGCTGTGGGAGAACTCAGAGGGAATCATGGAGTCAAAACATTATGGGGGAATCCTGCTCTGCCCGGCCCTAGGAGGGAGGTGGAGGCTGAAGTTGGGGTGGTCCCCTCCCCCCTGCTGATCTACCGGTATCCCCTGAGCTGGGGTGGGGGAGTAGGGGGACACCAGCTGTCTGTGCATCTGCTTCTGCCTCAGGATTGGTTGCTTCTGGCTGCTGACTGAACTTAAAGAGACAGCATGCAGACAAACTCACTCTCCCCCAACTCACACTCTCTCCTTCTCTCTCTCTCTCACTCACTCACACACATACCCTCACACTCCCTGTCTCTCTCTCTCTCTCACACACACACGCACACACACTGCTGTGGGCTTCTTGTGTTAGTGTTCAGGAATGTCAGCTTGGTCATATTACCGTGTGCTACTTTAAAAGGTGATTTAAAATGTGTTACTTTGGGGCACACACAACAATCGTTACAAGGTTCTTAGCACGGTGCAAACAAACAATGCCGGGCTCAGCACACAACAGCAACAGACATTACTGTGGCTCAGGGTTAATATGCTCCTTCAAGGCATCTGTCAGCCCAACAGCCCCCCCACTGGGCTTCTCTTTTAGCTTTGTGTTCATAACGCACAGCACAATACTGAAGAGCAGTGCAGGATCCAGGCCTTCTGACAGAGATGGCTGGGTTGCAGGTTACCTGGCCTCTGTTTGCCAGAAGCTGGGAATGGGCGACAGGGGACGTATCACCTGATGATTATCTGTTCTGTTCATTCCCTCTGGAGCACCTGGCATTGGCCACTGTCGGAAGAAAGAAGACCCGGCTAGATGGACCTTTATTCTAAGCCAGTATGGCCGTTCTTATGTTCTTATGTGACCGGGGCAGTTGGAAATGGCTGGCAATCTAAAAGAATGCCTATGGAACGATGGGATTGAGAAACCTGAATCATGTGATGCTGTACCTGCCCCATGAGGCATTGGAAGCCCATCCCAAAGCACCCTGTGGCCAGCTGCACCATGGGATAGCTACCCACAGGGCACTGCTCTCTGTGTCGATGCAAGAGCTGCTAGTGTGGACATGCAGCAGTGGTTTAATGACAGCGGAGGCTGTCTGTCCGCATAACTCGAGTCGACAAAACTCTGTAGTGTAGACAAGGCCTAATACTTATTTTGAGGAAAACTAACACACAGGTGACCTGGTCTGGTCTCCAGCTATTGGATTGTCTGTTCTTAGCTAATGCCTGTAGCCTGGGCAAGAGCTGGAATCTGATCTGTCAGTGTCACACAAGCCAGGCTGTTTTTCTTAGCTGCCATTAGCTTGATCCATGGAGATCATAAATCCACATTTGTTTGTTTCCCAAATACCTTCATTACATATTTCCAGCACACATACATAACTCTTTCTACACAACCCGTATACACATCATGCAGTGATATTCATGAGCAGTGGGTCACCAGTTTTTATATGATACCTGACAAGATGTTGGTTGGCTAATTATTCTGTCAACAGTGTGTTGGCTGTGCCCTTTGCCAAGTGGCACAAAAGGGCTGTTGGGGTATAAAGGGTTAAGGATACAGTTGCCTGGAGGAGGTGGAGAAGATGCAGAGAGACATAGAGAGGGTTCTCCCTCTTTACATAGCTGCCTATCCGGTGTGTGTTGTCACCACCTCGCTATACAGCACATGCTCACCTTCAGCAGGCTTGGCTTTGTTTTTCAACTGGGCTGTGTGGGCCTGTAAAGCTGGGAATACCATGAGCGTGTAGGTGACTTCTGAGACCTGGGAGGGGAGGAAAGAGACATGGTGAGGGGGAGGGGGGCATGGACGCTGCTGCTGAGAAAAAGGATAATATCATTCTTGGGTGTATGAACAGGAGTGTCATATGTAAGACATGGGAGAGAATTGTCCTGCTCTACTTTGCACTGGTGAGGCTTCAGCTGGAGTACTGTGTCCAGTTCTGTGTATCACACATTAAGAAACATGTGGACAAATTGGAGAGGGTCCAGAAGACAGCATGTTTAGTCTAGAGATGAGAAGGCTGAGGGGGGACATGGTAACTGTCTTCTAAGATGACGTTATAATGAGGATGGTGATGAATTGTTCTCTATGTCCACTGAAGGTAGGACAAGATATAATAGGTTCAATCTGCAGCAAGAGAGATTTAGGTTAGATATTAAGAAAAACTGTCTAACTCTACGGGTAGTTAATCTCTGGAATAGGTGACCTAGGGAAGTTGTGGAATCTCCATCACAGGAGGTTTTTAAGACGAGTTGGACAAACACTTGTTAGGATGGTCTAGGTTTAAGTAATCTGACCTCATCACAGGGGGCCAGACTAGATGACTTCTTGAGGTCCCTTCCCAGCCCTATATTCTGTGATTCAATGGAGATTTGGGGTGATGGGGAATTTGATGACCCGTTCCCAGCCCTTCCTCCTGCATTAAAAAACCCTGTGCAGCATCTCTTTGTGGCTTTTATCTGCCTCTCTCACCCCAAAGAGGCAGCTGCATCTCAGGAGTGGGCAAAAGGTTCAGACCGTGCAGTTTCAAGGCAGTTGGACTGTGCTGGGGTTTGAAGCTTAGCCTATAAATCCATTCATGTTATCTGTTGGATCTGGTCTGCTCTGGCACCTGTGGCTTTTGATTCCTTATTATCATGACTGGGATCCAGGTTCCTGGTGCATTCTTTGGGCTCAGATCCCTCTGTTCTTTTCAGAGGCTGTGGAACTAAAACAGAACCAGATGAGAACAGAGCTGAAGTGGGGAGATATCACTGGTCTACAATTTTTGAGAAGTCGTCTGCTTCAGAGATAAAATGTGCTATTTATTATGTATTTTGATGTGCTGAATTCAAATATGACAATTAAAACAACTGATTGGCTACTGTTTCTAAGATATTTAAGTTTTTACATTTTATGTCTATGTATATTGTGTAGATAGTAGAGTTTTAATCATAAATTGTAAACCTAGGTCTTTTCATGTGTTTATGGTTGCTTTACATGATAATGTTTCACCTGTCCTGTTTATGTAACACTTTAAAAATCAGCAAAAGGGTTATCTAAATAAAATTGATTATGAAACAAAAGGCAAAAAACTATTCTGTACATAGTTTAGTCCTATTCAGTGTCTACTCGGCGCTTCTTGGTTTGTCTCTTGTATTCATTAAATGGAGCATCTCTTGTCACTGTCCAGCAATAGTCTGCAAGCATTGATGGGCTCCATTTGCCCTGATAGCGTTTCTCCATTGTTGCAATGTCCTGGTGAAATCGCTCGCCGTGCTCGTCGCTCACTGCTCCGCAGTTCGGTGGAAAAAAATCTAGATGAGAGTGCAAAAAATGTATCTTTAGTGACATGTTGCAACCAAGGCTTTTGTATGCCTTGAGGAGGTTTTCCACCAACAACTTGTAGTTGTCTGCCTTGTTGTTTCCGAGAAAATTTATTGCCACTAACTGGAAGGCTTTCCATGCCGTCTTTTCCTTGCCACGCAGTGCGTGGTCAAATGCATCATCTCGAAGAAGTTCACGAATCTGAGGACCAACAAAGACACCTTCCTTTATCTTAGCTTCACTTAACCTTGGAAATTTTCCACGGAGGTACTTGAAAGCTGCTTGTGTTTTGTCAATGGCCTTGACAAAGTTCTTCATCAGACCCAGCTTGATGTGTAAGGGTGGTAACAAAATCTTCCTTGATTCAACAAGTGGTGGATGCTGAACACTTTTCCTCCCAGGCTCCAATGACTGGGCCGAGCGCGCCAGGGTGTGGCCAATCTTTCTTGATGTAGTGGGAATCTCTTGCACGACTATCCCATTCGCAGAGAAAACAGCAGTACTTTGTGTATCCAGTCTGCAGACCAAGCAAGAGAGCAACAACCTTCAAATGGCCACAAAGCTGCCACTGATGTTGGTCATAGTTTATGCACCTCAAAAGTTGTTTCATGTTGTCATAGGTTTCCTTCATATGGACTGCATGACCAATTGGAATTGATGGCAAAACATTGCCATTCTGCAGTAAAACAGCTTTAAGACTCGTCTTCGATGAATCAATGAACAGTCTCCACTCATCTGGATCGTGAACGATGTTGAGGGCTGCCATCACACCATCGATGTTGTTGCAGGCTACAAGATCACCTTCCATGAAGAAGAATGGGACAAGATCCTTTTGACGGTCACGGAACATGGAAACCCTAACATCACCTGCCAGGAGATTCCACTGCTGTAGTCTGGAGCCCAACAGCTCTGCCTTACTCTTGGGTAGTTCCAAATCCCTGACAAGGTCATTCAGTTCACCTTGTGTTATGAGGTGTGGTTCAGAGGAGGAGGATGGGAGAAAATGTGGGTCCTGTGACATTGATGGTTCAGGACCAGAAGTTTCATCCTCTTCCTCTTCCTCGTCTGACTCAAGTGAGAATGATGCTGGTGCATCAGGAACCGGCAGTCCTTCTCCGTGGGGTACTGGGCGTATAGCTGATGGAATGTTTGGATAATGCAATGCACAGTCCACTTTTTCTTCTTTGACACACCTTTCCCAACTGGAGGCACCATGCAGAAGTAACAATTGCTGGTATGATCTGTTGGCCCTCTCCAAATCATTGGCACTGCAAAAGGCATAGATTTCCTTTTCCTGTTCAACCACTGGCAAAGATTTGTTACACAAGTGTTGCAGCATATGTGTGGGGCCCACCTCTTGTCCTGATCTCCAATTTTGCAGCCCACATAAAGGTGATAGGCTTTCTTAACCATAGTGGTTATACTGCGCTTTTGTGATGCAAAAGTCACTTCACCACAAACATAGCAGAAGTTATCTGCACTGTTCACACAAGTACGAGGCATCTCTGCTCACTTTGGCTAAACAGAAATGTGTCCCTTTGCTAAATCAAACACTGACAAATAAGAGAGCACGACACTGTATGATATCTAGAGCTGATATAGGGCAATTTGTTCAGCAGAGTGATGTAAGCTTCGTTATGATTGCATCATCCATGACTTCTAGGAATAACATGATGCAATTCATATCATGTATGACGCAATACCAGCTTCAGATTGCATCATTCATTGTTTTGCCTAAAAAGCAAGTACTGTCCAAACCCAGTCATAGATTTATTCATAGATCCAGTCAACGATGTATTTTAGTCATTTCTGGTTTAAATTGAGATCCCTTCCCTTTATAACTCACTTATCCTCCGCCATTCCCAAGTCAAGGGTCGTATATACTGACCCAATAGCATATCTTGAAAACTAGAGCCAATCAACAATTTTAAGCATCATTTTCGTTCTCAGTGACCCAGAATTAGTAAAGTTTGACTACATTTATTTCAGAAGCATTTTGGCTGTAGAGCAGTGTACCATGAGGCAATGCCTAGCTCCAATGTGCAACCTTGAGAAAGCAGAAGGTAAACTCAGCTTTTTACCCATTGATTTCAGTGTGTGTGTGATTCTGGGGCTTCTACCAGGGCACAGGGGGAAAACGGTCCCGCAATTACTCTGTATTTGTTTAAATATGTATTTTCCCAGCCCAGAGACATGAAGATGTCTGAACGTTTTAAATTATTTTACCCCTTATTTCACCCTAACCACATCTATAATAGCCTGCTCCTTGTTCCAAAGAGGGGAAGGATGGTTCAGTGATTATGGGGCTGGCCTTGAACATTGGATATTGGGGTTCAATTCCCTGTTCTACCACAGGCCCCCTGTGGGACTTACCCTCTCCTTGCCTCCATTCCCCATCTCTAAAATGGGCACCGAAGGGCTAAATCCATTAGAAACATTGTGAGAAGTTCAGATACTTGGGCCATGAAAGTGTCATAGATAGAAAGGACCTGGGGGGAGAATAGGGTGACCAGATGGGATGAAGAAAATAGCAGGACACATGGGGGGAGGAGGAGGTCCTGCCGGCAGAGAGAAAAAAAAAAAAAGGAGTCCCGTCGGCAAAACAAAAACAGGAGTCCGAAATATCGGGACAAATTGTGTCCTGACCAAACATCGGTCAGAACGCGGGACAAACGCCTAAAAATCAGGACAGTCCTGATTTTATCGGGACATCTGGTCACCCTAGGGGAGAAGGGGGATTTTCATCTCTACTTTGTTTTCTATCCCCATGTGACATCTGTCACCTCATCTGACCTCCCTTTCCCAGGAAAGCTTCTGGGGACGGTTCTCCTCGAATGGGAGCAACACAGGGAGGTGAAATAAGTAATTAGGGAAGTCTGACCTGTCCCGGTGACATTCACAGTGACGTTCACAGCACGGCCCGTGGGAGATATTCACGGAGCTGCTGCCGAGCTCTGTGGTGCTGATCTCAGACCCCGCTTCCCTGGGGACGGTCTCAGCTCCATCCTTGTAGAAATGAAACCTCCGTTCACCAGCATCCCCAGGGGCTGCACAGGTGATCAACAGGGGGAGCCCTTTGCTCACCGCACTGGACGGGGATACACGCTCAGCACTGGCTGGGGAATGGGGATCTGTGGGGAGCAGCAAAGGGGAGAAGTCATCTGGGACATGGCAGTGGGGAATGTGGAGTTGGTGCCTAGAATTGAGAGCTGACCTGTGCTCTCTCTCCAGAGCCTCTTGCTTCACCTCAAGATCCTTAGGGGCTCCCCACAGAAATGAGCAAGAGCCAGGCTAGGGACTGGGAATTGCGTCCTTCAGACATAACATGGAGCTGGGAAGTGGGGTCAGAAGGCAGCCAGGGTCACCAGGAGATGCCTTATTTTCTGTCACCTCTCTGTTACTAATGCCCCAGCGCCTGATATTTATGGAGCCCTCTGCAGATAGGGAGGGCCTAGAGCATCTTGCAATCACACCCCCTCTAGCCAGACTGGCTGAGGGTTCGATGGCCCAGCTGGGTTTCTTCCATCCCAGAGGGCAGATGTCCAAAGCGGCCATATTGGATGGACAGATATGTGTCCACTGGGCAGCTATTCTTGGCCATGCTGAGCGGACATGTGTTGTGCTGCTCTCTGAAGGGCAGCCATATTGGAAATCTAGCAGCCACAGTGGATAGACTTGTCCTTGGTTGTGTTGAGAAGTCATGTTTTATGGCTGTGTTGACCTCCATATAGCGGCAATGTTGCTGATTGGGTGGGCATGTAGGGTGTGAATGTTGTGTCGTGAGGCTTATCAGGAACATGAAAGAGCAAAGAGGGGGCAGGAAAGGAGGGGAATAAAAGGAGCAGATGTTAATTCAAAGGCTGGAGTCCAGTGTAGAAGGAGGGAGAGAGGATAATAATCAGAAGTAGGAGTAGGGGCCAGAGGGAAGTTAGCTCTGGTTCTGCTCTAGTTCTCTGGCCTGTGTAATGCAGGAGACCAAACTTTCTGGCCTTGTAATCTATGAAGTATGATCGATGAACCATTGACCAGCCTGGATTATCCAGGCCTGGGGCTCTGGTTTCTTTGCCTCAGCTGTGAGCCCCAGCTGGCCCCTCCTGGTTGAGATGGGGACCAGGTCAGAGCTCCTTGGCTGGATGGTCTGTGCCTAAGAGGAATGAGTTGGGGGAAGGGCAAAGCAGAGATGCTGGGGGCTGCTCTGAAGAGCAGAGGGAGGTGAAGACGGTTGTTCTGTGGAGAAGAGCATCTGGGGCAGAGGGGTCAGTGCAGAGAGGAGAATGTCCCAGGCTCTGCTAAAGGGTCTCTGGGTAGCCAGGCTGGGGGGACTGCTGGGGAGAGGCTGGGTGCACTGGGATCATGAGCTGCTGCAGCCCCAGGCCAATTTCTGGCGGTAGCTCGGAAGGGATGGAGAAGGGTCCTCCCCAGTCATGAGCTTCATGTCTCACTTCCACCCTCTGGTGGAAACAGGCTCTCACCTGTTCCAGGCACAGGGACAGGTGGGCTCCTTTGGATGGGATCTGTCGCCCATGATCTATTCTCCAGTACAGACAGGGGTACGCTTTGCTGTCTGCTGCGTAAGTCGTGTTGATCAGCCAGGTGCCCTGGCTGCAGACCCCATTGGCGATCCGCTCCCCTCTTTGATTGAAGAACTTGTATCCCGTTGCTCTCTCACTCGTTGGGCCCAAGCACCTGAGGGTGACTGTCTCCCCTCGGATATAGAAGGGGTGAAGAGGGTCCAGAGAGAGCGTGGGGGGAGGTGAAGATTCTGGTATAGAGAGAGGGAGAGACCCCCACAAACTGAGGAGGGGAGATAGAAGAGCAAAGTCCCTGACACACACACACAAACCACCCGATCTCCCTGCCCAGTGCCACCTCCCCCAGGCTGATGGAGACGTGCTGGTTCTTCCCAGCTTGGATCTCCCGGCTGTACGGGGGCATGACCCAGAGCACATCCAGATCTATGGAAGGACCTGGGAGGTGAGGAGCAGATGTTACCAGGTAACATTCATCTTAGGAATTGGGGGGAGATGGAGAGTTCTCTGGGGGAAACTCCCTGCACCTCTGTACCTCACTGAACCCCAACCCTGCACTGTGCCCACATGTTACCCAGTAGAAGGCAGGGCCTCTCTGTGTGGGATCCACCGGCTGCACTGGATCGCCCAGTCCACAGCAGGGGTGAGGGACGGGTGGTCACTCCACTTGGACAAGGGACCTCTTTAGAGAGCGAATCCCTGACTTGATAGAGGAATTTGTATCCTGTGGTGCTTTTGCTGCCAGGTGCTTGGCATCAGAGTAGCACGTTGCTCTCCGAAACAAAGGGGCAGCAGGGCATATTGGCATATTGGTACCAGCAGGGGGGTGTTGTAAAATGATAGAAACCAAACCTGATTCTGATAGAAACCATGACAGAGGAATCTAGGCGGCTGCAGGGTGGTCCTGACAGTGCCTAGCCACGTCCTCAGTGCTGTGAGCTTCCCCACAGCAGTGCCCGTTCTTTGCTGATCAGGTGGGACCCCCATGCCCACCATGGAGAATCTGAGAGGCAAGGAGTGGCCCTGACCAGAGAGAGGGGGTAAAGTTGAGGTGTTGGGGTGTGTGACCATGTGAGAATTTTCCATAATATTTTCTATGCAGACTGTGCATGCCTCAGGTTCCCCTATGTGTTTCATGGCTAACTAGGTGATGGGAAAAGGTTGTTTACTCTTTGCAGATACCCAGAGATCCAGGTGTGACTGCTGGGACATGGGCCACCATGCCCATGGAGCCAGAAAAGACAATGGGGGGGGGGAGGGATAGCTCAGTGGTTTGAGCATTGGCTTGCTAAACCCAGCATTGTGAGTTCAATCCTTGAGGAGGCCACATAGGGATCTGGGGCAAAAATCAGTACTTGGTCCTGCTAGTGAAGGCAGGGGGCTGGACTTGATGACCTTTTAGGGTCCCTTCCAGCTCTATGAGATAGGTATATCTCCATATATATATATATATATATATATATATTTTTTTTTTAATTATCACTCCAATTGCCCGGACATTGGGTGCATAGCAACTAACGACCAGGCATGGCTCACTCTCTGCAGGAAGCCAGTGGGGTCTGAGAAGCTGGAGAACAAAGGGCAAACGAGGAGGCCACGTGACATCTCCAGTATGCACAGGTGTATGACCCAGCATTTCCTTTCTCAGCGGTGAGCGCCAGCTGGGCTCCTCCATTCGGGTGTTGGACTGCGCTGGGGTCATGCTGCTTTTGGACAGAAGAATCTGTATCCCAAAACCAGCTCACGCCCAGGAGCCGAGCACGTGAGGGTAACCCGCTCCCCTGGGAGATACACTGTATATCAGGGGTACAGAGAGTGTGTGGGGCGGGCAGGCGAGCTAGAACAGAGGCAGAGGGATCAGTCGAGAGAGAGAGAGGGCACAATAGAATAAGGAGAAGGGAGAAGGGGGCAGAGATGAGTACTGGACAGACATGATCACAAACCAGCCTCATCTCACTGCCCGGCACCCACCCCCACGCTGAGAAATACACTACGGCAAAAAAACCATGGCCCATCTCTGTCTCTCTCTCTCTCCCTCTGGGATCTTTTTTATAGATCCCAAGGCCAGAAGGGACCACTGTGATCATGGAGACTGACCTCCTTTATCACCTATGACTTCCCTGAATTGATTCCTCTGTGACCTAGAGCAGATCTCTGAGAGAAACATTCAGGCTTGGATCAGAAATCGCCAGTGCTGGAGAATCCACCACGACCCCTGGAGAATTGTCCCAGGGGTTAATTCCCCTCACTGCTAAAATCTGCGCCTTATTACCAGTCTGCATTTGTCTAGCTACAACTCCCAGGCATTTGATCCTGTTAGATCTTTGTCTATTAAACTGAAGAACTATGGGTTATCAAATTTCTGTTCCTCACGTAGGAACTGCTAGACTGTGATCAAGTCCCCACTTAGCTTTCTCTTTGTTACACTAAACACCTCCAGCTCCTGGAGCTTCTCATTATAAGATGGAGCCGCCTTCCATGCAGCTGGGGAAATTCCAGCCCCCCATCTGTGCATCATCACAGCCCCCATCCTACAGCCTGCTCCCCCCAGATAATCCTCCACTGACCCACAATCTGCTGTTCCTCGCTCCTGTGCACAGAGGAGATAGCAGGGTGGGTGGGACCCAGACTGTGCCGAGGTGCAACTCAGGGCCAGGGACAAGGGCAGGAGCCCAGGAGAGAAGCTGCCTTTCCCACCGGGGATTAGAGGCATCAGGAGAAGATCTGGGCTGGGAAGGGTCCTTCATGTGCCTGGGTAGCCCCAGCATACCCTCTCTGTCCATCCAGGGGAGCGGGTGAGGGCATGTTGAGTGTGGGAGGGTCCTTCATCAACCTGGTGCACCCCATGATCACCACACTCTGCATCCGGGGAAGTGGGGTGCAAAAAGGGGGGAGGGTTGTTGATGCAAATGGTTCAACCCCAAGATCCTCATTCCCATCAGGGTATTCACCCCATGTTCTCCATCTGGGGGTAGAGGCAGAAGAGGGGGGAGAACCCATCAGCCGACCAGCAGACCTGCTTATCAGTAGCTAGAAGGTATACAAGAGAAATGAGGAAGCTTGGTCGGATGTGGAGAAGGGAGGGGGGAGTTTTCCCACCCAACGTGTTTCCTCTGGGGTCTCTGCAGAACCTGCTTTTAATGTGCCGCCGGGTGGTGCTGGGTCTGTGCCCCCTGCCCTGAGTCCTGTGTGGGAGCCCCGAGGTGGGGCAGAGAGAGCTCCCCCCCCACACACAGCCCCACCCCGATGGACTTCTGCCCAGGGGGACTCAGTGTAACGAGGAGGTGGGTGCTCAGTCTCCATGGCCCATCCAGCCCTCGCTCTCTCTGCTGAAGCCGCCAGTGAGGGGCTGGGTAGCGCCCATGGGGACGGAGGCATCTTCTCCCCTATGGCCTGGGCTGGGACTTACCAAAGGAACCCCAGGGAGGCATAAGCTGGGGTCACTCTTCTGCCTCCAGCAATGTGGCTCTGGACTGGAGTTGCTGCTGCTGGGGCAGCTTCCATGGGAGACGCCTGTGAACGGGGTGGCCTGACCCAGGCAGCGGATGACACGGAGGCACCCGGGGTTCTCCCCTTCCTTGCAATTCCAAACATCACAGTGTGGGAGGAGGGGGATCCCCACCCCCCACTGTCTGAGACCCCTCCACCACAAGCATCTCAGCAAGGACAAGAGACGCCGTTACCCACAGGGGACACTGGCCTGGGGAGAATCTGGAGAGAGGCTGGAAGAGAAGAGAAGAGAAGAGAAGAGAAGAGAAGAGAAGAGAAGAGAAGAGAAGAGAGAGGCTGAGAGCTGTGTGGAGGGAATGGGGCCGAGTGGGATGGAGGGATGTGGGGCAGGGTGGGGGAGGAGTCTCCTGACAGAAAGACACACAGAGGGATGGGGGCTGAGGGAGGTCACTTACCCAGCAGAGGCAGAAGGAGAGTTAGCGCCATGCTGAGCTTGTCACTGTGGGGTGGGAGCTGGGTTCTCAGCTCAGCCAATGGCCCCATCTGGACCCAGGGAGGGGGATGGGCCCCTCCCCTCTGATGGAGGCAGAGGAACCCACAGCCTCAGTCGCAGTCACCACTCAGCTGGGCGGCTGGACAGGCAGCAGCACTCAGGTAAGGAGGGGCTGAGGGCAGCTGAGCATTTCCCACCACCTTCTCCAATGTTTGCTCTGGCTTTTGTACCTTCCATTAGTTACACTGGTTTACACCCACTGGGGAGCTATGGCCCATTGACCCCAGCTGGGGATCTCGCTCATTTGCAGTGATGACTCTGAAACCAGGCCCCTGGTCCTGCTGTGGACTTAGGGTGTGTTTTAAATCATTTGGAGGTTCTGCTGCATCACAGGGAGATTTTGTAGAGATAGGGAGTAAGAGGGCTGGGGAGAGTTTCCAATCCCCAAACCCTGATCCCGTGTGATGGGTACTGCCGCACTGGCATTAGGAGGGGTAACAGGAGCTGGAGGTCCACTGGGAGATGGATCCAAGCTGGGGAAGGGCTGGGTGGTGAACAGAAAGGGAGGCAGGCCAGAAGATATGGGGGCTGTGGGCAGAATGTCTCCCATCTCTCTCTGGTCACTGGAGGCTGGAGGGAAGGACTGGAGAGAAGCAGCTGTGCAGACAGCCCAGGGTGGGGCTGGGGAAAGGGCCTCGACGAAAGCCAAGGTAGGAAGGAGTCTGGGAGGCAGTTGTGAGGCGTCTGAGGAAGCAGATTTTGACTGCTCACCACAGGTCTTGGGACGAGAGCCCAGAGAAGAGTGGCAGGGTTTGGGTTCCCCTCCTTGCTCCCAGGAATTGGGGAAGGGATCCCCTGACACAAAGAGCCGTTTGGGAGAAGGTCTGCAGCAGGAAAGTCCTAGGAGGCGTCACTCGGCAGAAGAGCCAGACGACGACTCTGCCGAGCCCGGGGAGGGATGAAGAGGCTACAGGGGTGGGGGGGCCTGTGGAAAGATGGAGAATTATGTTTATGTGAGTTTAGTCTACTGGCCTTTTCATTTATCCCCACATGGGAGCATCTTTAAAGTGATGTGGCTGGAAGGCTCCATCTTGAGAGGAGAAATCACTGCTGGGCTTGAGCTGTGAAACAGTGGCCGTGCCCCACCCCCAATGGGGTTGCGTTTCGATAGGTTACTGGAGTGCTCATGGTGCCTAACACCCTATCACATCCTGTGGAGGTTTCTCAGATCTCACTCTTGGACCTTCCACCAGAACCTTTCCCCTCCAGGCTGAAATTCAAGGGGAGCGATTGCAGCCCAAATGGGTCACCTTGTGGAGACAATCCAAGGCACAGAATGCAGAGCCCCATTCCCAGAACAAGCCAGGTACCTGGATCTAGAAGCAGAAGCAGAAGCAGGAGACAAGGAAGATGAGGCCGTTGATGAGGAAGAAGGAGCCAGCCACCGCCAGCTCCTGGACCCAGAGGAAGCGGCGAGCTGCAGAAGAGAGGAGAATCACAAGTGGAACCAGCAGCCAGTGGATGCCACACAGAGAGGACCTTGTCGCCTGATGGTTAGTATATGAGCACAGTGCAGGGTTGGGGTTCAGAGAGGTGCAGGGAGTTTCTCACTGTAAATCCTCCATCCCACTGTAGTTCCCAAGATGAATTTTACATGGTATCATCTGCCCCTCACCTCCCAGTGTTTCCCACCAAAAAAAAAAAAAAAAAAAAAAAAAAAAATTGGATGCTCTCCGCCCTACCGAGGGCTCAAGGCGTGATCCAATCAATTTAGGCACCCCCACCCTTTTCCTTCTGAGGGCTCAGGATATAGGGCACCTATTCTTATCCATGGGGCTCAGGAAGAAACCTGGTCAATTTAAGTACCCGCCCTGTTCCTTGGGGACTAGGGCTTTATGGGTCTGCAGAACCTTTTCTTCAGTGAGAGCCTTACACAGCTGCACTCTAAACATTTATTTATTAGCAGCTCACACAGAATACATATACCACGCAAATTTCTTATGCTCACCACTTCCAATATACAGACAAAAGTCACCCAATGGCCAGTCAGGATTGTCTCATCTGGGGGTTCCGGCGATGCCTTTGCCCATCATGGTCATGCAGAGAGGTCAGAGTTCTAGCAGCTTGATGGTAAATTCCAGTCCAGAGATAGTTCCCAAAGAGCACTGTTTTTTTGCTACATTATATAGGTAAAACCAGCTACCTCCTTTGACTATACTAAACCTATCACATTATTCGGTACCCCTAGGTAACAAAATTTAATGAATCATGCACTGTATTTTCTCCTCCCTGCTCAACTCTTTTTACATTTTATCTCGCATGCCCAAATTTTAACTTATTTATGACCTTCTGTGTTTGTGCAGATGGTCAGCATAAATTCACTGGTCAAAGCTTATTTTATTTATTTTACCAATTTTGGGGGTTGTTTTGTTTCCTCCCTACATTTCCCAGCACCTGGATGTCTCTACTTTACAACCCTTGGTGTTATAACTCCTGTTAGGGGCATTGCTGAGGTGGTGGCACCTTAGCAGCAGTGAAGTATTTTTCCCTTAATTGTAGTGGTAAAATCCCTTCATTTCACCCAAGGCTGGTTTAATATGGGGTAAGCTAAATCTCAGGCCATTCCAGAGATTCCTGCCGGGTATGACCCTTCTTCTGTATCTAATGCTGACCCTTGTTTTCCAGACCATGCTGTGGCCCCCTCCCTCTCCCTGAGCCCTGATCTCCTTGGGTACCGCCCTGGACAGCCTGTTCCCCTCACATGCTGGGCTGTCCCTGGGGTCACAACATTTCTGGATTCTGATTCAACATGGTGGGGGGATGCAGCATGTCAGCTGGGGGCTCATCCAGGGGCAGCTCCATTCTCTCCTTGAGCATCACAGGGCCGGGGGACTCTGGGTCATGCACCTGTATGTACTGGATATGTCCATATGTCCAGGAAATTCAAGCAGAGAAGAACTAGCCCCTCTCCATCAGCCTGGACACAGACCTGGGCATCCAACATGGCCACCTTGCACCTCTACCCTCTAGGACGGTAGGATCCCAGCAGGCCCATCGAACTCTCAGCCAGTCTGGCCAGAGGGGGCGGGATCGCCACATGCCCGGGGCCCTCCCTATCTCCAGAGCCTCCATAAATATCAGGGGCTGGGGCATTAGTAACAGAAGGGTGACAGAAAATTAATCACATCCTGGTGATCCAGGCCACCTCTGGACCCCACATCACCTGCACGGCCCTGCATCCGGGGTGGGGCTTGGTCACTGTTTCACAGCTGCACAACCTTTGTGCACAGAGTTTGCTTGCCCAGTGTGACCCCAGGAAGCCCTGCATTCACACCCTACACATGGCTGCAATGATGTTGTGATGGGTTGGATCACAGAAACCGCTTGGGGCTGCCAACTGATGTGCCAAGACTACTTCTGCCCCTGCTTTCCTGCCCTGCCTGCTTGGGACTTCAGATTATTTAGGTTAATCTTTCTATCTACCCAATGGGACTCAGTGCTCAGTCTAGAAGATGCCATCAGAGATGCTTAGTTTTGCAGTTCTCAAACTGTGGAGTTGTGTCTCCAGAGATAACATGCTTGTTAACAGCAAAAATGTTTTTAAATAAATAATGTATAGAGGTGAGAAATAATAGACCTCAACCCTATTGTCCCTCTGCAAATTTGTGTACAGTCATTCCCTTACTTCTCTCTAAAAGTGCAAAGTTTCAAAAAGTTCAATGAATAGAAGATTGTTGGGGGTGGAATAGATCTGGACAAGGAGAAGAAGTCTGGAGATAAATGTGAGAAGGGAGGGACAGGCAGTAGAAACAAAAGTGAAACTGTTTGAGCAGCATATTCCAGAAGTCTTGAGGTCTTTCTGAGGTAGCCTTCATTGATTTGAGATCTACCATACCATTCTCTCACTAGAAGGGAAAACTTATAATGGCAGCAGGCCATAAAAGAGACCCAGTTTGGGAATATTTTAATGAAGTTCCTCTACCTGTGGGTAAGACAGGCATGCGTGCAAAATGCAAACAATGCAACAAAGAAATGCAAGGCCTGATTGCCCGAATGAAACAACATCATGAGAAGTGTTCCTTCTCAGGAGGAAGCTGCATTGAAGATGATGAAAGGAATATGCCTGAACATGCAGGATCTTCAGGTTGGTAAACATTTTGATTTCATACTTCTTTCTTAAGGACTGCCGGTCTTCCTTCTGGACTATTCTTGAATTCTCATGTTTGAGCAAAAAATATAGTTGTTACTCTATGGTCCCCAGCCAGGGACTCAGTCCCCTCTTGCCAAGCTCCACACAGCAACAGAACTGGCTGGCTAGATGAGTAGCAGGGCTGCAGACAGCTCACTGCAGAGCACTCACCAGACAGAACTGAGCCCAGGGAAGGCTGGATAGAATAGCAGCAGGACCATGAAAAGTTCTTCACGGGTGTAGCTGGGGGTTGATATCTTCAGCCTGATCACTCCTCCTCCTGGCTCACTCCTTTCCCATGATGTGGATCCCAGGAACCAAGCAGCACCTCAGTCATGCTTCAGAGAAGGGAGGTAGTGAGCACTGCTCTGGAGACAGATGATGTCATCTTCTGATTGAACTAACCTCGTTATCTCCATACTGATTCTTGCCTGCATATTGATACCTGCCTCTGGAAATTTCCATTACATGCGTCTGATGAAGTGAGTATTCACCCATGAAAGCTGATGCTCCAACACATCTGTTAGTCTTAAAGGTGCCACAGGACTATAGATATATATAATATCTTTTCTTATAGTTTAAATATTTGGTTTATTGTAATAGGTTTATAGATTTATATTAAAGTAAGTTAGGCCGTAATGCAAGGGACCTACAGGCCATATCCTGTATGTTGAGCTAAGGCAAAGTTAGCATATCTATGTCTGAGACCTTTCACCCAGATAGCAAGTCAACACCCACACACATGTCTGAGACCTTTCACCTAGATAGTGGAAGAATGGCCTAGGGGGTTTCCAAGTCTGTACCCACAGACTTAACAGGTACATCACAAAGAAAGAACCAAAATAACCGGGAGAACCAAAATAACATATGTGGGTATGATCTTATGTCATTAATATGTATGTACATGTCATCAATACTAGCCTATGGCGTAAGTGTACCCTATCCTTTTTGTGGGTGAAGAATGAAGTTTGGGCATAGGAGGAAGGATTTCAGGCACTTGCTAGACTTAGACGTAGACTAGGAGACTTTGACTAATAGGCTGTACTTGTTTTTCTTAACTTTTCTAAGTTCCAAGGGGACTAGGCTAAGCTTTGTTTCTCTAAGCTTTCGGTCTTAGTTTTGTTTATTACGTTTTAATTTTAAGTTAGTTAAGTAAACTCTAAGTTAGCTTCGATAGCTCTTAGCTCTAGCTTCTTCTCAGCGTTGTACCTCTCACTCAAGGATTGAGGAACCTGAAGCGCCAGAGGCGAGGCTGGTCCTGTGTCTCTCACCACCGGGTTATCAAGGAAGGGTGTGAGTGTATTAACCAAAGCTTTGGAGCATATAATACCAGATGTACCTTTTGAATAGCAGTAATACAACTGTAATGTTGTAACTCTATTTTACCATTTAATTAGTACTTCGTTTATTTTAATAAGTCTTTACAGCTACATCTGTCTCAGTGTGAGTTTCCTGTCAGACCCCCAAGGGTCCTTTATAAATTCTGTGGAGCCTGATTTGGGACAAGAACTTTATCTTCTGATCAAACAGATTGGCGAGCCTAAAAACCACACTATCCAAATCAATATTATTAATCTCCTAAATCAGGCAACACTTACAAGAAGTAGTAGTAAAAGCTATAACAAACTGTGGGGAAAAAAATCAATGTCTAGTACGCAGCTTGGTCACAGACAATGCTGCAAATGTATCCAAGATGAGAAGAAATTTAGAAGAGAGTGAAGAGTCCCAAGCTAATAACATATGGTTGCAGTGCTCATTTGATGCGCCTCCTAGCCAAAGACTTCAGTGTTCCAGAAATAAAGGCTAATGTTGTTGAAATTGCAAAATACTTCCGTAACAACCACTTTGCAGCAGCTGCTCTGAAAAAAGTGGGAGGAACCAAACTAACTATCCCACAAGACGTGCGATGGAACTCAGTAGTGGACTGTTTTGAGCACTATATCAAGAACTGGCCTAATCTGATGACAGTTTGTGAACAAAATCGTGAAAAAATAGATGGCACTGTCACAGCCAAAGTTCTCAACATTGGGCTTAAGAGAAATGCTGAACACATGCTGAGTACCCTGAAGCCTATTTCTGTTGCCTTGAACAACATGCAGGGAAACAGCTGTTTTATTGCTGACGCTGTTGAAATTTGGAAGGAACTGAGTGAGATCTTAAAAAGAGAAATATCCAATGACAGAGTTAAATTATAAGCATTAAAAAAACGAATGGGACAAGCACTATCTCCAGCTTATTTTCTTGCAAATATTCTCAATACTCGGTACCAGGGTCAAACCTTAACTGCTGAAGAAGAGGAGTTGGCTATGACATGGACATCCAGCAATGATCCCTCCATAATGCCAACTAGAATAAACTTCAGAGCTAAGGGTGAACCATTCAAGAAATATGTTTGCTGATGATGTTTTAAAGAAAGTCACACTAGTGATCTGGTGGAAGTCAGTTTATCACTTCAACAGTCTCCAAATCCAAGTGCTTATCTCACCTTTAACAGCAGTAGCGTCTTCTGCCAGTGTAGAAAGAATATTTTCCTACTTTGGACTAATTCATTCCAAATTGAGAAATCGTTTGGGAACTGAAAAAGCAGGAAAGCTTGTTTTTCTTTTCCAGATTACTAACAAACAGGAAAATGAAGGCAAAGACGACTGTTAGCTACAGAAGCCAATATTTTAAGTTTCTCATGTTGACCTGGCTGACATAGTGGATTTTAATTATTATTTTTAATATTTCATTTAACTATTTTAGTTAAAACTATTTTAACAAAAACAAACCTGATTTAAAAAAACCTTGAATTTTTAACTGAATTCAAAAATTCATATCCTTGTTTGATTAAAATATTATGTTTCCTGTTTAAGAAAAACATCCAGAATACATAAGGTTGCTGTTTTACTTCAATAAATGTACATGCCTGTCTGGTGATGTTCCTTGGGTAAATGAAATAGCCAAGCAATCATTCATTTTCTGATATAGCTGTAAAACTAATAAGAAAAGTTTTCAAAATAAATCACTTAAAAAATGTATAGTGTGTACCTTCTAAAAATGAAACCTACATCTCTCTGAGTTGTGAAGAACATGTATTACGGTTATAACAACCAACAAGAATGCACTTTTAATGTAGAGATCCATGATGAAATCAAGTCTTCCTGACTAGTGATTTAAATCAAATCCACCCTGGCCTGAGGGCCGAGTTCTTAGAACGCTCGGTGCCCCCCCCCCCCCAGGGCTGAGCCCTAGACAGTTTAGTGCTGAGCCCCTGCCCAAGCGCCTGAGCCCTGAGCCTTTGCTACTTATATCCTGCCTGCCCTGAACGTTGGACCAGCTGAAGACTTTGAGCCCTCTCCACCCCGGACTCTCCCACCAAACTCTGCTAATTCCCTGACTGTGGGCGATGCCCACTGACACAGCGAGGCGGAGTGGCTTCCCACTGACCCAGAGGGGGAGGGACCACCCCAACCCACTACAAACTGTCTGCCCTGTTTTGACAGACTGCCCTGAGGTAGGGACCCATGGTGCTCAGCCACTCCGGACAGCATGGCAGCTTGATTCCAAGCATAGGACCAGAGAAGTACATTTGCATCTAAGGTGAAGGGACCAAGCCAATCGAGAACGCAAATGGACCAAACCGTCAGGAGAGGGAGAACTTTGCCTGGGTTTACTTTCCAAAGAATATATTTTAAAGTCAGTCTGTGGAACTCCTGCACTGTTTTCATTTTCACCAAATGAAATTAATAGGCAGCAGGTTTAAAACAAAGTATTTCTTCACACAATGCAGTCAACCTGTGGAACTCCTTGCCAGAGGATGTTGTGAAGGCCAAGGTCATAACAGGGTTCAAAAAAGAACTAGATAAATTCATGGAGGATAGGTCCACCAATGGCTATTAGCCAGGATGGGCAGGAATGGTGTCCTTAGCCTCTGTTTGCCAGAAGCTGGGAATAAGTGACAGAGGATGGATCACCTGATGATTACCTGTTCTGTTCATTCCCTCTGGGGCACCTGGCATTGGTCACTGTCAGAAGACAGGATACTGGGGTAGATGGACCTTTCGTCTGATGCAGTAGGGCCAGTCTTATGTTATGATACCAGCACTGTGAGCTTCCCCACAGCAGTGCCTAGTGGATGTCCAGTCTTTGCTGGTGCCATGGGACACCCAAGCCCACCACAGAGTATCTGAGAGGCAGGGAGTGGCACTGACTAGAAACAGGGGGCGAAACTGGGATGTTCAGGTGGGCTTCAGATTCCCAGCAACTCTCCCATCAAACTGTAGGAAAAGGGGGCTCATCTGTCACTGTGAGGGAGATGGGGGCACTGTCTCTAGATAGGATCTCTCCATTGGATTCCCATCTAGATTACGCACAGGTTCATGACCCAGCATTTCGCTTCTCTGCTGTGAGCTAAAGCCGGGCTCCTGAGTTTGGGACTATGTTGGGGAGCTGCTGCCTTTTTGGATAGAAGGATCTGTACCCCAACACCAGTTCATGCCAGGGAGCCTCACACCTGAGGGGAACCCACTCCCCTGGGGGTACACTATGCAGAAGGGATCCCAAGAGACTGCTGGGGAAGGCCGGCTAACTACAATAGCGGCAGAGGGATCAATAAACACTCCAGGAACCGACCGAAATGCAGCCGTTTAAGGGGTGGGGCACAGCTCAAGCCCTGGGGTGATTTCTCCTCCCATGATGGGGCCGTCCAGCCGGGTCACTTTAAAGACTCTCCCCTGTGGGGATAAATAAAGAGTCCAGTAAACTGAACTCAGAAAAACATAATTCTCCATCTCTCCCCAGGCTCCCCCCGCCCCAGCAGCCCCTTCACCCCTCCCCAGGCTCATCCGGTTCTGGCACAGACCGACGCTTCCTAGGACTTTCCCTCTGGAGACCCTCTCCCAACCTCAGTGGTGCTTCTCCTCCTTGTGTCTAGGAATCCCGGCCACCATTCCCGGGGGTTAGTAGGGGAATGAAAACTGCCACCCTTTCCCAGGGCTCCAGACGCAGACGCTGTGCTGAACAGCTAATACCTGCTCCCTCAGACACCTCACAGGTGCCTCCCGGACTCCTGCCTACCTTGGCTTCCCTCCTGGCCCTTTCCCCAGCTCCTCCCTGGGCTGTCTGTGCAGCTGCTTCTCTCCGGACCTTCACTCCAGCCTCCAGCGACCAGAGAGGTGGGAGAGCTTCTCCCCACAGCCCCACATCTTGTCTGGGCTGCCTCCCTTTCTGCTCACTGCCCTGCCCTTCCCCAGCTGGGCACCATCTCCAACTGGGCCGGGCCCATCCTCCAGCTCCTGTTCCCCCTCTCAGTGCCAGTGCGGAGTCGATACCCATCACACGGGGTCAGGGTTTGGGGACTGGAAACCCTCCCCAGCCCCGTCACTCCCCGTGTGTGCTAAGCTCCCTGCGCTGCAGCAGAACCTCCAAATGTTAGATTAAAACACACCCCAAGGCCACAGCAGGACCAGAGGGCTGGTTTCCGAGTCTTCACTGTGAATGAGCGAGATCCCAGCTGGGGTCAATGGGCCGTAGCTCCATTGAGTGAATGGGGCCAGATCCCAGCTGGGGTCAATGGGCCGTAGCTCCATTGAGTGAATGGGGCCAGATCCCAGCTGGGGTCAATGGGCCGTAGCTCCATTGAGTGAATGGGGCCAGATCCCAGCTGGAGTCAATGGGCCGTACCTCCATTGAGTGAATGGGGCCAGATCCCAGCTGGGGTCAATGGGCCGTAGCTCCATTGAGTGAATGGGGCCAGATCCCAGCTGGGGTCAATGGGCCGTAGCTCCATTGAGTGAATGGGGCCAGATCCCAGCTGGGGTCAATGGGCCGTAGCTCCATTGAGTGAATGGGGCCAGATCCCAGCTGGGGTCAATGGGCCGTAGCTCCATTGAGTGAATGGGGCCAGATCCCAGCTGGGGTCAATGGGCCGTAGCTCCATTGAGTGAATGGGGCCAGATCCCAGCTGGGGTCAATGGGCCGTAGCTCCACTGGAGTCACTGAGCCTAGATCCCAGCGGGTGTGAGCCAGTGTAACTCATCTGAGGTTCCTTTGCATCAGCTGAATCCCTGGCTCACCCCTGGGGGTGTCAGTAACCTGGGGCTGCTGCCCCTCCCCCACACCAATTGTCAGCCCTGATAAATGGCCACCTCCCCTATGCACGCCCTACGCACCAGGCACCAGTGTCTCTCCAGTCCCTGAGCTGAGCAGTGACCACGCCTGAGGCTTTGACTTCCTCTGCCTTCGTCAGAGAGGAGGGACCCATTCCCCTCCCTGCACCCAGACGGGGCCGGTGGCTGAGCTGAGAACCCAGCTCCGAGCCCAGAACGACCAGCTCAGCATGGCACTAACTCTCCTTCTGCCTCTGCTGGGTAAGTGACCTCCCTCGGCCCCCATCCCTCTGTGTGTCTGTCCAGTGATACCCCAACCCACATCCCTCCATCCTCATACACCCCCCATCACCTCCCTGGAGCGCTCAGCCCCTCTGTTCTCTTCTCTTCCAGCCTTTCTCCAGATTCTCCCAAGGACGGTGTCCTCTGCAGGTAACAACATCTCCCATCCTTGCTGAGATGCAGTGGTTGAGGGTGGGGAGGTCTCAGGCAGTGGGTGTGGGGATCCCACTCCTCCCACACTGTGATGTTTGGCATTGCAAGGAAGGGGGGTCCCCGCGTGCCCCCATATCATCCCCTGGGTGGGTCAGGCTGCCCTGTTCACAGGCGTCTCCTGTGGAACCTGCCCCAGCAGCAGCAGTTCCTGTCCAGAGCCATGTCGTTGGGGGCAGAAGAGAAACCTCAGCTGTTGCCTCTCTGGGGGGGTCCCTTTGGTGGGTCCAAGCCCAGGCCATAGGGGAGAAGATGCCCCAGTCCTTCATTGGCAGCCTCAGCAAAGAGAGCGGGGGCTGGATGGGCAGTGGAGACTGAGCACCCACCTCCCCATTTCACGGAGTCCTCCCCATGCATGGGTCCATCGGGATGGGGCTGTGTGTGGAGATGGGAGATCTCCCTGCCCCAGCTCTCGGCTCCCACAGTGGACTCGGGGCCAGGGGGCACAGACCCAGCACCGCCCAGCGGGATATTAAAAACAGGTTCTGCAGAGACCCCAGAGGAAACGTGGGGGATAGAAAAACTCCCCCCTCCCTTCCCCACATCCGCCTGAGCTTCCTCATTTCTCTTTCACTTTGATGCTTTCTAGCTACTGCTAGGCAGGTCTGAAAGTCGGCTGATGGGTTCTTCCCCCCCCAGCACTTCTGTCCCCCAGATGGAGGATGTGGGGTGAATACCCTGATGGGAATGAGGGTCTTCAGGTTGAACCATTTGCATCAACAACCCTGCCCCGTTCAATCCCCTCTCTGCACCCCACTTCCCCCATCATGGAAAATGTGGGGCAGTGATAACCCAGCCCCAGAGCTCCCTAGTATGAGCAAGTTACTGGCTGAGACTCCAACACCCATAGGGGAGGAGGGGAAAGTCCAGCAGGGACCGGAGGCTGCTCATTCCTTGGTGGTATCCAATCCCTGGTGTCCCCGGCCCCTCTCCCATCCAGATGGGGTGGGTGTAGGGCTCAGCCACTGGGAGAGGATCCAGCCAGGCTGTGCTGGGCCCAGCAGGTACTGGGAAGAGGGCTCTGTCCCCACTGGTTTACTGGAGAGCTCCCCCATGTATATCTGCCGTGGGTTATTTCACAGTCAGGGGGCAGGAGAAAGGGAGGTGGGACTAGGCTGAAGCCCTGTGTTGGGGCCTTGTTCCCCCACCTGCTCTTCCCCTCTGTAGCGAAGTGAGACTCACCCCTGCGGTGCCTCTTGCCGGTCATCTCGGGAATTAGCTCTTCCAGCCTCTGGAGCACCCTCTGCAGGGTGGTGTCTCACCTGCCACTGGACCCCATGTCCCTCCCAGACCCCAGTGTCCTTTACATTAGAGTTCCACCCCCTAGCAGCAACCCACAAACTCCCCTCCCAGGGGAACCCCCAAACCCCTATCGCCACCTTGTCTCAGTGGCTACTGCCAGTCTCCATTGAGCCCCCGCTCCCTGGGGCAGACGCCGTCCGTAAACCACTCCTCATCGGCAAGGGGGGGTTGGACCAGCTGCCTCTGCCTATTCCCGGGCTGCCCCTCTGCAGCCCTAATCCCCTTGTTGTGGGCCCTTAACTCAGCCTGGGGCTTAGCTAGGCTGGAGCTCCCCAGCTCCCTCTGCCTTCCCCGGCACTGCTCCACCCTAGGTACCCACCTCAGCTCCCAGCAGCCAGGTCCTTCACTCTCTAGCTTCTAGAGAGAGTCTCTCCTACAGCCTCTGGCCCTCAGCCCTCTTGTAGGGCCAGCTGTGGCCTGGTTGGGGCCTGGCCTCAGCTGTGGCTGCTTCTTCAACCAGCCTAGCTTTTTGCAGCCACAGCCCTCTCCAGGGCTGCTTTAACCCCTTCAGGTCTGGAGTAGTGTGACCACCCCGCGACACCCTCACTCCATGGGGGTCTCTCCCCTGCCTCTATTCCAGACTCCCTGCCGGCCCCCAGCCTCAGGTTTCCACCTTCTGCCCAGTTACATCTGGAGAGAGAACGTGGAGATCTTGGTGGCTGTACAAGGACCATCAAACGCTCTCCCCATCCCCACTCCTCAGCCACTTCTCCCTGGCAAAATCTACACCAGGGTTTATTTCCTAGAGTAGCCAGGATCTGGTCACCCACCTAGACACCACAGCGATCGGCAACCGAGAAACCCCAGCGGTGGCAGACTGGATGTGTGGTTTGGACACTGAACTGGGTCTCAGTGGCTCTGGGTCCAATTTATACTGCTAGGTAGTGCCATGGCAGACATTATAGGAAGCCCTGAGCCAGATGTGCCTTGACAATTCGACAGTGCGCTGGGACTTGGAGAGGGCCCAGTTCCCAGCCCTGCCACAGACTCTCCCCGTGACCTTGGACCAGTCACTTCCCTTGGGGATCTCCAAGGAGACGAAGGGTGTTTGGTGCCAAAATCCCATTGAGATTTGTTGGGGCCTAACTCCTTTAAGCGCCTGATGCACTCTGGGCCTCAGTTTCCCCAATTAGAATGGGGATAATTCCTCCTTCTTGCCTTTCCGGGGTGGGGTGCTGGCAGATGCACGAATGTCCATGGCATAAAAAGATGCCAGGGTGAGAGAAGCCATCTTACCCCTGGATTTGGCCCTGGGCTGACCGCTGTTGGAATCCTTCATCCAGTTCTGGTCTCCACCATTCAAGGATGGAGATAAATTGGAGAGGGGGCAGGGCAGGGTTAGGGTTATGATTAAACGGTTGCAAAACCTGCCTTAGAGTGAGAGGCTCCAGGAGCTCAAGCTGTTTAGTGTATCAACGAGAAGGTTCCTATCTGGGGAACAGATATTTCTTAATTGACGTCTCTTCAATTGAACAGACAAAGAACGAACACAACCCAAAGGCTGGGAGCTGAAGCTTGACAAATTCAGACTAGCAATAAGGTGCAAATTTTAGCAGTGAGGGGAATTCATCACTGGGACAATTCCCCAGGGGTTGTGGTGGATTCTTCATCACTGGCTATTTCTGAATCAAGCCTGAATGTTTTTCTCAGAGATCTGCTTTAGGTCACAGAGGAATCAGTTCAGGGAAGTCCTAGGGCCTGGGTGACACAGGAGGTCGGACTCCATGATCACAATGGTCCCTTATGGCCTTGGGATCTATGAAAAGATCCCATAGGGAGAGAGAGAGAGAGAGACGAGCCATGGTTTATTTGCCGTGGTGTATTTCCCAGCATGGGGGGTGGGTGCCGGGCAGTGAGATGAGGCTGGTTTGTGATCATGTCTGTCCAGGACTCATCTCTTCCCCCTACTCCCTTTTCCTCATTCCATCATGGCCTCTCCCTCTGCACTGACCCCTCTGCCTCTGTTCTAGATCGCCTGCCGGCCCCCACACTCTCGCTGGACACCAGGTACACATTTTATCTCCCAGGGGAGCGGGTTACCCTCAAGTGTTCGGCTCCTGGGAGTGAGGTACCTTTGGGATACAGATTCTTCTATCAAGGGCAGCAGGACCCCAGCGTAGTCCAACACCCGAATGACAGCGCCCGGCTGGAACTCACAGCTGAGAAGGGAAATGCTGGGACATACACCTGTGCGTACTGGAGATGGGAATCCAATCGTGTGATCTCATCTAGGAATAGCAACTCCGTCTCCATCCCAGTGACAGGTGAGCCCCGGTTTTTCCTGCTGTTTGATGGGAGAGTCGCTAGGGATTTGAAGCCCACCTTGTGACAGAGCCTCAGGTGCGGTGCTCTAGAGCCGCTCTGGAGCAGTGCCTGGGAGGGCCCCTTCCATGTGTCAGCCCCGGTAGGGTCACAGTCTCACTAGGAGCCATTTGGCTGCAGCGCCTCCTGGACTGAACCTTGGAGCCTTCAGCACCCCTGGGTCACGCCTCGAGCTCCCCACAGCGACACCACCTCATTGCACACCTGAGACAGAGACTTGCACACCCAAAGGGAGCAACGCGCCCCCACCTTCCTTAAACTGCAGTGACTCTCAGCTAGTGCGGTAACAGCAGGAGGTTTATTGGCTATTTCGGAACCAGCGTAGAAAGTCCTTAGTTACCGTAGAGAACAGAAACGTACAGCAAAGTCCATCTGGGTCAGTCCCGAGTCCTCTGGCCCCTCTATAGTCCCAGTCCCAGAGCATCTTCTGCTGCCAGCAGCCCACACTTAGCAACCCCACTTGGCCCCTCCTCGGTCCTTTGTTCTTGTTACTGGGGAAACCTTGTCACCTGACCCTTCTCCTTAGCCCTTTGTTCTCCAGCTGGACACACCCCACTGCCGTCCTGCAGAGGGGGGGCCATCCATGCTCCTTAGTCGCTGGGCATCAAATGTCCAGGAAATTGGAGTGGCCATTGTCTTTTTGGGCTCTTCATGGGCATGGGGCCCAAAGCCCCAGGCCGCTAGGCATCAGCCACACCCGATATCTGGGTCTCTGCAAAGAGGAAACAATCTTTTCCCACCACCTCGTTAGACATGCAGCACATAGGAGAAACTGAGGCATGCACCCTATTAATAGAAAATTGCCATATGGTCACCCCCCCAACACCTCAGCTTTACTCCCTGCCTCTAGTGAGGGTCACTCCCTGCATCTCAGACACTCTGTGGTGGGCACAGGGGTCCCACCTAACTGCAAAGAATGGGCACTGAGAGGGCAGTGCTGTGAGGTAGCTCCAGCCCTGGGGTCCCAGGTGGGCACTACTCGGGGGAAGCTCACACCGCTGGAGACCTGGCTGGGCACTGTCGGGGCCACCCACTGTGAATCTTCATCCCTGCAGCTGCCTGGATTCCTCTGTCCTGATTTCTATCAGGAAAGGGATTGGTTACTATCATGTTACCCTGACCCCTTGCTGGCACCAATACACCAGGATCCTCTACTGCCTTCGTGTATCAGAGGGGAAGGTGCTACCCTGAGGTGCTCGGCATTCAGGGTGAAAGCACCATCGGAAACAAATTCTTCTCTCAAAGCAGGGATTTGGTCTCTGAAAAGGTCCCTGGTCCTAGTGGAGTGACTGGTTTATTCGCACAGCTCAGACAGAGATCACCTGTCCCGTACCCCTGCTGTGCAGTGGGCAATCCAGTCCAGCCAGCGGATCCCACACAGAGTGTCCCTGCCTCCTCCTGGGAACCATGTGGGCACTGTGCAGGGTTGGGGCTCAGCAGGGCCGGTGCAAGGAAGTTTCGCAACCTAGGTGAAACTTCCACCACGCCCCCCCCAGCCCTGCGGCAGCTCCCCACCCCCCCGCCTGCCCAGAGGTGCCCCCCCACGGCAGCTCCCCCCCGTGGAGCCGTGCGGGAGCTCCACAATCCAGCTCACCTCTGCTCTGCCTCCTCCCCGAGCACGCCGCCCCTGCTCTAATTCGCCTCCCCTCCCAGGCTTGTGGTGCCAAACAGCTGATTGGTGCTGCAAGCCTGGGAGGTGGGAGAAGTGGAGCGGCGACCGTGCGCTCGGGGAGAGGGAGTCTGAGCCGCACGTGTTAGCGTGCCGCTGGCAGCCCAGCAACGCTGTAAAAAAAAATTGGGGGCACCGCTTTTTGGCGCCCCCAAATCTTGGCGCCCTAGGCAACCGCCTAGTTTACCTTAATGGTAGCACCGGCCCTGGGGCTCAGTGAGATACAGGGGAGCAGTGAGAGGAAACGTGGTGGGTGGAAAAACTCCCCCCTCCCTTCCCCACATCCACCCTGGCTTCCTCATTTCAGCTGTATTGTATTTCCCAGCGTGGGGGGTGGATGCCTGGCAGTGAGATGAGGCTGGTTTGTGATCATGTCTGTCCAGGACTCATCTCCTCCCCCTTTTCCCTTGTCCTCATTCCATCGTGGCCTCTCCCTCTGCACTGACCCCCTGCCTCTGTTCTAGATCACCCGCCGGCCCCCACGCTCTCTCTGTACCCCAGGTACACAGTGTATCTCCCAGGGGAGCGGGTTACCCTCACATGCTCGGCTCCTGGGGATGAGCTGGCTTCGGGATACAGATTCTTCTATCACGAAGGGCAGCAGGACCCCAGCGTAGTCCAACACCCGAATGAAGACGCCCGTCTGGTGCTCACAGCTGAGAAGGGAAATGCTGGGACATACACCTGTGCGTACTGGAGATGGGAATCCAATCGAGAGATCTCATCTAGGAACAGCAACTCCGTCTCCATCCCAGTGACAGGTGAGCCCCTGTTTTTCCTGCTGTTTGATGGGAGAGTCTCTAGGGATCTGACGCCCACCGTGTGACAGAGCCTCAGGTGCGGTGCTCTAGAGCCGCTCTGGAGCAGTCCCTGGGGGGGCCCCTTCAATGTGTCAGCCCCCGTAGGGTCACAGTCTCACCAAGGGCCATTTGGCTGCAGCCCCTCCTGGGACTGAACCTTGGAGCCTTCAGCACCCCTGGGTCACGCCTCGAGCTCCCCGCAGCGACACCACCTCATTGCACACCTGAGACAGACACTTGCACACCCAAAGGGAGCAACGCGCCCCCACCTTCCTTAAACTGCAGTGACTCTCAGCTAGTGCGGTAACAGGAGGAGGTTTATTGGCTATTTCGGAACCAGCGTAGAAAGTCCTTAGTTACCGTAGAGAACAGAAAGTTACAGCAAAGTCCATCTGGGTCAGTCTGGAGTCCAGAGTCCTCTGAACCTTTGTGACGGTGCCAAAGGATCAGCCACATACCCACACACACTCATACACCATGTATCTCCTGGGGAACTGCTCACATTCATCTGCTCAGCTCCCAGGCCTGTCCGAAGGATGAAATACAGGTTCTACCGGCACTTGAGTGAAATCCCCAGCCCCAATAACTTCGACCAGATGGAAATCAAGGCTGAGCGAGGGCCCTGCTCCTGTGACTACACAATACACCAGGCTCCAGCTGAGGCGATATCCATGCTGAGTGACCCTCTCTCAATATCAGTGCAGAATAAGGCCTCTTTCTCTTTCTATTGAGCCCTGGGGCCGACCTACCTGATCTCCTACATCACACACAAGGCACAGGGTACATTGGGTTGCAGGTCAATGCTGCACTGGGGTGAAGTGTGGTGGTGTCTAGGGCTGCAACTTCCTCTCCTATTGGGTTGCAGTAAGATCCTGGGGTGCAGCGCGGGGCTATGTCGGGGTGCAGTGATATATTGGGGTGTGGTGTGATGCTAGATTGGGATGCAGGGTCAGGTTGGGGTGCAGTTGAATTGCCGGGGGCAATTATTCCTCCTGTGGGTATCCCTCCCTCACTCCAGTTAGCCAGTAACAACCTTCTCCCTGGCATCTCCTCCTCCCGGCTCTCTGAGCCCCTTCTCCTGCAGTGAAATCTCACCCGTTGTCTTTTCCAGACACCCCTGCAGCCCCCACCCTCTCCCTGAGCCCCCCACACCAGCTGTACCTCAGCTGGGAGTCTGTTACGTTCACGTGTTCAGCTCCTCGAAGTGATCACACTGTTACAGGATTCCAGTTCTCCAGAGGTGCTGGAAAGATTATCTCATCTGGTAAAAGTGACACAAACACCCTGAGCTATATAATGTAGAAAGACACCAGAACATACACCTGTGCATACTGGGTAGAGCCGTCAGGTCGCTGGATGAAATCTGTGGAGACTCCCACTGTTTCTATCAATGTGACGTGTGAGCTCTGAGATTTCCCCAGCTTCTCTTGGAGTTTGTACATTCTCGGACACCCATTTCCTCCAGCAGGGGACAGCAGGGACAGACACACACACACCCAGCCACACACACACGGCTCTGTGCTGAATGCCAGTCCCCAAGACCCTTCCCCCACCGCCAGCTGTGCTGATTTCCCCAACATCCCCAGATGGACGGCGTGGGGTGACAAGGGCAATGGGAATGTGGCTGTCAGGGTTCCATCAATGATCCTCCCAGTCTCAGCTTTCCAGCTTCTGCCCAATACATCTGTTAGCCTTAAAGGTGCCAGAGGACCCTCTGTTGCTTTATAGAGATCTTGGTGGCTGTACAAGGACCATCAAACACTCTCCCATCCCCGATCCTTGGCCACTTCTCCCTGGCAAAATCTCCACAAGGGTTTATTTCTTAGAGCAGCTGGGAGCTGGTCACCCACCTAGACACCACAGCGATCGGTGTCTAATCCCCTTGTTGTGGGCCCTTAACTCAGCCTGGGGCTTAGCTAGGCTGGAGCTCCCCAGCTCCCTCTGCCTTCCCCGGCACTGCTCCACCCTAGGTACCCACCTCAGCTCCCAGCAGCCAGGTCCTTCACTCTCTAGCTTCTAGAGAGAGTCTCTCCTACAGCCTCTGGCCCTCAGCCCTCTTGTAGGGCCAGCTGTGGCCTGGTTGGGGCCTGGCCTCAGCTGTGGCTGCTTCTCCAACCAGCCTAGCTTTTTCCAGCCACAGCCCTCTCCAGGGCTGCTTTAACCCCTTCAGGTCTGGAGTAGTGTGACCACCCCGCGACACCCTCACTCCATGGGGGTCTCTCCCCTGCCTCTATTCCAGACTCCCTGCCGGCCCCCAGCCTCAGGTTTCCACCTTCTGCCCAGTTACATCTGGAGAGAGAACGTGGAGATCTTGGTGGCGTCTCTTCTAATATCAATTAGAATGGGGATAATTCCTCCTTCTTGCCTTTCCGGGGTGGGGTGCTGGCACATGCACGAATGTCCATGGCATAAAAAGATGCCAGGGTGAGAGAAGCCATCTTACCCCTGGATTTGGCCCTGGGCTGACCGCTGTTGGAATCCTTCATCCAGTTCTGGTCTCCACCATTCAAGGATGGAGATAAATTGGAGAGGGGGCAGGGCAGGGTTAGGATTCTGATTAAACGGTTGCAAAACCTGCCTTAGAGTGAGAGACTCCAGGAGCTCAAGCTGTTTAGTGTATCAACGAGAAGGTTCCTATCTGGGGAACAGAAATTTGTTAATTGACGTCTCTTCAATTGAACAGACAAAGAACGAATACAACCCAAAGGCTGGGAGCTGAAGCTAGACAAATTCAGACTAGCAATAAGGTGCAGATTTTAGCAGTGAGGGGAATTCAGCACTGGGACAATTCCCCAGGGGTTGTGGTGGATTCTTCATCACTGGCGATTTCTGAATCAAGCCTGAATGTTTTTCTCAGAGATCTGCTTTAGGTCACAGAGGAATCAGTTCAGGGAAGTCCTAGGGCCTGGGTGACACAGGAGGTCGGACTCCATGATCACAATGGTCCCTTATGGCCTTGGGATCTATGAAAAGATCCCATAGGGAGAGAGAGAGAGAGACGAGCCATGGTTTATTTGCCGTGGTGTATTTCCCAGCATGGGGGGTGGGTGCCGGGCAGTGAGATGAGGCTGGTTTGTGATCATGTCTGTCCAGGACTCATCTCTTCCCCCTTCTCCCTTTTCCTCATTCCATCATGGCCTCTCCCTCTGCACTGACCCCCCTGCCTCTGTTCTAGATCGCCCGTTGGCCCCCACGCTCTCTGTGTACCCCAGGTACACAGTGTATCTCCCAGGGGAGCGGGTTACCCTCACATGCTCGGCTCCTGGGGATGAGCTGGCTTCGGGATACAGATTCTTCTACCAAGGGCAGCAGGACCCCAGCGTAGTCCAACACCCGAATGACAGAACCTGGCTGGAGCTCACAGCTGAGAAGGGAAATGCTGGGACATACACCTGTGCGTATTGGAGATGGGAATCCAATCGAGAGATCTCATCTAGGAACAGCAACTCCGTCTCCATCGCAGTGACAGGTGAGCCCCTGTTTCTCCTGCAGTTTGATGGGAGAGTCTCTAGGGATCTGACGCCCACCCTGTGACAGAGCCTCAGCTGCGGTGCTCTAGAGCCGCTCTGGAGCAGTCCCTGGGAGGGCCCCTTCCATGTGTCAGCCCCCGTAGGGTCACAGTCTCACTAGGAGCCATTTGGCTGCAGCACCTCCTGGGACTGAACCTTGGACCCTTCAGCACCCCTGGGTCATGCCTCGAGCTCCCCACAGCGACACCACCTCATTGCACACCTGAGACAGAGACTTGCACACCCAAAGGGAGTAACGCGCCCCCACCTTCCTTAAACTGCAGTGACTCTCAGCGAGTGTGGTAACAGCAGGAGGTTTATTGGCTATTTCGGAACCAGCGTAGAAAGTCCTTAGTTACCGCAGAGAACAGAAACATACAGCAAAGTCCATCTGGGTCAGTCCAGAGTTCTCTGGCCCCTCTGTAGTCCCAGTCCCAGAGCGTCTTCTGCTGCCAGCAGCCCACACTTAGCAACCCCACTTGGCCCCTCCTCGGTCCTTTGTTCTTGTTACCGGGGAAACCTTGTCACCTGACCCTTCTCCTTAGCCCTTTGTTCTCCAGCTGGACACACCCCACTGCCGTCCTGCAGAGGGGGGGCCATCCATGCTCCTTAGTGGCTGGGCATCAAATGTCCAGGAAATTGGAGTGGCCATTGTCTTTTTGGGCTCTTCATGGGCATGGGGCCCAAAGCCCCAGGCCGCTAGGCATCAGCCACACCCGATATCTGGGTCTCTGCAAAGAGGAAACAATCTTTTCCCACCACCTCGTTAGCCATGCAGCACATAGGAGAAACTGAGGCATGCACCCTATTAATAGAAAATTGCCATATGGTCACCCCCCCAACACCTCAGCTTTACTCCCTGCCTCTAGTGAGGGTCACTCCCTGCATCTCAGACACTCTGTGGTGGGCACAGGGGTCCCACCTAACTGCAAAGAATGGGCACTGAGCGGGCACTGCTGTGGGGTAGCTCCAGCCCTGGGGTCCCAGGTGGGCACTACTCGGGGGAAGCTCACACCGCTGGAGGCCTGGCTGGGCACTGTCGGGGCCACCCACTGTGAATCTTCATCCCTGCAGCTGCCTGGATTCCTCTGTCCTGATTTCTATCAGGAGAGGGATTGGTTACTGTCATGTTACCCTGACCCCCTGCTGGCACCAATACACCAGGATCCTCTGCTGCCTTCGTGTATCAGAGGGGAAGGTGCTACCCTGAGGTGCTCGGCATTCAGGGTGAAAGCACCATCGGATACAAATTCTTCTCTCAATGCAGGGATTTGGTCTCTGAAAAGGTCCCTGGTCCTAGTGGAGTGACTGGTTTATTCGCACAGCTCAGACAGAGATCACCTGTCCCGTACCCCTGCTGTGCAGTGGGCAATCCAGTCCAGCCAGCGGATCCCACATAGAGCGTCCCTGCCTCCTCCTGGGAACCATGTGGGCACTGTGCAGGGTTGGGGCTCAGCAGGGCCGGTGCAAGGAAGTTTCGCACCCTAGGCGAAACTTCCACCATGCCCCCCCCCAGCCCTGCGGCAGCTCCCCACCCCCCCGCCTGCCCAGAGGTGCCCCCCTACGGCAGCTCCCCCCCGTGGAGCCGTGCGGGAGCTCCACAATCCAGCTCACCTCTGCTCTGCCTCCTCCCCGAGCACGCCGCCCCTGCTCTAATTCTCCTCCCCTCCCAGGCTTGTGGCACCAAACAGCTGCTTGGCGCTGCAAGCCTGGGAGGCAGGAGAAGTGGAGCGGCGACCGTGCGCTCAGGGAGAGGGAGTCTGAGCCGCACGTGTTAGCGTGCCGCTGGCAGCCCAGCAACGCTGTAAAAAAAAAATTGGGGGCGCCGCTTTTTGGCGCCCCCAAATCTTGGTGCCCTAGGCAACTGCCTAGTTTACCTTAATGGTAGCACCGGCCCTGGGGCTCAGTGAGATACAGGGGAGCAGTGAGAGGAAACGCGGTGGGTGGAAAAACTCCCCCCTCCCTTCCCCACATCCACCCTGGCTTCCTCATTTCAGCTGTATTGTATTTCCCAGCGTGGGGGGTGGATGCCTGGCAGTGAGATGAGGCTGGTTTGTGATCATGTCTGTCCAGGACTCATCTCTTTCCCCTTTTCCCTTCTCCTCATTCCATCGTGGCCTCTCCCTCTGCACTGACCCCTCTGCCTCTTTCTAGATCGCCCGTCGGCCCCCACGCTTTCTCTGTACCCCAGGTACACAGTGTATCTCCCAGGGGAGCGGGTTACCCTCTCGTGCTCGGCTCCTGGGTATGAGCTGGCTTCGGGATACAGATTCTTCTATCAAGGGCAGCAGGACCCCAGCGTAGTCCAACCCCCAAATGAAGGCACCCGGCTGGAGCTCACAGCTGAGAAGGGAAATGCTGGGACATACACCTGTGCGTACTGGAGATGGGAATCCAATCGAGAGATCTCATCTGGGAACAGCAACTCCGTCTCCATCCCAGTGACAGGTGAGCCCCTGGTTTTCCTGCTGTTTGATGGGGGAGTCTCTAGGGATCTGAAGCCCACCTTGTGACAGAGCCTCAGGTGCGATGCTCTAGAGCCGCTCTGGAGCAGTCCCTGGGAGGGTCCCTTCCATGTGTCAGCCCCCGTAGCGTCACAGTCTCACTAGGGGCCATTTGGCTGCAGCGCCTCCTGGGACTGAACCTTGGAGCCTTCAGCACCCCTGGGTCACGCCTCGAGCTCCCCGCAGCGACACCACCTCATTGCACACCTGAGACAGGCACTTGCACACCCAAAGGGAGCAACGCGCCCCCACCTTCCTTAAACTGCAGTGATTCTCAGCGAGTGCGGTAACAGCAGGAGGTTTATTGGCTATTTCGGAAACAGCGTAGAAAGTCCTTAGTTACCGTAGAGAAAAGAAAGTTACAGCAAAGTCCATCTGGGTCAGTCCGCATCAGCCACACCCAATATCTGGATCTCTGTAAAGAGTAAACGTTCCCCATGCAGCACATAGGGGAAACTGAGGCATGCACCATATTAATAGAAAATTGACATTGAGTCACACACCCCAACACCTCAGCTTTACTCCCTGCCTCTAGTCAGGGCCACTCCCTGCATCTCCGACACTCTGTGGTGGGCATGGGGTGCCAACTGATCAGCAAAGAATGGGCACTGAGAGGGCACTGCTGTGGGGTAGCTCCAGCACTGGGGTCCTAGGTGGGCACTGCTTGAGGGAAGCTCACAGCGCTGGAGACCTGGCTGGGCACTGTCAGGGCCACCCACTGTGAATCTTCATCCCTGCAGCTGCCTGGATTCCTCAGTCATGATTTCTATCAGGAGAGGGATTGGTTACTGTCATGTTACCCTGACCCCCTGCTGGCACCAATACGCCAGGATCCTCTGCTGCCTTCGTGTATCAGAGGGGAAGGTGCTACCCTGAGGTGCTCGGCATTCGGGGGTGAAAGCACCATAGGATACAAATTCTTCTCTCAAAGCAGGGATTTGGTCTCTGAAGAGGTCCCTGGTCCTAGTGGAGTGACCGGCTGATGCTCACAGCTGAGGCAGAGACCACCCGTCCCGTACTCCTGCTGTGCACTGGGCAACCCAGTCCAGCCAGCGGATCCCACACAGAGAGGCCCTGCCTCCTGCTGGGAAACATGTGGGCACTGTGCAGGGTTGGGGCTCAGCGAGATACAGGGGAGCAGTGACAGGAAACGCGGTGGGTGGAAAAACTCCCCCCTCCCTTCCCCACATGCACCCTGGCTTCCTCATTTCTGTGCACTACTTTCTAGCTACTGCTAGGCAGGTCTGATGGTCGGCTGACGGGTTCTCCTCCCTCTTCTGCCTCTGTCCCCAGAATGGAGAAAATGGGGTGAATAACCTGACGGGTACATCGGGTTGCAGGTCGATTCCATACTGGGTGCAGTGTGAAGGTGTCTAGGGCTGAAATTTCCTCTTCTGTGGGTTGCGGTATGATGCGGGGGTGCAGCGTGGTTCTATGTTGGGGTGCAATGTAATATTGGAGTGTGGTGAGATGCTAGTTTGGGGTACAGTGGGATTGCAAAGGGGCAACGATTCCTCTATGGGTATCCCCTCCCCCCACTACTGTCAGCCAGTAACAACCTTCTCCCCAGCATCTCCTTCTCCTGGCTCTGTGCCCCTTCTCCTGCTGTGAAATCTCACCCGTTGTCTTTTCCAGACACCCCGGCAGCCCCCACCCTCTCCCTGAGGCCCCTGCGCCAGCTGTACCTCACCGGGGAGTCTGTTTGGCTCATGTGTTTGCCTCCCCGTGGACATGAGGCAGTGACAAGATTTCAGTTATACAAGTACAGGGGAAGCATCATCTCACCTGATGTCTTATCCAACTCCTGGGCCACAAACTTTAAATTGAAGCTAGAGCACTCCGGGTCGTACACCTGCCTGTACTGGATACGCCCATCCGGAAGGGAGATCCAGTCTGTGAAAAGTGCCCCGGTCTCCATCTCTGTGAGAGGTGAGCACTGTGCTTTCTCCAGCTTGCCTTGGTACCTTTCCTTTCCGGAGACACCCCATTTCCTGTGGGCAATCCAGAACCTGCAGTTAATGAGATGAATGTCGCACACACAGAGCAGAGCTGGTCATCTCTAGCAGGGGGTAGTGGACACACACACACACACACACTCTCTCTCTCTCTCTCTCTCTCTCTCTCTCTCTCTCTGCCATATGACAGTCAGTCCCTTCCTGTTTTTTCAGCCCCCCTCCCAACTCCCCAGCTCACCGTGTCCCTGCAGCAGCCTGTCTACATAACGGGAGAAGCTGTGACCCTGACGTGCTCAGTTGCTGGGTTTGAGTAGTAGCCGTGTTCGTCTGTATTCGCAAAAAGAACAGGAGTACTTGTGGCACCTTACAGACTAACACATTTATTGTAGTGTAACCCTTCTGCCCCTCTGAGTTGGCAGCAACAAGGGCCGGGTTCAGTATCTAGGGGTTCCGTTTCAATAACGCAATGCAAAGCTGGCTCAAGCCCCCACCCAGTGACCTGGGACAATTACATACCACTCCCCCGGGCGCCTCTAGGAGGCAATACTTCCCCTCTCGCAAGCACGGAGTCTGAGTGTAGCAAAAGCCTTTTAATAAAGGAGGGAAACAATGGGGCATTATGTTGGGGAAACAACACAAACTGGATTCATAACACAAACCATGAGCAAAAGATCCACCTCCAAGTAAGTTTGGCAGTGTCCTTTTCCCCTCAGGGTCTTAAGTCCAATCACTCCAAAGTCCAACAACCCCAAAGCCTCTGTCCCTGGTCAGTGCTGCCCCAGAGTTCAAAAGTTTATCTGCAGAGTTTTACCCCCCCAGCCTGGGCGGAAATGGGGGGGGGCACACGGGATGTTAAGGGGCACCTTACGTGGCCCGAGGCCGACTGCCCCACCTCTCCGTGGAGTTCTGCTGCAGCCTTTACCACGAATGGCTCCACTCTACCAGCCGCGCCGCGGTGCTACGCTACTCCAGCCGTCCCCGCAAACTGCTCCGCTCTGCTCCCCGTTCCGTGGGCTGCTCCAACCGTCCCACAAACTGCTCAGCTCTGCCAGCCGCTCCACTCCCCCAGCCGTCCCATGAGTAGTAGCTGTGTTAGTCTGTATCCACAAAAAGAACAGGAGTACTTATGGCACCTTAGAGACTAACAAATTTATTGTAGCATAAGCTTTCGTGGGCTACAGTTGCTGGGGCGTCCACTGTGGCCTGGATCCAGTTCTTCAGGGACAACCAGAGAATTGACACCAAGGGATTGTTCTTACCTGGTTACAGTTACACTGATTTCATTCAGCTGTTGGGGGTGTCGGGATCGCATGCCAGAGTATACACCTGTGATTACTGGAAGATGGAGTCTGGGCGAGTGATCCCATCAGAGATGAGCTGACCCATCTCGGTAGCAGTGACAGGTGAGACCCCCTGTCACCCTGCCATGGGGCAGCAAACAGCAGGAATCTCTTCTCCATGTACTGGGTGAGATACAGCCCACTCACTCAGCTCCACACAGGGCTGTTAGGGGCTTATTCCTTCATCCTCTCACTTCCCTGGTCCTTCTCGCATGAACAGAGAGCAACAATACCCAAAATCCGAAGGTGCAAACAATTTGATGTTTATTGGGGTGAACTTCCAGCAAGCAATGATTTCAATTTCCTTCCTTGGTGTCCCCCTTCCCAGCTCTGACACCACAGTCCCTGTTTCCATTCCCCCCGTTACTTCCTGATTGACTGCAGACTATATAGTAAAACTTGAGTTCTGCTTAGCTATACCTTAACCAATCATTTTACTGAAATTTAACTAACCAATCCTAACATATTGTAAAATGATTATTTAACCAATTATACCCCACCACCTTAACTGGTTTACACCCAGCAAAATTAATTATACAGCAGACAGAAACAATCACAGAACAATCAGAAGAGAAGAATGAGAGGGGATTTGATAGCTGCTTTCAACTACCTGAAAGGGGGATCCAAAGAGGAAGGATCTAGACTGTTCTCAGTGGTACCAGGTGACAGAACAAGGAGTAATGGTCTCAAGTTGCAGTGGGGGAGGTTTAGGTTGGATATTAGGAAAAACTTTTTCACTAGGAGGGTGGTGAAGCACTGGAATGGGTTACCTAGGGAGGTGGTGGAATCTCCTTCCTTAGAGGTTTTTAAGGTCAGGCTTGACAAAGCCCTGCCTGGGATGATTTAGTTGGGATTTGGTCCTGCTTTGAGCAGGGGCTTGGACTAGATGACCTCCTGAGGTCCCTTCCAACCCTGATATTCTATGATTCAAACCAGACAGAAATTATACAGACAAACAATAGGGAAGTGGGGACTACAGTGATAGAACAACAAAGAAATGAGGATTTCACATCCCAGCTATTGATAAGTGAATTCTTGCCAGACCGGATGCTACCAAACGAAGTTTTCTTTAACCATGTTAAGATCTGTTTCTTTATCTGGTGGTGATTTTGATTCTTGTTTTGTACCTCTATAATTAGCTAAGTGATAAGAATACACCTACATTCTTAAAGTCTAGGCCTTTGCAGACAGGCCTGAATATCTATATTCTAACAAGGGCACCCACTGGGTCAGTTTCACCCCCGTCTCTGGTCAGTGCCAATCCCTGGGCACCCTGGTATTTGGAGGTTCAGGGGGAGGGGTGCTGGCAGTGATATGGGGAGGGAGGGAGGAAGGGGAGGTCCCAGGCAACCAATAGACGTTGGTTCATGGGTCTCAATCCCTCCACCCTGGCACCACTGGAGCCCTTTGGAAGGGGGGGCACCAGAACTCTGAAGAGCAGCTTGGGATGAAGTGGAGGCGGGAGAATCTCTGGGTGTGGCTGGCTGAGGGGGCAGGAACTTATTTCATACTGGGGGGGATGTTATTATTTACTTGAGTAGGACATCATTTCTAAAGAGCATTCTCTCCACCCTCCGCCACCCCCCTTCAGTCCGTCCATCTGCCTCCAAACTCACTCTGAGCTCACAGTACTTGATATTCGTAAGTGGTGAATCTGTGACCCTGACATGCTTAGACCCCCTGTCTCCTGCTGTTTGCCCACCCTGTGGCTGGGTATCTCTGCTCCAAGTACCGGGTGTGACACAGCTCAGTTTCTCAGCTCCAGATGGGGCCGTCCACTGGGTCAATTTCAATCCCTGTCTCTGCTCAGTGTCACTCCCTGGGTCTCTGGATCCCCTGGTGTGTTTGGAGGGGGCATAGGTGCTACTTTGGGGCTTGGGGACTGCCAGTCAATAGTAACATCTGAAAGCTTAGGGAGGTTTAATGAAACAAACTCCAAATCTCCCCCATCTATGGTTTCTGTCAGGCCCTGGTGTCATAGAATCATAGAATATCAGGGTTGGAAGGGACCTCAGGAGGTCATCTAGTCCAACCCCCTGCTCAAAGCAGGACCAATCCCCAACTAAATCATCCCAGCCAGGGCTTTGTCAAGCCTGACCTTAAAGACCTCTAAGGAAGGAGATTCCACTGTTATATTCCTGGGAGCAACAGTTTTAGGAAGAAATCACTGGAGACACAGAGAGCTGTAAACCTTGGAGCAGCCATTTATTGCCACACCAGAACTAGTCAACTGCCAGCCAAAACTGGCTGGGCTATCCCCTAATAATCTAACTCAGTTGCCATAGCAACACAAGTTTTTATTTCCACAACAACCAAATACACAATATATTCCTCCCCCCTTAATAAGAATGTCCCCTAAATAAAACAAACACTAAACTAGAGAAGGAGAGTAGACTGCCTCCATTCCTGGCTAAACCCTGGGGATTATTTTGCCCCATAACCGTGGGTTCGCCCTAGCTAAAGATCCAGCCGACGAGGAGGCCTTCTGTCTCCAGGTGGATTACGGTGCACTTCTGGTGTTGTTGCACCCGAAAGTGTCTTGTGCGCGGGCCTGACAATGGGCTCAGGGTTTGTAGGGCGAATGGGTGAGGATGGGATATCAGCTCGTGCCGGGCAGAGGGGTATCTCTGCCACTGGTAGTAATGGAGGGGAAAAGTCAGGAACAGGTGACTCTTGATTTGGTGTCTCGCCGGAGGTGGTGAAGTCAGGCAACTCAACTGAAGATGTGTCCTGAGGACTGGTATGACCTGGCAGCAGCTGACCTACATGTCGCCGCCAGGTGAGATCCTCTGCAGTCCGGATGGTGTAGGAAACAGGTCCTGTTTGAGCGATGACAGTGGCAGGGACCCATTTAGCTCCAGAAGTATTATTCCGAGCCAAAACCGGCTGTCCCGGGCTAAAGGTTCAGTCTTTTGCTCTGGGTGCACGCCTGATGACTTGAACTTGCTGCTGACGTTGCACAGTTTGTCGGGGTTCAGAAGGTTTCAGCAGATCAAAGCAAGTGCACAGCTGTCGTCCCATCATTAGAAAGGCCGGGGACGCCTTGGTCATAGCATCAGGTGTGTTTCTGTAGGATAGTAAGAAGGTGTCCAAACACTTTTGAATGGATAATTGTCCCCTTGCCGATTTCAAAGCTTGTTTCATTGTCTGCACAAATCTTTCAGCTAATCCATTGGTGGATGGATGATATGGTGCTGAAGTGATGTGGTGTATCCCATTTGCCTTCATAAACTTTTGAAACTCCTGAGAGACGAACTGCGGTCCGTTGTCACTCACCAGTTGTCCTGGCAGACCGAAACGAATAAAGAGTCCTTGTAGTTTTTGGATAGTACTCTCTGCAGTAGTGGACTGCATTCTGGCCATTTAGAATGGGCATCTACCACCACCAAGAACATGCTTCCTTTAAGGGGGCCGGCAAAGTCAACGTGAATACACTGCCATGGGTTTTCAGGACAGCCCCATGGATGTAGGGGTGCCCACTGAGGTGCATTCCTCACACCCTGACATGACATACAAGCTCTTGCCTTCTCTTCAATAGCACTGTCCAATTCAGGCCACCAAAAATAGCTTCGTGCCATTTCCTTCATGCGCACTGTTCCACAGTGACCGGAATGGAACTGTTCTAACATCTGTGATCTCAGTGGTGGTGGGATAATGACACGTCTCCCCCACAACAAACAACCAGATTGGATTGATAACTCCGTCCTCCTGGACATGTAGATAACAAGGTTGGGTGAGACCAGAGAGGTTCGTCGAGATGTTCCATGCATCACCAGGTCCATAACCTGGGACAATACTGGGTCAACTCAAGTTGCCTTCTTTACCTGAGTACAGGTGATGGGTGCGCTCTCTACCTGTTCAAAGTAAAAGATTTCCTTCTGGGCAATATCTCAATGGTTGACTGGCAAAGGCAGCCTTGAGAGACCATCTGCATTGCCGTGCAGAGTGGATTTCCGATATTTGATTTCATATGTGTGCGCGGAAAGCAACAATGCCCACTGTTGCATATGACTAGCGGCTAATGGAGGAATGCCTGTGTGGAGTCCAAAAATTGAAGTCAGGGGTCGATGGTCTGTGAGAAGAGTAAACTTCCGTCCGGACAGATACTGATGAAACTTCCAAATTCCGAAAACGATTCCCAATGCCTCACGTTTGATTTGGGAATAGTTAGTTTCAGCTTTGGTTAGAGTGCGTGAAGCAAAAGCAATAGGTCTCTCTTCTCCCGAAGGCATAATGTGTGACACGACTGCTCCCACTCCATAAGGGGACGCATCACAGGCCAACTGTAGGGGTAAGGATGGCTCAAAGTGCGTCAGAACTTCAGAATTTAGCAATGCATCCTTAGCTTTGTTAAATGCAACATCACAGGCTTCAGTCCACTTTCAGGCCTTGTTCTGCCCAAGGAGTCCAAGGAGTGGTTTTAGCAGTGTGGCTAACTGTCAGATGAACTTTCCATAATAGTTCAATAGTCCTAGAAACGAGCATAGCTGGCTAACATTTCGAGGAGGGGGAGCCTCCACAATAGCCTTAACGTGGGCAGGAGCCTTACAAAGACCTGTAGCATCAATGATGTGTCCCAAATATTCAACAGAGGGCTGGAAGAATTCACAATTGTCTTTGCGGACTCGCAGTCCATACTCTTCCAGTCTTTGTAGGGTAGCCTCTAAATTTTTTAGGTGATGCTTCTCATTCCTTCCAGTGACCAGGATGTCATCCAGATAGCACTGGACTCCTGGCAAGCCACACAAGATCTGGTCCATAGCCCTCTGGAACAGGGCGGGAGCAGATGTTATTCCGAAGGGTGGGCGACAGTATCGATAAAGCCCCTTATGCGTCACAATAGTCAACAGCTCTTGGGACTTTTCGTCAATGTGCATCTGTAAATACGCTTGACTCAGATCAATCTTACTGAACTTTTGTCCCCCAGCCAGGCCTGCGAAGAGGTCATCAATGCACAGAAGTGGGTATTGCTCTGCACACAACACTCGGTTGAAAATGACTTTAAAATCACCGCAAATCCGGAGGGAACCATTTTTCTTCACTATTGGAACAATAGGAGTTGCCCATGGGCTATGGGTAACAGGTATTAGGACTCCATTTGTGACCAGGCGCTCCAGGTACTCTTCAACCTTCGCCCTGATGGCATATGGCCCAGTTCTGGGTTTCAGATATTTTGGTGGACTGTCAGGTTTAATGTTCAATGTCACCGTGATTCCCTTCATACTTCCCAGCTCCTCTCCAAACACAGCAGCACGTCTCCTTAGTACAGTGCTCAGACCGGTTTCTTCTTCAGTCACTCGGTGCACTTCTGCCCAGTTCAGCTGGATCTTCCCAAGCCAAGACCTGCCCATTCAGGCTGGGTAATTACCTCTCACCACAAACAGTGGCAATTTAGCACCTGTCCATTGAGCTCCACCTTAACATCAATAGTGCCCAGCATGGGCACAGCTTCTCCCGTATACGTCTTCAGAACAGTTTTTGTTGCCTTAAGCAGAAGATGCTGTAGCTTTTCTTTATACACAGTCTCGGAGACCAGCGAGACAGCTGCACCGGTGCCCAGTTCCATGTGTATAGGTTTGCCATCCATCAACGGGGTTACCCAGTATTCATGTGAGCCCACTGCCAAAGACAAAACGTGGAGTGGCTCTTCTTCTTGTGAGGAGGTATCTCCTTGGTCATCCTGGGTCTGCTCTAGGGTATGCAGATTTCCCTTTTTGGTTGGCCAGATCACAGGCCTCTTTTTCTTTTGTTTACAGGCACATGCAACGTGTCCCTTTTTGCCACAGTGTCGACAAACCAGGTCCTTACACCAGCATTCTGATGCCTGGTGACCCGGCTTACCACAGCGGTAACATTTCTGACTCCCCACAGTTTTGTGGGCAGGTTCTTGTGACACCTTATGCACCCTAGGGGATGCACCGATGTATTGTGCCTCCTTTGTAGCCAGTTCCATGGAGACTGCAATATCAACAGCCTTCTGTAAGGTAAGCTGAGCCTCTGTCAATAGGCGCTTCCGTATAGCTTCACTGTGCAGGCCACACACTAACCTGTCACGTAGGCATCATTTAATATCTCCTTAAATTCAGTGTTCCACAAGCTTTCTCAAAGTTGCTACAAATTGTACAACTGTTTCATCTTCTTTCTGGTCTCTTTTGTGGAACACTATATCGTTCAGCAATTACCAGTGGTTTGGGAGAAAAATGGTACCCCAGGATTTCCACAATGTCACTGTAAGATTCAGGACCGGCTCTAGGCACCAGCAAAGCAAGCAGGTGCTTGGGGAGGCACATTTCCAGGGGCGGCATTCCGGCCAACGTCTTCAAAAATTGCAACATCAAGCCCCAGCTCTCCTCGGGCAACAAAGTGCCCAGCAACTGCCTGGATGTGGCGGGCAGCGGCCCTCCGGGCTACTGCTACAAAGTCTGCCTGACACCGGAGTCCGCCAAGAGCGACTTCATGTTCCTAAAGCCCTACAGCCCGAGTCCCTCGTGGAACAAACAGAAAGCCGCCGAGAACTTGCCAGGGCCGGGAAAGAAGCCCGAGCTGTCAATAACACCATCAGTGCCGCCAGCCAGGTAACCCTGTGCTGCAGTACAGCCGGTGGGGCTCAGGGAGACGCACCGGGAGAGAGTGCCATGAAATACCCCTTCAAGGGTTAGCCCGGCTTTCCCCTTCTTCTCTCCCTCCCCCGCCCCCTTGGAAACGAATCTGAGCCAGGAGAAATCCTTTCATTCAGCCACAACTTTTTAAAGATAATGACCCGACCCTTTGATCAAGTGGCAGTGTTGGAATTAGCCCCCGTCGGACAGCAGGCAACTCTCCAGCACGCTCCTCACCCACGTCAGTGAATGATTTGGGGAACGTCAGGCTCATTTGAAATGAGGGAAAGTAGCAGAAAGCGCTCGGAAGCAGCAGCCCAGCTCCTGTTAAGACTGAACTACGGAGCGTGCCCAGGAGAGCCAAGGGCTGTCTCAAGAGATAACTGTCCCCTTTTGAGGGCTCTCGTTCAGCCTCCGATCGCGGCTGCACAACCCCGTAGCCTTCCCTCAAGAGACCCAGACGTGACACTGGGGCAGCAAAGCACACGGTGATTTAAGCCTCTGGAAATGTCCCTCTCTAGTCTGTATTTCCCCTCCACACACATTACAGACGGCACGAGTTACTCAGGCACTCTAATGGCCCATGGGGCTTTTCAGCTCCTCTGTCTCAATAAGAAATTCAGGCAGATACACCCGGCTCAAGCAGATTCCGATGCAGTCGTTGCCCAATGCTGCATCAGTACCGCCCCCAGTCAAACAAAACAAAACAACAACATTGCAAAGTGCAAACGTGTAAAAGCCAAAAAAAGGGGGGGGGGCGGCCAAATTTTTTTTTGCTTGGGGCAGCAAAAGACCTAGAGCCGGCCCTGGTAAGATTTAGTCTCTTAACAGGGTGCAGTAAGCTGCGTAGCAGGGAGTAGGTCTTAGCCCCTACAACACTTCTGAATATTGGCACCGTCTTCTCTTCTGCAATGTCATTTGCAATAACAAAAAGCTCAAAACACTCAGTATATATGTGCCATTGCACTATAGTCTCCTCGAAAGGTTCCAGCGGCCCCGTAAGTGTAGCCATGGTTTTAGTTTCAGTTTGCACCGTCAGTGCAAACAAGCCAGTTCTCACCCTGTCAAGGCTGCTTCCCCACTTTGAACTTTAGGGTACAAATGTGGGGGCCTGCATGAAAACTTCTAAGCTTAACTACCAGCTTAGATCTGGTCCGCTGCCACCATCCCAAAGCTAATTCCCTTCCCTGGGTAGCCTTGAGAGACCTTCACCAATTCCCTGGTGAATACAGATCCAAACCCCTTGGATCTTAAAACAAGGAGAAATTAACCATCCCCCCTTTTTCCTCCCACCAACTCCTGGTGAATACAGATCCAACCCCCTTGGATTTACAAACAAGGAAAAATCAATCAGGTTCTTAAAAAGAAGGCTTTTAATTAAAGGAAAAGGTAAAAATCATCTCTGTAAAATCAAGATGGAAAATAACTTTACAGGGTAATCAAACTTAAAGAGCTCAGAGGACCCCCCTCTAGCCTCAGGTTCAAAGTACAGCAAACAGAGATAAACACTCTAGTAAAAGGTACATTTACAAGTTGAGAAAACAAAGTAAAACTAACACGCCTTGCCTGGCTGTTTACTTACAAGTTTGAAATATGAGAGACTTGTTTAGAAAGATGTGGAGAACCTGGATTGATGTCTGGTCCCTCTCAGTCCCAAGAGCGAACCACCCCCAAAACAAAGAGCACAAACAAAAGCCTTCCCCCCGCCCTAAGATTTGAAAGTATCTTGTCCCCTTATTGGTCCTTTGGGTCAGGTGTCAGCCAGGTTACCCGAGCTTCTTAACCCTTTACAGGTAAAAGGATTTTGGAGTCTCTGGCCAGGAGGGATTTTATAGTACTGTACACAGGAGAGCTGTTACCCTTCCCTTTATAGTTATGACACGCCCCCCAAATCACAGATAGTGTTGGACAGCCGGTTCCACACTGGCTGTGATTTCTTCCTGGAGCTCTAGGAGAAAACAGAGTTAATAAGACACATGAACCTTTAGACATACTACTGATTATATAAAAACTAACAATATGTTCCACATTCCAAGAACAATTTTTAACCAGTTGATTCTGGAAAACTTTCCCAGGAGAGTGCATCAGCCACTTTGTTAGAAGCCCCTGAAATGTGTTGTATTTCAAAATCAAAATCTTGGAGAGCTAAACTCCACCGAAGAAGTTTTTTGTTATTCCCCTTGGCGGTATCAAGCCACTGTAGCGCAGCATGGTCTGTTTGTAGTTGGAAACGCCGTCCCCAAACATATGGGCGTAGCTTTTCCAGCGCGAACACAATGGCGTAGCATTCCTTTTCGCTGATTGACCAGTGGCTTTCCCTCTCAGACAGTTTCTTGCTGAGAAACACGACAGGATGGAATTCTTGATCCGGTCCTGCCTGCATTAAAACTGCTCCCACGCCCCGCTCAGATGCATCTGTGGTTACTAGGAACGGTTTGTCAAAGTCTGGGGCCCTTAGCACAGGGTCAGACATGAGCGTCGCCTTAAGCTGGTGAAAGGCCTTTTGACACTCATCAGTCCACTGAACTGCATTTGGCTGTTTCTTTCTGGTTAGGTCTGTCAGCGGGGCGGCGATTTGGCTGTAGTGGGGTACGAATCACCTATAATATCCGGCCAAGCCTAAGAAGGATTGGACCTGTTTCTTTGACTTTGGAACCGGCCACTTTTGGATAGCATCCACTTTGGCCTGTAGGGGATTTATAGTTCCTTGACCCACCTGGTGCCCCAGGTAAGTCACTCTGTTTTGGCCTATTTGACACTTTTTAGCCTTAACAGTTAGTCCTGCCTGCCGGATGCGCTCGAAGCCTTTTTCCAGGTGCTCCAGGTGTTCTGTCCATGAATCAGAAAAAATGGCCACATCATCGAGGTAGGCAACTGCAGATTCTCCCAGTCCCGCTAGGAGACCATCTACAAGTCTTTGGAAGGTGGCGGGTGCATTTCGCAACCCGAAAGGGAGTACATTGAATTCATACACCCCTGCCTGGGTGACGAAGGCTGACCTTTCCTTAGCGGGTTCATCTAGTGGTACTTGCCAGTACCCTTTGGTTAAGTCTAAAGTAGAGATGAATTGGGCATGTCCCAATTTCTCCAATAGCTCATCTCTGCGTGGCATTGGATAGTTGTCAGGACGAGTTACAGCATTTAGCTTATGGTAGTCCACGCAAAAGCGTATTTCCCCAAATGGTTTGGGAACTAGAACCACTGGAGATGCCCATGCACTGTTAGAGGGGCGGATTATACCCATCTGTAGCATGTCCTGGATCTCCCTTTGTATAGCAGTTTGGGCATGAGGTGACTCCCGGTACGGTGGGGTTCTAATTAGGTGAGCATTACCTGTGTCAATGGAGTGGTATGCCCGTTCGGTCCATCCTGGAGTGGCTGAGAAAATTGGTGCAAAGCTTGTGCACAGCTCCTTGATCTGCTATCGCTGCAGACGTCCAAGGGTCGCGGAGAGGTTCACCTCTTCCACGCCACCATCACTTTTTCCTTCGTAGTAGACACCTTCAGGCCACTCCGCGTCATCTGTTTCCTGGGCTGTAAACTGGCAAACGTTTAATTCTCTGGAATAAAAGGGCTTAAGAGAATTAACATGGTATACCTTAGGCTTTATGTTGGAGGTGGGGGAGGCTATGAGATAGTTAACAGCTCCTAGGCGCTCCTGGACCGTGAGTGGTCCTTCCCACGACTCTTCCATTTTATGGGCCTGGAGCGCCTTTAAGACCATGACTTGGTCTCCTACTTTGAAGGACCGTTCTCTGGAATGTTTATCATACCAGGCCTTTTGCTCTTCCTGAGCATCCTTTAGGTTTTCTTTAGCAAGGGCTAAAGAGTGTCGGAGGGTGCTTTGTAGGTTGCTTACAAAGTCTAGAATGTTAGTTCCTGGAGAAGGTGTAAACCCCTCCCGTTGCTGCTTCACCAACTGTAATGGCCCCTTAACCTCGCGGCCATACACAAGTTCAAATGGTGAAAACCCTAAACTGGGATGTGGTACAGCCCTGTAGGCAAAAAGCAACTGCTGCAACACTAGGTCCCAATCATTGGAGTGTTCATTTACGGATTTAGGTATCATGGCCCCAAAAGTTCCATTAAACCTCTCCACCAGGCCATTGGTTTGATGGTGATAAGGGGTGGCAACCAAGTGATTCACCCCATGAGCTTCCCACAGGTTTTTCATGGTCCCTGCCAGGAAATTAGTTCCCAAATCTGTAAGGATGTCGGAGGGCCACCCTACCCTGGCAAAAATGTCTGCTAATGCCTGGCACACACTTTTAGCCCTGGTGTTCCTTAAGGGTACTGCTTCCGGCCATCGGGTAGCAAAATCCATGAAAGTCAGTATGTACTGCTTTCCTCTGGGTGTCTTCTTTGGGAAAGGACCCAGAATATCCACAGCTACTCGCTGAAATGGGACCTCAATTATGGGTAGTGGCTGGAGAGGGGCTTTAACCTGGTCTTGGGGCTTTCCCACTCGTTGGCACACCTCACAAGACCGGACATAATTAGCAACGTCCTTGCCCATTCCCTCCCAGTGGAAGGACTTCCCCAACCGGTCTTTGGTTCTGTTCACCCCAGAATGGCCACTGGGATGATCATGGGCTAAGCTCAAGAGCTTTACCCGATACTTAGTGGGAACTATCAACTGTCTTTGAGGATGCCAGTCTTCCTGGTGCCCACCAGAAAGAGTCTCCTTGTATAAAAGTCCTTGTTCTACAACAAACCGGGATTGGTTAGAAGAGCTGAGAGGCGGTGGGGTGCTCCGTGCCGCCTCCCAAGCTTTCTGAAGGCTGTCATCTGCTTCCTGCTCGGCCTGGAACTGTTTCCTTGATGCTGGAGACATCAGTTCCTCCTTGGACTGTGGACTGGGGCTTGGTCCCTCTGGAAGCGATGCAGGTGCTGGGGCTGTTTCCATTGACTGTGAACCGCTGTCCGCTGGTGCACTATGTGGTATTTCAGGCTCTGGCTGAGCCTCTTGGGTAGGGTTATCTGCTGCTTCCGCCAGTTCAGGCTCACTGGTGCCCTCTGGCATTGGAGTTGTAGATGGGTTTGCAAGCACTGGACTCAGTGCTGGCAATGGTTCTGGTGCTGGTTGCATTGCCAGTTCCGGTTCTGGGACTGGCTTTGGCTGGGTCTCTGGGATTGGATCCACTACGGCTGTTGCAGTCATTGGCAGGGGATCCGGTTCCACCACCTTTGTTTGGGTCTCTGGTAACACAGACGGGGCCCTGGTGGACGGCTCAGGAACAGGGATGGGGGTGAAAGCTTGCTTAGCCTGGCTGCGGGTGACTATTCCCACCCTCTTGGCTAGCTTCACATGGTTGGCCAAGTCTTCCCCCAGCAGCATGGGGATGGGATAATTGTCATAGACTGCAAAAGTCCACATTCCTGACCAGCCCTTGTACTGGACATGCAACTGGGCTGTAGGCAAGGTTACAGACTGTGACACGAAGGGTTGAATTGTCACTGGAGCCTCCGGGTTGATGAGTTTGGGGTCCACGAGGGATTGGTGGATAGTTGACACTTGTGCCCCAGTGTCCCTCCAAGCGATAACCTTCTTTCCGCCCACTCTCAAGATTTCCCTTCGCTCCGAGGGTATGAGAGAGGCATCTTGGTCGGGGGATCTTTGGTGTGATTGTGGTGTAATGAACTGTAATCGGTTGGGGTTCTTGGGGCAGTGAGCCTTTATATGTCCCAGTTCATTACATTTAAAACATCGCCCTGCTAAGGTATCACCGGGGCGATGTTGGTTGGTGGAGACTGGTGTGGTGGGGTGAGAAGGCGTCTGGGGTTTCCCTTGGGATGTGGGTGGGGCCTTGGGTTGTCCCCAGTGATAAGGTTTTGTTTCGGCTTGCCCCTTCTGATATTCGCTCCAACTGCTACTAGTTTTTTTCTTTTCTGCCACCTCCACCCATTTGGCTCCAATCTCCCCCGCCTCGGTTACAGTTTTGGGCTTCCTATCTAGGATGTACCTTTGTGTTTCCTCAGGAACACCCTCTAAAACCTGCTCCATTTTTACTAGGGAAACCAGATCTTCCAGAGATTTAACATTTGCTCCTGATACCCAGGCATCACAATTTTTGTCAATGTGGTAGGCATGCCGGGTAAATGACACGTCTGGTTTCCACCTTAGGGCTCTGAACCGCCGACGGGCATGCTCGGGTGTTAGCCCCATTCTGAGTCTGGCCTTGTTTTTAAAAAGTTCATAACTGTTCATGTGTTCCTTAGGCATTTCAGCCGCCACCTCTGCTAAGGGTCCACTGAGCTGCGGCCTCAGCTCTACCATGTACTGGTCTGTAGTGATGCTGTATCCAAGGCAGGCCCTTTCAGAATTTTCTAAGAAGGCCTCAGTATCATCGCCTGCCTTGTAGGTGGGGAATTTTCTGGGATGGGAAGTGGTACCTGGAGAGGGGTTGCTAGGATTGGCTGGTGTACCTGGCCTAGCCCGTGCTAATTCCAGTTCATGCTCCATTTCTTTTTCTCTCAGCTCCATAGCTCTCTTGTGGGCCTCCTCTTTGGCTTTCTCTTCTCTTTCTCTCAGCTCCATCTCTTTTTCTTTCAGCTCCATAGCTCTCTTGTGGGCCTCCTCTTTGGCTTTTTCTTCTTTGGTAGTCATTTTCCTGTTTTCTTGTGCTGGGTCACACCCCTCTGCAGTTGACTGAAACTGGGATGCACTCAGCTCAGGCTGCTGCTGAGGTAACAGAGACTTTCTAACTAGCTATTCCCGAGGAGGTAAAAAGAAAGAAAAAACAATTCAGCTTGTAAATTCCTTTTACCAGTTGTTTGCTCATTGATTGAACCCCTCTCTTAACAAAGACCCTTATTAAAAAAAATTAACACCTCTGCCTTCAGGCAAGGAGAGATAAAATATGTATCTACCTTCAGCTCTGCTTCCAAGCAGCTAGAAGGAAAAAAAAAATCTTACTGGCTTTTGGGTTTAAAATGATTCCCACCGCTCTGCCACCATGTCAAGGCTGCTTCCCCACTTTGAACTTTAGGGTACAAATGTGGGGGCCTGCATGAAAACTTCTAAGCTTAACTACCAGCTTAGATCTGGTCCGCTGCCACCATCCCAAAGCTAATTCCCTTCCCTGGGTAGCCTTGAGAGACCTTCACCAATTCCCTGGTGAATACAGATCCAAACCCCTTGGATCTTAAAACAAGGAGAAATTAACCATCCCCCCTTTTTCCTCCCACCAACTCCTGGTGAATACAGATCCAACCCCCTTGGATTTACAAACAAGGAAAAATCAATCAGGTTCTTAAAAAGAAGGCTTTTAATTAAAGAAAAAGGTAAAAATCATCTCTGTAAAATCAGGATGGAAAATAACTTTACAGGGTAATCAAACTTAAAGAGCTCAGAGGACCCCCCTCTAGCCTCAGGTTCAAAGTACAGCAAACAGAGATAAACACTCTAGTAAAAGGTACATTTACAAGTTGAGAAAACAAAGTAAAACTAACACGCCTTGCCTGGCTGTTTACTTACAAGTTTGAAATATGAGAGACTTGTTTAGAAAGATGTGGAGAACCTGGATTGATGTCTGGTCCCTCTCAGTCCCAAGAGCGAACCACCCCCAAAACAAAGAGCACAAACAAAAGCCTCCCCCCCCACCCAAGATTTGAAAGTATCTTGTCCCCTTATTGGTCCTTTGGGTCAGGTGTCAGCCAGGTTACCTGAGCTTCTTAACCCTTTACAGGTAAAAGGATTTTGGAGTCTCTGGCCAGGAGAGATTGTATAGTACTGTACACAGGAGAGCTGTTACCCTTCCCTTTATAGTTATGACACAGCCCCTTCCAGCAGCAAAAAGGTTTGTTGGTTTTCTTTGTATCTTAACTTCAACTTCCTTCTGTTACTGGGGCAGCACAGGGATCCCACCCTCATCGCCATGTTGTTATATCCTTGGGGGCAACAGTTTTAGGAAGAAATCACTGGAGACACAGAGAGCTGTAAACCTTGGAGCAGCCATTTATTGCCACACACAGAGAACTAACCAACAGCCAGCTAAAACTGGCTGGGCTATCCCCATATAATTTAACTCAGTTGCCATAGCAACACAAGATTCTATTACCACGACAACCAAATACACAACAAGCTGGAGCCCTACTCCTGTGATTACACAATACACCAGGTTCCAGGAGAGGCCATATCCAGGCTCAGTGACCCTCTCTCAATATCAGTCCAGAATAAGGCCTCTTTTTCTTTGTGTTTAGCCGTGGGGCCAACCTACATGATCTCCTACATCACACACAATTCACACAGTACATTAGGTTGCAGGTCAATGCTGTACTGGGTGCAGTGTGGAGGTATTTAGGGCTGCAACTTCCTCTCCTATTGGGTTGCAGTAAGATCCTGGGGTGCGGCGTGGGGCTATGTCAAGATGCAGTGTTATATTGGTGTGTGGTGTGATGCCAGATTGGGATGCAGTGGAATTTCCGGGAGCACCTATTCCTCCTGTGGGGTGCCTCCCTCACTCCAGTTAGCCAGTAATAACCTTCTCCCCGGCGTCTCTTCTCCCGGCTCTGTGAGCGCCTTCTCCTGCAGTGAAATCTCACCCGTTGTCTTTTCCAGACACCCCGGTGGCCCCCAACCTGTCCCTGAGCCCCCCCATGCCAGCTGTACCTCACCGGGGAATCTGTTAGTTCACGTGTTCGGTTCCTCCCAGTGATCACACTGTTATAAGATTCCAGTTCTCCAGAGCTGCTGGAAAGATTATCTTCTCTGGTAACAGTGACAGACACACCCTGAGCTATATAACACAGAAAGACACCGGATCATACACCTGTGCATACTAGATAGAGCCATCAGGTGGTAGGATGAAATCTGTGGAGACTTCCACTGTTTTCACCAATGTGACCTCTGAGCTGTCTCCATCTTCTCTTGGAGTATGTACATTCTTGAGACATCCCATTTCCTTTGGGGAATCCAGGACCTGCAGCCAATGAGATGAATGTCACACACACAGAGCAGGGCTGATCCCCTCCAGCAGGGGGCAGCAGGGAAAGACACACACACACACATACAAATTCAGACACACAAACACATGGATCTCTACTGAATGCCAGTCCCCCAAACCCTTTCCCCCACCTCCAGCTGAGCTCCTTTCCCCAACATCCCCAGATGGACAGTGTGGGGTGACAAGGATGATGGGAATGTGGCTGTCAGGGTTCCATCAATGATCCTCCCAGCGTCAGCTTCCCAGCCTCTGCCCAGTTACAGCTGGCAAGAGAACATAGAGATCTTGGTGGCTGTACAAGGACCATCAAACGCTCTCCCCATCCCCGCTCCTCAGCCACTTCTCCCTGGCAAAATCTACACCAGGGTTTATTTCCTAGAGCAGCCAGGAGCTGGTCACCCACCTAGACACCACAGCGATCAGCATCCCATATACCCCAGTGGTGGCAGATTGGATGTGTGATTTGGACACTGAACTGAGTCTCAGTGGGCCTGGGTCCAATTTATACTGCTAGGTAGTGCCACGGTAGACATTATAGGAAGCCTGGAGCCAGATGTGCCTTGACAATTCGACAGTGCGCTGGGACTTGGAGAGGGTCCAGTTCCCAGTCCTGCCACAGGCTCTCCCCTTGACCTTGGATCAGTCACTTCCCTTGGGGATCTCCAAGGAGACTAAGGGTGTTTGGCACCAAAATTCCATTGAGATTTGTTGGGGTCCTAACTCCTTTAAGCTCATGATGAACTCTGGGCCTCAGTTTCCCCCATTAGAATGGGGATAATTCCTCCTCCTTGACTCTCAGGGGTGGGGTGATAGCACATGCACATACAAACTTGTCAGGGTGGGAGAAGCCATCTTATCTCTGGATTTGGCCCTGCAGCGACCGCTGCTGGAATCCTGCATCCAGTTCTGGTCTCCACCAATCAAGGATGGAGATAAATTGGAGAGGGGGCAGGGCAGGGTTAGGGTTATGATTAAATGGTTGCAAAACCTGCCTTAGAGTGAGAGACTCCAGGAGCTCGAGCTGTTTAGCATTTACAACGAGAAGGTTCCTATCTGGAGAACAGAAATTTGATAATCGACGGCTCTTTAATTGAACAGACAAAGAACGAACACAATCCAAAGGCTGGGAGCTGAAGCTAGACAGATGCAGACTGGAAATAAGGAAGATTTTAACAATGAGGGGAATTAACCCCTGGAAGAATTCCCCAGGGGTCATGGTGAATTCTGCAGCGCTGGTGATTTCTGAATCAAGCCTGAATGTTTCTCTCAGAGATCTGCTCTAGGTCACAGGGGAATCAATTCAGGGAAGTCCTAGGTCCTGGGTGACACAGGAGGTCGGACTCCATGATCACAATAGTCCCTTCTGGCCTTGGGATCTATAAAAAGATCTCGGTGGGGGGGGGGGGAAGAAAGAGAGGGAGAGAGAGAGAGAGAGAGAGAGAGAGAGAGAGATGGGCCGTGGTTTATTTGCCGTGGTGTATTTCCCAGCATGTGGGGTGCGTGCTGGGCAGTGAGATGAGGCTGGTTTGTGATCATGTCTGTCCAGAATTTATCTCTTCCCCCTTCTCCCTTCTCCTCATTCTATCATGGCCTCTCCCTCTGCACTGACCCCTCTGCCTCTGTTCTAGATCACCCGCCAGCCCCCACGCTCTCTCGGGACCCCGAGTACACAGTGTATCTCCCAGGGGAGCGGGTTACCCTCACGTGCTCGGCTCCTGGGCATGAGCAGGTTTTGGGATACAGATTCTTCTATCAAGGGCAGCAGGACCCCAGCGTAGTCCAACCCCCAAATGAAGGCACCCGGCTGGTGCTCACAGCTGAGAAGGGAAATTCTGGGACATACACCTGTGCGTACTGGAGGCAGGAATCCAAACTTGCGATTTCATCTTGGAAAAGCAACTCCGTCTCCATCACAGTGACAGGTGAGCCCCTGATTTTCCTGCTGTTGATGGGAGAGTCGCTAGGGATCTGACGCCCACCCTGTGACAGAGCCTCAGGTGCGGTGCTCTAGAGCCGCTCTGGAGCAGTGCCTGGGACGGCCCCTTCCATGTGTCAGCCCCCATAGGGTCAGTCTCACTAGGGGCCATTTGGCTGCAGTGCCTCCTGGGACTGAACCTTGGACCCTTCAGCACCCCTGGGTCACGCCTCGAGCTCCCCGCAGCGACACCACCTCATTGCACACCTGAGACAGACACTTGCACACCCAAAGGGAGCAACGCGCCCCCACCTTCCTTAAACTGCAGTGACTCTCAGCGAGTGCGGTAACAGCAGGAGGTTTTTTAGCTATTTCGGAAACAGCGTAGAAAGTCCTTAGTTACTTTAGAGAACAATAAGTTACAGCAAAGTCCATCTGGGTCAGTCCGGAGTCCAGAGTCCTCTGGCCCCTCTGTAGTCCCCATCCCTGAGCATCTTCTCCTTTCAGCAGCCCCCCACACTTAGCAACCCCACCTGGCCTCTTCTCAGTCCATTGTTCTTGTTACCGGGGAAACCTTGTCACCGGACCCTTCTCCTTAGTCCTTTGTTCTCCAGCTGGTCAAACCCCACTGCCTTCCTGCAGAGGGTGGGCCATCCATGGTCGTTAGTGGCTGGCCATCAAATGTCCAGCAATTCGAGTGGCCATTGTCTTCTTGGGGTCTTCATGGGCATGGGCCCCAAACCCCAGGCCGCTAGGCATCAGCCACACCCGATATCTGGGTCTCTGCAAAGAGTAAACAATCTTTTCCCACCTCCTCGTTAGCCGTGCAGCACATAGGGGAAACTGAGGCATGCACCCTATTAATAGAAAATTGCCATATGGTCACCTCCCCCCAACACCTCAGCTTTACTGCCTGCCTCTAGTCAGGGCCACTCCCTGCTTCTCAGACAGTCTGTGGTGGGCAGGGGGGTCCAACCTGATCAACAAAGAATGGGCACTGAGAAGGCACTGCTGTGGGGTAGCTCCAGTCCTAGGGTCCCAGGTGGGCACTGCTAGGGGGAAGCTCACAGCGCTGGAGACTTGGCTGGGCACTGTCGGGGCCACCCACTGTGAATCTTCATCCCTGCAGCTGCCTGGATTCCTCTGTCATGATTTCTATCAGGAGAGGGATTGGTTACTGTCATGTTACCCTGACCCCCTGCTGGCACCAATACGCCAGAATCCTCTGCTGCCTTCGTGTATCAGAGGGGAAGGTGCTACCCTGAGGTGCTCGGCATTCGGGGGTGAAAGCACCATAGGATACAAATTCTTCTCTCAAAGCAGGGATTTGGACTCTGAAGAGGTCCCTGGTCCCAGTGGAGTGACCGGCTGATGCTCACAGCTGAGGCAGAGACCACCCGTCCCGTACCCCTGCTGTGCTCTGGGCAACCCAGTCCAGCCAGCGGATCCCACACAGAGAGGCCCTGCCTCCTGCTGGGAACCATGTGGGCACAGTGCAGGGTTGGGGCTCAGTGAGATACAGGGGAGCAGTGAGAGGAAACGCGGTGGGTGGAAAAACTCCCCCCTCCCTTCCCCACATGCACCCTGGCTTCCTCATTTCTGTGCGGTACTTTCTAGCTATGGCAAGGCAGGTCTCATGGTCGGCTGTCGCGTTCTCCTCCTCTTCTGCCTCTGCCCCCAGAATGGAGAACATGGTGTGAATACCCTGATGGGAACGGGGGTCTTGGGGTTGAACCATTTGCATCAGCAACCCTTCCCCCCCTCCACCACTCTTTCTGCATCCCACTTCTCTCAGCATGGAGAGTGTGGGGTAGTGAGAGCCCAGCCCCACAACTCCCTAGGATGAGTGTGTTACTGCCAGAAACTCCAACACCCACCGGGCAGGAGTGGAGAGTCCAGCAGGGACCGGAGGCGGCTCATTTCTTGGTGGGATCCCAACCTAATTGTCCCCCTCCCCTCTCCCATCCAGGTGGGTGGGGGTTGGAGCTGAGACAGTGGGAGAGGATCTAGAAATGCTGTGATGGGCCCAGCAGGTACTGGGGAGGGGGCGCTGTTCCCACAAGTTTACTGGAGAGCTCCCCTATGTATAGCTGCCATCAAATATGTCACAGGCCCTGGGGCACGAGACAGGGAGGTGGGACTAGGTTGAGGCCCTGTGTTTGGGCCTTGTTCCCCCATCTGCTCTTCCCCTCACTCCCTGGGGGTCTCTCCCCTGCCTCTGTTCCAGACTCCCTGCCGGCCCCCAGGTTGTCTCTGTGCCCCCCCACCTCCCGCCCATATACCATGTATCTCCGAGGGCAGCCGCTCACAGTCATCTGCTCAGCTCTCGGGCTGTCCGAGGGATGAAATACAGGTTCTACCGGCACTTGGGTGAAATCTCCAACCCCAATATCTGGGACCAGATGGAAATCAAGGATGAGCCGGGGCCCTGCTCCTGTGACTACACAATTTGCCAGGCTCCAGCAGAGGCCATATCCATGCTGAGTGACCCTCTCTCAATAGCAGTGCAGAATAAGGCCTCTTTCTCTTTCTATTGAGCCCTGGGTCCGACCTATCTGATCTCCTACATCACACACAAGGCACACGGTACATTGGGTTGCAGGTCAATGCTGTACTGGGTGCAGTGTGGAGGTGTCTAGGGCTGCAACTTCCTCTCCTATTGCGTTGCAGTAAGATCCTGGGGTGTGGCGCGGGGCTATGTCAGGGTGCAGTGTAATATTGGGGTGTGGTGTGATGCCAGATTGGGATGCAGGGTCATACTGGGATGCAGTGGAATTTCCGGGGGCAACTATTCCTCCTGTGTCCCCCCCTCGCTCCAGTTAGCTAGTAACAACCTTCTCCCCGGCATCTCCTCCTCCCAGCCCTCTAAGCCCCTTCTCCTGTAGTGAAATCTCACCCATTGTCTTTTCCACACACACCCGCAGCCACCACCCTCTCCCTGAGCCCCCCCACGCCAGCTGTACCTCTCCGGGGAGTCTGTTATGTTCACGTGTTCGGCTCCCCCCAGTGATCACACTGTTACAGGATTCCAGTTCTCCAGAGCTGCTGGAAAGATTATCTCATCCGGTAACAGTGACAGACACACCCTGAGCTATGTAACACAGAAAGACACCGGATCATACACCTGTGTGTACTGCGTAGAGCCATCAGGTGGCAGGATATAATCTGTGGAGACTTCCACTGTTTCCATCAATGTGACGTGTGAGCTCTGAGCTGTCCCCGGCGTCTCTTGGAGTTTGTACATTCTCGAGACACTATTACTATCACATAACCCGACCTCCTGCCAGCACCAGTATGGCAGAATTCCCTACTGCCCATGGAGTCAATGGGGCATATTCCTAGATGGGGTCACTGGGCCGTAGTTCCACTAGAGTCAATGGGGCATATTCCCAGCTGGCGTGTGTGATGATCCTTGGGGATACCCATGGCTGTGAGGCACGTCGCTACCACCAGCACTTAGTGCAGGGAAGTCTGGTCTGTGCCTGCTGGGGGCAGCTCCCCGACACCCTCAGCCTCAGCCACACAAGCCCTCCCCTCCCAGCCCATGCAGGCTGAGCTGGTCCTGGGCAGGAGCTGCCCCCCTCAGGTACCAAGGAGGGGACACTGCTCCCACGGGGTTTCCCGGCAGTGAGATCTCTGCTGCTCAGTGTTTGCATGGGTCGGCGGGGACGTGGTCCCTGGGCACTGAGCTGGGGCTGGCTGGGGTCTGTGTCCAGGATGCCTCCCTCCTCTGCTCTTTCACTCGCTCTTCTTCTGCTTCTCTGTCACCAGCCTCCCAAGTAGGAACCGTCTCCTCCCTGACTCCCTTGTCTTTTCCAGACCCCTTCCCGGCTCCCCAGCTCACCGTGTCCCCACAGCAGCCTGTCTACATAACTGGAGAAGCTGTGACCCTGACGTGCTCAGCTGCTGGGATGCTCACCATGTCCGGGGTCCGGTTCTTCAGGGATGGCCAGAAAATCCAATCCAAGGAACTCCCCTCACCCTGGTACAGTTACACTGAGTCGATTTGGCTGTCGGGGGTGGTTATGTTGGACGCTGGAGCGTACAGCTGTGAATACTGGAGGAGGGTGTCTGGGCGAGAGATCCCATCAGTGAGGAGCCAGCCCATCTCCATAGCACTGACAGGTGAGACCCCTGTGTCCTGCTGTTGATGGCCCCCTGGTGGGGTATCTCTCTTCCATGCACAGGGTGAGACACCGCCCGGTCACTCAGCTCTGGATAGGGCCACGCCACCCACTGGGTCAATGTCACTCCCTGGCTCTCTGGCTCTTCTGGTGGGTTTTGGGGGAGTGTTGGTGCGACTTTGGGTTTTGAAAACTTGGGGAGGTTTAAGGAAACAAACCCCAAATCTCCCCCATCTGTGGCAGGGGTCAGGCCCTGGAGTCAGACATGCTGTGGGGAGGTCGGGCGCCCCAGCAGTAGGGAGAGGCTCCCAGCTGATCCGTAAAGTTTGGCACTGAGAGGGCACTGCTGTGGGGGAGCTCGCTGCACTGTCGTCCCAGCTGACAAGGCAACCAATTCTAAGGTCCCAGCCCCGCCTCTTTATTCATGATTATTATCACAAGCAGGATCAGTTACTGATGTTACCCCGACCCCCTGGCAGCGCCAATGCCCTCAGGATCCCCTGCTGCCCATGTGTATGGGAGGAGAAAGTGCTACCCACAGGTATTCAGCACCCAGGGGAAAGCGCCATCAATACAAATTCTTCTCTCAAAGCAGGGATTTGGTCTCTAAAAAGATCTCTGGTCCCCAGTGGAGTGACCGGCTGATGCTCACAGCTGAGAGAGAGACCATCTGTCCCTTAAAGCAGTCCAGCCAGTGGATCCCACACAGAGAAGCTCTGCCTCCTGCTGTGTTACATATGGGCACAGTGCAGGGTTGGGGATCAGTGAGGTACAGGGGTGCCGGGAGTTTCCCATGGAGATTTCTCCATCCCCCCTTATTCCTGAGATGAATGTAACCTGGTAACATCTGCCCCTCACCTCCCAGATCCCTGCCAGGTGTGACCCTTCTTCAGTATCTAAAGCTGACGCCTGTTTTCCAGATCCCCCTGCGGCTGCACCCCTCTGCCTGAGCCCTGAGCACCCCAAATAACTCCCCGGAGAGCCTCTTCCCCTCACATGCTGGGCTGCCCCTGGTGTTCACTAAACTGCAGGATCCAATTCGACATGGTGGGCTGATGGAGCATCTCAGCTGGGGGCTCATCCGGGGGCAGCTTCACTCACCCTTAGAGCATCACAGAGCCAGGGGCTCTGGGCCATGCACCTGTCTGCGTGAGATATGCCCATCTGGCCGGGAGATCCCTGCTGGGAAAAGCCAGCCCCTCTCCAGCAGCCTGGACACAAACCTGGGTATCCAACATGGCCGCCTTCCACCACTACCCTCTGGGACGGTAGAATCCCACCAGGGCCATCCAGCTCTCAGTCTGCCCGGAGTGGGCGGGATCTCCAGACAACCTGAGCCCTCCCTATCTGCCAACGGCTCCATAAACACAAGGGGCTGAGACATTAGTAATGGACAAGTGACAGGAAAGAGTCACATCCTGGCCACCTTCTCACCCCCACATCCCAGCTCCATATTGTATCTGAAGGAAGCTATCCCCACCCCTTAGCCCGGCTCTCACTTATTTCAGTGGGGAGCCCTCAGGATCCTGAGGTGAAGCAAGAAGCTCTGGACAGAGGACACAGGTCAGCTCTGAATAAATTGAATTCTGGGCACCATCTCCACTTCCCCCACTGCCATGTCCCAGCTGATTCCTCCCTTTTGCTGCTCCCCACAGATCCCCCTCCCCAGCCAGTGCTGAGGCTGGATCCCCCTTCTGGAGCAGTGAGTGAAGGACTCACCCTGCTCATCACCTGTGCGGTCTCCTGGGATGCCAGAGAGAGGAGATTTCACTTCTACAAGGACGGAGTCGAGATCATCCCCGGGGACATGAGGTCTGAGATCAACACCATGGAGCCTGGCACCGGCTCTGTGAATGTCTCTGTGCTCAGCATCCCGCAGGCCAGTCCCAACAACACCGGGGAATTCACCTGCGGGTACAAGGAGAATGTGAGCGGGAGGTGGATCCCATCCCCCAGGAGCCGGGCTGTGAACATCACTGTGAATGTCATCAGGACTGGTCAGACTTCCCTAATTTCTTAATTCACCTCCCTGTGTTACTCCCATTCAAGGAGAACCATCCCCAGGAGCTCTCCTGGGAAAGGGTGGTCGGATGAGGTGACAGATGTCACATGGGGATAGAAAACAAAGTAGAGATGAAAATCCCCCTTCTCCTCCCAGGTCCTTTCTATCTGTAACACTTCCATGGCCCAAGTATCTGAGCCCCTCACAATGTTGTTAATAGATTTAGCCCAGAGGTGGGCAAACTGTTCTCCCCGGCCCCCGAGCTCCTGGCCCGGGAGGCTAGCCCCCGGCCCCTCCCCTGCTGTTCTCCCTCCCCCACAGCCTCAGCTTGCTCACTCTGCCGCCATGCTCTGGGCGGTGGGGCTGTGAGCTCCTGGGACAGCGCAGCTGCAGAGCCCGGCCTGACCCGGTCTCTGTGCTGCGTGGTAAGGGGGCAGGGAGCGGGGGGGTTGGATAGAGGGCAGGGGAGTTTGGGGGAGTGGTCAGGGGGCGGGGTGTGGATAGGGGTTGGAGCGGTCAGAGGGTGGGGAACAGGGGTTGAATGGGAGCAGAGGTCCCAGGGGGGCAGTCAGGAAGGAGGGGGGGTTGTATGGGGCAGCGGGGAGAAGTCAGGAGAAGAGATGGTTGGATGGGGCCGGAGTCCTGAGGGGGCTGTCAGGAATGAGAGGAGGGGTTGGATGGGGTGGTCGGGGGCAGTCAGGGGCAGGAGTTCCGGGGGCGGTCAGGGGATGGGGGGGTGGATGGGGCAGGAGTCCTGGGGGGCGGATAGGGGGTGGGGGCCGGGCCGTGACCCCCTCCCCAACCAGCCCTCCATACAATTTCTGAAACCTGATGCGGCCCTCAGGCCAAAAAGTTTGCCCGCTCCTGAATTAGCCCTTCGGTGCCCATTTTAGAGATGGGGAATGGAGGCAAGAAGAGGGTAAGTCCCACAGGGGGTCTGCGGGAGAACAGGGAATTGAACTCCAATATCTAATACCCAATGCCAACCCCATAACCACTGAACCATCCTTCCCCTCTTTGGAACGAGGCTATTACAGACTGAACGTGCCTTAGACAACAGTGAACAGTTGTCAGAAAGCCCTTGCACCAAAATCTGATTCCTTCGTGGGTTTCAGAACTTTTCTCAGGGATGTCTGACTGTTCTCATGGCCCCTTCCCTCTCTTTTTTTATTCTGCTGCGTGAACAGCCTCTCACAATACCCGTGATATTCTGCTGACAACAGGTGGCAGCTTGTTTCTGGTTGGAGCCCTGGCCGCTCTCATCTGTTACTGCAGGAGGAAGAAAAGAGGTGAGTGAAAGGGGGAGACGCACTGTGATCGCCCATCTGCTCCCTTGACATGGTCTTGCCAATAACTATTCTGTAGTGATCAGTGTAAATAGTTTTAAACTATTAACAACCACAAAGCAATGGGCCATGGTGTGGGTATGGAAACCAAATCTGAACTATGCCTGGCAAATGAGGTATGTACCTTTCAATGAGAAGGCAGTGTTTACAAAGAAGATAGAGATGTAAAAAATATTAGTGGGTTTTCAAATGTATCTTGGTACGTATTTATTTTAATAACACATGTTGTCAAATAACCAACTCAGCTGAAGCTTGATTTAAGACAATCAATCAATCCTTAATACAGCACTCTATAGAGAAAAGAAAGGAAAACATACAAACCCTTCAAGCCGGGAGAAGTGTTGGCAGCTTACTTCACTTCTAACTCAGTCCCCAAAATTCACACCTTATATACCGGTTTAAAACAAAGAAAATCCTGCCTTGTGTTTTGATTTTTTTTTAATTAATAAGCCAGTGACACCTGTGATTCGGGGGAGGGATAGCTTAGTAGTTTGAGCATTTGGCCTGCTAAACCCAGGGTTGTGAGTTCAATCCTTGAGGGGGCCATTTAGGGAACTGGGGTAAAAATCTGTCTGGGGATTCATCCTACTTTGAGCAGGGGGTTGGACTAGATGACCTCCTGAGGTCCCTTCCAACCCTGATAATCTATCACTACTGGGACTGTCTATCACCACAATTTACTTTTAATGAGTTGGACATTAATCAATACATTATTTAATGGTTTGCAGTTATACTGATTATAGAATACATGTGTTATAACAAATATTCCCTGTAAATGTTGGTAACTACTACTATTTTATGAACCACAGTGAGCATTTATAAGCATCCCTTATAAACTACACCAGTTAGTCTATTGCAATGACACGTCATTTACTAGCAGTTGCTTTCTGGATATCTGGGTAGGTCAAAAAGGTTAGGGTAAAAGTAGAGTGGATAACAGGCTGAGTACAGACCGACTATGATTATAGACATTCATTAGTCTAAAACAAAACACTCTTTGGTAGTAGAGTTTAGCTAAAAAGATTCTGAGCTTTTGGGCCTAGGAATAGCAAGAGTTGTATATACAAAAAAGAATCATAAAAGATTAATATTTACTACCAATAGTAACATAAATAAACAGGTAAAGAAACAGGCTTTTGAGAGGCAGTAATCTGTGTTTTCAAGCAGCAGATTTTCAGGCATTCAAAAGAGTTGAAAACCGTTAACAGGTTTTGTGCTGGGGACTGAGGGGTTAGTTCAGTGGTTAGGGTTAGGGTTAAGGAGAGGGTAAAGTATAGAACTGGTTGTGACTGGGGCTCCAGAGGGGCCACACTGAGATTGCTCAATCAGGGCAAATGGCAAAGAACGGGGCAGATGATCCCCCAAACTGATGGTTATTCTAATACTTAGATTTACCAAGCTAGTAACAAAACAGCTTCCATGATACCTCACTGGTTACCCAGAAGCGAAAACACCGTTCCCTTAAAGCAACCCAGCCTTGGGCTCCCACCCAGACAGCCAAGTCAAATATTACTGAACATTTTGTTCATCATATAAGCTCTACCAGTCCCCAAGGATTGGACACTTACCCACCAAGTTAATGAATATCTTACCCAAATACAAGCTGCCAGCCAATTCTTATTCACTACACTAAGAGGTATTAAAAAGGAAAAGATAGGGAGAGTATAGGTTAAAAGATCATTGTACATACAGGTATGAATAGAGATCTTAGGTCAGTTTCGTAGCTTTAGAATTCTGAAAGGACGTTTTGGAACAAGTTCCATAGGTTCCAGTCCAATGTCTAATATCAGGGCGATCCAGAATGGAACTGGAGACCTCAGTCTTGCAACTCAAACGTCCCCTGATGAAGCTTAAGCAGATCTGAGATAACACGATCAGGACCCAAGATTCCTTTTATCCTGTAGTTCTTCTCTTGCAGCCTCTCCACAGCAAACAGTCCTTGGGTGAACAACAGGCAAAGCATTGTCCCTTTGAAGTAGGCCTCTTATTTCCTAAGCATCACTGGTAATTAGCTACATTGATTAGCATAAAGTAATTAACCATCTTCAGGCATTTATGGGTAGTTTACTACAAACTTAAGAAGGATGATATTACTACATTTGCAGTTCATCTAAGTGTTAACATCTCTTTTTGATCTCTGAACTAACAGAATACAGCAACAGACAGGAACTGTTTGGTTACATTGTCAACCTCTAACAAAATATATGTAAACACACAAAAACCACAATCATTATCTACTAATCTGTCCATAAAGGTTGAATCTGGGTCAATTAGCCTGCAAGTTGTGTAACCTTTTCTGGCCCTATGTCACACTGGGGCATAATTTAAATCTAGGAATTAGGGGATTCATAGAATTCAAGGCCAGATGGAACCATTAGATCATCTACACTCCCCTCCTGTATATCACAGGCTATTAATGTCAGCCAGGCACCCCTATACTGAGCCCACCAGCAGAAAACAGGAGGGACCAAGGTCCCACCAATGCCTGGACACACTTGAAAGGGCAGGGGATTGATTGGGAGAGACATGTTCAGATGATCCCAGCAGGTGATGTGTTCCCCTTGCTGCAGAGAAAGGCACCAAACACCCAAGGTCCTGGCTGCTTTGAGCTAGGGGCTGAGGATGAATAGCTGTCATTGTTGTGTAAGAAAGTGGGATGTGGCAACAGAGATCAAAGATTAACCTTCCTCTTGCAAGGCGGAGGTGAGCGATGCAGGTAGACCAGGAAACTACGGACAGTTACAAACAGCATACTCTGGCTATTGTGTTCTACTCTGTTTGAATATCAGAGAGTTCCACTGCTGGATGCAAGCTGTCTGTGTCTTCATAACAACAACACAGACCTCAGAGCTTAGATCAAGGGTACACTTAAAATAGGATTTAGAATTAGGGTTAACGTTCCAGTGATACTTCAGGGTTTGGGTTCAAATTGAATTTTGGGTTTCTGAGGTTCATCTTAAGTGTAGGTTGTGACTCTCAAAGGAGGCAAAGAGTCATTAGATGTTCAGTCCTTAATTAATTTAATCAGGATTTGGGCATCTATTTCCATTCTAAGAAACCCCGTCGCTAATTAGCGAAGTTTGGGCTAAGGGCTACATATTTCATTTTTAAGGTATTTACATCACCACCATTACCAAAGTGTCTGAGCATGTCACAATCTTTAAGGTGTTTATCCTCCCAACAATTCTGCAAGACAGAGAAAGACAATTATCCCCATTTCACATGCGGAACAATGAGGCACCATGGGCCAGAATTTTAAAGGTATTGAGTGAGGTGCCCAACTCCCATGGTGTCCAAGATTACACAGGAAGTGGGTGGCAGAGCAGACAGTCCAAACTTGGTTTCCCCATATCCAAGGCAAGAGCACTGAGATAGGTCCATACTTCTTCTCAGGTTGTTAGTGTTAGTTGTTACGGTTATGGTGAGGGGGCTGGGTTGTGGCTAAGCAATAGCTCTAAGGTTAGATGTGAGCATGAAGATCATCAGTTGTGGTTATTGTTAAGTGAGGGGTAAAATAATTTCAAACTTAGAAATATTTTCATGCCTCTGGGCTGGGAAATATAAACTTAAACAAACAGAGATAAATTGTTGGCTCCGTTTCCACCCTGTGCCCTGGTAGAAGCTGCAGAATCACACACATACAGAAATCAACAGGTAAAAAACGAGTGTAACTTCTTTCTCCAGATTGCACATTATAGCAAGTCATTTCCTCATGATACTCCAAACTTCATCTCCGTTTTTATCTGGTTCTGGTTTAGTTCCAAAGCCTCAGAAAAGCGTTGAGGGATCTGAGCCCGGAGTATGTGCCAGAAACCTGCATCCTGGTCATGATCATCAGGGATCTAAAGCCAGGGTTCCTGGAGCAGAGCAGATGGAACAGGTAACAAAATGGATTTATAGGCTAAGCTTCAAACCCAGGCACCGTCCAACGGCCTTAACATTGCACAGCCTGGATCTTTTCCGCAGTCCTGAGATAGAGCTCCCTGTCTAGGGTGGGGCAGACAGAGAACAGCCACAACGAGATGCTGCACAGGGTTTGTTCATCCAGGAGGCAGGGCTGGGAACTTGTCACCCCTTTCACCATCACCCCAAACCTCCACTGAGTCACTGAAATGTAGGGCTGGGAAGGGACCTCAAGGAGTCATCTCATTAGAAATTTTCTCTTAATATCCAACCTAAATCTCCCTTGCTACAGATAAAACCCATTACGTCTTGTCCTACCATCAGTGGACATGGACAACAATTGATCACTGTTGTCTTTAGAATGTCATGTTAGAAGACAGTTCTCATGTCCCCCCTCAGCTTTCTCCTCTCTAGACTAAAGATGTCCGATTCTTTCACTCTTTCCACATAGGCCGTATTTTCTAAATGTCTTATAATTTTTGTTGCTTTTCTCTGGACTCTTTCCAGTCCATCCACATCTTTCTTAAAGTGTGATGCCCAGACCTGGAAACAGCGCGCCAGATCAGACCTCCCCAGTGCTGAGTAGAGCGGGACAATTACCTCCCATGGCTTACCTATGGGATAGCCGTCTGTCAGCAGCATCGTGCTGTTGCTTCATATGGATTTTGTGCTCCACTAGAACACCTTTCCTGCAATACTCCTGTCACGTCAGTTATACCCCATTTTGTACTGCTGCCTTTCATTTTTCCTTCCTCACTGGAGTACTTTGTAATTCCCTCAATTTCATTTTACAGATTTTAGGGCAATTCTCCAATTTTTTGAGCTCACTTTCATCCTGTCCTCCAATATCCTTGCAACCAGTGCAACCAGTCCGTGCACCCCTCCCTCTCACCCTTTCTCTTTCCTCCCCCACCAGGGCTCTGAAGTCACCTACGCGCTCATGGTATTCCCGGCCTTGGAGGCCCAGGCAACCCAGTCGAAAAACAAAGCCAAGCCTGCTGAAGCTGAGCATGTGCTGTATAGCGAGGTGGTGACAACGCACACCCGAAAGGCAGCTAAATAAGGAGGGGAAACCCTCTCTATGTCTCTCTGCACCTTGTCCTCCTCCAGGCATCCGTATCCTTAACCCTTTACATCTCAAGATCCCTTTTATGCCACTTGGCAAAGAGCACACCCAACACACTGTTGTCAGACTATTTAGCCAACCAGCAGCTTGTCGGGTATCATATAAAAACTTGTGACCCACTGCCCAGGAATATCACTGTATGATGTATGTACGGGTTGTGTAGAAAGAGTTACATATATATGCAGGAAATATGTTGTGGGTGTAGTTGCTAAACAAGCTACAAAGAGTCCTGTGGCATCATATAGACTAACAGACGTATTGGAGCATAAGCTACCACTCTGATACTTGATAAACAAGGTGGCCTGAGACAAAGGAATGTGGACTTATGAGTCTCCATGCATCAAGCAAACTGGCAGATAAGAAAAACAGGATGGCTTGTGTGATGCTGAGAAGTCTGATCTCCGCTCTTGCCAGGCTGTAGGCATTAGCTAAGAACTGACAACCTCGTAGCTGGAGATCAGACCAGGTCACCTGTCTATTCTTTTTGCTCTAAATAGGTAATACTCGTCTAAGCATGTCTTTCGTGTTTAGACTCTATAAAAGGCTTGTATGTTGCTGCCTGCATTAATCTCATTCATAATGTCAATATCCCATGTTATAAGGTGATATTTGTTTGCTCTGTAACTGTAAATGCCCACACAGTCTGGAGAGAAGCATGACCAAGTGTGAAATACAACTTTGCCAGAGGAGGTGTTATTTCCTGCCCAGCAAAAGAAGGCCCATAGACACCTGACACACCATTGTGGAACATCAGAGGATGAAACACTTTGTTGATTGCATCCCCCCACACATGAAGAGGAAACGTGGATGGGAACTCGTCCCGTCCTCTTCACATCTGGGGGAAGAGAATAAAAATCCCTGATGAGAAGAAATTGCATCTTTTCGGCTGCCTTCTAGGTCTGACGTTAAAGACTCTTTGAATTGACAGATCACTACAAATCTGTCACTCTTCGGATTTAGATGGTAATTTATTGGCGTGTAAATGTTTTCTTACTTTAATCTGCTGATAACTCTTATTCTTTTGTCCTAGTTAATAAAGCTTTAGATAGTTTATCACAGGATTGGCTACAGGTGTTGTCTTTGGTGTAGGATCTAAGGTACCAGTTGATCTGGGGTAAGTGACTGGTCTCTTGGACCTGGAAGCAACCTAAACATGATGTGATTTTTGGTGTAAGTGACCATTACAACTAATTCCAGTTTGTTTGGCTGGCAAGGTAGACTGTAGACCCTAAGGGGACTGTCCTGTGACTCCATGATAAAGCTGGCATAGTGATCCAGGAGTCCACATTTGTTACTGGCTAGGTGAAATCTAATTATAGAACCAATCACCTGTTGGGGTGTGTAGTGAGGCTTATTGGAAAGCCTGGAATGTGAGTGGGTGCAAGCCCGCCCACTTCTAAAGGCCCCTCCCCCAGCCTAGCGGGAGGGACCACTGGACCCGGGTTCCAATTGATTCCTTGGGTCAACTAATGAGAAAACAGGTTTGGGAGTGGTGGTCAGAGGTTCAAAACGAGGGTACCGGATGGGGACACCGAGCAGAGGACACCAGACAGCGCCCACTGCTCCTCAAAGCTGTCAAGGACGCTGCCCAGTGGAACTCTGCCCGGAGACGTGAGACCAGGGAGGAACGGAAATAGGCCCCACAGTCGCAGAGCAACCCCTCATGCAGCATCCTTCTCCTGGTGTTATAGATGGTGACTTTGGCCAGGGCCAGGAGGAGGTTGACGAAGAGGTCTCGTGACATTGTGGGGCCAAGGATAGGGTGTGCGAAAATAAACAGGTGTGGGGAAAAGTGCAGCCAGAACCTCAACAAGAGGTTCTGGAGGAGCTGAAATAGGGGCTGCAACCTGGTGCATTCGAGGCAGGTATGCGTCAGATTCTCCCTCAGGCTGCAGAAGGGGCAGGCCTCAGGAATGGGAGTGAACCATGCCAGATAGATGCCTGTGCTCACGGCTCTGTGAAGGAGCCGCCAACCGATATCCCCGGCGGGCCGTGGGACCAGGGCGGAATAGACACTGGCCCATTGGGGCTCCTCACCCTCCACAGGTGGTAAATAGTCCCACCACTTTGTGGGTGAGTGTAGTGAGCCGGTGTGGCACCCCTCCATCTCTGACAGGGCCGAGCTTCCTCCAACCCCAATGTGGGCGGAGCCACCGGGTCCGGGGCCCGCCCCTCTGAGGTCATGGCCCCAACCCGGAAGTACAAAAGCCCGCCAGCAGAGCTCAGTGAGAGCCAGACCGCCAGAGAGAGCAGACGTCCCGGGCCGAGCTCCCGCTTGGGAGACCGCCGCAGGCCGCGAGCCGCCTGCTAACGCCCCGCGCCGGTCAAGCCTCCCTCTCGCCAGGTACCCCGAGGAGGACTGGCCCAGCCTGCCCCGGAGCCGTTACCCCGAGGAGGACTGGCCCAGCCTGCCGCGTGCCAGCTACCCTGAGGAGGACTGGCCAAGCTTGCCCCGGACCAGCTGCCCCGAGGAGGAGTCAAGCCTGCCCCGTGCCAGCTACCCTGGGGAAGAGCTGCCGGACCGGCCCCCAAGCCCCACACCCGAGGAACCGATGCTCCTGGACTGGCCCGAACCCGGCATCACCAAGGAGGTAGGCTCCGAGGGGGAACATGGAAGTAGCCCGGGGATAGCCGACCCCGGTCAGGCTGCAGAGACCTGTGAGCCGATGTCAGTGTGTTTCGGTCAGGATACCCCACTGACCGGCAGCGACAGTAACCGCTGCTAGGGCCCCGGGCTGGGACGCAGTGGAGTGGGTGGGCCTGCGTCCCCCCTGCCACCCCACTCACGGGTGGCAGGCTTCCCCCTCACCCGACGCTCAGGTGTGGGAGCCTGGGCTTACCTTAACTGCTGGATTGCTCAACCCCTGCCCCAAAGGGCCTGAGCTGTGACTGTTTGTGCCCCGCCCTGACCCAGGGCCTGGGCCCCTTAACTGCTTGTCTGCCCAGTCCCTGCGCCAGAGGGCCTGAGCTCCTTGACTGCTTGTCTGCTCAGCCCCGGCATCCAAGGGCCTGAGCTGTGACTGTTTGTGCCCCGCCCTGACCCAGGGCCTCGGCGCCTTGACTGCTTGTCTGCTCAGCCCCTGCACCGGAGGGCCTGGGCTCCTTAACTGTTTGTTTGCTCAACCCCTGCCCCAAAAGGGCTTGAGCTGTGACTGTTTCTGCCCCGGGTCCAGGGCCTGGGCCTGCTTAGACGGTTAGTTAGCGCTCAGCCCCTACCTAAGGGCCTGAGCTCCTGAACTGTGAGCCGCTCAGCCCTTGCGTAAAGGGACCTGAGGTTGGACTGTCTGCACTTTAGTGAGCCGGTGTGGCACCCCTCCACCTCGGAGGGTAGAGCCCCGGCTCAACCCTACTACAGTGAGGAAATGCAACGTGTGGAGCACGAGCGTGTACAGTTGGTCTCTAGGTGCGGTTCAGAAGCAAACCGGCTGCAGAAGGGATCCCAAGAAACTGCTGGGGAAGGCCGGCTAACTACAATAGCAGCAGAGGGGTCAATGAACGCTCCAGCAACCTACCGAAATGCAGCCGTGTCAGGGGTGGGGCGCAGCTCAAGCCCTGGGATGATTTCTCCTCCCATGATGGGGCCCTTCAGCCGGGTCACTTTAAAGACTCGCCCCTGTGGGGATAAACAAAGAGTCCAGTAAACTCAACTCAGATAAACATAATTCTCCATCTCTCCCCAGGCTCCCCTGCCCCCGCAGCCCCTTCACTGCTCCCCAGGCTCATCCGGCTCTGGCACAGACCGACGCTTCCTAGGACTTTCCCTCTGGAGACCCTCTCCCAACCTCAGTGGTGCTTCTCCTCCTTGTGTCTAGGAATCCCAGCCCCCATTCCTGGGGGCTGGTAGGGGAATGAAAAATGATGCACTTTCCCCACCTCCAACTGGGCTGGGCCCACCCTCCAGCTCCTGTTCCCCCTCTCAGTGCCAGTGCGGAGTCAATACCCATCACACGGGGTCAGGGTTTGGGGACTGGAAACCCTCCCCAGCCCCGTCACTCCCCGTGTGTGCTAAGCTCCCTGCGCCGCACCAGCACCTCCAAATGTCAGTTTAAAACACACCCCAAGGCCACAGCAGGACCAGGGGGCTGGTTTCCGAGTCTTCGCTGTGAATGAGCGAGATCCCAGCTGGGGTCAATGGGCCGTAGCTCCATTGAGTGAATGGGGCCAGATCCCAGCTGGGGTCAATGGGCCGTAGCTCCACTGGAGTCACTAAGTCTAGATCCCAGCAGGTGTGAGCCAGTGTAACTCATCTGAGGTTCCTTTGCACCAGCTGAATCCCTGGCTCACCCCTGGGGGTGTCAGTAACCTGGGGCTGCTGCCCCTCCCCCACACCAATTGTCAGCCCTGATAAATGGCCACCTCCCCTATGCACGCCCTACGCACCAGGCGCCAGTGTCTCTCCAGTCCCTGATCTGAGCAGTGACCACGCCTGAGGCTGTGACTTCCTCTGCCTTCGTCAGAGATGAGGGGCCCATCCCCCTCCTTGCACCCAGACGGGGCCGGTGGCTGAGCTGAGAACCCAGCTCCCAGCCCAGAACAACCAGCTCAGCATGGCGCTAACTCTCCTTCTGCCTCTGCTGGGTAAGTGACCTTCCTCGGCCCACAACTCTCTGTGTGTCTGTCCAGTGATACCCAACCCACATCCCTCCATCCTCATACACCCCCCATCCACTCCCCAGAGCTCTCACTCCCTCTGTTCTCTTCTCTTCCAGCCCCTCTCCAGATTTTCCCCAGGCCGGTGTCCCCTGCAGGTAACAACATCTCCTGTCCTTGCTGAGATGCTCTCGTTGAGGGTGGGGAGGTCTCTGGCAATGGGATCCCCCTCCTCCCACACTGTGATGTTTGGCATTGCAAGGAAGGGGGCATCCCTGTGTGCCCCTGTATCATCCCCTGGGTGGGTCAGGCCGTCCAGTTCACAGGCATTTCCTGTGGAACCTGCCCCAGCAGCAGCAGTTCCTGTCCAGAGCTACGTCGTTGGGGCAGAAGAGAAACCCCAGCTGATGCCTCTCTGGGGGGTCCCTTTGGTGGGTCCAAGCCCAGGCCATAGGGGAGAAGATGCCCCAGTCCTTCATTGGCAGCCTCAGCAAAGAGAGCAGGGGCTTGATGGGCCGTGGAGACTGAGCACCCACCTCCACATTTCATGGAGTCCCCCCCATGCATGGGACCATCACTGTGGGGCTGTGTGTGGAGAGGGGGAGCTCTCCCTGCCCCAGCTCTGGGCTCCCACAGTCAACTCAGAGCCAGGGGCACAGACCCAGAACTGCCCAGCGGGACATTAAAAGTAGGTTCTGCAGAGACCCCAGAGGAAACACGGGGGATAGAAAAACTCCCCCCTCCCTTCCCCACATCCGCCTGAGCTTCCTCATTTCTCTTTCACTTTGATGCTTTCTAGCTACAGCTAGGCAAGTCTGAAAGTCGGCTGATGGGTTCTCCCCCCCTTGCACTTCTGTCCCCCAGATGGAGGATGTGGGGTGAATACTGTGATGGGAATGAGGGGTCTTCAGGTTGAACCATTTGCATCAACAACCCTGCCTCATTCAACCCCCTCTGCACCCCACTTGCCCCAGCATGGAGAATGTGTGGCAGTGAGAACCCAGCCCCATGACTCCCTAGCATGAGCGTGTTACTGGTTGAGACTCCAACACCCATCGGGAAGGAGGGGAGAGTCCAGCAGGGACCGGAGCCTTCTCATTCCTTGGTGGTATCCAATCCTAGCTGTCCCTGGCTCCTCTCCTGTTCAGGTGGGTGGGTGTAGGGCTCAGCCACTGGGAAAGGATCCAGCCATGCTGTGCTGGGCCCAGCAGGTACTGGGGAGGGGGCTCTGTTCCCACTGGTTTACTGGAGAGCTCCCCCATGTATATCTGCCGTGGGTTATTTCACAGCCATGGGGCATGAGGCAGGAAGGTGGGGTTGGGTTGAAGCCTTGTGTCAGTGCCTCGTTCCCCCATCTGTTCTTCCCCTCACTCTCTAGGGGTCTCCCCGCTATCTCTGTTCCAGACTCCCTGCCGGCCCCCACACTCTCTCTGTGCCCCCCCCCCACACTGTGTATCTCTGAGGGGAGCCGCTCACCCTCATCTGCTCAGCTCCCTGGCCTGTCTGAGGGATCAAATCCAGGTTCTACCAGCACTTGGGTGAAATCCCCAAACCCAGCAACCGGGACAAGGTGGAAACCAAGGCTGAGCCAGGGCCCTACTCCTGTGACTACGTAATACACAAGAGTTCAGCAGAGGCCATATCCTTGCTGAGTGACCCTCTCTCAATAGCAGTGCTGCTCTTTGTGTTGAGCCCTGTGGCCAACCTACCTGATCTCCTACATCACACACAAGTCACACGGTACATTGGGTTGCAGGTCAATGCTGTACTGGGTGCAGTGTGGAGGTATCTAGGGCTACAACATCCTCTCCTATTGGGTTGCAGTGAGATCCTGGGGTGTGGCGTGGTGCTATGTCGGGGTGCAGTGTAATATTGGGGAGTGGTGTGATGCTAGATTGGGGTGCAGGGTCAGATTGGGATGCAGTGGAATTGCCGGGGGCAACTATTCCTCCTGTGGGATCCCTCCCTCGCTCCAGTTAGCCAGTAACAACCTTCTCCCCGGCATCTCCGCCTCCCGGCTCTCTGAGCCCCTTCTCCTGCAGTGAAATCTCACCCATTGTCTTTTCCAGACCCTCTTGTGGCCCCCTCCCTCTCCCTGAGTCCTGATCTCCCCGGGGACCTGCCCAGTGAGCCTGTTCCCCTCACATGCTGGGCTGCCCCTGGGGTCACAAAGCTGAAGGATCCAATTCAACATGGTGGGGGCATGGAGCACCTCAGCTGGGGGCTCATTCAGGGACAGCTTCACTCATCCCTAGAGCATTGCACAGCTGGGGGGCTCTGGGTTCGGCACCTGTCTGTACCGGGTACCCCGATCCGGCCGGAAGATCCAAGTTGGGAAGAGCCAGTCCCGCTCCACCAGCCTGGATACAGACCTGGGCATCCAACATGGTCAGTGATCAGCACGACCTACTCAGCAGAGAGCATGTGTGATGCTCCCCGGGGATAACCAGGGCTCTGGGGCACGTTCCTACCACCTACCCTTACCGTGAGGAAGCCTGGTCTGTGCTTGCTGGGGGCAGCTCCTTGACTGCCTGGTCTCAGCTGCACAAGCCCTCCCCGCCCAGCCCCTGCAGGCTGAGCTGGCCCTGGGCAGGAGCTGCCCCCTCAGGTACCAAGGAGGGGACGCTGGTCCCACGGGGTTCCCCGGCAGTGAGATCTCTGCTGCTCAGTGTTTGCATGGCCCGGTGAGTAACATCTGCCCCTCACCTCCCAGGTCCTTCCAGAGATCTCTGCCGGGTGAGACCTTCTTCTGTATCTAACGCTGACCCCTGTTTTCCAGACCTGTCTGTGGCCCGGTCCCTCTCCCTGAGGCCTGATCTCCCCGGGTTCCCCCCTGGAGAGCCATTTCCCCTCACAGGCTGGGCTACTCCGGGGATCACCAACTTGCAGGATTCTGATGTGACAAGTTCTCCAGCTCCTCTTACCCCTCTTAGTGCCAGTGCAGGGCCAATACCCATCACACGGGGTCAGGGTTTGGGGACTGGAAACCCTCCGCATCCCCGTCGCTCCCTGTGATGCAGCAAAAACATTAGTTAAAACACACCCCAAGGCCCCAGTGGAACCAGGGGGCTGGTTTCAGAGTCTTCGCTGTGAATGAGCGAGATCCCAGCTGGTGAGAATCAGCAAAATCTCCAAAGGAGTCTATGGGTTCAGCAAGACCAATGAAAGTGAGCCCGAGCTCCTTTGGAGTCAATGAGGCCAGATCCCAGCTGGCGTGTGTGTGATGCTCCCCAGGGGGTGCCTGGGGCTGTGAGGCACGTCGCTACCATCTGTCCTTAGTGCAGGGAAGCCTGGTCTGTGCCTGCTGGGGGCAGCTCCCCAACACCCCCAGCCTCAGGTACACTAGTACTCCCCTCCCAGCCCCTGCAGGCTGAGCTGGCCTTGGGCAGGAGCTGTCCCCTCAGGTACCAAGGAGGGGACGCTGGGCCCACGGGGTTCCCCAGCAGTGAGATCTCTGCTGCTCATTGTTTGCATGGCCTGGCGGAGATGTGGTCCCTGGGCACTGAGCTGGGGCTGGCTGGGGTCTGTGTCCAGGATCCCGCCCTCCTCTGCTCTTCACTGGCCCTTCCTCTGCTTCTATGTCACCAGTTGTCCAAGTAGCCATCTCCTCCCCCGACCCCTTTGTCTTTTCCAGCCCCCGTCCCAGCTCCCCAGCTCACTGTGTCCCTGCAGCAGCCTGTCTACATAATTGGAGAAACTGCCTGATTTCCAATCTGGCTGACTTTCAGACAGCAGCATAAGATATGGCTGCTCAACTAGCCCAAGAATATACAGATCTGGATATTCAACATGGCCGCCTTGCGCCTCTACCCTCTGGGACGGTAGAATCCCAGCAGGGCCACCCAGCTCTCAAACAGTATGTCCAGAGGAGGTAGGGTCGCCAGATGCCCTGGGCCCTCCCTATCTACAGAGGGATCCAGAAATATCAGGGCCTGGGGCATTAGTAACAGAGATATAACAAAAAACAAGTCATGTCCTGGTGACGCCGGCCTCCTTCTGTTCCCACATCTGAGACCCATATAGTATCTGAAGGACAAAATCCCCACCCCCTAGCCCAGTTCTCGCTCATTTCTGGGGGGAGACCCTCAGGATCCTCAGATGAAGAGGCTCTGGAGAGAGGACACAGGTCAGCTCTGAATAAGTGGAATTCTAGGCACCATCTCCACATTCCCCACTGCCATGTCCCAGCTGACCCCTCCCATTTCCTGCTCCCCACAGATCACCCTCCCAGCCAGCACTGAGAGTGGATCCCCCATTTGGAACAGTGAGCGAAGGGATCCATCTGCTCATGATCTGCACAGCCCCCAGGGACGCCGGTCAGCAGAGGTTTCACTTCTATAAGGACAGAGCCGAGCTCATCCCTGGGGACGTGGGGTCTGAGATCAACACGGCAGAGCCCAGGACTGTCTCTATGAACACCTCTGTGATCAGAATCCCGCTGGCCAAACAACACCGGGGAATTCACCTGTGGGCACGAGGAGAATGTGGGTGGGAGATGGATCCCGTCCCCCAGGAGCCGGGCCGTGACTGTCACCGGGAACATCACAGTGTCAGGTGAGGCAGCTCTTGGATGCTAACATCTCCCCAGAGAAATTCACCCTCTTAACCCCACACACTGGTGCCCAGTTCCCTTGATGGCTAAATGAGGACAGGGCAGGTCACGGCGGTGTTGGAGGACAGGCAAACAGGAGGGGGACAGACAGGGCCGGCTTTAGGAAGTACGGGGCCCAATTCGAACATTTTTGGTGGGGCCCCAGCATGGATGACTAACAAAAAAAAAATGTAAAAAAAGCCTTTCATTTCTTCCATGTATTATTTACTTTCCATAACTATATAAATAATAAAATTATATATTATGTACATTGCATCATATATGCTGTTGATCGGTTATTAAGGAGCTCCGTTTCACATATGTGGGTCCCCGCCACTCCCTGGGGGTGTGCTAGGGTGTCCAGATATCCCGATTTTATAGGGACAGTCCCGATTTTTGGGTCTTTTTCTTATATAGGCTTCTATTACCCTCCATCCCCTGTCCCAATTTTTCACACTTGCTGTCTGGTCACCCTAGTGGTGTGCACATGTGTGGGTCCCAGCTGCTCCCTGCCCCCCTCATTGAAGCAGGTGTGCAGGGTTACTGCCCTGGGAACTGCAGGGCACCAGTGGACATGGGGCTGGCTGCAGGCAGGGCAAGGGGTGCGGGGCTGGCTGGAGACAGGGATGTGTGTGTGGGGCTGGCTGGCTTCAGGCAGGGCCGCAGGGGGGTGCGGCAGGGGTTGGCAGGGTTGGAGACAGAGGAGTGCGGGACTGGCTGGCTTCAGGCAGGGGTGTGTGGCGGGGGGTGCGGCAGGGGTTGGCTGGAGACAGGGCAGGGGATGCAGGACTGGTGCGGGCAGGGCAGGGGGTGCAGGGCTGGTGTGGGCAGCGGTGTGTGTGGGGCTGGCTGGCTTCGGGCAGCGCTGCAGCGGGGTGCGGCAGGGGTTGGCTGGAGACAGGGCCGGGGGTGCGGCAGGGGCTGGCTGCAGGCAGGTCAGGGGGGCGGAGCTGGTGCAAGCAGGGCAGGGGGTGCAGGGCTGGTGCGGGCAGGAGGTGCGGGGCTGGAGGCAGGGCAGGGGGTGCAGCAGGGGCTGGCTGCGGGCAGGGGGTGCAGGGCTGGCTAGAGACAGGGGCTGGCTGCGAGCAGGGCAGGGGGTGTAGGGCTGGTGCAGGCGGGGGCTGTAGCAGAGACAGCTGGAGCCCCGGGCCTTTATATAGCCCCCGGAGCCCCCCACTATCCCAGGGCTCTGGGGGCTATTTAAAGGGCCCGGGGCTCCCCTGCTTCTACCGCCCCGGCCCTTTAAATAGCTGAGGGAGCCCTGGGGAAGCGGCGGGGCTCCGGCGGCTATTTAAAGGGCCGGGGCGGTAGAAGCAACGGGAGCCCCTGGCCCTTTAAATAGCCCCAGAGCCCCACAGCCCTACCCCAGGGCTCCAGCAGGGGGGCTCTGGTGGCAATTTAAAGGGCTTGGGGCTCCAGCCCCTGCTGGGAGCTCCAGGCCCTTTAAATTGCCCCCTGGGGAAGCCGGACCACCCGGGTACGGCGAACTGGCTCTTGCCGGTACGCCGTACCGGGGCTTGGGCGCGGAGCTCTCTTAGGCGCGGGGCCTGATTCAGGGGAATTGGTTGAATCGGCCTAAAGCCGGCCCTGGGGACAGACACACAGACTGGAATAATCAGGAATCGGTGTCCACCAGTGTAAGAGAGAAGGGCTGTGGGTGGGTTTCACATCTCAGCTGGATGGCTCCTGAGATCCCGGGGAGTTCATCACAAGTCTTAGAAGCACAGACACATGGACATCATGTGCATCGCGCTCAGCAGTGATGTTAACCTGCTGGTTCCATTCAAGCTTCTCCTCTCTCTGCAGCTCGCAGCTTTCTCTGGGTCCAGGAGCTGGCGGTAGGTGTCTCCTTCTTCCTCATCAATGGCCTCATCTTCCTTGTCTCCCACTGCTGCTTCCAGATCCAGGTAACTAGCTTCCTCTGTGAAGGGGCCCTTCATTCTGTGTCTTGGATTCTCTCCACAAGGTGACCCATTTGATCTGCAATCTCTCCCCTTGAATTACAGCCTGGAGGGGGAGCTTCGGGTGGAAAGTCCAGGTGTGAGATCTGAGAAACATCCACAGGATCTGAAAGGGCTTTAGGCACCATGAAAGCTTCAGCAACTTACCAAAATGCAGCTTTATCTGGGGTGGGGCATGGCCGCTGTTTCACAGCTTCACAACTCTTGTGCACAGAGTTTGCTTGCCCAGTGTGACCCCAGGCACCCCTGTATTCACATCCTTTAAGCTGTGAGGTATCATTTGAAACTCCTACCACACTGGTCAATAATATCACTGCAGAGTATAGGTGAGAACGCTGCAGGTGGAGATATGGCTGACCTCTGTGAGTCTGTTTTAAAGTCTGTATTTAAACAAAGGAGAACCAGTTCTCCCCAGGGCTTGAATAGAAATGAAGCCGGGTGACCAGTGACAAGAGAATTCGGATGTACATGCGCATTAAACAAAGCCATCAAGCCACCAAGGAAGAGGTGACGACTCAGCTATCGACAGGGCAGGAGAAGGCACCCCCAGGAGACCTTCCTTCCTGAAGCAGTGTCAATGAACACAGAGAGACATGCTCTCCTGGACTATAGAGAGAGGGGCAGTGAACCCCCAAATTCTCTTCCCCCTAAGACAACAAGGGAAACCAGCACCTCGCACTTCCCAGGAAGGTCAGGATCGAGAGCCTGTTGCCCAGGCCAGACCAAGAGTAATCGGAAAGCGAAATCACCTTCAACACAGACTGTGCCTTGCTGCCTTGAGTTTTAGCCTTTCAGCTGTGTGTTTTCACTTTGATTTACTTGTAACCAACCGTAACTTGGTTTCTTTTCACTTGGCATCGCATAACCCATGGCCTCTTGTTAATAAACTTGGTTTATTTTAATCTAAACCAACCCAGGGCTGGTTTGAATTCAAGGCACTGGTAACTCCAGTTAATGTGGGGAGCAGCTGGGGATTGTCTCTTAAACGGAGCAAGAGAACCTTATTATTTCTCTGGATGCTTCAGGAGAGGGCTGGACATTTCAGGGCAGACAGTTTGGGGGAAATTGAGGCCGAGGGGATGTTGGGGTTCCTTGGCTAGCAGTAACCGAGGCTGCTGGGGACCAGGGCATGGCAGGAGGTACCAAGCAGGCTGCTGCCTGCTAAACCAGGGCTGTTGATCACAGACACTTAGGGCTAGTCTACACTTACCGGGTAGTTCGACGGCTGCGGATCGAAGTTCCGAGTTCGATTTATCGCGTCTGGTGTGGACGCGATAAATCGAACCAGGAAGTGATCCCCGTCGACTGCGGTACTCCAGCTCGGCGAGAGGAGTACCGCGGAGTCGACGGGGAGCCTGCCTGCCGCGTGTGGACCGCGTCTGAACCGCGGTAAGTTCGAAGTAAGGTATGTCGAATTCAGCTACGTTATTCACGTAGCTGAATTTGCGTACCTTACTTCGACTTGGGGGGTAAGTGTAGACCAAGCCTTAGTAAATGTTTGTCTGCTGGCCAGGAATGTGCAGACACGGAGCTGCAGCAGCCAAGCATTTCAAGGCACCCAGGGTTACAGGGCAGGTGGCTTTGGATCAAACCCCAAAACGTGACACCCAGCGCTTCCATTCAGCCCCCCTCCTATGGGGCATAGCGGCTTTTCTGCCATGTCAGTGAGCAGCGATCCCAGCCAACATTGACCCATCCAACCCCCGCAGTTTAGGACACTGGAGCTGTTGTAAAAAGGCTCAGACCTTTATCCATGAGCTCAGCAGAGTGAGATTTCTGTACCCAGTGAAAGAGGAGGTGGGAATTTTGGGGACAAGACGAGCCAGTGGGTATTTAACGACCCTGCATGTCATTAGCTTCTCTGCACACCTTCCACGAGGTGACAAGTCCAGCAGCACAATGCACCCTAAGGAGACACTCATGCCCCTTCCTGAAGCACAGCGCCCCCTAGCACTATGCAGGGCATGGCAGCCAGCACTGCCTGCCAGGGGAGAGCACCCCCTGCTAATCCCCTTGCTCCCTGTGCCATGGCACCCCCAGGGCAATACAGTGAACATGGTTGGGGTCACCCAGTCTTGCTGAGCATGAGAGATTGGAGTGGATCACAGCTCACAAGGCAGAACATTGTGGGAAATGGAGTCCCAAGAGTTGGTGACCCTTCATTGCTCCTTGTGCTACTGTCTTCTGGGGATTGCAAGAGGCCCACAGGCAGAGCCCACAGGGGCTCTAGGACAACAGTGACATTCTCTGGCACCCTCCATCTCTGTGACACTTCATTGGTTTGACTGAAGGTTCATGATGAAGAGTTGTCTCTGGTCCTCCCGTGTGTTCTTTTGAGGCAGCCAGCAGAGGGACTGGGAACCAGGTCTCCTGGGCTCTATTCCGGATGCTGGGAGTGGGGTGGAGTCTCATGGGTTTGAGCAGAGGGGAGCTCAGAGTCAGAAGGCCTCTGTTCTAATCCCAGCTCTGGGAGGGTAGTGGGATCCAGTGCATTGGAGATGGGAATAACACAGTTACTCCGCCTTCAGTTAACCTTTCCAGCCCGCTTTGGTTGTTGTTCTCTTTTATGCTTTTTCCTACTGCAAAATGTCCACAAAGCTTGGGAAATTACATCCATGGTGTTTATGGGCCGTGCAAGGGAAGACAAAGAAAATCCCTAAAGCTCTTTGTCACTGGGTTAATCGAAATCTCTGTCTCGTATGAAGGCTTGAAACACACAAGGCTCCGAGCGCGGAACCAGAGAGTCTGTAAGTCATATAAGGTCCATTTACCCCAACTCAGTCCCTGGCCCAACATCGGAGGTATCAGTCACTTGGGGCTGCTACTCCGTCCCCCAAACATACAGACAGCATAACCATAACCAGCAAACTACAACCTTTCCATAGACACCCCACTTGACCTCCTATGTACAAGACCTGGTGCAACCATAGTACCCTGGTTGCAACAATGATCTATACAGTCACAGTTCATGTCAATAACACCACACTTACCTAGACACTTCAACACTGGATTAGATAAAACAGTAGAACAAGTTTATTAATTATAACAAAACAAATTTCAAGAAAGTATGAGCAATGAAGCATCAGAGTCAGAAATTTTTCAAAGAAAAATAAAGATAAAACACTTCCTAGTATCTGCTTAAGAAACTACTGGAGTTGAAAAGCAAACTTTCTGACCTTGTGCTCCAGCAGATCACATCAGGACCCTCTGCCCCAGAGTCCAACAGCTGTTTCCTTTGTCTTCTCAGGTGCAGAGAATGAGGTGCACAGGGAGAGAGGGGGGGGGGGTGTCTTGGGGTGTTTGTCATTCCTTTTGATATTTTCAGTCCCCCTCTTGAAAATGTTTCCAGCTAAGACCCAGGAGCCAAAGAGTCTCTTTGGAAGAATGTTCCCTGCTGTTTTTTTTCACCAGTTTGAAATTCCTCTGTTTTCCCTCCCTGCTTGATGACTCTGTTTACTGCTTAAATGCAAATTAAGGAAAGCACGCGTTCCTTCCTTTGGTTGAGACATGTCAACAGACACAGTCAATGTCTGAGAAATAGCTCATTGGCACCAGCTGGGGATCTGGTCCATAAACTCCAATGTTGCTATGGCTAATTGACACTAGCTGCACTGAAGTTAAAGGATCAGTTGCCCAGCCAATCTACAAGAAGGCCATATTGGTTAAAAGCCTGACCTGGTTTAGAGGGAAAGTGAAGGCAGCTTTATTACAAATGGAAGAAAGGGAAATTGATAGTAATAAATATAAAACAGAAGCTTGGAATTATAGAAAATTGATAAGGGAAGCAAAAGGAACACAAGGAGAAATCTATGGCCAGCAGCGTTAAGGACAATAAGAAGGAGGGTTTTAAGTATATTAGGAATAAAAAGCATCCTGACAATATTATTGGGCCATTACTAGATTGAAATGGTAGAATTATCAATAATAATGCAGAAGAGGCTGAAGTGTTCAATAAATATTTCTGTTCTGTATATATACAGATGATGTAGTCTCCTCATATGATGATGATAACACTCTTTCTATTCCACTAGTATCTCTAGAGGGTGCTAAACAGAAGCTACTAAAGTTAGATATTTTAAAATCAGCAAGTGCAGGTAACTTGCAGCAAAGAGTTTTAAAAGAGATGACTGCGGAGCTCTCTGGACTTGACTGAGTGGATATTTTTCTAAAAGATCCACTCTAGGAATTATTTTGAGAAAGCCCTATGGTCCGTGTTATCCAGGAGCTCAGACTAGGTGACCACAATGGTCCCTTCTGGCCTTGGACTCTATTAATCTATGTGGGAAAGAATTTGCTGGTCAAAGTGGGGGGAGAATCACCGCATCTGCTGGCAATGCAGAGGATATGAGACAAACCGTGTTAGAGAGCACACAAATACCAGGTCCATCAATGAGACTGAGACTGAAGTGGGTTGGAGTAAACTTTAATTATGAAGCAGGAAGGGAGGGGAGTTTACAGGAATTCATTCAGCTTGGAAACGAGTGGCAGATGGGATCTGGAAAATGAGAAGAAAGGTCAGTTTTCTTTCTTTCTTTCTTTCTTTCTTTCTTTCTTTCTTTCTTTCTTTCTTTCAGTTTAAAAGTGGCTCCCACGTCAGCAGTGGAACCAATGGCAATGTTGTGACATGGAAGATTACAAAAGCAGGCTAAAATATATTTTGTGTTGCATTCCTGGTGCTGCACATGACCAGGGAAGAGACCTGCAGAATATTCAAAGCAAATATGTTAAGCTTCACAACACCCCGCATGGAAGATGAAGATCATGAACACCATTTGTCAGATGGGGAAACTGAGGCAGAGGGCGGGGAAGATTGATTGGGCCTTGGCATCACAGACAGCTTGGAAAGATTCATGCTAAAGACCTTTGGAGGTTCTTCTTCGGGCTTGGATCTCCATCCTGTGATTCTCTTAGGAACCTGCAAACAAAAAGTGACAACACTGGAGTCTATACCACGCTTCAGTCCCACCTGTTATTTAGATCTCTAGCTAAGGGTGGGGGAGGACAAGTTCTGAGGAAGGAGGGATGAAACTGCTGGAGTAACAACCAGTGGCTGACTCACCAATGCTCTCCATGGGGCTAGGGGCCCTGTGCTACAGATAGCAGGGTGAACAGGTCACTAGGGGGTGCTCTCCCCCTTGGAGTCAGGGGTGACCCCACTTCCCCAGAGCTGCAATATGGGGCACTGCGGTGCAGGGCGCGGGGTGGGGCGGGGACTCAGTATCTGGTGCTATCTCCTGGCAGTCAGGGATTGACTTCGATATCAGAGGGAGGCTCTAGGGGGCGCTGTGCTGCTGGAAGCCCCACGACCGACTGCTGCAGTGTGACCCCCAGCGATCAATCCCAACACAGCTGATTCCGCTCTGCCTACCCCCTTCCCACCCCAGCCATTTCAGTGCAGTTCAGGAGCCTCCTTTGCTCCCCATCTGAAATGGTTGGGCAGCTGTCATGCCCCCAACACACCCCGCCCCAGAGGTGGCTGCATGTCAGCCGATGTCTGAAGAGCTGCCCATGGGAACAGAGCCTCTGACATACACGATACCTAGCCAACTGCGGTACTGGTAGGTGCAACCATCCCTCTGCAACTAACCTTGTGTAGGCTGAGAAAGAAAAGGGGAGAAATTTCAGCCTTGGTGGGTCGTTTTGAGTTTAGGGACAAGTCCCCAGGACCCTGCCAATCAGAGCTGCCTGCCCCAGAAGAAGCCAGTTACCTTCGCGCTTCATCAGGAAGTAGGTGACGAGGAAGATGAGGCTGTTGAGGGTGAAGAATGAGCCCCCCACGGCCAACTCCCGGGACCAGTTGCCTGCGTGGGCTGTGGAGAGGAAACGTGATGGTGACGGAGGGGCAATGCACTGCTCAGTGTGTGTGTGTGTGTGTGTGTGTGTATGTGTGTGTGTGTGTCCCTGCCGCCCCCTGCTGCAGGGGGTGAGCCCTGCTCTGTGTGTGTGTCTGTGTGTGCACGAGGGCTGGGGATCATACGTCCTGGCAGGTACTGAGAAAGACAGAAAATGAAGATCCAACGTATGAAACAAAACAATATAATAATTCTTTGGGGTCCCTTGATTGCAATAATAAACAAATGCAAAACAACAACAACCACAACATGTAACTGTTGCTTTGCAGGTACAGGTACAAAAGATCTCCGATCTTCCCCAATGTTTCTGTTGGTCTTATTTATTTAGTAGTCCACTGACTGTGGGGAAAATAATGCCACATGACTTGGGGAAGTGTTTGTGCATGTGATAAATGAAGGTGGGGAGGGGTTACTTCCTTTTATGGACACCCAGCCAGCCAGTTAGCTATAAAAACAATGTTAGTAGCTCTTCTCTACTTGCTTTACCTGAATGGGTTAAGAAACCCACAGGTAAAGGGAAGTGAGTGGGCACCTGACCAAAAGAGCCAATGGGAAGGCTAGAACTTTTTAAAATTGGGAAAAGACGCCTTGTGTGTGTGTTGTGGTTCTCTGGAGAAGAGGGGAACAGGGCAGCAGTTGTGCTGTGAGACGCTTTAAGCCGGGTATGAAAACCCATCAGATCATACCTAGAGATGGCTTATCTCAAACCCCAGACATGTAAGTAAATTAGGGAATGTCTAGGAAGAGGCAATTAGGGTTATTTCTTTTATTTTGTATTGGCTTGTGGACTCCTCTGTGCTAACCCCAAATGCTTTTGTTTTGCTTGTAACCTTTAAGCTAAACCTCAAGAGAGCTATCCTGATGCTTAATTTTTGAAATTGTTTCTTTTAAGATCTAGCAAAAAGCCTAAGTTTCAGATGTATTTTCTTTCTTTTTTGTTTTTAATAAAAGTTACCCTTTTTAAGAACAGGATTGGATTTTTGTGTCCTAAGAGGTTTGTGCATATCCTGTTTGATTAGCTGGTGGCAACAGCTGATTACCTTTCTTTTCTTTCTCATCTCTTCCCCAGAGGAGGGGTGAAAGAGCTTGAGGGTACCCCACAGGGAGGAATTTCCAAGTGCGCCTTTCTGGGTCCAAAGAGAGTTTTTTTGCACATGGGTGGTGGCAGCATCTACCCAGGGCCGGCTCCAAGCACCAGCTTACCAAGCAGGTGCTTGGGGCGGCCACTTCGGAGAGGGGCGGCACATCCAGCTCTTCGGCGGCAATTTGGGGATGGTCCCTCACTCCTGCTCAGAGCGAAGGACCTCCCACTGAATTGCCGCCGCCGATCGTGATCGCGGCTTTTTGTTTGTTTGGCTGCTTGGGGCGGCCAAAACCTTGGAGCCGGCCGTGCATCTCCCCATCCAAGGTCAGAGAGAAGCTGTGACCTTGGGAGTTTAATAGCAGCCTGGAGTGGCCAGTATTAAGTTTTAGAATCCCTGCGGGCCCCACCTTCTGCACTCACAGTGCCAGAGTGGGGAATCAGCCTTGACAGTGCATAATAAACGTTTGCCCTTGCAAGAGCAGAACAACTCATAGGTGCCGACTCTGCGGGTGCTCCGGGGCTCAGGCACCCACCAAGAAAAATAGGGGGTGCTCAGCACCCACAGGGATAGATGACTCTTTCATGGGCCCGGCATCTGGACCATGGCCCACCCCCTGCTTTGCCCCAAGGCCCTGTCCCCACTCGGCCTCTTCCTCCTGATACCTCACCCCCACTTAGCCTCTTCCTCATGAGGTCCTGCCGCCCGCTCTGCTCCAAGGCCCCGCCACCACTCAGCCTCTTCCCCCTGACACCTCACCCCCACTTAGCCTCCTTCTCGTGAGGTCCCACCCCCCGCAATGCTCCAAGGCCCCGCCCCCCACTCAGCCTCTTCCCCCTGACACCTCACCCCCACTTAGCCTCCTTCTCGTGAGGTCCCGCCCCCTGCTCTGCTCCAAGGCCCCGCCACCACTCAGCCTCTTCCCCCTGACACCTCACCCCCACTTAGCCTCTTCCTCGTGAGGTCCCGCCCCCTGCTCTGCTCCAAGGCCCTGCCACCACTCAGCCTCTTCCCCCTGACACCTCACCCCCACTTAGCCTCCTTCTCGTGAGGTCCCACCCCCCGCAATGCTCCAAGGCCCCGCCCCCCACTCAGCCTCTTCCCCCTGACACCTCACCCCCACTTAGCCTCCTTCTCGTGAGGTCCCGCCCCCTGCTCTGCTCCAAGGCCCCGCCCCCACTCAGCCTCTTCCCCCTGACACCTCACCCCCACTTAGCCTCCTTCTCGTGAGGTCCCACCCCCCGCAATGCTCCAAGGCCCCGCCCCCCACTCAGCCTCTTCCCCCTGACACCTCACCCCCACTTAGCCTCCTTCTCGTGAGGTCCCGCCCCCTGCTCTGCTCCAAGGCCCCGCCACCACTCAGCCTCTTCCCCCTGACACCTCACCCCCACTTAGCCTCCTTCTCGTGAGGTCCCACCCCCCGCAATGCTCCAAGGCCCCGCCCCCCACTCAGCCTCTTCCATCCATGGGCTGCCTCCCACTCACATGGGGGGAGGGGGCGGAGAGGAGCTCCCACCAGGAAAAAACAAAAGTCAGAACCTGTGGGACAACTAAAAAAATGGCCACCTACAAAATGGTTTCACTAAAAAAAAAAAAAATGGATCGATATTCCCCTACAAACCGAGACAGCATGTTTATCCCCAGACCCTGTTTTACATTGGAAACTTTGGACATTTAAAAAATAATCTGAAAACATCCATGGACCCCAGGTTGAATACCACTGCCCTAGAACATGGATTTTGGTTATTTTCCCCCTTTGAAAGCATGGGCAACAGCTACAAACAGGATTGGTTATAAAAGTCTGTGGAAACTTTCCTTGGTTTAACAGCTTTTGAAAAGTAAGTCAGGCTCTTCTCTCTGGTACAAAGGGCGATCAGCTCTTTTAGTCTTTAAGTCTTTCAAGCAGTTTGGGTTGCTTTTGCACCCTGGGCAAAACTTTCATAAGAACATAAGAACGGCCATACTGGGTCAGACCAATGGTCCACCTAGCCCAGTATCCTGTCTTCTGACAGTGGCCAATGCCAGGCGCTTCAGAGGGAATGAGCAGAACAGGCAATCAGCGAGTGATTCAAGAGCACTATTTCTACCAAATAGCCCTTGCGGTTTTTATTTTGAAGAAAATATTCCTGAGGTTTGATGTTTTGATTGAAATGCAGGGGACAGGGCAGGAGGATGCGATGCTTGCTGAGAACTGTTGAGCTCCCAGTGGCTTAGCATCCTTAAGTGATCCGGCATATGGGCATAACCAGCAACGGCTTTAGAAAACCTATTCTGCTGGGCTCAGCCATACGGCGGTGGATCCCCGAGACTGCCAGCTCCTCGACTTGCTGGCATTTGTGTGGGGATGGGGACCGCCCTTGGGGTGCGGTGCTTTCTTCTCTCTGCCATTTACTTACCTTGTAACATGCTGGGGGGCAAGGCAGAGCTTTCTTGCTGCTTTAAAACGTTTTCTCTCACTTGATTTTCTCTCTCTTTCTGTGACTGGCCGGAGGGCTTTCCTGATGTTCTAACACTTTTCCTTCCTGGTTGATTTAAAACTCACTCTCTTCCTTTTTTCCCTTTCCTGCAGGTTTAACATTTTCTGTCCTTTCCCTATTTTGCAGTTTTAAAACTCTTTCCTTGTTATTTTCCTTTCCTGCAGTTTTCAGACTTTCTCTCTGACCCTTTTCCTTTCTTGATCACTAGGTGAGAATCCGCTTTCTTTTGTAAATGATTTAAAAGGGGCTCAACCTCCCTTTACTCACTGTTATTTAAAATGTGTAAACACCTGGTTTTGTTCAAAAATCTTCTAACCTGAACACATGAAAACACACACAAACTTCCTAATTCCCCACAGAAAGAAAAATTAAAACATTAATCTTTTCTCCAAAATGCCCAACATGGCAAAAGTGCACACGTCCGTAAATGAGACTGGAAGGTGGGACATAAAGCAAAAAGGGGACATGGAAATCTCTCAAAATTGGTATGCTGGATAACAGGTGCAGAAGTACTACGCTCTCTCCTCTGGGGTATTACAGACTGGCAGGGCTCACCTCTCATGCTGATGACCACTGGCTCACTCCTCCTGGCTGGGACATTCCGTCCGGACAGACGTACCCAGTATGAACAGCTGTACGACCCAAATACCGTTGGTCCAGTGATGTTCAAGTTGTAGGTGTAGCTCTTCTTGGATGAAGCCAGCGCTAACACAGCTATTCTATCTCCAAAGTACTGGAAACCTTTAACCCTGTCCACCGAAGGGGGTGCTGAACACACGAGTCCCACGGAGTCACCAGCACGGTACACCGGGCGCCGGGGATTCAAGGAGAGGGATGGGGCCACAGGAGCATCTGGGAAACATCAATGGCACCTATCCATCCTAATGAACACAGGACCAGCATCTTCAATCCCAACCCAGTCTCTTCAGGCTAAGGGAGACCCCTCCCCAGTCTGCGGCCCACCCATGTCCTTCCTGAGGTCCTCATCAGAACTCACCAAGAACCCCATGGCCTGGATTAAAGGGGACTCTGTATGGCAAATGTATCTGTGGTGCTTATAGAGCCAGAGTAGCTGAGTGTCTCCCAGTCTTTAATTCAGGAGGGGGGCAGTGCTGTTACTTCCCCCAGGAGCAACGGGCACTCTCTAAAAGTGGGTGGGCCACAGGCACCCAAACCGTGGCCCTGCCCCTTCTCCCTGAGCCCCCATCCTAGTGTCGCCCCTTCCCCCGAGGCCCTGCCCTCGTGCGGCATCTTCCCCTGAGGTCCTGCTCCCGCGCCACCCCACCTTTGCCATACAGAGACCCCCCACTGCCAGCTCACTCCGCTCTGCCCCCTACCCCTGCCCCCTCGCCCTTACAGCCAGTAAAAATGGGGAGGGCAGAGTCCTCCCACTTATAACAGTGATGGGGCCCTGCCCCCCCCCGTTCTGTCATCCCTGACTCCCCCCCCATAACAGATGCACAAAGAGCCAACGATTGGAGTTAGGTGCCTACATGGCCCAGGCCCTTTGGAAAACCCCACTAGGGACCTAAATGCCTCTTGAGGTGCCTAAATACCTTTGAGAAATGGAGACTATGAATTTCAAAGCTATTTAGATGCCTAAAGACAGAGTTAGGCACCGACCTCCCATGGATTTCATGGCTTCATAGATTCCAAGGTCAGAAGGGAGTGTTGTGATCATCTGGTCTGACCTCCTCTATCACCCTTGCCAGAGAACAGCCCTGAAATGATTCCTAGAGTGGCTCTTTTAGAAAAAAGATCTCATCTTGAGTTAAAAATTGTCAGTGGTGGAGCATCCACCATGACCCTTGTGAGATTGATCCAGTGGTTAATTACCCTCACAGTTAAAAATGCATGGTAATTTCCATTTCAGTGGGGGTTGGGTTACTCCATGCTTTTGAAATGCCTGTTAAGGGGGCTGCTCTAACCACTGAGCCATATTCCCTCCCACAGGTAATACAGAAAAGGCCGAGCTAAATTAGGAATTTAAACTCCTCGTTTGAAGGCATTGGTCAGGTTTCTGTTCAGGACCAGGACTGAGAAGAAAGGAAATACCTTCAAAGGATGAACCCAGGAGCTTAAATTCATGACTTTGCTAGACACCCAAATTCATGGACTCAGTAGAGACACTGGATTTATGGCTCGTTGCAACAGTCTCTCACCTACTAACCCTCCTTCACCCTATAACTGCAGAGGTGTTCGCCGCCCTTTTCACCTTGAATGGTCGCTCGCAATGTGCATTAACTCCTAGTGCTGAATAATTGGTTCCATCTTGGATGTAGCCGTTGCGCTGTGACACCCCGAGAACCTTTCCCAGCCCAGAAGAAGAGCTCTGTATAGCCCAAAATGGGGTTGCCAACCCTCCAGGATCGTCCTGGGGTCTCAAGGAATTAAAGAATAATCTCTCATTAACCATGATGTCATGCGATGAAACCTCCAGGAATACGTCCAACCAAAATGGGCAACCTTAGCTCAAAAGCTTGTTGCTTTCATCCACAGAAGTTGGTCCAATCAAAGATATCACCTCCCTGCCTTGTCTCTCTAATATCCTGGGATCAATACGGCTAGGACAAAGTGGCAGATTGGAGGAGGCCCCAGGGGGTGGGTGTGATGTTATCTGATTAAAATATGACCATAGAGATCATTGTTGCAACCACTGTTATATATTTGCAGTAAATCTTGTACAAAAGTTGTCAAGTGAGATGTCTATGAAAAGGTTATGATTTGCTGGTTCTGATTATGCTATTTGCATGCATGGATCATTTTTGTATTTGAAGTTATGAATATTGATTCTATACCTGGATTTCAAATGTTTGCTTCTGGGGTAACACCCACAAGGTAGCACCCAGCACATCTTGGAGGGACTATTCAAATTAAGTGACTCATCAAGAAAAACTTGGTTGACAATGGACCATGGGAGATGCCCATCTACACTGAGTGGACTGTCGTGTAAACGTGCTGTCTGGAGTGTAGGTAATGTCTTCCTGCAATGACTGAGTGAAATGCATGGACATGGAACTTGCCCATGTGACTCCAAACTCCATCTGGTTGCTGTAATTTTCCACAATAAGAACAATGGGATGCCCTCCATGTGGCAAAAGCTATAAAAGGCCCTGGGAACACTTCCATTTTGTCTTCAGTCCTGCTTCTTACCTCTGGAGGAACTTTGCTACAAACTGAAGCTCTGAACAAAGGTCTGAATGACCTATACACGGTTGCCAACTTTCATGTGGTAAATAAGCACACCGACTTTTCATAATAAGCCAAAAATCAAGCTAATCCCATTTCATAAAAGCTAATCCCATTTCATTGGCCAAAACAAGCCAATCCCTAAGAACCCCAACACACTATGTGACTAGATCCCCCCGGCGTGCAGTGTGGGACTGTGGTGGGCCCACTGTGCTCCCCTGACTCTCTCCCCACCTTGCCTCTCCTTGCCCCCTCTTTCCCCTGCTTGTCGGGAGCCAATCAAAAAAAAAAAAAGAAGCAACAAACAAGCAACAAGCTACTAGCCAACAAGCAACTCACAAGCCAATTAAGCCAAAAACAAGCCCAAATTTTGCATTTTTTTTTGCGGGTTTGGCATGTCTGCATCCAAGCTGTGTATGTATTCCAGAAACTTGACTCAAGCCAGCAGTTTATTCCATCACTGCTACAAGCCTGAACCAAGAACTTTGCAATTACTGTATGTATTTGATTCTTTTAACCAGTTTTAACTCTCAGCTTCCTTTCTTTCTTTTTATGACTAAACCTTTAGATTTTAGATACTAAAGGATTGGCACCAGCGTGATTTTTGGGTAAGATCTAAGTTATATATTGACCTGGGTGTGTGGCTGGTCCTTTGGGGTCAGAAGAAGCTATTATTTGATGAGACTGGTTGTAAAGAACCACTCATCTCTGAATCCAGTGGTTTTGGTGGTGATATAAAAACTGAGGAAACTCCCTTTATGTCCTCTTGTTAGCCAGTGTGGGGAACCAGGAGTTTATGTTTGTGGCTGGTTTGGTAAATCCTATGGGGGATCAGCCACCAGTCTTGGGGTTTCTCTGCCTTATTTCTCAACAGTTCGTTCACAATTTGACATCCTCACTTATAACCCACTGAGGCCCAGTTACAGTGGGGGATGAACATGCGAACACAAAGACACACAATAACTCCTCGCTTAACGCAGTAGTTATGTTCCTGGAAAATGCTACTTTAAGCAAAATGATGTTAAGCGAATCCAATTTCCCCATAAGAATTAATATAAGTGGCGGGGGCAGGGATAGGTACCAGGGAAATGTTGCCAGACAAAAGACATTATACATATTTATATATGCACATAACCAGTATAAGTTTTAAACAATTGAATACTGTACACAGCAATGCTGATTGTGAAGCTTGTTTGAGGTGCTGGAGTCAGAAGGTGAGATATTTCCCAGGGAATTCCTTGCTGCTAAATGATGAACTAGCACTCGGCTGAGCCCCCAAGGGTTAATACATTGTTGTTAATGTGGCCTCACACTCTACAAGGCAGCACAAATGGAGGGAGGAGACACAATAGACACATGGCAGCGGCTGGGGGTGGGGAGCTGCATGTGTGTGTGAGACAAAGACACACACCGTGTGTGTGTGTGAGAGAGAGACAGACAGACACACACACACACCGTGTGTGTGAGAGACAGAGACGTGCATTGCCCCTTTAAGTACGCTGACCCCACTCTAACTACACTGCCTTTTTAAGTAGATCAGCAAGTTGAGACAGCAGCTGGTGCCAGCAAGCTCCCTCCGTCCTGAGCCCTGTCGTGTCCCCCCACCCGCTCTGTGAAGATGGGGTACAGGAGCGGGGGGAGGTGGACACCCTGACATCAGTAACCCTCTTTCCCCCCCCACCTGCACAGCAAGCTGCCAAACAAGGTTCTAAGGGAGCATTGCACCACTTTAAACCAGCATGTTCCCTAATAAATCACCAATGAAACAACGTTAACCGGGGACGGTAAGTGAGGAGTTACTGTACCCTTCACTTGAACGGAGACGGGCTGGCTCGTCTCAGAGGGGGTTTCTTGCCCGGATGCCCCCCTCCAGTATGCACAGCTGTAGGCCCCGGTGGTGGCCAGCTGAGCTGTGAGATGGAGATGGGCTTCCCTGTAGGGATCAGGGGGTGTTTCGAAGAGCCGCTCCCCACTTTGGTCGAAGAACCGGTACCCCGTCAGCTCTGCAGCCCTGGGCGCCGAGCACCTGAGTGTCAGACGCACCCCCTCAAAGAACTCCGGGTGTGGGGGGTGCAGCGAGAGTGTGGGGGCTGATAGGGGAGCTGGAATGGAAACACAGAGGTTAGTGCAGAGGGGGAGACCACCGGGGAGTGAGGGGGAGAGGAAATGCGGGAGGAAACCCCGACACAGACCTCCCCCATCCCCCTGCCCATTCCTCCCCCCTCCACACGAGGAAATATCCCAGGGCAGATACAGCACCTCTGGGTACATTAAAGTCCCTTTACCTGTAGGTGACACCAGGCTGGGGAAAATCTGGAGAGAGGCTGAAAAAGAGAAGCGAGGGAGTGAGAATTCTGGGAAAGAAAGAAAGAAAGAAAGAAAGAAAGAAAGAAAGAAAGAAAGAAAGAAAGAAAAGGAGAGCCATTGGAAAGAAAGTCTCTCACCCAGCACAGTCAGAAGAAAAGTCAATTCCATGCTAAGCTGGTTCCTCTGCTGCTGAAATTTGAGTTATCTGCTCAGCCACCGGCCTCGTGTCCTGCCTGGGGCCGTACCAAGCACTTCCCCTCCGCCAGCTGCACAAAGCCCCCCTCTTGCAGATTTCCGGGGCTCAGCCCGGGCACACACCAGGCTCCTGGGCCAGGCTACTGCACCTGCCTGGGGCTCTAGGGATATTTCTTCCCATACCTCTGCTTTTCTGTGGGAAATGGGAAGAATAATACTTGCCTGCCTGCCATATGGGATTATTGTATAAGGATTAGATTGAGATCTGTGGGGCCAGGAACATTACATTTTTAAACCTGAAGTGACTTGCCACAAGATGTCAGAACATATTATTATTAGATCTGGAAATGTCTCTCAGCCCGGATCCCCATTCTGCTCCTCTACCCTCCAGACCACTCACTCTCCTAGCTAATGACTGAGATGATGGAGGATAAGATTCTTCATTGGCATAACTTGTATGTCCAGCCTGACCAAAACAAATGTGGGTTTTTCCTCTAAAGTCCAGTTGTGGTTAGAAAAGCGGCTCTGCAAAAACATCACCACAGTCACAGGCCTCTGCTTTCTCTGTTTCAGGTCAAATCTGTTCATTTTATGGGTATAAACATGTTTTTACTCTTAATGGTGCGAGAACCAATATCAGTCAAGGAACACAAGCTCTATTCTGTTTGGCCTCTGACATCAGCAGAAGTGTTGAATGCATTACAGCTGAAGATGAAAGAAGCAGAAAGAACCTAATTTGGCTTTCAGGGTTACGCAAGGGCAGGAATTAAGAAAATTAACGGATCCAATTTAATCTGGAGTCAGAGGAAGAGTAACTATGGGAAAGCAATATTTAAATAGTAAATAAAATATTTAAATATTAAGTAAACGTAAAGTTACAAAGTGTTATGTTAATCTGTGAGCATGAGTTAAAAGGAGATAAATGAAGATGAGCTAAAATGAATTAAAAAACAAAGGTTCATTGTTAACCACATTCTAACTGCCATGCCATTGTTCTGTGAGCTCATCTGAGATTTACAATAGACACCTAGTTCCTGGCAAAGACGTCTAAACTTTCACATAATGCTGGGAATTGAAGTGATCTGTGTGGTTACAAAAGTAAAATCCACAGTTTTAGTGCACAATAAAAATATTAACTGCAAACATGAGCTCATGAAAGCCAGTAAAGAGACTGGCAACCATTACTAGAACAAATAGAAGAATGCAGTTGATGACCAAGGGGGTTGCGCTGCACAGGGGTTTCTTTTTCTAAAGAAAAACAGAACCAGAAAAGAGAAGTCCCCCCAGAAAAGAGAAGTGCCCCAGATGGTGCTGAGACCAGGAACAGGGAACCAGCTGCAGCACAGAGGCACGGCGCAAGCGGCCAGGGATGAGAGCAGGGTTGGTTTTGCTCAACGGAACTGGCTCTGGTGTTGGGCCCGTCACGAAGTCGACAGTAAGGTCGGTAGCTCGGCCAGAGGCTAGGGGGCTATTAGAGGAGCAGGTGGGCGAGGTCCTGTGGCCTGTGGGGAGCAGTAGGTCGGTAGCTCGGCCAGAGGCTAGGGGGCTATTAGAGGAGCAGGTGGGCGAGGTCCTGTGGCCTGTGAGGAGCAGTAGGTCGGTAGCTCGGCCAGAGGCTAGGGGGCTATTAGAGGAGCAGGTGGGCGAGGTCCTGTGGCCTGTGAGGAGCAGTAGGTCGGTAGCTCGGCCAGAGGCTAGGGGGCTATTAGAGGAGCAGGTGGGCGAGGTCCTGTGGCCTGTGAGGAGCAGTAGGTCGGTAGCTCGGCCAGAGGCTAGGGGGCTATTAGAGGAGCAGGTGGGCGAGGTCCTGTGGCCTGTGAGGAGCAGTAGGTCGGTAGCTCGGCCAGAGGCTAGGGGGCTATTAGAGGAGCAGGTGGGCGAGGTCCTGTGGCCTGTGGGGAGCAGTAGGTCGGTAGCTCGGCCAGAGGCTAGGGGGCTATTAGAGGAGCAGGTGGGCGAGGTCCTGTGGCCTGTGAGGAGCAGTAGGTCGGTAGCTCGGCCAGAGGCTAGGGGGCTATTAGAGGAGCAGGTGGGCGAGGTCCTGTGGCCTGTGAGGAGCAGTAGGTCGGTAGCTCGGCCAGAGGCTAGGGGGCTATTAGAGGAGCAGGTGGGCGAGGTCCTGTGGCCTGTGGGGAGCAGTAGGTCGGTAGCTCGGCCAGAGGCTAGGGGGCTATTAGAGGAGCAGGTGGGCGAGGTCCTGTGGCCTGTGAGGAGCAGTAGGTCGGTAGCTCGGCCAGAGGTTAGGGGGCTATTAGAGGAGCAGGTGGGCGAGGTCCTGTGGCCTGTGGGGAGCAGTAGGTCGGTAGCTCGGCCAGAGGCTAGGGGGCTATTAGAGGAGCAGGTGGGCGAGGTCCTGTGGCCTGTGGGGAGCAGTAGGTGGGTAGCTCGGCCAGAGGCTAGGGGGCTATTAGAGGAGCAGGTGGGCGAGGTCCTGTGGCCTGTGAGGAGCAGTAGGTGGGTAGCTCGGCCAGAGGCTAGGGGGCTATTAGAGGAGCAGGTGGGCGAGGTCCTGTGGCCTGTGAGGAGCAGTAGGTCGGTAGCTCGGCCAGAGGCTAGGGGGCTATTAGAGGAGCAGGTGGGCGAGGTCCTGTGGCCTGTGAGGAGCAGTAGGTCGGTAGCTCAGCCAGAGGCTAGGGGGCTATTAGAGGAGCAGGTGGGCGAGGTCCTGTGGCCTGTGAGGAGCAGTAGGTCGGTAGCTCGGCCAGAGGCTAGGGGGCTATTAGAGGAGCAGGTGGGCGAGGTCCTGTGGCCTGTGGGGAGCAGTAGGTCGGTAGCTCGGCCAGAGGCTAGGGGGCTATTAGAGGAGCAGGTGGGCGAGGTCCTGTGGCCTGTGAGGAGCAGTAGGTCGGTAGCTCGGCCAGAGGCTAGGGGGCTATTAGAGGAGCAGGTGGGCGAGGTCCTGTGGCCTGTGAGGAGCAGTAGGTCGGTAGCTCGGCCAGAGGCTAGGGGGCTATTAGAGGAGCAGGTGGGTGAGGTCCTGTGGCCTGTGAGGAGCAGTAGGTCGGTAGCTCGGCCAGAGGCTAGGGGGCTATTAGAGGAGCAGGTGGGCGAGGTCCTGTGGCCTGTGAGGAGCAGTAGGTCGGTAGCTCGGCCAGAGGCTAGGGGGCTATTAGAGGAGCAGGTGGGCGAGGTCCTGTGGCCTGTGAGGAGCAGTAGGTCGGTAGCTCGGCCAGAGGCTAGGGGGCTATTAGAGGAGCAGGTGGGCGAGGTCCTGTGGCCTGTGAGGAGCAGTAGGTCGGTAGCTCGGCCAGAGGCTAGGGGGCTATTAGAGGAGCAGGTGGGCGAGGTCCTGTGGCCTGTGGGGAGCAGTAGGTCGGTAGCTCGGCCAGAGGCTAGGGGGCTATTAGAGGAGCAGGTGGGCGAGGTCCTGTGGCCTGTGGGGAGCAGTAGGTGGGTAGCTCGGCCAGAGGCTAGGGGGCTATTAGAGGAGCAGGTGGGCGAGGTCCTGAGGCCTGTGGGGAGCAGTAGGTCGGTAGCTCGGCCAGAGGCTAGGGGGCTATTAGAGGAGCAGGTGGGCGAGGTCCTGTGGCCTGTGAGGAGCAGTAGGTCGGTAGCTCGGCCAGAGGCTAGGGGGCTATTAGAGGAGCAGGTGGGCGAGGTCCTGTGGCCTGTGGGGAGCAGTAGGTGGGTAGCTCGGCCAGAGGCTAGGGGGCTATTAGAGGAGCAGGTGGGCGAGGTCCTGTGGCCTGTGAGGAGCAGTAGGTCGGTAGCTCGGCCAGAGGCTAGGGGGCTATTAGAGGAGCAGGTGGGCGAGGTCCTGTGGCCTGTGAGCAGCAGTAGGTCGGTAGCTCGGCCAGGGGCTAGGGGGCTATTAGAGGAGCAGGTGGGCGAGGTCCTGTGGCCTGTGAGGAGCAGTAGGTCGGTAGCTCGGCCAGAGGCTAGGGGGCTATTAGAGGAGCAGGTGGGCGAGGTCCTGTGGCCTGTGAGGAGCAGTAGGTCGGTAGCTCGGCCAGAGGCTAGGGGGCTATTAGAGGAGCAGGTGGGCGAGGTCCTGTGGCCTGTGGGGAGCAGTAGGTCGGTAGCTCGGCCAGAGGCTAGGGGGCTATTAGAGGAGCAGGTGGGCGAGGTCCTGTGGCCTGTGGGGAGCAGTAGGTGGGTAGCTCGGCCAGAGGCTAGGGGGCTATTAGAGGAGCAGGTGGGCGAGGTCCTGTGGCCTGTGGGGAGCAGTAGGTCGGTAGCTCGGCCAGAGGCTAGGGGGCTATTAGAGGAGCAGGTGGGCGAGGTCCTGTGGCCTGTGAGGAGCAGTAGGTCGGTAGCTCGGCCAGAGGCTAGGGGGCTATTAGAGGAGCAGGTGGGCGAGGTCCTGTGGCCTGTGGGGAGCAGTAGGTGGGTAGCTCGGCCAGAGGCTAGGGGGCTATTAGAGGAGCAGGTGGGCGAGGTCCTGTGGCCTGTGGGGAGCAGTAGGTGGGTAGCTCGGCCAGAGGCTAGGGGGCTATTAGAGGAGCAGGTGGGCGAGGTCCTGTGGCCTGTGAGGAGCAGTAGGTGGGTAGCTCGGCCAGAGGCTAGGGGGCTATTAGAGGAGCAGGTGGGCGAGGTCCTGTGGCCTGTGAGCAGCAGTAGGTCGGTAGCTCGGCCAGGGGCTAGGGGGCTATTAGAGGAGCAGGTGGGCGAGGTCCTGTGGCCTGTGAGGAGCAGTAGGTCGGTAGCTCGGCCAGAGGCTAGGGGGCTATTAGAGGAGCAGGTGGGCGAGGTCCTGTGGCCTGTGAGGAGCAGTAGGTCGGTAGCTCGGCCAGAGGCTAGGGGGCTATTAGAGGAGCAGGTGGGCGAGGTCCTGTGGCCTGTGGGGAGCAGTAGGTCGGTAGCTCGGCCAGAGGCTAGGGGGCTATTAGAGGAGCAGGTGGGCGAGGTCCTGTGGCCTGTGAGGAGCAGTAGGTCGGTAGCTCGGCCAGAGGCTAGGGGGCTATTAGAGGAGCAGGTGGGCGAGGTCCTGTGGCCTGTGAGGAGCAGTAGGTCGGTAGCTCGGCCAGAGGCTAGGGGGCTATTAGAGGAGCAGGTGGGCGAGGTCCTGTGGCCTGTGAGGAGCAGTAGGTCGGTAGCTCGGCCAGAGGCTAGGGGGCTATTAGAGGAGCAGGTGGGCGAGGTCCTGTGGCCTGTGAGGAGCAGTAGGTCGGTAGCTCGGCCAGAGGCTAGGGGGCTATTAGAGGAGCAGGTGGGCGAGGTCCTGTGGCCTGTGGGGAGCAGTAGGTGGGTAGCTCGGCCAGAGGCTAGGGGGCTATTAGAGGAGCAGGTGGGCGAGGTCCTGTGGCCTGTGGGGAGCAGTAGGTGGGTAGCTCGGCCAGAGGCTAGGGGGCTATTAGAGGAGCAGGTGGGCGAGGTCCTGTGGCCTGAGGGGAGCAGTAGGTGGGTAGCTCGGCCAGAGGCTAGGGGGCTATTAGAGGAGCAGGTGGGCGAGGTCCTGTGGCCTGTGAGCAGCAGTAGGTCGGTAGCTCGGCCAGAGGCTAGGGGGCTATTAGAGGAGCAGGTGGGCGAGGTCCTGTGGCCTGTGAGGAGCAGTAGGTCGGTAGCTCGGCCAGAGGCTAGGGGGCTATTAGAGGAGCAGGTGGGCGAGGTCCTGTGGCCTGTGAGGAGCAGTAGGTCGGTAGCTCGGCCAGAGGCTAGGGGGCTATTAGAGGAGCAGGTGGGCGAGGTCCTGTGGCCTGTGGGGAGCAGTAGGTCGGTAGCTCGGCCAGAGGCTAGGGGGCTATTAGAGGAGCAGGTGGGCGAGGTCCTGTGGCCTGTGGGGAGCAGTAGGTCGGTAGCTCGGCCAGAGGCTAGGGGGCTATTAGAGGAGCAGGTGGGCGAGGTCCTGTGGCCTGTGAGGAGCAGTAGGTCGGTAGCTCGGCCAGAGGCTAGGGGGCTATTAGAGGAGCAGGTGGGCGAGGTCCTGTGGCCTGTGAGGAGCAGTAGGTCGGTAGCTCGGCCAGAGGCTAGGGGGCTATTAGAGGAGCAGGTGGGCGAGGTCCTGTGGCCTGTGAGGAGCAGTAGGTCGGTAGCTCGGCCAGAGGCTAGGGGGCTATTAGAGGAGCAGGTGGGCGAGGTCCTGTGGCCTGTGAGGAGCAGTAGGTCGGTAGCTCGGCCAGAGGCTAGGGGGCTATTAGAGGAGCAGGTGGGCGAGGTCCTGTGGCCTGTGAGGAGCAGTAGGTCGGTAGCTCGGCCAGAGGCTAGGGGGCTATTAGAGGAGCAGGTGGGCGAGGTCCTGTGGCCTGTGGGGAGCAGTAGGTCGGTAGCTCGGCCAGAGGCTAGGGGGCTATTAGAGGAGCAGGTGGGCGAGGTCCTGTGGCCTGTGAGGAGCAGTAGGTCGGTAGCTCGGCCAGAGGCTAGGGGGCTATTAGAGGAGCAGGTGGGCGAGGTCCTGTGGCCTGTGAGGAGCAGTAGGTCGGTAGCTCGGCCAGAGGCTAGGGGGCTATTAGAGGAGCAGGTGGGCGAGGTCCTGTGGCCTGTGAGGAGCAGTAGGTCGGTAGCTCGGCCAGAGGCTAGGGGGCTATTAGAGGAGCAGGTGGGCGAGGTCCTGTGGCCTGTGAGGAGCAGTAGGTCGGTAGCTCGGCCAGAGGCTAGGGGGCTATTAGAGGAGCAGGTGGGCGAGGTCCTGTGGCCTGTGAGGAGCAGTAGGTCGGTAGCTCGGCCAGAGGCTAGGGGGCTATTAGAGGAGCAGGTGGGCGAGGTCCTGTGGCCTGTGAGGAGCAGTAGGTCGGTAGCTCGGCCAGAGGCTAGGGGGCTATTAGAGGAGCAGGTGGGCGAGGTCCTGTGGCCTGTGAGGAGCAGTAGGTCGGTAGCTCGGCCAGAGGCTAGGGGGCTATTAGAGGAGCAGGTGGGCGAGGTCCTGTGGCCTGTGAGGAGCAGTAGGTGGGTAGCTCGGCCAGAGGCTAGGGGGCTATTAGAGGAGCAGGTGGGCGAGGTCCTGTGGCCTGTGAGGAGCAGTAGGTCGGTAGCTCGGCCAGAGGCTAGGGGGCTATTAGAGGAGCAGGTGGGCGAGGTCCTGTGGCCTGTGAGGAGCAGTAGGTCGGTAGCTCGGCCAGAGGCTAGGGGGCTATTAGAGGAGCAGGTGGGCGAGGTCCTGTGGCCTGTGGGGAGCAGTAGGTCGGTAGCTCGGCCAGAGGCTAGGGGGCTATTAGAGGAGCAGGTGGGCGAGGTCCTGTGGCCTGTGAGGAGCAGTAGGTCGGTAGCTCGGCCAGAGGCTAGGGGGCTATTAGAGGAGCAGGTGGGCGAGGTCCTGTGGCCTGTGAGGAGCAGTAGGTCGGTAGATCGGCCAGAGGCTAGGGGGCTATTAGAGGAGCAGGTGGGCGAGGTCCTGTGGCCTGTGAGGAGCAGTAGGTCGGTAGCTCGGCCAGAGGCTAGGGGGCTATTAGAGGAGCAGGTGGGCGAGGTCCTGTGGCCTGTGAGGAGCAGTAGGTCGGTAGCTCAGCCAGAGGCTAGGGGGCTATTAGAGGAGCAGGTGGGCGAGGTCCTGTGGCCTGTGAGGAGCAGTAGGTCGGTAGCTCAGCCAGAGGCTAGGGGGCTATTAGAGGAGCAGGTGGGCGAGGTCCTGTGGCCTGTGAGGAGCAGTAGGTCGGTAGCTCGGCCAGAGGCTAGGGGGCTATTAGAGGAGCAGGTGGGCGAGGTCCTGTGGCCTGTGGGGAGCAGTAGGTCGGTAGCTCGGCCAGAGGCTAGGGGGCTATTAGAGGAGCAGGTGGGCGAGGTCCTGTGGCCTGTGAGGAGCAGTAGGTCGGTAGCTCGGCCAGAGGCTAGGGGGCTATTAGAGGAGCAGGTGGGCGAGGTCCTGTGGCCTGTGAGGAGCAGTAGGTCGGTAGCTCGGCCAGAGGCTAGGGGGCTATTAGAGGAGCAGGTGGGCGAGGTCCTGTGGCCTGTGAGGAGCAGTAGGTCGGTAGCTCGGCCAGAGGCTAGGGGGGCTATTAGAGGAGCAGGTGGGCGAGGTCCTGTGGCCTGTGAGGAGCAGTAGGTCGGTAGCTCGGCCAGAGGCTAGGGGGCTATTAGAGGAGCAGGTGGGCGAGGTCCTGTGGCCTGTGAGGAGCAGTAGGGTCGGTAGCTCGGCCAGAGGCTAGGGGGTATTAGAGGAGCAGGTGGGCGAGGTCCTGTGGCCTGTGAGGAGCAGTAGGTCGGTAGCTCGGCAGAGGCTAGGGGGCTATTAGAGGAGCAGGTGGGCGAGGTCCTGTGGCCTGTGAGGAGCAGTAGGTCGGTAGCTCGGCCAGAGGCTAGGGGGCTATTAGAGGAGCAGGTGGGCGAGGTCCTGTGGCCTGTGGGGAGCAGTAGGTCGGTAGCTCGGCCAGAGGCTAGGGGGCTATTAGAGGAGCAGGTGGGCGAGGTCCTGTGGCCTGTGGGGAGCAGTAGGTGGGTAGCTCGGCCAGAGGCTAGGGGGCTATTAGAGGAGCAGGTGGGCGAGGTCCTGTGGCCTTGTGGGGAGCAGTAGGTCGGTAGCTCGGCCAGAGGCTAGGGGGCTATTAGAGGAGCAGGTGGGCGAGGTCCTGTGGCCTGTGAGGAGCAGTAGGTCGGTAGCTCGGCCAGAGGCTAGGGGGCTATTAGAGGAGCAGGTGGGCGAGGTCCTGTGGCCTGTGGGGAGCAGTAGGTGGGTAGCTCGGCCAGAGGCTAGGGGGCTATTAGAGGAGCAGGTGGGCGAGGTCCTGTGGCCTGTGGGGAGCAGTAGGTGGGTAGCTCGGCCAGAGGCTAGGGGGCTATTAGAGGAGCAGGTGGGCGAGGTCCTGTGGCCTGTGAGGAGCAGTAGGTCGGTAGCTCGGCCAGAGGCTAGGGGGCTATTAGAGGAGCAGGTGGGCGAGGTCCTGTGGCCTGTGAGCAGCAGTAGGTCGGTAGCTCGGCCAGAGGCTAGGGGGCTATTAGAGGAGCAGGTGGGCGAGGTCCTGTGGCCTGTGAGGAGCAGTAGGTCGGTAGCTCGGCCAGAGGCTAGGGGGCTATTAGAGGAGCAGGTGGGCGAGGTCCTGTGGCCTGTGAGGAGCAGTAGGTCGGTAGCTCGGCCAGAGGCTAGGGGGCTATTAGAGGAGCAGGTGGGCGAGGTCCTGTGGCCTGTGGGGAGCAGTAGGTCGGTAGCTCGGCCAGAGGCTAGGGGGCTATTAGAGGAGCAGGTGGGCGAGGTCCTGTGGCCTGTGAGGAGCAGTAGGTCGGTAGCTCGGCCAGAGGCTAGGGGGCTATTAGAGGAGCAGGTGGGCGAGGTCCTGTGGCCTGTGAGGAGCAGTAGGTCGGTAGCTCGGCCAGAGGCTAGGGGGCTATTAGAGGAGCAGGTGGGCGAGGTCCTGTGGCCTGTGAGGAGCAGTAGGTCGGTAGCTCGGCCAGAGGCTAGGGGGCTATTAGAGGAGCAGGTGGGCGAGGTCCTGTGGCCTGTGAGGAGCAGTAGGTCGGTAGCTCGGCAGAGGCTAGGGGGCTATTAGAGGAGCAGGTGGGCCGAGGTCCTGTGGCCTGTGAGGAGCAGTAGGTCGGGTAGCTCGGCCAGAGGCTAGGGGGCTATTAGAGGAGCAGGTGGGCGAGGTCCTGTGGCCTGTGAGGAGCAGTAGGTGGGTAGCTCGGCCAGAGGCTAGGGGGCTATTAGAGGAGCAGGTGGGCGAGGTCCTGTGGCCTGTGAGGAGCAGTAGGTCGGTAGCTCGGCCAGAGGCTAGGGGGCTATTAGAGGAGCAGGTGGGCGAGGTCCTGTGGCCTGTGAGGAGCAGTAGGTCGGTAGCTCGGCCAGAGGCTAGGGGGCTATTAGAGGAGCAGGTGGGCGAGGTCCTGTGGCCTGTGAGGAGCAGTAGGTCGGTAGCTCGGCCAGAGGCTAGGGGGCTATTAGAGGAGCAGGTGGGCGAGGTCCTGTGGCCTGTGAGGAGCAGTAGGTCGGTAGCTCGGCCAGAGGCTAGGGGGCTATTAGAGGAGCAGGTGGGCGAGGTCCTGTGGCCTGTGAGGAGCAGTAGGTCGGTAGCTCGGCCAGAGGCTAGGGGGCTATTAGAGGAGCAGGTGGGCGAGGTCCTGTGGCCTGTGAGGAGCAGTAGGTCGGTAGCTCGGCCAGAGGCTAGGGGGCTATTAGAGGAGCAGGTGGGCGAGGTCCTGTGGCCTGTGAGGAGCAGTAGGTCGGTAGCTCGGCCAGAGGCTAGGGGGCTATTAGAGGAGCAGGTGGCGAGGTCCTGTGGCCTGTGAGGAGCAGTAGGTCGGTAGCTCGGCCAGAGGCTAGGGGGCTATTAGAGGAGCAGGTGGGCGAGGTCCTGTGGCCTGTGAGGAGCAGTAGGTCGGTAGCTCGGCCAGAGGCTAGGGGGCTATTAGAGGAGCAGGTGGGCGAGGTCCTGTGGCCTGTGAGGAGCAGTAGGTCGGTAGCTCGGCCAGAGGCTAGGGGGCTATTAGAGGAGCAGGTGGGCGAGGTCCTGTGGCCTGTGAGGAGCAGTAGGTCGGTAGCTCGGCCAGAGGCTAGGGGGCTATTAGAGGAGCAGGTGGGCGAGGTCCTGTGGCCTGTGAGGAGCAGTAGGTCGGTAGCTCGGCCAGAGGCTAGGGGGCTATTAGAGGAGCAGGTGGGCGAGGTCCTGTGGCCTGTGAGGAGCAG